>NC_080409.1:2633000-3944500 GCF_030265065.1 Corythoichthys intestinalis | reverse complement strand
AGGTGAAAAGGCTAAACAAGTATAACACCATTTACCACTACCATAGGAAAATGATGAAATAATTTTTAAAAGTAGAACGAAAAAATATTCAGGTTTCGGACAAGAATTTAGCTTTCGGTACATCCCTAATTTACATATATATATATCTCACCCCTCGTGGGGTGGTATCTGTGTCATCTTCAAGACCGGGTCCTCTTCCAGATGTCTGCACAGTACCTTAGCTGTTTCTTGGACTGCACTCTTCTGGACTGAGGCTTCAGATGTTGTTTTCCGGGATCTGCTTTTCACAGCTTGGGGGTTACTGCCCCGAGTGCTCCCACTACTATAGGAACCATGCTAGTCTTCACCTTCCACTTTCGCTCCAACTGCTCTTTAAGCCCCTTGTTACCTCTGGGGTTTCTGACTTATGCTCAATAGCATCCCCTTGGTATATGCCACACTTGATGTTGATTTAGGCAATTCACCTTGAGTAGGCCTCTGTTTTTTCTCGACATCCCCATTCAGTTCTGGATGAAGGTTCTTGGATCCCTTTTGGTCTTATACATTACAGCAATTCAAGTATCGAGTGGGTAGGCTTTCCTGTAGTCGATCAGGCAGTGGACAGGTTCTGTTCTGGTCCGTTCTTTTGTGCAGAGACAGGTTATTGGTCGGGAGTTGGATGGGATTGGTCTGTCTGGAGGTCTTTCAAGATCAGGAATTTTTTTCCCTGGTTCATGTGTGCTTCTAGGCGTTCGCTGTCCAGCTCTTCATCTTTAATCCTCTTTCTTGGAAGTCTGCCCTTCAGATGGTTGCTGGTTCTTGTTGTCAGATTTTGCTGTGGTCCGCTCTCCTTCGTCTGCAGTCTTGGTGGGTCTGACCGGTTGTTTTTTTCCCTGCCACTGAGAGTACACTTCGGCTGGTTTGGTGGAGAACATCTTGTTTATTCTACTGGCTTCGCCCTCCTTGGTTTATCTCTTTGACTGGGTGGCCTGGGCTGTTAGTCTTTTGCCTGGCACGGCCAGACTGTTCTCCCTGTATTTTTCAAACATTGTGAGAATAGTCTGGGACCCAGCTCATTTACGGCCTCTCGAGCAAGAACAAAATCAACCCTCCAATTAGATTCGTTTATTTGCGTGACGTGTTCTTAACGAGCAACGTCACTCTTCCGCGTCGGAAGTCGTCTCCACAACAACACAGATGGCGAACAGGAGAGCTGAGAATATGTCCCAATCCACAGTAAAATCAGTTTTAAATGACCAAAAACACATCGACACAAGTCATTGACATCAGTTTGTCTCGCGCTAGCCATGTTGAATAAACTCTTCTCTCCTCGTATGTTTACTTCCGCGTGCAAGTCCCTCGTTGCTTTACTAACGTCACGTCCGCCCGTCGCTGATTGGTCCACTCCGCTGTCTGTTTGCTGTGGCTTGCTCCGCCCTGGAAATTTTATCTGCTGAATGGTGGCCAGACTCAATAGCTGGAACAGCGGTGAGTCTGGTGTACCAGGCTAGTTAGTCTTTGTTTGTTTCATGATCTTCGTTTGTGGGTCAGCAGCTCTTCTGAGCCTGATTGAGCCCGTTTGGGTACCGGTACCAAGCCCCATCAAATACAATGTCGAATTGTTGGGGTGGTGATGGCATTCCCCGCTAACCGTTGGTCCTGGCTCCCCCTTGCCATAGCATTGTTTTACCATGGTTCATTCGGTACGCGCGTTTAGGGCGACGCAGTCGTAGGTGGGGTGGGAGAGGATCCCTCACTGACCCACCGCAACAGCCCCAGTTGTGGGGCCGGCCGCGGAATCGCGGGGGATTCCCAGAGGTGCGAAGCGGGACTCGGCGCGCCACGGCTGATGAAGCAGCCGCCCCGCCGCCCGCCCCTTTCCACAGCCGGAGTGCGGGTCGTCTGCCGGGAGAGCATCATCTCGTCAGTTTCTTGTTATGATAGGAGTTTTGGCTTATGGGCAGTGGAACGCTGGGTTACTAGTTTGCAGTGTATATTTAAAGAAATATAAATAAAAACAAATTTTTTGTGATATTCAAGGTAATCCCCCCCCCCCTTCTATTTTTTTTAGATCTGATGTTTTCGAAGTGTTCCTCTAATTGTTTTGAGCAGTGTATACATACATACATACATATATATATATATATATATATATATATATATATTTTTTTTTTTTTTTTTTTTTTTTGGCAAACACATTAATTTTAAAGACATTCTATCTTCACAGGGTCCCAACATGAATTGTGCCAGATTAGCAGAGAAAGCAGTTGCATTACTTTGTTGTGAGAAACTACATCAAATAGGTACAATTTGGAAATTGTTTATTTTAGTATTACTGGTAGTATGTTATTCCTGTATTTTAAGGTTTATCGTCTCTCCAAGGTGAACTGGATGATCATTTGATGCCCGTCGGGAAGGAGACTGTCAAGTATGAGGAAGAGCTGGATCTTCATGATGAAGAGGAAACTTGCGTCCCTGGCCGACCGGGCTCAACGAAGAGGAGACAGTGTTATCCTAAAGCTGTGAGGGATTCATTTGGATGAACAGTAACGTTTTTCATGTTGTGACATTTTTTGATAAAAACTCAATTGTTGTGACTAAGGAGGCGTCTTCAGGGAGTGTTTAGTTGTTGTTTTTTATAGCTTGAGCTATTGAAATGTTTGTTGCTAATGCAATATACAGCTGTAGTTGTATTGTCGCTGTCAGACATCTAATACTGAAAAGCTCACTCACATTACCGACTCCTCCAAAACCCTACAAATGAGCAGTTCAAGGGGCGGGCCTGGGCTGTACATGATAGAAAAAGGGGCGGGCCTGGGCTGTACATGATAGAAAAATGACTAGCAAGTGGCAAAGAGTAAACGATAAATTCCGAGCTTATCTGCTCTGAGCAGATTTTCGTTACAAATGGGAGACAAACACTTTTGTGCATAAAATTGAACACACTGATGAAACAGCATAGAGCAAATAGGTGTGATTATATATGACTATATGAAAATATACAGTATATCTACAGTTACCAGCAAATCTGGGGCAGTGTTGAATGAATGGCTACAAACAAAACAATGATTTGGAAGTATGATTTTGGTGGGCATACTAAACAGCAGATTATACTTAAGCATTTACATTTTTTTAAATTAGCGCTTCGGAGGTATTGTTACATTCATTTATTATGTAATTCTTTATTCTTTCCCTATGATCAGATACCAGAGTGTTTGCAGGAGAGTTATGCTGTACCTGAGCATACTTACTACCTATATGTGATTGGGATGAACCTCACTACGCCACTTCCTGACGAGCTCAACTTCCGCAGAAGGAAGCTTTACCCACCAGAGGACAGCACACGCTGTTTTGGCATCCTGACTGCTAAACCGATACCACGAGTAAGTTAAAATTGAATAATATGAAATGATACCCACTCCAATACATCAAGCCCACACTGAGTGAGTAAAAATGATTATAAAATGTGTTTTTTTGTGTTTGTATGGTTCTTACTCAATGCATGACTTAATATTGTTAAGCTACAGAAATAAATGTTTCATGTTTTGCTGGTGGTGTGCCATTTTCCATGCTAAAAGTGTGTGGTGGGTCAAAATATGTTAAAAAACAATGGTTTAGAGCAGGGGTCCCCAAACTACGGCCCGCCTCCACATTTGGTCCAGCCCCCTGAACAATACCAGAGAGCATTTTGATTTTTTTTCCCCCCAATAGTGTTATTTATTTCCTGGCTTTTTTTCTGTGAAGAACCCAGAGAGGGTTATTTGGTTATTGTCTATTTAATTAATAGTGTTATTGTAGGAAAGCCCCATTGCATGTTTGTGCTTTAGTTTAATTGTTTCTATGCTGGCCCTTTAAAGTGATCCTCTAACTTAAATACATGTAAGCTCTAATAAACCACAATTGTTCTCTTGTACTAAAATATGTTGTTAGAAACACATAAAATGTTAAATCAATGGCAATATTTTATAATATTTAGTACATATTTTGACCGTTAGTTGGCGCCATGGTTTGCGGGCTCGCAGTGATGACGTAATTGGGATTTTTCCAAATGTGTAGCGTGTTCAACAATTGCTTATTGCTGCCTAAACTCGCGAAGTAAAATGCCACGATGTGCTGTTTTTGGATGCAATTTCCAGTCAAATGGAAACAAGGGAAGTGAAGTGAGTGTCAAGGTGGAATTATTATTTTTAGTGAATAAATGTGCATAAGTGGAAGCTTCTCCCCTTTTTTGGTCCCTGTATGCACGTATCCCACCCACCGCCGCGTTACAACTGGCGCCCGAACATTTTTCCTGGATCCTCAATCAAGTAAGGGATCAGTCTATTTTTTTTTATTCGTTGGTCCCACAGCGGCTTTTCGGATAAGTCTATTTTGTGAAATTGATGGCCTGATCGCGGCTGCAACATTGCCATGGGATCGGTCTAATTCCTGGATCTTCGAGTGTGTAAAAAACGCGGATTTGGATTACTATCTTTTTTGTTGACTATTCTTCGTGGGAGTTTTCCCCAAATCATACTAAATAATTAAAGCACTATGGCACGCTACGGTGACGACAGTGACTCTGACGTGGACCCAGGGGTCGCGTTAACCGAATATTTTCCGTTGTTGACCGATTTTTTAAACGGTGACGGAAAAAACTGAAGTCCATCTGTCATTTTGACAGGTTGCAATTCACACCCCAGACCACAGGGTGGCGAGTGAGCATATTAATTAGCTATTGTCTCTCTTGATGCATGACATCGTTGGCCTTACTCGGAAAAATGTCAAGGCCACTGAGTGTCCGAAGTTTCTTCAAAAAGCCCCAAAACGACGATGGTGTTGATAAAAGAGGTGAAAAAACAGGGACTGCACAAGCGGGCACGCAATTCAAGTCCATGCGCACAAGGAGGAAGGTGTCAGACTGCGTTCAGGCCACAGCAGGTGAACTGTTAATTTCATTGTTCCATATGTAGCCTACCTACTGGGGCCACAGTCAGCTGTTTTTGTCACTGCGGAGAAAAAGTTACATATTCATCTGCTTGATGTGTGATGACACGGTGTGGATTCTCTGTTAAGCTTGTTCGGACAGAATATTAATTAAAAATGAATGAAAACTAAATACCATTGAATATGTTGAAGCGGTATGCAATGTTAAGAGTCTTGTTAGCTCGGATTGCTGTGTCCAGCCGCTGTAGCTCTGCTGCTCTCTGTGAAGTCTCTATTCATATTCAAGCCGGAACGCGCGCGGCTCTTAAGCGTCTCTGTCACGTGACTGTGTCGTAGCCGGTAACGCACTCGGCCAAATGGACACACAAGTACGGAAGGTGAATTATGCCAAACAAAGGGTCACCACAATGTCATTATTATCATTTAAAAAATTTAAGTGACGGGTAAAAATAGATTATGACCGGATTTTTATGACCCTGTCAGTCAAAATGACAGACAACGAAAAAGTCTAGCGCAACCTTTACAACAATGTTGGACTTCGTCAGGGAACACGTGTTTGCGTACTGCTGAGCTCCCGAGTGAAGCGTGGTCAAGGTGGAAATATTATTTTTTGTGAATAAATGTGCATAAGTGGAAGCTTCTCCCCTTTTTGGTACTTTTATACACGTATCCTACAATGTACAAGACATGGATTACACAAGGTGTGCTCTTTGGCCTGTACTGTATGTAAAGAACACGGCAGCTCTGGATGCTAACAATCGACATAATTATATTGGGATAAGTTTAAAAGCGCAATATGCTTACCTTGAATATCTGCTAATAAAACCGGAGTTCCCAACAGCATACACTCTCGCTCCCAACCGGAGTTCCCAACAGCACTCTCTCGCTCTGTTGCAATTGAGACTCACTTGCAGCGAGTGCATCACCAGTTTTGCCCAACTTTTGTCTTATCAGGCATTTGCTGCATGCATTTTTCCCTGAAGCTCGTCTTGTGAACGACCGACAGTGCTGTCCTGCCCTTCACTTTTCAGATTTGGTTCAAATGGGAAGAGTAGAACTGACGACATGTTGGGAAAGCTAACGAGTGACACGCTAGAATTTCGGCAACGGCCTCGTGACGTCACGCGCTGCGACGTAACAAGAATGGCGACCTATCACTTAAAATAATTTTACAAACTCTATTAAAACAAAAACATTAAGAGGGGTTTTAATATCAAATTACTATAACTCATACTAACATTTATCTTTTAAGGATTACTTGTCTTAAAATCCCTTTAAGAAAAGCGACGCGCGCACGAGTTACTTTCTTTCCTCCCTTCATTGGCGCGCACGAGTTACTGTCTCTCCTCCCTTCACTGCCGGTGTACACTGTACATGAGTCACTTTTTCCTCCTTTCACTGCCTGTGGTTCGTTCCTCAAGCTGCCGTCCTGTTTAGTGGCAATCCAAGTGTTGGGTGTGAATGAGAGAGGTGGGTGTATTGCAGAAGTGTGCCTTGGCAGTGCATAAACACGTTTGGCAGATGAGTTACCTGCTGAGGGTCCCTTGTAGTCGTTAGCCGCCACGAGCTACCCGCTAGCCGCCGTGTGCTAACCGTTAGCCGCTAGCGCTAATCGCTAATGGTAATCGCTGGCTCCTTTGGCTACATGGTGGAGGCTGAGTTTTGTTTGTTTCCAATTCACTTATCTAAATTGTTAGTTATTTTCCTGCTTAATGTGCATGGTCATCATTGTGAATGATTAGCATTGTATGCAATATGTAAGGGGTGTATTTCATTTATATTATATTTAAAGTTGTTCCTATGAATTTAGATATGTTTATAATACAGTATATGTTTATAGGTTATATATATTACTGACATATGGTTATCTTGTAATCAAAATAAATCTCGTACTCCTATCATCATCAAACAAATAAATCCTGAACGTCCCCTGTTGATTCTCTGATCGGAGTCACAACTCCATAGCGTCGCCGCCTTTATACTACACACCCACAGAGGGATCCCCAGTCAAATTAACCCTCATTTTCAGTTATTACTATATAATATATTATTATTTTATTTACTTTAGTTCCGTGAAGAATCCAAAAAGGGTTATTTGATTGTGGCTTTCTGAAAAACAATACATTTTTACATTTAGGCATTCCTGCAATCGTGTCACTTTTTCTGTTACAAACTTACCCCGGCCCCTCATCAGAGAAGGGAAAAGTTATGTGGCCCCCACAGGAAGAAGTTTGGGGACCCCTGGTTTAGAGCCTTCATGCATATTTTTGGGATGCGGGAGGAAACTCACACACATACATACATTTTCTCCCGCTTATCCGAGGTCGGGTCACGGAGGCAGCAGCTTTAGCTGGAAAGCCCAGACTTCCCTCTCCTCAGCCGCTTCATCCAGCTCTTCTTGGGGATTTCCAAGGCGTACCCTGTCCAGCAGGTAGACAGTCTCCCCACCGTGTCCTGGGGCGGCCCCTTGGCCTCCTCCCAGTGGGACGTGCCCAGAACACCTCACCAGGGAGGCGCCCCATAGGCCTCCTGATTAGATGCCAAAGCCACCTCATTTGGCTCCTCTCGATGTGGAGGAGCAGCGGCTCTCTTCTAAGCCCCTCCCGAATGACTGAGCTTCTCACCTTATCGCTAAGGGAGAGCCCGAACACCCTACGGAGGAAACTCATTTCAGCTGCTTGTATCTGGGATCTTGTTGTTTCGGTCACGACCCGCAGCTCGTGGCCATAGGTAAAGGGTAGGACCGTAGATCGACTGGTAAATCGAGGGCTTCGCCTTTCGGTTCAGCTCCTTCTTCACCACTACGGACCGGTGCAGAGTCAGCATTACTGCAGACGCTGCAACAATCCGCTTGTCGATCTCCCGCTCCCTCCTACCCTCGCTCGTAAACAAGACCCCAAGATACTTGAACTCCTCCACTCTGAGAAAGACCTCATCCCTGATCCTGAGAGGGCATTCAACCTTTTCCCAACTGAGGACCATGGTCTCTGATTTGAAGGTGCTGATTCTCATCTCGACCGCATAACATTTGGCTGTGAACCGTTCCAGAGAGAGTTGAAGGTCACAGCTTGATGATGGAAACAACACTACATCATCTGCAAAAAGGAGAGATGCTATACTGAGGCCACCAAACCGAACCCCCTCAACGCCTTGGCAGTGCCTAGATATTCTGTCCATAATAATTATGAACAGAACCAGTGATAAAGAGCAGCCCTGGTGGAGTCCAACCCTCACTGGAAATGGATCCAACTTACAACCGGCAACACGGACCAAACTCAGGGACCGGATCCCCCGTATTAGGGATTCAGGTACCCCATACTCCCGGCGCACCCCCTACAAGACTCCCCGGGGGACACGGCCGAACGCCTTCTCCAAGTCCCTAAAACACATGAAGACTGGTTTTGGCGACCTACCATGACCCCCCCGGTATAGAGTTTAAAAGACCTTCTATAATGAGCACCAATTTTAAACCCTCGCCAGGATGCTGGTCACCGGGGCCCCTCTCTGGAACCAGGCCTAGAGGTGAGGCGCGATGGCTAGCGCCTGGTGGCCGGGCCTGTACCTATGTGGTCCGGCCGGGCACAGCCAGAAAAGGTAACTTGGGTTCTCCTTCCTGCAGGATCACCACCTGTGGGAGGGGACAAGAAGGTCTTGTGTGCAGACTGATGGGTGGCAGCCAAAGGATTGGTCCTTGGCAGTCCGATCCCCAGCTGCACTAGCTGGCTCTTTGGACGTGGAATGTCACCTCTCTGGTCGGGATGGAGCCTGTGCTTGTGCGTGAAGTAGAGAAATTCCGACTCGATGTAGTCAGGCTCACCTCCACACATGGCTCGGGCTCTGGTACCAGTACCCTCGAGGGGGGGTTGGACACTATTCCACTCTGGAGTTGCCCATGATGAGAAGCGAGGAGCAGGTGTGGGTATACTAGGGAAGTCGGTGGGAGAGGACGCTGGCGTTGACTGTTCGCCGCTCCTCCATACCGGATTCATTCCCGCACACCACATAACCCTTCAAATCCGTCCTCCACGAGATAAGTTTTTTTTTTTTCTACTTTGGCTCTCCACGTTCCCACCATCGGTCCTTTTTTTTTTTTTTTTATACATTTGACCATCAAGCCGGGTGCACCTTCAGCCTGAATGGCATTGCTAACACGGAGCTAGCTGTCAAGCTCACCTCGGTGCTGCCGTTTGAGCAGACATCCATCTGTTCGCCTCTTATCGGCTCCCGCTTGCTGTCTGCCCTCGAGTGGGTGTCTGGGGGTGGACTGCCATCTCTGTGGGGGCTTACGATCGTCCTGGCTGCGCGGCTGCCATCCATCGTCGTTCGCCGGGATCCTGGCTAATGACTAGCGCCGGTGCTCCTGGCCACTCCACCGTCATTTTTGCGCCGCTTCAGAGCTCCCGTCACACCGGCGCCTCTTCTGGTGAGTTCCATCTCCCATGCCGACCCCGCTACATCCATGGAGGATCCGGTCGCCAGTTTGTTCAGTCGGGTCTCGGTGACCGTGCCGGGCGCATCGCATCCCTCTGGTCGGTGGTGCGCGCCATTGCTTCGAATGGTGGAGGTGGGGGTTCGTGCGGCTCGACGGTGACAAAATCCGGAGTGGATCACAGAGTTCTTCGCCCACTAACTGGACCGGACTCTACAAGCCATTCCACACTGGAACTACTCAATGTGCAATCACTGTCTAACAAAGCTGGACTCATCCAGGATCATATCACAGACAAGAAAATAGACATTCTCTGTCTTACAGAGACCTGGCAGCAGCCGGATGTTTATTCTGTCCTCAATGAGGCTTGCCCCCCTGGATATAACAGCCTCAGTAAGGCTCGCACAACTGGCCGGGGGAGGGGGGGGTGAATGCCTGGTATTCAACTGTAAAAACATCACTTCACATCACGCCACTTCTGCAACCACAGCAGTTATTTATCGCCCCCCCCCCCCCCCCCCCAAAACCACATCGATCATTCCTCTCTGAAGTTCATGATTTTCTCATTTCACTTTGCACCCTACACGCTAATGTACCGGTACTGGACGATTTCAACATTCACATGGACTCACTCTCCTGTCGATTGGCTGCAGAATTCAAACAGGTTCTGGACTGTCTCAATCTCCACCAATCTGTTGATTGTCCCACCCATACCAAGGGCCACACCCTGGACTTAGTCATTACAGATTCCATTTACATTTCAGATCTTCACATTCAGGACATTGGCATTTCTGATCACCATGCAGTCACCTTCAAAATCCCTCTCCCTGCCCCCCTCTCCAAACCACGTCGTCATATATCCTTCAGGAATTTCAAGAACATCGACTCCACATCCCTCAGTCAGCATCTGCAGCTCCTTTCCCCTCCTCCAAATACATCAGTCACTGGACTCATGGATTACTACAACCACTATCTCCTGTCTATCCTTGACACTCATGCGCCACAAAAAAAACGGACGGTCACCTTCACCCGTTCAGCTCCCTGGCTCACAGAGAAGCTAAGATCACTAAAAAGGACTGGCCGAGTCCTGGAGCGGGCCTATGTTACATCAGGACTGCTGGTGCATAAGTTGGCCTAACGGGAACATCAACGGAAATATGCCAAAGAACTCTCCAAGGCCAGGTTAGCTCACTACTCCAACATTATTAACAGCAACTCAGGTAACTCCAAACAACTCTTCACCACCGTCAAACACCTCCTTAAACCTCCAACTATAGCACACCACAATCAGACAGCCTCACAGTGCAACACATTCATGGACTTCTTCACTTTCAAAATACACAATATCCGCGCGTCTTTCTCCCATACTTACAGTTCTGTCACATTATGTGACATTGCACCCGTCACCCACGACCTGTCTATCTTTTCCCCCACAATGCAGCAGGAGGTCAAAAAGGTCATCAATAAATCCAAACCATCCACTTGCTCCTTAGACCCCTTCCCTTCCCCTCTGCTTAAAGCACACTGGCACTCCATTAGTCACTTAATAACAAAAATGATCAATCTTTCCCTTCAAACCCGGTTCCCTTCAAACCCGGCATGTTCCGGCCACCCTCAAAACAGCTATCATCAAGCCCCTCCTCAAAAAAACCCACTCTTGACCCTGATCCTCTGTCAAATTATAGACCCATCTCCAATCTCCCCTTCATTTCCAAAATTCTTGAAAAAATTGTATCCATCCAACTCCACAACCACCTGAAATCAAACCTTTTATATGAAAAATTCCAATCTGGTTTTCGTCCATCCCACAGCACCGAGATAGCGCTCATCAGAGTCACCAATGACCTTCTGACTCCGGTTCTACTTCCCTCCTTATCCTTCTCGACCTCCCTGCTGCATTTGATACTGTTGATCATCAGATCCTCCTTCACCGCCTCCAGCACGATATAGGTATCTCTGGCAACGCCCTTTAGTGGTTTAACTCATACCTCACGGGAAGGACCGAGTTTGCAGCCCTGTGGGATGCTAAATCCCACCCTAACACTGTCGTCTGCAGAGTCCCCCGGGGCTCTTTGCTCGGTCCAACCCTCTTCACCATTTACATACTACCCCTCGGTCGTGTCGTCAGCAGGTATGGAATACAATTCCATTGCTATGCTGACGACACACAACTATATTTAGAGGTCACTCCGTCCTCCACCCCCTCCTCCTCTGTTTCTCAACTTGACTCCTGCCTGGAGGAGATAAAGGCTTGGATGAGTGAAAACTTCCTGCAGCTGAACAGCTCCAAAACAGAAGCTATTCACATTGGTACTCCTCACCAGCTCCGTTCCGCCCCCATTTCCTCAGTCTCCTTTTTCGACCACAAATTTTCCCTCTCCCCTTCTGTGACTAATTTGGGAGTCAGGTTTGACCCCCATCTTAGCTTTAACAATCACATCAATTACATTTGCAAAACCTCCTTCTTTCACCTCCGCAATCTTGCCAAACTCCGGCCATCTCTCACCCGTCCTGCTGCAGAGAGACTCGTCCATGCCTTTATCTCCTCCAGGTTGAACTATTGCAACGCACTCCTCATCGGAATCCCTGGCAAGAGCCTACAAAGGCTTCATTCAGTATGTCCAAAACAGCGCTGCCAGGGTCCTGATGAGGGTGCGTAAACATGAGCACATCACCCCCATCCTTCGCACCCTACACTGGCTCCCTGTTCACCTCTGTATTGAATTCAAAATCCTCCTTCACACCCATCACTGTCTACACGGTGTAGCCCCCACCTACCTCACCAAACTCCTCACATCACATACTTCAGCCAGAACCTGGTCAGGCCAACAGCACCGTGTACAGGACATGGCTCAAGTCTATGGGCAACAGGGCCTTTGCAGCTGCTGCTCCCCATCTGTGGAACGCCCTCCCAGACCACCTCAGCGCCCCGGTGGATGCATTTAAAAAAGGACTAAAAACTCACCTTTTTAAAAAAGCTTATTCTAGCTAATTTTATTTGACTGTCTTACTTTTATCAGATTGGTATCTGATTTTATCTGTGCTTGTGTCTGCTTTGCTTTTACTCTTTTATTTTTAGGCTTTTAATTTATTTTATTATTATTTTTCTTTTTTGGCAATGTGCACTTTGAGATTTGTTTTTCAAATGTAAAGTGCGTTATGAATAAAACACATTATTATTATTATTGCCCCTCGACTCGCCGCCTGTACATTAGGGTTCAACCCTGTAGACGAAAGGGTAGCCTCTCTCCGCCTTCGGGTGAGGGGACGGGTCCTAACTGTTGTTTGTGCTTATGCCCCAAACAGTAGTTCTGAGTGCTCACCCTTTTTGGAGTCCTTGGAGGGGGTGCTGGAGAGTGCTCCTCCTCCTGGGGACTCCTTCGTTCTGCTGGTGGACTTCAATGCTCACGTGGGCAATGATAGTGAGACCTGGACTGGCGTGATTGGGAAGAATGGCCCCGCCAATCAGAATCCGAGTGGTGTTCTATTGCTGGACTTCTGCGCTTGTTGTGGATTGTCGGTAATGAACACCATGTTCAAGCATCAGGGTGTCCATATGTACACTTGTCACAAGGACACAGTTCTGCCGCAGTTTGATGATCGACATTGCAGTAGTGTCATTGGACTTGCGGCCGCATGTCTTGGACACTCGAGTGAAGAGAGGGGCGGAGCTGTCAACCAATCACCACCTGGTGGTGAGTTGGCTCCGATGGTTGGGAAAGATGCTGGTCCGGCCCGGCAGACCAAAACGTTTTATGAGGGTTTGCTTAGAGCGCCTGGCGGAGTCACCCGTCCGTTGGAGCTTCAACTCCTATCTCTGGCAGAGCTTCGCCGATGTCCAGGGAAGAGGTGGGGGTCATTGAATCTGAATGGACCATGTTTTGCACCTCAAGTTCTGAAGCGGCTAACTGGAGCTGTGGCCGCAAGGTGGTCGGTGCCTGTCGTGGCGACAATCTCAGAACCTGCTGGTGGACACCAGAAGTGAGGGATGCCGTCAAGCTGAAGAGGAGTCCTATCACACCTTTTTGGCTTGCGGGACTCCAGAGGCAGCTTATGGGTACCAGTTGACCAAGCGGCACATGGCCCGTGTGGTCGCTGAGGCAAAAACCTGGGCATGAGAGAAGTTCGGTGAGGCCATGGAGAACGATATCTGGGCGGCTTCAAAGGAATACAGGTTCACCATCCGGAATCTCAGGATGGGAAAGCAGTGCATCACCAGCACTGAAACTGAAAATTCCTGGAAGAAAACCCATGTAGCCAACGGCATAGGTTTTGTCTCAGCATTGGTAGGGACGATATAACAGTATAACCTGCATGTACACTTTTTGCTGGAGACGGGACATTAATAAGAGTAAACACATTATTAAACGGCGGTCAGGGCAAGTGAAAAGGGATAAATGTAAGTCTGAACATAATGAAAATAATTCACTTAGTAATGATAGGGTCTATTCTGACCTTACAACATATGGGAAGACAATCTAAATGTTCTACGTATATAACTGAATTCACATATAATGCAAATAATAGAGATGTCCCGATCGATCGATCGATCGGGTCCGATCACGTCATTTTCCAAGTATCGGAATCGGCAAAAAAATATCGGCCATGCCTTTTTTTAATATATATATTTTTTAATTAAATCGTATTCTAATTGTATTTAACGTTGCAGACATAATATGTTACACTCATCCTGAGTCTTTAGTTTAGGTTTAGCGTAGGGTTATCATAAATATCCCGAAAACGGCGGCATTTACTTGATTGATAAATGAATCACGTTAAAGTATTTAAAGCTATTAATATTTGCGGCGTACGCCCCTTTCACTCATTGTCGCACTCAATCTGTTGTGATGCCATTTTCCCTTCAAAGAGAGATAAAATTCAGCATTATTTGAGTAGAGTGAACTTTGACAGCCTTTGAACCCACCTCTCATTTGATTAAAACCTTGCAATCTCCCTCCCTGTGACTAGAAATGTCATGGGAAGCAATGTGGGGAAGCAAGGTGTCAATAAATCATTGTTTATACTCCATAATTTATTTCCCAAAGCACAGATGGTATATCCATTGTTAGGTTGACTCACAGTCATGGTTTTACTTCCCATCATGGTTCCACTTTCCCATCATGCCTTGGGGCATGCTGCAGTATCTGAACTGAAAGCTCAACAAATACACTAGATGGCAGTATTTAGTCACAATACACAAAGTCCCAAGTCTTTCTATCCGTGGATCCCTCACACAGAAAGAATGTTGATAATGTAAATGCCATCTTGAGGATTTATTGTCATAATAAACAAATACAGTCCTTATGTACTGTATGTTGAATGTATATATTCGTCCGAGTTTTATTCATTTTTTTCTTAATGCATTGCCAAAATGTATATGATCGGGAAAAATTATCGGGAATGATCGGAATTGAATCGGGAGCCAAAAAAAGCAGTCGGATCGGGAAATATCGGGATCGGCAGATACTCAAACTAAAACAATCGGGATCGGATCGGGAGCAAAAAAACATGATCGGAACAACCCTAGCAAATAAGGTTGCTTAAAAGTTGGTGGGGACAATTTGAGCATACTAAAAAGTTGGTAGTCCGTCCCTATGCAAACCAGCACAGGGAGAACATGAAAGTTCCACACAGAAAGGCACTTGATCTCAGAACTGTGAGGTGGACGTGCTAACCATGCTTCCACCCATTTTACAAGTTGGTTCATTCATCTTTACAAGTTGCCCAATTCATGTTTCTTAAGAGCAGTGTTGGAACTAACGCCCTTACATTCATTACGTTACATAACAAAACTACTTATGCTGTAATTTCTAGACAAATGGAGGAATGTTACAATATTGTTTACCTTCTACAATGCTGTACAATTGTTCTTAAGTCTACACAGCATTCTCAACTAAATGTGCAGTTGTGGTCAAAAGTTTACATACATTTGTGAAGAACATAATGTCATGGCTCTCTTGAGTTTGCAGTTATTTCTACAACTCTGATTTTTCTCTGATAGAGTGATTGGAAAAGATACTTCTTTGTCACAAAAAACATTCATGAAGTTCGGTTCTTTTATGACTTTATTATGGGTGAACAGAAAAAAGTGATCAAATCTGCTGGGTCAAAAATATACATACAGCAGCGCTAATATGTGGTAACATGTCCCTTGGCCATTTTCACTTCAATTAGGCGCTTTGGTAGCCATCCACAAGCTTCTGGCAAGCTTCTGGTTGAATCTTTGACCACTCCTCTTGACAGAATTGGTGCAGTTCAGTTAAATTTGATGGCTTTCTGGCATGGACTTGTTTCTTCAGCATTGTCCACAAGTTCTCAATGGGGTTTAAGTCAGGACTTTGGGAAGGCCATTCGAACACCGTAATTCTAGCCTGATTTAGCCATTCCATTACCACTTTAGATGTGTGTTTGGGGTCATTGTCCTGTTGGAATACCCAACTGCGCCCAAGACCCAATCTTCGGGCTGATGACGTTAGGTTATCTTGAAGAATTTGAAGGTAATCCTCCTTCTTCATTATCCCATTTACTCTCTGTAAAGCACCAGTTCCATTGGCTGCAAAACAGCCCCACAGCATAATACTACCACCACCGTGCTTGACGGTAGGCATGGTGTACTTGGGGTTAAAGGCCTCACCTTTTCTCCTCCAAACATATTGCTGGGCATTGTGGCTAAACAGCTCGATTTTTGTTTCGTCTGACCACAGAACTTTCCTCCAGAAGGTCTTATCTTTGTCCATGTGATCAGCAGCAAACTTCAGTCGAGCCTTAAGGTGCCGCTTTTGGAGCAAGGGCTTCCTTCTTGCACGGCAGCCTCTCAGTCACTGGAGATGCAAAACACGCTTGACTGTGGACACTGACAACTGTGTTCCAGCAGCTTCTAATTTTTGGCAGATCTGCTTTTTGGTGATTCTCGGTTGAATCTTCACCCTCCTGACCAATTTTCTGTCAGCAGCAGGTGATAGCTTGCGTTTTCTTCCTGATTGTGGCAGTGACAAAACAGTGCCATGTACTTACAAACATGCCATGCCATGCCATGTACTTACAAACAATTGTTTGCACTGTTGCTCTTGGGACCTGCAGCTGTTTTGAAATGGCTCCAAGTGACTTTCCAGACTTGTTCAAGTCAATGATTGTTCAAGTCAATAATCACTCACAAGAAATTGCTAATTCGTGTTGCTGTATGTATATTTTTGACCCAGCAGATTTGATCACTTTTTCTGTTAACCCATAATAAAGTCATAAAAGAACCAAACTTCATGAATGTTTTTTGTGACAAAGAAGTATCTGTCCCATTCACTATCGGAGAAAAATCAGAGTTGTAGAAATAACTGGAAACTCAAGAGA
This sequence comes from Corythoichthys intestinalis, assembly GCF_030265065.1. NCBI lineage: Eukaryota > Metazoa > Chordata > Actinopteri > Syngnathiformes > Syngnathidae > Corythoichthys > Corythoichthys intestinalis. The sequence continues at coordinate 3,927,822 of NC_080409.1, read as the reverse complement.
GCCATGACATTATGTTCTTCACAAGTGTATGTAAACTTTTGACCACAACTGTAAATATTTCAGCTGGAGGCATTACTGTCATCCTCTTGATTTAAAGTAAAAACTGGCACAACTCCTCACTTTCCCTGATATAAATTTTTTTATCTCCTCACAATAGGTCCCACATTTCCCGGTCTACACACGCTCGGGTGAGGTGACCATCTCCATCGAGCTTCTCAAGTCCGGCTTCAATCTCACCGCCACAGAGCTCGACCTAATCATTCGCCTGCACCAGTACATCTTCTCGCATATTCTCCGCCTCGAGAAACCTGCACTAGAGTTCAAGCCTACACTTGCCGATTCTGCTTACTGTGTTCTACCTCTTAATGTTGGTGAGTAGGTGCACTCTCAGAATTTGTGAGTACAGGGGAACACCCCCAAAAAAACATTTTAGCAAATATCTAGGAAATGAATAAAGCCAGCCCAACACCGTTAAAAATCTTAGGTGTTGAAATCATAAGTTTTATTCATTCAAATTAAAACGCAAAATTCTGACTTGTAAATTCTGTGACCAGTTTCACAATTGTTAAATACAGTATGTGCTGTAATATGGCACCAGAGGCCGGGAGTTATTTAGTCCGTTACATTTACTTTAGTAACTTTTTGAGAAAAATGTACTTCTATGTAGGGATTTCCTGATCTGATCACGTGATCGGAAATCGGGTCGATCGCACCATTTTTCAGAGGAACAGAATTGGGTGAAAAGGATTGGGTTTTCAATTAAAAAATATATGTTGATGTTTTTCCGCTTCATGCTTTTACAGCGCCACAGCCTCTCACACTCCCTCCTTGTGAGCAGTGCGGCCAAACTGTCCAGCTTGCACTTGGTACTTAAAGTTAACGATGATTGACAGGTTTGTAGCTTTGATCTTTCAAAAGAAGATTGTAGCTTTACTACCAAAGGCACAAATGTGTCAGTCATCGTTAAACTTCCATAAGTGTGCAGGGGCAACTCATTGTGTAAAGAGGCTGTTCTCAGCAGCGAGAGCGTCAAAAGTGTGAGAGGATTTGACTGGACTCACTCAATGAAGCAAATACAAGCATTTTCAACGTTATTCTAGTTTAAAATGAATTCACATTATGAAGGCAGCACCGTGAGACAGTTACAGTTGTGGTCAAAAGTTTACATTCACTTTTGAAGAACATCATGTCATGGCTCTCTTGAGTTTCCAGTTATTTCTACAACTCAGATTTTTCTCCGATAGAGTGATTGGAACAGATACTTCTTTGTCACAAAAAACATTCATGAAGTTTGGTTCTTTTATGACTTTATTAACAGAAAAAGTGATCCAATCTGCTGGGTCAAAAATATACATACATGGATCTGAAAAAGCAAATCATTGACTTGAACAAGTCAGGAAAGTCACTTGGAGCCATTTCAAAGCAGCTGCAGGTCCCAATAGCAACACTGCAAACAATTGTTTGTAAGTATAAAGTACATGGCACTGTTTTGTCACTGCCATGATCAGGAAGAAAACGCAAGCTATCACCTGCTGCTGAGAGAAAATTGGTCAGGAGGGTGAAGATTCAACAGAGAATCACCAAAAAGCAGATCTGCCAAGAATTAGAAGCCATTGGAACACAGGTGTCAGGGTCCACAGTCAAGCGTGTTTTGCATCTCCATGGACTGAGAGGCTGCCGTGCAAGAAGGAAGCCCTTGCTCCAAAAGCGGCACCTTAAGGCTCGACTGAAGTTTGCTGCTGATCACATGGACAAAGATAAGACCTTCTGGAGGAAGGTTCTGTGGTCAGACGAAACAAAAATCGAGCTTTTTGGCCACAATGCCCAGCAATATGTTTGGAGGAGAAAAGGTGAGGCCTATAACCCCAAGTACACCATGCCTACCGTCAAGCACGGTGGTGGTAGTGTTATGCTGTGGGGCTGTTTTGCAGCCAATGGAACTGGTGCTTTACAGAGAGTAAATGGGATAATGAAGAAGGAGGATTACCTTCAAATTCTTCAAGATAACCTAACGTCATCAGCCCGAAGATTGGGTCTTGGGCGCAGTTGGGTGTTCCAACAGGACAATGACCCCAAACACACATCACAAGTGGTAATGGAATGGCTATATCAGGCTAGAATTAAGGTTTTCGAATGGCCTTCCCAAAGTCCTGACTTAAACCCCATTGAGAACTTGTGGACAATGCTGAAGAAACAAGTCCATGTCAGAAAGCCATCAAACTTAACTGAACTGCACCAATTCTGTCAAGAGGAGTGGTCAAAGATTTAACCAGAAGCTTGCCAGAAGCTTGTGGATGGCTACCAAAAGCACCTAATTGAAGTGAAAATGGCCAAGGGACATGTTGCCAAATATTAGCGCTGCTGTATGTATATTTTTGACCCAGCAGATTTGATCACTTTTTTCTGTTCACCCATAATAAAGTCATAAAAGAACCAAACTTCATGAATGTTTTTTGTGACAAAGAAGTATCTGTTCCAATCACTCTATCAGAGAAAAATCGGAGTTGTAGAAATAACTGCAAACTCAAGAGAGCCATGACATTATGTTCTTCTCAAGTGTATGTAAACTTTTGACCACAACTGTACATGTTTAGAGGTTTTTTGAACGAAAACTTTTTTTTTTTTTTTTCGGTAACTGAGCAGGACTCTGTATCTTTAGATTCTCATAGTCAGGTGACTCGAACTTAAACTAGGGTACAAAAATATGCGATCGGAACATCCTTTTTTCAAAGAGGTTTTACTACACCAGACTTTTTAATTTTAGTTAAGTAGATTTGTGAAGAATAAATGAGAGTCTTACTCCGCTACTTTGAGCTACACTTGAGTCATTGTTTTACCTTGTTAATCTACGTAATTAGATTTGACTTAATTTTTGCCAGAGGCCCACAGTGGCTCTACCAGTTTCACCAATGAGACGTTGCAACAATAGTCACATGACTCCACTAATCATAAAGTGCTGCCGTCAACCAGATGCGGAATGTGACGAAGTAAAAGTTTTTTGTTGTTTTTTTTTCGGCACCAATAGACAGCTGAAAACCAGAAATATGATTGCTTCATGTTAGTGGAAATTTGATGATTTATCTTTTTTGGGCCTAATATGTAATGGAGAGATTAATAATAACAGTTCATATAGATGACATGCTGAGGAAAAAATCAAAACATTGAAAGCGGTTAATCATTTTTGAGTGTTCTTTTCATCAAATGCTTTTTTTTTTTTACTTGAGTAAATGTTTTGGCTGACTACTTTTACCTGAGTTACATTATTTTTGAAGTAACAAAACTTACGTAAGAATTTTGGCTACTCTACCTATCACTGTCTATATAATTCCCAACTCACCAGTTGTCAATTTATTCAAGTTGTATTTCCAGCTTTTTTTTTTGAGAGGGAGTAAAGACTCCTGCTCCCTCGAACCGACCCCGGATTAAGCAGTAGATAATAGGTGGATGGATGAACACAAATCTGAAAAAACATCATTTATTTCGGTTAGTGAGTAATTTCTACAATGTAGTTTAGGTAGGTCGTTACACTTCAAACCAGTTGAGGTATAAATAGATTTATTCAGTTTCCCTGAGGAAATCTTTTAGCAAATCAGTATTAGAGTGTATTAAAACAGGTGTGTCTAAGGAGGCTCCTATGAATAAAAAACACTTATTTCTAATGGTGTTAGAGTATAAAAGGTTCAGCTTGTTGAAAATAAAAATAATAAAATAAAAATTTCTCTTCTCACATGATCATTTTAATGTGATATGAAGCTCATTGTGCTTGTTAAACCTTGTGTTGAATTGTGCTGTGCAAATAAGTTTGCCTTGTCTTGCCTCTGACATTTAAATTGAAAGATCTGTAGACAATTGAAAAAATGTTCCATTTTTAAAAAACAACCCAGGGGTCCCTCAGGATTACGTGCAAAAGTGCACAAAATGTATGATATTTGGATCTGGCTCACATGTAATTAAATTATATTAAGATAATTTTAGTAACAGAATGTGCTCTAATTCTTTTTCCATAGTTGGAGATTCTAACACACTCGATATGGACTTCAAATTCATGGAGGATATCGAAAAGTCTGAAGCCCGAACTGGTATTCCTAATACTCATTATACCAAACAGAACCCCTTCACCTTTAAATTGGAGGATTACCAGGATGCTGTTATCATTCCTAGGTAATTACATTTTTTCCTTGTCTCTCTTTTTTGGGATAGTTAGAACAATTTTATGTAGAATATACATAACGGAATTCAGTTTGTTTCATCTGAAATGCGTTGAAATAAACCTTCTGGCAAATATTCATGGAAAGGCCAGGCCCGGAGAATGCACACTTAGTCAAAGAAGAGCAGATCTTCGAAATAACCCAAAACTTTCCGTTTAGGTTGTCCATCGTTTTCGATGATGGCAATCCATCTCTATTTTTTGTGAGCCCACTTCATGTGGCTGTGTAGCCCAATCCAAGATCCACACTGCTTGCCACAGGCAGAGCAGGTGAAGACATTGACTGGGAGTGTGGGTGTGGCATTGGCTTCATGTCTCTTTTGACATTTCCTGGTCCGTTGGTCACCTCGGTCCTCCTCAAGTTTGTGGACGCAGTGTTGGAGGAGCTGCATCCAGATGGATCGTTGGGCTGCAGTGGTTTCCAACTGGATCGGGTTAAGACCACGTTTTTTCATGGCAGCCTTCACCTGATCTGTATTGCGTTTTTTTGGCCGTCATACCAAACGAAACCCAAGATGGAGCTGGCCATGAAGCACCTTTCGGGGCAAGCGCTCCTCGGGCATCTGGACTACATGGCCTAGCTAACTAAGTTGGTGCTGGGTGACTGTTGCGTCCACACTGGTGGAGTTGGTTATAGATAGTATTTCAGTGTGGTGGACTCTGTCCTTCCGGGATATCCCCAGGATGCAGTGTAGGCACCGGATGTGGAAGGCCTGCAGCATCCTGAGTTGGCGGCTGTATAAGGTCCATGCTTCACAGCTATACAGGACAGTTGTCATTACAACGGCTTGATAAACCGCAGTCTTAGTGTGGAGGTTAAGATCTTTGTTTTGGAAGACTTTTCTCCTGAGTCTGCCAAAAGATGCTGATGCCTGCTTGATCCAGTTTTGTATCTTTCTGTTGATACTGCAATCATCAGAGAGATAGCTGCCCAGGTTTTTAAATGAGTCCACTACTGGAAGTGGCTCATCAGAGATGGTGAAGGTTGGTGGATGAGATGGAGGAATGGATGCCCATTGACATATACAGTGTATTACAAAAGTGAGTACACCCCTAGCATTTCTGCAGATATTTTGGTATAACTTTTCATGGGACAACAATGACAAAATGACACTTTGACACAATAAAAAAGTAGTCTGTGTGCAGCTTATATAATAGACTTCATTTATTTTCCCCTCAAAATAACTCAAAATATAGCCATTAATATCTAAACCCCTGGCAATAAAAATGAGTACACCCCTTTGAAAAAAACGTACATCCCTAAATGTTCAAATTGAGTACTGCTTGTCATTTTCCCTCCAAATTGTCATGTGACTCGTTACAAGAGTGCTGTCAGCATTGCTGCAGAGATTGAAGAGGTGAGGGGGGGTCATCCCGTTAGTGCTCAGACCATACGCCGCACTCTACATCGAATTGGTGTGCATGTCAGCCTTTTCTGAAGACGGTACACAAGAAAGTCCGCAAACAGTTTGCTGAAGACATGTCAACAAAGTACATTGATTACTGGAACCATGTCCTATGGTCTGATGAGACGGGCAGGCTTTCTTGTGTACCGTCTTCCTCCTGGGGTGATAGCCATGCACACCATGGACCTCCTCTTGTTTCTTCATTCCATTGCATCACTACAAACTGGACCTCCTGCTGCTAATACCCACCATCAGTCCTGGTGCATCTTTTGCCTGTCCGTCCTGGGAGTGATCTCTCCTGACTGTGGTTCTCCCCAAGGTTTCTCATTTTTCCCAAAGGGTTTTGGGAGTTTTTCCTTGTCGACATGGAGGGTCTAAAGTTGGGGGATGCCCAGGACTTGAACTTTATCTAATTCATCTACTGTTTCTGACTGTGTATCATATTGCCTCTGCAAAGCCCTTTGAGACCACCTTGTTGTGGTATAGGCCTATACAAATAAAATTGAATTGAAAATTGAATTTAATTGAACCAATTTGATCTAGAGTGCGGCGTATGTTCTGAGCACTAACAGCCTGACCCCCCACCTCTTCAATCTCTGCAGCAATGCTGACAGCACTCCTGTAACGAGTCGCATGACATTTTGGAGGGAAAATGACAAGCAGTACTCAATATGGACATTTAGGGATGTACGTTTTTTCCAAGGGGTGGACTCACTTTTGTTGCCAGCGGTTTAGATATTAATGGCTATATTTTGAGTTGTTTTGAGGGGAAAATAAATGAACTCTATTGTATAAGCAGCACACAGACTACTTTCCATTGTGTCAAAGTGTCATTTTGGCAGTGTTGTCCTATGAAAAGATATACTTAAATATCTGGAGAAATGTGAGGGGTGTACTCACTTTTGTGATAACACTGTAACCTCAGTCTTTGCCACATTAACAGAGAGGCCCAGTCTACCATAGGCACTTGCAGCAGCTGAGAGACTAGCTTGCACTGCTTCGGGTTTGTGGGCCACAACTGCACAGTCGTCTGCATATTGGAGGTCGATGACTTTCTCTGATCTTACTTTTGTGACTGCTTGGAGAGCCTTCTGATGTTGAAGAGATTTCCGTCAAGTCGGTAATCTATGGTAACCCCACTGTCCTTCTCAGTCCTCTAATTGAGCAACTGCGTCACACATAGAAAAAAGATGTTGAACAGAGCTTCGGTAGCACACAACCCTGGCGTGCAACAGTCCTCACCTTGAAAGGTTCCGACTCATGGCCACCAATAGTCACACGTGAACATCATTCAACAATTTTATGTCACAACGGAATTCAATTGGTTTCATCTGAAATACGTTGAAATAAAACTTCTGGCAAATATTCATGGAATCACCAGGCCCGGAGAATGCACATTCCGTCAAAGAAGAGCAGATCTTTGAAATAACCCAAAAACTAAACTCACTATAAATGACAACTTTTTGCCTTATGAAACACTAATAAAAATCTATGGAGGTGTGATGTGTCAATTGGCCTTTGGCAGACACCGCCATTGACCAACCATATGTCTTAGAGACCGTTGTTAAAAGGAGCCACAAATATAAAGACTAGTAGTCCTTAAAAGATTAATGTTAGTATGAGTTGTAATAATTTGATTGATTAAAAAAAAATCTTTAAAAACCTCCCAATATCGGTAGATAGTCGGTCCCCATTGTTGTTGACGTCGCAAAGCACGCTGGGTGCTGACGTAAAATGGTTCTTCGCATGCTGAAGTCCAAGCTGCTTGCGCCAAAATAAAGATAAGGTTCCACATTTTTTATTTTATTTTATTTTTTTGGCGCATTATTTTCTATTTGTACTTCATTACAGGTATTAGCAGTCTGTTTAGGTATATTGAATGATTCAAATGTATTTAGCTGTTATTTTAATCTGGTTCTACCCTTATTATAAAACTTAATTGGGTGTTTTAGTTGTGCTCGGAACGAATTAGGCGATTTACATGTAAAACGCGGGTTATTACCGTATTTTTCAGACTATAAGTCGTTTTTTTTTTTTTTTTTTTTTTGTAATAGTTTGGCTTGGGCTGCAACTTATACTTAGTATGTGTGAAATTATTAACACATTATATCATTTCACATGTTATTTTGGTGTTTTGGAGTGACACACCTGGTTTGGTAAAATTCTTAGCATGTTCTTTATGCCATAGTTATCTGAATAACTCTTAATACCTATGTTCCGTTAACATATCGGTCACGTTCGCATTTCGTTGTTCATGCATCATGTAACATAATCATACTGTACACTTATTCAGCATGTTGTTCTCTTTTGTATTTTTATTTTAAATTGCCTTTGTGTCGGGTTTTATCAAGTAAATTTCCCCCCAAAATGCGACTTATACTCTGGTGCGAATTAGATATGTTTTTTTTCCCTCTTCGTTGCGCATTTTTGGGCTGGTGCAACCTATACTCAGGTGCGACTTATACTCTTAAAAATACGGTATACGAAAAAAAATAATGATACGAAAGCCACTCCAGAGCTAATTGATTTCGTATCATAGGGTAACACTGTACACCGTTTCTTGTAACACGCTACTGTGGTGCAACACGTGAAACATAAGCAATGACTTCACAAAAGATCTTCCTATAGAGGATATCTAGGGAAAAAATAAAAAGTCTTAAATCCAATAATTTGAATTTAAGGCCTAAAAATGTTTATAATTCTCATAAAATGTCAGAAAAGGTCTTAAATACAATTTTGAAAGGTCTTAAAAATCTGTTGACGTTGCATTTATTTAGAACCTGCATCAATTTCAGTCTCGCTTCTAAATGTTTCGATTTTTGAGGCTGTTCTAACATAACAACAAAGCGGAACTACCTGTGCTGCCCGGTCAGAATCGAACACAAGCTGGTTTTGCTGTGTGCCCGCAGTTGTGTGTTGGCAGCTTAGTTAGCATAGTCATAGCGGAGAAAACTCAACAGAACTGATATACTGTGGTTCCATTCATTGGTAAATGCAAATTTAATGATTTGTAGTTGGAGAATGTACCTTACACAGATTGCGGAAATGCATACGCGTTACTCTTCAACGCATCATTTTTTGCCATTTCTCTCCTAGGTACCGTAATTTCGACCAGCCTCATCGATTTTACGTCGCTGATGTATATACAGACCTTACTCCTCTCAGCAAGTTTCCTTCACCAGAATACGAGACATTTGCTGAGTACTACAAAACCAAATACAACCTGGATCTGTCCAACCTGAACCAGCCTCTACTGGATGTTGACCATACGTCATCGAGGTTAGTAGTATGGTAATTAAAGGTGTGTGAGATTTCCAATTCTTAGATTTTTCGCGATTCGGTCGTGGAAGATTCCAGAACGATTCACAAACATCCATCTTCCGATTATTTAAAAATGCCAAATAAAGCAGAACTAAAACACAGCACGCTCTTCGGGACGGACCGAGAGTTCACGCCATCCACAACTCATGCCGCTAGATACAAAACATGCATACAAGCATGGTTGACCCAACCTACCAACCTCTCCGTGAGATCAGAACTGCTCACATAAATTTAAAAGCAGACGTGTGGAATTGTTTTGGATTTTTCGAGAAACAACGCAGCTAATATGGTTGTCGCTGCCCAGCTGGGTAACTTTTTCATCTGCAGGAGTCAATGCACATCGCAGCACACTTTCATCTGAGCGTGTGGATCAACTCCTGTATCAATAATCGAATCGTAATTGAATCGTGAAGTGGCCCAAGATTCCCACCTTCAATGGAAATAGCATTTCAAATTGTGGTCAGAGATTTACATGCCTAATCATGGGCACTCGTTTCCTTTTAGCAGTTTTCACTTTCCTTGGAGCCATTCTGAGTGCTAATTTCAAGTACAAAATAAACTTGCAATGTGTGATGCACAGAGTCAAGAATGCAGTAGAGGAAAAAGAAATAAACATGGTTGATCCTTCTGCAACCAGACTCTGACTGGTGTTCTACTATTGGATTCCTGTGCTTTTCATGGACAGCTCATAGCAAAACCATGTTGAAGCTTGATCTCGTAATGCCAAGACGTTTTTCCTTTTCATATTGCTTCAATCTCCTAACATTACACCAAACGTATGCAGGTGTGCACATCCAGTGGGGCAAATAAGTATTGAGTCAACCACTAATTGTGCAAGTCCTCCCACTTGAAAATATTAGATAGACTTGAAATTGTCAACATGGGTAAACCTCAACAATGAGAGACGGAATGTGGAGAAAAAAAAAAAAAAAAAAACTGAAAATCACATTGTTTGATTTTTAAAGAATTTATTTGCAAATAATGGTGGAAATTAAGTATTTGGTCAATACCAACAGTTCATCTCAATACTTTGTTATGTACCCTTAGTTGGCAATAACGGAGGCCAAACGTTTTCTGTAACTCTTCACAGGCTTTTCACACACTGTTGCTGGTATTTTGGCCCATTCCTCCATGCAGATCTCCTTTAGAGCAGTGCTGTTTCGGGGCTGTCGTTGGGCAACACGGACTTTCAACTCCCTCCTCAGATTTTCCATGGGGTTGAGATCTGGAGACTGGCTAGGCCACTCCAGGACCTTGAAATGCGAATACGAAGCCACTCCTTTGTTGCCCTGGCTGTGTGTTTGGGATCATTGTCATGCTGAAAAACCCAGCCACGTCTCATCTTCAATGCCCTTGCTGATGGAAGGAGATTTTCACTCAAAATCTCTCGATACATGGCCCCATTCATTCTTTCCTTTACACAGATCAGTCGTCCCGGTCCCTTTGCAGAAAAACAGCCCCAAAGCATGATGTTTCCACCCTAATGCTTCACAGTGGGTATGGTGTGCTTCGGATGCAATTCAGTATTCTTTCTCCTCCAAACACGAGAACCTGTGTTTCTACCAAAAAGTTCTATTTTGTTTTCATCTGACCATAACACATTCTCCCAGTCCTCTTCTGGATCATCCAAATGCTTTCTAGCGAACCGCAGACGGGCCTGGACGTGTACTGGCTTCAGCAGGGGGACACATCTAGCAATGCATGATATGAGTCCCTGGCGGCGCATTGTGTTACTGATAGTAGCCTTTGGTACTGTGGTCCCTGCTCTCTGTAGGTCATTCACTAGGTCCCTCCGTGTGGTTCTGGGATTTTTGTTCACCGTTCTTGTTATCATTTTGACGCCACGGGGTGAGATCTTGCATGGAGCCCCAGATCGAGGGAGATTATCAGTGGTCTTGTATGTCTTCCATTTTCTAATAATTGCTTCCACAGTTGATTTCTTTACACCAAGCGTTTTACCTATTGCAGATTCAGTCTTCCCAGCCTGGTACAGGTCTACAATTTTGTCTCTGGTGTCCTTCGACAGCTCTTTGGTCTTGGCCAGAGTGGAGTTTGGAATGTGACTAACTGAAGTTTATGACAGGTGTCTTTTATACCGATAATGAGTTAAAACAGGTGCCATTAATACAGGTAACGAGTGGAGCCTCGTTAGACCTCGTTAGAAGAAGTTAGACCTCTTTGACAGCCAGAAATCTTGTTTGTAGGTGACCAAATACTTATTTTTCACTCTAATTTGCAAATAAATTCTTTAAAAATCAAACAATGTGATTTTTTTTTTTTTTTTTCCACATTCTGTCTCTCATTGTTGAGGTTTACCCATGTTGACAATTACAGGCCTCTCTAATCTTTTCAAGTAGGAGAACTTGCACAATTGGTGGTTGACTAAATACTTATTTGCCCCACTGTAGCTCTCTCAGCTTTCCTTGATTCTCCATCCACCTCTCAGCAATACAAGTACAGCATCTTATTTTAGGTCCTGTACGAAATTTTTAGGGTTAATTTAAAATATTTTTCTACTCCATCAATGAGAGTGCCTCAAAAAGCCCTTTTTCTTCCTTTCAATAGAGCGAGTTTGGTCGAACACCCTGGGCGAACCATGCCTGTCTACGACCACGCACGTCCTCACGGCAGCGGTTTAGAAAGTTTCTTATACAGTACACAGATCTTATTCATTGAAGTCACATCCGCCTTCTTCCTCAACCCGAGACTCTAGCCTGAAGACACACCTTCATGGCGCGGGATTTCAATTCCTTTATTGTCATTGCAAGCCGAGCAAACAACGAAATTAGATAGCTACTCTGTGGTACCATAAAACACCCACAAGACACAGGGCAGTAAAATAACACACAACTTAAACATACTACTAAATAATAGACAATAAATAAATATTGTGCAAAAGTCGCTACATAGCAGCATCATGAAACAATTAGTGCAGTCCAGATTTAAAAGTTGAATAAATATATCATTCACTTCCACACACATCCAAGAGGTCCATTTCATTCAGGAGCATAAAATACTGCGTGAAATAAACATGCTTTTTGGTGTCATAGGCACTTTAAGTGTTTTCTGTTACAAACAAAACAATGTTAATGAAGTGGTACTTTATTTTAAGTTGATCTATATTATTTTTTTCTTAGATATTAAAAAGGACACAATGTTATGCAGAGGTGTACTTATATTAATAGTCATTTTTATAAACAAATGATACTATTTACAGTGGCGGCAGAGAGTTGTGGGCACAAAATGTTTGTCTTCGGGGGCGCGTAACAGAAAATAATTGAGAAGCACTGTTCTAGACCAAGCGGTGTCAAACTCATTTTGGTTTGCGGGCCAGATTTATGGCAATTAGGTCCCATGTGGGCCATACTAGTTTTTTTTTTTTTTTTTTCCAATTAACTTACAAGCACTTTTTGACTGTGTTAGACATCCAATCCGGTTTGACTGGAGGAGTCCTAATAGATTGGACGTCTAGCTGTGTCAATGGCACTGAAAGATGAACATTCACAGGCAGTTCTTCCCGTGTGAGTGGATTGGACATTGATCGTTGTCAATGGCAGACATTGACTTAGGTGTGCTCAGTGTTGTTTTTGGCAGGCCTTTTAATTTTCGTCTTAGTCTTTTGGACAATTATACTTATTAGTCTTTGTCATATTTTAGTCGTCTCTAAATGTTTCTACGTCTAGTTTTTGTTGACGAAAACTCAAGACTAATTTTGCCTAGTTTTAGTCGGTTCATAAAAAAATGTTTTCGTCTATAATTTTTTTTTTTTAATTACTCCCAAAATAAATGTCCAACTGTTTTGAATGAACATTGACAAGAACATATTGTAGCATCTACAAGGACAACGGCAACTTGGTGATAATACCCACTCAGCAGGAAAACAGTACATTATTTCTAATAATTTATACCCACCTGGATGCCATGACCTGTATGTACCTGTAAAAAGGAAAAAAACAACAACTGTCGTCCGAGAGTTTATGAGGATGCTCGCCGTTAGCATTAGCCTAAAGCTAACATGAATGGGAATGCTGTGCTAACGCTACGAGTTACATTTAGTGTGTGATGATCACTCAGATGATCACTTTAAGTTCTGTGAACCTTAAAAGCTAAAGTAACATTGCATGTTCTCTCTGGTCAAGGCGAGAAAAGAAATCTTAAATGTGTGTGAACCTGCATGGAGACTGGAGAAGACAGTCGGGCAGGTGGGGGGGGTGCAGAACGTCACATGAGAGACACAACCAGACACTGCTACGATACAGGCTAACTACACACATAGAAATGTCACACATTATGGACATGTGACGGAAAATATTGTGCATCGTCTCGTCAGATGAAAGCTGCTATTCATCTCGTTATGTTTTAGTCTCCCAAACATGCAGTTTTAGGCTCTTTATCGTCTCATCGTCGTAATGAAAAAGTGTTCGTTGACAAAATATTTTCATTAGCGTCATCTTTGACGAAAACAGCACTGGTTGAGCTTCACTTCTTTTTCATTTTATGATACTTACAGAGCAGTTCCTGTACATTTTGGATCATTTCCTGTTGATTTTTTTTCCCAGACTGCTTTCTGTTGATTTTGGGGCATTTCCTTGTTAACTCATTGGCTACCTTTGATAGTGTTAGACGGCTTATCAATTTCGATGGGGAGGGAGCGAATGAACGAATGCAACTGCGGACACGAAAGTTTGCTAAGTGCAGTCGTGCACACACCTGATCACACATATCGCAAATATACGGTTTTACGGTACCAATGTCAAAATAAGGATGAGTTTGTGTGGACAGTATAAATGAGCTACAATGTGCCTGTCAGGCAGAACAACCCAGCGGGGGGGGGATTCGACCCCCTGACCGCAGTCTGTACATTGGTCCGCTCTGTTCTACACAAATGAAACAACTGAGTGAACCTTTCCGAGACCTTTTTTACCGGGTGACGTATGATGGAAATTGTTTGAAATGATGAAGAATAAATTTTCTTCCGATCACAGACTGAATCTCTTAACGCCTCGTCACCTCAACCAAAAAGGCAAAGCGTTGCCCCTCAGCAGTGCGGAGAAGAGGAAAGCAAAATGGGAAAGTCTGCAGAACAAACAGGTATTTCTTTTTGTGGTTACTCCCATCTTTCATATATCTTGATGCTTCTTATTGGGTTTGGAGTATAAATCCCTGTTGTTTAATTATTGTGTGATATATATCACTTATCCTGTTGAGTGTTACCCTTTTGGTTACCTCATGCTATAAATGCATGACATTGTTTTTAATTGGCTTTTTAAACAAGGTTCCAACTCTTTCCAATTTGCTCGTAAATGGAGGCTTCTTTTTATGCATCATATTATGTTTTTTAATCATTCCATGTAAGGAGTTTTGTATTTGTCAGATCCTGGTTCCAGAACTTTGTGCCATTCACCCCATCCCTGCCTCCCTTTGGAGGAAGGCGGTGTGTTTACCCAGTATCCTCTACCGTCTCCATTGCCTCCTGACAGCAGAGGAACTAAGATCCCAGACAGCCAGCGAAGCTGGAGTTGGATCACAAATCCTTCCTACTGATTTCAGGTATCAAATTAAGTTTTTCAAGATTACGTGTTGTCTTAACAAAATTAAAGAACAACAAAGGAATAGCTCTCCACCATATGGCCAAAATTTGCTAACACTGTATTAAACGTTGGTATTCCATATGACAAGATGGGTAGTAATGCGTTACTTTTACTCCATTTACCGTACTTGAGTAGCTTCTAAAAGTAGTTTTACCCTGCCAATCACAGAAACCAGAGATATGATCGTTTTTATTTCATGGTAGGGGATATGTTTTCTCTACTCGACGGCGCACATGCTCTTTGGACGGGTGATGTTTCTTGTCTGTAGGTTTTTCAAGTGGGAATTTCATGATTTTTGTGTATTTCTTTGTCCTAATATGGTCATTAATATAGTTCAGTATAATGATAACAGTTCATATAGATGACGTGCTTAGGAAAGAAATATACAGTGGTACCTCTACTTACAAACGTCTTTACAAACATAATTTTCAGGTCACAACAAGCCTAAATGGGAGAATATTTCCTCATGAAAGAAATTTCAGATTACGAGAGGCAAAAATACTAGTGCTGCAACAATTAATCAATTAACTAGAGTAATTTGATTTAAAAAAAGCTTTAAATCAAATTTTGCTGGTTTAAAGATTTGTTTAATTAGAGTGGTTTTGTAAAAGTTTGTTTTGAAAGTGTTTGCATTTTATTTTATTGATTTGGTTGGATACACTGCCCTCTAGTTGCAGCAGAGAATATGACATAACTCTTCTAACATGGCTGGATCTAACTGCCCCCTGTTAAGACCAACATAAGGTCTTAAATGTCTGTTTGAGCAAATATGACCACAGGGTTGGATTGCTCCGATTAGCATCTTGAGGGTTTGCAGGGCAGGGCTGCCTTTGCTTTGTCGGACAGTGGACCGCTCAGGCAGGCTATCGGGCGGACAACCTTTTTACATATTCCAAAAGCTGCAGTTTGCCTACAATAAAAGGGACAGTGTAATAAAAAACAAAAAAAAATTTGTGTGGTGACGTATGACATTTTGCCCTTTTCCCGGGGCTAGGTGTTGGAGGAAGCAATTTTTCCTTCTGTGCCTTCTTTGCGCCCAAATGAGAGTGAGCCAATTCCTTTGCAAGACCCACCAACAAGTCCACCCGTCCCTCTTGCCTTCCGGTGCATGCCTGATACAACACATATGCATTCAGTGCTGCCATGTCAATCATATTGTAGAACACGGCGACTGGCCATCTCCGTGTTCGACAAAGCCAAGGGAGCCCCGGATTTGCAAATATTAAAGAAGCTAATGGCGTACCGCAAGACACATGTCACTTCCGTTCATTAATATTCATGACGTTAGCTACTTTTGCTAAGGGAGGACACACCACTGTTTGTCCCCAATAGGAAATTAATGGAAATCATGTACGAGGGAGATGTTTACAAAGCTAAACCTACCAATTCTCTCCGGAAATGATGTCCCTGGTGCCAAATTGACTTGCAAAGATGTGGAGGGCTGAAAAAGTCGCAGTTATTAAAAAAAAGGCACCTAACCCTAAAAAAATTTCAACAAAAGGTTTTGCAACTGTTTTTTGTAGGATTGGTGTACTAAACAATATATCAAAAGTTTCCAAAAATATGACCACTGAAAAGGTGTTATTTTCAAGATGGCATCCAAAATGGTTAACAAAAAAAAAAAAAAAAAAAAAACATTACAGGGCAACTGAAGAGCTTTTTGGATATTGGTTTAATTTTAAGAATATAAACTTTGGACGAGTTTGTATAGACAACCATGTCATTTTTAACGCATAACTGTGACGATAATTTGCGGGGTTTTTTTAACTTTTTTGCACTCCGTTAAATGTCCCTTCCCAAACCCGCAAGTGTGACGTAGGCTCCAGGAGGCAGCAGAAGACATAGCGGACCATAGCAGCACCAGCGATTCTGATATTTCCAGCGAAAGTAGCCCCTCAGGATCGTTGTTTCGTGGCGAGGGGTCCCAGGAAAGACTGTATACAATAACTCCTTACATGTTTGAACCTGAGGTGTCAGATGACGATTTACACAGCACATCAGACGGTGGTGATGACGCAGACTGGCGACTTGACACATCACGTAAGGAGGAGTGGTAAGTTTATGTCTAGCATCGTACATTTCTCTCTGAACCCCCCCCTCCCCCAACCATCCACCACCACCCCGTCATTCTGTAATATAATTATCAGTAATCAGACGAGTTGGAAAACATTCAGACCAATAGGACACCCAGATTTCCATTCTCTGTGTCAAAGAGCTGAAAAAGAAAAAGTACCGTAATCAAATGTACTTATGCCAACCCTGTGTAAAGATAGTAATATGGTCTAGCGAGCCCAAATATGGCTAAATAAAGGAGTGATTTTAATTATTTTTCAAAGCAAATGACATTTTTTTTTCCAGGTGTAGCTGTAAACCACTGTCAAGTAATGAACCTTCCAAGAGAATGCCTTTGCCGTCAGGAGATCCCAGAAGTGAGAGGCAAACTTGAGGAGGTAGAAGCACTGACGGATACATTGCCGGAGTGCATTTTGGATCACCCTGGCCTGAATGCCATTTGTTTCAACCCTTGGGCCCTTCAGTTTGCATGGGCCAGGTACAAGCAACTGTATGGTGGCAAGGCATTTGAGGGGCCCACGGATGCCAAATTTAGACATGTCACCTACAGACAATTTGTCACCTGGTGCTGGGAGTATCTAGGCAAAGACATTAGAGTGGTACTCCCCTCATGTTTTGTGTCTTCCATCAGGGCACACTTCCCTCCTCCTGGTCTAGAAGAAGATTTTGTGTTTACAGGGCTCAAACTACCACCATTGAAGAAGTAAAACAATAAATTGTAATATTTTGATGACTGTTTAATGCATTTATCCTTTTTTTTTTTCAACATTATATTCCACAAAAACAAAACAATAGTAACGGTGACAACAGCAAACAATGATTCCACATTTATGTTGGCCTGATAAAACTGAATTGACAGCATCAGCTTTCACTGGTTTCACGTACAAGTCGCTGAGTGGTCGGGGCTCATCTTCCCTTGATGGTGCCTTATGCCTTGGCTTTTGCAGCACCAACTCCATCAAATTATTGAAACATTATTAATTAATTAATTAATTAATTAATTATTAGACATACACTGGAAACGAAAACAAAATTCATTCATTCATTCATTTTAAAATAAATAGGAAAATAATTGCAGGTGTTTTTGGCAGATTGTGACATAACAATGGCATAAACTTGACATAAATTTAGTAAGCAGCACAAAGTTACTATGGCAACAGACTTTTTGCAGCGTTGAAAAATGATAAAGGCGAGAGACACAGTTTAGTGTGAGTTACATGCATTTGAAATTGAAATACTTATCCTGATCAACCTGCACACAAAATGAGAAAATAAATATTTTCAAAGAATAAATGTCATAAATTTCATTATTGTATGTTTACTTACAGTGCCTAGGTTTTACCAACACATTTGTCAATGAAAAACCTCCCTTCTTGTACTTGGGGAATATAATGCTATACCGCCGTTCCCCTGCTTTTGTTAAAGCCCTAGGTCTTCCAGCATTCTTGTTATAATGAAGGGCAAATCTTCTATCTCCAAATCCTGGAGATAGAAAATTTAAAATTAACAATCACAAATACTTGGCTAAATTTTCAAATGTTCATGTGTATAATTTTATTTAATCATTACGGACCTACTGTGCATTCCTCGATATGAGAACCGGAACATCTTGGGGGCAAATTCATTAACAAGGCTGTGAAAGGCCTCAAGTCCACTAGTCTGACCAAGAGCAGACATGCTGCAAACATCTTTGACAAAGTGCTTCTTGGTCAGAATATCAACAAGTCTTTCACAAGCCTCACTTCCTGAAAAAACATACGTAATGAACAAATGAAAAGGTGTATATACTACATGTGAAAGCAGTGGATTCAGAGGACAGGGTTAAATTGAGGTAAGTGATTCGCTGTGGTGACCCCTAAAGGGAAATGCCAAAAGAAAAGAATTGATCATTATCATTTATTTCACCTCATGAGTGAATTATTACCTGGTTTGAGCCATTTTTTCTCTCTCCAAAGGACCATGATAACAGTAGTCATGTATATTTTGGATATGTTCAACACCAGACAACCACTTCCTCTTGATGTCTTCATCACCCGGTGTTGAAGATGCAACACACCAATACAGGTGGTTGGCAATGCTCTTGATCCAATCCTTGATTATACTGGAGGAGGTTTTGCCAGTGCATCTAATCTTTTTAGTCAGACCTAAAAATGAGAAGGTCTGTGCTCAAAAATGGTCAAACCTTTCATTGCAAAATTGAATGTGCTCGAAACCTACCAACCGTTCACTACATGCTAGCAGTCATAATAATGTGAAATCTTCCATGACTCTCGCACCCACTTTGCAACTTGGCGATTTCTGTCAGTTATAAGAGCCCGGATAGTGAGTTCACTGACATCTCCCTTACAACGCTTGCGACCTTTCAGCTCCATATGGTAACTTCTCTTCGTCTTGTTACTCTACTTACCAAAAAGCACATATATCTTCTATAAGTCGCACACTAGGTAAGTCAACATTCAGACTAAATTTGTACTAACCTGTAACAGTTGAACTGATAGAATTTTATTCATTCCAAGTTCAATAAGGCTATAACAGCCAAATTTTGCAGAAAGCCCCATGCTGTCACATCTTGCGTCCCATCCCAAAACAAGAGGTTTACCCTGAAGCCTTGCAAACAACTTGTCTTTGGACTGGATCCAAGTTTTCATAATGGCATCATGCAAATAGCTAGACTGATGGTTAAAAAATGTCCTCACCTATTGGCCTTGTATATTCAGGAATCTGCAAAATTGAAATGACACTTAGTAATGTAACCTCAATTCAAGGACCAGCACTCTTTCAATCAATAAGCCTACCTAAATAAGCGGAATGCTTTTTCTGGTGTGGACCCCGAGAACAAGATACTGGCACTCAATAAAATATTGAGCAGTGGTATTTGACTCACTGAGGGACTCTGAATTACTTGTATCGTCATCCGAGTCGACCCACTTTCTCTTTTTGACTTCAGGAAACTGGATAGCGACTGACTTGAAACGCTTTTTTTGTCGTGTTGGGCGTTTCCGCCGCTTTATCTTTAATGGTTGACATCCTGAAAAAAAAATAATCACAGTTGGATATAAATATAATTGAATTAAAATAATAAAACAAAATATAAATAATATAAATAATATAAATAATATAAATTCTTCAGACGGAGCCTAGAAATGAATAACAAAAGAGTATAGGGATCCATAGGCTAGTAGACTTTATATTTACCCTGTGACAGGCCAAAAGATAACTAGCCAAGGTCCTATTTGGTGCTGAGGACATTTTGATTGACATAATACCTATAGAGCTAGCAATAAATGTATCAAATTCACATGACTAGACGACATGTCGGCTAACCTATCTACTATAAAAACATGTCGCACTTCAACGAACAGGAAGTAGGATTTGCACTTGTATATCATCAGAAATGCATCAAATTTTAGAATTAGAAAAGCCAGTAAGGGTCTACTTACATCTTTGTAAAACAAAGGCTGTATTCTAGTAGGTTGTCAAAGCTGTCGTCGCTGAAATGATGAAAACAAAGTACCGACCGAGGGAACAGGAGAAAAGTTCTTCCGCTTCACTTTCACAAAGCAGTCCAAATCCTTGCAGAAGATATTTTTTTGGGCCACTCATAAAGTTTTGAGCCTTCGTGAGAGCAATACATCGCTACGCATCGAGATGGCATGATGAATTTTGCTAGTAAAACACAGAAAACGTTTGCAATATATGGCGACAGCCACGTAGTGCTATACTTCCGTGTTAGAGTGGCTTCCTGGAAGTTACGTCATCGGGTAGCGGTCGGCAGCGAGCTGCGTCCCTCATTGCTAAGGTGTTGCTATGGCTATAACTTAAAAACTAAGCGGGCAATTATCTTTTTTTTTTTTTTTTTTTTTAAATATGAGTTTTAAGACAGCCAGTGATGCATTTAATACAATTCAACTGAGTAAAACGCTCAGGAACGAAATCCGAAAAGCTCTTCAGTTGCCCTTTAAAATAGCCTTACTCCGTCATGATTTATCTAGTACTTTTTGTGTCTAACCTTATATTTTTGGGACCAAGGAATCCATTTGACATGTTAAAATCACTGATATACAATTAGTTAATATGGAAATTCTATATTTTGCTATATTAATTTCATGACACCTCTAAAATGATAACCCATTTCAAGGTATATAAACTAATGATAAATAAATGTCCATCCCATTTTATTATTATTCTTTCTTGATGGAAAAAGGCTTGCAAAATCTGCCATGAAGAAATAAAAGACTCTTCAGATATGGTTGAAGTTCGTCAGAAGGGAGCTGATGGAATCAATAGTGCAAGTGTCCAAAGTGGGGATAACAGTTATTTCGGCTGGTGAAAAAGTACACTCAAAATGTCGACAACAGTATGTAAATCCCAAAAACATTCAAAGGCAACAGAAAACCAAAGTAGAGCCTCCAAAGAGAAGTGCCAGAATAGTAACCGGTCCTTTCAACTGCCAAACCAACTGTCTATTTTGTGGGGTTAGAGACACATGGAAGTGCAGACTTAAGCTATGTTAAGACAGGTACATTTGTCAAGTCCATTGTTGAGTATTGTGAAAGTCGCTCCGATGAATGGGCCTTCACCGTCAAGCGCAGAATTGAATTTTATGCCCGTGATCTACATGCTGCGGATAGTGTTTACCATCACACATGCGGTATTAATTTCCGTACTGGGAAATTACCACCACTACAGTTCCAGAACGACCCAGAGGCAAAGAGTAGAAAGTCTGGCCGGCCCAAAAATGATGATCAGGAGCAGGCCTTCATGAGGGTTGCTTTTACCTTGAGAATAATGATGAGGAACAGTTGACAGTTACACATTTGCAAGATAAGATGAAGGAATTTATGTCAAATACAGATTCCGAACCATTTGGAAAGACCTACCTCAAAACAAAGCTAAAAGAAAAGTAAGGAGACAGTGTACATGTTGCTGAAGGAAATCCCTGGGTGGCAGGGAATGATGCATATCATGCATGAAGGAAAAGTCTGTGTTCCAGAAATTTGGGAAAGGTGGTTCAACCATCCAGACCAGAGCAAATGGGTTTCTGCTCCCTAATCAAGCAAATAATGTCATAGAAGACCTTGGGAGACGGGTGATGGCTTTTATGTCTGGTGGCAAAGATACAGATTCTCTTGCATCTTTGCGCTACAAACATCTCAGCAAGAAAATTGTCTCTGCCAAATCATTTGTCAACCCAGAACAGCTACCTCCTGCAGAGTCTGCTACTACATATCAGGCGGCTGTCACAGTCACTAGACGGACTTGCCACATGAACACTACCGGTTTTGTCCGACTCTCGTCTCATCTTTCCTGTTCATTTTGCTTTTGCTGCTCGTTTTGTGAAATGTCCACAGTGCTGTCCTAATGTTCCTCTTGGGTTCAAATTGCAAGGGCTCAACAGATGATATGTTTGTCGCTAGAGTCCTACTCTGTAAGCCAGGCAGCGCCACCCAATGACGTTGCTTCCCAGAATGCATTGCGTCGTCAACAACAATGGCAATCTAATAAACTAGTTTTACAAATTTTATAAAAACGAAAACATCAAGTGGGTTTTTTTAAATATCAAATTACTATAACTCATGCTAACATTTATCTTTTAAGAACGACAAGTCTTTCTATCCGTGGTTCCCTTTAACCACCAAACCCAGCCATATTTGCTCATTACAACTGATATGAACCGAAGGAATTTAACAACCCTGTCCGAAACTTAAACACCTATACAAATGACCATTTTTTTCTTTCATCAAGCTTTTGATTGAAATGCTGTTTGAAAATATATTTATCTAATGGATATACGTGTTTATATACATATTCTTTCTATCTTGCAGGTATCCAAACTTGGACTTTGGGTGGAAGAAATCAATTGACAGCAAAATATCCATATCATTAAGTGAGGACAATGGCCTTCAATTAAAGCACCAGTCACCCGATTGCATTTCATTAATGGATTACAGTTGTCTCCAACATTCCCAAGCCATCGTCACTTGCAGCAAAGACTCTGTGAATATCACTACTCAAATTCCTGACCACAGTCTCTCAGACGGGAGGCTTATTAAGAAACATAATTGCCAATGTTCTCAATGTAACTTTCTTGAACTGCTTCACCCTGAAACAAAGGAAATCCCTACCTCAGTTCCTGTGCAGCCCTCTCACATCTTGAAGAATCCTGATGCATGTCCTCCACATCATAGGGTTCAGTGTACACCAGGAAGGAGCACGGTCCACAGGAATTCCACTACCTCAGCCTACAGCCAGCACGAAGAGTGTCCCAATGCTCACAAAGCACCTTCACAAAATCATTCTACTGTTTTGCATCCCAGCAAAATGGCAGGGGACTCCATAACAATCCTGGGGCCTAACCCGGGTCTTATACTTCAGGCCTTAACCCTTTCCAATGCCAGTGATGGTTTTAACCTAGAGCGGCTGGAAATGCTTGGTGATTCGTTCCTCAAACATGCCATTACCACTTATCTTTTTTGTACCTATCCAGATGCCCATGAGGGCAGGCTCAGCTACATGCGCAGCAAGAAGGTGAGTCTTGTAGTTTCATTTCAAGTATGATGATAAGGTAACTAAAGGGGGGTGGTATGCATCCAAATTTCACTTCGATGAGCTTTTAATCATGCTATATGGTCATTACCTGGTTAAAACAGGCATGCAAACTTGCCACCTTTCGGCGAAATTTTGCCGTTTTGAAATCAAAATGGGTCATTCTCCTGAATCACGTAGATCCGAGGAGAAAAAAATTGGGGGGGGCGGGGGGGTGTCAACGAGCGAGTGAAACCGTTAACTTCAAAACCGTAGTCAATGCTCAAAACTACACTCACCTAGACCTATCACCGCCACTCTCTTCTCATGACAACAAATGATTGACATTAAGAGTGAGAGACGGGAGCACAGTTATCACCAATTAGCAATGAGGAGCCTGAACCCTTCTCCATCCCAGCTTCTTGCCCAGACCCTGTTACGTGCCAAAGATGGCTCGCGAAAGGCGTAACATAAAACAATCCACACAACTGTACAAGTGGACACAAATTTATTAACACAATAATCAAACTCGCAATGAATATGTACAAAATGCCGAGGAAGCGTGACTTCAGGGTAAGCCCAGGCCAAAACAACAAACAGAAGGAACTACACTTAAACCCCACCCGCTAACTAAACCCTGATCATGTAAAAGGAACAAAGAAAAGACAGCGTCTAACCCAGTGCTTCTCAATTATTTTCTGTCACGCCCCCCCAAGGAGGACGTAAATGTTTCGCGCCCCCCCAAACTCTCTGCCGCCACTGTAAATAGTATCATTTGTCTATAAAATTACTATTATAAATACGCATCTACCTAACATTGTGTCCTTTTTTTCTAATAAAGAAAAAAGTAACATAGATCAACTTATAATAAAGTATAACTTTATTAACATTGTTTTTTTTTGTAACAGAATACTTGACGTGCATCAATTTGCCTGAATTAAAAAAAAAAAAAAAAATTCACATCCAAACTAAAAAATACACTCAAGGTACATTTTTGACCATTTGATACAGAAAAATAAAATGTAATAAAATCAGTAAATAATACCAAATTAAAATTGATTAGAAACATTCACTCATGAGGACAATGTGCCAAAAAATTTGACCGAAAAAACAAATCTGAATAAAAGGGGAAAAAAAGTGTGCTT
Organism: Corythoichthys intestinalis; assembly: GCF_030265065.1. Taxonomy (NCBI): domain Eukaryota; kingdom Metazoa; phylum Chordata; class Actinopteri; order Syngnathiformes; family Syngnathidae; genus Corythoichthys; species Corythoichthys intestinalis. The sequence goes on along the minus strand of NC_080409.1, from coordinate 3,903,554 downwards.
GGACAGGACAGTTTTTATTTTTGCTGCTCACAGTATTTGCCTCCTTTGCAATGGTGTGGAGTTATTTTGCAATTAGCATGCTAACAATGCTCACTGGCTTACTGATATAACACTGACAAAGCAGGACGATTGTTGGCAATATTCGGCACGTTTTCACTGAAAAAATCAAGCGGCTTAACAATGAGATTGGGGTCTAATGTCTTTAAGTGGCGTCTTAATTGATTTGGCTTCTTGCTGTCTGCTATAATTATTTTTAGACACAGTAAACAGTGGTCTTTCATCATCACCCACTGTATTAAAAGTCAAAGCTGAAAGGCAAACGGCACGAAAAAAGCGCATTCACGGCGGCCGAGGTAGAACCGTAGGTGAGGGCGGTCGTCGTGACGATCCCAAGCCGAAAATGGCACTTCTCGGGCGGCGACGTAAGAACCGGACAAGACAGTGGGTCGCTGCGTGAGTGAGTCAGGTCGGAAAACGGCTTTCGAAAACGGCGGTGGCACACTGCTCTTCATATCTGTTGTTTGTGTGTGCTGAGTGCTCTTCCTTAGTTCAAAAATACTGCGCGCACTCTGAAAATGAGAGCGCCACTGCCACCTACTGAGTGGATGTGCAAGTACACTTTATTCCAGTACGGCAAAAAAAAAAAAAAAAAAAAAAAAAAAAAAAAACGTTCCCCGAGGTCACATGCGCCCCCCCGGCATTGCTCTGCGCCCCCCCAGGGGGGCGCGCCCCACTATTTGAGAAGTACTGGTCTAACCTAACTTCCTACTCTATACAAAACAGGAGAAAACAGGTTGAACAGAAATGGCGACTTACCCTTACTTGCTTCAGTGCTCTTATTTACAGTGGTGAACAAAAACGATCCAATAACGAATAAACACAAAAGACCTCACCGAAAAAGCGGGAGTGTATCAAACTGGCGATCAAAATGCAAACGAGCGTGAATGGCGAGCAAACAGCTAGCGAGGAGGAACGCGACAGAATGCTGCCAAATTGCGACCTCCTAGAACGTTGACAGCGGCAGGTTTATGAAGCTTGGCGCCTTTTTCTTGGCCAATCAGCAGCGGCGACGTCGTCAGTCCGTCCTGCGTCGATCAGCTTCCGTCACAGTGGGAGGGGAAGCAGTCAGCTGGTGGAGGCGACGATCAGCTGACTGGAAGAATCTCAGAAAATTAACCATTAAACGGCCAGGGGCCGTCACAGACCCGTTGGAAATTGCGGCAAGGTAAGGGATCAATGTCAAAAATTGCTAAAAGTTTGAGTGATGGTCTATAATAGTCTTCGTAAATCATTATCGTGTCGTTCGATCAATTCCTGAGCTTGTAATGGTGTCTATAACACAAGCATTTGCTTAATTTCTTGATAACTGACTTCAGATAGTCCTAGATATTTCACCGCCTCGTAGAACGCAGTTACTCGAGGTAGCTCTAACTGTGGAGGGGCTAACTAGCGCCTTTCACACAGGGCTTTGCTAGTAAAGTTAGCGAACGTCAGTTGGGATCTGAATTGTCGCCAGTTGGCGTTGCGACGAGTTATTTAAAGAGCATACGACACGAGAAAAAAAGTCTTAAATGGCATTATTATGTGAATTAGAATCATATTTTGAGACGATTCGACTCTATACAACAATTTAGCAAAGCACAGATGACGAGAAATTAGTCTTTTAATCTGCCGGTTAGCCACGCCTACCATTACAGGGCTATAGCGTCCCCAACAGGTGGATGACGTCAGCGGTAGACTGGGCTCATCGGTTTTACTATTCAGCCCATTGAGGGGGAATTATTCAGAACGAGGAAAACGCGACGAAGAGAGCCGCAAAATGTCATTGTTTCAGTCTCTCTACTCCAATATTTTACAGGATATTCTTTTTATCCAAGTATTTTTCCCCAATAGCTATATAGATGGCTTGAGAAGGACCAGTCAGCCCGTCGAGGGGGAACTATTCACAACGAGGAAAACGCGACAAAGAGAGCGGCAAAATGTCATTGTTTCTGTCTCTTTACTTCAATAGTTTTACAGGATATTCTTTTTATCCAAGTATTTTCCCCAATTGCTAAATAAATGGCATGGTCATGACAAATAACAGTCTTGTGCTCAATGGAATATGACATAATAAAAATGCATTTATTCAGGACGACATGGCAAAATTACTCCATAATGGTCAAAACTGTCGACTTCACCTTTACTGTTGCACCTCCCGAACGATATTTTATGACACCTAAATCGGACATATGTAATTTCCCTTCCCCGGCTTCGGAGAATGTAAACAAACCAGAAGGCGTGACAGCTAGCCGACATGCTAACCCAAACCGAGTGATGTTTCAAAGTCTTCGAAGCGGAAAATCACACATAACTATCCTGGATTATTTGACATGACGACCCCGGTTGTCGATTGTCTTCGTGGATCGGCAAACCGCCCGGCGGAGAGCAATTTACAGTTCGTTCCCCGGAGGAGGGTGGCTGGAGTTGTTCTGCAGCTAACGTGCTGCTGCTAATGAGCATTAGGAGAGCTTTTTACATGCCTATCAATAATCAAACGTAAGTAGTCCTTCATTTAAAGGAAGTTTGTAGTGTTTACTTTGTAATCGCTGTATCCGTATTTGACATAATACAAAACAAGATGTTTACTCACTTCCTGGTAAGTCCAATGGTCCCACAGTAAATATCCACGGTGAATGGGAACCTTTTGAAACTACAAAAAGCCGCATACGCCTCTCCCTCATACAGAATGATTTTTCTGCAGCTGTTTGGCTGGCGTGATGCGAAAAATAAACGTATTAATCCGCAAAATCAGCTGAATCCTTCGTCCTCATACAAAACAGTACACTGTAGCGTGAAGAGGACGTCTTCTACCGTACACGTCACAGCGCCCTCCTCCTCAATGCAAGACCGAAGCCGGAAGTCACTCATTTTCATGGCGCGGGAATCAAAAAAGTAAATAAAAATACCCATCGCTTCCACACACATTCAAGCGGCCCATATCATTCAGGGGCATAAAATACCACGTGTATTATGAAATAAACATGCTTTTTCGTGTCATGGGCACTTTAAGGCCCCTTTGTAAAGCGCTTTTTAACAATAAAATAAAAATTTAAAAAATCATGAGAAATGAGGTGTTTTTGAATGTTTTTGAATAATATTAATGGCTAAACAATTATAAGCATATTTTCATTTTTTTTTTTTTTAACGCAGCCCTTCCAGATTCTTTGTTTAACCCATAGCAACACCCTTGACAACGAAAATGCTTTTCTTCGGCAATCTTCGGAAATTACGTCACACCGGGAAATGCGAGGGAAGTCCAGCATAGAACATTATTGTTTGTTGCATTGCTTCTCGGTAAGATGCCACGACGGTGTGTGGGAATGTTTTGTTCTCACTCAAACGAAAAGTCGTATGAGTGGCCAAAGGATAGCAGGGCATGTAAATGGACATCTTTCGTTCGCACGAAGCGAATGAATATCACGCCATCATCGAGTAGTGTTCTCTTCTCCAAACACGTCGAAGATGCCTGCTTCCTTAACCGGTCTGCTTATGATCAAGGATTTGCCAAAAAGTGAGATTTTTGGATAGTTGACTGATGATGACTTTGTCAAAGCGGAGCTGCCAACTGTTGTGGAATGAACAGTATAAGCTAGCGACGTTAGCCGAAAGTTAACTCGTGGCAATCCCCGGTCATAGTTGTTGTTGCGTTTGCTAGGTTAAGCGTGTTTAAATTGTGGGTCATCTACGATCTTGTCCGAAAGGGTTCATCACTGTCAATCGGGAAAGGGGTGTGGATGTGCATATAAGCGGGTCGGCGTTGCGATAATTCACGGTCATGTTGCCGTATGAGACACACACCGCCGGTGAGTTTGCACATTTATTTGTATTTGTATTATGTATTTCCACCTTCATGCATCAAGCATTTGTACGGTTCGGCGTTTCTTTCACGGTGATCGCTTGATAGCCTTCTAGTTTGTGTTTTACGTACGAGAGCCGCTGACAGGTGACAACAACAAGCATGTTGGTTTTAATGTCTGGCAGCGAATCAGCAAGCGCGCAGTTCACGCAGTGAATCATGGGAAATGTAGTCTTGGGACAACACTGAAGTGGTGCTTTGGAATCTGTTCGCTTGTGTAAAAAACACTACATTTCCTCACGCCATTAGACGCCACTTCCTGCCGAGAGTCCCGAGCTGTGTTCGTACTGTTAGCTCCATGTGTTAATAAAGAAACAAAGTTGTCAGCACGTTGTGTGTTCGATACATTTGTAAACAAAAAGCTCATAACAAGACACTATGCACGATCCGTTTAAGAGACGCTGGAGTAGTAGGAGGCGAGGAGGAGATCAGCGAGAAGCAAAACTCCGCGGTCAAATGTGGTGGCAGTCCGCAATTATTTTGTTTTCTTATTGTTGCCACAATAAAGTGGAGAAAGCCATCAACGACTCATCTCCTTCTTTCCCCCCAACATTTTTATATTATTATTTTATATGCACGAGAGCTGCCGGATCTGCCAAAATGAACATGAAGTCTGATTATTATTTTTTTTAACAATGTCATCAGATAGACAAAAACATAAAATTATGTGCAAATGCCTGCATCTTCAAATCATGAAAATAATAACAGCCTATAGCTTAACAATCTTGTAATCTCGATGGGTCTTGTATCAATTCCATGTCAGGTAGTCTAGGCACATTGTTTGCATCCTGATTAGTGTCTGGCTAATACATGTTAGGTCCAACATAAAATTCCAACCTCCTCTTCTTGCTCCAACTCTTCAAAAACTTGGATCTCCTCCCTTGCGCTTGATCTATCGCTTATATCGCTGTTTGAATCATTGTTTGAAGGCTTTGTATGGCGGCCGTATGTATGGAGCTGCCATCGCTGTTCCCAGTGTGACGTATCACTTCCGGGTTTGTCCCCTTTCAGGCTCGAAACTTCGGAAACGCGATTATTTTGTCAAATATACAACATATAAATTATTTTTTCATGCTTTATTTTTGGACAATGTTTAATTACTTTAATTGTGACCCTATTTGGCATGTTATAAAATTACTTCACATTTCTGCTTTAAGGCCCCTCTATACTCTCCGATAATTACAGAAAGGGAAGAGTTTTGCCTTGTTGTGGAGGTCGTTTCATTTGTTTAGCCATCGAGAGTTTATCAAACCGGAGAGCTCCGCTACAGGTCGCATTTGAAAGTACCCCATTCCCGCTCTGTTCGTACACACCCCCGTTCATAAAACAGCCTACAGGTGTACTTCTGTTTATCCAGTATGATGTCCTATCAATCAAAGTTAAGGACCATGGGACTAATTGCTTTGGTTGAATGTAAATAAAGTTATGATCACTACAGTTGATGCTTTCAAAGACTTTTAATTTTTTTTCTTTATCTAACTAACACATAATAGTTCAGTGAATGGAATTTATACTGTACCTGTAAATTCATATTTTATGCTGTACAGCTGTTCTCTGCTTAATGCAAATGGGACATACTGTACATATTATAATTTAGATTTTGTATAATTTGCTAATTAATGCGTCTTATATGTTCTGATTTCAGGATGAGAGATTTAGACTTTTATATGTTAAATTATTATCTACTTGAGTTTAATTCGAGATGTCTCTGGTTGCACTATGAAATGCACTTTTCCGCGCATGCCGTGTGTCCATGTTACTTTGTCACCTTTTTCACCCCTAACCAGTTTGCATGCCTGTAAAAACACAGATGGAGTGGTTTTCTGAACCATTCCCTTATGTTTAAGAAGGTGTCTGCCATTCGAGGCTGCCGAAACGCTCTCTATTACTTACCTCCACAATTTTTCTCGCGCTTCTTTGCTCTGACTTGTGCCACGATGCTCCCGCCCTCCATCCAGTTTTCAGCCGTTTGAGACAGCCATGGTGCAAAGTTTATATTAAGTCATGTATGAAATACAGTGAGGCAAATAAGTATTTAGTCAGCCACCAATTGTGCAAGTTCTCCTACTTGAAAAGATTAGAGAGGCCTGTAATTGTCAACATGGGTAAACTTCAACCATGAGAGACAGAATGTGGAGGGAAAAAAAACAGAAAATCACATTGTTTAATTTTTTGAAAAAAATATTTCCAAATTAGAGTGGAAAATAAGTATTTGGACAGCTTTCTGGCTGTCAAAGAGGTCTAACTTCTTCTAACGAGGTCTAACGAGGCTCCACTCGTTACCTGTATTAATGGCACCTGTTTTAACTCATTACCGGTATGAAAGACACCTGTAAACAACCTCAGTCAGTCACACTCCAAACTCCACTATGGCCAAGACCAAAGACCTGTCGAAGGACACCACAGACAAAATTGTAGACCTGCACCAGGCTGGGAAGACTGAATCTGCAATAGGTAAAACGCTTGGTGTAAAGGCATCAACTGTGGGAGCAATTAATAGCAAATGGAAGACATACAAGACCACTGATAATCTCCCTCGATCTGGGGCTCCATGCAAGATCTCACCCCGTGGCGTCAAAATGATAACAACGATGAGCAAAAATCCCAGAACCACACAGGGGGATCTCGTGAATGACCTACAGAGAGCTGGGACCACAGTAACAAAGGCTACTATCAGTAGCACAATGCGCCGCCATGGACTCAAATCCTGCACGGCCAGACGTGTCCCCCTGCTGAAGCCAGTACACGTCCAGGCCCGTCTGCGGTTCGCTAGAGAGCATTTGGATGATCCAGAAGAGGACTGGGAGAATGTGTTATGGTCAGATGAAACCAAAATAGAACTTTTTGGTAGAAACACAGGTTCTCGTGTTTGAAGGAGAAAGAATACTGAATTGCATCCAAAGAACACCATACCCATTGTGAAGCATGGAGGTGGAAACATCATGCTTTGGGGCTGTTTTTCTGCAAAGGGACCAGGACGACTGATCTGTGTAAAGGAAAGAATGAATGGGCCATGTAGCCAGAGTTTTTGAGTGAAAATCTCCTTCCATTAGCAAGGGCATTGAAGATGAGACGTGGCTGGGTCTTTCAGCATGATAATGATCCCAAACACACATCCAGGGCAACAAAGGAGTGGCTTCATAAGAAGCATTTCAAGGTCTTGGAGTGGCCTGGCCAGTCTCCAGATCTCAACCCCATAAAAAATCTGCAGAGGGAGTTGAAAGTCCGTGTTGCCCAACGACAGCCCCAAAACATCACTGCTCTAGAGGAGATCTGCATGGAGGAATGGGCCAAAATACCAGCAACAGTGTGTGAAAAGCTTGTGAAGAGTTACAGAAAACTTTTGGCCTCTGTTACTGCCAACAAGGGGTACATAACAAAGTATTGAGATCAGGGCTGCAGCTATCGAATATTTTAGTAATCGAGTAATCGACTGAAAATTCTTTCGATTAATCGAGTAATCAGATAAAACATTTTTTTAGGTAAAGAGCAATTATAAATATACATGAGAAAACAAGACATTTCATCTAATATTGAACCACTTTCAGTCAATCAATGTCTTTATTTTCGATGTACATTGTTGAAAACAGCCAACAATTGCATCTCAGATGTGACTACAATTAAAGAAAAGACTAATTCACTTCTTTCACTCAAAAAACTTTTAGATCTTATAAAAACATATATAATTATATATTTCTTACCTAAAAATGCCATTACCCTTGATAACGCACATCACTTAAAAGTGATTATTTCCACGTGTTTCAATTGAATTTCCATTTGTGTCAAGCTATTTCTAAGTTCTAGTTTAGTTTTAAGTTAATCTAAACTAAGTCCTGATAGGATTTTGAGTTTTTCCGTGTTCAAAATAAATGTATTGTAACTAGGGCTGTCAAACGATTGAAATTTGTAATCGAGTTACACGGCTTAAAAATTAATTAATCGTAATTAATTGCAATTAATCGCAATTCAAACTATCTTTAAAATATGCCATATTTTTCTGTAAATTATTGTTGGAATGGAAAGAAGACGGATACATACATTCAACGTACTGTACATAAGTACTGTATTTGTTTATTATAACAATAAATCCACAAGACCGCATTAACATTAGCATTCTTTCTGTGAAAGGGATCCACGGATAGAAAGACTTGTAATTCTTAAAAGATAAATGTGAGTACAAGTTATAGTAATTTTATATTAAAAGGAAAACTCCTCTGTATGTTATCGTTTTAATCAAATTTGTAAAATTTTGGGCAACATGACTCAGTGGTGGCTGCAAATGGTATATCGTCTCTGCGTTATGTTCAATACAGGGTGCTAAGAAAAAGTTTATCTCCTGTCATTCTTCCCCACGTCGCTCACCACAATAGTTATAATTGTTGTGGAAGAGATGCCAAAGCATATGCCAGTAAGTAGCGCGGCCCCAATGAGTGCCTCATCTTGAAGGCATCCAAACCTCGTTCGTGTGTCGTCCTTTCCTCCTCCTGTGTCTGTCTGTGGCTGCGCAGATGCGATGGAGCAAGTGCTCAGTGTGCAGTACCTAGTACCAAGCCCCTCACCCCTCCCCTTTCTCTTCGTGTCTCACTCTCTACTCCACTGCCAAACCTCGCTTCAGACACGTGAAAAAAAGAGAGCGACATAGAGAGAGAGAGGGAAAATGTTGAGAGTCGGCTCTCAAGAGATGGTGCCGGCACTCATCGTTTACTTCAAAGAGCCGGCTCTTTGTACTGGTGTTCACTCACTTGTCTCTGCCTCTTAGCACTCAATATACATAAAACGGCGCCATTTTAGTCTGTTTACGGTAATGCATGAGTAGGTGGTCCCGTGCATGCGTTAATTGCGTTAAATATTTTAACGTGATTAATTTAAAAAACTAATTACTGCCCGTTAACGCGATAATTTTGACAGCCCTAATTGTAACATATCAGGTTATAATATGGCGGGGATATTTGCATGCCTTCCTGAATGCACCGCTTGACGTGCGGAGGTGAGGGAGGTGCGGGAGAGCGAGAAACGTGCCTTCCTGTTGTTGTTGTCCTTCTGGCAGGTGTGCGTGCATCGGCTGCGCATACAGCATTCGTGTGTTGGTTATTCCACAAGTTCCAAAAAAATAAATAATTGCAACCTAACGAAGCGGGTGACTCTTTGTCAACGTTACAGTATAATACCTGTTATTGGAGCACGTTAGGGACCAGTGCTACTTGGTGTTTTATATAGCAATGACTACTAAGCTAAAATTGACAGTTAGGATTATTAAGTTTTTATTTTACACCCTCACCACTCTACAGCGCTATGTTTTCACAGATTAAATAAAGCCTGTATGTTAGACACGTTAGCCACACATCGACAGTGGTCAAAATTAATAGAAACCTAGCCCTCTGCAGGGCTACCGTTACGTGAGCGAGTGACAGTAACAATAGTCATATTTGTTGGCGCTGAGAGGTCTACTGCTTTAAGATGGCGTCTGATTACTAACGCCGCTGACTCAGTCATTTCGCATATAGTTCAACTAAACAGTGATATCTATGAGACGTTTCAGACGCTACCTGCTACCACCGTAGCATGCTCTGCGTAGCATCATGCGGGCTAGTTTTTAGCAACTCGGAGTAGTTTGTAGCGGCTGTTGGCTGTAGTAGGGTATTTTTTTGATTGCTTCTTCCTCTATGCACGTGACATCAGCGCGTTGTCCCGTATTAAAAAGTAGTCCAGGCAAAACGTGATGCTTAGAGCAAAATTAAACGATTCCTCGAGGTGAATAAAATTACTCGGATCAGTTTTTAAACTCGAGTTACTCGAGTTGCTCGAGTATTTGTTTCCGCTCTAATTGAGATTAACTTTTGGTTTTGACCAAATACTTATTTTCCACCATGATTTGCAGATAAATACTTTAAAAATCAAACAATGTGATTTTCTGTTTTTTTTTTTTTTTCACATTCTGTCTCTGATGGTTGAGGTTTACCCTTGTTGACAATTACAGGCCTCTCTAACATTTTCAAGTGGGAGAACTTGCACAATTAGTGGTTGACCAAATACTTATTTGCCCCACTGTATACAGCTTTCACAAATCAACTCAAGGTACAATTGTTACTTGAAAGTGCTGTAGCATGATACCATATGCCTGAAAATCTCCCCTTTCTCGTAGGCCATGTCTACACGTAGCAGGGTGTTTAGCAAAAAGAACTTTTTCCATGGTTTGGCCTATCAACTACACGCACACGCACATTTTGGGCATTGAAAACCAGAGTTCTTCAAAACTCCGTCCAAAGTGAAGATGTGCAAATTCTACGTTAGTAGCGCCATCATGTTGACACTACTAACCGAAGATTTAACTGTGAAAGCGTTACTGACTGCAACAAACTTTGTTCCTACGTCACACATGAGACCACTGTTTGCATTTGGAGTATACTGTACATGGATCTAAAGACCTAATCAGGCTAATCTGGTGCTTTTTGCATACATTTATTTTTCAAACACTTGCAGTGATTCACTTTGAAGAACACATGTGAAGAATGGGGTTATTAATGACAATTATTTTTCGCACATTAAAAACGAATTAATGCGGTTGGCTGTAGAAGCTTGTTTTTCTACAGACGTGCTGGTGGAGATGTAATAATTTTTTCCGTACGTATTAGGGCAGGATCGTCGGTTTTAAAAAATCCTGCTAGGTGTAGACATGGCCCAACTTCACCTTGCCTTGCTATTTTGACTTTCCCTCCAGACTTTGAGCAGTGCAGCTTTTACAATTTCATGTTGTTTTTTAATCCAAGTTGAAGTTACTGTTCCGTTTTCTAACATCATCCTTTTAGGAGAAAAAAATGACTATCCACCTCTTATGTATAGACTTGTGGCCAGGCTTTATGCTGGGAATGAAAACCATAAATACTGTATCTCTGTCTAAAATGGTGTACTCCATCAAGGACATAGGTCTGAATAAATTTAAAATTTCACTCATCCACAAAGGGTTATGGCCAAGACTGTAAGAAAAGACATTTAACCTAATATTGAATGTATGTGACGTCAGCGCGTTGTCCCTCATTAAAAGTAGTCCGGGCAAAACGTGATGCTTAAAGTTGGCAAAATTAAAGGATTCCTCAAGGCGAATAAAATTACTCGGATCAATTTTTAAACTCCAGTTACTCGAGTATTCGTTTCAGGTCTAGTGCATTGTAAGAATACACAGTTCAACCTGTGCACTGACTGGCTTGACTGATAAAAAGCCTACGACACATGGATACTAGAACGCCTGGAAATGTAAAAGAACAACAGGAACACGAGCCACCATCTAGAACTCAATGAGAAGGACACCCATAGAGGCCAATTCAAATTCAAGTTTGGCATATACTGTACCAAGGAGATGTGCTATCACTACTTAACCCTAACCAAACCATATCTGAGTGGCTACACGTACTAATTCCGAAGTGGTAGAAACAGTCAGCCACTTACGTTACGTGGATGACCACAATTATGTTAAAAATAAGAGAGAAATTCACTAACTGATCTACACAACCAGGATCTACAGCAACAAAGAGATGACATTCATACGTTCGGCCAGATGGTCTCAGAGAGAAGCAAGGTTATGAGAACTGAAGGGGTAGGCCTACCCAAAAAAAGGCAAAAACCAAGCCAACTACAAGTACATTGGTATCCCGCAGACTAAAGGAAAACATGATAAGGTCACAGGAAAGTCAGCTACAGTCAAATACCTCCAGAGAGTAAGGCCACTCCTGACAAGTCAGCTGAAAGGTAAGAACAAGATCCAATCCATCAATATGTATACATTTGGAGTCATCAGATACTCAGCGGGGATCATAAACTGCCTAAAGGAGGAGTTGGAAGCCGTAGATATCCAGACCAGAAAGTTTTCACCGTAAGTCCAACGCCCTAGTGATTACGGGTGAGTGTCAAATCCACATTACAGAATGAAACATCGAAAACTCCTAGAATACATCAAGAAAATGGCCCGAAGTATAAGTTGGTGAGTGAATGTCTCAGGCAGCAGAGACCTCACTAGAGTGCAGAAGAGATGGAGCAGACAACCTGGGGGTGGGGGCAAGCCTCTACCTACATAGAATGTTCCACTGGCATGTTAAACATTTGGCTGACATCATGAAATCCTACCACTCGCTGGAGCACAATGAACTGACAGACAACACTCCTCATAGCGGCACAAAAACATGTCTTGATTTTCTTGGGGGGTGGGGGAATAAAAAGAAACTCCAGCTAAAACAGGTATATTTTTTGTATAATGTTCCGTAGCTGTTAAGTTGGTATGGGGCCGCCCTTGCCGCCCCTGCCGCAGTCTTAGCGGATGGAACACCATCAGCGCCCCAGAACCCGGGGTGGTCCCCGAGTTCATTTGCGCTGCTGCCAACCAGCCTACAGGAAGAGGATTAAGATTAAGAGACTTTCCATCCCTCCACCTATCCATCTGCACCACTCCCACCGTCTTCCTCCCACTTTCCACAAGACCCCCACATACCTCAAAGACAGGAGAGAACCCTCACCTATAGAGAGCGACACCCCACCACCAACCAGCGATAACAGCATGCCGACCACTGCGGAGGCCCAAGGAGGACACCTGGTTAAAAGGGAATAGGAAGATGGGGTCAAGAGAGGACAGGTGGCCTCTGAAGGACGGAAAAGGGCAGAAGTGAATTTGCGCTTTCAGTCCGAAATACTTTAATTTCACTGAAATAGCCCCCACCCCTCACTGGACCCAGCACCGCCCCATTCACCATAGAGGAGCCTCATGTGAGGAACGTCTTACAGTCAGTAAACCCCTTGAAGGCTGCGGGGCCGGACATAGTACTAGGGAAAGTACTCAGAGCATGTGCTGACCAGCTGTCCCAGATCTTCTGCAGGATATTCAACCTGTCCCTATCCCAACCAGTCATCCCAACCTGCCTGAAATCCGCTACCATCACCCCGGTTCCCCAGAAGAGACCAGTATCTGGCCCAAACAACTACCGCCCTTTCGCCCTCATCCCAATAATTATGAAGTGCTTTGAGAGGCTGGTTCTCCGGCGCATCAAGGACAGTCTTCCCCCCACACTTGACCCTCACCAGTTCGCATACCGGGCGAACAGATCCACATAGGACGCCATCACCAGACCTCTGCATGCGGTGCTGAGTCACCTGGAACAGCAGCAGAGCTATACCAGGATGCTCTTTGTGGGTTATGGTTCTGATTTCAAAATGATCATCCCGGACATTCTCATTACCAAGCTGCCCCCCCCCCCCCCCCCCCCACATGCTCCTGGATCAAGGACTTCCTGTCCAACAGACCCCAGACTGTGAGACTTGGCCCTGACCATTCTTCCACCCGCACACTGAGCATCAGCTCACTACAGGGCTGCGTGCTGAGCCCCCTCCTGTACTGCCTTTACATCTACGACTGCAGCCCAATCCATAGGAACAACACCATCGTCAAGTTTGCTGTTGACACCACAGTGACTAATCTCACAGGAAGAGAAGAAGTCCACAAACTATCAGCCTGGTGCTCTGACAACAACCTGGCCCTGAACACCACCAAAACCAAAGAAGTCATCATGGACTTCAGGAGGAACGGTACCGACCTGCCGCCCCTGTACATCAACGGCGAGTGTGTGGAGAGGGTCCACACCTTCAGGTTCCTGGGAGTCCAGATCTCAGATGACCTCTCATGGACAGCAAATATAACAGCTATCATAAAGAAAGCTCAGCAGCGTCTGCACTTCCTGCGAGTTCTCAGAAAGAACAAGCTGGATATGAAGCTGCTGCTGGCCTTCTACCACTCATCCATTGAGAGCCTGCTAACATACTGCATTTACACCTGGTACGGGAGCTGCCCTGACGCAGACAAGGCGAGGCTTCAGAGGGCATTCAAGACGACGCAGAGAATCATGGGCTGTCCTCTCCCCTCCCTGATGGACATCTACTCCTCCCAATGCCTCAGAAGAGCTCTTTCAAGGTGGAAACTGGGGTCAAAAGAGGGAATATTATTGCCCCTACCCTGTTTTCCGTCTTCATTGCAACCATTCTCCACCTAGTTAGTAACAGTCTACCCCCTGGAGTCCAGATCATTTACAAAACAGATGGCAAGCTTTTCAATCTTAATCGTTTCAAGGCCAAGACGAAGATCTCCAATACATCCATCGTGGAACTGCAATATGCAGACAACAATTCCATCGTCACCCACAAAGAGAAAGATCTACAGACCATACTTGATGCTTTTGCTAGAGCATACAAGCTCCTAGGACTGGCCATAAATGTTAAAAAGACCAAGGTGCTCTATCAGCCTCAACAAGATTCCACCATTACCCCGCCAACAATAAAGATCGACAACACAGTCCTTGAAAATGTGGACCAGTTTTCCTACCTGGGCAGCCACCTCTCCTCGCGCGCAGACATTGACTCTGAGGTGCACCATCGAATCTATTGTGCCAGAGGAGCCTTTGCAAAGCTCCTAAGAAGGGTCTTTGAAAAACCCGACTTGCTGGCAAGGACAAAAATCCTTGTCTACAAGGCTGTTATCATCCCTACACTTCTATACGGAGCAGAGACATGGACCACCTACAGCAGGCACATAAAAACTCTGGAGTCCTACCACCAGAGGTGCCTACGTAAAATCTTGGACATCACGTGGAAGCAGAAACGGACAAATGTCAGTGTAATCGAGGAAGGCAAACAAAGACAGCATTGGCCTCACCGTCATTAAACATTAACTTAGATGGACCGGCCATGTTGTCCGAATGCCAGACACGCGACTGCCCAAACAGGTCTTTTATTCAGAGCTGCTGACTGGCCAGAGAGCTCCTGGAGGGCAGAAGAAGTGCTACAAGGACAACATAAGAAACTGCCTCAAGCAGTTCAACATCAACAGCGCTTGCTTGGAAGACCTTGCCTAAAATAGGTCTGCATGGAGAGACCGTCTATGCAAGGGAGCCACATTCCATGAACTTAATCTCCGCCGGACTGCCACAGTCAAAAGACAGTGCAGAAAGGAGAGGGAAACTACCACCCAAGAATCCACATCAAATTCCACCCCCAGTAACACATCCCATGCCCACACTACACAAAAGTCTCTGGTTCCAGAATTGGACTTTTCAGCCATCTGAGGACCGAAAAATACATGATTTTTTTTTTTTAAATGCATGTTTATAGGATGACATACCAGAGCATGGCAAGCCCTAAGTTGGCTCTGTCAAGCATACTTTTAAAATAATCGTGATAAAGCTAGTTTTATTCTGAATTCTCATAATTTTTTTTTTTTTTAGTTTTATTTCAAGTCTGTTCTGCATAATCAATAGTGGAGAAAGTGGAGTAATTAAAATTATAATAAAAATAATAAATAATGCATTTTAGGAGATGTAAAGGCTTGCTAAAATTGTAGTTTCAAAAGAGCATTTAATGCAAATACAAAATAAAATTCCTGAGTTTCTTCAAACTATGCAGGATTGCACTTTCATTTCAGAATAAAATACCTGAGTTTAGCCTCAAACAGTATGAAAAAATATATAAATGATGATCTCAGTACAACAAAAGAACAACTGGCTAACTTGTATAGCAAAAGTCTGCTAGCTTAAATGCTATAAAACGCTAACGTTTTTTTCTATAATGCCGTTAACAAATCGTTCAAACACACATTCCCACAAAAATCTGCAAAATATACCAATAAACTAAATTACAAATGCATATAATAAACGTTTGCTCAAACAAAAACTTACCTACATATGTTGGTCTTAACAGGGAGCAACTCGATTTAGCCATTTTAAATGAGTTATGCCATATTCATTGTTGCAACTAGAGGGCAGTATGTCCACCCAAATCAATAAAACTAAATGCAAACACTTCCATAATGAACCATTACGATGCCATTCTAATTAAACAAATCCCCGAAGCAGCAAAATTTGATTCAAAGCTTTTTATCTAATGGAAATACTCGAGTTAATCGTTTAATTGTTGCAGCACTAGCCTGGTCACAATGTACAGTATATTAAATGTGTAAAAGTAGACCCAGCAATAGTGCATTGTTTGCAAAATTATTTTAGCGGGATCACCAGCATGGCAGTGTTCCTTTCATAATTAAAAGACATACACATCTCAACAGAAAGTGAATTGTACACAACAGCTTCTGGGATTCATGACACATCCTCTCATACCTTCACAATGTTTAGGTGAGCAACTGCAACCTGTACCGCTTAGGAAAAAAGAAGGGACTTCCTAGTAGGATGGTGGTGTCCATTTTTGATCCCCCCGTCAACTGGCTGCCTCCTGGCTATGTGGTCAATCAGGACAAGACCATTAGTGACAAACAGGATCCAGATGAGGTAAGTGGACTGTGAATCTGTATTTTGACATTTTTTGCCTTGAGTTATGCTTGCTAATCTGAAAAGCTTTGTGACTTCATACATATACCGGAGTGGATTAAGTGATTTATTTTGGAGCAATGCCAGTGCAACATCTTCTTGATTAGTGGTTCTTAACCTTGCTAAAGGTACCGAACCCCATGAGTTTTACATGTGTATTCATCAAACCACTCGTAATTAAATAATGACGCAATGTCTTACAAATTCAAAACTGATGTAGCTAAGATAACAAGCTTCTATCTACTGTAAGCGAATTCCCATTCAAATTCTCATTTTGGCAGCCTGTTTTTATTTATTTATTTATTTATTTTTTAAACCTGTCCTGTTCAGCTGTTTGACACAGAGAATGGAAGTCGAAGTGCCCGGTTGGTCTGAACAGTTTTAATGTTTCACATTGAGAGTATGACATACTCCCATTGTGATCATTCAACATACAGTGGGGCAAATAAGTATTTAGTCAACCACTAATTTTGCAAGTTCTCCAACTTGAAAATATTTGAGAGGCCTGTAACTGTCAACATGGGTAAACCTCAACCACGAGAGACAGAATGTGGAAAAAAAAGAATCACATTGTTTGATTTTTAAAGAATTAATTTGCAAATCATGGTGGAAAATAAGTATTTGGTCAGTACCAAAAGTTCATCTCAATACTTTGTTATGTACCCTTTGATGGCAGTAACGGAGGGCAAAAGTTTTCTGTAACTCTTCAAAAGCTTTTCACACACTGTTGCTGGTATTTTGGCCCATTCCTCCATGCAGATCTCCTCTAAAGCAGTGATGTTTTGGGGCTGTCATTGGGCAACACGAAGTTTCAACTCCCTTCACAGATTTTCTATGGGGTTGAGATCTGGAGACTGGCTAGGCCAGTCCAGAACCTTTAAATGCTTCTTACGAAGCCACTCCTTTGTTGCCCTGGCTGTGTGTTTGGGATCATTGTCATGCTGAAAGACCCAGCCATGTCTTATCTTCAATGACCTTGCTCATGGAAGGAGATTTTCACTCAAAATCTCTCGATACATGGCTCCATTCATTCTTTCCTTTACACATATCAGTTGTCCTGGTCCCTTTGCAGAAAAACAGCCCAAAGCATGATGTTTCCACCCCCATGTTTCACAGTGGGTATGGTGTTCTTCGGATGCAATTCAGTATTCTTTCTCCTCCAAAAACGAGAACCTAGGTTTCTACCAAAAAGTTCTATTTTGGTTTCATCTGACCATAACACATTCTCCCAATCCTCTTCTGGATCATCCAAATGCTCTCTAGAGAAACGCAGACGGGCCTGGACGTGTACTGGCTTCAGCAGGGGGAAACGTCTGGCAATGCAGGATTTGAGTCCCTGGCGGCGCATTGTGTTACTGATGGTAGCCTTTGTTACTGTGGTCCCAGCTCTCTGTAGGTCATTCACTAGGTCCCCCCGTGTGGTTCTGGGATTTTTGCTCACCGTTCTTGTTATCATTTTGACGCCATGGGGTGAGATCTTGCATGGAGCCCCAGATCGAGGGAGATTATCAGTGGTCTTGCATGTCTTCCATTTTCTAATAAATGCTCCCACTGTTGATTTCTTTACACCAAGCGAAGAGTGAAGAGTTACTGAAAACGTTTGGCCTCCGTTATTGCCAACAAAGGGTTCATAACAAAGTATTCAGATGAACTTTTGGTATTGACCAAATACTTATTTTCCACCATGATTTGCAAATAAATTATTTAAAAATCAAACAATGTGATTTTCTTTTTTTTTTTTTTTTTCTTTTTTCGAATTCTGTCTCTCATTGTTGAGGTTTACCCATGTTGACAATTACAGGCCTCTCTAATCTTTTCAAGTAGGAGAACTTGCACAATTGGTGGTTGACTAAATACTTATTTGCCCCACTGTACATACATTCAACATTCACCTACCACCCTATTACTGTGGCAGCCAGGTTCCCGGCTGGCAGCCATTACCCAGCACCGTGATGGGATTGTGAGGGGAGGGTAGTGCAATGTATGCATTCAAATAGGAGAGCTTGGCTTGGGGCAGTGGGACCGCAGCATGGAATTTCTACCCAGCCGCCGGTCCCACCGTCTTATGCCGGAGCTCTCCTGTGGAGTATGGTGTGTGTGGTGCATTTAAAAAAGGTGCAGGAATGGCGGGGCCAGCCGCGAGGAGGTAACCATGAAGCCCGCCCCAACTGGTCCCTACCCTCCTACAACCTTGGGATGTGATGCATTAAAAACAGGGGGAAGCTGGGCAGGGACTGTATGGCCCAGTCCCAGCTCTCCCCGGAGAAATGAATGAGTATGTAAGTGTCAGCGTGAAAGATATTTACAGTGCCGAAGTGAGAAGTGCGTGAGTTAAGAGGCAGGGTCGCGCGGGCATGGCCCCGTGCACCGGAACCACCGGCCACAGGGTGGTAGAAGCGCCAGGCCCCCAATCAACCCCTGACCCATACCACCCAAGGCGCACTGTGTGAACTTATGTAATTAATAGTTTGTGCGCCATGTCTTGCCAAAAGAGTTGATGAGTCCTTTCCGCCCCCTCCACTCGCGTCCGCCAATGGTAGCCAGGCATGAAAATCTCTCACCTTTCGGCGAAATTCGCCGTTTTGAAGTCAAAAATGGCGACCTACGTGAATTGCGTAGATCCGAGGAGAAATTCTTTTTGGGAGGGGGGGGGTGGGGGTCGGGAGGTTTTATTTAATTATTATTATTATTGTAACGAATCGAGTTATAATGTGGCGAGGGTGTTAGCATGTGTTCCTGAATGCACCGCATGACGTACAGGGGTGATGGAGGTGCGGGAGAGCGAGGGACGTGCCTTCCGTGTTTACGTTTGTTCTGGCGGGGGAGATATGTGCGTTGGCTGCGGCAGATAGCAGTCGTGTTGTTCAATAAGTTTCCACAAATAAAGAATTTCAATCTGATAAAACGGTTGACTATTATCAACGTTACATTATTATTATCATCATGTGATTAACTTAGTACGTAAACTGAGCACTTAAGAAATCGGTTCTTTAAAAAATGTCACACTTGGACAGTCAGCAAATCCTTCTAGATGCTTCGCTGACGAGAACCAATCATCGGCCCAAGGTGCGTTCCATTATTCCAAACGCGCGCACTCCTTACTGTACATGGAGTGCTCGGAGAGCCTTCGGGTGGCATTGCATAGCTGCGAAAACAAAAAGCAGGCCTTATCCACACCGGGGCAGACCAGAGCGCAGCATACACACTTGCCTGTATTTGCCAGCAGATTGAATTTGGTGAGTAATGGTTTCAATCGTTTTCCCATTTTGCGATATAAAAAAGTTACTGCCATTCGTTGCAGCTTGCGTTGAACACTGCCAGAGCTAGCCAAATCTCCCATGAAAAAAAATAGCTCCCGTTAAATTGGCGTCAAGCTTGTGTATTTAGCGGTAATATAAACGAAGAAACACACTGTTGAGTCAAATTAAGCAGCATGCTCTCGGATGGAGGTGGCGCCTCACATCGCTCCCGTCGTCCGCCGGAGATGCGTTATTTTCGGCTTGGATTTGAGCTGACGGCCGGTGTCGGCACAACAGCGGCCCGACGAGTGGTGGGAATGAGTCCTGCTTCTTAAAGCTTTTCAGAAATACAGGGATCCCTCGTTTTTCGCGGTTAATGGGGGACCAGAACCCGCCGCAATAAGTGAAAACCGCGAAGTACCCCCCCCCCCCCATTTTTTTGTGCGTGTTCAATGCATTTATTCAGATTTTACATTGAAAAAAGATACATATATATGACATGTTTTTTCACTTTTTTCACCAAAGTATCATTTATAAATGGTTTTCAAGCACTTCAAAATGTAAGAATTATGATAAGTTTTAAACATGTTACTGCCCCACCGAATTATTTTTAAACAAGAATAAAGTAGTAAGAAAATACTTGGCTTTATTAAATGCTTCATAGTGAGTCTATTCAAACCCTCTCAGGCTTTGGTAAACGGTGATTGACACGTGTACAAAGTTTTTCTTTTTATATGTATTTTTTTGTTTGAAGCAACTTATTTGATTGAATAATAAAGACACAAATGTCCTAGCCAAAATGTGGCCCAAACGCAAAACAACATTACTTCAATGGAAAAATTTGTTTCAATCAAGTAAAATAGTTTTCAAATGCTTTTTTTGTCTCAGATTTATTTTTGCAATCAAAAACAATTTTTTTAATTGAAGTGACTTTTTGGGGATTAAAAGTATATACTGTATTTTGATTGAAGCAACTTTGTTTTTGATAGAAGTAACTTTGTTTTTTGATTGAATAATAAAAACACAAATCTACCTCCATCGTTATTGAGAGAGAAAGAAATTAAGAAAGCTTTAAAACTAAAGCCACCGGGGAGTCTGTTTTTTTTGTTTTTTTTTAATATTTATATTTCATTACATAGACATGCCTCGTAGGGAAGGGAGATTGAGGGATAAAAAAAAGGAGTTAGATGAGGCTGCTAAAGGCAGTGGATACCTCATCAGCTGGGTGAATAGCAGACCTGGTAAGAACAAGTTTGCAAGGATAGTCGGGTATTAAATACAATTATAAACACAATTACAATGTTATGTTTCTATAAGATTTTATGTCATTGCTTTATTAATCATTAGGTGCTAGAGTTGTTAAGTATGGATAATAATGAAATAATAGTTTTAAGAAAACTGTGCTGTTGGTGGCTCAATGACCATCTAATGTGGTTTGTTCTCAGATGAACAAGTTGAGGAAGGAAGTTTTGATGCAGAGGTTGAGGGAAGAAAATAGGCAGACTGACTGAGTCAAAGCCAGAAAGTGTTGATGACAGTTTTGATTTCTATTCACTGTTGCCCCCCTCCCAATTAAAGTATGTCACAGTCGCAGCCAATAATTATCTAAAGCTGGTTAAAATTGAAGTTATGTTGTTTTAAGGTGTATTAAATACTTGTTCATGTGCTCCTTTTGATCTACGAGCACCCGCCCCTCCACCGGTCTCTGCACGGCCCTGCTGAAACACAGTGTGGGTCGACAGAGCTCAATATTTTGTTGGGGTGTACAGTGTACTGGAACATATTTCCTCCACACCCTTCTCACCTTTTTAACCTCTGACCCATTTTCATGCCTGGGTAGCTCGTACACTGTGCATTTTAAATGGCACGGAAACGTCCGTGTGGTTTAAGAAATTCAGCAGGTATGCGTTGCGGAAATCTGACGGTTTTGTGTGCTGCGTGGAAAGGCATATTTGCTGATATGTCATTTTTCTGCGTGAAGCCGTTCAGAACACGTGGATGCGTCAGGTATAAACCAGCCTTCAGATTTATCGAACCCAGATTAAGAATCACTGCTCTAGATTGAGGCAAAAATGTTTACAACATGCAGCGCAGGGTTGTATTGAAAATATGGAAAATTGTAGCAAGCTATCAACGCTGCAGCTATCAATTAATTAGGTGATCAATTTATCTATCAGTTTGAATAATCAAGTAATCGGATTACGAAAATGTGTTGCAGGATAAATTTTATCATCTGTAAAACAAGCAAATGTTTATGCTTGCAATAATATTTGTTTTGGCTTGCTAAAATTACACTTTCAAAAGAGCATTTAATGCAAATACAAAATACAATTCCTGAGTGTTTCTTCAAACTATGCAAAATTGCACTTTTATTTCACAAGAGCAATATTTATATTTAAGAATAAAAATACCTGAGCTTAGCCTTAAACAATATAAAAAAAGAATAATAAATGAGGATCTAAATACAACAAAAGAACAATTGGCTAAATTGTGTAGCAAAGTCTACTAGCTTAAAGGCTTTAAAATGCTAATGTTTTTTTTTTTTTTTTAATTATAAATTTTTTTACAATGCTCTTAACAAATCTTTCAAACACATATTCCTACAAAAAAAAAACCTGCTAAATATACTTCTAAACTAAATAACGAATGCATTAACAAAAATATTAGCTCAAAATAAAACATACCTTATTTTGGTCTTAACAGGGAGCAGCTGGATTCAGCCATGTTAGACTAGTTATGCCATATTTCCTGTTACCACTAGAGGGCATTATATCCACCCAAATCAATAAAATTGAATGTAACTTTCAAAACAACCATTACAAAGTTACTCTAAACGAATCTTGGAAATTTATTCAGCTTTTTTCTAATCGAATTACATAAGTAAATTGATTATTCGTTGCAGCACAAATCAAGGCAAAAGCATACAGGTTCAACACTCACAGACACGCCAAGTGTTGGTATACCAAGATGTCTATTCACAAAATGTTACATGAAAATTTTAAAATATCATTTCAATGCCCTTAATAGGATGCTATATAACTTGCTTTAATTTTTGCGCACTTATAGAGCAGACTTAAGCAAGACATGATGTAAATACAACTTTTTATATCATTTTTCTGAATGTTGCTGGTACTCGCTGGTTAGCCTCTGGCATTAGCTTAATTTTACCTTGAAAGAACACGTCTGTAAGCTTGTTTATTTTTTAGGCATTCCACTTGGTGTGATACCGTATGTCAAGATGATTCAATCCATTGAAATCGTCGTCGTCTCCCGCTTATCTTAATCCAGGTTGTGGGAAGGGTACTGGAAAGCGCCCCGAAAGGGGACTTCATTGTCCTACTGGGGGACTTCAACGCCCACATGGGCAATGACAGTTTGACCTGGAGAGGAGTGGTTGGTAGGAACAGCCTGCCTGATCTGAACCCGAGTGGTGTTTAGTTATTGGACTTCTGTGCTCCCTACAGTTTGGCCATAACGAACACCATGTTCGGGCATAAGGATGCCCATTGGTGCACATGGCACCAGGACACATTAGGCCGTGGGAGGGACTCGTAGTAGAGCCACTGCTCTTCCATGTCGTGAGGAACCAGTTGGGCGCCGACCTAGGACAGCCGACGTAGGACACGCTGGAGAGAATATATATCTCTGCTGGCCTGGGAACACCTTGGGATTCTCCCAGACAAGCTGGTGGAAGTAGCTGGGAAGAGAGTTGTCTGGGCCTTCCAAGGGACTCCAAAAAGGGCAGGTAATATGTACTACCATTCGGTGCATATGCGCTGATTATAGTGAGAACCTGTTCCCGACCCTAAGGCGCAGGGAAGCGACCCTTCGTCTATCGGTGTAAACTCCAACACAGAGGCAGGAAGCCATGGGGCAATTAAAAGACCCACCCTAGCCCTCCGCCCCCGCCCCCCCCCCGGAGCAACTCCAGAAAAGGAGAGTGTCCAACCCCTCTCCGGACTTGGATTCCAGACCTATGTGTCAAGGTGAGGCCGACTATATCTGGTCAGAATTGCTCAACCTCTTCCACAAGCTCCTGCTCCTTCCCCGACAGAGAGGTGACGTTCCATGTTCCAAAAGCCAACCGGACCGCTAAGGTCCCCACATTGGTCTGCTACCCAGTCCACACTGCACCGGACCCTGCGGGTGGTGGGTCCACGGGACGATGAGCCCATGTATTCGGTTCGGGCTGGCACCCATGAGCGAAGGCCCGACCATGCTCGCACATGGGCCCCGACCCCATGCCTGGCTCCAGGGCGGAGCCCCGGTACTCCTCCGGGCAGGGTACACTTACTCCTGTTTTTACCATCCATCAGGGTTCCATTAAAATCCAGTTGTTTTTTGGCTTTGTGAAGGCAAAGAACTTATTCATACTCATATACTCCTGGCGTACCCCGTGTCAGATTTAGATATTCAATAGGTGCATTGCGTTACCATTTTGGACGTGCGCAGAATGTTGATCTTTTTCGTGGTCTTAGGTCAAGTTTCAGTGCAGTTGGCGATCTCAAAACCACCAAATCTATCAATTAGACAATGGGGCATCCGAGAGTTTGCCAGATATGGTCCATTAACAATGGTCTCTAAGATGTTTGATGAGTCGATTGCCATTTAGGAGGAGTTTGCGAAAGGTCAATTCATTCATGCATGCATTATTTTGGAATCACCTTTGGACCAGAGGTTGCGCTAGACTTTTTCGTTGTCTGTCATTTTGACTGACAGGGTCATAAAAATCCGGTCATAATCTATTTTTACCCGTCACTTAAATTTTTTAAATGATGATAATGACACTGTGGTGACCCTTTGTTTGGCATAATTCACCTTCCGTACTTGTGTGTCCATTTGGCCGAGCGTGTTACCGGTGTAGATTCAAGCGCCTACACCGGCTACGACAGTCACGTGACAGAGACACTTAAGAGCCGTGCGCGGTCCCCTCACTATCCACTCGCTCTCGCTATATGATTGGCCGAAGAGTCGAAATGCTCTCCCGTGAAATGCCTGTTTAAAAATGTTCATGTTGTTACTTCTTGCGTTCGCTTATAAGTGCCCATTTAAAAAGGAAAAGCGATGGATGATACTACACACAGAGCGTATTATTAACAAATGTTAAAGTTGTATAATCATATAGCGAGAATAAGAAACGTCACTGACAAGCGCAGGCCCCCGCGAGTGGATAGTGAGGGGAATAGGATAGTGCGCCTACAGTTAACAAGACTCTTAACATTGCATACCGCTTCAACATATTCAATAGTATTTAGTTTTCATTCATTTTAAATTAATATTCTGTCCGAACAAGCTTAACAGAGAATCCACACCGTGCCATCACACATCAAGCAGATGAATATGTAACTTTTTCTCCGCAGTGACAAAAACAGCTGACTGTGGCCCCAGTAGGTAGGTAGCCTACCATATGTAGCATATGGAACAATGAAATTAACAGTTCACCTGCTATGGCCTGAACGTAGTCTCACACTTTCCTCCTGGTGCGCATGGACTTGACTTGCGTGCCCGCTTGTGCAGTCCCTGTTTTTTCACCTCTTTTATCAACACCATCGTCGTTTTGGGGCTTTTTGAAGAAACTTCCGACACTCAGTTGCCTTGACATTTTTTCAGAGTAAGGCCAACGACGTCATGCATCAAGAGAGACAATAGCTAATTAATATGCTCACTCGCCACCCTGTGGTCTGGGGTGTGAATTGCAACCGGTCAAAATGACTGATGGACTTCAGTTTTTTCCGTCACCGTTTTAAAAAATCTGTCAACGACGGAAAATATTCGGTTAACGCGACCCCTGCTTTGGACTGTCAACAACTTTGGATGTAGAGTTTGATAATTGTGGCACTATCCTGGATTCATCGATACCTACATATATTAAATTTTAATGCTTCTCCTCCCGTTAAGCGTCATGGATCTTGCTGGAACTTATCCCAAAAGAGGTTTTGGCAAAAAGAGCGCTATATCCTGAACTACATTGCAAATTAGGGCTGGGCGATATGGCCTTAAGTACGTATCACGATAAATTGAGCAGATTTACCTCGATAACGATAAATGACGATAAATTCGCCCAAGCAAACTGTTATATAATTTGAAAATTTGAATCAATGCATGGAATACAAATTAACAGTTTCTCCTTAAATTTATTTACCAGCTTTCAATTTAACAATTGCACATGCAGTCTAAAAATTAAGTATTAAAAAAAATCTTGTAAACAATAAGAATTCTTGTGTGAACATTTATAACAGCTTGTATGACTTGAAAAATATCATCACTTGAATTTCATTAAATTCATTCCGCATTGTTATACACTAGATAGTGGCATACGTTTAGATATTTAGAATAGATACAAATACGACACATCCACCCGTCCCCCAGAAATTATACTTAATTAAAAAATAAAATGTTTCACAAACCTTTCTTTTATTCAGCTCAATTATTTACATCTTCTGATTTTGGAAATCCTTACAGTATGCAATAAATAATATTCCTGTTCCCAAGCACTGTGCTTACTGTACTGTAATTTTTACAAAAAAGCGACCCTCGTGAGGAAAAAGCGGCATGGAAAATGAATGAATGAATGAATAAACAATACATAGTTACTCCCCGTCAACTAGGACGAGCCACTTACAAGACTACCACTGTCGTGTATTACAAATACTGCTTTGAACACATCTTCACAGACAAAAGCAATGACACAGGCTTAAAAAGGTCAACTTTAATTGTGTAAATCACACTCAATGACACGATCTCCTGGTTGAAATAGACGACATCCACTTAATTCTATTGAAGATATGTAATGCTGAGGCAATATGTCAACTTTACTTTTAAAAAGAAACATGCACTGTTTATCCAGTAGATGGGGCTCTTGCAGTGTGTCAAACAGTGATTCAATTTAGGGCAATTGTCTTAAAAGTGGTTCATTGTTTCAGAAAGCCTCGGTTTTTCCATCCCTATCTGGAACCCGTCAAGAGTTTACTTAATGTCGGGTGAAAGTTTGACAAAGCTAACTTAAGCCCGACTTCATCCTGTTTACTTGTAGCGTTAGCCGCTAGCGTTAGCAGCTAGCGTTAGCCTACCGGGTTTCTGTTTGATTGGCTTCCTGAAAACCATGTGACTCCAAACGTAAGCACACTGTCTGCTTTCTTAAAGGGGAATGAACATAGCCGAACAACACAGAGTCAAAGCGGGATGAAAAGACTATATTTTCTTCTTTTATTAAATTACCGAATTTACAGACATGGTCAAAATTACGTCGGTCATCGTGAAGAATTTCGGTAACGGTAAATTTTCGGTTTACCGCCCTGCTCTATTGCAAATGTATTGTTTTAAGGTTTGATAGATCAAAGTTAATGAACGGGGTTTACCACAGAACATTTGCAAACCCACCGGCTGCCCACCATGTTTAAAAACAAAAAAAAGGATACAGGAATTTTCAATGTAAACAAATCTGTTATTATAAGCCATTAATCTTAAGTATTGTTTTTGGCAACCCTTTTAAATTTTGTCTTAGTCTTTTGGACAATAATACTTATTAGTCTCATTGTCTTGTCGTCCAAAAGTTTTAAGAGGACGCTCACTGTTAGCATCTCAGCGTGTGTGCAAGATTTTTCTTCATATCTATTCATTTTGGCGTGCCCGTTAGACTACCTTTTTCCATTTAGCCCGTTCATGTACTACGCATAACTAGTCCCATATGCACTAAGCAAACTGACCCGCATGCACAGAAGCCTCAAAACAAATGACACATGCTGGCTCTACGTCATTCTCAGGTGATCATATTTAGATTAGGGCTGTCAAACAATTGAAATTTTTAATCGAGTTAATCACAGCTTAAAAATGAATTAATCGTAATTAATTGCAATTCAAACCATCTATAAAATATGACATATTTTTCTGTAAATTATTGTTGGAATAGAAAGATAAGACACAAGACGGATATATATACATTCAACATACTGTACATAAGTACTGTATTTGTTAATTATAACAATAAATCAAGAAGATGGCATTAACATGAACAATCTGTTAAAGCGATCCATGGATAGAAAGACTTGTAGTTCTTAAAAGGTAAATCTTAGTACAAGTTATTGAAATTTTATATTAAAACCTTTCTTAATGTTTTCGTTTTAATAAAATTTATAAAATTTTCAATCAAAAAATAAACTACTAGCTCGCCATTGTTGATGTCAATAATTACAGAATGCTCATGGTGCTGAAACCCATAAAATCAGTCGCACCCAAGCGCCAGCAGAGGGCAACAAAACACCAAAAAACACAAGTGAACATGACACTGTGCTGTCATTTTAATGTTTGAGCAGGGCATGTGCGTTAAATGCGTCAAATATTCATGTGATAAATTTAAAAAATTAATTACCGCTCGTTAACGCGATAATTTTGACAGCCCTAATTTTGATTTCTGCAAAGAGGAAGTTTATTCTTATATTCAAAATTTATATGGATTAATAGAACGCATGCAAGCACCGTGCGCGCATGATGCACACACAGTTTGCCCCGACGCTCAGCCATGTAAGCAATGTTGAACTACTGCTCGTTTGGCGCACAGAAAAAAAAACGAGCCTTTTTCAGGCTTTTCCCCCTCCCCCTTTTTTAATTTTTTCATGACAGTTGTCAAACCCGCCTCTTGCCTATAAGCCGAGTTCAAGCTAGGCGCTAATGTACAGCTCCAACCCTGTAATCCTTCCTGCCTCTCTCGCTCTTTGCTGACGTAATTGCTGCATGAATTCCGATTTGGGAGACCTTAACTATGTTTGAAAGAAAGCGTCCTAAAAACATGCTCTCCTTGACTCCGTAGGGACAGCTGGCAAAAAGGTTGGGAAATTTGAGAATACAAATTGAGTCGTAGTCCCGAGAACTGTTCTTTGTCTGCCTTAGTCTTTTGCTAGGATGCGTAATCGTTAATTTTTTTACAAGCTGACAAAACCGCTTGATTTTCAAAGTATTGTGTCCTTCAATCTAATGCCCCTTTCCCACTGAAACTAGTGGGTCAACGTGCGTTTTTTCCAAGCGATGCAACCCACTAGCAATTGGCATTTGGCATTGGGCACCTTTCCCATTGACAAAAAAAAAGTCGTGTCTTTTTTAAATTTTTCACCCGTCTAACCCCCCACCCCTCCTCAGCCGTGGGTAAGGTTACATGACGTCACCACGCTAAGACGAACGTCGACAAGTGCGACCGAATTCACTCAGTTCAAGGAAGTAAACGATCCAGAGCAACATGGAAGCCTCCTTTCCGTTTGTGTTCTCTGTTTTCATGCTTTTTACAGCCCTCATAATTGGTCGAAATGCAGCAAAGGATCAACACTCTGCTTGTGCTGAGGCATCGTAGGCGACGTGAATTCTTCTTCTTCTACTAGCTTTGTTGTTAGCATCGTGTTAAATGGGAGGCGACTGGCACGTTGTTATGACGCATAACGTAAGAGCCTACGTCACCACGTAGATTAGGGTGTTGACTGTTGACCCGGGGTTTTGCTATCACACGGCATGACGATCAGAGCCGAGGTGATTTTAACGTGGGTCGCTTGGCGAGTTGATTGACACGGTCGCTGCACCTTTCCCACTGCCACCAAAAGCCAATTGTTAGTGGTTTGACATGGGTTTTTTGGCCAGTGGGAAAGGGATATAAAAGTTTTTTTTAAATACATGCACTATATCTGTTGTCCTCATATAGGGTGGAGAAGTACATCTATCTAATGGACCTTCTGTTGATGACTGTGGTGAAGAGTTGAAGGAGGTCAATAATGACAGAGACCTGCTTTTAAAGGATGAAACAAAAGATGAGGTCAACTTGGAAGATGACTTGGAGTACTACAAGGAACACATCAAGTTCATCGACAATATGTTGCTAGGATCTGGTGCATTTGGAAAAAAGATCTCTCTGAGCAGCTTCCCACCTTCTCTAACCAATGCTTCAGGCCTATCACCATCCATAGAGACGCCATATGAATGGAAAGCTCCTCCCAAAAAAACCTACCCCTTGTCCCACCATCACTCTGAACCACTACACACGGAATCTTCAGCCGAGGACTTTGACTACAGCTCATGGGATGCCATGTGCTACTTAGACCCCAGCAAGGCAGGTGAGGAGGACGACTTTGTGGTGGGATTCTGGGATCCATCAGAGGAGAACAATGGCACTGAGCTTGGAAAGCAGTCCATCTCTTACGACTTGCACACAGAGCAGTGCATAGCAGATAAGAGCATCGCTGACTGTGTCGAGGCTCTGCTTGGCTGCTATCTGACCAGCTGTGGTGAGAGAGCTGCCCAGATGTTCCTGTGCTCATTGGGCTTGAAGGTAAGGTGATATTTGTTCCATATTGTACAATAGAAGTTGTTTTTGTCTTTTAGAACACTTAAGCATACCTGGGAGAGAAAGGCAGAGAGAGAAAATTTTCATCTAAAGTTAAACACATTTATGTGTGTAGTAGTGTGCAATATGGGAAAAGTCCTCTATCATGATATGTTGTCTGGGGCTTTATGCCCCTGGCAGAGTCACCCATGGCAAACAGGTCCTAGTTGAGGGGGCAGACTAAACATGGCTCAAAAGACCCCTTATGAAGAAAAAAAATAATGGACTCAAATGTAAGTGTATTTTCTGTATAATTAAAATCATGATTTGTTTCTTAAAATTTCCATAAAAAAATCAAAAGGAAAAATTTGGGGCAGTGGAGCCCAGCTGTAGCCCGCCTATTGCCTAGAGCTCATCTAGAGTGCATTTGGGGCCCAGCAATGTAGCCCACTCTGAAGGCTGATTTATGCTTCTGCGTAGCGGTGACAGCGGACCTACGCCGTTAACACAGACCCGATTTACGACCCTACGCCGTAGCCTAATGTGCACCTTCAAAAATCTTGACTGCGAGTCACGTCTACGCGCGTGCCGTCTCATGCCCAACCAGCCTAAGTGATATCCATATGGGTCCCAACTGTATGTGTTTACTGGGGGAGCGGGAGTAATTTTGACAGGGAGCGGGACGGGATTTGGAGTCATTCTACTGGAGTGGGACTGGATCGGATTTACCTTTTCACTCGGCCCCATGATTGGGATGAATGGGATGGTAATTTTTTTCTCTGGGAACAAGAATGAAACTTTACTCCAGATTCATGCCTGTAAAATAGATGAATGCACCCTTTTGAGCTTGTTCAGCTTTTTTTACAGCACAGTCAATTTTATTGCTTGTTTTTTTTCCCATTCTGTTTTACATAAAACTGAGCAGTCAGTGAATTTTTTTTGGTTCTTTGTTTGAATATTGACCCAGATCTCGGTATATGTATATTTATTATTATTATTATTTTTGTATCAGGAAAAAAAAAAAAAACTTTTATATTTGTAAATTTTAAAGCAAGTACTCTTGTACTTGAGTATCTTTTTTCTGAGATACTTGTACTTGTACTTTTTTTTTTTTTTTTTTTTTAGCTGTATCTGTACTTTTACTTAAGTAAGAAAAGTGAGTACTTCATCCACAGC
This sequence comes from Corythoichthys intestinalis, assembly GCF_030265065.1. Classification (NCBI taxonomy): domain Eukaryota; kingdom Metazoa; phylum Chordata; class Actinopteri; order Syngnathiformes; family Syngnathidae; genus Corythoichthys; species Corythoichthys intestinalis. The sequence goes on along the minus strand of NC_080409.1, from coordinate 3,872,594 downwards.
TTTTAAAGACAAAGGGCATGCAGATTTGAGTGATGTGAAAGGGATCATTTTAGTGGCATTTATTTACAAGTTATTCACAGATAACAGATAATTGATATTATTGACACTGATGATAAATGTTCATTTCATGAATAAATTGAATTAATAAATTTATCATTTATATTTAATCAGTATGTAATTTAGAATTTATAAATTGTTATTAGCATGAAATGTTACTAGCCCTATATCACTAACCTATACATTTGTTATTATTATTTTTTTTTTTTTTGGGTGGTGGCAGGTATTACCAATCCAGAGAGGAAGCTTGACAGAAGAAATTCATATCAGCCCACAAACAGCTGGTGAATTGAGCTATGGCTGGTTGAAAATCCCACCACGGTGCATGCTTGAACATCCAGATGCAGAGCGGACCCTCAATCATCTGATTTCTGGCTTTGACAATTTTGAAAAAAAGATTAACTACACTTTTCAGAATAAGGCCTATGTACTGCAGGCCTTCACTCATGCTTCCTACCATTACAACACCATCACAGGTAAAACTTAAGAATTTGACACAATTTTTTTTCAATTTTGTTTACATGGGGTGGTTTTGTTTTGTTTTTTTTATGACGAATATATAAGACGACGTAAAACAAGTTTATTTGTGGGGATGCTTTGCAAAACAAAGCTCTCCACAAATAATATCCCTTTTCCAATGGTAAAAACATTTCAAAATCGTGTTTTTTATTGTCTTACACTTTTATATTCGATTCACATAATTTACACATAAAAACATAAAAACTTTGCAGTTTTGCAAAGCACACAAAAGTCGTATAAGTTTTTGCCAAAAATTTTACAGTTCTACCTAAATTTGATTAAAATATCCCCATATACATATTTCCAAGGGCCCCATTGATTCCCAATGCGAAAAAATGACCCGATATTAATACGAAGTGACTTGAAAAGCCTCAAAATCTACAGTGACTCCGAAACAGTCTGGTGACATCACGTTCCTGTTCCAACATGTGCACCAGTGCTTGATTAACGCAAGATCCACAGAGACATGAATTACAAATGTGTCCCTCCATTGATGCAATTTGTAGCCCAACTGAACTGTACATAATTAGAAAGAACTAGTATGTAATAGGGATGTCCTGATCGCATATTTTTGCACCTGAGTCACCCGATTTTGAGAATGTGCCGATCCGATACCGAAAAGAAGTGTTTAAAACAAACAAAAAAAAGGATTTAAACATGTTACTGTCCCTCCTAGCCACTTTCATAATGTAGCAAAATGCGTGTTTTTATGAAATGCTTCATTGAGTGAGTCCAGTCAAATCCACTCATGCTTTGACGCTCACGATGCTGAGAACAGCCTCTCACTTACACAATGAGTTACCAAGCTAAATGAGGATGGACAGATCTGCACCTTTGAAGGTAAAACTACCACGCTTCTCTGCTAAGACCAAAGCTTTAAACCTGTCAATCTTCGTTAACTTTAACAAGCCAACTCCAGGGCACTGATGACCAATAAAAGCAGCAGGAGGGGAAGTGAGAGGCTGTACGATTACGAAGCAAAAAAACATGAATATATTTTTTTTAATTAAAAATTTGATCCTTTTCACCCGATTCCGATCCTCTGAAAAATGGCGTGATTGGATTGGGACATCCCTAATATGTAATGTTTTGGACAAACTGACTGACATAGACTAATGAAGTAGTTTATTTGGCTGGAATGGAATGTGAAATATTCACAACCCAATTCTTTTTTAGAAACCACGGTTGAGAGTTTAATTCAACAAAAGCCAACAAAAATTGACAAAAGGAGAAAATAGACACCACAATCCTGAAAATGATTAATTCATCAATGCGTGTCATCTTTGGTATGTTATTATGCATTTATTTCACGGTCCTTGACTCTTCAGATTGTTATCAACGATTGGAGTTCCTTGGTGATGCAATACTTGACTACCTCATTACAAAGCACCTTTATGAAGACCCACGGCAACACTCGCCTGGTGTACTGACTGATCTGCGCTCAGCACTTGTCAACAACACCATTTTTGCCTCTCTGGCCGTGAAGTATGACTACCACAAGTACTTCAAATCTATCTCACCGGAACTTTTCCACGTTATTGATGACTTTGTGCAGTTTCAACTGGAAAAGAATGAGATGCAAGGCATGGACTCTGAGGTAAGTCAAGTCAAGAGACGTACAAGCAATGGCAGACAAAGGTGTAGGAAATAAGGTTTATTTCTTGGTACCACGCATGAAGCTATCAAGGGACCATATTTACTTCCGTGACTACTGCAATACGTCACATGTCATTGGGTTTAATAAATGACGAATGCGTGTCACTTCGCATTCCCTTCACATGGCAAGTCGCATATTTTTGCAGCACAAATGGAACAGAATTAACAAATAAAATACGACTAACACTTTACACTCTGAGCATTTTTTTTGTGAAATTAGGGGGTTGATTTATCTATGAATAATTATAAACTAAATAAACTGTTCAAACATGCCTTATTGTACATATTTTTTTTCCTGAATCATCAAATGATTATGGCATAAACTTTTTGCCAAAATGTTTACATTTTTGAAAGTGTCATAACCAGTTAAAGTTGAAGAATTTCGAATGCCAAATATGGAAAATCACACACATTGCTTGATTACTGAAAGATTATAAATCGAACTACAACTGGACCTTTCCGGTCGCCTCGGGAAAACTCGTTATGTTACGATAATACAGTGCTGCCATCTGGTGTTGAATGAAAGCTACTTTACAATGATATACTGTTAAAAAATGACGTCGTAATGACGAGTACAACAGATGTTATGGCCCAGAGAGTTAATTAAGTAATAGCATTTTCAGACTACAGACAGGTTTCCTAAGCGAAACATGGGCGGCGCCATCTTTTACATTTTCTGCAACGGACCTCTGGTTTAGACAGAACAACATGAAGTGCGGCTGAAGTCAGCAGTGTGTAGACGCTCGGGGTGCACGATATCCATTTTTTGAAACCGATATCGATAACTTTCTGCTCCTCAAAGCCGATACAGATATCTATAACCAATAATAAATATATAATTTTTTAAATGTACAACCCCTAGCAAAAAGTATAGAATCACCAGTGTTCGGACGAGCGCTCACTCAGACATTTTATCATGTAGAACAAACTCTGATTAAAAGCTTAAAAAAATAATGAATTAGTTCAAAAGTGCAACTCTTTAGCATTTAGAAACACTAAAAGAAATGAATAAAAACATTGTGGTGCTCAGTAAATGTTACTTTTATAGGGCAAGTGCAGGGAAATAAAGTATATATGGAATGACTCCATTCTGAGGGAAAAAATGGAATCATCGGAAACAAACAAAGAAATAACAAAACTAATCTCTAGTGTTTAGTAGCACCACCTCTGGCTTTTATGACAGCTTGCAGTCTCAGAGGCATGGACTTGATGAGTTCCATCCATCCATCCATTATCTTCCGCTTGTTCCGGGGTCGGGTCGCGGGGGCAGCAGCTTTAACAGGGAAGCCCAGACTTCCCTCTCCCCAGCCACTTCAACCACCTCCTCCGGCGGGATCCCAAGGCGTTCCCAGGCCAGCCGAGAGACATAGTCTCTCCAGCGTGTCCTGGGTCGTCCCCGGGGCCTCCCGCCGGTGGGACATGCCCGGAACACCTCTCCAGGGAGGCGTCCGGGAGGCATCCGAACCAGATGCCCGAGCCACCTCAGCTGGCTCCTCTCTACGCGGAGGAGTAGCGGCTCGACGCCGAGTCCCTCCCGGATGACCGAGCTTCTCACCCTATCTCTAAGGGAGAGCCCGGACACCCTGCGGAGGAAACTCATTTCGGCCGCTTGTATCCGGGATCTTGTTCTTTCGGTCACGACCCAAAGCTCGTGACCATAGGTGAGGGTAGGAACATAGATCGACTGGTAAATCGAGAGCTTTGCCTTTCGGCTCAGCTCCTTCTTCACCACTACAGACCGGTGCAGAGTCCGCATTACTGCAGACGCCGCACCGATTCGCCTGTCGATCTCCCGCTCCCTCCTACCGTCACTTGTGAACAAGACCCCAAGATACTTGAACTCCTCCACTTGGGGCAGGATCTCATCCCCAACCCGGAGAGGGCACTCCACCCTTTTCCGACTGAGGACCATGGTCTCGGATTTGGAGGTGCTGATCTTCATCCCAACCGCTTCACACTCAGCTGCGAACCGCTCCAGTGAGAGTTGGAGGTCACAGCTTGATGAAGCCAACAGCACTAAATCATCTGCAAAAAGCAGAGATTCAATGCTGAGGTCACCAAACCGGACCCCCTCAACGCTTCGGCTGCGCCTAGAAATTCTGTCCATAAAAATTATGGACAAAATCGGTGACAAAGGGCAGCCTTGGCGGAGTCCAACCCTCACTGGGAACGAATTCGACTTACTGCCGGCAATGCGGACCAGACTCTGACACCGGTCGTACAGGGACCGAACAGCCCTTACCAAGGGGCTCGGTACCCCGTACTCCCGGAGCACCCTCCACAGGATTCCCCTAGGCACACGGTCGAACGCCTTCTCCAAATCCACAAAACACATGTAGACTGGTTGGGCGAACTCCCATGCACCCTCGAGGACCCTGCTGAGGGTGTAGAGCTGGTCCACTGTTCCACGGCCGGGACGAAAACCACACTGCTCCTCCTGAATCCGAGATTCGACTTCCCGACGGACCCTCCTCTCCAGCACCTCTGAATAGACTTTACCGGGGAGGCTGAGGAGTGTGATTCCTCTATAATTGGAACACACCCTCCGGTCCCCCTTTTTAAAAAGGGGGACCACCACCCCGGTCTGCCAATCCAGAGGCACTGTCCCCGATGTCCACGCGATGTTGTAGAGGCGTGTCAGCCATGACAGCCCTACAACTCCAGAGCCTTTAGGAACTCCGGGCGGATCTCATCCACCCCCGGGGCCTTGCCACCGAGGAGCTTACCAACCGCCTCAGTGACTTCAACCCCAGAGATCGAAGAGCCCACCTCAGAGTCCCCAGACTCTGCTTCCTCAAAGGAAGGCGTGTCGGCAGAATTGAGGAGGGCTTCGAAGTATTCTCTCCACCGACTCACGACGTCCCGTCGAGGTCAGCAGTACACCATCTTAACTATACACAGTGTTAATAGTGCACTGCTTTCCTCTCCTCAGACGCCGGATGGTGGACCAGAATTTCCTCGAAGCCGTCCGGAAGTCGTTTTCCATGGCCTCACCGAACTCCTCCCATGTCCGAGTTTTTGCCTCGGCAACTGCCGAGGCCGCAGTCCGCTTGGCCAGCCGGTACCTGTCAGCTGCCTCCGGAGTCCCACAGGCCAAAAAGGCCCGATAGGCCTCCTTCTTCAGCTTGACGGCATCCCTTACCGCTGGTGTCCACCAGCGGGTTCGGGGATTGCCGCCACGACAGGCACCAACCACCTTACGGCCACAGCTCTGATCGGCCGCCTCAACAATGGAGGTGCGGAACCTGGCCCACTCGGACTCAGTGTCCCCCACCTCCCCCGGGACAAGGGAGAAGTTCTGCCGGAGGTGGGTGTTGAAACTCTTTCTGACAGGGGATTCTGCCAGACGTTCCCAGCAGACCCTCACAATACGTTTGGGCCTGCCAGGTCTGGCCAGCATCTTCCACCGCCATCGGAGCCAACACACCACCAGGTGGTGATCAGTTGACAACTCCGCCCCTCTCTTCACCCGAGTGTCCAAAACATGTGGCCGCAAGTCCGATGACACGATTACGAAGTCGATCATCGAACTGCGGCCTAGGGTGTCCTGGTGCCAAGTGCACATATGGACACCCCTATGTTTGAACATGGTGTTCGTTATAGACAAACCGTGACGAGCACAGAAGTCCAATAACAGAGCACCACTCGGGTTCTGATCGGGGGGGGGCCGTTCCTCCCAATCACGGCCCTCCAGGTCTCACTGTCATTGCCCACGTGAGCGTTGAAGTCCCCCAGTAGAACGAGGGAGTCCCCAGAGGGGGCGCTCTCTAGCACACCCTCCAAGGACTCCAAAAAGGGTGGGTATTCTGAACTGCTGTTCGGTGCATAAGCGCAAACAACAGTTAGAACCCGTCCCCCCACCCGCAAGCGGAGGGAGGCTACCCTCTCGTCCACTGGGGTAAACCCCAACGTACAGGCGCCAAGTCGGGGGGCAATAAGTATGCCCACACCTGCCCGGCGCCTCTCACCATGGGCAACTCCAGAGTGGAAGAGAGTCCAACCCCTCTCGAGAGGATTGGTACCAGAACCCAAGCTGTGTGTGGAGGGGAGTCCGACTATATCTAGTCGGAACTTCTCTGCCTCACACACCAGCTCAGGCTCCTTCCCTGCCAGAGAGGTGACATTCCATGTCCCAAGAGTTAGCTTCAGCAGCTGGGGGTCGGACCGCCAAGGCCCCCGCCTTTGGCTGCCGCCCAACTCCCTACGCACCTGACCCCTTTGGCCCCTCCCACAGGTGGTGAGCCCATGGGAAGAGGAACCCACGTTGCCTTTTCGGGCTGAGCCCGGCCGGGCCCCATGGGGACAGGCCCGGCCACCAGACGCTTGCCTTCGAGCCCCACCTCCAGGCCTGGCTCCAGAGGGGGGCCCCGGTAACCCGCGTCCGGGCAAGGGAAACTGGGGTTCATTAATGTTGCTCATCATAAGGGGTCTTTTTGAGCCATACTTTGTCTGGCCTCTCACCTAGGACCTGTTTGCCATGGGTGACCCTACCAGGGGCTTAAAGCCCCAGACAACATAGCTCCACGATCATTGAGACACGCAAACCCCTCCACCACGATAAGGTGATGACTCATTGGGGGGGACTTGATGAGTTTACTTCATCAATTTGATGCCAACTCTCTTTAATTGCAGTTGCCAGATCATCCTTGCAGGTCGGAGCCTTGTTGTGGACCTTTTTTTTTTTCAATTTCCACCACAGGTTTTCAATAGGGTTGAGATCTGGGCTATTTGCAGGCCATGACATTGACTGGATGAGTCTTTCTCCAAGGAATGCTTTAACAGTTTTAGCTCTGTGGCATGATGCATTGTCATCTTGGAAAATGACAAACATATTTTCAATTGAAGGGATAAGAAAGCTGTCTAAAATTTCAACGTAAACTTGTGCATTTATGGAAGATTTAATCACCCCAGTGCCTTTGCCTGAAATGCAGCCCCATATCATCAAGGACTGAATGAATTTTGATGTTTTCTTCAGGCAGTCATCTTTCTAAATCTCACTGGAACAGCACCAAACAAAAGTTCAAGCATCATTACTAGAGGTGTGAATCTTTGGGCACCTAACGATTCGATTACGATTCAGAGGCTCCGATTCGATTATAAATCGATTATTGATTTTACCCCCCGCACCTATAATATGTTGTACATTAGTTCAAAAATTGTTCAAAAATCCTCTCAGGCTAAACCAAACTAATATTTCATTATCAAGTTAACAGTTAGAAACAGTAAATAAAATACTCAAGTCCCCATTCTGTATCAGCAGCTTTAAAATACATTCAGTTAATTTAATGATGTGAATCAATTGTTAAAGTTGTTAAAATTACTATCGTTATTCCATAATTTCCCTTCTGTCTAATTTTGACATGTCAATGTTTTAAAACTGTTTTTTCATTTAAAGATAGATTCAAGTCAAGATTTTGTCAACTAAGGAGTATTTTAGATAAAACGTTATTTAGGTTCGCTGCAACAGAGCCTTCAAGAGAAGTCTACTGCTTTAAGATGGCGGTTGTTTACAACGCGGCAACTACTAAACGGCAAGTCTGTCATTTCGTATCTAATTCTCTTTATATGTTTTAACGTCGCCGTCGTCTGTCATTTTGCATATACAGTGCCTTGCAAAAGTATTCGGCCCCCTTGAACCTTGCAACCTTTCGCCACATTTCAGGCTTCAAACATAAAGATATAAAATGTTAATTTTTTTGTCAAGAATCAACAACAAGTGGGACACAATCGTGAAGTGGAACAAAATGTATTGGATAATTTAAACTTTTTTAACAAATAAAAAACTGAAAAGTGGGGCGTGCAATATTATTCGGCCCCCTTGCGTTAATACTTTGTAGCACCACCTTTTGCTCCAATTACAGCTGCAAGTCGCTTGGGGTATGTTTCTATCAGTTTTGCACATCGAGAGACTGACATTCTTGCCCATTTTTCCTTGCAAAACAGCTCGAGCGCAGTGAGGTTGGATGGAGAATGTTTGTGAACAGCAGTCTTCAGCTCTTTCCACAGATTCTCGATTGGATTCAGGTCTGCACTTTGATTTGGCCATTCTAACACCTGGATACGTTTATTTTTTAACCATTCCATTGTAGATTTGGCTTTATGTTTTGGATCATTGTCCTGTTGGAAGATAAATCTCCGTCCCAGTCTCAGGTCTTGTGCAGATACCAACAGGTTTTCTTCCAGAATGTTCCTGTATTTGGCTGCATCCATCTTCCCGTCAATTTTAACCATCTTCCCTGTCCCTGCTGAAGAAAAGCAGGCCCAAACCATGATGCTGCCACCACCATGTTTGACAGTGGGGATGGTGTGTTCAGGGTGATGAGCTGTGTTGCCTTTACGCCAAACATATCGTTTTGCATTGTGGCCAAAAAGCTCAATTTTGGTTTCATCTGACCAGACCGCCTTCTTCCACATGTGTGGTGTGTCTCCCAGGTGGCTTGTGGCAAACTTTAAACGAGACTTTTTATGGATATCTTTGAGAAATGGCTTTCTTCCTGCCACTCTTCCATAAAGGCCAGATTTGTGCAGTGTACGACTGATTGTTGTCCTATGGACAGACTCTCCCACCTCAGCTGTAGATCTCTGCAGTTCATCCAGAGTGATCATGGGCCTCTTGGCTGCATCTCTGATCAGTTTTCTCCTTGTTTGAGAAGAAAGTTTGGAAGGACGGCCAGGTCTTGGTAGATTTGCAGTGGTCTGATGCTCCTTCCATTTCAATATGATGGCTTGCACAGTGCTCCTTCAGATGTTTAAAGCTTGGGAAATCTTTTTGTATCCAAATCCGGCTTTAAACTTCTCTACAACAGTATCTCGGACCTGCCTGGTGTGTTCCTTGGTTTTCATAATGCTCTCTGCACTTTAAACAGAACCCTGAGACTATCACAGAGCAGGTGCGTTTATACGGAGACTTGATTACACACATTTGGATTCTATTTATCATCATCAGTCATTTAGGACAACATTGGATCATTCAGAGATCCTCACTGAACTTCTGGAGTGAGTTTGCTGCACTGAAAGTAAAGGGGCCGAATAATATTGCACGCCCCACTTTTCAGTTTTTTATTTGTTAAAAAAGTTTAAATTATCCAATAAATGTTGTTCCACTTCACGATTGTGTCCCACTTGTTGTTGATTCTTGACAAAAAAATTAAATTTCATATCTTTATGTTTGAAGCCTGAAATGTGGCGAAAGGTTGCAAGATTCAAGGGGGCCGAATACTTTTGCAAGGCACTGTACATATACGTGTATATATATGTGATATCTATTATAGCCGTATGTGTCCATATGTTTTTAGCAACTAGCAACTGGGCGTTGTTTGAAGCAGCTGTCGGCCGCAGTCAGGTATTATTATTTTTTTATCTAGCGGCATGAGTTGTACATGATATTTACTCTCGTTCCATTCCTCATTGCGTGCCGAACACCGCACTGACTGTGTCTTAGTTCTGCTTTACCTGTTATAATTCAATAATCGGAATTTAGATGTTTGTGAATCGTTCTCAAATCTTTCACATCCGAATCGTGAATAATCTAAGAATCGGAAATTTCGCACGCCTCTAATCATCACCATGTCCAATGCAGATTCTTGACTCTTGACACATTGTCCATTGCAGATTCTTGAGTCTTGACAAGGTGATGATGCTGGAACTTTTGTTTTTATTGTAAAGTGTAATATTGTGAAGTGTTACTGTTTATTTTTGTACTTTCATTACTTGAATTTTTTTTTTTTTTTTAATTCATCTTAGCTTCGACGCTCTGAAGAAGATGAGGAGAAAGAAGAAGACATTGAAGTCCCCAAGGCTATGGGCGATATTTTCGAGTCGCTCGCTGGAGCCATTTACATGGACAGTGGCATGTCATTGGAGAAAGTGTGGCAAGTTTATTATCCGATGATGAGGCCACTTATCGGTGAGGAAAAAAATCCTTTCGTCCTCTAGTTGTGAAAGACTAATAATGGCTAAATATTAATTGACTGCACATATGTTGGACATGTTTGTTCCAGTGGTTCCCCAACCTTTTTTAAGCACTCTCCATGGAACTTAAATTATATACAGAGTTTTTTATAAAAACTAGGGATGTTCCAATCACATATTTTTGCACCTGAGTCTGAATCACCTGGTTTTGAGAATCTGCTGATACCGAGTCCCGAGCCGATATGAAAAAAAAAAAAAAAAACATTTGGGGGGGAACAAAAGTTATAAACATGTTCCTGTCCCTCCGTGCCACCTTCATAATGTGAATTTAAACAAGAATAATGTAGAAAATTGCTTACACTTACACAATGAGTTGCCACAGCACCACTAGTGTTTAACAAGCTAAACGTTGATTGACACATGTGCACCTTTGATGGTAGAGCTACCAAGCTTCTCTGACAAAATCAAAGTTACATCCCTTTCAATCATCCATCCATCCATTATCTTCCGCTTAGTCCGGGGTCGGGTCGCGGGGGCAGCAGCTTCAGCAGGGAAGCCCAGACTTCCCTCTCCCCAGCCACTTCAGCCAGCTCCTCCGGCGGGATTCCAAGGTGTTCCCTGGCCAGCCGAGCGACAGTCTCTCCAGCGTGTCCTGGGTCGAGCCTGGGGCCTCCCGCCGGTGGGACATGCCCAGAACACCTCTCCAGGGAGGCGTCCAGGAGGCATCCGAACCAGATGCCCGAGCCACCTCAGCTGGCTCCTCTCAACGCGGAGGAGTAGCGGCTCGACACCAAGCCCCTCCCGGATGACCGAGCTTCTCACCCTATCTCTAAGGGAGAGCCCGGACACCCTGCGAATTTCGGCCGCTTGTATTCGGGATCTTGTTCTTTCGGTCACGACCCACAGCTCGTGACCATAGGTGAGGGTAGGAACGTAGATCGACCGGTAAATCAAGAGCTTCACCTTTGGTGTGGTGAAGAAGGAGCTGAGCCTGTCAATCATCGTTAACTTTAAATAGCTAACTTCAGGGCACTACTGACCAAGAAAAGCAGCAGGAGGGAGAGTGTGGCACTGTACACGCATGAAGCAGAAAAACATCAATATATTTTTAAATTAGAAAATGGCGTGATCGACACGATTTCTGATCACGTGATCGGATCGGGACATCTTTAATAAATACGCATGCACTTAGCTTGCTAACATTAATTGTCGCGAATCAACAAAAACAGGAACAACAAACGATGCTATTGAGATGCTTGCTTGTTATCCCTTTCAGACCCGCATTTTTTTCTGATGGGCAAAAAAAAAACCTTTGCTGATCTTTACTGTGCTCAATCACCAGAACAAAGTGCAATTTTTTTGGTCGGTGATAGTTCATGCGTTTTTTTTATTTATTTATTTATTTATTTATTTTTTTATGTGGTCACAGGAGCATCCTACTGGCCAGGATAATGTGGCCATAAATTGTCATATCAACTTAACAAAGCTAACATAGAATAAATTCGAACATGAAAATGTACTTGAACTTCCTTGTCCAGAAATGGCAGGAAACAGCCAAGGTCATCAACAGTCAATTGCTGAATCTACAAAAAGAAAGATATGACATCTGAACCTTGCTTTCATTAAATTATAAAACTTGGCAATTACACTTGGTATTGAACATTTGCCACGTTTACATGGAGCCAAATATTCCAATTACAATCGGAATATTTGTTCAAACCGAATAAATGTGTTCCATATAAACACCTCATTCGGAATGAACAGGCCCAAACTGAATGGAATTTCATTCCGATTCACAGGGGTGGAATATTCCTTTTCCCAAACCGATTAGAAGTAAAATTATATCATGTAAACAGGGAAGCGGAATGGTGTCTGGTTGCGTTCTTTCTGCACATGCTCCGTACTGACGTGGTGACGTCACTTTGTGACGTAAGTAACGTCACTTGCAACATGGCTTCCAAGCACAGCGCACCTAATTGCAGTCCAGCGGAAAGATTGTATTTAATTCAAACTTTAAAAGAATTGAATATAATTGCTCGCTTAGACGGGCGTAAAACGAGGAACAGTGAACTATTTAAAAAAGTTCACGAGAGGTTACACGAAGCCGGAGTAGACCGGAGCGTTGACCAGATTAGAAACCGGTGGAAAACCGGCTACTACAAGGCAAAAGAGCAAAACAGCAGAAGCGGATACGACCCCACAAACACAACAAGTGGGTTAAAGTTAAAACAGCAACACTCCGACGATCGATCTCCATGTTTTGCAACGTGACGCTTTGTTTTGATTAATCTGCGCATGTCAGACGGCAGTTGTCAAATGTCCTTTTGGGACATAAAGGCAGTCACATGTAAACGCTGGATTGGAATAGATGAAGCGACATGTAAACAGCTATCTGAAATTTCCATTCGGAATGATTTGAATCGGTATGAATAAAAGTCAGCACGTAAACGTGGCTACTGTCACCTTATCTTATTCTCAATAAACAGCCAGGAAGCAGTTGTGGTGTGGCACAAAGCACTTCTCTAAATTGTTCACCAAATGCAAATTTGACCGGAGCTGGAAAAATCTGTCACGGGGCATTGTATTTTCGAAAATACTACTGTCGATCGCACCTTCCCAGTACATGGAGACCATTGGCATCTTCATCACTCCCATGGCAAGGTGAAGACCCATCAGGCAAGGGTGTAGGTTTGAATAGGGACGGGTGGGACATAACACTACCAACTTTTCAGGATGCTAAAATTGTCCCCACCAACTTTTAAGCAACCTTATTTGCATTATATAATCAGTTCAGTTATATAGGGAATTTAGGTTGTCTTCCCATAAATTGTAAGGATAAAATTGACCCTACCAATATTAGGGAATGATTTTCATTTTGTTTATGTTTGCTAATAAAAAACATTTATTCTGGTTTTCAAAAATATTTCTTTAGTAATTTTTTAAAACAGAGGTTTGAATCGAACAGTGTATCACCTGAACCAATGCACATAAAAGTTATTATCACTCGATACTGATTTATTTAACATTGATCATTTAGCCTATCAATTATTTAGGTTCATATTCATGAGAAATGTGGCCTTTTGCCCCGCTCACCCAAACTGTTTGGTCTTGTTAATGTCCCGTCCCCAGCAAAAAGTGTACATGCAGGTTATGCTGTTATATCGTCCCTACCAATGTTGAGACCAAACCTACGCCCTTGCCATCAGGGTTCTGATTTCACTTGAATTTGGTTTGAAGAGATATTAGTGAGCCACTTTGTAAAACATAAATATTAGTGTTGTCAACCATTATATAGAAGATTTTATTTGGTATACAATATACTTTTTGAAATATTGAAATGGATTCATCGGCTGATTTTCATCAGTTTGAGGAAGTGAAAAGGAAGTGTCAAAGACTGGCGTGAAAGTCCTGTGATGCTATCTGAATGCGTCCTTTTTGGTCACTTGGATCCTCCCTCATATAAAACATGAAATTGTTGAAAACAACGTGTATGTGTGTACAAACACTTACTTTGGAAAGATTACCGCTAATTTCACACTGTTCCTCATTTTCTGAACCCAAGGAGTCAAGTTCAGATAAATCTCCATTTAGGAGACATTCAAGGAAGTCTGCAACCTTATACACTAGAACATTATGTACAATCAGAATAGAAATACACATTTTCACAATGAATAAACAGTGGCATCACACCTTGTATCACCAGTCATATAATTGTCGAACTACACCGCATTACCGCGGATGTCTACTGTGTGGCACACTCGAATTAGGAAAAAAAAACTTCTAAAGAAATACCGTGATATATTTTCAAATTATAAAGAAAGCAAGTTCGTTTGATTAACCTTCACATAAATATGCGTTTTTGATAAGAAATGAGCACTTACGTTGGCCTTTTTGAAGTTGCGTTTTGACAGCCATTTTAAAACAGCCAAAAAAAGCAAAGAGAGCGTGCTAAACTTCAAGATGTGATTTCGATGAGTAAAGTTTAGCCCAATCATCTCCTTGAAGTGTCGATAGCAAATAAATTTCGTGTATTTATTGGTTTAGAGACGCGAATGCGTCATGTCCTTCAGCAGCATGCTTAGGTCTGAAGGGGTTAATTATTAAATATGTTGCCACAGTTCCTAAAAAAAAAGAGTAATCTGAATACTGACCTCTAATTACTGATTTATATAGTAATTTATTTCCTCTGCAGATTACTTTATTGCAAAAGTAACTGAGTTACATCACCTGTTACTTTTTCAGCTACTTACTGCGGCTACCCTTCACCACAGAATGACAACAGATCTTATTACCTTGGTCTTTCCAAGGGAAAGAACAAGGTATTGTTATTGTGCAACTTTATTATTATAATTATTATTATTATTATTATTATTATTCAATAATTCTCCGCGTTTTTTTGAGCCAACGCACAGCCCAAACCGTAGCACCGATCGGCACCGTTGAAGTATCGGCACGACCGGATTTTTCGCGTGACGATGGGAATTTTTCAAACCGCCACGAAAAATTTTCCGTTCGCCCGTAAACGGCAATTTTCCGAAAAATAAAAAAAGTTTCAAAATGTATCTAGTCCTACAATTTTTGACCAAATCACATAATTTGGGCATCAAAAATTCCGGGACGGTGAGGGGCATAAAAGTTATATACAGAATTTGGCAAAAATTTACGGTTCCCCGGAAATTTGCCAAAAACTTTCCTATTCATTTTGAATGGAAAAAAAACGCGCGCTTCACAGCCCGAACCGTTAGACCGATCGGCACCGTTCAAGTATCGGCACGACCGGAATTTTCGCGTGACACAGGAAACTTTACAAATGGCCCCGAAAATTTTTCCGTTCGTCCGTAAACGGCAATTTTCCGTGACAAAAAAAAAAGTTTCAAAATGTATCTAGTCCTACAATTTTTGACCAAATCACATAATTTGGGCATCAAAAATTCCGGGACGGTGAGGGGCATAAAAGTTGTATACAGAATTTGGAAAAAAATTACGCTTCCTCGGAAATTTGCCAAAAACTATCCCATTCATTTCGAATGGGAAAAGTTCCATTCACTTCCAATGGGATTTCCAATGGAATTTACATTGCATTGATGCCATTGACGGCCATGCATGTCGAATCTACTGATGCCAATGTACTTGGATTCAATTGATTATATGGATGTCGATGCCATTGACTGCCATGGACGTCCAAAATTTTTCCCATTCATTTTCAATGGGGAAAAAACAAAATTACCCCAAATCAACAGAAAATGACCAGATATCAATAGGACGTGTCCCCCAAACTTCCCCAATTCCATTGACGCTTATGAAGGGTGCCGCCATTGACTTACATGGACGTCCAAAATTTTTCCCATTCATTTTCAATGGGGAAAAAACTACATTTCTCCAAATCAACAGAAAATGACCAGATATCAATAGGACGTATACCCCAAACGTCCCCAACTCAATTGACGCTTATGGGGGGTGCTGCCATTGACGTCCATGGACGTCCAAAATTTTTCCCATTCATTTTCAATGGGAAATTTTTTTTTTTCCCCAAATCAACAGAAAATGACTAGATATCATTAGGACGTGTCCCCCAAATGTCCCCGATCGCATTGCCGCTTATGGAGGATGATGCCATTGACGTCCATGGACGTCCAAACTTCCCATTCATTTCCAATGGCATTTCTTCATGTTTGTTCATTCTATTGATGCCAATGTACTTGGATTCTATTGACGCTTATGTAAATTGATACCATTGACGTCCATGGACGTCCAAATTTTTTCCCATTCATTTTCAATAGGAATTTTTTTTTCCCCCCCAAAATCAACAAAAAATGACTAGATATCATTAGGACGTGTCCCCCAAATGTCCCCGATTGGATTGCCGCTTATGGAGGGTGATGCCATTGACGGCCATGGACGTCCAATTCTCCCAATCTTTTCTAATGGCTTTTACTTTGTTTAGTGCATTGACTGGCATTATGGTCCATTCTATTGATAGACCTGAGTGGGGCTAAGATTTGTATCTCCACAGAGGAAAGACCAAGGTGTGTAATTTCTCCCGAAATTGCAGTTTCTAGTTAACATTATTCTTATTGGTGCAGCATCAGCAATGTATATAAAGTTGAATTTAAATCAAACAAAGCATTATAACAATGCTTACAGTGCATCATCACTTCCATAAAACTCCTGTTATCCGCCGTCATAATATTAACTGCAGTTGACACAAAGTCACGCCATCATCTCAATTTTGACATTGCGTTCCGTTTCAGCATACACTTTCTTCAGGTCGAATGAAAACGAAATTCATGAGGAAGATTGTACTTCACAGTAGCAGGAATCTTCTATATAATGACACAAAACAACAGTGCATCAGTAGTTTCAGCAGCAGCATTTCCTCCACAATGTACCGTGAAACCAACCTCTTTAACTCCCCTCCACTCAATAATAAATAGGTCAGCCTAGCTGTTAATTTTGGTCTTCGCAGCCTGTAAAGTTTGGGGAACACCTGATCTAGAGGTTTAAAATTAATACGTAAAGTTGTAATGTACTTTCGATCACAATTGTCCAACCCTTGTATGATCTGCAGAGAAATTCTCTGCAAATGTACCACGGTCACCTGTAAGGGAGTTACTCGAAATGGAACCAGAAACTGCTAAGTTCAGGTAAGTAAAATGTGTGTTCAATTCTTTTCCTGCATGTGAACTGTCAAGAACTGAAGGGATTCAAGACTAAGCTTGACGCAATAAGTCAATTAATCGCACTGTTAATAAAAATGGAGTCGGTAACTTCCCTGGCAATGATTTAACATCGCATGCGTGCATGTATACATTTGTGCATGCTTGTTTGCGTTTGCTGTGTGCACTTGGAACACGTGCGTGTTGATTGCATATGGGATTCCAGTTCCTTTCACATATATTTATTGGCCATCAACACACCATAGAATTAAACAAAAAAAAAACATCTATTTTGAACATTGTAAAACATTAGCATTGCTACATTGAGGCTAATGGAAAAAAGACATGCACTAAGTACTTTAGCCTGCAAAGTGAAGAGTGCGTTAGTTTAAAGGCAGGCTCCCGCAGGCATGGCCTCGTCCGCCGGCCGCAGGACGAGAGAAGCACCAGGGCCCCGACATACCCCCGACAACCCCCAGCACCCCACAACAACGCCACCCGCACTTCCAGATAGGCGCCACCCCGAGCGCCGGAGACCAGGGGATACCCACCTCACCGGCAGGGGATAACAAGCCCCACCCCAGGCCCCATGGGCCCCGCCGGCAACTAAGCCGACAGAGGGGCAGTGGCAGCTGCCACAGGCCTGGGGAAGCAGATGGCCAAGGGGACAGAGGTGCAACCGGGCCGGGAGGGGCTCGTGGTATGGGTCGTGGGGGCAGCAGCTTTAGCAGTGAAGGCCAGACTTCCCTCTCCCCGGCCACTTCAAACATCTCCTCCGGTGAGATCCCAAGGCGTTCCCAGGCCAGCCGAGAGACATGGTATCTACAGCGTGTCTTGGGTCGTCCCCGGGGCTTCCCGCTGGTGGGACATGCCTGGAACACCTCTCCAGGGTTGCGTCAAGGAGTCATCTCTCAACGCGGAGGAGTAGCGGCTAGACACTGACTCCCTCCCGGATGACCAAGCTTCTCACCCTATCTCTAAGGGAGAGCCCGGACATCCTGCGGAGGAAACTCATTTCGGCCGCTTGTATCTGGGTTCTTTTTGTTTCGGTCACGACCCACAGCTCGTGGCCATAGGTGATTATAGGAACGTAGATCAACTGGTAAATCGAGAGCTTTGCTTTTTGGCTCACAGCCTTCTTCACCACTACGAACCAGTGCAGAGTCCACATCACTCCAGACGCTGCACTGCTCCGCCTGTCAATCTCCCGCTCCCTCCTACCCTCACTCGTGAACAAGACCCCAAGATACTTGAACTCCTCCACTTGGGGCAGGATCTCATCCCTTAATCGGAGAGGGCATGCCACCCTTTTCTGGCTGAGGACCATGGTCTTGTATTTGGAGATGCTTGATCTTCATCCCAACCGCATCGCACTCAGCCGCAAACCACTCCAGTGAGAGTTGGAGGTCAAGGTTTGACGAAGCCAACAGCACCACATCATCTGCAGAAGCAGAGATGTAATGCTGAGGCCACCAAACCGGACACCCTCAACACTTCGGCTGCGCCTAGAAATTCTGTCCATGAAAATTATGAACAAAATCGGTGACAAAGGGCAGCCTTGGCGGAGTCCAACCCTCACTGGTAGTCCAACCCTCACTGGGAACGATTTTGACTTTCTGCCGGCAACGCGGACCAAACTCTGACACCGGTCGTACAGGGACCGAACAGCCCCTGTACCTTGTACTCCTGGAGCACCCCCTAGACGACTCCCCGAGGCACACGTTTGAACGCCTTCTCCATATCCACAAAACACATGTAGAGTGGTTGAGCGAACTCCCATGCACCCTCGAGGAGCCTGCCGAGGATGTAGAGCTAGTCCACTGTTTCACGGCCGAGACGAAAACCACACTGCTCCTCCTGAATCCGAGATTCAACTTCCCGACAGACCCTCCTCTCCAGCACCCCTGAAAAGACTTTACTGGGGAGGCTGAAGAGTGTGATCCCTATATAATTTGAACACACCCTCCAGGTATAAAATATTGTCCGAATTATAAGGTAAAAAGATTTTCCGTCTTAGTGTAGATGAGTCAAATAGGCCTGAGTTACAGTATTGTTGTGTCAAAGTGATTTACATTATGACATTATTATTACATCACAGTGGTTAGCACGTCCACCTCACATTTCTTGGATCCTGGGTTCAATCCTGGCTCTGGCCTTCCTCTTGTCCTCTGCGACTGGCTGGCAACCAGTTCAAGGTGTACCCCGCCTTCTGCCTGGAAATAGCTGTGATAGGCTCCAGCACCCCAGCGACCCTCGTGAGGGAAATGAATAAATTGTATGAATGTATTAAAAGTATAGCGTTAAAGGTGATGCAATAAAAAATGTGAGTGAGCCTACATTTTGTGCTGGTGCGCCACCAGTGCAACCAATGCAAAAAGTAAGTGTGCAGCCTTGGCAATATATATTGCAATATTAATGTTTTCCAATTTCACCCAGGCCTATCCCAAACAGAGCTATTCAAGTTATCTGATGACAATTCTTCAAGTTATAATATCACAAACCCCCCAAAAATCGCGATGATAGTTTTTTTCAGTATTGTTTAGGCCTTTAGTATCGTGGGTTTATGTATGGTTGCAGCCCCAATAATTTGATATGAAAATGTGCTGATAAAACCATTTTCTGATACTCTCCATTGTGCACAGCCCTGCAGAAAGAACCTACGACGGGAAGGTCCGGGTAACCGTGGAGGTCGTCGGAAAGGGGAAATTCAAAGGAGTCGGACGCAGCTACCGTATTGCCAAGTCAGCAGCAGCCCGACGAGCTCTGCGCAGCCTCAAAGCCAATCAACCTCAGGTCCAAAACAACTGAGTTCCTCTCAGCATTAAGCACCTACAGTATTGATGCTTGGGGGGGGAGAAGTATTTGCTATCGAACACAAAACATTACTATGTTTGCTTTGCATCTGAGGCAGCCAGTAAACACTGGAGATGCAACAGAAAAAGACCCCCCCCCCCCCCCCCCCCAACAGATTTTTAGGTCTGATATCTTTAGTCCTTTTTGCGCAAACACAATCTTGATTTCGCTCTTTGCTTTTGTGTATGAGTATTTTATTAACATTAAGCAAAGTGTTCAGATGGTCAGGTTGCAATGTCTTTTTCTCTTTAAGATGAGGTTATGTAATCACATTGTACATAGTTCAATAAAACTGTAAATCAACATGCATAATGGGGAGAGACAAAAAGGAGAAGAAAAAAAAAGCAAATGACAGTTGCTTTGAAAATGCTAGCAGCAGACGTAGCGACCAGATGACACTGGAGGGAAACACTCACATACACACGTGGTGTTGGAAAACTTCCTTGAAATTGTATTTGTAATCATTCTTACACTTTGTCATTGAGGGTCTGTCATTTTGATAGTTTTGTGGTCAAATTGACTCAAAAAAATATGTTTCAAAATCACAAATGATGTTCTATCCTGCAAAAAATATCGGCTTATAAAACATTCCCAGTGGCTGTAATTCAAACCACAATTGGGTGGCATGTTCCCATCTAAAACTGTACCAACTGGATTTCTTTTGTGTTTTGATTATTTTGTATATGACCGTGAGATTAAATATTGTGGCATTATTTTGGTTATCAGGTTTAAAGATGTTTTCATACCAAGAATAGATCAAGTATTGGGTTTTTTTGTCCTGTAATGGCTTTCAACAAAATAATAGATTTTTGTTGTTGTTATGTTTACGACTAGACAAGAGAAATACAAACTACTTAATATCAATTTGACGGTATTCTGCAGAATTTTCACAATGTTGCAGTCTTTTTACACACATTAAGGGGAAGTTCAGAATTTTTGACATTAGGCTGAATCTTCGAGTTAGCAGGGGTTTAATTTGTGGGTGGAGTTGATTTCAACAAATTCCGTGCAGTTTGTTATTTAGTTTCGGGGCTCCGAAGTGGCCAAGCTAGCACGAGTCAGTATGCCAATAAAAAAAACAACAACATATGCTCACATGAAAATCACCAAAGACCCATGCAATCAATTGTGTTGGGTATGTCTTCAGGATAAGGTTATTAGAACTTACCATTGCATGTCGATAATTGTAGTAGGAACAGCAACATTTCTAATCGAGCAGCTCTGCAGGGAGCAGTGCGGCGTGATATCACAGCTGATTTTTTTTTTTTTTTATGTAGTAGCCAGCAGCAAGTACCCACAGCTTATATTGTTCCTCGTTCTTATTTTAGGAAACTTTCCTTTGCCATTTTTCTTCCATCACTTTCCACATTTCACCATTTTGCCGTCCTTCAATCAACTCAGGAGACTGATCCTGCCTTCGAGGAAGGTGGGAGTTGACCTTCTTCGAATACAGCATGAGCACGAGTGGCCAAAGCACTCATCTTTATTGTGGTTGCATTACGCATTTTAAAAAATCAATTACGGCCATTTGGTGTGACAGTTTTGGCCTCGTAGGTATTTCAAACAATGATCTGTATTTTGAATGTATTTGACAATGTTCGACTGTTAATATCGATTGTTTTATACTGGCATGATAAGATTGTATCATTGACTCGCACTAGTTTAGCCACTCCGGAGACTAACAAATATCTGACAAACTGCACGGAATTTGTTGAAATCAACTTCACCGACTCATTAAACCCGAAGATCAAGCCTAATGTCAAAAATTCTGAACTTGCCCTTTATATACTCATGTTTGTGGGTGCCAATTTATGACATGCAAGTGTTTTCTTGAAATCCAATACAAATCCTTTTAGCAGTTATGGGGTAAACATTAATCGTGGAAAATCAAGCTATTAACCCATTAATGTTATTTGTCCTGACTCCTGACAGATTGTTCATTTAAATTGTTGTTTGTCTTATTGTCAGGTGTCATATTGTTCTCGTCAATATGTCCATTTTCACCTCAGTACCTCATGCATGCATATTTGGCTTTTTCCTTTTTGTTGGGTGCTATTTTTTTTTTTTAATATGAAGCTTGAATTTCTGACCTTTTTTGCACTCTAACTGTAATACCTCTTAATTTGATGTATTTTGTTCTATGGGGTGCCTTTTTATTTTGACGTTGTTTTTTGTCATCAAGCTGTGGGGAATCTTCTCCCCAGTTTTGAGATTAGAAAATTATTGTCATTAGGTTGAGAATGTTTATCAGGATTAAAAAAACAAAAACAAACAATCCAATTGGATGCTATGTGAACCTATGGAAGTAATCAGATTGCACTCATAATCATGCCGGACAGCCCGGAAATGTATCAATGTCAATTTTGATGGTCTTCTTAACCAGAGGTGGGTAGTAACACGTTTACTCCGTTACATTTACTTGAGTAGCTTTTTGAGAAAGAAATGCACTTCTAAGAGTAGTTTTACGGAGCAATAGTCTTTACTTGAGTAGATTTGTGACGAACACTGCGCTTACTTCACTACTTTGGGTTACACTAGTGGTTCGATTTTTCCTCTTTATTCTACATATTTGACTTCACAGCCCCCAGCCCAGCAATGTCAACAGTAGCTCTACCAGTTTCACCAATAAGACGTCGCAACAATAAGCACATGACTCAATTATACCAATCAAACTCAAGCTTGCCGTTCCACCTTCATTGTTTAATCATGTGGCGTCTTTAAAGCAACGTAAAAGATAAAGTATTTGACATAGGGTGCTCCCGTCACTATGACTCGAAAGTTTAACCTCTCCCCCAGGTTAGTTTTTATGATTCAAACTAGACAACAGTATAGCAGTAGTGGATAAAGTACAAGTAGTTCCCGGGTTATGACTAGGCATGTGCCAGTATGAGATTTTGTTGTTATGATAACTGTCAGCAAAAATACCGCAGTATCACGGTATTGCAATTATAGTTCTAAAATGTGTTATTTTGAGATGCATGGGTTAAAAAAAAAAAAAAAAAAAAATCCCTTGAATGGGATTTTTTATTTTTCAGAACATATATGCAAATTAGACCAACAATAATTTAATGTCAAAATAAATAAAAATAACAAGAAATAATAAGTATGTTAAATAAAATTAACATACATCGAACTTTACGTAAACCTGCAGCCACAGCTCAAGTAGCTCAACGTAGACCAAGAACAAAAATAATTTAAAAATAAAAAATAATTTACCATAAAAAGTAAACTCTTCTAAATAAAATTGAAAAAATATATATATTTTGCAGGCACATCTACATGTCAGAGACTTGCTCGTTTTCTCCATATTTCTCACTCAGTCCAAGTTATGATGCAGGAATGTGAGCATGTTCACCTTTTCTGGGTTAAGTTTGGAGCGGTGAGGTGAGATGATGTGTCCATTACTACTGGTAATACCGTATTGGCCCAAATATAAGAGGGCCCTGATTATGAGACGACCCCCTCGTTTTCAAGACTCAAGTTTGGAAAAAAGACTTTTTGAGCACCAAATTATTTTTTATACAGAAAATAATTACAGTACATCTGAAACAAATGATTATAACAATATATTTGAGAGAAAAAGCATGTTATTTTGCCTCATTGAAATCTTAATACCTGAACATTTAAATATGTAAACTAAAGTGCAATCACATTCGTAAATGAATGGCTTCTGGTTTTTGAAATGTAAATAAACCAATATATTGTGATAAAACAACACAATAGCAATAACTGCATTAACCATCAAAGTGAGGTCTAACTCTAACTGTAGTCTTGAAACAAATCTGAATAAGGAAAAACATTACAATAAAATAATGCAAACTGGTTAAACTTGAGAGTAGCTGAGATCTGTCATGACAGAACATTACTCCTCAAGTTCAGCATTCGCTTCAATGATATCGGTCGCCATCTAGCGTCGTGAATGGGGATAATGTCGAGACCCCGAATATAACATGGCTCCCACTTTTTCAGTCTTATTTTAATGCAAAAAAACACCGTCTTATATCTGGGCCAATACGGTATTAATTAGTTGAATATTAATGGAGAGAAAGAGTGTGATTTTAATCATTATTTACACAGACACACACACAGACACACCCTCTCAACACAGAAATTCACCAGAGAGAAAAAACACCACAGGCTGTATTATGAAAATGTTGTTTTGAACAGATTTTTACAATGGTGAAAGAATTAATGTTGCCAACAGTCCCAGATTGTGTGGGGCAGCCCGCAATAAAAGAAGTTCAGATTGGTTCCGTCGGCAGCGGCGGTACCAATCGGAATTCCCTATACTGTATTGCAGCTTGTCCGGCACGATCCAGGACTGTTGGCAAGTACCCTAGTGTGGAAAACTTAAGAAAAGTTGGCTAATGGTAGAGAGGAACCCGGTTAGCAGTCTTGGCATGCTAACTAGCCACATTATCTGCCTCATTAACAAGCTAGTTATGTATATAGTATTTATATATAGTTAGTATTGGTTTTACCATCGCTAGACACACTAAACAAGCTGGGGGAAAAGTCCCGTAGCTGGTAGGAAACGTAAATGGCAGCGTTTACTTACCTTCAATTTTGTATAAAGTGACGGATGATGGTCACGTAAATGTGAAATCAAGTTTGAGGTGTTGCCTCCCTTGGCAGCCACTCTCCGTCTTGCACGTGGGATGTCCTTCCTCCACTGATCTGCGGCCGTCTGCTTCTTTTTCGGTAGCCAAAATACACTGATTTGTTTTATTTTTGATGGAGGAAAAAGCTCACCACCTTCAGCCATTGTTTCATCTCTAGTCTGTAGCGCAGAGTAGCTTCACTGACGGACATAGCAACAACTGGAGGGGGTGGGGTGACCGCTCCGTTTCTCGCTGCATTTTTTGGACATAAAAAATAGCTAATACCGTACGTGGTGTGACGGAAAAAAATATTGGTTTTGAAACCGTGACGTTTTAATACCATGGTAAACCTTGAAACCGGTAACTGAAACATGCCTAGTTACGACGTACCCGATTTATGTGATTTCGACTTTACAACGCCGGAGTCTCATCCGCCATTTTGTCTCCAGTCGTTTTTTTTTTGTTTTGTTTTTGTTTTTTTAATTATGTTGACTTTTGTCTTGTGATGTATTCCTTCATTTTGGTGCAGGAAGCGCAGAGCAGGTAGTACCTTTGCACACGAGTAAGAGCGCATGTACACACGCAGAAGAGTGCACGCGCACACACGAAGTCGCAGAGCCAAGAGAGAGGGGAAAAAAGCCTGCGTGCACATTTGTTGTTTGTGAAGTATCCACAGAAGCAACACTTGTATATAACACATTTTGTAATGTTTATTGTGCATTTTGAATTGTGGTTGAATACTTGGGCTGAGTTTATGTGATCGTTTTTGGTGATGTGCGGACGCTAACTGATACATGCTAATCGTTTGTGTGTATTGTTATTGCTGTTTCAGCAGCTGATTATAAACGCAAACGCTATTGTAGATGAAACTGATTTATTTTCAATTTTATTTTAGTTTTATTCTGCAAGTGTGGATGTCATGAGCAGCTGAATGAAGTCCACAAACCCCAAAGACATCTGACCATCATTTTGATGCTTAGCTCACTGTCTAGCTAGGACGTAACTCCAACGTCTTGGCGATGTTTTTGGATAGTTATTTTGAGATTTAGGGGTATTGAAGGGTTAAGTCCGACTTGCGCGGAAATTCGGGTTACATTGCCAGCGTAGGAACAACTTTCGTAACTGGGGACTGCCTGTATTCACTTTTTTAAAGTCATAGTACTGATACAGGTGTAACAAAAAATTACTTTGGTAAAAGTACAAGTATCTAAGGAAAAATTTACTCAAAAAGGTATTTGCTTTAAAATTTACAAGTAAAAAGTAAAAGAATATACGTGTTTTTTTTTCTTTGTTTTAATTATACATAAGTACAGATATCTGAGTCAATATTCAAAGAAAGGGACAGATAATTCATTGAATGCTCAGTTTTATTGAAAACTGTGCAGAAAAGACAAAAACAAGCAGTAAAATTGACTGCACTATAAACAGAAGCTTAACAAGCTCGAACCAATATCTTCAACTGCCTAACTGCTTGTACTCGTGTTGCTGCCTCTAGTGCTCTATTAGAGTATACAGGTAGTTGCACGGGGCTTATTGATTGCGCCGGAGGCATGGAAACGAAACTATCATTTCACAGTGAGAAAAAAAAACAAAAGTAACATGTAACGCAGGCGAAAATGTGAAAAGTAGTGGGGTAAAAAGTACATCTTCGTGCTGTAAAATGGAGTGAAGTAACAGTGAAAAGTACCACTTCATATTTGTACTCAAAGCAGATTCACAAAAATGTACTTAAGTACACTAATGAAGTACTTTGTTACATTCTACGACTGCAATTGAGGTACAGTAAGTGCAATTCTGACGTGTCAGTGAGAAAACATTCAATAGTCCAATATACACAGTATACAGTGGGGCAAATAAGTATTTAGTCAACCACTAATTTAGCAAGTTCTCCCACTTGAAAATATTAGAGAGGCATGTAATTGTCAACATGGTTAAACCTCAACCATGAGACACAGAATGTCGGGGGGAAAAAACAGAAAATCACATTGTTTGATTTTTAAAGAATTTATTTGCAAATCATGGTGGAAAATAAGTATTTGGTCAATTCCAAAAGTTCATCTCGGTACTTTGTTATGTAGCCTTTGTTGGCAATAGCGGAGGCCAAACGTTTTCTGTAAGTCTTTACAAGCTTTTCACATACTGTTGCTGGTATTTTGGCCCGTTCCTCTATGCAGAGCTCCTCTAGAGCAGTGATGTTTTGAGGCTGTCATTGGGCAACAAGGACTTTCAACCCCCTTCACTGATTTTCTGTGGGGTTTAGGTCTGGAGACTGGCTAGGCCACTCCAGGACCTTGAAATGCTTCTTACGAAGCCACTCCTTTGTTGCCCTGGCTGTGTGGTTGGGATCATTGTCATGCTGAAAGACCCAGCCACATCTCATCTTCAATGCCCTTGCTGACGAAAGGAGATTTTCACTCTGATGAAAGGAGATTTTCATCTCTCGATACATGGATACATCCATTGATTCTTTCCTTTACACAGATCAGTCGTCCTGGTCTCTTTGCAGAAAAACAGCCCCAAAGCATGATGTTTCCACCCCCATGCTTCACAGTGGGTATGGTGCAATTGAGTATTCGTTCTCCTCCAAACACGAGTTCTATTTTGTTTTCATCTGACCATAACACATTCTCCCAGTCCTCTTCTGGATCGTCCAAATGCTCTCTAGTGAACCGCAGACAGTCCTGGACGTGTACTGGCTTCAGCAAGGGGACATGTCTGGCCGCGCAGGATTTGAGTCCCTGGCGGCGCGTTGTGTTACTGATAGTAGTAGCCTTTGTTACTGTGGTCCCAGCTCTCTGTAGGTCATACACTAGGTCCCCCCGTGTGGTTCTGGGATTTTTGCTCACCGTTCTTGTTATCATTTTGACGCCACGGAGTGAGATCTTGCATGTAGCCTCAGATCGAGGGAGATTATCAGAAGTGTTGTATGTCTTCCATTTTCTAATAATACTCCCACAATTGATTTCTTTACCTGAAGCGAAGAGTGAAGAGTTACAGAAAACGTTTGGCCTCCGTTATTGCCAACAAAGAGTACATAACAAAGTATTGAGATGAACTTTTGGTATAGACCAAATATAATAAAATATAAATACCAAATATAAATATAAATAGACCAAAATACTTATTTTCCACCATGATTTGCAAATAAATTCTTTAAAAATCAAACAATGTTATTTTCTGTTTTTTATTCCACATTCTGTCTAATGGTTGAGGTTTACTCATGTTGACAATTACATGCCTCGCTAATCTTTTCAAGTAGGAGAACTTGCACAATTGGTGGTTGACTAAATACTTATTTGCCCCACTGTATTAGTAAAATAAGTTTGTGTGGAGTTAGCGCACGCAAAGTAACTCCAAACCGAATTTATTTTACAGGCCAAACTTATTTTTCCCAACACCGGCACTTCCCGTCCAAATGGATGCGACCGTCGATGACGTGGAAACATGGTAAATGGTGTTACAGGAGTGTTCGCAGCCAGTCTTTCTGGTTTAAATGAATCTAACGTTAATAACAAATCAATTTTTACCTGGGTTTTGATATCTTGAATGTAGTCGTACAAAAATTATGCAGGCGCTTCTACTGTACGTCAGGGTGAACTCTTGGCTTTATGAAGATGATGTCATTCATCTTGATTTGAAATTCACGTCACTTTTACTGTTAGCCTGTGATATCATTGCCACATTTAATGTCTACTTCAGATTCATCTTTCTTGATGACATTGTCAAATACATTCTGTGTGCTTTGGATAAGTGGTGGCATAGTACTGTTATGTCCTAACTCTTTCAATTCATAGATTTATTGGGTTTCATATTCCCAAAATGACTTTTTTTTTTTTTTTTTTTTTCTGTCTAGCCATGTGTCAAAATTTTGTTTTCAAAATTTAATCTGCCTTCTAGCCACGCCTACCATCATAGGGCTCTAGCGTCCCCAACAGGTGGATGACGTCAGCGGGAGAATGGGCTCATCTGATTTAGTGTGCAGCCCATTGAGGGGTAATTATTCATTACGAGGAAAATGCGACGAAGAGAGCCACAAAATGTCATTGTTTCAGTCTCTCTACTCCAATATTTTTAAAGGATATTCTTTTTATCAAAGTATTTTTTCCCAATTGCTAAGTGAATGGTATGGTCATGACAAATAACAATCTTGTGCTAAATGGAATATGAAATAATAAAAATGCATTTATTCAGTACGACATGGCAAAATTACTCCATAATGGTCAAAACTGTCGACTTCACCTTTACTGTCGCCCCTCCCGAACGCTATATTATGTCGCCGTAGTTAGTCAGGCTTTTGACATTTTCCTGCCCCCCGACTTCGGATAATGTAAACAAACCAAGAGGCGTGACAGCTAGCCGACATGCTAACCCGAACTGAGTGACGTCTGAAAGTCTTACTTTTTGAAGCGAAAAATCAGCTCGTTCCCCTGCTACTACGGACAGGAGAGCTCGCATGGGAAGCAGCTGGAGAGTACCGCCGGACAAACCGGCCGACGTCGGAGGAACGCGTAGCTGCCACATGGTCAACACGAATATAATGAAAAATCATGCTTTACTACTAAGCTTGAGAACGATAAACCGATACGACCGGATAATGAAAAATCATGCTTTACTACTAAGCTTGAGAACGATAAACCGATACGACCGGATATCCGGTTTTACAGGTGAGAGATACAGTTGTATCGATAGTAAAGTGACCATTCGACAGTAATTAGCCATTAAATATTCAATGAACCGATAGTAGAGATAGAATTTGGCTATCGCGAGCACAAGAATCGGTTTCTAATGCCTAGTTTAATGCATTGCTTAATGGGATGATAATTTAGCTTTTACTTCTCATGCTGCGCTTGTGTCATTCACTACACAGCGCACTTAGATTGAGACCGCAAGCATGATATAATATGGACAAGCACAACTCACGGTCGTGGTTGCCTCAACTTCCCATGTTGGGTTTGGAATATGGGTGCTGCAGACTTTTTGAAGCGTCTCTGGACAACGTATCCACTCCCCAAATTTCATCGCTCTACGTTGAAAAACATCAAAGCAAAGGGCATTTTTAAAATTTCAAGGGGGCGCCACTGAGCCATTTTTTGATTTTTTTTAAAAACGTTGCTAAATTTTCGAAATTTTCGCGAAGCCGGATGTATGTGCAAATTTTGGTGAGTTTTTGAGCATGTTCAGGCCTTCAAATTGGCCATTTTCATTTGCCATGAAAAAAAATAAAAATAATAATAATAATAACTAGGCCTGCAAGCAGGACTGAACGGGCCCTCACAATCTAGCGCAACTCGGACGTCACGCAACTCGGACTGTGTGCAGGTCAGGGTGGTGGCAGATCCTCCTCTCTAATCATCTCATTAGAACCTAACATGCTCGAAAGTCGCCTATTTACATTCCCACACCCAAGAGATAAAAACCCCTATTGGAGAGAGTACTACAAAAAAGGAGCCACTACTGAGCTATGCAGCCAAGCCCTTATTCAAAACCAAAATTAATCTTCTAACTGGGCCAATTCGACCAAGCGTGCCAAATATTGTGGCTCTATAAACTGCCTGAGTCTCTGAAAAAAAATATTTCCTTTAAATGGTGAACAAAGGGTCGTCACGGCAACAGACAGAGACACGTGGACATGGGCCGTAAATACGTATTTTAATAGGTCTTGAAACTACAATGACCAACCTGAAGAGAACTGGACATGTATTGGAAAAACGAGTGACTTTCTATCGCCACTAGTTGGCGCTGTAGGGTTGATGCAAATGACCCCTACAAGGCCCTTCAGGGTATGACTCTCAACAAGCACAGGAAGTTTGGCGCAGATATCTTGTATATCTGCCGAGTTATGACTGTTCAAAGTTTTTGGAGAGAAAAATTGTTGACAGTCATTTTCACTTTCCTGTTTGGACCCCTCCGCTTCAACGAAACTTCAATATTTTTCATCAGGCACCTGAAGACAGGTCTTAAGGTTTCCCTTATGCAGGTTTGAGGTAGATTGATTTTTTCCCTTTAGAGGAGGAGTGTGTCCCGTAAAAATGGGCATTTCCTGTTCCCACTAGGAGGCGCCAGGCACAAATGGTAAATTTTCAATCCAGTCCTGCTCAGGCTGGTATACCTCACACACATGCCAGATTTAAAATAGATTGAACGTTGTATGAGGGAGTTATCAGTCATTTTCCGAATTCGGTGTTTTGGCGAAAAAATGGAAGAATTTGGCGCCCCGCCCAGGTCAGGCCCGTGAATGAAAACACACCATTTTTATAACTTAAGATTTCATATGCCTCATGAACAGTCTCACCAATTTTGAGAATGATCAAACTAATTCCCTAGGTGCCAAGGTGTAAAATGTGCACACTGTAAACTGATAAAAAGTTCACATTCAATCCAAAATACCCGATTTCCTGTAGGATTTGGAATGTGTGTGCAAGAGACTTTTTGGAGCAGTTTTGCACAAAGTTTTGACTCTCCAAATTTCATCACTCTATGTTAGAAAAACCTAAATGGAGAGGCCTTTTTGAAAATTTCAAGGGGGCGCCACTGAGCCATTTTGTTAAATTGTTTCGTAACGTTGCAAGATTATCGAACGTTATCCAAAGCCGCATGTATGTGCAAATTTTGGTGAGTTTTTATGCATATTCAAGCCTCCAAATGTAAACTCTTACTGTGAACCAATGAAAATTTCACATTCGATCCAAAATACCCGATTTCCTGTTGGATTTGGAATATGGGTGCAAGAGACTTTTTGGAGCAGTTTTGCATAAGGTATCTACTCCCCAAATTTCCTTGCTCTATGTTGAAAAAACCCAATAGGAAAGGCCTTTTTTAAAACTTCTCTCTGTCGCCACTAGTTGGCACTGTAGAGTTGATGCAAATGACCCCTACAAGAACCTTCAGGGTATGACTCTCAACAAACACGGAAAGTTTGGCGCAGATATGTTGCATATCTGCCGAGTTATGACTGTTCAAAATTTTTGGCGAGACAAATTGTTGACGGTCATTTTCACTTCCAGTTTGGACCTCTCCGCTTCAACGAAACCTCAATATTTTTCATCAGGGACCTGAACACATGTCTTGAGGCTCCCCTGAAACAGGTTTGAGGTCAATAGATTTTTTTCCCTTGGAGGAGGAGCCTGTCTCGTAAAGAAGGCCATTTCCTGTTCCCACTAGGGGGCGCCAGGCCTAATGGGTAATATTTCAATGCAGTCGTGTTCAGGCTGGGATATCTCATATACATGCTAGAAATGAAAAAGATTGAACGTTGTATCACGGAGTTTTTAATCATTTTCTGAATTTGGTATTTTGCCCAAAAATGGCCGAATTTGGGACCACGCCCAGGCCAGACCCTTGAATGAAAACACACCATATTGAAAACTTAAGATCTCATATGTCTCCTGAATAGTCTGACCAATTTTGAAGACGATCCAACTATTTTCTTCAGCGACAAGGTCTCAAATGTAAATCGATAAAATTTCACATTTGATCCAAAATTTCCGGCTTCCTGTTGGGTTTGGAATATGGGTGCAAGAGACTTTTTGGAGCAGTTTTGCACTATGTATCGACTCGCCAAATTTTATCGTTCTACGTTGAAAAAACCAAATAGGAAAGGCCTTTTTGAAAATTTCAAGGGGGCGCCACTGAGCCATTTTGTTAAATTTTTTTGTAGATTATCAAAATTTACGCAAAGTTGCATGTATGTGCAAATTTTGGTGAGTTTTCGTGCATGTTCAGGCCTCCAAATGTAAACTCCAACTGTGAACCGATAAAAATTTCACATTTGATCCAAAATATCCGATTTCCTGTTGGATTTGGAATATGGGTGCAAGAGGCTTTTTTGAACAGTTAGGCATAAGGTATCTACTCCCCAAATTTCATTGCTCTACGTTGAAAACCTGAGAGGAGAGGCCTTTTTGAAAATTTTAAGGGTCAAGGGGGCGCCACTGAGCCATTTTTTGACATTTTTTCAAAACGACACAAGATTATCGAATTTTACGAAAAGCCGCACTTGTGTGCAAATTTTGGTGACTTTTCGTGCATGTTCAGGCCTCCAAATTGGCCATTTTCATTTGCCCTGAAAAAAGAATAATAATAACTAGCCCTGCAAGCAGGACTGAACGGGCCCTCGCGTATGGCGCAACTCGGACGTCAAACAAAGTCGGAGGGCAGGCAGGTCGGGGCGGTGGCAGTCGACAACAGACAGATATCCAGGCAGATATATTGCATGTCTGAATGTTCAGAATTAGTGGGGAGAGAAAATGGCGACGGTCATTATGACTTTCCTATGGGACCCCTCTGCTTTAACAAAACAAAATTGTTTATTAGGCACCTGAACACGGTCATTATGACTTTCCTTTTGGACCCCTCTGCTTTAACGAAACAAAATTGTTGATCAGGCACCTGAACACATGTCTTAAGGCTCCGCTGATTCAGGTTTGAGGTCAATTGATTTTTGACCCTGAGAAGCAGGAGCCTTTCTATTTAATTAAAAGTGTGTTTCCTGTTCCCACTAAGGGGCGCCAGGCGTAATGAGTAATATTTCAATAAAGTCATGTGCAGGCTGAAATACTTCACATTCATGCCAAATATGAAAAAGATTGCACCTTCAATCAGGAAGTTATTACCGTATTTTTCGGACTACAAGTCGCACCTGAGTATAAGTCGCACAAGCCAGAAAATGCCCAACAAAGAGAAAAAAAACATATATAAGTCTTACCGGAGTATAAGTCGCAATTTTGGGGGAAATTTACTTGATAAAATCCAACACATAGAACAGATATGTCATCTTGAAAGGCAGTTTAATATAAAAATACAATAGAGAACAACATGCTGAATAAATCTACAGTGTACAGTGCATAAACAACGAAATGCGAATATACTGTCCTCACCAGGACGCTACCGCTCGGTCCTGGCTATATACAGCGAACTCCAAAAAGACAATGCTGGATGTCCGCATAATTTGTTGAATCAATTTGGTCCTCGATAGCAAACAGGTTCACATCACCGTAAATAAATGATAATTACGTACTATTACAGCAATAATGTAACAGATTAGCATGCGTTCGCTAGCATTAGCACACCATTCAAACAACCACACAACTGGCTGTAAGTGTCCGCTCGCGGGTGGAAAACACACAACAACAGAAAAGATGATACACGCAGGCGTTGCCTCTGTAGAGATATTTTAAAGGCATAAACAATGAACGTAGGTTCGCAGCCGTCTTTCTCTCTTGCTAACTCGCCCACTCGCTCGCTCGCTCGCTCGCTCACTCACTCACTCACTCACTCACTCACTCACTCACTCACTCAGAGCTATGTGGCTGTCTGTCTTCTTCTGGTGTGCGAGCGCTTATTCACGTAAACAAGTGCGAGTGCGCTCCCAGGTGGGCGTGAAAGCGCCACAAACTAAATGCATCCATTTCAATATAAAAAAGTCAATTATACAATTGAACATACATTGCCAAAGGCAGAACGCGAACGTGGCCATAGCTATTAACAGTTATTCAGATAACTATAGCATGCTAACAAGTTTACAAAACCATCAGTCCAAAACACCAAAATAACACGGGAAATTATATCATAATGTGTTAATAATTTCACTCACCAGGGGGCACCAGGCCTAATGGTTTTGTAAACCTGTTAGCATGCTATAGTAATCTGAATAACTGTTAATAGCTATGGCCACGTTCGCGTTCTGCCTTTGGCAATGTATGTTCAATTGTATAATTGACTTTTTTATATTGAAATGGATGCATTTAGTTTGTGGCGCTTTCACGCCCAACTGGGAGCGCACTCGTTATTATTATTTTTTCATGGCAAATGAAAATGGCCATAGCTATTAAGAGTTATTCAGATAACTATAGCATGCTAACAAGTTTACAAAACCATTAGTCCAAAACACCTAAATAACATGGGAAATGTTATCATAATGTGTTAATAATTTCACACATAAGTCACTGCTGAGTATAAGTCGCACCCCAAACCAAAATATGAAGAAAAAAAAACACGACTTATAGTCGGAAAAATACAGTAGTCTTTTACTGAATTGTATTGTCAAAAATAAGACACATTTGCTCCCCTGCCCAGGAAAGGGCCGTGAATGAAATGTCACCATTTTGATAACCTAACATCTCATATGTGTCATGAACATTCATTCATTCATTCATTTTCCATGCCGCTTTTCCTCACGAGGGTCGCGGAGGTGCTGGAGCCTATCCCAGCTAACTCGGGGCAGTAGGCAGGGGACACCCTGAACTGGTTGCCAGCCAATTGCAGGGCACAAGGAGACATACAACCATTCACGCGCACACTCATACCTACGGACAATTTAGAGTGCTCAATCAGCCTACCATGCATGTTTTTGGGATGTCTGACCAATTTTGAGAAGCATTCAACTTACTGCTTCGGCGTAATGGTCTCAAACGTGCATGCAGGTTTTTGACAAAAATGCAAGATTCAATCCATAATACCCGTTAACAAGTTTACAAAACCATTAGTCCAAAACACCTAAATAACATGGGAAATGTTATCATAATGTGTTAATAATTTCACACATAAGTCACTGCTGAGTATAAGTCGCACCCCAAACCAAAATATGAAGAAAAAAAAACACGACTTATAGTCGGAAAAATACAGTAGTCTTTTACTGAATTGTATTGTCAAAAATAAGACACATTTGCTCCCCTGCCCAGGAAAGGGCCGTGAATGAAATGTCACCATTTTGATAACCTAACATCTCATATGTGTCATGAACATTCATTCATTCATTCATTTTCCATGCCGCTTTTCCTCACGAGGGTCGCGGAGGTGCTGGAGCCTATCCCAGCTAACTCGGGGCAGTAGGCAGGGGACACCCTGAACTGGTTGCCAGCCAATTGCAGGGCACAAGGAGACATACAACCATTCACGCGCACACTCATAGCTACGGTTAATTTAGAGTGCTCAATCAGCCTACCATGCATGTTTTTGGGATGTCTGACCAATTTTGAGAAGCATTCAACTTACTGCTTCGGCGTAATGGTCTCAAACGTGCATGCAGGTTTTTGACAAAAATGCAAGATTCAATCCATAATACCCGATTTCCTGTTGGGTTTGGAATATGGGTGCAAGAGACTTTTTGGAGCAGTTTTGCACAACGTATCCACTCCCCAAATTTCATCACTCTACGTCGAAAAAAACTAATAGGACAGGCCTTTTTTAAAAATTGAAGGGGGCGCCACTGAGCCATTTTATTACATCTTTTGGCAATGTTGCTAAATTCATGAAATCTACATGAAGCCACATGTATGTGCACATTTTGGTGAGTTTTCGAGCATGTTCAGACCTTGAAATTTGCCATTTTGAGAGAAAATGCCGAGGGTCTTTTCACTTTCCTGTTTGGATACTGCAACATCAACGAAAACTCAATATTTTTCATCAGATACCTAAAGACATGTCTTAAGGCTCCCCTGATGCAGGTTTGAGATCAATTGATGTTTTTCACCAGGAGGAGGAGCCTTTTTCGTAAAAAAGGGTGTTTCCTCTTCCCACAAGGGGGCGCCAGGCCTAATGGAAAATATTTCAATGCAGTCGTGTTCAGGTTAAGACACCTTACATGCATGCCAAATATGAAAAAGATTGGACCTTGTATCAGGAAGTTATTAATCATTTACTGAAATTGGCGCGTTGCCAAAAAAACACCCGACTTTGGTACCCCGCCCAGGTCAGGCCCGTGGACGAAAACTCACCATTTTCACAACTTAGTATCTCATATGTCTCATGAACACTTACACCAATTTTGAGGAAGATCCAACGTACTGGCTCGGCGCAACGGTCTGAAACGTGCATGCTGGTTTTCGCCCAAAATGCTATGTTTTTCAACATTCAATCCAGAATATCCCATTTCCTGTTGGGTTTGGAATATGGGTGCTTTAGACTTTTTGAAGCGGTTCTGGACAACGTATCCACTCCCCAAATTTCATCGCCCTACGTTGAAATACATCAAAGCAAAGGGCATTTTGAAAATTGCAAGGGGGCGCCACTGAGCCATTTTTTTATTTTTTTTGTAAACGTTGCCAAATTGTCGAAATTTTCGCGAAGCCGGATGTATGTGCAAATTTTGGTGAGTTTTTGAGCATGTTCAGGCCTTCAAATTGGCCATTTTCATTTGCCATGAAAAAAAAATAATAATAACTAGCCCTGCAAGCAGGACTGACGGGCCCTCGCGTATGGCGCAACTCGGACGTCAAACAAAGTCGGAGGGCAGGCAGGTCGGGGCGGTGGCAGTCGACAACAGACAGATATCCAGGCAGATATATTGCATGTCTGAATGTTCAGAATTAGTGGGGAGAGAAAATGGCGACGGTCATGATGACTTTCTTATCGGACCCCTCTGCTTTAACAAAACAAAAGTGTTTATTAGGCACCTGAGCACGGTCATTATGACTTTCCTATTGGACCCCTCTGCTTTAAGGAAACAAAAGTCTTACCCGAGTATAAGTCGCATTTGTGGGTGAAATTTACTTGATAAAATCCAACACATAGAACAGATATGTCATCTTGAAAGGCAATTTAATATAAAGATACAATAGAGAACAACATGCTGAATAAATGTACAGTGTACAGTGCATAAACAACGAAATGCGAATATACTGTCCTCACCAGGACGCTACCGCTCGGTCCTGGCTATAGACAGCGAACTCCAAAAAGACAATTCTGGATGTCCGCATAATTTGTTGAATCAATTTGGTCCTCGATAGCAAACAGGTTCACATCACCGTAAATAAATGATAATTACATACTATTACAGCAATAATGTAACAGATTAGCATGCGTTCGCTAGCATTAGCACACCATTCAAACAACCACACAACTGGCTGTAAGTGTCCGCTCGCGGGTGGAAAACACACAACAACAGAAAAGATGATACACGCAGGCGTTGCCTCTGTAGAGATATTTTAAAGGCATAAACAATGAACGTAGGTTCGCAGCCGTCTTTCTCTCTCGCTAACTAGTCCACTCACTCACTCACTCACTCACTCACTCACTCACTCACTCACTCACTCACTCACTCACTCACTCACTCACTCACTCACTCACTCACTCACTCACTCACTCACTCACTCACTCACTCACTCACTCACTCACTCAGAGCTACGTGGCTGTCTGTCTTCTTCTGGTGTGCGAGCGCTTATTCACATAAACAAGTGCGAGTGCGCTCCCAGGTGGGCGTGAAAGCGCCACAAACTAAATGCATCCATTTCAATATAAAAAAGTCAATTATACAATTGAACATACATTGCCAAAGGCAGAACGCGAACGTGGCCATAGCTATTAACAGTTATTCAGATAACTATAGCATGCTAACAAGTTTACAAAACCATCAGTCCAAAACACCAAAATAACACGGGAAATTATATCATAATGTGTTAATAATTTCACTCACCAGGGGGCACCAGGCCTAATGGTTTTGTAAACCTGTTAGCATGCTATAGTAATCTGAATAACTGTTAATAGCTATGGCCACGTTCGCGTTCTGCCTTTGGCAATGTATGTTCAATTGTATAATTGACTTTTTTATATTGAAATGGATGCATTTAGTTTGTGGCGCTTTCACGCCTAACTGGGAGCGCACTCGTTATTATTATTTTTTCATGGCAAATGAAAATGGCCATAGCTATTAAGAGTTATTCAGATAACTATAGCATGCTAACAAGTTTACAAAACCATTAGTCCAAAACACCTAAATAACATGGGAAATGTTATCATAATGTGTTAATAATTTCACACATAAGTCACTGCTGAGTATAAGTCGCACCCCAAACCAAAATATGAAGAAAAAAAAACACGACTTATAGTCGGAAAAATACAGTAGTCTTTTACTGAATTGTATTGTCAAAAATAAGACACATTTGCTCCCCTGCCCAGGAAAGGGCCGTGAATGAAATGTCACCATTTTGATAACCTAACATCTCATATGTGTCATGAACATTCATTCATTCATTCATTTTCCATGCCGCTTTTCCTCACGAGGGTCGCGGAGGTGCTGGGGCCTATCCCAGCTAACTCGGGGCAGTAGGCAGGGGACACCCTGAACTGGTTGCCAGCCAATTGCAGGGCACAAGGAGACATACAACCATTCACGTGCACACTCATACCTACGGACAATTTAGAGTGCTCAATCAGCCTACCATGCATGTTTTTGGGATGTCTGACCAATTTTGAGAAGCATTCAACTTACTGCTTCGGCGTAATGGTCTCAAACGTGCATGCAGGTTTTTGACAAAAATGCAAGATTCAATCCATAATACCCGATTTCCTGTTGGGTTTGGAATATGGGTGCAAGAGACTTTTTGGAGCAGTTTTGCACAACGTATCCACTCCCCAAATTTCATCACTCTACGTCGAAAAAAACTAATAGGACAGGCCTTTTTTAAAAATTGAAGGGGGCGCCACTGAGCCATTTTATTACATCTTTTGGCAATGTTGCTAAATTCATGAAATCTACATGAAGCCACATGTATGTGCACATTTTGGTGAGTTTTCGAGCATGTTCAGACCTTGAAATTTGCCATTTTGAGAGAAAATGCCGAGGGTCTTTTCACTTTCCTGTTTGGATACTGCAACATCAACGAAAACTCAATATTTTTCATCAGATACCTAAAGACATGTCTTAAGGCTCCCCTGATGCAGGTTTGAGATCAATTGATGTTTTTCACCAGGAGGAGGAGCCTTTTTAGTAAAAAAGGGTGTTTCCTCTTCCCACAAGGGGGCGCCAGGCCTAATGGAAAATATTTCAATGCAGTCGTGTTCAGGTTAAGACACCTTACATGCATGCCAAATATGAAAAAGATTGGACCTTGTATCAGGAAGTTATTAATCATTTACTGAAATTGGCGCGTTGCCAAAAAAACACCCGACTTTGGTACCCCGCCCAGGTCAGGCCCGTGGACGAAAACTCACCATTTTCACAACTTAGTATCTCATATGTCTCATGAACACTTACACCAATTTTGAGGAAGATCCAACGTACTGGCTCAGCGCAACGGTCTGAAACGTGCATGCTGGTTTTCGCCCAAAATGCTATGTTTTTCAACATTCAATCCAGAATATCCCATTTCCTGTTGGGTTTGGAATATGGGTGCTTTAGACTTTTTGAAGCGGTTCTGGACAACGTATCCACTCCCCAAATTTCATCGCCCTACGTTGAAATACATCAAAGCAAAGGGCATTTTGAAAATTGCAAGGGGGCGCCACTGAGCCATTTTTTTATTTTTTTTGTAAACGTTGCCAAATTATCGAAATTTTCGCGAAGCCGGATGTATGTGCAAATTTTGGTGAGTTTTTGAGCATGTTCAGGCCTTCAAATTGGCCATTTTCATTTGCCATGAAAAAAAAAAAATAATAATAACTAGCCCTGCAAGCAGGACTGACGGGCCCTCGCGTATGGCGCAACTCGGACGTCAAACAAAGTCGGAGGGCAGGCAGGTCGGGGCGGTGGCAGTCGACAACAGACAGATATCCAGGCAGATATATTGCATGTCTGAATGTTCAGAATTAGTGGGGAGAGAAAATGGCGACGGTCATGATGACTTTCTTATCGGACCCCTCTGCTTTAACAAAACAAAAGTGTTTATTAGGCACCTGAACACGGTCATTATGACTTTCCTATTGGACCCCTCTGCTTTAAGGAAAAAAAAGTCTTACCGGAGTATAAGTCGCATTTGTGGGTGAAATTTACTTGATAAAATCCAACACATAGAACAGATATGTGATCTTGAAAGGCAATTTAATATAAAGATACAATAGAGAACAACATGCTGAATAAATGTACAGTGTACAGTGCATAAACAACGAAATGCGAATATACTGTCCTCACCAGGACGCTACCGCTCGGTCCTGGCTATAGACAGCGAACTCCAAAAAGACAATTCTGGATGTCCGCATAATTTGTTGAATCAATTTGGTCCTCGATAGCAAACAGGTTCACATCACCGTAAATAAATGATAATTACGTACTATTACAGCAATAATGTAACAGATTAGCATGCGTTCGCTAGCATTAGCACACCATTCAAACAACCACACAACTGGCTGTAAGTGTCCGCTCGCGGGTGGAAAACACACAACAACAGAAAAGATGATACACGCAGGCGTTGCCTCTGTAGAGATATTTTAAAGGCATAAACAATGAACGTAGGTTCGCAGCCGTCTTTCTCTCTTGCTAACTCGCCCACTCACTCACTCACTCACTCACTCACTCACTCACTCACTCACTCACTCACTCACTCACTCACTCACTCACTCACTCAGAGCTATGTGGCTGTCAGTCTTCTTCTGGTGTGCGAGCGCTTATTCACGTAAACAAGTGCGAGTGCGCTCCCAGGTGGGCGTGAAAGCGCCACAAACTAAATGCATCCATTTCAATATAAAAAAGTCAATTATACAATTGAACATACATTGCCAAAGGCAGAACGCGAACGTGGCCATAGCTATTAACAGTTATTCAGATAACTATAGCATGCTAACAAGTTTACAAAACCATCAGTCCAAAACACCAAAATAACACGGGAAATTATATCATAATGTGTTAATAATTTCACTCACCAGGGGGCACCAGGCCTAATGGTTTTGTAAACCTGTTAGCATGCTATAGTAATCTGAATAACTGTTAATAGCTATGGCCACGTTCGCGTTCTGCCTTTGGCAATGTATGTTCAATTGTATAATTGACTTTTTTATATTGAAATGGATGCATTTAGTTTGTGGCGCTTTCACGCCCAACTGGGAGCACACTCGTTATTATTATTTTTTCATGGCAAATGAAAATGGCCATAGCTATTAAGAGTTATTCAGATAACTATAGCATGCTAACAAGTTTACAAAACCATTAGTCCAAAACACCTAAATAACATGGGAAATGTTATCATAATGTGTTAATAATTTCACACATAAGTCACTGCTGAGTATAAGTCGCACCCCAAACCAAAATATGAAGAAAAAAAAACACGACTTATAGTCGGAAAAATACAGTAGTCTTTTACTGAATTGTATTGTCAAAAATAAGACACATTTGCTCCCCTGCCCAGGAAAGGGCCGTGAATGAAATGTCACCATTTTGATAACCTAACATCTCATATGTGTCATGAACATTCATTCATTCATTCATTTTCCATGCCGCTTTTCCTCACGAGGGTCGCGGAGGTGCTGGAGCCTATCCCAGCTAACTCGGGGCAGTAGGCAGGGGACACCCTGAACTGGTTGCCAGCCAATTGCAGGGCACAAGGAGACATACAACCATTCACGCGCACACTCATACCTACGGACAATTTAGAGTGCTCAATCAGCCTACCATGCATGTTTTTGGGATGTCTGACCAATTTTGAGAAGCATTCAACTTACTGCTTCGGCGTAATGGTCTCAAACGTGCATGCAGGTTTTTGACAAAAATGCAAGATTCAATCCATAATACCCGTTAACAAGTTTACAAAACCATTAGTCCAAAACACCTAAATAACATGGGAAATGTTATCATAATGTGTTAATAATTTCACACATAAGTCACTGCTGAGTATAAGTCGCACCCCAAACCAAAATATGAAGAAAAAAAAACACGACTTATAGTCGGAAAAATACAGTAGTCTTTTACTGAATTGTATTGTCAAAAATAAGACACATTTGCTCCCCTGCCCAGGAAAGGGCCGTGAATGAAATGTCACCATTTTGATAACCTAACATCTCATATGTGTCATGAACATTCATTCATTCATTCATTTTCCATGCCGCTTTTCCTCACGAGGGTCGCGGAGGTGCTGGAGCCTATCCCAGCTAACTCGGGGCAGTAGGCAGGGGACACCCTGAACTGGTTGCCAGCCAATTGCAGGGCACAAGGAGACATACAACCATTCACGCGCACACTCATAGCTACGGTTAATTTAGAGTGCTCAATCAGCCTACCATGCATGTTTTTGGGATGTCTGACCAATTTTGAGAAGCATTCAACTTACTGCTTCGGCGTAATGGTCTCAAACGTGCATGCAGGTTTTTGACAAAAATGCAAGATTCAATCCATAATACCCGATTTCCTGTTGGGTTTGGAATATGGGTGCAAGAGACTTTTTGGAGCAGTTTTGCACAACGTATCCACTCCCCAAATTTCATCACTCTACGTCGAAAAAAACTAATAGGACAGGCCTTTTTTAAAAATTGAAGGGGGCGCCACTGAGCCATTTTATTACATCTTTTGGCAATGTTGCTAAATTCATGAAATCTACATGAAGCCACATGTATGTGCACATTTTGGTGAGTTTTCGAGCATGTTCAGACCTTGAAATTTGCCATTTTGAGAGAAAATGCCGAGGGTCTTTTCACTTTCCTGTTTGGATACTGCAACATCAACGAAAACTCAATATTTTTCATCAGATACCTAAAGACATGTCTTAAGGCTCCCCTGATGCAGGTTTGAGATCAATTGATGTTTTTCACCAGGAGGAGGAGCCTTTTTCGTAAAAAAGGGTGTTTCCTCTTCCCACAAGGGGGCGCCAGGCCTAATGGAAAATATTTCAATGCAGTCGTGTTCAGGTTAAGACACCTTACATGCATGCCAAATATGAAAAAGATTGGACCTTGTATCAGGAAGTTATTAATCATTTACTGAAATTGGCGCGTTGCCAAAAAAACACCCGACTTTGGTACCCCGCCCAGGTCAGGCCCGTGGACGAAAACTCACCATTTTCACAACTTAGTATCTCATATGTCTCATGAACACTTACACCAATTTTGAGGAAGATCCAACGTACTGGCTCGGCGCAACGGTCTGAAACGTGCATGCTGGTTTTCGCCCAAAATGCTATGTTTTTCAACATTCAATCCAGAATATCCCATTTCCTGTTGGGTTTGGAATATGGGTGCTTTAGACTTTTTGAAGCGGTTCTGGACAACGTATCCACTCCCCAAATTTCATCGCCCTACGTTGAAATACATCAAAGCAAAGGGCATTTTGAAAATTGCAAGGGGGCGCCACTGAGCCATTTTTTTATTTTTTTTGTAAACGTTGCCAAATTGTCGAAATTTTCGCGAAGCCGGATGTATGTGCAAATTTTGGTGAGTTTTTGAGCATGTTCAGGCCTTCAAATTGGCCATTTTCATTTGCCATGAAAAAAAAATAATAATAACTAGCCCTGCAAGCAGGACTGACGGGCCCTCGCGTATGGCGCAACTCGGACGTCAAACAAAGTCGGAGGGCAGGCAGGTCGGGGCGGTGGCAGTCGACAACAGACAGATATCCAGGCAGATATATTGCATGTCTGAATGTTCAGAATTAGTGGGGAGAGAAAATGGCGACGGTCATGATGACTTTCTTATCGGACCCCTCTGCTTTAACAAAACAAAAGTGTTTATTAGGCACCTGAGCACGGTCATTATGACTTTCCTATTGGACCCCTCTGCTTTAAGGAAACAAAAGTCTTACCCGAGTATAAGTCGCATTTGTGGGTGAAATTTACTTGATAAAATCCAACACATAGAACAGATATGTCA
Source organism: Corythoichthys intestinalis (assembly GCF_030265065.1). Taxonomy (NCBI): domain Eukaryota; kingdom Metazoa; phylum Chordata; class Actinopteri; order Syngnathiformes; family Syngnathidae; genus Corythoichthys; species Corythoichthys intestinalis. Next base: position 3,828,838 of record NC_080409.1, on the reverse strand, counting down.
TCTTGAAAGGCAATTTAATATAAAGATACAATAGAGAACAACATGCTGAATAAATGTACAGTGTACAGTGCATAAACAACGAAATGCGAATATACTGTCCTCACCAGGACGCTACCGCTCGGTCCTGGCTATAGACAGCGAACTCCAAAAAGACAATTCTGGATGTCCGCATAATTTGTTGAATCAATTTGGTCCTCGATAGCAAACAGGTTCACATCACCGTAAATAAATGATAATTACATACTATTACAGCAATAATGTAACAGATTAGCATGCGTTCGCTAGCATTAGCACACCATTCAAACAACCACACAACTGGCTGTAAGTGTCCGCTCGCGGGTGGAAAACACACAACAACAGAAAAGATGATACACGCAGGCGTTGCCTCTGTAGAGATATTTTAAAGGCATAAACAATGAACGTAGGTTCGCAGCCGTCTTTCTCTCTCGCTAACTAGTCCACTCACTCACTCACTCACTCACTCACTCACTCACTCACTCACTCACTCACTCACTCACTCACTCACTCACTCACTCACTCACTCACTCACTCACTCACTCACTCACTCACTCACTCACTCACTCAGAGCTACGTGGCTGTCTGTCTTCTTCTGGTGTGCGAGCGCTTATTCACATAAACAAGTGCGAGTGCGCTCCCAGGTGGGCGTGAAAGCGCCACAAACTAAATGCATCCATTTCAATATAAAAAAGTCAATTATACAATTGAACATACATTGCCAAAGGCAGAACGCGAACGTGGCCATAGCTATTAACAGTTATTCAGATAACTATAGCATGCTAACAAGTTTACAAAACCATCAGTCCAAAACACCAAAATAACACGGGAAATTATATCATAATGTGTTAATAATTTCACTCACCAGGGGGCACCAGGCCTAATGGTTTTGTAAACCTGTTAGCATGCTATAGTAATCTGAATAACTGTTAATAGCTATGGCCACGTTCGCGTTCTGCCTTTGGCAATGTATGTTCAATTGTATAATTGACTTTTTTATATTGAAATGGATGCATTTAGTTTGTGGCGCTTTCACGCCTAACTGGGAGCGCACTCGTTATTATTATTTTTTCATGGCAAATGAAAATGGCCATAGCTATTAAGAGTTATTCAGATAACTATAGCATGCTAACAAGTTTACAAAACCATTAGTCCAAAACACCTAAATAACATGGGAAATGTTATCATAATGTGTTAATAATTTCACACATAAGTCACTGCTGAGTATAAGTCGCACCCCAAACCAAAATATGAAGAAAAAAAAACACGACTTATAGTCGGAAAAATACAGTAGTCTTTTACTGAATTGTATTGTCAAAAATAAGACACATTTGCTCCCCTGCCCAGGAAAGGGCCGTGAATGAAATGTCACCATTTTGATAACCTAACATCTCATATGTGTCATGAACATTCATTCATTCATTCATTTTCCATGCCGCTTTTCCTCACGAGGGTCGCGGAGGTGCTGGGGCCTATCCCAGCTAACTCGGGGCAGTAGGCAGGGGACACCCTGAACTGGTTGCCAGCCAATTGCAGGGCACAAGGAGACATACAACCATTCACGTGCACACTCATACCTACGGACAATTTAGAGTGCTCAATCAGCCTACCATGCATGTTTTTGGGATGTCTGACCAATTTTGAGAAGCATTCAACTTACTGCTTCGGCGTAATGGTCTCAAACGTGCATGCAGGTTTTTGACAAAAATGCAAGATTCAATCCATAATACCCGATTTCCTGTTGGGTTTGGAATATGGGTGCAAGAGACTTTTTGGAGCAGTTTTGCACAACGTATCCACTCCCCAAATTTCATCACTCTACGTCGAAAAAAACTAATAGGACAGGCCTTTTTTAAAAATTGAAGGGGGCGCCACTGAGCCATTTTATTACATCTTTTGGCAATGTTGCTAAATTCATGAAATCTACATGAAGCCACATGTATGTGCACATTTTGGTGAGTTTTCGAGCATGTTCAGACCTTGAAATTTGCCATTTTGAGAGAAAATGCCGAGGGTCTTTTCACTTTCCTGTTTGGATACTGCAACATCAACGAAAACTCAATATTTTTCATCAGATACCTAAAGACATGTCTTAAGGCTCCCCTGATGCAGGTTTGAGATCAATTGATGTTTTTCACCAGGAGGAGGAGCCTTTTTAGTAAAAAAGGGTGTTTCCTCTTCCCACAAGGGGGCGCCAGGCCTAATGGAAAATATTTCAATGCAGTCGTGTTCAGGTTAAGACACCTTACATGCATGCCAAATATGAAAAAGATTGGACCTTGTATCAGGAAGTTATTAATCATTTACTGAAATTGGCGCGTTGCCAAAAAAACACCCGACTTTGGTACCCCGCCCAGGTCAGGCCCGTGGACGAAAACTCACCATTTTCACAACTTAGTATCTCATATGTCTCATGAACACTTACACCAATTTTGAGGAAGATCCAACGTACTGGCTCAGCGCAACGGTCTGAAACGTGCATGCTGGTTTTCGCCCAAAATGCTATGTTTTTCAACATTCAATCCAGAATATCCCATTTCCTGTTGGGTTTGGAATATGGGTGCTTTAGACTTTTTGAAGCGGTTCTGGACAACGTATCCACTCCCCAAATTTCATCGCCCTACGTTGAAATACATCAAAGCAAAGGGCATTTTGAAAATTGCAAGGGGGCGCCACTGAGCCATTTTTTTATTTTTTTTGTAAACGTTGCCAAATTATCGAAATTTTCGCGAAGCCGGATGTATGTGCAAATTTTGGTGAGTTTTTGAGCATGTTCAGGCCTTCAAATTGGCCATTTTCATTTGCCATGAAAAAAAAAAAATAATAATAACTAGCCCTGCAAGCAGGACTGACGGGCCCTCGCGTATGGCGCAACTCGGACGTCAAACAAAGTCGGAGGGCAGGCAGGTCGGGGCGGTGGCAGTCGACAACAGACAGATATCCAGGCAGATATATTGCATGTCTGAATGTTCAGAATTAGTGGGGAGAGAAAATGGCGACGGTCATGATGACTTTCTTATCGGACCCCTCTGCTTTAACAAAACAAAAGTGTTTATTAGGCACCTGAACACGGTCATTATGACTTTCCTATTGGACCCCTCTGCTTTAAGGAAAAAAAAGTCTTACCGGAGTATAAGTCGCATTTGTGGGTGAAATTTACTTGATAAAATCCAACACATAGAACAGATATGTGATCTTGAAAGGCAATTTAATATAAAGATACAATAGAGAACAACATGCTGAATAAATGTACAGTGTACAGTGCATAAACAACGAAATGCGAATATACTGTCCTCACCAGGACGCTACCGCTCGGTCCTGGCTATAGACAGCGAACTCCAAAAAGACAATTCTGGATGTCCGCATAATTTGTTGAATCAATTTGGTCCTCGATAGCAAACAGGTTCACATCACCGTAAATAAATGATAATTACGTACTATTACAGCAATAATGTAACAGATTAGCATGCGTTCGCTAGCATTAGCACACCATTCAAACAACCACACAACTGGCTGTAAGTGTCCGCTCGCGGGTGGAAAACACACAACAACAGAAAAGATGATACACGCAGGCGTTGCCTCTGTAGAGATATTTTAAAGGCATAAACAATGAACGTAGGTTCGCAGCCGTCTTTCTCTCTTGCTAACTCGCCCACTCACTCACTCACTCACTCACTCACTCACTCACTCACTCACTCACTCACTCACTCACTCACTCACTCACTCACTCACTCACTCACTCAGAGCTATGTGGCTGTCAGTCTTCTTCTGGTGTGCGAGCGCTTATTCACGTAAACAAGTGCGAGTGCGCTCCCAGGTGGGCGTGAAAGCGCCACAAACTAAATGCATCCATTTCAATATAAAAAAGTCAATTATACAATTGAACATACATTGCCAAAGGCAGAACGCGAACGTGGCCATAGCTATTAACAGTTATTCAGATAACTATAGCATGCTAACAAGTTTACAAAACCATCAGTCCAAAACACCAAAATAACACGGGAAATTATATCATAATGTGTTAATAATTTCACTCACCAGGGGGCACCAGGCCTAATGGTTTTGTAAACCTGTTAGCATGCTATAGTAATCTGAATAACTGTTAATAGCTATGGCCACGTTCGCGTTCTGCCTTTGGCAATGTATGTTCAATTGTATAATTGACTTTTTTATATTGAAATGGATGCATTTAGTTTGTGGCGCTTTCACGCCCAACTGGGAGCACACTCGTTATTATTATTTTTTCATGGCAAATGAAAATGGCCATAGCTATTAAGAGTTATTCAGATAACTATAGCATGCTAACAAGTTTACAAAACCATTAGTCCAAAACACCTAAATAACATGGGAAATGTTATCATAATGTGTTAATAATTTCACACATAAGTCACTGCTGAGTATAAGTCGCACCCCAAACCAAAATATGAAGAAAAAAAAACACGACTTATAGTCGGAAAAATACAGTAGTCTTTTACTGAATTGTATTGTCAAAAATAAGACACATTTGCTCCCCTGCCCAGGAAAGGGCCGTGAATGAAATGTCACCATTTTGATAACCTAACATCTCATATGTGTCATGAACATTCATTCATTCATTCATTTTCCATGCCGCTTTTCCTCACGAGGGTCGCGGAGGTGCTGGAGCCTATCCCAGCTAACTCGGGGCAGTAGGCAGGGGACACCCTGAACTGGTTGCCAGCCAATTGCAGGGCACAAGGAGACATACAACCATTCACGCGCACACTCATACCTACGGACAATTTAGAGTGCTCAATCAGCCTACCATGCATGTTTTTGGGATGTCTGACCAATTTTGAGAAGCATTCAACTTACTGCTTCGGCGTAATGGTCTCAAACGTGCATGCAGGTTTTTGACAAAAATGCAAGATTCAATCCATAATACCCGATTTCCTGTTGGGTTTGGAATATGGGTGCAAGAGACTTTTTGGAGCAGTTTTGCACAACGTATCCACTCCCCAAATTTCATCACTCTACGTCGAAAAAAACTAATAGGACAGGCCTTTTTTAAAAATTGAAGGGGGCGCCACTGAGCCATTTTATTACATCTTTTGGCAATGTTGCTAAATTCATGAAATCTACATGAAGCCACATGTATGTGCACATTTTGGTGAGTTTTCGAGCATGTTCAGACCTTGAAATTTGCCATTTTGAGAGAAAATGCCGAGGGTCTTTTCACTTTCCTGTTTGGATACTGCAACATCAACGAAAACTCAATATTTTTCATCAGATACCTAAAGACATGTCTTAAGGCTCCCCTGATGCAGGTTTGAGATCAATTGATGTTTTTCACCAGGAGGAGGAGCCTTTTTCGTAAAAAAGGGTGTTTCCTCTTCCCACAAGGGGGCGCCAGGCCTAATGGAAAATATTTCAATGCAGTCGTGTTCAGGTTAAGACACCTTACATGCATGCCAAATATGAAAAAGATTGGACCTTGTATCAGGAAGTTATTAATCATTTACTGAAATTGGCGCGTTGCCAAAAAAACACCCGACTTTGGTACCCCGCCCAGGTCAGGCCCGTGGACGAAAACTCACCATTTTCACAACTTAGTATCTCATATGTCTCATGAACACTTACACCAATTTTGAGGAAGATCCAACGTACTGGCTCGGCGCAACGGTCTGAAACGTGCATGCTGGTTTTCGCCCAAAATGCTATGTTTTTCAACATTCAATCCAGAATATCCCATTTCCTGTTGGGTTTGGAATATGGGTGCTTTAGACTTTTTGAAGCGGTTCTGGACAACGTATCCACTCCCCAAATTTCATCGCCCTACGTTGAAATACATCAAAGCAAAGGGCATTTTGAAAATTGCAAGGGGGCGCCACTGAGCCATTTTTTTATTTTTTTTGTAAACGTTGCCAAATTGTCGAAATTTTCGCGAAGCCGGATGTATGTGCAAATTTTGGTGAGTTTTTGAGCATGTTCAGGCCTTCAAATTGGCCATTTTCATTTGCCATGAAAAAAAAATAATAATAATAATAATCCTTCGAAGAACAATAGGGCCTCGCACGCTGAGAGTGCTCGGGCCCTAATAATAATAATAATAATAATAATAATCCTTCGAAGAACAATAGGGCCTCGCACGCTGAGAGTGCTCGGGCCCTAATAATAATAATAATAATAATCCTTCGAAGAACAATAGGGCCTCGCACGCTGAGAGTGCTCGGGCCCTAAATATATTGCATGTCTGAATGTTCAGAATTAGTGGGGAGAGAAAATGGCGACGGTCATGATGACTTTCTTATCGGACCCCTCTGCTTTAACAAAACAAAAGTGTTTATTAGGCACCTGAACACGGTCATTATGACTTTCCTATTGGACCCCTCTGCTTTAAGGAAACAAAAGTCTTACCCGAGTATAAGTCGCATTTGTGGGTGAAATTTACTTGATAAAATCCAACACGTAGAACAGATATGTCATCTTGAAAGGCAATTTAATATAAAGATACAATAGAGAACAACATGCTGAATAAATGTACAGTGTACAGTGCATAAACAACGAAATGCGAATATACTGTCCTCACCAGGACGCTACCGCTCAGTCCTGGCTATAGACAGCGAACTCCAAAAAGACAATTCTGGATGTCCGCATAATTTGTTGAATCAATTTGGTCCTCGATAGCAAACAGGTTCACATCACCGTAAATAAATGATAATTACGTACTATTACAGCAAAAATGTAACAGATTAGCATGCGTTCGCTAGCATTAGCACACCATTCAAACAACCACACAACTGGCTGTAAGTGTCCGCTCGCGGGTGGAAAACACACAACAACAGAAAAGATGATACACGCAGGCGTTGCCTCTGTAGAGATATTTTAAAGGCATAAACAATGAACGTAGGTTCGCAGCCGTCTTTCTCTCTCGCTAACTAGTCCACTCACTCACTCACTCACTCACTCACTCACTCACTCACTCACTCACTCACTCACTCACTCACTCACTCACTCACTCACTCACTCACTCACTCACTCACTCAGAGCTACGTGGCTGTCTGTCTTCTTCTGGTGTGCGAGCGCTTATTCACGTAAACAAGTGCGAGTGCGCTCCCAGGTGGGCGTGAAAGCGCCACAAATTAAATGCATCCATTTCAATATAAAAAAGTCAATTATACAATTGAACATACATTGCCAAAGGCAGAACGCGAACGTGGCCATAGCTATTAACAGTTATTCAGATAACTATCGCATGCTAACAAGTTTACAAAACCATCAGTCCAAAACACCAAAATAACACGGGAAATTATATCATAATGTGTTAATAATTTCACTCACCAGGGGGCACCAGGCCTAATGGTTTTGTAAACCTGTTAGCATGCTATAGTAATCTGAATAACTGTTAATAGCTATGGCCACGTTCGCGTTCTGCCTTTGGCAATGTATGTTCAATTGTATAATTGACTTTTTTATATTGAAATGGATGCATTTAGTTTGTGGCGCTTTCACGCCCAACTGGGAGCGCACTCATTATTATTTTTTCATGGCAAATGAAAATGGCCATAGCTATTAAGAGTTATTCAGATAACTATAGCATGCTAACAAGTTTACAAAACCATTAGTCCAAAACACCTAAATAACATGGGAAATGTTATCATAATGTGTTAATAATTTCACACATAAGTCACTGCTGAGTATAAGTCGCACCCCAAACCAAAATATGAAGAAAAAAAAACACAACTTATAGTCGGAAAAATACAGTAGTCTTTTACTGAATTGTATTGTCAAAAATAAGACACATTTGCTCCCCTGCCCAGGAAAGGGCCGTGAATGAAATGTCACCATTTTGATAACCTAACATCTCATATGTGTCATGAACATTCATTCATTCATTCATTTTCCATGCCGCTTTTCCTCACGAGGGTCGCGGAGGTGCTGGAGCCTATCCCAGCTAACTCGGGGCAGTAGGCAGGGGACACCCTGCACTGGTTGCCAGCCAATTGCAGGGCACAAGGAGACATACAACCATTCACGCGCACACTCATACCTACGGACAATTTAGAGTGCTCAATCAGCCTACCATGCATGTTTTTGGGATGTCTGACCAATTTTGAGAAGCATTCAACTTACTGCTTCGGCGTAATGGTCTCAAACGTGCATGCAGGTTTTTGACAAAAATGCAAGATTCAATCCATAATACCCGATTTCCTGTTGGGTTTGGAATATGGGTGCAAGAGACTTTTTGGAGCAGTTTTGCACAACGTATCCACTCCCCAAATTTCATCACTCTACGTCGAAAACAACTAATAGGACAGGCCTTTTTTAAAAATTGAAGGGGGCGCCACTGAGCCATTTTATTACATCTTTTGGCAATGTTGCTAAATTCATGAAATCTACATGAAGCCACATGTATGTGCACATTTTGGTGAGTTTTCGAGCATGTTCAGACCTTGAAATTTGCCATTTTGAGAGAAAATGCCGAGGGTCTTTTCACTTTCCTGTTTGGATACTGCAACATCAACGAAAACTCAATATTTTTCATCATATACCTAAAGACATGTCTTAAGGCTCCCCTGATGCAGGTTTGAGATCAATTGATGTTTTTCACCAGGAGGAGGAGCCTTTTTCGTAAAAAAGGGTGTTTCCTCTTCCCACAAGGGGGCGCCAGGCCTAATGGAAAATATTTCAATGCAGTCGTGTTCAGGTTAAGACACCTTACATGCATGCCAAATATGAAAAAGATTGGACCTTGTATCAGGAAGTTATTAATCATTTACTGAAATTGGCGCGTTGCCAAAAAAACACCCGACTTTGGTACCCCGCCCAGGTCAGGCCCGTGGACGAAAACTCACCATTTTCACAACTTAGTATCTCATATGTCTCATGAACACTTACACCAATTTTGAGGAAGATCCAACGTACTGGCTCGGCGCAACGGTCTGAAACGTGCATGCTGGTTTTCGCCCAAAATGCTATGTTTTTCAACATTCAATCCAGAATATCCCATTTCCTGTTGGGTTTGGAATATGGGTGCTTTAGACTTTTTGAAGCGGTTCTGGACAACGTATCCACTCCCCAAATTTCATCGCCCTACGTTGAAATACATCAAAGCAAAGGGCATTTTGAAAATTGCAAGGGGGCGCCACTGAGCCATTTTTTATTTTTTTTTGTAAACGTTGCCAAATTGTCGAAATTTTCGCGAAGCCGGATGTATGTGCAAATTTTGGTGAGTTTTTGAGCATGTTCAGGCCTTCAAATTGGCCATTTTCATTTGCCATGAAAAAAAAAAAATAATAATAATTAAAAGTGTGTTTCCTGTTCCCACTAGGGGGCGCCAGGCGTAATGAGTAATATTTCAATAAAGTCATGTGCAGGCTGAAATACTTCACATTCATGCCAAATATGAAAAAGATTGCACCTTCAATCAGGAAGTTATTACCGTATTTTTCGGACTACAAGTCGCACCTGAGTATAAGTCGCACAAGCCAGAAAATGCCCAACAAAGAGAAAAAAAACATATATAAGTCTTACCGGAGTATAAGTCGCAATTTTGGGGGAAATTTACTTGATAAAATCCAACACATAGAACAGATATGTCATCTTGAAAGGCAGTTTAATATAAAAATACAATAGAGAACAACATGCTGAATAAATCTACAGTGTACAGTGCATAAACAACGAAATGCGAATATACTGTCCTCACCAGGACGCTACCGCTCGGTCCTGGCTATATACAGCGAACTCCAAAAAGACAATGCTGGACGTCCGCATAATTTGTTGAATCAATTTGGTCCTCGATAGCAAACAGGTTCACATCAACGTAAATAAATGATAATTAGGTACTATTGCAGCAATAACATAACAGATTAGCATGCGTTCGCTAGCATTAGCACACCATTCAAACAACCACACAACTGGCTGTAAGTGTCCGCTCGCGGGTGGAAAACACACAACAACAACAGAATAGATGATACACGCAGGCGTTGCCTCTGTAGAGATATTTTAAAAGCATAAACAATGAACGTAGCTTCGCAGCCGTCTTTCCCTCTCGCTAACTCGCCCACTCACTCACTCACTCGCCCACTCACTCACTCACTCACTCACTCACTCACTCACTCACTCACTCACTCACTCACTCACTCACTCACTCACTCACTCACTCACTCACTCACTCACTCACTCACTCACTCAAAGCTACGTAGCTGTCTGTCTTCTTCTGGTGTGCGAGCGCTCTTCTTCACGTAAACAAGTGCGAGTGCGCTCCCAGGTGGGCGTGAAAGCGCCACAAACTAAATGCATCCATTTCAATTTAAAAAAGTCAATTATACAATTGAACATACATTGCCAAAGGCAGAACGCGAACGTGGCCATAGCTATTAAGAGTTATTCAGATAACTATAGCATGCTAACAAGTTTACAAAACCATTAGTCCAAAACACCAAAATAACATGGGAAATGTTATCATAATGTGTTAATAATTTCACACATAAGTCGCTGCTGAGTATAAGTCGCACCCCAAAGCAAAATATGAAAAAAACCGCGACTTATAGTCATTTACTGAATTGTATTGTCAAAAATAAGACACATTTGCTCCCCTGGCCAGGAAAGGGCCGTGAATGAAATGTCACCATTTTGATAACCTAACATCTCATATGTGTCAATAATAGTCTGACCAATTTTGAGGAGCATTCAACTTACTGCCTCGGCGTAATGGTGTCAAACGTGCATGCTGGTTTTAGACAAAAATGCCATGTTGTGCAAGATTCAATCCCTAATACCCGATTTCCTGTTGGGTTTGGAATATGGGTGCAAGAGACTTTTTGGAGCAGTTTTGCACAACGTATCCACTCCCCAAATTTCATCACTCTACGTCGAAAAAAACTAATAGGACAGGCCTTTTTTAAAAATTGAAGGGGGCGCCACTGAGCCATTTTATGACATCTTTTGGCAATGTTGCTAAATTCATGAAATTTACATGAAGCCGCATGTATGTGCAAATTTAGGTGAGTTTTCGAGCATGTTCAGACCTGGAAATTGGCCATTTTGTGACAAAATGCCGAGGGTCTTTTCACTTTCCTGTTTGGGTACTGCTACATCAACGAAAACTCAATATTTTTCATCATATACCTAAAGACATGTCTTAAGGCTCCCCTGATGCAGGTTTGAGGTCAATTGATGTTTTTCACCAGGAGGAGGAGCCTTTCTCGTAAAAATGGGTGTTTCCTCTTCCCACAAGGGGGCGCCAGGCCTAATGGAAAATATTTCAATGCAGTCGTGTTCAGGTTAAGACACCTTACACGCATGCCAAATATGAAAAAGATTGGACCTTGTATCAGGAAGTTATTAATCATTTACTGAAATTGGCGCGTTGCCAAAAAAACACCCGACTTTGGTACCCCGCCCAGGTTAGGCCCGTGGACGAAAACTCACCATTTTCACAACTTAATATCTCATATGTCTCATGAAGACGTACACCAATTTTGAGGAAGATCCAACGTACTGGCTCGGCGCAATGGTCTGAAACGTGCATGCTGGTTTTCGCCCAAAATGCTATGTTTTTCAACATTCAATCCAAAATATCCGATTTCCTGTTGGGTTTGGAATATGGGTGCTGCAGACTTTTTGAAGCGTCTCTGGACAACGTATCCACTCCCCAAATTTCATCGCTCTACGTTGAAAAACATCAAAGCAAAGGGCATTTTTAAAATTTCAAGGGGGCGCCACTGAGCCATTTTTTGATTTTTTTAAAAAACGTTGCTAAATTTTCGAAATTTTCGCGAAGCCGGATGTATATGCAAAATTTGGTGAGTTTTTGAGCATGTTCAGGCCTTCAAATTGGCCATTTTCATTTGCCATGAAAAAATAATAATAATAATCCTTCGAAGAACAATAGGGCCTCGCACGCTGAGAGTGCTCGGGCCCTAATAATCCTTCGAAGAACAATAGGGCCTCGCACGCTGAGAGTGCTCGGGCCCTAATTATGACTTTCCTATGGGACCCCTCTGCTTTAACAAAACAAAATTGTTTATTAGGCACCTGAACACGGTCATTATGACTTTCCTTTTGGACCCCTCTGCTTTAACGAAACAAAATTGTTGATCAGGCACCTGAACACATGTCTTAAGGCTCCGCTGATTCAGGTTTGAGGTCAATTGATTTTTGACCCTGAGAAGCAGGAGCCTTTCTATTTAATTAAAAGTGTGTTTCCTGTTCCCACTAGGGGGCGCCAGGCGTAATGAGTAATATTTCAATAAAGTCATGTGCAGGCTGAAATACTTCACATTCATGCCAAATATGAAAAAGATTGCACCTTCAATCAGGAAGTTATTACCGTATTTTTCGGACTACAAGTCGCACCTGAGTATAAGTCGCACAAGCCAGAAAATGCCCAACAAAGAGAAAAAAAACATATATAAGTCTTACCGGAGTATAAGTCGCAATTTTGGGGGAAATGTACTTGATAAAATCCAACACATAGAACAGATATGTCATCTTGAAAGGCAGTTTAATATAAAAATACAATAGAGAACAACATGCTGAATAAATCTACAGTGTACAGTGCATAAACAACGAAATGCGAATATACTGTCCTCACCAGGACGCTACCGCTCGGTCCTGGCTATATACAGCGAACTCCAAAAAGACAATGCTGGACGTCCGCATAATTTGTTGAATCAATTTGGTCCTCGATAGCAAACAGGTTCACATCAACGTAAATAAATGATAATTAGGTACTATTGCAGCAATAACATAACAGATTAGCATGCGTTCGCTAGCATTAGCACACCATTCAAACAACCACACAACTGGCTGTAAGTGTCCGCTCGCGGGTGGAAAACACACAACAACAACAGAAAAGATGATACACGCAGGCGTTGCCTCTGTAGAGATATTTTAAAAGCATAAACAATGAACGTAGCTTCGCAGCCGTCTTTCCCTCTCGCTAACTCGCCCACTCACTCACTCACTCACTCACTCACTCACTCACTCACTCACTCACTCACTCACTCACTCACTCACTCACTCACTCACTCACTCACTCACTCACTCACTCACTCACTCACTCACTCACTCAGAGCTACGTAGCTGTCTGTCTTCTTCTGGTGTGCGAGCGCTCTTCTTCACGTAAACAAGTGCGAGTGCGCTCCCAGGTGGGCGTGAAAGCGCCACAAACTAAATGCATCCATTTCAATTTAAAATAGTCAATTATACAATTGAACATACATTGCCAAAGGCAGAACGCGAACGTGGCCATAGCTATTAAGAGTTATTCAGATAACTGTAGCATGCTAACAAGTTTACAAAACCATTAGTCCAAAACACCAAAATAACATGGGAAATTTTATCATAATGTGTTAATAATTTCACACATAAGTCGCTGCTGAGTATAAGTCGCACCCCAAAGCAAAATATGAAAAAAACCGCGACTTATAGTCATTTACTGAATTGTATTGTCAAAAATAAGACACATTTGCTCCCCTGGCCAGGAAAGGGCCGTGAATGAAATGTCACCATTTTGATAACCTAACATCTCATATGTGTCAATAATAGTCTGACCAATTTTGAGGAGCATTCAACTTACTGCCTCGGCGTAATGGTGTCAAACGTGCATGCTGGTTTTAGACAAAAATGCCATGTTGTGCAAGATTCAATCCCTAATACCCGATTTCCTGTTGGGTTTGGAATATGGGTGCAAGAGACTTTTTGGAGCAGTTTTGCACAACGTATCCACTCCCCAAATTTCATCACTCTACGTCGAAAAAAACTAATAGGACAGGCCTTTTTTAAAAATTGAAGGGGGCGCCACTGAGCCATTTTATTACATCTTTTGGCAATGTTGCTAAATTCATGAAATTTACATGAAGCCGCATGTATGTGCAAATTTAGGTGAGTTTTCGAGCATGTTCAGACCTGGAAATTGGCCATTTTGTGACAAAATGCCGAGGGTCTTTTCACTTTCCTGTTTGGGTACTGCTACATCAACGAAAACTCAATATTTTTCATCATATACCTAAAGACATGTCTTAAGGCTCCCCTGATGCAGGTTTGAGGTCAATTGATGTTTTTCACCAGGAGGAGGAGCCTTTCTCGTAAAAATGGGTGTTTCCTCTTCCCACAAGGGGGCGCCAGGCCTAATGGAAAATATTTCAATGCAGTCGTGTTCAGGTTAAGACACCTTACACGCATGCCAAATATGAAAAAGATTGGACCTTGTATCAGGAAGTTATTAATCATTTACTGAAATTGGCGCGTTGCCAAAAAAACACCCGACTTTGGTACCCCGCCCAGGTTAGGCCCGTGGACGAAAACTCACCATTTTCACAACTTAATATCTCATATGTCTCATGAAGACGTACACCAATTTTGAGGAAGATCCAACATACTGGCTCGGCGCAATGGTCTGAAACGTGCATGCTGGTTTTCGCCCAAAATGCTATGTTTTTCAACATTCAATCCAAAATATCCGATTTCCTGTTGGGTTTGGAATATGGGTGCTGCAGACTTTTTGAAGCGTCTCTGGACAACGTATCCACTCCCCAAATGTCATCGCTCTACGTTGAAAAACATCAAAGCAAAGGGCATTTTTAAAATTTCAAGGGGGCGCCACTGAGCCATTTTTTGATTTTTTAAAAAAACCTTGCTAAATTTTCGAAATTTTCGCGAAGCCGGATGTATATGCAAAATTTGGTGAGTTTTTGAGCATGTTCAGGCCTTCAAATTGGCCATTTTCATTTGCCATGAAAAAATAATAATAATAATAATAATAATAACTAGGCCTGCAAGCAGGACTGAACGGGCCCTCGCAATCTAGCGCAACTCGGACGTCACGCAACTCGGACTGTGTGCAGGTCAGGGTGGTGGCAGATCCTCCTCTCTAATCATCTCATTAGAACCTAACATGCTCGAAAATCGCCTATTTACATTCCCACACCCAAGAGATAAAAACTCCTATTGGAGAGAGTACTACAAAAAAGGAGCCACTACTGAGCTGTGCAGCCAAGCCCTTATTCAAAACCAAAATTAATCTTCTAACTGGGCCAATTCGACCAAGTGTGCCAAATATTGTGGCTCTATAAGCTGCCTGAGTCTCTGAAAAAAAAGATTTCCTTTAAATGGCGAACAAAGGGTCGTCACGGCAACAGACAAAGACACGTGGACATGGGCCGTAAATAAGTATTTTAATAGGTCTTGAAACTACAATGACCAACCTGAAAAGAACTGGACATGTTTTGGAAAAACGAGTGACTTTCTATCGCCACTAGTTGGCGCTGTAGGGTTGATGCAAATGACCCCTACAAGGCCCTTCAGGGTATGACTCTCAACAAGCACGGGAAGTTTGGCGCAGATATCTTGTATATCTGCCGAGTTATGACTGTTCAAAGTTTTTGGAGAGAAAAATTGTTAACAGTCATTTTCACTTTCCTGTTTGGACCCTTCCGCTTCAACGAAACTTCAATATTTTTCATCAGGCAGCTGAAGACAGGTCTTAAGGCTTCCCTTATGCAGGTTTGAGGTAGATTGATTTTTTCTTTTAGAGGAGGAGTGTGTCCCGTAAAAAAGGGCATTTCCTGTTCCCACTAGGAGGCGCCAGGCACAAATGGTAAATGTTCAATCCAGTCCTGCTCAGGCTGGTATACCTCACACACATGCCAGATTTAAAATAGATTGAACGTTGTATGAGGGAGTTATCAGTCATTTTCCGAATTTGGTGTTTTGGCGAAAAAATGGCCGACTTTGGCACCCCGCCCAGGTCAGGCCCGTGAATGAAAACACACCATTTTGATAACTTAAGATTTCATATGCCTCATGAACAGTCTCGCCAATTTTGAGAATGATCAAACTAATTCCCTAGGTGCCAAGGTGTAAAATGTGCACACTGTAAATCGATAAAAATTTCACATTCAATCCAAAATACCCGATTTCCTGTTGGGTTTGGAATATGCATGCAAGAGACTTTTTGGAGCAGTTTTGTACAAGGTATCGACTCTCCGAATTTCATCCCTCTACGTTGAAAAAACCTAAAAGGAGAGGCCTTTTTGAAAATTTCAAGGGGGCGCCACTGAGCCATTTTGTTACATGTGTTCGTAACGTTGCAAGATTATTGAACGTTATGCAAAGCCGCATGTATGTGCAAATTTTGGTGAGTTTTTATGCATATTCAAGCCTCAAAATGTAAACTCTTACTGTGAACCCATGAAAATTTCACATTCGATCCAAAATACCCGATTTCCTGTTGGATTTGGAATATGGGTGCAAGAGACTTTTTGGAGCAGTTTTGCATAAGGTATCTACTCCCCAAATTTCCTCGCTCTATGTTGAAAAAACCCAGTAGGAAAGGCCTTTTTCAAAACTTCTTTCTGTCGCCACTAGTTGGCACTGTAGAGTTGATGCAAATGACCCCTACAAGAACCTTCAGGGTATGACTCTCAACAAACACGGAAAGTTTGGCGCAGATATGTTGCATATCTGCCGAGTTATGACTGTTCAAAGTTTTTGGCGAGACAAATTGTTGACGGTCATTTTCACTTCCAGTTTGGACCTCTCCGCTTCAACGAAACCTCAATATTTTTCATCAGGCACCTGAACACATGTCTTGAGGCTCCCCTGAAACAGGTTTGAGGTCAATAGATTTTTTTCCCTTGGAGGAGGAGCCTGTCTCGTAAAGAAGGCCATTTCCTGTTTCCACTAGGGGCGCTAGGCCTAATGGGTAATATTTCAATGCAGTCATGTTCAGGCTGGGATATCTCATAAACATGGTAAAAATGAAAAAGATTGAACGTTGGATCACGGAGTTTTTAATCATTTTCTGAATTTGGTGTTTTGCCCAAAAATGGCCAACTTTGGGACTACGCCCAGGCCAGACCCTTGGATGAAAACTCACCATTTTGAAAACTTAAGATCTCATATGTCTCCTGTATAGTCTGACCAATTTTGAAGACGATCCAACTATTTTCTTCAGCGACAAGGTCTCAAATGTAAATCGATAAAATTTCACATTTGATCCAAAATTTCCGACTTCCTGTTGGATTTGGAATATAGGTGCAAGAGACTTTTTGGAGCAGTTTTACGCAATGTATCGACTCACCAAATTTCATCGTTCTACGTTGAAAAAACCTAATAGGAAAGGCCTTTTTGAAAATTTCAAGGGGGCGCCACTGAGCGATTTTGTTACATTTTTTTGTAGATTATCAAAATTTACGCAAAGTTGCATGTATGTGCAAATTTTGGTGAGTTTTCGTGCATGTTCAGGCCTCCAAACGTAAACTCCAACTGTGAACCGAAAAAATTTCACATTTGATCCAAAATATCCGATTTCCTGTCGGATTTGGAATATGGGTGCAAGAGGCTTTTTTGAACAGTTAGGCATAAGGTATCTACTCCCCAAATTTCATCGCTCTACGTTGAAAACCTGAGAGGAGAGGCCTTTTTGAAAATTTTAAGGGTCAAGGGGGCGCCACTGAGCCATTTTTTGAAATTTTTTCAAAACGACGCAAGATTATCAAATTTTACGCGAATCTGCACGTATGTGCAAATTTTGGTGACTTTTCGTGCATGTTCAGGCCTCCAAATTGGCCATTTTCATTTGCCCTGAAAAAAGAATAATAATAATAATAATAATCCTTTGCATTACAATAGGGCCTTCGCACGCCTAGTGCTCGGGCCCTAATAATAATCCTTCGAAGAACAATACGGCCTCGCACGCTGAGAGTGCTCGGGCCCTAATAATAATAACTAGCCCTGCAAGCAGGACTGACGGGCCCTCGCGTATGGCGCAACTCGGACGTCAAACAAAGTCGGAGGGCAGGCAGGTCGGGGCGGTGGCAGTCGACAACAGACAGATATCCAGGCAGATATATTGCATGTCTGAATGTTCAGAATTAGTGGGGAGAGAAAATGGCGACGGTCATGATGACTTTCTTATCGGACCCCTCTGCTTTAACAAAACAAAAGTGTTTATTAGGCACCTGAACACGGTCATTATGACTTTCCTATTGGACCCCTCTGCTTTAAGGAAACAAAAGTCTTACCGGAGTATAAGTCGCATTTGTGGGTGAAATTTACTTGATAAAATCCAACACATAGAACAGATATGTCATCTTGAAAGGCAATTTAATATAAAGATACAATAGAGAACAACATGCTGAATAAATGTACAGTGTACAGTGCATAAACAACGAAATGCGAATATACTGTCCTCACCAGGACGCTACCGCTCGGTCCTGGCTATAGACAGCGAACTCCAAAAAGACAATTCTGGATGTCCGCATAATTTGTTGAATCAATTTGGTCCTCGATAGCAAACAGGTTCACATCACCGTAAATAAATGATAATTATGTACTATTACAGCAATAATGTAACAGATTAGCATGCGTTCGCTAGCATTAGCACACCATTCAAACAACCACACAACTGGCTGTAAGTGTCCGCTCGCGGGTGGAAAACACACAACAACAGAAAAGATGATACACGCAGGCGTTGCCTCTGTAGAGATATTTTAAAGGCATAAACAATGAACGTAGGTTCGCAGCCGTCTTTCTCTCTTGCTAACTCGCCCACTCACTCGCTCGCTCGCTCGCTCGCTCGCTCACTCACTCACTCACTCACTCACTCACTCACTCGCTCGCTCGCTCACTCACTCACTCACTCACTCAGAGCTATGTGGCTGTCTGTCTTCTTCTGGTGTGCGAGCGCTTATTCACGTAAACAAGTGCGAGTGCGCTCCCAGGTGGGCGTGAAAGCGCCACAAACTAAATGCATCCATTTCAATATAAAAAAGTCAATTATACAATTGAACATACATTGCCAAAGGCAGAACGCGAACGTGGCCATAGCTATTAACAGTTATTCAGATAACTACAGCATGCTAACAAGTTTACAAAACCATCAGTCCAAAACACCAAAATAACACGGGAAATTATATCATAATGTGTTAATAATTTCACTCACCAGGGGGCACCAGGCCTAATGGTTTTGTAAACCTGTTAGCATGCTATAGTAATCTGAATAACTGTTAATAGCTATGGCCACGTTCGCGTTCTGCCTTTGGCAATGTATGTTCAATTGTATAATTGACTTTTTTATATTGAAATGGATGCATTTAGTTTGTGGCGCTTTCACGCCCAACTGGGAGCGCACTCGTTATTATTATTTTTTCATGGCAAATGAAAATGGCCATAGCTATTAAGAGTTATTCAGATAACTATAGCATGCTAACAAGTTTACAAAACCATTAGTCCAAAACACCTAAATAACATGGGAAATGTTATCATAATGTGTTAATAATTTCACACATAAGTCACTGCTGAGTATAAGTCGCACCCCAAACCAAAATATGAAGAAAAAAAAACACGACTTATAGTCGGAAAAATACAGTAGTCTTTTACTGAATTGTATTGTCAAAAATAAGACACATTTGCTCCCCTGCCCAGGAAAGGGCCGTGAATGAAATGTCACCATTTTGATAACCTAACATCTCATATGTGTCATGAACATTCATTCATTCATTCATTTTCCATGCCGCTTTTCCTCACGAGGGTCGCGGAGGTGCTGGAGCCTATCCCAGCTAACTCGGGGCAGTAGGCAGGGGACACCCTGAACTGGTTGCCAGCCAATTGCAGGGCACAAGGAGACATACAACCATTCACGCGCACACTCATACCTACGGACAATTTAGAGTGCTCAATCAGCCTACCATGCATGTTTTTGGGATGTCTGACCAATTTTGAGAAGCATTCAACTTACTGCTTCGGCGTAATGGTCTCAAACGTGCATGCAGGTTTTTGACAAAAATGCAAGATTCAATCCATAATACCCGTTAACAAGTTTACAAAACCATTAGTCCAAAACACCTAAATAACATGGGAAATGTTATCATAATGTGTTAATAATTTCACACATAAGTCACTGCTGAGTATAAGTCGCACCCCAAACCAAAATATGAAGAAAAAAAAACACGACTTATAGTCGGAAAAATACAGTAGTCTTTTACTGAATTGTATTGTCAAAAATAAGACACATTTGCTCCCCTGCCCAGGAAAGGGCCGTGAATGAAATGTCACCATTTTGATAACCTAACATCTCATATGTGTCATGAACATTCATTCATTCATTCATTTTCCATGCCGCTTTTCCTCACGAGGGTCGCGGAGGTGCTGGAGCCTATCCCAGCTAACTCGGGGCAGTAGGCAGGGGACACCCTGAACTGGTTGCCAGCCAATTGCAGGGCACAAGGAGACATACAACCATTCACGCGCACACTCATACCTACGGACAATTTAGAGTGCTCAATCAGCCTACCATGCATGTTTTTGGGATGTCTGACCAATTTTGAGAAGCATTCAACTTACTGCTTCGGCGTAATGGTCTCAAACGTGCATGCAGGTTTTTGACAAAAATGCAAGATTCAATCCATAATACCCGATTTCCTGTTGGGTTTGGAATATGGGTGCAAGAGACTTTTTGGAGCAGTTTTGCACAACGTATCCACTCCCCAAATTTCATCACTCTACGTCGAAAAAAACTAATAGGACAGGCCTTTTTTAAAAATTGAAGGGGGCGCCACTGAGCCATTTTATTACATCTTTTGGCAATGTTGCTAAATTCATGAAATCTACATGAAGCCACATGTATGTGCACATTTTGGTGAGTTTTCGAGCATGTTCAGACCTTGAAATTTGCCATTTTGAGAGAAAATGCCGAGGGTCTTTTCACTTTCCTGTTTGGATACTGCAACATCAACGAAAACTCAATATTTTTCATCAGATACCTAAAGACATGTCTTAAGGCTCCCCTGATGCAGGTTTGAGATCAATTGATGTTTTTCACCAGGAGGAGGAGCCTTTTTCGTAAAAAAGGGTGTTTCCTCTTCCCACAAGGGGGCGCCAGGCCTAATGGAAAATATTTCAATGCAGTCGTGTTCAGGTTAAGACACCTTACATGCATGCCAAATATGAAAAAGATTGGACCTTGTATCAGGAAGTTATTAATCATTTACTGAAATTGGCGCGTTGCCAAAAAAACACCCGACTTTGGTACCCCGCCCAGGTCAGGCCCGTGGACGAAAACTCACCATTTTCACAACTTAGTATCTCATATGTCTCATGAACACTTACACCAATTTTGAGGAAGATCCAACGTACTGGCTCGGCGCAACGGTCTGAAACGTGCATGCTGGTTTTCGCCCAAAATGCTATGTTTTTCAACATTCAATCCAGAATATCCCATTTCCTGTTGGGTTTGGAATATGGGTGCTTTAGACTTTTTGAAGCGGTTCTGGACAACGTATCCACTCCCCAAATTTCATCGCCCTACGTTGAAATACATCAAAGCAAAGGGCATTTTGAAAATTGCAAGGGGGCGCCACTGAGCCATTTTTTTATTTTTTTTGTAAACGTTGCCAAATTGTCGAAATTTTCGCGAAGCCGGATGTATGTGCAAATTTTGGTGAGTTTTTGAGCATGTTCAGGCCTTCAAATTGGCCATTTTCATTTGCCATGAAAAAAAAATAATAATAACTAGCCCTGCAAGCAGGACTGAACGGGCCCTCGCGTATGGCGCAACTCGGACGTCAAAC
Source organism: Corythoichthys intestinalis (assembly GCF_030265065.1). NCBI lineage: Eukaryota > Metazoa > Chordata > Actinopteri > Syngnathiformes > Syngnathidae > Corythoichthys > Corythoichthys intestinalis. Next base: position 3,807,287 of record NC_080409.1, on the reverse strand, counting down.
AAAGTCGAAGGGCAGGCAGGTCGGGGCGGTGGCAGTCGACAACAGACAGATATCCAGGCAGATATATTGCATGTCTGAATGTTCAGAATTAGTGGGGAGAGAAAATGGCGACGGTCATTATGACTTTCCTATCGGACCCCTGTGCTTTAACAAAACAAAATTGTTTATTAGGCACCTGAACACGGTCATTATGACTTTCCTTTTGGACCCCTCTGCTTTAACGAAACAAAATTGTTGATCAGGCACCTGAACACATGTCTTAAGGCTCCGCTGATTCAGGTTTGAGGTCAATTGATTTTTGACCCTGAGAAGCAGGAGCCTTTCTATTTAATTAAAAGTGTGTTTCCTGTTCCCACTAGGGGGCGCCAGGCGTAATGAGTAATATTTCAATAAAGTCATGTGCAGGCTGAAATACTTCACATTCATGCCAAATATGAAAAAGATTGCACCTTCAATCAGGAAGTTATTACCGTATTTTTCGGACTACAAGTCGCACCTGAGTATAAGTCGCACAAGCCAGAAAATGCCCAACAAAGAGAAAAAAAACATATATAAGTCTTACCGGAGTATAAGTCGCAATTTTGGGGGAAATTTACTTGATAAAATCCAACACATAGAACAGATATGTCATCTTGAAAGGCAGTTTAATATAAAAATACAATAGAGAACAACATGCTGAATAAATCTACAGTGTACAGTGCATAAACAACGAAATGCGAATATACTGTCCTCACCAGGACGCTACCGCTCGGTCCTGGCTATATACAGCGAACTCCAAAAAGACAATGCTGGACGTCCGCATAATTTGTTGAATCAATTTGGTCCTCGATAGCAAACAGGTTCACATCAACGTAAATAAATGATAATTAGGTACTATTGCAGCAATAACATAACAGATTAGCATGCGTTCGCTAGCATTAGCACACCATTCAAACAACCACACAACTGGCTGTAAGTGTCCGCTCGCGGGTGGAAAACACACAACAACAACAGAAAAGATGATACACGCAGGCGTTGCCTCTGTAGAGATATTTTAAAAGCATAAACAATGAACGTAGCTTCGCAGCCGTCTTTCCCTCTCGCTAACTCGCCCACTCACTCACTCACTCACTCACTCACTCACTCACTCACTCACTCACTCACTCACTCACTCACTCACTCACTCACTCACTCACTCAGAGCTACGTAGCTGTCTGTCTTCTTCTGGTGTGCGAGGGCTCTTCTTCACGTAAACAAGTGCGAGTGCGCTCCCAGGTGGGCGTGAAAGCGCCACAAACTAAATGCATCGATTTCAATTTAAAAAAGTCAATTATACAATTGAACATACATTGCCAAAGGCAGAACGCGAACGTGGCCATAGCTATTAAGAGTTATTCAGATAACTATAGCATGCTAACAAGTTTACAAAACCATTAGTCCAAAACACCAAAATAACATGGGAAATTTTATCATAATGTGTTAATAATTTCACACATAAGTCGCTGCTGAGTATAAGTCGCACCCCAAAGCAAAATATGAAAAAAACCGCGACTTATAGTCATTTACTGAATTGTATTGTCAAAAATAAGACACATTTGCTCCCCTGGCCAGGAAAGGGCCGTGAATGAAATGTGACCATTTTGATAACCTAACATCTCATATGTGTCAATAATAGTCTGACCAATTTTGAGGAGCATTCAACTTACTGCCTCGGCGTAATGGTGTCAAACGTGCATGCTGGTTTTAGACAAAAATGCCATGTTGTGCAAGATTCAATCCCTAATACCCGATTTCCTGTTGGGTTTGGAATATGGGTGCAAGAGACTTTTTGGAGCAGTTTTGCACAACGTATCCACTCCCCAAATTTCATCACTCTACGTCGAAAAAAACGAATAGGACAGGCCTTTTTTAAAAATTGAAGGGGGCGCCACTGAGCCATTTTATTACATCTTTTGGCAATGTTGCTAAATTCATGAAATTTACATGAAGCCGCATGTATGTGCAAATTTAGGTGAGTTTTCGAGCATGTTCAGACCTGGAAATTGGCCATTTTGTGACAAAATGCCGAGGGTCTTTTCACTTTCCTGTTTGGGTACTGCTACATCAACGAAAACTCAATATTTTTCATCATATACCTAAAGACATGTCTTAAGGCTCCCCTGATTCAGGTTTGAGGTCAATTGATTTTTGTCCCTGAGAAGCAGGAGCCTTTCTCTTTAACTAAAAGTGTGTTTCCTGTTCCCAGTAGGGGGCGCCAGGCGTAATGAGTAATATTTCAATAAAGTCATGTGCAGGCTGAAATACTTCACATTCATGCCAAATATGAAAACGATTGCACCTTCAATCAGGAAGTTATTACCGTATTTTTCGGACTACAAGTCGCACCTGAGTATAAGTCGCACAAGCCAGAAAATGCCCAACAAAGAGAAAAAAAACATATATAAGTCTTACCGGAGTATAAGTCGCAATTTTGGGGGAAATTTACTTGATAAAATCCAACACATAGAACAGATATGTCATCTTGACAGGCAGTTTAATATAAAAATACAATAGAGAACAACATGCTGAATAAATGTACAGTGTACAGTGCATAAACAACGAAATGCGAATATACTGTCCTCACCAGGACGCTACCGCTCGGTCCTGGCTATATACAGCGAACTCCAAAAAGACAATGCTGGACGTCCGCATAATTTGTTGAATCAATTTGGTCCTCGATAGCAAACAGGTTCACATCAACGTAAATAAATGATAATTAGGTACTATTGCAGCAATAACGTGACAGATTAGCATGCGTTCGCTAGCATTAGCACACCATTCAAACAACCACACAACTGGCTGTAAGTGTCCGCTCGCGGGTGGAAAAAACACAACAACAACAGAAAAGATGATACACGCAGGCGTTGCCTCTGTAGAGATATTTTAAAAGCATAAACAATGAACGTAGCTTCGCAGCCGTCTTTCCCTCTCGCTAACTCGCCCACTCACTCACTCACTCACTCACTCACTCACTCACTCACTCACTCACTCACTCACTCACTCACTCACTCACTCACTCACTCACTCACTCACTCACTCACTCACTCACTCACTCACTCAAAGCTACGTAGCTGTCTGTCTTCTTCTGGTGTGCGAGCGCTCTTCTTCACGTAAACAAGTGCGAGTGCGCTCCCAGGTGGGCGTGAAAGCGCCACAAACTAAATGCATCCATTTCAATTTAAAAAAGTCAATTATACAATTGAACATACATTGCCAAAGGCAGAACGCGAACGTGGCCATAGCTATTAAGAGTTATTCAGATAACTATAGCATGCTAACAAGTTTACAAAACCATTAGTCCAAAACACCAAAATAACATGGGAAATTTTATCATAATGTGTTAATAATTTCACACATAAGTCGCTGCTGAGTATAAGTCGCACCCCAAAGCAAAATATGAAAAAAACCGCGACTTATAGTCATTTACTGAATTGTATTGTCAAAAATAAGAAACATTTGCTCCCCTGGCCAGGAAAGGGCCGTGAATGAAATGTCACCATTTTGATAACCTAACATCTCATATGTGTCAATAATAGTCTGACCAATTTTGAGGAGCATTCAACTTACTGCCTCGGCGTAATGGTGTCAAACGTGCATGCTGGTTTTAGACAAAAATGCCATGTTGTGCAAGATTCAATCCCTAATACCCGATTTCCTGTTGGGTTTGGAATATGGGTGCAAGAGACTTTTTGGAGCAGTTTTGCACAACGTATCCACTCCCCAAATTTCATCACTCTACGTCGAAAAAAACTAATAGGACAGGCCTTTTTTAAAAATTGAAGGGGGCGCCACTGAGCCATTTTATTACATCTTTTGGCAATGTTGCTAAATTCATGAAATTTACATGAAGCCGCATGTATGTGCAAATTTAGGTGAGTTTTCGAGCATGTTCAGACCTGGAAATTGGCCATTTTGTGACAAAATGCCGAGGGTCTTTTCACTTTCCTGTTTGGGTACTGCTACATCAACGAAAACTCAATATTTTTCATCATATACCTAAAGACATGTCTTAAGGCTCCCCTGATGCAGGTTTGAGGTCAATTGATGTTTTTCACCAGGAGGAGGAGCCTTTCTCGTAAAAATGGGTGTTTCCTCTTCCCACAAGGGGGCGACAGGCCTAATGGAAAATATTTCAATGCAGTCGTGTTCAGGTTAAGACACCTTACACGCATGCCAAATATGAAAAAGATTGGACCTTGTATCAGGAAGTTATTAATCATTTACTGAAATTGGCGCGTTGCCAAAAAAACACCCGACTTTGGTACCCCGCCCAGGTTAGGCCTGTGGACGAAAACTCACCATTTTCACAACTTAATATCTCATATGTCTCATGAAGACGTACACCAATTTTGAGGAAGATCCAACGTACTGGCTCGGCGCAATGGTCTGAAACGTGCATGCTGGTTTTCGCCCAAAATGCTATGTTTTTCAACATTCAATCCAAAATATCCGATTTCCTGTTGGGTTTGGAATATGGGTGCTGCAGACTTTTTGAAGCGTCTCTGGACAACGTATCCACTCCCCAAATTTAATCGCTCTACGTTGAAAAACATCAAAGCAAAGGGCATTTTTAAAATTTCAAGGGGGCGCCACTGAGCCATTTTTTGATTTTTTTAAAAAACGTTGCTAAATTTTCGAAATTTTCGCGAAGCCGGATGTATATGCAAAATTTGGTGAGTTTTTGAGCATGTTCAGGCCTTCAAATTGGCCATTTTCATTTGCCATGAAAAAATAATAATAATAATAATAATAATAATAATCCTTCGAAGAACAATAGGGCCTCGCACGCTGAGAGTGCTCGGGCCCTAATAATAATCCTTCGAAGAACAATAGGGCCTCGCACGCTGAGAGTGCTCGGGCCCTAATAATCCTTCGAAGAACAATAGGGCCTCGCACGCTGAGAGTGCTCGGGCCCTAACTAGCCCTGCAAGCAGGACTGACGGGCCCTCGCGTATGGCGCAACTCGGACGTCAAACAAAGTCGGAGGGCAGGCAGGTCGGGGCGGTGGCAGTCGACAACAGACAGATATCCAGGCAGATATATTGCATGTCTGAATGTTCAGAATTAGTGGGGAGAGAAAATGGCGACGGTCATGATGACTTTCTTATCGGACCCCTCTGCTTTAACAAAACAAAAGTGTTTATTAGGCACCTGAACACGGTCATTATGACTTTCCTATTGGACCCCTCTGCTTTAAGGAAACAAAAGTCTTACCGGAGTATAAGTCGCATTTGTGGGTGAAATTTACTTGATAAAATCCAACACATAGAACAGATATGTCATCTTGAAAGGCAATTTAATATAAAAATACAATAGAGAACAACATGCTGAATAAATGTACAGTGTACAGTGCATAAACAACGAAATGCGAATATACTGTCCTCACCAGGACGCTACCGCTCGGTCCTGGCTATAGACAGCGAACTCCAAAAAGACAATTCTGGATGTCCGCATAATTTGTTGAATCAATTTGGTCCTCGATAGCAAACAGGTTCACATCACCGTAAATAAATGATAATTACGTACTATTACAGCAATAATGTAACAGATTAGCATGCGTTCGCTAGCATTAGCACACCATTCAAACAACCACACAACTGGCTGTAAGTGTCCGCTCGCGGGTGGAAAACACACAACAACAGAAAAGATGATACACGCAGGCGTTGCCTCTGTAGAGATATTTTAAAGGCATAAACAATGAACGTAGGTTCGCAGCCGTCTTTCTCTCTCGCTAACTAGTCCACTCACTCACTCACTCACTCACTCACTCACTCACTCACTCACTCACTCACTCACTCACTCACTCACTCACTCACTCACTCACTCACTCACTCACTCACTCACTCACTCACTCAGAGCTACGTGGCTGTCTGTCTTCTTCTGGTGTGCGAGCGCTTATTCACATAAACAAGTGCGAGTGCGCTCCCAGGTGGGCGTGAAAGCGCCACAAACTAAATGCATCCATTTCAATATAAAAAAGTCAATTATACAATTGAACATACATTGCCAAAGGCAGAACGCGAACGTGGCCATAGCTATTAACAGTTATTCAGATAACTATAGCATGCTAACAAGTTTACAAAACCATCAGTCCAAAACACCAAAATAACACGGGAAATTATATCATAATGTGTTAATAATTTCACTCACCAGGGGGCACCAGGCCTAATGGTTTTGTAAACCTGTTAGCATGCTATAGTAATCTGAATAACTGTTAATAGCTATGGCCACGTTCGCGTTCTGCCTTTGGCAATGTATGTTCAATTGTATAATTGACTTTTTTATATTGAAATGGATGCATTTAGTTTGTGGCGCTTTCACGCCTAACTGGGAGCGCACTCATTATTATTTTTTCATGGCAAATGAAAATGGCCATAGCTATTAAGAGTTATTCAGATAACTATAGCATGCTAACAAGTTTACAAAACCATTAGTCCAAAACACCTAAATAACATGGGAAATGTTATCATAATGTGTTAATAATTTCACACATAAGTCACTGCTGAGTATAAGTCGCACCCCAAACCAAAATATGAAGAAAAAAAAACACGACTTATAGTCGGAAAAATACAGTAGTCTTTTACTGAATTGTATTGTCAAAAATAAGACACATTTGCTCCCCTGCCCAGGAAAGGGCCGTGAATGAAATGTCACCATTTTGATAACCTAACATCTCATATGTGTCATGAACATTCATTCATTCATTCATTTTCCATGCCGCTTTTCCTCACGAGGGTCGCGGAGGTGCTGGAGCCTATCCCAGCTAACTCGGGGCAGTAGGCAGGGGACACCCTGAACTGGTTGCCAGCCAATTGCAGGGCACAAGGAGACATACAACCATTCACGTGCACACTCATACCTACGGACAATTTAGAGTGCTCAATCAGCCTACCATGCATGTTTTTGGGATGTCTGACCAATTTTGAGAAGCATTCAACTTACTGCTTCGGCGTAATGGTCTCAAACGTGCATGCAGGTTTTTGACAAAAATGCAAGATTCAATCCATAATACCCGATTTCCTGTTGGGTTTGGAATATGGGTGCAAGAGACTTTTTGGAGCAGTTTTGCACAACGTATCCACTCCCCAAATTTCATCACTCTACGTCGAAAAAAACTAATAGGACAGGCCTTTTTTAAAAATTGAAGGGGGCGCCACTGAGCCATTTTATTACATCTTTTGGCAATGTTGCTAAATTCATGAAATCTACATGAAGCCACATGTATGTGCACATTTTGGTGAGTTTTCGAGCATGTTCAGACCTTGAAATTTGCCATTTTGAGAGAAAATGCCGAGGGTCTTTTCACTTTCCTGTTTGGATACTGCAACATCAACGAAAACTCAATATTTTTCATCAGATACCTAAAGACATGTCTTAAGGCTCCCCTGATGCAGGTTTGAGATCAATTGATGTTTTTCACCAGGAGGAGGAGCCTTTTTAGTAAAAAAGGGTGTTTCCTCTTCCCACAAGGGGGCGCCAGGCCTAATGGAAAATATTTCAATGCAGTCGTGTTCAGGTTAAGACACCTTACATGCATGCCAAATATGAAAAAGATTGGACCTTGTATCAGGAAGTTATTAATCATTTACTGAAATTGGCGCGTTGCCAAAAAAACACCCGACTTTGGTACCCCGCCCAGGTCAGGCCCGTGGACGAAAACTCACCATTTTCACAACTTAGTATCTCATATGTCTCATGAACACTTACACCAATTTTGAGGAAGATCCAACGTACTGGCTCAGCGCAACGGTCTGAAACGTGCATGCTGGTTTTCGCCCAAAATGCTATGTTTTTCAACATTCAATCCAGAATATCCCATTTCCTGTTGGGTTTGGAATATGGGTGCTTTAGACTTTTTGAAGCGGTTCTGGACAACGTATCCACTCCCCAAATTTCATCGCCCTACGTTGAAATACATCAAAGCAAAGGGCATTTTGAAAATTGCAAGGGGGCGCCACTGAGCCATTTTTTTATTTTTTTTGTAAACGTTGCCAAATTATCGCAATTTTCGCGAAGCCGGATGTATGTGCAAATTTTGGTGAGTTTTTGAGCATGTTCAGGCCTTCAAATTGGCCATTTTCATTTGCCATGAAAAAAAAATAATAATAATAATAATCCTTCGAAGAACAATAGGGCCTCGCACGCTGAGAGTGCTCGGGCCCTAATAATAATAATAATAATAATAATAATAATAATCCTTCGAAGAACAATAGGGCCTCGCACGCTGAGAGTGCTCGGGCCCTAATAATAATCCTTCGAAGAACAATAGGGCCTCGCACGCTGAGAGTGCTCGGGCCCTAACTAGGCCTGCAAGCAGGACTGAACGGGCCCTCGCAATCTAGCGCAACTCGGACGTCACGCAACTCGGACTGTGTGCAGGTCAGGGTAGTGGCAGATCCTCCTCTCTAATCATCTCATTAGAACCTAACATGCTCGAAAGTCACCTATTTACATTCCCACACCCAAGAGATAAAAACCCCTATTGGAGAGAGTACTACAAAAAAGGAGCCACTACTGAGCTGTGCAGCCAAGCCCTTATTCAAAACCAAAATGAATCTTCTAACTGGGCCAGTTCGACCAAGTGTGCCAACTATTGTGGCTCTATAAGCTCCCTGAGTCTCTGAAAAAAAATATTTCCTTTAAATGGCGAACAAAGGGTCGTCACGGCAACAGACAGAGACACGTGGACATGGGCCGTAAAAAAGTATTTTAATAGGTCTTGAAACTACAATGACCAACATGAAAAGAACTGGACATGTTTTGGAAAAACGAGTGACTTTCTATCGCCACTAGTTGGCGCTGTAGGGTTGATGCAAATGACCCCTACAAGGCCCTTCAGGGTATGACTCTCAACAAGCACGGGAAGTTTGGCGCAGATATCTTGTATATCTGCCGAGTTATGACTGTTCAAAGTTTTTGGAGAGAAAAATTGTTGACAGTCATTTTCACTTTCCTGTTTGGACCCCTCCGCTTCAACGAAACTTCAATATTTTTCATCAGGCACCTGAAGACAGGTCTTAAGGTTTCCCTTATGCAGGCTTGAGGTAGATTGATTTTTTCCCTTTAGAGGAGGAGTGTGTCCCGTAAAAAAGGGCATTTCCTGTTCCCACTAGGAGGCGCCAGGCACAAATGGTAAATTTTCAATCCAGTCCTGCTCAGGCTGGTATACCTCACACACATGCCAGATTTAAAATAGATTGAACGTTGCATGAGGGAGTTATCAGTCATTTTCCGAATTCGGTGTTTTGGCGAAAAAATGGAAGAATTTGGCGCCCCGCCCAGGTCAGGCCCGTGAATGAAAACACACCATTTTTATAACTTAAGATTTCATATGCCTCATGAACAGTCTCACCAATTTTGAGAATGATCAAACTAATTCCCTAGGTGCCAAGGTGTAAAATGTGCACACTGTAAACTGATAAAAAGTTCACATTCAATCCAAAATACCCGATTTCCTGTAGGATTTGGAATGTGTGTGCAAGAGACTTTTTGGAGCAGTTTTGCACAAAGTTTTGACTCTCCAAATTTCATCACTCTATGTTAGAAAAACCTAAATGCAGAGGCCTTTTTGAAAATTTCAAGGGGGCGCCACTGAGCCATTTTGTTAAATTGTTTCGTAACGTTGCAAGATTATCGAACGTTATCCAAAGCCGCATGTATGTGCAAATTTTGGTGAGTTTTTATGCATATTCAAGCCTCCAAATGTAAACTCTTACTGTGAACCAATGAAAATTTCACATTCGATCCAAAATACCCGATTTCCTGTTGGATTTGGAATATGGGTGCAAGAGACTTTTTGGAGCAGTTTTGCATAAGGTATCTACTCCCCAAATTTCCTTGCTCTATGTTGAAAAAACCCAATAGGAAAGGCCTTTTTTAAAACTTCTTTCTGTCGCCACTAGTTGGCACTGTAGAGTTGATGCAAATGACCCCTACAAGAACCTTCAGGGTATGACTCTCAACAAACACGGAAAGTTTGGCGCAGATATGTTGCATATCTGCCGAGTTATGACTGTTCAAAATTTTTGGCGAGACAAATTGTTGACGGTCATTTTCACTTCCAGTTTGGACCTCTCCGCTTCAACGAAACCTCAATATTTTTCATCAGGGACCTGAACACATGTCTTGAGGCTCCCCTGAAACAGGTTTGAGGTCAATAGATTTTTTTCCCTTGGAGGAGGAGCCTGTCTCGTAAAGAAGGCCATTTCCTGTTCCCACTAGGGGGCGCCAGGCCTAATGGGTAATATTTCAATGCAGTCGTGTTCAGGCTGGGATATCTCATATACATGCTAGAAATGAAAAAGATTGAACGTTGTATTACGGAGTTTTTAATCATTTTCTGAATTTGGTATTTTGCCCAAAAATGGCCGAATTTGGGACCACGCCCAGGCCAGACCCTTGAATGAAAACACACCATTTTGAAAACTTAAGATCTCATATGTCTCCTGAATAGTCTGACCAATTTTGAAGACGATCCAACTATTTTCTTCAGCGACAAGGTCTCAAATGTAAATCGATAAAATTTCACATTTGATCCAAAATTTCCGGCTTCCTGTTGGGTTTGGAATATGGGTGCAAGAGACTTTTTGGAGCAGTTTTGCACTATGTATCGACTCGCCAAATTTTATCGTTCTACGTTGAAAAAACCAAATAGGAAAGGCCTTTTTGAAAATTTCAAGGGGGCGCCACTGAGCCATTTTGTTAAATTTTTTTGTAGATTATCAAAATTTACGCAAAGTTGCATGTATGTGCAAATTTTGGTGAGTTTTCGTGCATGTTCAGGCCTCCAAATGTAAACTCCAACTGTGAACCGATAAAAATTTCACATTTGATCCAAAATATCCGATTTCCTGTTGGATTTGGAATATGGGTGCAAGAGGCTTTTTTGAACAGTTAGGCATAAGGTATCTACTCCCCAAATTTCATTGCTCTACGTTGAAAACCTGAGAGGAGAGGCCTTTTTGAAAATTTTAAGGGTCAAGGGGGCGCCACTGAGCCATTTTTTGACATTTTTTCAAAACGACACAAGATTATCGAATTTTACGCAAAGCCGCACGTGTGTGCAAATTTTGGTGACTTTTCGTGCATGTTCAGGCCTCCAAATTGGCCATTTTCATTTGCCCTGAAAAAAGAATAATAATAACTAGGCCTGCAAGCAGGACTGAATGGGCCCTCGCAATCTAGCGCAACTCGGACGTCACGCAACTCGGACTGTGTGCAGGTCAGGGTGGTGGCAGATCCTCCTCTCTAATCATCTCATTAGAACCTAACATGCTCGAAAGTCGCCTATTTACATTCCCACACCCAAGAGATAAAAACCCCTATTGGAGAGAGTACTACAAAAAAGGAGCCACTACTGAGCTGTGCAGCCAAGCCTTTATTCAAAACCAAAATTAATCTTCTAACTGGGCCAATTCGACCAAGTGTGCCAACTATTGTGGCTCTATAAGCTCCCTGAGTCTCTGAAAAAAAATATTTCCTTTAAATGGCGAACAAAGGGTCGTCACGGCAACAGACAGAGACACGTGGACATGGGCCGTAAAAAAAGTATTTTAATAGGTCTTGAAACTACAATGACCAACATGAAAAGAACTGGACATGTTTTGGAAAAACGAGTGACTTTCTATCGCCACTAGTTGGCGCTGTAGGGTTGATGCAAATGACCCCTACAAGGCCCTTCAGGGTATGACTCTCAACAAGCACGGGAAGTTTGGCGCAGATATCTTGTATATCTGCCGAGTTATGACTGTTCAAAGTTTTTGGAGAGAAAAATTGTTGACAGTCATTTTCACTTTCCTGTTTGGACCCCTCCGCTTCAACGAAACTTCAATATTTTTCATCAGGCACCTGAAGACAGGTCTTAAGGTTTCCCTTATGCAGGTTTGAAGTAGATTGATTTTTTCCCTTTAGAGGAGGAGTGTGTCCCGTAAAAAAGGGCATTTCCTGTTCCCACTAGGAGGCGCCAGGCACAAATGGTAAATTTTCAATCCAGTCCTGCTCAGGCTGGTATACCTCACACACATGCCAGATTTAAAATAGATTGAACGTTGTATGAGGGAGTTATCAGTCATTTTCCGAATTCGGTGTTTTGGCGAAAAAATGGAAGAATTTGGCGCCCCGCCCAGGTCAGGCCCGTGAATGAAAACACACCATTTTTATAACTTAAGATTTCATATGCCTCATGAACAGTCTCACCAATTTTGAGAATGATCAAACTAATTCCCTAGGTGCCAAGGTGTAAAATGTGCACACTGTAAATCGATAAAAAGTTCACATTCAATCCAAAATACCCGATTTCCTGTAGGATTTGGAATGTGTGTGCAAGAGACTTTTTGGAGCAGTTTTGCACAAAGTTTTGACTCTCCAAATTTCATCACTCTATGTTAGAAAAACCTAAATGGAGAGGCCTTTTTGAAAATTTCAAGGGGGCGCCACTGAGCCATTTTGTTAAATTGTTTCGTAACGTTGCAAGATTATCGAACGTTATCCAAAGCCGCATGTATGTGCAAATTTTGGTGAGTTTTTATGCATATTCAAGCCTCCAAATGTAAACTCTTACTGTGAACCCATGAAAATTTCACATTCGACCCAAAATACCCGATTTCCTGTTGGATTTGGAATATGGGTGCAAGAGACTTTTTGGAGCAGTTTTGCATAAGGTATCTACTCCCCAAATTTCCTTGCTCTATGTTGAAAAAACCCAATAGGAAAGGCCTTTTTTAAAACTTCTTTCTGTCGCCACTAGTTGGCACTGTAGAGTTGATGCAAATGACCCCTACAAGAACCTTCAGGGTATGACTCTCAACAAACACGGAAAGTTTGGCGCAGATATGTTGCATATCTGCCGAGTTATGACTGTTCAAAATTTTTGGCGAGACAAATTGTTGACGGTCATTTTCACTTCCAGTTTGGACCTCTCCGCTTCAACGAAACCTCAATATTTTTCATCAGGGACCTGAACACATGTCTTGAGGCTCCCCTGAAACAGGTTTGAGGTCAATAGATTTTTTTCCCTTGGAGGAGGAGCCTGTCTCGTAAAGAAGGCCATTTCCTGTTCCCACTAGGGGGCGCCAGGCCTAATGGGTAATATTTCAATGCAGTCGTGTTCAGGCTGGGATATCTCATATACATGCTAGAAATGAAAAAGATTGAACGTTGTATCACGGAGTTTTTAATCATTTTCTGAATTTGGTATTTTGCCCAAAAATGGCCGACTTTGGGACCACGCCCAGGTCAGACCCTTGAGTGAAAACTCACCATTTTGAAAACTTAAGATCTCATATGTCTCCTGAATAGTCTGACCAATTTTGAAGACGATCCAACTATTTTCTTCAGTGACAAGGTCTCAAATGTAAATCGATAAAATTTCACATTTGATCCAAAATTTCTGGCTTCCAGTTGGGTTTGGAATATGGGTGCAAGAGACTTTTTGGAGCAGTTTTGCACAATGTATCGACTCGCCAAATTTCATTGTTCTACGTTGAAAAAACCTAATAGGAAAGGCCTTTTTGAAAATTTCAAGGGGGCGCCACTGAGCCATTTTGTTAAATTTTTTTGTAGATTATCAAAATTTACGCAAAGTTGCATGTATGTGCAAATTTTGGTGAGTTTTCGTGCATGTTCAGGCCTCCAAATGTAAACTCAAACTGTGAACCGATAAAAATTTCACATTTGATCCAAAATATCCGATTTCCTGTTGGATTTGGAATATGGGTGCAAGAGGCTTTTTTGAACAGTTAGGCATAAGGTATCTACTCCCCAAATTTCATTGCTCTACGTTGAAAACCTGAGAGGAGAGGCCTTTTTGAAAATTTTAAGGGTCAAGGGGGCGCCACTGAGCCATTTTTTGACATTTTTTCAAAACGACACAAGATTATCGAAATTTACGCAAAGCCGCACGTTTGTGCAAATTTTGGTGACTTTTCGTGCATGTTCAGGCCTCCAAATTGGCCATTTTCATTTGCCCTGAAAAAAGAATAATAATAATAATAATAATAACTAGGCCTGCAAGCAGGACTGAACGGGCCCTCGCAATCTAGCGCAACTCGGACGTCACGCAACTCGGACTGTGTGCAGGTCAGGCTGGTGGCAGATCCTCCTCTCTAATTATCTCATTAGAACCTAACATGCTCGAAAGTCGCCTATTTACATTCCCACACCCAAGAGATAAAAACCCCTATTGGAGAGAGTACTACAAAAAAGGAGCCACTACTGAGCTGTGCAGCCAAGCCCTTATTCAAAACCCAAAATTAATCTTCTAACTCGGCCAATTCGACCAAGTGTGCCAAATACTGTGGCTCTATAAGCTGCCTGAGTCTCTGAAAAAAAATATTTCCTTTAAATGGCGAACAAAGGGTCGTCACGGCAACAGACAGAGACACGTGGACATGGGCCGTAAATAAGTATTTTAATAGGTCTTGAAACTACAATGACCAACCTGAAAAGAACTGAACATGTATTGGAAAAACGAGTGACTTTCTATTGCCACTAGTTGGCGCTGTAGGTTTGATGCAAATGACCCCTACAAGGCCCTTCAGGGTATGACTCTCAACAAGCACGGGAAGTTTGCCGCAGATATGTTGTATATCTGCCGAGTTATGACTGTTCAAAATTTTTGGAGAGAAAAATTATTGACAGTCATTTTCACTTTCCTGTTTGGACCCCTCCGCTTCAACGAAACTTCAATATTTTTCATCAGGCACCTGAAGACAGGTCTTAAGGCTTCCCTTATGCAGGTTTGAGGTCGATTAATTTTTTCCCTTGGAGGAGGAGTGTGTCACCGTAAAAAAGGGCATTTCCTGTTCCCACTAGGAGGCGCCAGGCACAAATGGTAAATTTTCAATCCAGTCGTGCTCAGGCTGGTATACCTCACACACATGGCAGATTTAAAATAGATTGAACGTTGTATGAGGGAGTTATCAGTCATTTTCCGAATTCGGTGTTTTGGCGAAAAAATGGCCGACTTTGGCACCCCGCCCAGGTCAGGCCCGTGAATGAAAACACACCATTTTGATAACTTAAGATTTCATATGCCTCATGAACAGTCTCGCCAATTTTGAGAATGATCAAACTAATTCCCTAGGTGCCAAGGTGTAAAATGTGCACACTGTAAATCGATAAAAAATTCACATTCAATCCAAAATACCCGATTTCCTGTTGGGTTTGGAATACGCATGCAAGAGACTTTTTGGAGCAGTTTTGTACAAGGTATTGACTCTCCGAATTTCATCCATCTACGTTGAAAAAACCTAAATGGAGAGATCTTTTTGAAAATTTCAAGGGGGCGCCACTGAGCCATTTTGTTACATTTTTTCGTAACGTTGCAAGATTATTGAACGTTATGCAAAGCCGCATGTATGTCGAAATTTTTGTGAGTTTTCGTGCATGTTCAAGCCTCCAAATGTAAACTCCTACTGTTAACCGATAAAAATTTCACATTTGATCCAAAATACCCGATTTCCTGTTGGATTTGGAAAATGGGTGCAAGAGACTTTTTGGAGCAGTTTTGCACAAGGTATCAACTCCCCAAATTTCCTCACTCTATGTTGGAAAAACCCAATAGGAAAGGCCTTTTTTAAAACTTCTTTCTGTCGCCACTAGTTGGCACTGTAGAGTTGATGCAAATGACCCCTACAAGAACCTTCAGGGTATGACTCTCAACAAACACGGGAAGTTTGGCGCAGATATGTTGTATATCTGCCGAGTTATGATTGTTCAAAGTTTTTGGCGAGACAAATTGTTGACGGTCATTTTCACTTCCAGTTTGTACCTCTCCGCTTCTACAAAACCTCAATATTTTTCATTAGGCACCTGAACACATGTCTTGAGGCTCCCCTGAAACAGGTTTGAGGTCAATAGATTTTTTTCCCTTGGAGGAGGAGCCTGTCTCGTAAAGAAGGCCATTTCCTGTTCCCACTAGGGGGCGCCAAGCCTAATGGGTAAAATTTAAATGCAGTCGTGTTCAGGCTGGGATATCTCATATACTTGCTAGAAATGAAAAAGATTGAACGTTGTATCACGGAGTTTTTAATCATTTTCTGAATTTGGTGTTTTGCCCACAAATGGCCAACTTTGGGACTACGCCCAGGCCAGACCCTTGGATGAAAACTCACCATTTTGAAAACTTAAGATCTCATATGTCTCCTGTATAGTCTGACCAATTTTGAAGACGATCCAACTATTTTCTTCAGCGACAAGGTCTCAAATGTAAATCGATAAAATTTCGCATTTGATCCAAAATTTCCGACTTCCTGTTGGATTTGGAATATAGGTGCAAGAGACTTTTTGGAGCAGTTTTACGCAATGTATCGACTCACCAAATTTCATCATTCTACGTTGAAAAAACCTAATAGGAAAGGCCTTTTTGAAAATTTCAAGGGGGCGCCACTGAGCGATTTTGTTAAATTTTTTTGTAGATTATCAAAATTTACGCAAAGTTGCATGTATGTGCAAATTTTGGTGAGTTTTCGTGCATGTTCAGGCCTCCAAACGTAAACTCCAACTGTGAACCGAAAAAATTTCACATTTGATCCAAAATATCCGATTTCCTGTCGGATTTGGAATATGGGTGCAAGAGGCTTTTTTGAACAGTTAGGCATAAGGTATCTACTCCCCAAATTTCATCGCTCTACGTTGAAAACCTGAGAGGAGAGGCCTTTTTGAAAATTTTAAGGGTCAAGGGGGCGCCACTGAGCCATTTTTTGAAATTTTTTCAAAACGACGCAAGATTATCAAATTTTACGCGAATCTGCACGTATGTGCAAATTTTGGTGACTTTTCGTGCATGTTCAGGCCTCCAAATTGGCCATTTTCATTTGCCATGAAGAAAGAAGAATAATAATAATAACTAGGCCTGCAAGCAGGACTGAACGGGCCCTCGCAATCTAGCGCAACTCGGACGTCACGCAACTCGGACTGTGTGCAGGTCAGGGTGGTGGCAGATCCTCCTCTCTAATCATCTCATTAGAACCTAACAAGCTCGAAAGTCGCCTCTTTACATTCCCACACCCAAGAGATAAAAACCCCTATTGGAGAGAGTACTACAAAAAAGGAGCCACTACTGAGCTGTGCAGCCAAGCCCTTATTCAAAACCAAATTAATCTTCTAACTGGGCCAATTCGACCAAGTGTGCCAACTATTGTGGCTCTATAAGCTCCCTGAGTCTCTGAAAAAAATATATTTCCTTTAAATGGCGAACAAAGGGTCGTCACGGCAACAGACAGAGACACGTGGACATGGGCCGTAAAAAAGTATTTTAATAGGTCTTGAAACTACAATGACCAACATGAAAAGAACTGGACATGTTTTGGAAAAACGAGTGACTTTCTATCGCCACTAGTTGGCGCTGTAGGGTTGATGCAAATGACCCCTACAAGGCCCTTCAGGGTATGACTCTCAACAAGCACGGGAAGTTTGGCGCAGATATCTTGTATATCTGCCGAGTTATGACTGTTCAAAGTTTTTGGAGAGAAAAATTGTTGACAGTCATTTTCACTTTCCTGTTTGGACCCCTCCGCTTCAACGAAACTTCAATATTTTTCATCAGGCACCTGAAGACAGGTCTTAAGGTTTCCCTTATGCAGGTTTGAGGTAGATTGATTTTTTCCCTTTAGAGGAGGAGTGTGTCCCGTAAAAAAGGGCATTTCCTGTTCCCACTAGGAGGCGCCAGGCACAAATGGTAAATTTTCAATCCAGTCCTGCTCAGGCTGGTATACCTCACACACATGCCAGATTTAAAATAGATTGAACGTTGTATGAGGGAGTTATCAGTCATTTTCCGAATTCGGTGTTTTGGCGAAAAAATGGAAGAATTTGGCGCCCCGCCCAGGTCAGGCCCGTGAATGAAAACACACCATTTTTATAACTTAAGATTTCATATGCCTCATGAACAGTCTCACCAATTTTGAGAATGATCAAACTAATTCCCTAGGTGCCAAGGTGTAAAATGTGCACACTGTAAATCGATAAAAAGTTCACATTCAATCCAAAATACCCGATTTCCTGTAGGATTTGGAATGTGTGTGCAAGAGACTTTTTGGAGCAGTTTTGCACAAAGTTTTGACTCTCCAAATTTCATCACTCTATGTTAGAAAAACCTAAATGGAGAGGCCTTTTTGAAAATTTCAAGGGGGCGCCACTGAGCCATTTTGTTAAATTGTTTCGTAACGTTGCAAGATTATCGAACGTTATCCAAAGCCGCATGTATGTGCAAATTTTGGTGAGTTTTTATGCATATTCAAGCCTCCAAATGTAAACTCTTACTGTGAACCCATGAAAATTTCACATTCGATCCAAAATACCCGATTTCCTGTTGGATTTGGAATATGGGTGCAAGAGACTTTTTGGAGCAGTTTTGCATAATGTATCTACTCCCCAAATTTCCTTGCTCTATGTTGAAAAAACCCAATAGGAAAGGCCTTTTTTAAAACTTCTTTCTGTCGCCACTAGTTGGCACTGTAGAGTTGATGCAAATGACCCCTACAAGAACCTTCAGGGTATGACTCTCAACAAACACGGAAAGTTTGGCGCAGATATGTTGCATATCTGCCGAGTTATGACTGTTCAAAATTTTTGGCGAGACAAATTGTTGACGGTCATTTTCACTTCCAGTTTGGACCTCTCCGCTTCAACGAAACCTCAATATTTTTCATCAGGGACCTGAACACATGTCTTGAGGCTCCCCTGAAACAGGTTTGAGGTCAATAGATTTTTTTCCCTTGGAGGAGGAGCCTGTCTCGTAAAGAAGGCCATTTCCTGTTCCCACTAGGGGGCGCCAGGCCTAATGGGTAATATTTCAATGCAGTCGTGTTCAGGCTGGGATATCTCATATACATGCTAGAAATGAAAAAGATTGAACGTTGTATCACGGAGTTTTTAATCATTTTCTGAATTTGGTATTTTGCCCAAAAATGGCCGACTTTGGGACCACGCCCAGGTCAGACCCTTGAGTGAAAACTCACCATTTTGAAAACTTAAGATCTCATATGTCTCCTGAATAGTCTGACCAATTTTGAAGACGATCCAACTATTTTCTTCAGCGACAAGGTCTCAAATGTAAATCGATAAAATTTCACATTTGATCCAAAATTTCCGGCTTCCTGTTGGGTTTGGAATATGGGTGCAAGAGACTTTTTGGAGCAGTTTTGCACAATGTATCGACTCGCCAAATTTCATCGTTCTACGTTGAAAAAACCTAATAGGAAAGGCCTTTTTGAAAATTTCAAGGGGGCGCCACTGAGCCATTTTGTTAAATTTTTTTGTAGATTATCAAAATTTACGTAAAGTTGCATGTATGTGCAAATTTTGGTGAGTTTTCGTGCATGTTCAGGCCTCCAAATGTAAACTCCAACTGTGAACCGATAAAAATTTCACATTTGATCCAAAATATCCGATTTCCTGTTGGATTTGGAATATGGGTGCAAGAGGCTTTTTTGAACAGTTAGGCATAAGGTATCTACTCCCCAAATTTCATTGCTCTACGTTGAAAACCTGAGAGGAGAGGCCTTTTTGAAAATTTTAAGGGTAAAGGGGGCGCCACTGAGCCATTTTTTGACATTTTTTCAAAACGACACAAGATTATCGAAATTTACGCAAAGCCGCACGTATGTGCAAATTTTGGTGACTTTTCGTGCATGTTCAGGCCTCCAAATTGGCCATTTTCATTTGCCCTGAAAAAAGAATAATAATAATAATAATAATAATAATAATAATAATAATAATAATAATAATAATAATAATAATCCTTTGCAAAACAATAGGGCCTTCGCACGCTGAGTGCTCGGGCCCTAATAATAATAATAATAATCCTTTGCAAAACAATAGGGCCTTCGCACGCTTAGTGCTCGGGCCCTAACTAGGCCTGCAAGCAGGACTGAACGGGCCCTCGCAATCTAGCGCAACTCGGACGTCACGCAACTCGGACTGTGTGCAGGTCAGGGTGGTGGGAGATCCTCCTCTCTAATCATCTCATTAGAACCTAACATGCTCGAAAGTCGCCAATTTACATTCCCACACCCAAGAGATAAAAACCCCTATTGGAGAGAGTACTACAAAAAAGGAGCCACTACTGAGCTGTGCAGCCAAGCCCTTATTCAAAACCAAATTAATCTTCTAACTGGGCCAATTCGACCAAGTGTGCCAACTATTGTGGCTCTATAAGCTCCCTGAGTCTCTGAAAAAAAATATTTCCTTTAAATGGCGAACAAAGGGTCGTCACGGCAACAGACAGAGACACGTGGACATGGGCCGTAAAAAAGTATTTTAATAGGTCTTGAAACTACAATGACCAACATGAAAAGAACTGGACATGTTTTGGAAAAACGAGTGACTTTCTATCGCCACTAGTTGGCGCTGTAGGGTTGATGCAAATGACCCCTACAAGGCCCTTCAGGGTATGACTCTCAACAAGCACGGGAAGTTTGGCGCAGATATCTTGTATATCTGCCGAGTTATGACTGTTCAAAGTTTTTGGAGAGAAAAATTGTTGACAGTCATTTTCACTTTCCTGTTTGGACCCCTCCGCTTCAACGAAACTTCAATATTTTTCATCAGGCACCTGAAGACAGGTCTTAAGGTTTCCCTTATGCAGGTTTGAGGTAGATTGATTTTTTCCCTTTAGAGGAGGAGTGTGTCCCGTAAAAAAGGGCATTTCCTGTTCCCACTAGGAGGCGCCAGGCACAAATGGTAAATTTTCAATCCAGTCCTGCTCAGGCTGGTATACCTCACACACATGCCAGATTTAAAATAGATTGAACGTTGTATGAGGGAGTTATCAGTCATTTTCCGAATTCGGTGTTTTGGCGAAAAAATGGAAGAATTTGGCGCCCCGCCCAGGTCAGGCCCGTGAATGAAAACACACCATTTTTATAACTTAAGATTTCATATGCCTCATGAACAGTCTCACCAATTTTGAGAATGATCAAACTAATTCCCTAGGTGCCAAGGTGTAAAATGTGCACACTGTAAATCGATAAAAAGTTCACATTCAATCCAAAATACCCGATTTCCTGTAGGATTTGGAATGTGTGTGCAAGAGACTTTTTGGAGCAGTTTTGCACAAAGTTTTGACTCTCCAAATTTCATCACTCTATGTTAGAAAAACCTAAATGGAGAGGCCTTTTTGAAAATTTCAAGGGGGCGCCACTGAGCCATTTTGTTAAATTGTTTCGTAACGTTGCAAGATTATCGAACGTTATCCAAAGCCGCATGTATGTGCAAATTTTGGTGAGTTTTTATGCATATTCAAGCCTCCAAATGTAAACTCTTACTGTGAACCCATGAAAATTTCACATTCGATCCAAAATACCCGATTTCCTGTTGGATTTGGAATATGGGTGCAAGAGACTTTTTGGAGCAGTTTTGCATCAGGTATCTACTCCCCAAATTTCCTTGCTCTATGTTGAAAAAACCCAATAGGAAAGGCCTTTTTTAAAACTTCTTTCTGTCGCCACTAGTTGGCACTGTAGAGTTGATGCAAATGACCCCTACAAGAACCTTCAGGGTATGACTCTCAACAAACACGGAAAGTTTGGCGCAGATATGTTGCATATCTGCCGAGTTATGACTGTTCAAAATTTTTGGCGAGACAAATTGTTGACGGTCATTTTCACTTCCAGTTTGGACCTCTCCGCTTCAACGAAACCTCAATATTTTTCATCAGGGACCTGAACACATGTCTTGAGGCTCCCCTGAAACAGGTTTGAGGTCAATAGAATTTTTTCCCTTGGAGGAGGAGCCTGTCTCGTAAAGAAGGCCATTTCCTGTTCCCACTAGGGGGCGCCAGGCCTAATGGGTAATATTTCAATGCAGTCGTGTTCAGGCTGGGATATCTCATATACATGCTAGAAATGAAAAAGATTGAACGTTGTATCACGGAGTTTTTAATCATTTTCTGAATTTGGTATTTTGCCCAAAAATGGCCGACTTTGGGACCACGCCCAGGTCAGACCCTTGAGTGAAAACTCACCATTTTCAAAACTTAAGATCTCATATGTCTCCTGAATAGTCTGACCAATTTTGAAGACGATCCAACTATTTTCTTCAGCGACAAGGTCTCAAATGTAAATCGATAAAATTTCACATTTGATCCAAAATTTCCGGCTTCCTGTTGGGTTTGGAATATGGGTGCAAGAGACTTTTTGGAGCAGTTTTGCACAATGTATCGACTCGCCAAATTTCATCGTTCTACGTTGAAAAAACCTAATAGGAAAGGCCTTTTTGAAAATTTCAAGGGGGCGCCACTGAGCCATTTTGTTAAATTTTTTTGTTAATTATCAAAATTTACGTAAAGTTGCATGTATGTGCAAATTTTGGTGAGTTTTCGTGCATGTTCAGGCCTCCAAATGTAAACTCCAACTGTGAACCGATAAAAATTTCACATTTGATCCAAAATATCCGATTTCCTGTTGGATTTGGAATATGGGTGCAAGAGGCTTTTTTGAACAGTTAGGCATAAGGTATCTACTCCCCAAATTTCATTGCTCTACGTTGAAAACCTGAGAGGAGAGGCCTTTTTGAAAATTTTAAGGGTAAAGGGGGCGCCACTGAGCCATTTTTTGACATTTTTTCAAAACGACACAAGATTATCGAAATTTACGCAAAGCCGCACGTATGTGCAAATTTTGGTGACTTTTCGTGCATGTTCAGGCCTCCAAATTGGCCATTTTCATTTGCCCTGAAAAAAGAATAATAATAATAATAATAATAATAATAATAATAACTAGGCCTGCAAGCAGGACTGAACGGGCCCTCGCAATCTAGCGCAACTTGGACGTCACGCAACTCGGACTGTGTGCAGGTCAGGGTGGTGGCAGATCCTCCTCTCTAATCATCTCATTAGAACCTAACATGCTCGAAAGTCGCCTATTTACATTCCCACACCCAAGAGATAAAAACCCCTATTGGAGAGAGTACTACAAAAAAGGAGCCACTACTGAGCTGTGCAGCCAAGCCCTTATTCAAAACCAAAATTAATCTTCTAACTGGGCCAATTCGACCAAGTGTGCCAACTATTGTGGCTCTATAAGCTCCCTGAGTCTCTGAAAAAAAATATTTCCTTTAAATGGCGAACAAAGGGTCGTCACGGCAACAGACAGAGACACGTGGACATGAGCCGTAAAAAAGTATTTTAATAGGTCTTGAAACTACAATGACCAACATGAAAAGAACTGGACATGTTTTGGAAAAACGAGTGACTTTCTATCGCCACTAGTTGGCGCTGTAGGGTTGATGCAAATGACCCCTACAAGGCCCTTCAGGGTATGACTCTCAACAAGCACGGGAAGTTTGGCGCAGATATCTTGTATATCTGCCGAGTTATGACTGTTCAAAGTTTTTGGAGAGAAAAATTGTTGACAGTCATTTTCACTTTCCTGTTTGGACCCCTCCGCTTCAACGAAACTTCAATATTTTTCATCAGGCACCTGAAGACAGGTCTTAAGGTTTCCCTTATACAGGTTTGAGGTAGATTGATTTTTTCCCTTTAGAGGAGGAGTGTGTCCCGTAAAAAAGGGCATTTCCTGTTCCCACTAGGAGGCGCCAGGCACAAATGGTAAATTTTCAATCCAGTCCTGCTCAGGCTGTTATACCTCACACACATGCCAGATTTAAAATAGATTGAAGGTTGTATGAGGGAGTTATCAGTCATTTTCCGAATTCGGTGTTTTGGCGAAAAAATGGAAGAATTTGGCGCCCCGCCCAGGTCAGGCCCGTGAATGAAAACACACCATTTTTATAACTTAAGATTTCATATGCCTCATGAACAGTCTCACCAATTTTGAGAATGATCAAACTAATTCCCTAGGTGCCAAGGTGTAAAATGTGCACACTGTAAATCGATAAAAAGTTCACATTCAATCCAAAATACCCGATTTCCTGTAGGATTTGGAATGTGTGTGCAAGAGACTTTTTGGAGCAGTTTTGCACAAAGTTTTGACTCTCCAAATTTCATCACTCTATGTTAGAAAAACCTAAATGGAGAGGCCTTTTTGAAAATTTCAAGGGGGCGCCACTGAGCCATTTTGTTAAATTGTTTCGTAACGTTGCAAGATTATCGAACGTTATCCAAAGCCGCATGTATGTGCAAAATTTGGTGAGTTTTTATGCATATTCAAGCCTCCAAATGTAAACTCTTACTGTGAACCCATGAAAATTTCACATTCGATCCAAAATACCCGATTTCCTGTTGGATTTGGAATATGGGTGCAAGAGACTTTTTGGAGCAGTTTTGCATAAGGTATCTACTCCCCAAATTTCCTTGCTCTATGTTGAAAAAACCCAAAAGGAAAGGCCTTTTTTAAAACTTCTTTCTGTCGCCACTAGTTGGCACTGTAGAGTTGATGCAAATGACCCCTACAAGAACCTTCAGGGTATGACTCTCAACAAACACGGAAAGTTTGGCGCACATATGTTGCATATCTGCCGAGTTATGACTGTTCAAAATTTTTGGCGAGACAAATTGTTGACGGTCATTTTCACTTCCAGTTTGGACCTCTCCGCTTCAACGAAACCTCAATATTTTTCATCAGGGACCTGAACACATGTCTTGAGGCTCCCCTGAAACAGGTTTGAGGTCAATAGATTTTTTTCCCTTGGAGGAGGAGCCTGTCTCGTAAAGAAGGCCATTTCCTGTTCCCACTAGGGGGCGCCAGGCCTAATGGGTAATATTTCAATGCAGTCGTGTTCAGGCTGGGATATCTCATATGCATGCTAGAAATGAAAAAGATTGAACATTGTATCACGGAGTTTTTAATCATTTTCTGAATTTGGTATTTTGCCCAAAAATGGCCGACTTTGGGACCACGCCCAGGTCAGACCCTTGAGTGAAAACTCACCATTTTGAAAACTTAAGATCTCATATGTCTCCTGAATAGTCTGACCAATTTTGAAGACGATCCAACTATTTTCTTCAGCGACAAGGTCTCAAATGTAAATCGATAAAATTTCACATTTGATCCAAAATTTCCGGCTTCCTGTTGGGTTTGGAATATGGGTGCAAGAGACTTTTTGGAGCAGTTTTGCACAATGTATCGACTCGCCAAATTTCATTGTTCTACGTTGAAAAAACCTAATAGGAAAGGCCTTTTTGAAAATTTCAAGGGGGCGCCACTGAGCCATTTTGTTAAATTTTTTTGTAGATTATCAAAATTTACGCAAAGTTGCATGTATGTGCACATTTTGGTGAGTTTTCGTGCATGTTCAAGCCTCCAAATGTAAACTCCAACTGTGAACCGATAAAAATTTCACATTTGATCCAAAATATCCGATTTCCTGTTGGATTTGGAATATGGGTGCAAGAGGCTTTTTTGAACAGTTAGGCATAAGGTATCTACTCCCCAAATTTCATTGCTCTACGTTGAAAACCTGAGAGGAGAGGCCTTTTTGAAAATTTTAAGGGTCAAGGGGGCGCCACTGAGCCATTTTTTGACATTTTTTCAAAACGACACAAGATTATCGAATTTTACGCAAAGCCGCACGTATGTGCAAATTTTGGTGACTTTTCGTGCATGTTCAGGCCTCCAAATTGGCCATTTTCATTTGCCCTGAAAAAAGAATAATAATAATAATAATAACTAGCCCTGCAAGCAGGACTGACGGGCCCTCGCGTATGGCGCAACTCGGACGTCAAACAAAGTCGGAGGGCAGGCAGGTCGGGGCGGTGGCAGTCGACAACAGACAGATATCCAGGCAGATATATTGCATGTCTGAATGTTCAGAATTAGTGGGGAGAGAAAATGGCGACGGTCATGATGACTTTCTTATCGGACCCCTCTGCTTTAACAAAACAAAAGTGTTTATTAGGCACCTGAACACGGTCATTATGACTTTCCTATTGGACCCCTCTGCTTTAAGGAAAAAAAAGTCTTACCGGAGTATAAGTCGCATTTGTGGGTGAAATTTACTTGATAAAATCCAACACATAGAACAGATATGTGATCTTGAAAGGCAATTTAATATAAAGATACAATAGAGAACAACATGCTGAATAAATGTACAGTGTACAGTGCATAAACAACGAAATGCGAATATACTGTCCTCACCAGGACGCTACCGCTCGGTCCTGGCTATAGACAGCGAACTCCAAAAAGACAATTCTGGATGTCCGCATAATTTGTTGAATCAATTTGGTCCTCGATAGCAAACAGGTTCACATCACCGTAAATAAATGATAATTACGTACTATTACAGCAATAATGTAACAGATTAGCATGCGTTCGCTAGCATTAGCACACCATTCAAACAACCACACAACTGGCTGTAAGTGTCCGCTCGCGGGTGGAAAACACACAACAACAGAAAAGATGATACACGCAGGCGTTGCCTCTGTAGAGATATTTTAAAGGCATAAACAATGAACGTAGGTTCGCAGCCGTCTTTCTCTCTTGCTAACTCGCCCACTCACTCACTCACTCACTCACTCACTCACTCACTCACTCACTCACTCACTCACTCACTCACTCACTCACTCACTCACTCACTCACTCACTCACTCACTCACTCACTCACTCACTCACTCACTCAGAGCTATGTGGCTGTCAGTCTTCTTCTGGTGTGCGAGCGCTTATTCACGTAAACAAGTGCGAGTGCGCTCCCAGGTGGGCGTGAAAGCGCCACAAACTAAATGCATCCATTTCAATATAAAAAAGTCAATTATACAATTGAACATACATTGCCAAAGGCAGAACGCGAACGTGGCCATAGCTATTAACAGTTATTCAGATAACTATAGCATGCTAACAAGTTTACAAAACCATCAGTCCAAAACACCAAAATAACACGGGAAATTATATCATAATGTGTTAATAATTTCACTCACCAGGGGGCACCAGGCCTAATGGTTTTGTAAACCTGTTAGCATGCTATAGTAATCTGAATAACTGTTAATAGCTATGGCCACGTTCGCGTTCTGCCTTTGGCAATGTATGTTCAATTGTATAATTGACTTTTTTATATTGAAATGGATGCATTTAGTTTGTGGCGCTTTCACGCCCAACTGGGAGCGCACTCGTTATTATTATTTTTTCATGGCAAATGAAAATGGCCATAGCTATTAAGAGTTATTCAGATAACTATAGCATGCTAACAAGTTTACAAAACCATTAGTCCAAAACACCTAAATAACATGGGAAATGTTATCATAATGTGTTAATAATTTCACACATAAGTCACTGCTGAGTATAAGTCGCACCCCAAACCAAAATATGAAGAAAAAAAAACACGACTTATAGTCGGAAAAATACAGTAGTCTTTTAGTGAATTGTATTGTCAAAAATAAGACACATTTGCTCCCCTGCCCAGGAAAGGGCCGTGAATGAAATGTCACCATTTTGATAACCTAACATCTCATATGTGTCATGAACATTCATTCATTCATTCATTTTCCATGCCGCTTTTCCTCACGAGGGTCGCGGAGGTGCTGGAGCCTATCCCAGCTAACTCGGGGCAGTAGGCAGGGGACACCCTGAACTGGTTGCCAGCCAATTGCAGGGCACAAGGAGACATACAACCATTCACGCGCACACTCATACCTACGGACAATTTAGAGTGCTCAATCAGCCTACCATGCATGTTTTTGGGATGTCTGACCAATTTTGAGAAGCATTCAACTTACTGCTTCGGCGTAATGGTCTCAAACGTGCATGCAGGTTTTTGACAAAAATGCAAGATTCAATCCATAATACCCGATTTCCTGTTGGGTTTGGAATATGGGTGCAAGAGACTTTTTGGAGCAGTTTTGCACAACGTATCCACTCCCCAAATTTCATCACTCTACGTCGAAAAAAACTAATAGGACAGGCCTTTTTTAAAAATTGAAGGGGGCGCCACTGAGCCATTTTATTACATCTTTTGGCAATGTTGCTAAATTCATGAAATCTACATGAAGCCACATGTATGTGCACATTTTGGTGAGTTTTCGAGCATGTTCAGACCTTGAAATTTGCCATTTTGAGAGAAAATGCCGAGGGTCTTTTCACTTTCCTGTTTGGATACTGCAACATCAACGAAAACTCAATATTTTTCATCAGATACCTAAAGACATGTCTTAAGGCTCTCCTGATGCAGGTTTGAGATCAATTGATGTTTTTCACCAGGAGGAGGAGCCTTTTTCGTAAAAAAGGGTGTTTCCTCTTCCCACAAGGGGGCGCCAGGCCTAATGGAAAATATTTCAATGCAGTCGTGTTCAGGTTAAGACACCTTACATGCATGCCAAATATGAAAAAGATTGGACCTTGTATCAGGAAGTTATTAATCATTTACTGAAATTGGCGCGTTGCCAAAAAAACACCCGACTTTGGTACCCCGCCCAGGTCAGGCCCGTGGACGAAAACTCACCATTTTCACAACTTAGTATCTCATATGTCTCATGAACACTTACACCAATTTTGAGGAAGATCCAACGTACTGGCTCGGCGCAACGGTCTGAAACGTGCATGCTGGTTTTCGCCCAAAATGCTATGTTTTTCAACATTCAATCCAGAATATCCCATTTCCTGTTGGGTTTGGAATATGGGTGCTTTAGACTTTTTGAAGCGGTTCTGGACAACGTATCCACTCCCCAAATTTCATCGCCCTACGTTGAAATACATCAAAGCAAAGGGCATTTTGAAAATTGCAAGGGGGCGCCACTGAGCCATTTTTTTATTTTTTTTGTAAACGTTGCCAAATTGTCGAAATTTTCGCGAAGCCGGATGTATGTGCAAATTTTGGTGAGTTTTTGAGCATGTTCAGGCCTTCAAATTGGCCATTTTCATTTGCCATGAAAAAAAAAAAAAAATAATAATAATCCTTCGAAGAACAATAGGGCCTCGCACGCTGAGAGTGCTCGGGCCCTAACTAGGCCTGCAAGCAGGACTGAACGGGCCCTCGCAATCTAGCGCAACTCGGACGTCACGCAACTCGGACTGTGTGCAGGTCAGGGTGGTGGCAGATCCTCCTCTCTCATCATCTCATTAGAACCTAACATGCTCGAAAGTCGCCTATTTACATTCCCACACCCAAGAGATAAAAACCCCTATTGGAGAGAGTACTACAAAAAAGGAGCCACTACTGAGCTGTGCAGCCAAGCCCTTATTCAAAACCAAAATTAATCTTCTAACTGGGCCAATTCGACCAAGTGTGCCAAATATTGTGGCTATATAAGCTGCCTGAGTCTTTGAAAAAAAATATTTCCTTTAAATGGCGAATAAAGGGTTGTCACGGCAACAGACAGAGACACGTGGACATGGGCCGTAAATAAGTATTACAATAGGTCTTCAAACTACAATGACCAACCTGAAAAGAACTGGACATGTATTGGAAAAACGAGTGACTTTCTATTGCCACTAGTTGGCGCTGTAGGGTTGATGCAAATGACCCCTACAAGGCCCTTCAGGGCATGACTCTCAACAAGCACGGGAAGTTTGGCGCAGATATGTTGTATATCTGCCGAGTTATGACTGTTCAAAGTTTTTGGAGAGAAAAATTGTTGACAGTCATTTTCACTTTCCTGTTTGGACCCCTCCGCTTCAACGAAACTTCAATATTTTTCATCAGGCACCTGAAGACAGGTCTTAAGGCTACCCTTATGCAGGTTTGAGGTCAACAGATTTTTTTTCCTTGGAGGACGAACCTGTCTCGTAAAAAAAGGCATTTCCTGTTCTCACTAGGGGGCGCTAGGCCTAATGGGTAATATTTCAATGCACTCGTGTTAAGGGTGGGATGTCGCACATACATGCCAGATATGAAAAAGATTGAACGTTGTGTGAAGGAACTATTAGTCATTTACTGAATTTGTCATTTTGCCGAAAAAATGGCCGACTTTGGCACCCCGCCCAGGTCAGGCCCGTGAATGAAAACACACCATTTTGATAACTTAAGATTTCATATGCCTCATTAACAGTCTCGCCAATTTTGAGAATGATCAAACTAATTCCCTAGGTGCCAAGGTGTAAAATGTGCACACTGTAAATCGATAAAAAATTCGCATTCAAACCAAAATACCCGATTTCCTGTTGGGTTTGGAATACGCATGCAAGAGACTTTTTGGAGCAGTTTTGTACAAGGTATCGACTCACCGAATTTCATCCCTCTACGTAGAAAAAACCTAAATGGAGAGGCCTTTTTGAAAATTTCAAGGGGGCGCCACTGAGCCATTTTGTTACATGTTTTCGTAACGTTGCAAGATTATTGAACGTTATGGAAAGCCGCATTTATGTCCAAATTTTTGTGAGTTTTCGTGCATGTTGAAGCTTCCAAATGTAAACTCCTACTGTGAACCGATAAAAATTTCACATTCGATTCAAAATACCCGATTTCCTGTTGGATTTGGAATACGGGTGCAAGAGACTTTTTGGAGCAGTTTTGCATAAGGTATCTACTCCCCAAATTTCCTCGCTCTATGTTGAAAAAACCCAATAGGAAAGGCCTTTTTTAAAACTTCTTTCTGTCGCCACTAGTTGGCACTGTAGAGTTGATGCAAATGACCCCTACAAGAACCTTCAGGGTATGACTCTCAACAAACACGGAAAGTTTGGCGCAGATATGTTGCATATCTGCCGAGTTATGACTGTTCAAAATTTTTGGCGAGACAAATTGTTGACGGTCATTTTCACTTCCAGTTTGGACCTCTCCGCTTCAACGAAACCTCAATATTTTTCATCAGGGACCTGAACACATGTCTTGAGGCTCCCCTGAAACAGGTTTGAGGTCAATAGATTTTTTTCCCTTGGAGGAGGAGCCTGTCTCGTAAAGAAGGCCATTTCCTGTTCCCACTAGGGGGCGCCAGGCCTAATGGGTAATATTTCAATGCAGTCGTGTTCAGGCTGGGATATCTCATATACATGCTAGAAATGAAAAAGATTGAACGTTGTATCACGGAGTTTTTAATCATTTTCTGAATTTGGTATTTTGCCCAAAAATGGCCGACTTTGGGACCACGCCCAGGCCAGACCCTTGAATGAAAACACACCATTTTGAAAACTTAAGATCTCATATGTCTCCTGAATAGTCTGGCCAATTTTGAAGACGATCCAACTATTTTCTTCAGCGACAAGGTCTCAAATGTAAATCGATAAAATTTCACATTTGATCCAAAATTTCCGGCTTCCTGTTGGGTTTGGAATATGGGTGCAAGAGACTTTTTGGAGCAGTTTTGCACAATGTATCGACTCGCCAAATTTCATCGTTCTACGTTGAAAAAACCTAATAGGAAAGGCCTTTTTGAAAATTTCAAGGGGGCGCCACTGAGCCATTTTGTTAAATTTTTTTGTAGATTATCAAAATTTACGCAAAGTTGAATGTATGTGCAAATTTTGGTGAGTTTTCGTGCATGTTCAAGCCTCCAAACGTAAACTCCAACTGTGAACCGAAAAAATTTCACATTCGATCCAAAATACCCGATTTCCTGTTGGATTTGGAATATGGGTGCAAGAGGCTTTTTTGAACAGTTAGGCATAAGGTATCTACTCCCCAAATTTCATTGCTCTACGTTGAAAACCTGAGAGGAGAGGCCTTTTTGAAAATTTTAAGGGTCAAGGGGGCGCCACTGAGCCATTTTTTGACATTTTTTCAAAACGACGCAAGATTATCGAAATTTACGCGAATCTGCACGTATGTGCAAATTTTGGTGACTTTTCGTGCATGTTCAGGCCTCCAAATTGGCCATTTTCATTTGCCATGAAGAAAGAAGAATAATAATAATAACTAGGCCTGCAAGCAGGACTGAACGGGCCCTCGCGATCTAGCGCAACTCGGACGTCACGCAACTCGGACTGTGTGCAGGTCAGGGCGGTGGCAGATCCTCCTCTCTAATCATCTCATTAGAACCTAACATGCTCGAAAGTCGCCTATTTACATTCCCACACCCAAGAGATAAAAACCCCTATTGGAGAGAGTACTACAAAAAAGGAGCCACTACTGAGCTGTGCAGCCAAGCCCTTATTCAAAACTAAAATTAATCTTCTAACTGGGCCAATTCGACCAAGTGTGCCAACTATTGTGGCTCTATAAGCTGCCTGAGTCTCTGAAAAAAAATATTTCCTTTAAATGGCGAACAAAGGGTCGTCACGGCAACAGACAGAGACACGTGGACATGGGCCGTAAATAAGTATTTTAATAGGTCTTGAAACTACAATGACCAACCTGAAAAGAACTGGACATGTATTGGAAAAACGAGTGACTTTCTATTGCCACTAGTTGGCGCTGTAGGGTTGATGCAAATGACCCCTACAAGGCCCTTCAGGGTATGACTCTCAACAAGCACGGGAAGTTTGGCGCAGATATGTTGTATATCTGCCGAGTTATGACTGTTCAAAGTTTTTGGAGAGAAAAATTGTTGACAGTCATTTTCACTTTCCTGTTTGGACCCCTCCGCTTCAACGAAACTTCAATATTTTTCATCAGGCACCTGAACACAGGTCTTAAGGCTTCCCTTTTGCAGGTTTGAGGTAGATTGATTTTTTCCCTTTAGAGGAGGAGTGTGTCCCGTAAAAAAGGGCATTTCCTGTTCCCACTAGGAGGCGCCAGGCACAAATGGTAAATTTTCAATCCAGTCCTGCTCAGGCTAGTATACCTCACACACATGCCAGATTTAAAATAGATTGAACGTTGTATGAGGGAGTTATCAGTCATTTTCCGAATTCGGTGTTTTGGCGAAAAAATGGCCGACTTTGGCACCCCGCCCAGGTCAGGCCCGTGAATGAAAACACACCATTTTTATAACTTAAGATTTCATATGCCTCATGAACAGGCTCGCCAATTTTGAGAATGATCAAACTAATTCCCTAGGTGCCAAGGTGTAAAATGTGCACACTGTAAATCGATAAAAATTTCACATTCAATCCAAAATACCCGATTTCCTGTAGGATTTGGAATGTGTGTGCAAGAGACTTTTTGGAGCAGTTTTGCACAAAGTTTTGACTCTCCAAATTTCATCACTCTATGTTAGAAAAACCTAAATGGAGAGGCCTTTTTGAAAATTTCAAGGGGGCGCCACTGAGCCATTTTGTTAAATTTTTTCGTAACGTTGCAAGATTATCGAACGTTATCCAAAGCCGCATGTATGTGCAAATTTTGGTGAGTTTTTATGCATATTCAAGCCTCCAAATGTAAACTCTTACTGTGAACCCATGAAAATTTCACATTCGATCCAAAATACCCAATTTCCTGTTGGATTTGGAATATGGGTGCAAGAGACTTTTTGGAGCAGTTTTGCATAAGGTATCTACTCCCCAAATTTCCTTGCTCTATGTTGAAAAAACCCAATAGGAAAGGCCTTTTTTAAAACTTCTTTCTTTCGCCACTAGTTGGCACTGTAGAGTTGATGCAAATGACCCCTACAAGAACCTTCAGGGTATGACTCTCAACAAACACGGAAAGTTTGGCGCAGATATGTTGCATATCTGCCGAGTTATGACTGTTCAAAGTTTTTGGCGAGACAAATTGTTGACGGTCATTTTCACTTCCAGTTTGGACCTCTCCGCTTCAACGAAACCTCAATATTTTTTATCAGGGACCTGAACACATGTCTTGAGGCTCCCCTGAAACAGGTTTGAGGTCAATAGTTTTTTTTCCCTTGGAGGAGGAGCCTGTCTCGTAAAGAAGGCCATTTCCTGTTCCCACTAGGGGGCGCCAGGCCTAATGGGTAATATTTCAATGCAGTCGTGTTCAGGCTGGGATATCTCATATACATGCTAGAAATGAAAAAGATTGAACGTTGTATCACGGAGTTTTTAATCATTTTCTGAATTTGGTATTTTGCCCAAAAATGGCCGACTTTGGGACCACGCCCAGGCCCGACCCTTGAGTGAAAACACACCATTTTGAAAACTTAAGATCTCATATGTCTCCTGAATACTCTGACCAATTTTGAAGACGATCCAACTATTTTCTTCAGCGACAAGGTCTCAAATGTAAATCGATAAAATTTCACATTTGATCCAAAATTTCCGACTTCCTGTTGGATTTGGAATATGGGTGCAAGAGACTTTTTGGAGCAGTTTTGCACAATGTATCGACTCGCCAAATTTCATCGTTCTACGTTGAAAAAACCTAATAGGAAAGGCCTTTTTGAAAATTTCAAGGGGGCGCCACTGAGCGATTTTGTTAAATTTTTTTGTAGATTATCAAAATTTACGCAAAGTTGCATGTATGTGCAAATTTTGGTGAGTTTTCGTGCATGTTCAGGCCTCCAAATGTAAACCCCAACTGTGAACCGATAAAAATTTCACATTTGATCCAAAATATCCGATTTCCTGTTGGATTTGGAATATGGGTGCAAGAGGCTTTTTTGAACAGTTAGGCATAAGGTATCTACTCCCCAAATTTCATTGCTCTACGTTGAAAACCTGAGAGGAGAGGCCTTTTTGAAAATTTTAAGGGTAAAGGGGGCGCCACTGAGCCATTTTTTGACATTTTTTCAAAACGACACAAGATTATCGAAATTTACGCGAAGCGGCACGTATGTGCAAATTTTGGTGACTTTTCGTGCATGTTCAGGCCTCCAAATTGGCCATTTTCATTTGCCCTGAAAAAAGAATAATAATAATAATAATAATAATAATAATAATAATAATAATAATAATAATAATAATCCTTTGCAAAACAATAGGGCCTTCGCACGTCTAGTGCTCGGGCCCTAATAATAATAATAATAATCCTTTGCATTACAATAGGGCCTTCGCACGTCTAGTGCTCGGGCCCTAATAATAATCCTTTGCAAAACAATAGGGCCTTCGCACGCTCAGTGCTCGGGCCCTAATAATAATCCTTTGCAAAACAATAGGGCCTTCGCACGCTGAGTGCTCGGGCCCTAATAATAATAACTAGGCCTGCAAGCAGGACTGAACGGGCCCTCGCAATCTAGCGCAACTCGGACGTCACGCAACTCGGACTGTGTGCAGGTCAGGGTGGTGGGAGATCCTCCTCTCTAATCATATCATTAGAACCTAACATGCTCGAAAGTCGCCTATTTACATTCCCACACCCAAGAGATAAAAACCCCTATTGGAGAGAGTACTACAAAAAAGGAGCCACTACTGAGCTGTGCAGCCAAGCCCTTATTCAAGACCAAAATTAATCTTCTAACTGGGCCAATTCGACCAAGTGTGCCAACTATTGTGGCTCTATAAGCTCCCTGAGTCTCTGAAAAAAAATACTTCCTTTAAATGGCGAACAAAGGGTCGTCACAGCAACAGACAGAGACATGTGGACATGGGCCGTAAAAAAGTATTTTAATAGGTCTTGAAACTACAATGACCAACATGAAAAGAACTGGACATGTTTTGGAAAAACGAGTGACTTTCTATCGCCACTAGTTGGCGCTGTAGGGTTGATGCAAATGACCCCTACAAGGCCCTTCAGGGTATGACTCTCAACAAGCACGGGAAGTTTGGCGCAGATATGTTGTATATCTGCCGAGTTATGACTGTTCAAAGTTTTTGGAGAGAAAAATTGTTGACAGTCATTTTCACTTTCCTGTTTGGACCCCTCCACTTCAACGAAACTTCAATATTTTTCATCAGGCACCTGAAGACAGGTCTTAAGGTTTCCCTTATGCAGGTTTGAGGTAGATTGATTTTTTCCCTTTAGAGGAGGAGTGTGGCCCGTAAAAAAGGGCATTTCCTGTTCCCACTAGGAGGCGCCAGGCACAAATGGTAAATTTTCAATCCAGTCCTGCTCAGGCTGGTATACCTCACACACATGCCAGATTTGAAATAGCTCGAACGTTGTATGAGGGCGTTATCAGTCATTTTCCGAATTCGGTGTTTTGGCGAAAAAATGGAAGAATTTGGCACCCCGCCCAGGTCAGGCCCGTGAATGAAAACACACCATTTTTATAACTTAAGATTTCATATGCCTAATGAACAGTCTCACCAATTTTGAGAATGATCAAACTAATTCCCTAGGTGCCAAGGTGTAAAATGTGCACACTGTAAATCGATAAAAAGTTCACATTCAATCCAAAATACCCGATTTCCTGTAGGATTTGGAATGTGTGTGCAAGAGACTTTTTGGAGCAGTTTTGCACAAAGTTTTGACTCTCCAAATTTCATCACTCTATGTTAGAAAAACCTAAATGGAGAGGCCTTTTTGAAAATTTCAAGGGGGCGCCACTGAGCCATTTTGTTAAATTGTTTCGTAACGTTGCAAGATTATCGAACGTTATCCAAAGCCGCATGTATGTGCAAATTTTGGTGAGTTTTTATGCATATTCAAGCCTCCAAATGTAAACTCTTACTGTGAACCCATGAAAATTTCACATTCGATCCAAAATACCCGATTTCCTGTTGGATTTGGAATATGGGTGCAAGAGACTTTTTGGAGCAGTTTTGCATAAGGTATCTACTCCCCAAATTTCCTTGCTCTATGTTGAAAAAACCCAATAGGAAAGGCCTTTTTAAAAACTTCTTTCTGTCGCCACTAGTTGGCACTGTAGAGTTGATGCAAATGACCCCTACAAGAACCTTCAGGGTATGACTCTCAACAAACACGGAAAGTTTGGCGCAGATATGTTGCATATCTGCCGAGTTATGACTGTTCAAAATTTTTGGCGAGACAAATTGTTGACAGTCATTTTCACTTCCAGTTTGGACCTCTCCGCTTCAACGAAACCTCAATATTTTTCATCAGGGACCTGAACACATGTCTTGAGGCTCCCCTGAAACAGGTTTGAGGTCAATAGATTTTTTTCCCTTGGAGGAGGAGCCTGTCTCGTAAAGAAGGCCATTTCCTGTTCCCACTAGGGGGCGCCAGGCCTAATGGGTAATATTTCAATGCAGTCGTGTTCAGGCTGGGATATCTCATATACATGCTAGAAATGAAAAAGATTGAACGTTGTATCACGGAGTTTTTAATCATTTTCTGAATTTGGTATTTTGCCCAAAAATGGCCGACTTTGGGACCACGCCCAGGTCAGACCCTTGAGTGAAAACTCACCATTTTCAAAACTTAAGATCTCATATGTCTCCTGAATAGTCTGACCAATTTTGAAGACGATCCAACTATTTTCTTCAGCGACAAGGTCTCAAATGTAAATCGATAAAATTTCACATTTGATCCAAAATTTCCGGCTTCCTGTTGGGTTTGGAATATGGGTGCAAGAGACTTTTTGGAGCAGTTTTGCACAATGTATCGACTCGCCAAATTTCGTTGTTCTACGCTGAAAAAACCTAATAGGAAAGGCCTTTTTGAAAATTTCAAGGGGGCGCCACTGAGCCATTTTGTTAAATTTTTTTGTAGATTATCAAAATTTACGCAAAGTTGCATGTATGTGCAAATTTTGGTGAGTTTTTGTGCATGTTCAGGCCTCCAAATGTAAACTCCAACTGTGAACCGATAAAAATTTCACATTTGATCCAAAATATCCGATTTCCTGTTGGATTTGGAATATGGGTGCAAGAGGCTTTTTTGAACAGTTAGGCATAAGGTATCTACTCCCCAAATTTCATTGCTCTACGTTGAAAACCTGAGAGGAGAGGCCTTTTTGAAAATTTTAAGGGTCAAGGGGGCGCCACTGAGCCATTTTTTGACATTTTTTCAAAACGACACAAGATTATCGAATTTTACGCAAAGCCGCACGTATGTGCAAATTTTGGTGACTTTTCGTGCATGTTCAGGCCTCCAAATTGGCCATTTTCATTTGCCCTGAAAAAAGAATAATAATAATAATAATAATAATAATAATAATCCTTTGCAAAACAATAGGGCCTTCGCACGCTCAGTGCTCGGGCCCTAATAATAATAATAATAATAATAATAATAATAATCCTTTGCAAAACAATAGGGCCTTCGCACGCTCAGTGCTCGGGCCCTAATAATAATAACTAGGCCTGCAAGCAGGACTGAACGGGCCCTCGCAATCTAGCGCAACTCGGACGTCACGCAACTCGGACTGAGTGCAGGTCAGGGTGGTGGCAGATCCTCCTCTCTAATCATCTCATTAGAACCTAACATGCTCGAAAGTCGCCTATTTACATTCCCACACCCAAGAGATAAAAACCCCTATTGGAGAGAGTACTACAAAAAAGGAGCCACTACTGAGCTGTGCAGCCAAGCCCTTATTCAAAACCAAAATTAATCTTCTAACTGGGCCAATTCGACGAAGTGTGCCAAATATTGTGGCTATATAAGCTGCCTGAGTCTTTGAAAAAAAATATTTCCTTTAAATGGCGAATAAAGGGTCGTCACGGCAACAGACAGAGACACGTGGACATGGGCCGTAAATAAGTATTACAATAGGTCTTCAAATTACAATGACCAACCTGAAAAGAACTGGACATGTATTGGAAAAACGAGTGACTTTCTATCGCCACTAGTTGGCGCTGTAGGGTTGATGCAAATGACCCCTACAAGGCCCTTCAGGGTATGACTCTCAACAAGCACGGGAAGTTTGGCGCAGATATCTTGTATATCTGCCGAGTTATGACTGTTCAAAGTTTTTGGAGAGAAAAATTGTTGACAGTCATTTTCACTTTCCTGTTTGGACCCCTCCGCTTCTACGAAACTTCAATATTTTTCATCAGGCACCTGAAGACAGGTCTTAAGGTTTCCCTTATACAGGTTTGAGGTAGATTGATTTTTTCCCTTTAGAGGAGGAGTGTGTCCCGTAAAAAAGGGCATTTCCTGTTCCCACTAGGAGGCGCCAGGCACAAATGGTAAATTTTCAATCCAGTCCTGCTCAGGCTGGTATACCTCACACACATGCCAGATTTAAAATAGATTGAACGTTGTATGAGGGAGTTATCAGTCATTTTCCGAATTTGGTGTTTTGGCGAAAAAATTGAAGAATTTGGCGCCCCGCCCAGGTCAGGCCCGTGAAAGAAAACACACCATTTTTATAACTTAAGATTTCATATGCCTCATGAACAGTCTCACCAATTTTGAGAATGATCAAACTAATTCCCTAGGTGCCAAGGTGTAAAATGTGCACACTGTAAATCGATAAAAAGTTCACATTCAATCCAAAATACCCGATTTCCTGTAGGATTTGGAATGTGTGTGCAAGAGACTTTTTGGAGCAGTTTTGCACAAAGTATCGACTCTCCAAATTTCATCACTCTACGTTGAAAAAACCTAAATGGAGAGGCCTTTTTGAAAATTTCAAGGGGGCGCCACTGAGCCATTTTGTTACATGTTTTCGTAACGTTGCAAGATTATCGAACGTTATCCAAAGCCGCATGTATGTGCAAATTTTGGTGAGTTTTTATGCATATTCAAGCCTCCAAATGTAAACTCTTACTGTGAACCCATGAAAATTTCACATTCGATCCAAAATACCCGATTTCCTGTTGGATTTGGAATACGGGTGCAAGAGACTTTTTGGAGCAGTTTTGCATAAGGTATCTACTCCCCAAATTTCCTCGCTCTATGTTGAAAAAACCCAATAGGAAAGGCCTTTTTTAAAACTTCTTTCTGTCGCCACTAGTTGGCACTGTAGAGTTGATGCAAATGACCCCTACAAGAACCTTCAGGGTATGACTCTCAACAAACACGGAAAGTTTGGCGCAGATATGTTGCATATCTGCCGAGTTATGACTGTTCAAAGTTTTTGGCGAGACAAATTGTTGACGGTCATTTTCACTTCCAGTTTGGACCTCTCCGCTTCAACGAAACCTCAATATTTTTCATCAGGCACCTGAACACATGTCTTGAGGCTCCCCTGAAACAGGTTTGAGGTCAATAGATTTTTTTCCCTTGGAGGAGGATCCTCTCTCGTAAAGAATGCCATTTCCTGTTCCTACTAGGGGGCGCCAGGCCTAATGAGTAATATTTCAATGCAGTCGTGTTCAGGCTGGGATATCTCATATACATGCTAGAAATGAAAAAGATTGAACGTTGTATCACGGAGTTTTTAATCATTTTTTGAATTTGGTATTTTGCCTAAAAATGGCCAACTTTGGGACTACGCCCAGGCCAGACCCTTGGATGAAAACTCACCATTTTGAAAACTTAAGATCTCATATGTCTCCTGAATAGTCTGACCAATTTTGAAGACGATCCAACTATTTTCTTCAGCGACAAGGTCTCAAATGTAAATCGATAAAATTTCGCATTTGATCCAAAATTTCCGACTTCCTGTTGGATTTGGAATATAGGTGCAAGAGACTTTTTGGAGCAGTTTTACACAATGTATCGACTCACCAAATTTCATCATTCTACGTTGAAAAAACCTAATAGGACAGGCCTTTTTGAAAATTTCAAGGGGGCGCCACTGAGCCTTTTTGTTAATTTTTTTCAAAGATTATCAAAATTGACGCAAACTTGAACATATGTGCACATTTTGGTGAGTTTTCGTGCATGTTCAAGCCTCCAAATGTGAACTCCAACTGTGAACCGAAAAAATTTCAGATTCGATCCAAAATAACCGATTTCCTGTTGGATTTGGAATATGGGTGCAAGAGGCTTTTTTGAGCAGTTAGGCATAAGGTATCTACTCCCCAAATTTCATTGCTCTACGTTGAAAACCTGAGAGGAGAGGCCTTTTTGAAAATTTTAAGGGTCAAGGGGGCGCCACTGAGCCATTTTTTGACATTTTTTCAAAACGACACAAGATTATCGAAATTTACGCAAAGCCGCACGTATGTGCAAATTTTGGTGACTTTTCGTGCATGTTCAGGCCTCCAAATTGGCCATTTTCATTTGCCCTGAAAAAAGAAGAATAATAAAAACAAGGCCTGCAAGCAGGACTGAACGGGCCCTCGCAATCTAGCGCAACTCGGACGTCACGCAACTCGGACTGTGTGCAGGTCAGGGTGGTGGCAGATCCTCCTCTCTAATCATCTCATTAGAACCTAACATGCTCGAAAGTCGCCTATTTACATTCCCACACCCAAGAGATAAAAACCCCTATTGGAGAGAGTACTACAAAAAAGGAGCCACTACTGAGCTGTGCAGCCAAGCCCTTATTCAAAACCAAAATTAATCTTCTAACTGGGCCAATTCGACCAAGTGTGCCAACTATTGTGGCTCTATAAGCTCCCTGAGTCTCTGAAAAAAAATATTTCCTTTAAATGGCGAACAAAGGGTCGTCACGGCAACAGACAGAGACACGTGGACATGG
Source organism: Corythoichthys intestinalis (assembly GCF_030265065.1). Taxonomy (NCBI): domain Eukaryota; kingdom Metazoa; phylum Chordata; class Actinopteri; order Syngnathiformes; family Syngnathidae; genus Corythoichthys; species Corythoichthys intestinalis. The sequence goes on along the minus strand of NC_080409.1, from coordinate 3,766,237 downwards.
GCCGTAAAAAAGTATTTTAATAGGTCTTGAAACTACAATGACCAACATGAAAAGAACTGGACATGTTTTGGAAAAACGAGTGACTTTCTATCGCCACTAGTTGGCGCTGTAGGGTTGATGCAAATGACCCCTACAAGGCCCTTCAGGGTATGACTCTCAACAAGCACGGGAAGTTTGGCGCAGATATCTTGTATATCTGCCGAGTTATGACTGTTCAAAGTTTTTGGAGAGAAAAATTGTTGACAGTCATTTTCACTTTCCTGTTTGGACCCCTCCGCTTCAACGAAACTTCAATATTTTTCATCAGGCACCTGAAGACAGGTCTTAAGGTTTCCCTTATACAGGTTTGAGGTAGATTGATTTTTTCCCTTTAGAGGAGGAGTGTGTCCCGTAAAAAAGGGCATTTCCTGTTCCCACTAGGAGGCGCCAGGCACAAATGGTAAATTTTCAATCCAGTCCTGCTCAGGCTGGTATACCTCACACACATGCCAGATTTAAAATAGATTGAACGTTGTATGAGGGAGTTATCAGTCATTTTCCGAATTTGGTGTTTTGGCGAAAAAATGGAAGAATTTGGCGCCCCGCCCAGGTCAGGCCCGTGAAAGAAAACACACCATTTTTATAACTTAAGATTTCATATGCCTCATGAACAGTCTCACCAATTTTGAGAATGATCAAACTAATTCCCTAGGTGCCAAGGTGTAAAATGTGCACACTGTAAATCGATAAAAAGTTCACATTCAATCCAAAATACCCGATTTCCTGTAGGATTTGGAATGTGTGTGCAAGAGACTTTTTGGAGCAGTTTTGCACAAAGTATCGACTCTCCAAATTTCATCACTCTACGTTGAAAAAACCTAAATGGAGAGGCCTTTTTGAAAATTTCAAGGGGGCGCCACTGAGCCATTTTGTTACATGTTTTCGTAACGTTGCAAGATTATCGAACGTTATCCAAAGCCGCATGTATGTGCAAATTTTGGTGAGTTTTTATGCATATTCAAGCCTCCAAATGTAAACTCTTACTGTGAACCCATGAAAATTTCACATTCGATCCAAAATACCCGATTTCCTGTTGGATTTGGAATACGGGTGCAAGAGACTTTTTGGAGCAGTTTTGCATAAGGTATCTACTCCCCAAATTTCCTCGCTCTATGTTGAAAAAACCCAATAGGAAAGGCCTTTTTTAAAACTTCTTTCTGTCGCCACTAGTTGGCACTGTAGAGTTGATGCAAATGACCCCTACAAGAACCTTCAGGGTATGACTCTCAACAAACACGGAAAGTTTGGCGCAGATATGTTGCATATCTGCCGAGTTATGACTGTTCAAAGTTTTTGGCGAGACAAATTGTTGACGGTCATTTTCACTTCCAGTTTGGACCTCTCCGCTTCAACGAAACCTCAATATTTTTCATCAGGCACCTGAACACATGTCTTGAGGCTCCCCTGAAACAGGTTTGAGGTCAATAGATTTTTTTCCCTTGGAGGAGGATCCTCTCTCGTAAAGAATGCCATTTCCTGTTCCTACAAAGGGGGCGCCAGGCCTAATGAGTAATATTTCAATGCAGTCGTGTTCAGGCTGGGATATCTCATATACATGCAAGAAATGAAAAAGATTGAACGTTGTATCACGGAGTTTTTAATCATTTTTTGAATTTGGTATTTTGCCTAAAAATGGCCAACTTTGGGACTACGCCCAGGCCAGACCCTTGGATGAAAACTCACCATTTTGAAAACTTAAGATCTCATATGTCTCCTGAATAGTCTGACCAATTTTGAAGACGATCCAACTATTTTCTTCAGCGACAAGGTCTCAAATGTAAATCGATAAAATTTCGCATTTGATCCAAAATTTCCGACTTCCTGTTGGATTTGGAATATAGGTGCAAGAGACTTTTTGGAGCAGTTTTACACAATGTATCGACTCACCAAATTTCATCATTCTACGTTGAAAAAACCTAATAGGACAGGCCTTTTTGAAAATTTCAAGGGGGCGCCACTGAGCCTTTTTGTTAATTTTTTTCAAAGATTATCAAAATTTACGCAAACTTGAACATATGTGCACATTTTGGTGAGTTTTCGTGCATGTTCAAGCCTCCAAATGTGAACTCCAACTGTGAACCGAAAAAATTTCAGATTCGATCCAAAATAACCGATTTCCTGTTGGATTTGGAATATGGGTGCAAGAGGCTTTTTTGAGCAGTTAGGCATAAGGTATCTACTCCCCAAATTTCATTGCTCTACGTTGAAAACCTGAGAGGAGAGGCCTTTTTGAAAATTTTAAGGGTCAAGGGGGCGCCACTGAGCCATTTTTTGACATTTTTTCAAAACGACACAAGATTATCGAAATTTACGCAAAGCCGCACGTATGTGCAAATTTTGGTGACTTTTCGTGCATGTTCAGGCCTCCAAATTGGCCATTTTCATTTGCCCTGAAAAAAGAAGAATAATAAAAACTAGGCCTGCAAGCAGGACTGAACGGGCCCTCGCAATCTAGCGCAACTCGGACGTCACGCAACTCGGACTGTGTGCAGGTCAGGGTGGTGGCAGATCCTCCTCTCTAATCATCTCATTAGAACCTAACATGCTCGAAAGTCGCCTATTTACATTCCCACACCCAAGAGATAAAAACCCCTATTGGAGAGAGTACTACAAAAAAGGAGCCACTACTGAGCTGTGCAGCCAAGCCCTTATTCAAAACCAAAATTAATCTTCTAACTGGGCCAATTCGACCAAGTGTGCCAACTATTGTGGCTCTATAAGCTCCCTGAGTCTCTGAAAAAAAATATTTCCTTTAAATGGCGAACAAAGGGTCGTCACGGCAACAGACAGAGACACGTGGACATGGGCCGTAAAAAAGTATTTTAATAGGTCTTGAAACTACAATGACCAACATGAAAAGAACTGGACATGTTTTGGAAAAACGAGTGACTTTCTATCGCCACTAGTTGGCGCTGTAGGGTTGATGCAAATGACCCCTACAAGGCCCTTCAGGGTATGACTCTCAACAAGCACGGGAAGTTTGGCGCAGATATCTTGTATATCTGCCGAGTTATGACTGTTCAAAGTTTTTGGAGAGAAAAATTGTTGACAGTCATTTTCACTTTCCTGTTTGGACCCCTCCGCTTCAACGAAACTTCAATATTTTTCATCAGGCACCTGAAGACAGGTCTTAAGGTTTCCCTTATACAGGTTTGAGGTAGATTGATTTTTTCCCTTTAGAGGAGGAGTGTGTCCCGTAAAAAAGGGCATTTCCTGTTCCCACTAGGAGGCGCCAGACACAAATGGTAAATTTTCAATCCAGTCCTGCTCAGGCTGTTATACCTCACACACATGCCAGATTTAAAATAGATTGAAGGTTGTATGAGGGAGTTATCAGTCATTTTCCGAATTCGGTGTTTTGGCGAAAAAATGGAAGAATTTGGCGCCCCGCCCAGGTCAGGCCCGTGAATGAAAACACACCATTTTTATAACTTAAGATTTCATATGCCTCATGAACAGTCTCACCAATTTTGAGAATGATCAAACTAATTCCCTAGGTGCCAAGGTGTAAAATGTGCACACTGTAAATCGATAAAAAGTTAACATTCAATCCAAAATACCCGATTTCCTGTAGGATTTGGAATGTGTGTGCAAGAGACTTTTTGGAGCAGTTTTGCACAAAGTTTTGACTCTCCAAATTTCATCACTCTATGTTAGAAAAACCTAAATGGAGAGGCCTTTTTGAAAATTTCAAGGGGGCGCCACTGAGCCATTTTGTTAAATTGTTTCGTAACGTTGCAAGATTATCGAACGTTATCCAAAGCCGCATGTATGTGCAAATTTTGGTGAGTTTTTATGCATATTCAAGCCTCCAAATGTAAACTCTTACTGTGAACCCATGAAACTTTCACATTCGATCCAAAATACCCGATTTCCTGTTGGATTTGGAATATGGGTGCAAGAGACTTTTTGGAGCAGTTTTGCATAAGGTATGTACTCCCCAAATTTCCTTGCTCTATGTTGAAAAAACCCAATAGGAAAGGCCTTTTTTAAAACTTCTTTCTGTCGCCACTAGTTGGCACTGTAGAGTTGATGCAAATGACCCCTACAAGAACCTTCAGGGTATGACTCTCAACAAACACGGAAAGTTTGGCGCACATATGTTGCATATCTGCCGAGTTATGACTGTTCAAAATTTTTGGCGAGACAAATTGTTGACGGTCATTTTCACTTCCAGTTTGGACCTCTCCGCTTCAACGAAACCTCAATATTTTTCATCAGGGACCTGAACACATGTCTTGAGGCTCCCCTGAAACAGGTTTGAGGTCAATAGATTTTTTTCCCTTGGAGGAGGAGCCTGTCTCGTAAAGAAGGCCATTTCCTGTTCCCACTAGGGGGCGCCAGGCCTAATGGGTAATATTTCAATGCAGTCGTGTTCAGGCTGGGATATCTCATATACATGCTAGAAATGAAAAAGATTGAACGTTGTATCACGGAGTTTTTAATCATTTTCTGAATTTGGTATTTTGCCCAAAAATGGCCGACTTTGGGACCACGCCCAGGTCAGACCCTTGAGTGAAAACTCACCATTTTGAAAACTTAAGATCTCATATGTCTCCTGAATAGTCTGACCAATTTTGAAGACGATCCAACTATTTTCTTCAGCGACAAGGTCTCAAATGTAAATCGATAAAATTTCACATTTGATCCAAAATTTCCGGCTTCCTGTTGGGTTTGGAATATGGGTGCAAGAGACTTTTTGGAGCAGTTTTGCACAATGTATCGACTCGCCAAATTTCATTGTTCTACGTTGAAAAAACCTAATAGGAAAGGCCTTTTTGAAAATTTCAAGGGGGCGCCACTGAGCCATTTTGTTAATTTTTTTTGTAGATTATCAAAATTTACGCAAAGTTGCATGTATGTGCAAATTTTGGTGAGTTTTCGTGCATGTTCAGGCCTCCAAATGTAAACTCCAACTGTGAACCGATAAAAATTTCACATTTGATCCAAAATATCCGATTTCCTGTTGGATTTGGAATATGGGTGCAAGAGGCTTTTTTGAACAGTTAGGCATAAGGTATCTACTCCCCAAATTTCATTGCTCTACGTTGAAAACTTGAGAGGAGAGGCCTTTTTGAAAATTTTAAGGGTCAAGGGGGCGCCACTGAGCCATTTTTTGACATTTTTTCAAAACGACACAAGATTATCGAATTTTACGCAAAGCCGCACGTATGTGCAAATTTTGGTGACTTTTCGTGCATGTTCAGGCCTCCAAATTGGCCATTTTCATTTGCCCTGAAAAAAGAAGAATAATAATAATAATAATAAAAATAATAATAATAACTAGGCCTGCAAGCAGGACTGAACGGGCCCTCGCAATCTAGCGCAACTCGGACGTCACGCAACTCGGACTGTGTGCAGGTCAGGGTGGTGGCAGATCCTCCTTTCTAATCATCTCATTAGAACCTAACATGCTCTAAAGTCGCCTATTTATATTCCCACACCCAAGAGATAAAAACCCCTATTGGAGAGAGTACTACAAAAAAGGAGCCACTACTGAGCTGTGCAGCCAAGCCCTTATTCAAAACCAAAATTAATCTTCTAACTGGGCCAATTCGACCAAGTGTGCCAACTATTGTGGCTCTATAAGCTCCCTGAGTCTCTGAAAAAAAATATTTCCTTTAAATGGCGAACAAAGGGTCGTCACGGCAACAGACAGAGACACGTGGACATGGGCCGTAAAAAAGTATTTTAATAGGTCTTGAAACTACAATGACCAACATGAAAAGAACTGGACATGTTTTGGAAAAACGAGTGACTTTCTATCGCCACTAGTTGGCGCTGTAGGGTTGATGCAAATGACCCCTACAAGGCCCTTCAGGGTATGACTCTCAACAAGCACGGGAAGTTTGGCGCAGATATCTTGTATATCTGCCGAGTTATGACTGTTCAAAGTTTTTGGAGAGAAAAATTGTTGACAGTCATTTTCACTTTCCTGTTTGGACCCCTCCGCTTCAACGAAACTTCAATATTTTTCATCAGGCACCTGAAGACAGGTCTTAAGGTTTCCCTTATGCAGGTTTGAGGTAGATTGATTTTTTCCCTTTAGAGGAGGAGTGTGTCCCGTAAAAAAGGGCATTTCCTGTTCCCACTAGGAGGCGCCAGGCACAAATGGTAAATTTTCAATCCAGTCCTGCTCAGGCTGTTATACCTCACACACATGCCAGATTTAAAATAGATTGAAGGTTGTATGAGGGAGTTATCAGTCATTTTCCGAATTCGGTGTTTTGGCGAAAAAATGGAAGAATTTGGCGCCCCGCCCAGGTCAGGCCTGTGAATGAAAACACACCATTTTTATAACTTAATATTTCATATGCCTCATGAACAGTCTCACCAATTTTGAGGATGATCAAACTAATTCCCTCCGTGCCAAGGTCTCAAATGTGCACACTGTAAATCGATAAAAATTTCACATTCAATCCAAAATACCCGATTTCCTGTTGGGTTTGGAATACGCATGCAAGAGACTTTTTGGAGCAGTTTTGTACAAGGTATCGACTCTCCGAATTTCATCCCTCTACGTTGAAAAAACCTAAATGGAGAGGCCTTTTTGAAAATTTCAAGGGGGCGCCACTGAGCCATTTTGTTACATGTTTTCGTAACGTTGCAAGATTATCGAACGTTATGCAAAGCCGCATGTATGTGCAAATTTTGGTGAGTTTTTATGCATATTCAAGCCTCCAAATGTAAACTCTTACTGTGAACCCATGAAAATTTCACATTCGATCCAAAATACCCAATTTCCTGTTGGATTTGGAATATGGGTGCAAGAGACTTTTTGGAGCAGTTTTGCATAAGGTATCTACTCCCCAAATTTCCTCGCTCTATGTTGAAAAAACCCAATAGGAAAGGCCTTTTTTAAAACTACTTTCTGTCGCCACTAGTTGGCACTGTAGAGTTGATGCAAATGACCCCTACAAGAACCTTCAGGGTATGACTCTCAACAAACACGGAAAGTTTGGCGCAGATATGTTGCATATCTGCCGAGTTATGACTGTTCAAAGTTTTTGGCGAGACAAATTGTTGACGGTCATTTTCACTTCCAGTTTGGACCTCTCCGCTTCAACGAAACCTCAATATTTTTCATCAGGCACCTGAACACATGTCTTGAGGCTCCCCTGAAACAGGTTTGAGGTCAATAGATTTTTTTCCCTTGGAGGAGGAGCCTGTCTCGTAAAGAAGGCCATTTCCTGTTTCCACTAGGGGCGCCAGGCCTAATGGGTAATATTTCAATGCAGTCATGTTCAGGCTGGGATATCTCATAAACATGCTAAAAATGAAAAAGATTGAACGTTGGATCACGGAGTTTTTAATCATTTTCTGAATTTGGTATTTTGCCTAAAAATGGCCGACTTTGGGACCACGCCCAGGCCAGACCCTTGAATGAAAACACACCATTTTGAAAACTTAAGATCTCATAGGTCTCCTGAATAGTCTGACCAATTTTGAAGACGATCCAACTTTATCCTTCAGCGACAAGGTCTCCAATGTAAATCGATAAAATTTCGCATTTGACCCAAAATTTCCGGCTTCCTGTTGGGTTTGGAATATGGGTGCAAGAGACTTTTTGGAGCAGTTTTGTACAATGTATCGACTCACTAAATTTCATTGTTCTACGTTGAAAAAACCTAATAGGAGAGGCCTTTTTGAAAATTTCAAGGGGGCGCCACTGAGCCATTTTGTTAATTTTTTTTGTAGATTATCAAAATTTACGCAAAGTTGAATGTATGTGCAAATTTTGGTGAGTTTTCGTGCATGTTCAAGCCTCCAAACGTAAACTCCAACTGTGAACCGAAAAAATTTCACATTCGATCCAAAATACCCGATTTCCTGTCGAATTTGGAATATGGGTGCAAGAGGCTTTTTTGAACAGTTAGGCATAAGGTATCTACTCCCCAAATTTCATCGCTCTACGTTGAAAACCTGAGAGGAGAGGCCTTTTTTAAAATTTTAAGGGTCAAGGGGGCGCCACTGAGCCATTTTTTGAAATTTTTTCAAAACGACGCAAGATTATCAAATTTTACGCGAATCTGCACGTATGTGCAAATTTTGGTGACTTTTCGTGCATGTTCAGGCCTCCAAATTGGCCATTTTCATTTGCCATGAAAAAAGAATAATAATAATAATAATAATAATAATAATAATCCTTTGCATTACAATAGGGCCTTCGCACGCCTAGTGCTCGGGCCCTAATAATAATAATAATAATAATAATAATAATAATCCTTTGCAAAACAATAGGGCCTTCGCACGCTCAGTGCTCGGGCCCTAACTAGGCCTGCAAGCAGGACTGAACGGGCCCTCGCAATCTAGCGCAACTCGGACGTCACGCAACTCGGACTGTGTGCAGGTCAGGGTGGTGGCAGATCCTCCTCTCTAATCATCTCATTAGAACCTAACATGCTCGAAAGTCGCCTATTTACATTCCCACACCCAAGAGATAAAAACCCCTATTGGAGAGAGTACTACAAAAAAGGAGCCACTACTGAGCTGTGCAGCCAAGCCCTTATTCAAAACCAAAATTAATCTTCTAACTGGGCCAATTCGACCAAGTGTGCCAACTATTGTGGCTCTATAAGCTCCCTGAGTCTCTGAAAAAAAATATTTCCTTTAAATGGCGAACAAAGGGTCGTCACGGCAACAGACAGAGACACGTGGACATGGGCCGTAAAAAAGTATTTTAATAGGTCTTGAAACTACAATGACCAACATGAAAAGAACTGGACATGTTTTGGAAAAACGAGTGACTTTATATCGCCACTAGTTTGCGCTGTAGGGTTGATGCAAATGACCCCTACAAGGCCCTTCAGGGTATGACTCTCAACAAGCACGGGAAGTTTGGCGCAGATATCTTGTATATCTGCCGAGTTATGACTGTTCAAAGTTTTTGGAGAGAAAAATTGTTGACAGTCATTTTCACTTTCCTGTTTGGACCCCTCCGCTTCAACGAAACTTCAATATTTTTCATCAGGCACCTGAAGACAGGTCTTAAGGTTTCCCTTATGCAGGTTTGAAGTAGATTGATTTTTTCCCTTTAGAGGAGGAGTGTGTCCCGTAAAAAAGGGCATTTCCTGTTCCCACTAGGAGGCGCCAGGCACAAATGGTAAATTTTCAATCCAGTCCTGCTCAGGCTGGTATACCTCACACACATGCCAGATTTAAAATAGATTGAACGTTGTATGAGGGAGTTATCAGTCATTTTCCGAATTCGGTGTTTTGGCGAAAAAATGGAAGAATTTGGCGCCCCGCCCAGGTCAGGCCCGTGAATGAAAACACACCATTTTTATAACTTAAGATTTCATATGCCTCATGAACAGTCTCACCAATTTTGAGAATGATCAAACTAATTCCCTAGGTGCCAAGGTGTAAAATGTGCACACTGTAAATCGATAAAAAGTTAACATTCAATCCAAAATACCCGATTTCCTGTAGGATTTGGAATGTGTGTGCAAGAGACTTTTTGGAGCAGTTTTGCACAAAGTTTTGACTCTCCAAATTTCATCACTCTATGTTAGAAAAACCTAAATGGAGAGGCCTTTTTGAAAATTTCAAGGGGGCGCCACTGAGCCATTTTGTTAAATTGTTTCGTAACGTTGCAAGATTATCGAACGTTATCCAAAGCCGCATGTATGTGCAAATTTTGGTGAGTTTTTATGCATATTCAAGCCTCCAAATGTAAACTCTTACTGTGAACCCATGAAAATTTCACATTCGACCCAAAATACCCGATTTCCTGTTGGATTTGGAATATGGGTGCAAGAGACTTTTTGGAGCAGTTTTGCATAAGGTATCTACTCCCCAAATTTCCTTGCTCTATGTTGAAAAAACCCAATAGGAAAGGCCTTTTTTAAAACTTCTTTCTGTCACCACTAGTTGGCACTGTAGAGTTGATGCAAATGACCCCTACAAGAACCTTCAGGGTATGACTCTCAACAAACACGGAAAGTTTGGCGCAGATATGTTGCATATCTGCCGAGTTATGACTGTTCAAAATTTTTGGCGAGACAAATTGTTGACGGTCATTTTCACTTCCAGTTTGGACCTCTCCGCTTCAACGAAACCTCAATATTTTTCATCAGGGACCTGAACACATGTCTTGAGGCTCCCCTGAAACAGGTTTGAGGTCAATAGATTTTTTTCCCTTGGAGGAGGAGCCTGTCTCGTAAAGAAGGCCATTTCCTGTTCCCACTAGGGGGCGCCAGGCCTAATGGGTAATATTTCAATGCAGTCGTGTTCAGGCTGGGATATCTCATACACATGCTAGAAATGAAAAAGATTGAACGTTGTATCACGGAGTTTTTAATCATTTTCTGAATTTGGTATTTTGCCCAAAAATGGCCGACTTTGGGACCACGCCCAGGTCAGACCCTTGAGTGAAAACTCACCATTTTGAAAACTTAAGATCTCATATGTCTCCTGAATAGTCTGACCAATTTTGAAGACGATCCAACTATTTTCTTCAGCGACAAGGTCTCAAATGTAAATCGATAAAATTTCACATTTGATCCAAAATTTCTGGCTTCCAGTTGGGTTTGGAATATGGGTGCAAGAGACTTTTTGGAGCAGTTTTGCACAATGTATCGACTCGCCAAATTTCATCGTTCTACGTTGAAAAAACCTAATAGGAAAGGCCTTTTTGAAAATTTCAAGGGGGCGCCACTGAGCCATTTTGTTAAATTTTTTTGTAGATTATCAAAATTTACGCAAAGTTGCATGTATGTGCAAATTTTGGTGAGTTTTCGTGCATGTTCAGGCCTCCAAATGTAAACTCAAACTGTGAACCGATAAAAATTTCACATTTGATCCAAAATATCCGATTTCCTGTTGGATTTGGAATATGGGTGCAAGAGGCTTTTTTGAACAGTTAGGCATAAGGTATCTACTCCCCAAATTTCATTGCTCTACGTTGAAAACCTGAGAGGAGAGGCCTTTTTGAAAATTTTAAGGGTCAAGGGGGCGCCACTGAGCCATTTTTTGACATTTTTTCAAAACGACACAAGATTATCGAAATTTACGCAAAGCCGCACGTTTGTGCAAATTTTGGTGACTTTTCGTGCATGTTCAGGCCTCCAAATTGGCCATTTTCATTTGCCCTGAAAAAAGAATAATAATAATAATAATAACTAGGCCTGCAAGCAGGACTGAACGGGCCCTCGCAATCTAGCGCAACTCGGACTGTGTGCAGGTCAGGGTGGTGGCAGATCCTCCTCTCTAATCATCTCATAAGAACCTAACAAGCTCGAAAGTCGCCTCTTTACATTCACACACCTAACAGATAAAAAAAAAACCTAGTGGAGAGAGTACTACAAAAAAGGAGGTACTACTGAGCTGTGCAGCCAAGCCCTTATTCAAAACCAAAATTAATATTCTAACTGGGCCAATTCGACCAAGTGTGCCAAATATTTTGGCTCTATAAGCTGCCTGAGTCTCTGAAAAAAAGTATTTCCTTTAAATGGCGAATAAAGGGTCGTCACGGCAACAGACAGAGACACGTGGACATGGGCTGTAAATAAGTATTTTAATAGGTCTTGAAACTACAATGACCAACCTGAAAAGAACTGGACATGTATTGGAAAAACGAGTGACTTTCTATTGCCACTAGTTGGCGCTGTAGGGTTGATGCAAATGACCCCTACAAGGCCCTTCAGGGTATGACTCTCAACAAGCACGGGAAGTTTGGCGCAGATATGTTGTATATCTGCCGAGTTATGACTGTTCAAAGTTTTTGGAGAGAAAAATTGTTGACAGTCATTTTCACTTTCCTGTTTGGACCCCTCCGCTTCAACGAAACTTCAATATTTTTTATCAGGCACCTGAAGACAGGTCTTAAGGCTTCCCTTATGCAGCTTTGAGGTAGATTGATTTTTTCCCTTTAGAGGAGGAGTGTGTCCCGTAAAAAAAGGGCATTTCCTGTTCCCACTAGGAGGCGCCAAGCACAAATGGTAAATTTTCAATCCAGTCCTGCTCAGGCTGGTATACCTCACACACATGCCAGATTTAAAATAGATTGAACGTTGTATGAGGGAGTTATCAGTCATTTTCCGAATTCGGTGTTTTGGCGAAAAAATGGCCGACTTTGGCACCCCGCCCAGGTCAGGCCCGTGAATGAAAACACACCATTTTGATAACTTAAGATTTCATATGCCTCATGAACAGTCTCGCCAATTTTGAGAATGATCAAACTAATTCCCTAGGTGCCAAGGTGTAAAATGTGCACACTGTAAATCGATAAAAATTTCACATTCAATCCAAAATACCCGATTTCCTGTTGGGTTTGGAATACGCATGCAAGAGACTTTTTGGAGCAGTTTTGTACAAGGTATCGACTCTCCGAATTTCATCCCTCTACGTTGAAAAAACCTAAATGGAGAGGCCTTTTTGAAAATTTCAAGGGGGCGCCACTGAGCCATTTTGTTACATGTTTTTGTAACGTTGCAAGATTATTGAACGTTATGCAAAGCCACATGTATGTCCAAATTTTTGTGAGTTTTCGTGCATGTTCAAGCCTCCAAATGTAAACTCCTACTGTGAACCCATGAAAATTTCACATTCGATCCAAAATACCCGATTTCCTGTTGGATTTGGAATATGGGTGCAAGAGACTTTTTGGAGCAGTTTTGCATAAGGTATCTACTCCCCAAATTTCCTTGCTCTATGTTGAAAAAACCCAATAGGAAAGGCCTTTTTTAAAACTTCTTTCTGTCGCCACTAGTTGGCACTGTAGAGTTGATGCAAATGACCCCTACAAGAACCTTCAGGGTATGACTCTCAACAAACACGGGAAGTTTGGCGCAGATATGTTGCATATCTGCCGAGTTATGACTGTTCAAAGCTTTTTGCGTGACAAATTGTTTACGTTCATTTTCACTTTCCTGTTTGGACCCCTCCGCCTCAACGAAACCTCAATATTTTTCATCAGGCACCTGAACACAGGTCTTAAGGCTCCCCTGATGCAGGTTTGAGGTCAACAGATTTTTTTCCCTTGGAGGAGGAACCTGTCTCGTAAAAAAAGGCATTTCCTGTTCTCACTAGGGGGCGCTAGACCTAATGGGTAATATTTCAATGCACTCGTGTTAAGGGTGGGATACCACACATACATGCCAAATATGAAAAAGATTGAACGTTGTGTCAAGGAACTATTAGTCATTTACTGAATTTGTCATTTTGCCGAAAAAATGGCCGACTTTGGCACCACGCCCAGGTCAGACCCGTGAATGAAAACGCACCATTTTCAAAACTTAAGATTTCATATGTCTCCTGAATAGTCTCACCAATTTTCAAGATGATCCAACCAACTCCCTCGGCGAAAAGGTCTCAAATGTGCACCCTGTAAATCGACAAAAATTTAATATCTGACCCAAAATAACCGATTTCCTGTTGGGTTTGGAATATGGGTGTAAATGCTTTTTTGGAGCGGTTTTGGACAAGGTATAGACCCCCCAAATTTCATTGCTCTACGCTGAAAGACCCTAATGTTATAGGCCAATTTTAAAATTTCAAGGGGGCGCCACTGAGCCATTTTGTTATATTTTTTTGCAACGTTGCAAAATTATCGAAATTTACAATTTTCCGGACGTATGTGCAAATTTTGGTGACTTTTCGTGCATGTTCAGGCCTCCAAATTGGCCGTTTTCATTTGCCCTGAAAAAAAAAAAATAAAATAAAAAAAAAAATAATCCTTTGCAAAACAATAGGGCCTTCGCACGCTTAGTGCTCGGGCCCTAATAATAATAATAATCCTTTGCAAAACAATAGGGCCTTCGCACGCTTAGTGCTCGGGCCCTAATAATAATAATAATAATAATCCTTTGCAAAACAATAGGGCCTTCGCACGCTCAGTGCTCGGGCCCTAATAATAATAATAATAATCCTTTGCAAAACAAGAGGGCCTTCGCACGCTTAGTGCTCGGGCCCTAATAACTAGGCCTGCAAGCAGGACTGAACGGGCCCTCGCAATCTAGCGCAACTCGGACTGTGTGCAGGTCAGGGTGGTGGCAGATCCTCCTCTCTAATCATCTCATTAGAACCTAACATGCTCGAAAGTCGCCTCTTACATTACCACACCCAAGAGATAAAAACCCCTATTGGAGAGAGTATTACAAAAAAGGAGCCACTACTGAGCTGTGCAGCCAAGCCCTTATTCAAAACCAAAATTAATCTTCTAACTGGGCCAATTTGACCAAGTGTGCCAAATATTGTGGCTCTATAAGCTGCCTGACTCTCTGGAAAAAAAATATTTCCTTTAAATGGCGAACAAAGGGTCGTCACGGCAACAGACAGACACGTGGACATGGGCCGTAAATAAGTATTTTAATAGGTCTTGAAACTACAATGACCAAACTGAAAAGAACTGGACATGTATTGGAAAAATGAGTGACTTTCTATTGCCACTAGTTGGCGCTGTAGGGTTGATGCAAATGACCCCTACAAGGCACTTCAGGGTATGACTCTCAACAAGCACGGGAAGTTTGTCGCAGATATGTTGTATATCTGCCGAGTTATGACTGTTCAAAGTTTTTAGCGAGACAAATTGTTGACGGTCATTTTTACTTTCCTGTTTGGACCCCTCCGCTTCAACGAAACCTCAATATTTTTCATCAGGCACCTGAAGACAGGTCTTAAGGCTTCCCTTATGCAGGTTTGAGGTAGATTGTTTTTTTCCCTTTAGAGGAGGTGTGTGTCCCGTAAAAAAAGGGCTTTTCCTGTTCCCACTAGGAGGCGCCAGGCACAAATGGTAAATTTTCAATCCAGTCCTGCTCAGGCTGGTATACCTCACACACATGCCAGATTTAAAATAGATTGAACGTTGTATGAGGGAGTTATCAGTCATTTTCCGAATTTGGTGCTTTGGCGAAAAAATGGCCGACTTTGGCACCCCGCCCAGCTCAGGCCCGTGAATGAAAACACACCATTTTGATAACTTAAGATTTCATATGCCTCATGAACAGTCTCGCCAATTTTGAGAATGATCAAACTAATTCCCTAGGTGCCAAGGTGTAAAATGTGCACACTGTAAATCGATAAAAATTTCACATTCAATCCAAAATACCCGATTTCCTGTTGGGTTTGGAATACGCATGCAAGAGACTTTTTGGAGCAGTTTTGTACAAGGTATCGACTCTCCGAATTTCATCCCTCTACGTTGAAAAAACCTAAATGGAGAGGCCTTTTTGAAAATTTCAAGGGGGCGCCACTGAGCCATTTTGTTACATGTTTTCGTAACGTTGCAAGATTATCGAACGTTATGCAAAGCCGCATGTATGTGCAAATTTTGGTGAGTTTTTATGCATATTCAAGCCTCCAAATGTAAACTCTTACTGTGAACCCATGAAAATTTCACATTCGATCAAAAATACCCGATTTCCTGTTGGATTTGGAATATGGGTGCAAGAGACTTTTTGGAGCAGTTTTGCATAAGGTATCTACTCCCCAAATTTCCTTGCTCTATGTTGAAAAAACCCAATAGGAAAGGCCTTTTTTAAAAATTCTTTCGGTCGCCACTAGTTGGCACTGTAGAGTTGATGCAAATGACCCCTACAAGAACCTTTAGGGTATGACTCTCAACAAACACGGAAAGTTTGGCGCAGATATGTTGCATATCTGCCGAGTTATGACTGTTCAAAGTTTTTGGCGAGACAAATTGTTGACGGTCATTTTCACTTCCAGTTTGGACCTCTCCGCTTCAACGAAACCTCAATATTTTTCATCAGGGACCTGAACACATGTCTTGAGGCTCCCCTGAAACAGGTTTGAGGTCAATAGATTTTTTTCCCTTGGAGGAGGAGCCTGTCTCGTAAAGAAGGCCATTTCCTGTTCCCACTAGGGGGCGCCAGGCCTAATGGGTAAC
Organism: Corythoichthys intestinalis; assembly: GCF_030265065.1. Taxonomy (NCBI): domain Eukaryota; kingdom Metazoa; phylum Chordata; class Actinopteri; order Syngnathiformes; family Syngnathidae; genus Corythoichthys; species Corythoichthys intestinalis. Next base: position 3,750,351 of record NC_080409.1, on the reverse strand, counting down.
ATTTCAATGCAGTCGTGTTCAGGCTGGGATATCTCATATACATGCTAGAAATGAAAAAGATTGAACGTTGTATCACGGAGTTTTTAATCATTTTCTGAATTTGGTATTTTGCCCAAAAATGGCCGACTTTGGGACCACGCCCAGGTCAGACCCTTGAGTGAAAACTCACCATTTTGAAAACTTAAGATCTCATATGTCTCCTGAATAGTCTGACCAATTTTGAAGACGATCCAATTATTTTCTTCAGCGACAAGGTCTCAAATGTAAATCGATAAAATTTCACATTTGATCCAAAATTTCCGGCTTCCTGTTGGGTTTGGAATATGGGTGCAAGAGACTTTTTGGAGCAGTTTTGCACAATGTATCGACTCGCCAAATTTCATCGTTCTACGTTGAAAAAACCTAATAGGAAAGGCCTTTTTGAAAATTTCAAGGGGGCGCCACTGAGCCATTTTGTTAAATTTTTTTGTAGATTATCAAGATTTACGCAAAGTTGCATGTATGTGCAAATTTTGGTGAGTTTTCGTGCATGTTCAGGTCTCCAAATGTAAACTCCAACTGTGAACCGATAAAAATTTCACATTTGATCCAAAATATCCGATTTCCTGTTGGATTTGGAATATGGGTGCAAGAGGCTTTTTTGAACAGTTAGGCATAAGGTATCTACTCCCCAAATTTCATTGCTCTTCGTTGAAAACCTGAGAGGAGAGGCCTTTTTGAAAATTTTAAGGGTCAAGGGGGCGCCACTGAGCCATTTTTTGACATTTTTTCAAAACGACACAAGATTATCGAAATTTACGCAAAGCCGCACGTATGTGCAAATTTTGGTGACTTTTCGTGCATGTTCAGGCCTCCAAATTGGCCATTTTCATTTGCCCTGAAAAAAGAATAATAATAATAATAATAACTAGGCCTGCAAGCAGGACTGAACGGGCCCTCGCAATCTAGCGCAACTCGGACGTCACGCAACTCGGACTGTGTGCAGGTCAGGGTGGTGGCAGATCCTCCTCTCTAATCATCTCATTAGAACCTAACATGCTCGAAAGTCGCCTCTTACATTACCACACCCAAGAGATAAAAACCCCTATTGGAGAGAGTACTACAAAAAAGGAGCCACTACTGAGCTGTGCAGCCAAGCCCCTATTCAAAACCAAAATTAATCTTCTAACTGGGCCAATTTGACCAAGTGTGCCAAATATTGTGGCTCTATAAGCTGCCTGACTCTCTGGAAAAAAAATATTTCCTTTAAATGGCGAACAAAGGGTCGTCACGGCAACAGACAGACACGTGGACATGGGCCGTAAATAAGTATTTTAATAGGTCTTGAAACTACAATGACCAAACTGAAAAGAACTGGATATGTATTGGAAAAACGAGTGACTTTCTATTGCCACTAGTTGGCGCTGTAGGGTTGATGCAAATGACCCCTACAAGGCACTTCAGGGTATGACTCTCAACAAGCACGGGAAGTTTGTCGCAGATATGTTGTATATCTGCCGAGTTATGACTGTTCAAAGTTTTTAGCGAGACAAATTGTTGACGGTCATTTTCACTTTCCTGTTTGGACCCCTCCGCTTCAACGAAACCTCAATATTCTTCATCAGGCACCTGAACACAGGTCTTAAGGCTTCCCTATGCAGGTTTGAGGTAGATTGTTTTTTTCCCTTTAGAGGAGGTGTGTGTCCCGTAAAAAAGGGCTTTTCCTGTTCCCACTAGGAGGCGCCAGGCACAAATGGTAAATTTTCAATCCAGTCCTGCTCAGGCTGGTATACCTCACACACATGCCAGCTTTAAAATAGATTGAATGTGTATGAGGGAGCTATCAGTAATTTTCCGAATTCGGTGTTTTGACGAAAAAATGGCCGATTTTGGCACCCCGCCCAGGTCAGGCCCGTGAATGAAAACACACCATTTTGATAACTTAAGATTTCATATGCCTCATGAACAGTCTCGCCAATTTTGAGAATGATCAAACTAATTCCCTAGGTGCCAAGGTCTCAAATGTGCACACTGTAAATCGATAAAAATTTCACATTCAATCCAAAATACCCGATTTCCTGTTGGGTTTGGAATACGCATGCAAGAGACTTTTTGGAGCAGTTTTGTACAAGGTATCGACTCTCCGAATTTCATCCCTCTACGTTGAAAAAACCTAAATGGAGAGGCCTTTTTGAAAATTTCAAGGGGGCGCCACTGAGCCATTTTGTTACATGTTTTCGTAACGTTGCAAGATTATTGAACGTTATGGAAAGCTGCATGTATGTCCAAATTTTTGTGAGTTTTCGTGCATGTTGAAGCCTCCAAATGGAAACTCCTACTGTGAACCGATAAAAATTTCACATTCGATCCAAAATACCCGATTTCCTGTTGGATTTGGAATATGGGTGCAAGAGACTTTTTGGAGCAGTTTTGCATAAGGTATCTACTCCCCAAATTTCCTTGCTCTATGTTGAAAAAACCCAATAGGAAAGGCCTTTTTTAAAACTTCTTTCTGTCGCCACTAGTTGGCACTGTAGAGTTGATGCAAATGACCCCTACAAGAACCTTCAGGGTATGACTCTCAACAAACACGGAAAGTTTGGCGCAGATATGTTGCATATCTGCCGAGTTATGACTGTTCAAAATGTTTGGCGAGACAAATTGTTGACGGTCATTTTCACTTCCAGTTTGGACCTCTCCGCTTCAACGAAACCTCAATATTTTTCATCAGGGACCGGAACACATGTCTTGAGGCTCCCCTGAAACAGGTTTGAGGTCAATAGATTTTTTTCCCTTGGAGGAGGAGCCTGTCTCGTAAAGAAGGCCATTTCCTGTTCCCACTAGGGGGCGCCAGGCCTAATGGGTAATATTTCAATGCATTCGTGTTCAGGCTGGGATATCTCATATACATGCTAGAAATGAAAAAGATTGAACGTTGTATCACAGAGTTTTTAATCATTTTCTGAATTTGGTATTTTGCCTAAAAATGGCCAACTTTGGGACCACGCCCAGGTCAGACCCTTGAGTGAAAACTCACCATTTTGAAAACTTAAGATCTCATATGTCTCCTGAATAGTCTGACCAATTTTGAAGACGATCCAACTATTTTCTTCAGCGACAAGGTCTCAAATGTAAATCGATAAAATTTCACATTTGATCCAAAATTTCCGGCTTCCTGTTGGGTTTGGAATATGGGTGCAAGAGACTTTTTGGAGCAGTTTTGCACAATGTATCGACTCGCCAAATTTCATCGTTCTACGTTGAAAAAACCTAATAGGAAAGGCCTTTTTGAAAATTTCAAGGGGGCGCCACTGAGCCATTTTGTTAAATTTTTTTGTAGATTATCAAAATTTACGCAAATTTGCATGTATGTGCAAATTTTGGTGAGTTTTCGTGCATGTTCAGGCCTCCAAATGTAGACTCCAACTGTGAACCGATAAAAATTTCACATTTGATCCAAAATATCCGATTTCCTGTTGGATTTGGAATATGGGTGCAAGAGGCTTTTTTGAACAGTTAGGCATAAGGTATCTACTCCCCAAATTTCATTGCTCTACGTTGAAAACCTGAGAGGAGAGGCCTTTTTGAAAATTTTAAGGGTCAAGGGGGCGCCACTGAGCCATTTTTTGACATTTTTTCAAAACGACACAAGATTATCGAAATTTACGCAAAGCCACACGTATGTGCAAATTTTGGTGACTTTTCGTGCATGTTCAGGCCTCCAAATTGGCCATTTTCATTTGCCCTGAAAAAAGAATAATAATAATAATAATAATAATAATAATCCTTTGCAAAACAATAGGGCCTTCGCACGCTCAGTGCTCGGGCCCTAATAATAATAACTAGGCCTGCAAGCAGGACTGAACGGGCCCTCGCAATCTAGCGCAACTCGGACGTCACGCAACTCGGACTGTGTGCAGGTCAGGGTGGTGGCAGATCCTCCTCTCTAATCATCTCATTAGAACCTAACAAGCTCGAAAGTCTCCTCTTTACATTCACACACCTAACAGGTAAAAAAACTATTGGAGAGAGTACTACAAAAAAGGAGCCACTACTGAGCTGTGCAGCCAAGCCCTTATTCAAAACCAAAATTAATATTCTAACTGGGCCAATTCGACCAAGTGTGCCAAATATTGTGGCTCTATAAGCTGCCTGAGTCTCTGAAAAAAAATATTTCCTTTAAATGGCGAACAAAGGGTCGTCATGGCAACAGACAGAGACACGTGGACATTGGCCGTAAATAAGTATTTTAATAGGTCTTGAAACTACAATGACCAACCTGAAAAGAGCTGGACATGTATTGGAAAAACGAGTGACTTTCTATTGCCACTAGTTGGCGCTGTAGGGTTGATGCAAATGACCCCTACAAGGCCCTTCAGGGTATGACTCTCAACAAGCACGGGAAGTTTGGCGCAGATATGTTGTATATCTGCCAAGTTATGACTGTTCAAAGTTTTTGGAGAGAAAAATTGTTAACAGTCATTTTCACTTTCCTGTTTGGACCCTTCCGCTTCAACGAAACTTCAATATTTTTCATCAGGCACCTGAAGACAGGTCTTAAGGCTTCCCTTATGCAGGTTTGAGGTAGATTGATTTTTTCCTTTTAGAGGAGGAGTGTGTCCCGTAAAAAAGGGCATTTCCTGTTCCCACTAGGAGGCGCCAGGCACAAATGGTAAATGTTCAATCCAGTCCTGCTCAGGCTGGTATACCTCACACACATGCCAGATTTAAAATAGATTGAATGTTGTATGAGGGAGTTATCAGTCATTTTCCGAATTTGGTGTTTTGGCGAAAAAATGGCCGACTTTGGCACCCCGCCCAGGTCAGGCCCGTGAATGAAAACACACCATTTTGATAACTTAAGATTTCATATGCCTCATGAACAGTCTCGCCAATTTTGAGAATGATCAAACTAATTCCCTAGGTGCCAAGGTGTAAAATGTGCACACTGTAAATCGATAAAAATTTCACATTCAATCCAAAATACCCGATTTCCTGTTGGGTTTGGAATACGCATGCAAGAGACTTTTTTGAGCAGTTTTGTACAAGGTATCGACTCTCCGAATTTCATCCCTCTACGTTGAAAAAACCTAAATGGAGAGGCCTTTTTGAAAATTTCAAGGGGGCGCCACTGAGCCATTTTGTTACATGTTTTCGTAACGTTGCAAGATTATCGAACGTTATGCAAAGCCGCATGTATGTGCAAATTTTGGTGAGTTTTTATGCATATTCAAGCCTCAAAATGTAAACTCTTACTGTGAACCCATGAAAATTTATCATTCGATCCAAAATACCCGATTTCCTGTTGGATTTGGAATATGGGTGCAAGAGACTTTTTGGAGCAGTTAGGCATAAGGTATGTACTCCCCAAATTTCCTTGCTCTATATTGAAAAAACCCAATAGGAAAGGCCTTTTTTTAAAAATTCTTTCTGTCGCCACTAGTTGGCACTGTAGAGTTGATGCAAATGACCCCTACAAGAACCTTCAGGGTATGACTCTCAACAAACACGGAAAGTTTGGCGCAGATATGTTGCATATCTGCCGAGTTATGACTGTTCAAAGTTTTTGGCGAGACAAATTGTTGACGGTCATTTTCACTTCCAGTTTGGACCTCTCCGCTTCAACGAAACCTCAATATTTTTCATCAGGCACCTGAACACATGTCTTGAGGCTCCCCTGAAACAGGTTTGAGGTCAATAGATTTTTTTCCCTTGGAGGAGGAGCCTGTCTCGTAAAGAAGGCCATTTCCTGTTTCCACTAGGGGCGCCAGGCCTAATGGGTAATATTTCAATGCAGTCGTGTTCAGGCTGGGATATCTCATAAACATGCTAAAAATGAAAAAGATTGAACGTTGGATCACGGAGTTTTTAATCATTTTCTGAGTTTGGTATTTTGCCTAAAAATGGCCGACTTTGGGACCACGCCCAGGACAGACCCTTGAATGAAAACACACCATTTTGAAAACTTAAGATCTCATAGGTCTCCTGAATAGTCTGACCAATTTTGAAGACGATCCAACTTTATCCTTCAGCGACAAGGTCTCAAATGTAAATCGATAAAATTTCGCATTTGACCCAAAATTTCCAGCTTCCTGTTGGGTTTGGAATATGGGTGCAAGAGACTTTTTGGAGCAGTTTTGTACAATGTATCGACTCACTAAATTTCATTGTTCTACGTTGAAAAAACCTAATAGGAGAGGCCTTTTTGAAAATTTCAAGGGGGCGCCACTGAGCCATTTTGTTAAATTTTTTTGTAGATTATCAAAATTTACGCAAAGTTGAATGTATGTGCAAATTTTGGTGAGTTTTCGTGCATGTTCAAGCCTCCAAACGTAAACTCCAACTGTGAACCGAAAAAATTTCACATTCGATCCAAAATACCCGATTTCCTGTTGGATTTGGAATATGGGTGCAAGAGGCTTTTTTGAACAGTTAGGCATAAGGTATCTACTCCCCAAATTTCATTGCTCTACGTTGAAAACCTGAGAGGAGAGGCCTTTTTGAAAATTTTAAGGGTCAAGGGGGCGCCACTGAGCCATTTTTTGACATTTTTTCAAAACGACGCAAGATTATCGAAATTTACGCGAATCTGCACGTATGTGCAAATTTTGGTGACTTTTCGTGCATGTTCAGGCCTCCAAATTGGCCATTTTCATTTGCCATGAAGAAAGAATAATAATAACTAGGCCTGCAAGCAGGACTGAACGGGCCCTCGCAATCTAGCGCAACTCGGACGTCACGCAACTCGGACAGTGTGCAGGTCAGGGTGGTGGCAGATCGTCCTCTCTAATCATCTCATTAGAACCTAACATGCGCGAAAGTTGCCTCTTTACATTCACACACCTAAGAGATAAAAACCCCTATTGGACAGAGGACTACAAAAAAGGAGCGAATAAAGGGTCATCACAGCAACAGACAGAGACATGTGGACATGGGCTGTAAAATAAGTATTTTAAAAGGTCTTGAAACTACAATGACCAACCTGAAAAGAACTGGACATATATTTAAAAAAATGAGTGACTTTCTATTGCCACTAGTTGGCGCTGTAGGGTTGATGCAAATGACCCCTACAGGACCCTTCAGACTATGACTCAACAAGCACGATATGTTTGGCGCAGATATGTTGTAGAAGTTATGACTGTTCAAAACTTGTGGTGAGACGAAATGGCTTCAGTCATTTTTACTTCTCCTGTTGGACCCTTCTGCTTCAACCAAACCTCAGTATTTTTCATCAGGCACCTGAACACATGTCTTCAGGCTCCCCTGATGCAGGTTTGAGGTGAATAGATTTTTTTTTCCTTGGAGGAGGAGCCTGTTTCGTAAAAAAGGCATTTCCTGTTCCCACTAGGGGGCGCTAGGCCTAATGAGTAATATTTCAATGCACTCGTGTTCAGGGTGGGATCCCGCACATACATGCCAGATATGAAAAAGATTGAACGTTGTTTCAAGGAGCTATTAGTCCTTTACTGAATTTGTCATTTTGCCGAAAAAATGGCCGACTTTGGCACCACGCCCAGGTCAGACCCATGAATGAAAACACACCATTTTGAAAAGTTTAGATTTCATAGGTCTCCTGAATTGTCTAACCAATTTTGAAGATGATCCAATTGATTCCCTCTGTGACAAGGTCTCAAATGTGCACCCTGTTAATTGATAAAAATTTCACATTCGATCCAAAATACCCGATTTCCTGTTGGGTTTGGAATATGGGTGCAAGAGACTTTTTGGAGCAGTTTTGCACAAGGTATCGACTCCCCAAATTTCATTGCTCTACGTTAAAAAAACTTAATAGGAAACGCCTTTTTGAAAAATTCAAGGGGGCGCCACTGAGCCATTTTGTTACATTTTTTTGTAACGTTGCAAGATTATCGAAATCCACACAAAGCCGCATGTATGTGCAAAATTTGGTGAGTTTTCGTGCATGTCCAGGCCTCGAAATGTAAACTGTACTAGAAATGGACAGAAATTTCACATTTGATCCAAAATACCCGATTTTCTGTTGGATTTGGAATATGGGTGCAAGAGGCTTTTTTGAGCAGTTAGGCATAAGGTATCTACTCCCCAAATTTCATTGCTCTACGTTGAAAAAACCCAACAGGAAAGGCCTTTTTTAAAACTTCTTTCTGTCGCCACTAGTTGGCACTGTAGAGTTGATGCAAATGACCCCTACAAGAACCTTCAGGGTATGACTCTCAACAAACACGGAAAGTTTGGCGCAGATATGTTGCATATCTGCCGAGTTATGACTGTTCAAAGTTTTTGGCGAGACAAATTGTTGACGGTCATTTTCACTTCCAGTTTGGACCTCTCCGCTTCAACGAAACCTCAATATTTTTCATCAGGCACCTGAACACATGTCTTGAGTCTCCCCTGAAACAGGTTTGAGGTCAAAAGATTTTTTTCCCTTGGAGGAGGAGCCTGTCTCGTAAAGAAGGCCATTTCCTGTTTCCACTAGGGGCGCCAGGCCTAATGGGTAATATTTCAATGCAGTCGTGTTCAGGCTGGGATATCTCATAAACATGCTAAAAATGAAAAAGATTGAACGTTGGATCACGGAGTTTTTAATCATTTTCTGAATTTGGTATTTTGCCTAAAAATGGCCGACTTTGGGACCACGCCCAGGCCAGACCCTTGAATGAAAACACACCATTTTGAAAACTTAAGATCTCATAGGTCTCCTGAATAGTCTGACCAATTTTGAAGACGATCCAACTTTATCCTTCAGCGACAAGGTCTCAAATGTAAATCGATAAAATTTCGCATTTGACCCAAAATTTCCAGCTTCCTGTTGGGTTTGGAATATGGGTGCAAGAGACTTTTTGGAGCAGTTTTGTACAATGTATCGACTCACTAAATTTCATTGTTCTACGTTGAAAAAACCTAATAGGAGAGGCCTTTTTGAAAATTTCAAGGGGGCGCCACTGAGCCATTTTGTTAAATTTTTTTGGAGATTATCAAAATTTACGCAAAGTTGAATGTATGTGCAAATTTTGGTGAGTTTTCGTGCATGTTCAAGCCTCCAAACGTAAACTCCAACTGTGAACCGAAAAAATTTCACATTCGATCCAAAATACCCGATTTCCTGTTGGATTTGGAATATGGGTGCAAGAGGCTTTTTTGAACAGTTAGGCATAAGGTATCTACTCCCCAAATTTCATTGCTCTACGTTGAAAACCTGAGAGGAGAGGCCTTTTTGAAAATTTTAAGGGTCAAGGGGGCGCCACTGAGCCATTTTTTGACATTTTTTCAAAACGACGCAAGATTATCGAAATTTACGCGAATCTGCACGTATGTGCAAATTTTGGTGACTTTTCGTGCATGTTCAGGCCTCCAAATTGGCCATTTTCATTTGCCATGAAGAAAGAATAATAATAATAATAATAATAATAATAATAATCCTTTGCATTACAATAGGGCCTTCGCACGTCTAGTGCTCGGGCCCTAATAATAATAATAATAATAATAACTAGGCCTGCAAGCAGGACTGAACGGGCCCTCGCAATCTAGCGCAACTCGGACGTCACGCAACTCGGACTGTGTGCAGGTCAGGGTGGTGGCAGATCCTCCTCTCTAATCATCTCATTAGAACCTAACATGCTCGAAAGTCGCCTATTTACATTCCCACACCCAAGAGATAAAAACCCCTATTGGAGAGAGTACTACAAAAAAGGAGCCACTACTGAGCTGTGCAGCCAAGCCCTTATTCAAAACCAAAATTAATCTTCTAACTGGGCCAATTCGACCAAGTGTGCCAACTATTGTGGCTCTATAAGCTCCCTGAGTCTCTGAAAAAAAATATTTCCTTTAAATGGCGAACAAAGGGTCGTCACGGCAACAGACAGAGACACGTGGACATGGGCCGTAAAAAAGTATTTTAATAGGTCTTGAAACTACAATGACCAACATGAAAAGAACTGGACATGTTTTGGAAAAACGAGTGACTTTCTATCGCCACTAGTTGGCGCTGTAGGGTTGATGCAAATGACCCCTACAAGGCCCTTCAGGGTATGACTCTCAACAAGCACGGGAAGTTTGGCGCAGATATCTTGTATATCTGCCGAGTTATGACTGTTTAAAGTTTTTGGAGAGAAAAATTGTTGACAGTCATTTTCACTTTCCTGTTTGGACCCCTCCGCTTCAACGAAACTTCAATATTTTTCATCAGGCACCTGAAGACAGGTCTTAAGGTTTCCCTTATGCAGGTTTGAGGTAGATTGATTTTTTCCCTTTAGAGGAGGAGTGTGTCCCGTAAAAAAGGGCATTTCCTGTTCCCACTAGGAGGCGCCAGGCACAAATGGTAAATTTTCAATCCAGTCCTGCTCAGGCTGGTATACCTCACACACATGCCAGATTTAAAATAGATTGAACGTTGTATGAGGGAGTTATCAGTCATTTTCCGAATTCGGTGTTTTGGCGAAAAAATGGAAGAATTTGGCGCCCCGCCCAGGTCAGGCCCATGAATGAAAACACACCATTTTTATAACTTAAGATTTCATATGCCTCATGAACAGTCTCACCAATTTTGAGAATGATCAAACTAATTCCCTAGGTGCCAAGGTGTAAAATGTGCACACTGTAAATCGATAAAAAGTTCACATTCAATCCAAAATACCCGATTTCCTGTAGGATTTGGAATGTGTGTGCAAGAGACTTTTTGGAGCAGTTTTGCACAAAGTTTTGACTCTCCAAATTTCATCACTCTATGTTAGAAAAACCTAAATGGAGAGACCTTTTTGAAAATTTCAAGGGGGCGCCACTGAGCCATTTTGTTAAATTTTTTCGTAACGTTGCAAGATTATCGAACGTTATCCAAAGCCGCATGTATGTGCAAATTTTGGTGAGTTTTTATGCATGTTCAAGCCTCCAAATGTAAACTCCTACTGTGAACCGATAAAAATTTCACATTCGATCAAAAATACCCGATTTCCTGTTGGATTTGGAATACGGGTGCAAGAGACTTTTTGGAGCAGTTTTGCACAAGGTATCGACTCCCCAAATTTCATCACTCTCTGTTAAAAAAACCTAATAGGAAACGCCTTTTTGAAAAATTCAAGGGGGCGCCACTGAGGCATTTTGCTACATTTTTTTCGTAACATTGCAAGATTATCGAACGTTATCTAAAGCCGCATGTATGTGCAAATTTTTACGAGTTTTTGTGAATATTCAAGCCTCCAAATGTAAACTCCTACTGTGAACCCATGAAAATTTCACATTCGATCCAAAATACCCGATTTCCTGTTGGATTTGGAATATGGGTGCAAGAGACTTTTTGGAGCAGTTTTGCATAAGGTATCTACTCCCCAAATTTCCTTGCTCTATGTTGAAAAAACCCAATAGGAAAGGCCTTTTTTAAAACTTCTTTCTGTCGCCACTAGTTGGCACTGTAGAGTTGATGCAAATGACCCCTACAAGAACCTTCAGGGTATGACTCTCAACAAACATGGGAAGTTTGGCGCAGATATGTTGTATATCTGCCGAGTTATGACTGTTCAAAGTTTTTTGCGTGACAAATTGTTGAAGTTCATTTTCACTTTCCTGTTTGGACCCCTCCGCCTCAACGAAACCTCAATATTTTTCATCAGGCATCTGAACACAGGTCTTAAGGCTCCCCTGATGCAGGTTTGAGGTCAACAGATTTTTTTCCCTTGGAGGAGGAACCTGTCTCGTAAAAAAAGGCATTTCCTGTTCTCACTAGGGGGCGCTAGACCTAATGGGTAATATTTCAATGCACTCGTGTTAAGGGTGGGATACCGCATATACATGGCAGATATGAAAAAGATTGAAAGTTGTGTCAAGGAATTATTAGCCATTTACTGAATTCGGTGTTTTGCCGAAAAAATGGCCGACTTTGGCACCACGCCCAGGTCAGACCCGTGAATGAAAACACACCATTTTAGAAACTTAAGATCTCATATGTCTCCTGAACAGTCTCACCAATTTTGAAGATGATCCAACTAACTCCCTCGGCGAAAAGGTCTCAAATGTGCACCCTGTAAATCGATAAAAATTTCATATTTGATCCAAAATAACCGATTTCCTGTTGGGTTTGGAATATGCGTGTAAATGCTTTTTTGGAGCGGTTTTGGACAAGGTATAGACCCCCCAAATTTCATTGCTCTACGCTGACAGACCCTAATGTTATAGGCCAATTTTAAAATTTCAAGGGGGCGCCACTGAGCCATTTTGTTATATTTTTTTGCAACGTTGCAAAATTATCGAAATTTACAATTTTCCGGACGTATGTGCAAATTTTGGTGACTTTTCGTGCATGTTCAGGCCTCCAAATTGGCCGTTTTCATTTGCCCTGAAAAATAAAAAATAAAAAAAAAAAAAAAAAAATAATCCTTTGCAAAACAATAGGGCCTTCGCACGCTTAGTGCTCGGGCCCTAATAATAATCCTTTGCATTACAATAGGGCCTTCGCACGTCTAGTGCTCGGGCCCTAATAATCCTTTGCATTACAATAGGGCCTTCGCACGCCTAGTGCTCGGGCCCTAATAATAACTAGGCCTGCAAGCAGGACTGAACGGGCCCTCGCAATCTAGCGCAACTCGGACGTCACGCAACTCGGACTGTGTGCAGGTCAGGGTGGTGGCAGATCCTCCTCTCTAGTCATCTCATTAGAACCTAACATGCTCGAAAGTCGCCTATTTACATTCCCACACCCAAGAGATAAAAACTCCTATTGGAGAGAGTACTACAAAAAAGGAGCCACTACTGAGCTGTGCAGCCAAGCCCTTATTCAAAACCAAAATTAATCTTCTAACTGGGCCAATTCGTCCAAGTGTGCCAAATATTGTGGCTCTATAAGCTGCCTGAGTCTCTGAAAAAAAATATTTCCTTTAAATGGCGAACAAAGGGTCGTCACGGCAACAGACAGAGACACGTGGACATTGGCCGTAAATAAGTATTTTAATAGGTCTTGAAACTACAATGACCAACCTGAAAAGAGCTGGACATGTATTGGAAAAACGAGTGACTTTCTATTGCCACTAGTTGGCGCTGTAGGGTTGATGCAAATGACCCCTACAAGGCCCTTCAGGGTATGACTCTCAACAAGCACGGGAAGTTTGGCGCAGATATGTTGTATATCTGCCAAGTTATGACTGTTCAAAGTTTTTGGAGAGAAAAATTGTTAACAGTCATTTTCAGTTTCCTGTTTGGACCCTTCCGCTTCAACGAAACTTCAATATTTTTCATCAGGCACCTGAAGACAGGTCTTAAGGCTTCCCTTATGCAGGTTTGAGGTCGATTGATTTTTTCCTTTTAGAGGAGGAGTGTGTCCCGTAAAAAAGGGCATTTCCTGTTCCCACTAGGAGGCGCCAGGCACAAATGGTAAATGTTCAATCCAGTCCTGCTCAGGCTGGTATACCTCACACACATGCCAGATTTAAAATAGATTGAACTTTGTATGAGGGAGTTATCAGTCATTTTCCGAATTTGGTGTTTTGGCGAAAAAATGGCCGACTTTGGCACCCCGCCCAGGTCAGGCCAGTGAATGAAAACACACCATTTTGATAACTTAAGATTTCATATGCCTCATGAACAGTCTCGCCAATTTTGAGAATGATCAAACTAATTCCCTAGGTGCCAAGGTGTAAAATGTGCACACTGTAAATCGATAAAAATTTCACATTCAATCCAAAATACCCGATTTCCTGTTGGGTTTGGAATATGCATGCAAGAGACTTTTTTGAGCAGTTTTGTACAAGGTATCGACTCTCCGAATTTCATCCCTCTACGTTGAAAAAACCTAAATGGAGAGGCCTTTTTGAAAATTTCAAGGGGGCGCCACTGAGCCATTTTGTTACATGTTTTCGTAACGTTGCAAGATTATTGAACGTTATGCAAAGCCGCATGTATGTGCAAATTTTGGTGAGTTTTTATGCATATTCAAGCCTCAAAATGTAAACTCTTACTGTGAACCGATAAAAATTTCACATTCGATCCAAAATACCCGATTTCCTGTTGGATTTGGAATACTGGTGCAAGAGACTTTTTGGAGCAGTTTTGCATAAGGTATCTACTCCCCAAATTTCATTGCTCTACGTTGAAAACCTGAGAGGAGAGGCCTTTTTGAAAATTTTAAGGGTCAAGGGGGCGCCACTGAGCCATTTTTTGACATTTTTTCAAAACGACGCAAGATTATCGAAATTTACGCAAATCTGCATGTATGTGCAAATTTTGGTGACTTTTCGTGCATGTTCAGGCCTCCAAATTGGCCATTTTCATTTGCCATGAAAAAAGAATAATAATAACTAGGCCTGCAAGCAGGACTGAACGGGCCCTCGCAATCTAGCGCAACTCGGACGTCACGCAACTCGGACTGTGTGCAGGTCAGGGTGGTGGCAGATCCTCCTCTCTAATCATCTCATTAGAACCTAACATGCTCGAAAATCGCCTATTTACATTCCCACACCCAAGAGATAAAAACTCCTATTGGAGAGAGTACTACAAAAAAGGAGCCACTACTGAGCTGTGCAGCCAAGCCCTTATTCAAAACCAAAATTAATCTTCTAACTGGGCCAATTCGACCAAGTGTGCCAAATATTGTGGCTCTATAAGCTGCCTGAGTCTCTGAAAAAAAAGATTTCCTTTAAATGGCGAACAAAGGGTCGTCACGGCAACAGACAAAGACACGTGGACATTGGCCGTAAATAAGTATTTTAATAGGTCTTGAAACTACAATGACCAACCTGAAAAGAACTGGACATGTTTTGGAAAAACGAGTGACTTTCTATCGCCACTAGTTGGCGCTGTAGGGTTGATGCAAATGACCCCTACAAGGCCCTTCAGGGTATGACTCTCAACAAGCACGGGAAGTTTGGCGCAGATATCTTGTATATCTGCCGAGTTATGACTGTTCAAAGTTTTTGGAGAGAAAAATTGTTAACAGTCATTTTCACTTTCCTGTTTGGACCCTTCCGCTTCAACGAAACTTCAATATTTTTCATCAGGCAGCTGAAGACAGGTCTTAAGGCTTCCCTTATGCAGGTTTGAGGTAGATTGATTTTTTCTTTTAGAGGAGGAGTGTGTCCCGTAAAAAAGGGCATTTCCTGTTCCCACTAGGAGGCGCCAGGCACAAATGGTAAATGTTCAATCCAGTCCTGCTCAGGCTGGTATACCTCACACACATGCCAGATTTAAAATAGATTGAACGTTGTATGAGGGAGTTATCAGTCATTTTCCGAATTTGGTGTTTTGGCGAAAAAATGGCCGACTTTGGCACCCCGCCCAGGTCAGGCCCGTGAATGAAAACACACCATTTTGATAACTTAAGATTTCATATGCCTCATGAACAGTCTCGCCAATTTTGAGAATGATCAAACTAATTCCCTAGGTGCCAAGGTGTAAAATGTGCACACTGTAAATCGATAAAAATTTCACATTCAATCCAAAATACCCGATTTCCTGTTGAGTTTGGAATATGCATGCAAGAGACTTTTTGGAGCAGTTTTGTACAAGGTATCGACTCTCCGAATTTCATCCCTCTACGTTGAAAAAACCTAAAAGGAGAGGCCTTTTTGAAAATTTCAAGGGGGCGCCACTGAGCCATTTTGTTACATGTGTTCGTAACGTTGCAAGATTATTGAACGTTATGCAAAGCCGCATGTATGTGCAAATTTTGGTGAGTTTTTATGCATATTCAAGCCTCAAAATGTAAACTCTTACTGTGAACCCATGAAAATTTCACATTCGATCCAAAATACCCGATTTCCTGTTGGATTTGGAATATGGGTGCAAGAGACTTTTTGGAGCAGTTTTGCATAAGGTATCTACTCCCCAAATTTCCTCGCTCTATGTTGAAAAAACCCAGTAGGAAAGGCCTTTTTCAAAACTTCTTTCTGTCGCCACTAGTTGGCACTGTAGAGTTGATGCAAATGACCCCTACAAGAACCTTCAGGGTATGACTCTCAACAAACACGGAAAGTTTGGCGCAGATATGTTGCATATCTGCCGAGTTATGACTGTTCAAAGTTTTTGGCGAGACAAATTGTTGACGGTCATTTTCACTTCCAGTTTGGACCTCTCCGCTTCAACGAAACCTCAATATTTTTCATCAGGCACCTGAACACATGTCTTGAGGCTCCCCTGAAACAGGTTTGAGGTCAATAGATTTTTTTCCCTTGGAGGAGGAGCCTGTCTCGTAAAGAAGGCCATTTCCTGTTTCCACTAGGGGCGCTAGGCCTAATGGGTAATATTTCAATGCAGTCATGTTCAGGCTGGGATATCTCATAAACATGGTAAAAATGAAAAAGATTGAACGTTGGATCACGGAGTTTTTAATCATTTTCTGAATTTGGTGTTTTGCCCAAAAATGGCCAACTTTGGGACTACGCCCAGGCCAGACCCTTGGATGAAAACTCACCATTTTGAAAACTTAAGATCTCATATGTCTCCTGTATAGTCTGACCAATTTTGAAGACGATCCAACTATTTTCTTCAGCGACAAGGTCTCAAATGTAAATCGATAAAATTTCACATTTGATCCAAAATTTCCGACTTCCTGTTGGATTTGGAATATAGGTGCAAGAGACTTTTTGGAGCAGTTTTACGCAATGTATCGACTCACCAAATTTCATCGTTCTACGTTGAAAAAACCTAATAGGAAAGGCCTTTTTGAAAATTTCAAGGGGGCGCCACTGAGCGATTTTGTTACATTTTTTTGTAGATTATCAAAATTTACGCAAAGTTGCATGTATGTGCAAATTTTGGTGAGTTTTCGTGCATGTTCAGGCCTCCAAACGTAAACTCCAACTGTGAACCGAAAAAATTTCACATTTGATCCAAAATATCCGATTTCCTGTCGGATTTGGAATATGGGTGCAAGAGGCTTTTTTGAACAGTTAGGCATAAGGTATCTACTCCCCAAATTTCATCGCTCTACGTTGAAAACCTGAGAGGAGAGGCCTTTTTGAAAATTTTAAGGGTCAAGGGGGCGCCACTGAGCCATTTTTTGAAATTTTTTCAAAACGACGCAAGATTATCAAATTTTACGCGAATCTGCACGTATGTGCAAATTTTGGTGACTTTTCGTGCATGTTCAGGCCTCCAAATTGGCCATTTTCATTTGCCCTGAAAAAAGAATAATAATAATAATAATAATCCTTTGCATTACAATAGGGCCTTCGCACGCCTAGTGCTCGGGCCCTAACTAGGCCAGCAAGCAGGACTGAACGGGCCCTCGCAATCTAGCGCAACTCGGACGTCACGCAACTCGGACTGTGTGCAGGTCAGGGTGGTGGCAGATCCTCCTCTCTAATCATCTCATTAGAACCTAACATGCTCGAAAGTCGCCTATTTACATTCCCACACCCAAGAGATAAAAACCCCTATTGGAGAGAGTACTACAAAAAAGGAGCCACTACTGAGCTGTGCAGCCAAGCCCTTATTCAAAACCAAAATTAATCTTCTAACTGGGCCAATTCGACCAAGTGTGCCAACTATTGTGGCTCTATAAGCTCCCTGAGTCTCTGAAAAAAAAAATTCCTTTAAATGGCGAACAAAGGGTCGTCACGGCAACAGACAGAGACACGTGGACATGGGCCGTAAAAAAGTATTTTAATAGGTCTTGAAACTACAATGACCAACATGAAAAGAACTGGACATGTTTTGGAAAAACGAGTGACTTTCTATCGCCACTAGTTGGCGCTGTAGGGTTGATGCAAATGACCCCTACAAGGCCCTTCAGGGTATGACTCTCAACAAGCACGGGAAGTTTGGCGCAGATATCTTGTATATCTGCCGAGTTATGACTGTTCAAAGTTTTTGGAGAGAAAAATTGTTGACAGTCATTTTCACTTTCCTGTTTGGACCCCTCCGCTTCAACGAAACTTCAATATTTTTCATCAGGCACCTGAAGACAGGTCTTAAGGTTTCCCTTATACAGGTTTGAGGTAGATTGATTTTTTCCCTTTAGAGGAGGAGTGTGTCCCGTAAAAAAGGGCATTTCCTGTTCCCACTAGGAGGCGCCAGGCACAAATGGTAAATTTTCAATCCAGTCCTGCTCAGGCTGTTATACCTCACACACATGCCAGATTTAAAATAGATTGAAGGTTGTATGAGGGAGTTATCAGTCATTTTCCGAATTCGGTGTTTTGGCGAAAAAATGGAAGAATTTGGCGCCCCGCCCAGGTCAGGCCCGTGAATGAAAACACACCATTTTTATAACTTAAGATTTCATATGCCTCATGAACAGTCTCACCAATTTTGAGAATGATCAAACTAATTCCCTAGGTGCCAAGGTGTAAAATGTGCACACTGTAAATCGATAAAAAGTTCACATTCAATCCAAAATACCCAATTTCCTGTAGGATTTGGAATGTGTGTGCAAGAGACTTTTTGGAGCAGTTTTGCACAAAGTTTTGACTCTCCAAATTTCATCACTCTATGTTAGAAAAACCTAAATGGAGAGGCCTTTTTGAAAATTTCAAGGGGGCGCCACTGAGCCATTTTGTTAAATTGTTTCGTAACGTTGCAAGATTATCGAACGTTATCTAAAGCCGCATGTATGTGCAAATTTTGGTGAGTTTTTATGCATATTCAAGCCTCCAAATGTAAACTCTTACTGTGAACCCATGAAAATTTCACATTCGATCCAAAATACCCGATTTCCTGTTGGATTTGGAATATGGGTGCAAGAGACTTTTTGGAGCAGTTTTGCATAAGGTATCTACTCCCCAAATTTCCTTGCTCTATGTTGAAAAAACCCAATAGGAAAGGCCTTTTTTAAAACTTCTTTCTGTCGCCACTAGTTGGCACTGTAGAGTTGATGCAAATGACCCCTACAAGAACCTTCAGGGTATGACTCTCAACAAACACGGAAAGTTTGGCGCACATATGTTGCATATCTGCCGAGTTATGACTGTTCAAAATTTTTGGCGAGACAAATTGTTGACGGTCATTTTCACTTCCAGTTTGGACCTCTCCGCTTCAACGAAACCTCAATATTTTTCATCAGGGACCTGAACACATGTCTTGAGGCTCCCCTGAAACAGGTTTGAGGTCAATAGATTTTTTTCCCTTGGAGGAGGAGCCTGTCTCGTAAAGAAGGCCATTTCCTGTTCCCACTAGGGGGCGCCAGGCCTAATGGGTAATATTTCAATGCAGTCGTGTTCAGGCTGGGATATCTCATATACATGCTAGAAATGAAAAAGATTGAACGTTGTATCACGGAGTATTTAATCATTTTCTGAATTTGGTATTTTGCCCAAAAATGGCCGACTTTGGGACCACGCCCAGGTCAGACCCCTGAGTGAAAACTCACCATTTTGAAAACTTAAGATCTCATATGTCTCCTGAATAGTCTGACCAATTTTGAAGACGATCCAACTATTTTCTTCAGCGACAAGGTCTCAAATGTAAATCGATAAAATTTCACATTTGATCCAAAATTTCCGGCTTCCTGTTGGGTTTGGAATATGGGTGCAAGAGACTTTTTGGAGCAGTTTTGCACAATGTATCGACTCGCCAAATTTCATTGTTCTACGTTGAAAAAACCTAATAGGAAAGGCCTTTTTGAAAATTTCAAGGGGGCGCCACTGAGCCATTTTGTTAAATTTTTTTTGTAGATTATCAAAATTTACGCAAAGTTGCATGTATGTGCATATTTTGGTGAGTTTTCGTGCATGTTCAGGCCTCCAAATGTAAACTCCAACTGTGAACCGATAAAAATTTCACATTTGATCCAAAATATCCGATTTCCTGTTGGATTTGGAATATGGGTGCAAGAGGCTTTTTTGAACAGTTAGGCATAAGGTATCTACTCCCCAAATTTCATTGCTCTACGTTGAAAACCTGAGAGGAGAGGCCTTTTTGAAAATTTTAAGGGTCAAGGGGGCGCCACTGAGCCATTTTTTGACATTTTTTCAAAACGACACAAGATTATCGAATTTTACGCAAAGCCGCACGTATGTGCAAATTTTGGTGACTTTTCGTGCATGTTCAGGCCTCCAAATTGGCCATTTTCATTTGCCCTGAAAAAAGAATAATAATAATTATGACTTTCCTATCGGACCCCTCTGCTTTAACAAAACAAAATTGTTTATCAGGCACCTGAACACATGTCTTAAGGCTCCGCTGATTCAGGTTTGAGGTCAATTGATTTTTGTCCCTGAGAAGCAGGAGCCTTTTTATTTAATGAAAAGGGTGTTTCCTGTTCCCACTAGGGGGGGCCAGGCGTAATGGGTAATATTTCAATAAAGTCATGTGCAGGCTGAAATACTTCACATTCATGCCAAATGTGAAAAAGATTGCACCTTCAATCAGGAAGTTATGACCGTATTTTTGGGACTACAAGTCGCACCTGAGTATAAGTCGCACGAGCCATAAAATGCCCAACAACAGCGGTCTCAAACCGACTCCACAAAGGGCCGCAGTGGGTCCTGGTTTTTGTTCCAACAGATCCAGCACAAACAGTTCAACCAATGAGGTTTCTACTAACATAAGCAGCACCTGATTGCAATCAACTGATTACACTTGTAAGAAACCAGATTGGTGAAAAGATATTTGTCTCGTTTGGTTGGAATGAAATCCAGTACCCCCTGCGGCCCTTTGAGGACCGGTTTGAGACCACTGCCCAACAAAGAGAAAAAAAACATATATAGGTCGCACCGGAGTATAAGTCGCATTTTTGGGGGAAATTTACTTGATAAAATCCAACACATAGAACACATATGTCATCTTGAAAGGCAATTTAATATAAAAATACAACAGAGAACAACATGCTGAATAAATGTACAGTGTACAGTGCATAAACAACGAAATGCGAATATACTGTCCTCACCAGGACGCTACTGCTCGGTCCTGGCTATATACAGCGAACTCCAAAAAGACAATGCTGGACGTCCGCAAAATTTGTTTAACCGATTTGGTCCTCGATAGCAAACAGGTTCACATCAACGTAAATAAATGATAATTAGGTACTATTACAGCAATAACGTAACAGATTCGCATGCGTTCGCTAGCATTAGCACACCATTCAAACAACCACACAACTGGCTGTAGGTGTCCGCTCGCGGGTGGAAAAGACACAACAACAACAGAAAAGATGATACACGCAGGCGTTGCCTCTGTAGAGATATTTTATAAGCATAAACAATGAACGCAGGTTCGCAGCCGTCTTTCCCTCTCGCTAACTCGCCCACTCACTCACTCACTCACTCACTCACTCACTCACTCACTCACTCACTCACTCACTCACTCACTCACTCACTCACTCACTCACTCACTCACTCACTCACTCACTCACTCACTCACTCACTCACTTACTCACTCACTCACTCACTCACTCACTCAGAGCTACGTAGCTGTCTGTCTTCTTCTGGTGTGCGAGCGCTCTTCTTCACGTAAACAAGTGAGAGTGCGCTCCCAGGTGGGCGTAAAAGCGCCACAAACTAAATGCATCCATTTCAATATAAAAAAGTAAATTATACAATTGAACATACATTGCCAAAGGCAGAACGCGAACGTGGCCATAGCTATTAAGAGCTATTCAGATAACTATAGCATGCTAACAAGTTTACAAAACCATTAGTCCAAAACACCAAAATAACATGGGAAATTTTATCATAATGTGTTAATAATTTCACAAATAAGTCGCTGCTGAGTATAAGTCGCACCCCAAACCAAAATATGAAAAAAACGCAACTTATAGTCTGAAAAATACAGTAGTCATTTACTGAATTGTATTGTCAAAAATAAGACACATTTGCTCCCCTGGCCAGGAAAGGGCCGTGAATGAAATGTCACCATTTTGATAACCTAACATCTCATATGTGTCATGAATAGTCTGACCAATTTTGAGGAGCATTCAACTTACTGCCTCGGCGTAATGGTGTCAAACGTGCATGCTGGTTTTAGACAAAAATGCCATGTTGTGCAAGATTCAATCCCTAATACCCGATTTCCTGTTGGGTTTGGAATATGGGTACAAGAGACTTTTTGGAGCAGTTTTGCACAACGTATCCACTCCCCAAATTTCATCACTCTACGTCGAAAAAAACTAATAGGACAGGCCTTTTTTAAAAATTGAAGGGGGCGCCACTGAGCCATTTTATTACATCTTTTGGCAATGTTGCTAAATTCATGAAATTTACATGAAGCCGCATGTATGTGCAAATTTAGGTGAGTTTTCGAGCATGTTCAGACCTCGAAATTGGCCATTTTGTGACAAAATGCCGAGGGTCTTTTCACTTTCCTGTTTGGGTACTGCTACATCAACGAAAACTCAATATTTTTCATCAGATACCTAAAGACATGTCTTAAGGCTCCCCTGATGCAGGTTTGAGGTCAATTGATGTTTTTCACCAGGAGGAGGAGCCTTTCTCGTAAAAAAGGGTGTTTCCTCTTCCCACAAGGGGGCGCCAGGCCTAATGGAAAATATTTCAATGCAGTCGTGTTCAGGTTAAGACACCTTACACGCATGCCAAATATGAAAAAGATTGGACCTTGTATCAGGAAGTTATTAATCATTTACTGAAATTGGCGCGTTGCCAAAAAAACACCCGACTTTGGTACCCCGCCCAGGTTAGGCCCGTGGACGAAAACTCACCATTTTCACAACTTAATATCTCATATGTCTCATGAAGACGTACACCAATTTTGAGGAAGATCCAACGTACTGGCTCGGCGCAATGGTCTGAAACGTGCATGCTGGTTTTCGCCCAAAATGCTATGTTTTTCAACATTCAATCCAAAATATCCGATTTCCTGTTGGGTTTGGAATATGGGTGCTGCAGACTTTTTGAAGCGTCTCTGGACAACGTATCCACTCCCCAAATTTCATAGCTCTACGTTGAAAAACATCAAAGCAAAGGGCATTTTTAAAATTTCAAGGGGGCGCCACTGAGCCATTTTTTGATTTTTTTTAAAAACGTTGCTAAATTTTCGAAATTTTCGCGAAGCCGGATGTATGTGCAAATTTTGGTGAGTTTTTGAGCATGTTCAGGCCTTCAAATTGCCCATTTTCATTTGCCATGAAAAAATAATAATAATAATAATAATAATAATAATAATAATAATCCTTCGAAGAACAATAGGGCCTCGCACGCTGAGAGTGCTCGGGCCCTAACTAGGCCTGCAAGCAGGACTGAACGGGCCCTCGCAATCTAGCGCAACTCGGACGTCATGCAACTCGGACAGTGTGCAGGTCAGGGTGGTGGCAGATCGTCCTCTCTAATCATCTCATTAGAACCTAACATGCGCGAAAGTTGCCTCTTTACATTCACACACCTAAGAGATAAAAACCCCTATTGGACAGAGGACTACAAAAAAGGAGCGAATAAAGGGTCATCACAGCAACAGACAGAGACATGTGGACATGGGCCGTAAAATAAGTATTTTAAAAGGTCTTGAAACTACAATGACCAACCTGAAAAGAACTGGACATATATTTTAAAAAATGAGTGACTTTCTATTGCCACTAGTTGGCGCTGTAGGGTTGATGCAAATGACCCCTACAGGACCCTTCAGACTATGACTCAACAAGCACGATATGTTTGGCGCAGATATGTTGTAGAAGTTATGACTGTTCAAAACTTGTGGTGAGACGAAATGGCTTCAGTCATTTTTACTTCTCCTGTTGGACCCTTCTGCTTCAACCAAACCTCAGTATTTTTCATCAGGCACCTGAACACATGTCTTCAGGCTCCCCTGATGCAGGTTTGAGGTGAATAGATTTTTTTTTCCTTGGAGGAGGAGCCTGTTTCGTAAAAAAGGCATTTCCTGTTCCCACTAGGGGGCGCTAGGCCTAATGAGTAATATTTCAATGCACTCGTGTTCAGGGTGGGATCCCGCACATACATGCCAGATATGAAAAAGATTGAACGTTGTTTCAAGGAGCTATTAGTCCTTTACTGAATTTGTCATTTTGCCGAAAAAATGGCCGACTTTGGCACCACGCCCAGGTCAGACCCATGAATGAAAACACACCATTTTGAAAAGTTTAGATTTCATAGGTCTCCTGAATTGTCTAACCAATTTTGAAGATGATCCAATTGATTCCCTCTGTGACAAGGTCTCAAATGTGCACCCTGTTAATTGATAAAAATTTCACATTCGATCCAAAATACCCGATTTCCTGTTGGGTTTGGAATATGGGTGCAAGAGACTTTTTGGAGCAGTTTTGCACAAGGTATCGACTCCCCAAATTTCATTGCTCTACGTTAAAAAAACCTAATAGGAAACGCCTTTTTGAAAAATTCAAGGGGGCGCCACTGAGCCATTTTGTTACATTTTTTTGTAACGTTGCAAGATTATCGAAATCCACACAAAGCCGCATGTATGTGCAAAATTTGGTGAGTTTTTATGCATATTCAAGCCTCAAAATGTAAACTCTTACTGTGAACCCATGAAAATTTCACATTCGATCCAAAATACCCGATTTCCTGTTGGATTTGGAATATGGGTGCAAGAGACTTTTTGGAGCAGTTTTGCATAAGGTATCTACTCCCCAAATTTCCTCGCTCTATGTTGAAAAAACCCAGTAGGAAAGGCCTTTTTCAAAACTTCTTTCTGTCGCCACTAGTTGGCACTGTAGAGTTGATGCAAATGACCCCTACAAGAACCTTCAGGGTATGACTCTCAACAAACACGGAAAGTTTGGCGCAGATATGTTGCATATCTGCCGAGTTATGACTGTTCAAAGTTTTTGGCGAGACAAATTGTTGACGGTCATTTTCACTTCCAGTTTGGACCTCTCCGCTTCAACGAAACCTCAATATTTTTCATCAGGCACCTGAACACATGTCTTGAGGCTCCCCTGAAACAGGTTTGAGGTCAATAGATTTTTTTCCCTTGGAGGAGGAGCCTGTCTCGTAAAGAAGGCCATTTCCTGTTTCCACTA
Source organism: Corythoichthys intestinalis (assembly GCF_030265065.1). NCBI lineage: Eukaryota > Metazoa > Chordata > Actinopteri > Syngnathiformes > Syngnathidae > Corythoichthys > Corythoichthys intestinalis. The sequence continues at coordinate 3,725,528 of NC_080409.1, read as the reverse complement.
GGGGCGCTAGGCCTAATGGGTAATATTTCAATGCAGTCGTGTTCAGGCTGGGATATCTCATATACTTGCTAGAAATGAAAAAGATTGAACGTTGTATCACGGAGTTTTTAATCATTTTCTGAATTTGGTGTTTTGCCCAAAAATGGCCAACTTTGGGACTACGCCCAGGCCAGACCCTTGGATGAAAACTCACCATTTTGAAAACTTAAGATCTCATATGTCTCCTGTATAGTCTGACCAATTTTGAAGACGATCCAACTATTTTCTTCAGCGACAAGGTCTCAAATGTAAATCGATAAAATTTCGCATTTGATCAAAAATTTCCGACTTCCTGTTGGATTTGGAATATAGGTGCAAGAGACTTTTTGGAGCAGTTTTACGCAATGTATCGACTCACCAAATTTCATCATTCTACGTTGAAAAAACCTAATAGGAAAGGCCTTTTTGAAAATTTCAAGGGGGCGCCACTGAGCGATTTTGTTAAATTTTTTTGTAGATTATCAAAATTTACGCAAAGTTGCATGTATGTGCAAATTTTGGTGAGTTTTCGTGCATGTTCAGGCCTCCAAACGTAAACTCCAACTGTGAACTGAAAAAATTTCACATTTGATCCAAAATATCCGATTTCCTGTCGGATTTGGAATATGGGTGCAAGAGGCTTTTTTGAACAGTTAGGCATAAGGTATCTACTCCCCAAATTTCATCGCTCTACGTTGAAAACCTGAGAGGAGAGGCCTTTTTGAAAATTTTAAGGGTCAAGGGGGCGCCACTGAGCCATTTTTTGAAATTTTTTCAAAACGACGCAAGATTATCAAATTTTACGCGAATCTGCACGTATGTGCAAATTTTGGTGACTTTTCGTGCATGTTCAGGCCTCCAAATTGGCCATTTTCATTTGCCATGAAGAAAGAATAATAATAACTAGGCCTGCAAGCAGGACTGAACGGGCCCTCGCAATCTAGCGCAACTCGGACGTCACGCAACTCGGACTGTGTGCAGGTCAGGGTGGTGGCAGATCCTCCTCTCTAATCATCTCATTAGAACCTAACATGCTCGAAAGTCGCCTATTTACATTCCCACACCCAAGAGATAAAAACCCCTATTGGAGAGAGTACTACAAAAAAGGAGCCGCTACTGAGCTGTGCAGCCAAGCCCTTATTCAAAACCTAAATTAATCTTCTAACTGGGCCAATTCGACCAAGTGTGCCAACTATTGTGGCTCTATAAGCTCCCTGAGTCTCAGAAAAAAAATATTTCCTTTAAATGGCGAACAAAGGGTCGTCACGGCAACAGACAGAGACACGTGGACATGGGCCGTAAAAAAGTATTTTAATAGGTCTTGAAACTACAATGACCAACATGAAAAGAACTGGACATGTTTTGGAAAAACGAGTGACTTTATATCGCCACTAGTTGGTGCTGTAGGGTTGATGCAAATGACCCCTACAAGGCCCTTCAGGGTATGACTCTCAACAAGCACGGGAAGTTTGGCGCAGATATCTTGTATATCTGCCGAGTTATGACTGTTCAAAGTTTTTGGAGAGAAAAATTGTTGACAGTCATTTTCACTTTCCTGTTTGGACCCCTCCGCTTCAACGAAACTTCAATATTTTTCATCAGGCACCTGAAGACAGGTCTTAAGGTTTCCCTTATGCAGGTTTGAAGTAGATTGATTTTTTCCCTTTAGAGGAGGAGTGTGTCCCGTAAAAAAGGGCATTTCCTGTTCCCACTAGGAGGCGCCAGGCACAAATGGTAAATTTTCAATCCAGTCCTGCTCAGGCTGGTATACCTCACACACATGCCAGATTTAAAATAGATTGAACGTTGTATGAGGGAGTTATCAGTCATTTTCCGAATTCGGTGTTTTGGCGAAAAAATGGAAGAATTTGGCGCCCCGCCCAGGTCAGGCCCGTGAATGAAAACACACCATTTTTATAACTTAAGATTTTATATGCCTCATGAACAGTCTCACCAATTTTGAGAATGATCAAACTAATTCCCTAGGTGCCAAGGTGTAAAATGTGCACACTGTAAATCGATAAAAAGTTCACATTCAATCCAAAATACCCGATTTCCTGTAGGATTTGGAATGTGTGTGCAAGAGACTTTTTGGAGCAGTTTTGCACAAAGTTTTGACTCTCCAAATTTCATCACTCTATGTTAGAAAAACCTAAATGGAGAGGCCTTTTTGAAAAATTCAAGTGGGCGCCACTGAGCCATTTTGTTAAATTGTTTCGTAACGTTGCAAGATTATCGAACGTTATCCAAAGCCGCATGTATGTGCAAATTTTGGTGAGTTTTAATGCATATTCAAGCCTCCAAATGTAAACTCTTACTGTGAACCCATGAAAATTTCACATTCGACCCAAAATACCCGATTTCCTGTTGGATTTGGAATATGGGTGCAAGAGACTTTTTGGAGCAGTTTTGCATAAGGTATCTACTCCCCAAATTTCCTTGCTCTATGTTGAAAAAACCCAATAGGAAAGGCCTTTTTTAAAACTTCTTTCTGTCGCCACTAGTTGGCACTGTAGAGTTGATGCAAATGACCCCTACAAGAACCTTCAGGGTATGACTCTCAACAAACACGGAAAGTTTGGCGCAGATATGTTGCATATCTGCCGAGTTATGACTGTTCAAAATTTTTGGCGAGAAAAATTGTTGACGGTCATTTTCACTTCCAGTTTGGACCTCTCCGCTTCAACGAAACCTCAATATTTTTCATCAGGGACCTGAACACATGTCTTGAGGCTCCCCTGAAACAGGTTTGAGGTCAATAGATTTTTTTCCCTTGGAGGAGGAGCCTGTCTCGTAAAGAAGGCCATTTCCTGTTCCCACTAGGGGGCGCCAGGCCTAATGGGTAATATTTCAATGCAGTCGTGTTCAGGCTGGGATATCTCATATACATGCTAGAAATGAAAAAGATTGAACGTTGTATCACGGAGTTTTTAATCATTTTCTGAATTTGGTATTTTGCCCAAAAATGGCCGACTTTGGGACCACGCCCAGGTCAGACCCTTGAGTGAAAACTCACCATTTTGAAAACTTAAGATCTCATATGTCTCCTGAATAGTCTGACCAATTTTGAAGACGATCCAACTATTTTCTTCAGCGACAAGGTCTCAAATGTAAATCGATAAAATTTCACATTTGATCCAAAATTTCTGGCTTCCAGTTGGGTTTGGAATATGGGTGCAAGAGACTTTTTGGAGCAGTTTTGCACAATGTATCGACTCGCCAAATTTCATCGTTCTACGTTGAAAAAACCTAATAGGAAAGGCCTTTTTGAAAATTTCAAGGGGGCGCCACTGAGCCATTTTGTTAAATTTTTTTGTAGATTATCAAAATTTACGCAAAGTTGCATGTATGTGCAAATTTTGGTGAGTTTACGTGCATGTTCAGGCCTCCAAATGTTAACTCAAACTGTGAACCGATAAAAATTTCACATTTGATCCAAAATATCCGATTTCCTGTTGGATTTGGAATATGGGTGCAAGAGGCTTTTTTGAACAGTTAGGCATAAGGTATCTACTCCCCAAATTTCATTGCTCTACGTTGAAAACCTGAGAGGAGAGGCCTTTTTGAAAATTTTAAGGGTCAAGGGGGCGCCACTGAGCCATTTTTTGACATTTTTTCAAAACGACACAAGATTATCGAAATTTACGCAAAGCCGCACGTTTGTGCAAATTTTGGTGACTTTTCGTGCATGTTCAGGCCTCCAAATTGGCCATTTTCATTTGCCCTGAAAAAAGAATAATAATAATAATAATAATAATCCTTTGCAAAACAATAGGGCCTTCGCACGCTTAGTGCTCGGGCCCTAATAATAATAATAATAATAATAATAATAATAATAATAATCCTTTGCATTACAATAGGGCCTTCGCACGCCTAGTGCTCGGGCCCTAATAATAATCCTTTGCAAAACAATAGGGCCTTCGCACGTCTAGTGCTCGGGCCCTAACTAGGCCTGCAAGCAGGACTGAACGGGCCCTCGCAATCTAGCGCAACTCGGACGTCACGCAACTCGGACTGTGTGCAGGTCAGGGTGGTGGCAGATCCTCCTCTCTAATCATCTCATTAGAACCTAAGATGCTCGAAAGTAGCAAAAACCCCTATTGGAGAGAGTACTACAAAAAAGGAGCCACTACTGAGCTGTGTAGCCAAGCCCTTATTCAAAACCCAAAACTAATCTTCTAAGTGGGCCAATTCGACCAAGTGTGCCAAATATTGTGGCTCTATAAGCTGCCTGAGTCTCTGAAAAAAAATATTTCCTTTAAATGGCGAACAAAGGGTCGTCACGGCAACAGACAGAGACACGTGGACATGGGCCGTAAATAAGTATTTTAATAGGTCTTGAAACTACAATGACCAACCTGAAAAGAACTGAACATGTATTGGAAAAACGAGTGACTTTCTATCGCCACTAGTTGGCGCTGTAGGTTTGATGCAAATGACCCCTACAAGGCCCTTCAGGGTATGACTCTCAACAAGCACGGGAAGTTTGGCGCAGATATGTTGTATATCTGCCGAGTTATGACTGTTCAAAGTTTTTGGAGAGAAAAATTGTTGACAGTCATTTTCACTTTCCTGTTTGGACCCCTCCGCTTCAACGAAACTTCAATATTTTTCATCAGGCACCTGAAGACAGGTCTTAAGGCTTCCCTTATGCAGCTTTGAGGTAGATTGATTTTTTCCCTTTAGAGGAGGAGTGTGTCCCGTAAAAAAAGGGCATTTCCTGTTCCCACTAGGAGGCGCCAAGCACAAATGGTAAATTTTCAATCCAGTCCTGCTCAGGCTGGTATACCTCACACACATGCCAGATTTAAAATAGATTGAACGTTGTATGAGGGAGTTATCAGTCATTTTCCGAATTCGGTGTTTTGGCGAAAAAATGGCCGACTTTGGCACCCCGCCCAGGTCAGGCCCGTGAATGAAAACACACCATTTTGATAACTTAAGATTTCATATGCCTCATGAACAGTCTCGCCAATTTTGAGAATGATCAAACTAATTCCCTAGGTGCCAAGGTGTAAAATGTGCACACTGTAAATCGATAAAAATTTCACATTCAATCCAAAATACCCGATTTCCTGTTGGGTTTGGAATATGCATGCAAGAGACTTTTTGGAGCAGTTTTGTACAAGGTATCGACTCTCCGAATTTCATCCCTCTACGTTGAAAAAACCTAAATGGAGAGGCCTTTTTGAAAATTTCAAGGGGGCGCCACTGAGCCATTTTGTTACATGTTTTCGTAACGTTGCAAGATTATTGAACGTTATGCAAAGCCACATGTATGTCCAAATTTTTGTGAGTTTTCGTGCATGTTCAAGCCTCCAAATGTAAACTCCTACTGTGAACCGATAAAAATTTCACATTCGATCCAAAATACCCGATTTCCTGTTGGATTTGGAATACGGGTGCAAGAGACTTTTTGGAGCAGTTTTGCACAAGGTATCGACTCCCCAAATTTCATCACTCTCTGTCAAAAAAACCTAATAGGAAACGCCTTTTTGAAAAATTCAAGGGGGCGCCACTGAGGCATTTTGCTACATTTTTTCGTAACATTGCAAGATTATCGAACGTTATCTAAAGCCGCATGTATGTGCAAATTTTTACGAGTTTTTGTGCATATTCAAGCCTCCAAATGTAAACTCCTACTGTGAACCCATGAAAATTTCACATTCGATCCAAAATACCCGATTTCCTGTTGGATTTGGAAAATGGGTGCAAGAGACTTTTTGGAGCAGTTTTGCATAAGGTATCTACTCCCCAAATTTCCTTGCTCTATGTTGAAAAAACCCAATAGGAAAGGCCTTTTTTAAAACTTCTTTCTGTCGCCACTAGTTGGCACTGTAGAGTTGATGCAAATGACCCCTACAAGAACCTTCAGGGTATGACTCTCAACAAACACGGGAAGTTTGGCGCAGATATGTTGTATATCTGCCGAGTTATGACTGTTCAAAGTTTTTTGCGTGACAAATTGTTGACGTTCATTTTCACTTTCCTGTTTGGACCCCTCCGCCTCAACAAAACCTCAATATTTTTCATCAGGCACCTGAACACAGGTCTTAAGGCTCCCCTGATGCAGGTTTGAGGTCAACAGATTTTTTTCCCTTGGAGGAGGAACCTGTCTCGTAAAAAAAGGCATTTCCTGTTCTCACTAGGGGGCGCTAGACCTAATGGGTAATATTTCAATGCACTCGTGTTAAGGGTGGGATACCACACATACATGCCAAATATGAAAAAGATTGAACGTTGTGTCAAGGAACTATAAGTCATTTACTGAATTTGTCATTTTGCCGAAAAAATGGTCGACTTTGGCACCACGCCCAGGTCAGACCCGTGAATGAAAACGCACCATTTTCAAAACTTAAGATTTCATATGTCTCCTGAACAGTCTCACCAATTTTGAAGATGATCCAACTAACTCCCTCGGCGAAAAGGTCTCAAATGTGCACCCTGTAAATCGATAAAAATTTCATATTTGATCCAAAATAACCGATTTCCTGTTGGGTTTGGAATATGCATGTAAATGCTTTTTTGGAGCGGTTTTGGACAAGGTATAGACCCCCCAAATTTCATTGCTCTACGCTGACAGACCCTAATGTTATAGGCCAATTTTAAAATTTCAAGGGGGCGCCACTGAGCCATTTTGTTATATTTTTTTGCAACGTTGCAAAATTATCGAAATTTACAATTTTCCGGACGTATGTGCAAATTTTGGTGACTTTTCGTGCATGTTCAGGCCTCCAAATTGGCCGTTTTCATTTGCCCTGAAAAAAAAAAAATAAATAAAAAAAAAAAAAAAAAAATAATCCTTTGCAAAACAATAGGGCCTTCGCACGCTTAGTGCTCGGGCCCTAATAATAATAATAATAATAATAATAATAATCCTTTGCATTACAATAGGGCCTTCGCACGCCTAGTGCTCGGGCCCTAATAATAATCCTTTGCATTACAATAGGGCCTTCGCACGTCTAGTGCTCGGGCCCTAATAATCCTTTGCATTACAATAGGGCCTTCGCACGCCTAGTGCTCGGGCCCTAATAATAATCCTTTGCATTACAATAGGGCCTTCGCACGCCTAGTGCTCGGGCCCTAATAAAAATAATAATAATAATAATAATAATAATAATAATCCTTTGCAAAACAATAGGGCCTTCGCACGCTCAGTGCTCGGGCCCTAATAATAATAATAATCCTTTGCATTACAATAGGGCCTTAGCACGCCTAGTGCTCGGGCCCTAATAATAATCCTTTGCATTACAATAGGGCCTTCGCACGCCTAGTGCTCGGGCCCTAATAATAATCCTTTGCAAAACAATAGGGCCTTCGCACGTCTAGTGCTCGGGCCCTAATAATAATCCTTTGCAAAACAATAGGGCCTTCGCACGCCTAGTGCTCGGGCCCTAATAATAATAACTAGGCCTGCAAGCAGGACTGAACGGGCCCTCGCAATCTAGCGCAACTCGGACGTCATGCAACTCGGACAGTGTGCAGGTCAGGGTGGTGGCAGATCGTCCTCTCTAATCATCTCATTAGAACCTAACATGCGCGAAAGTTGCCTCTCTACATTCACACACCTAAGAGATAAAAACCCCTATTGGACAGAAGACTACAAAAAAGGAGCGAATAAAGCGTCATCACAGCAACAGACAGAGAAATGTGGACATGGGCCGTAAAATAAGTATTTTAAAAGGTCTTGAAACTACAATGACCAACCTGAAAAGAACTGGACATATATTTTAAAAAATGAGTGACTTTCTATTGCCACTAGTTGGCGCTGTAGGGTTGATCCAAATGACCCCTACAGGACCCTTCAGACTATGACTCAACAAGCACGATATGTTTGGCGCAGATATGTTGTAGAAGTTATGACTGTTCAAAACTTGTGGTAAGACGAAATGGCTTCAGTCATTTTTACTTCTCCTGTTGGACCCTTCTGCTTCAATCAAACCTCAGTATTTTTCATCAGGCACCTGAACACATGTCTTCAGGCTCCCCTGATGCAGGTTTGAGGTGAATAGATTTTTTTTCCTTGGAGGAGGAGCCTGTTTCGTAAAAAAGGCATTTCCTGTTCCCACTAGGGGGCGCTAGGCCTAATGAGTAATATTTCAATGCACTCGTGTTAAGGGTGGGATCCCGCACATACATGCCAGATATGAAAAAGACTGAACGTTGTTTCAAGGAGCTATTAGTCCTTTACTGAATTTGTCATTTTTCCGAAAAAATGGCCGACTTTGGCACCACGCCCAGGTCAGACCCATGAATGAAAACGCACCATTTTAAAAAGTTTAGATTTCATAGGTCTCCTGAATTGTCTAACCAATTTTGAAGATGATCCAACTGATTCCCTCTGTGACAAGGTCTCAAATGTGCACCCTGTTAATTGATAAAAATTTCACATTCGATCCAAAATACCCGATTTCCTGTTGGGTTTGGAATATGGGTGCAAGAGACTTTTTGGAACAGTTTTGCACAAGGTATCGACTCCCCAAATTTCATTGCTCTACGTTAAAAAACCCTAATAGGAAACGCCTTTTTGAAAAATTCAAGGGGGCGCCACTGAGCCATTTTGTTACAATTTTTTGTAACGTTGCAAGATTATCGAAATCCACACAAAGCCACATGTATGTGCAAAATTTGGTGAGTTTTCGTGCATGTCCAGGCCTCCAAATGTAAACTGGACTAGAAATGGACAGAAATTTCAAATTCGATCCAAAATACCCGATTTTCTGTTGGATTTGGAATATGGGTGCAAGAGGCTTTTTTGAGCAGTTAGGCATAAGGTATCTACTCCCCAAATTTCATTGCTCTACGTTGAAAAAACCCAATAGGAAAGGCCTTTTTTAAAACTCCTTTCTGTCGCCACTAGTTGGCACTGTAGAGTTGATGCAAATGACCCCTACAGGACCCTTCAGGGTATGACTCTCAACAAGCATGGGAAGTTTGGCGCAGATATGTTGTATATCTGCTGAGTTATGACTGTTCAAAGTATTTTGCGAGACAAATTGTTGATGATCATTTTCACTTTCATGTTTGGACCCCTCCGCTTCAACGAAACCTCAATATTTTTCATCAGGCACCTGAACACAGGTCTTAAGGCTCCCCTGATGCAGGTTTGAGGTCAACAGATTTTTTTCCCTTGGAGGAGGAAACTGTCTCGTAAAAAAAGGCATTTCCTGTTCTCACTAGGGGGCGCTAGGCCTAATGGGTAATATTTCAATGCACTCGTGTTAAGGGTGGGATACCACACATACATGCCAAATGTGAAAAAGATTGAACGTTGTGTCAAGGAACTATTAGTCATTTACTGAATTTGTAGTTTTGCCGAAAAAATGGCCGACTTTGGCACCACGCCCAGGTCAGACCCGTGAATGAAAACGCACCATTTTCAAAACTTAAGATTTCATATGTCTCCTGAACAGTCTCACCAATTTTGAAGATGATCCAACTAACTCCCTCGGCGAAAAAGTCTCAAATGTGCACCCTGTAAATCGATAAAAATTTCATATTTGATCCAAAATAACCGATTTCCTGTTGGGTTTGGAATATGGGTGTAAATGCTTTTTTGGAGCGGTTTTGGACAAGGTATAGACCCCCCAAATTTCATTGCTCTCCGCTGACAGACCCTAATGTTATAGGCCAATTTTAAAATTTCAAGGGGGCGCCACTGAGCCATTTTGTTATATTTTTTTGCAACGTTGCAAAATTATCGAAATTTACAATTTTCCGCACGTATGTGCAAATTTTGGTGACTTTACGTGCATGTTCAGGCCTCCAAATTGGCCGTTTTCATTTGCCCTGAAAAAAAAATAAAATAAAATAAAAAAATAATCCTTTGCAAAACAATAGGGCCTTCGCACGCTTAGTGCTCGGGCCCTAATAATAATCCTTTGCAAAACAATAGGGCCTTCGCACGCCTAGTGCTCGGGCCCTAATAATAATAATAATGATAATAATCCTTTGCAAAACAATAGGGCCTTCGCACGTCTAGCGCTTGGGCCCTAATTACTGCACTTTATTGTTGTCTGTCACTGGAGTTTTATTTTATTATCAATCCCATCCAACAAAATGACGGGCATATAGTTTTAAAATACACTACGAACACACACAACAAATGTTTACTATCGTATCGTTTTCACTCTGTATCGAACCGTATCGTTCTTAAACTGTAACGCGTATCGAATCGCTCGGCCTTAAAAATGTATCGTTTTTTTAATCGAATTGTAACCTGTGTATCTAGATACATATCGAATCGGCTTCATGCCAGAGATTCCCAACCCTATTTACTACACAGCGACGACATAAACAAAGAGCGGCGTGCAGCTGTTGTGCAGCTAACATGACAGACAGCAATGTGTCTTCGATCTTTTCTACATGCCTATCTATGATGAATCGTAAGTAAATAGTTCTTTATTTAAAGAAAGTTTGTAGCGTTTACTTTATAATCGCTGTATTCGTGGCCATTTTTAACGCAAAGTTGCAATTTCTGATGGGGTTGAAAATTTGACAGAACACCGGAACCCATGAAGAGGGCAATAAACCGAGTATCGTGCTCTCCCGGCGGGGGGGATATGCGACAAGCCGACCGGCCAAGTGGACAAGCAGCATGTCAGCCACAAAATATTAGTTTACTGACAAAATATTAAAATATTGAGTTTTCGTTGAAGCAGAGGGGTCCAAACAGGAAAGTCAAAATGACCTTCGCCATTTTGTCTCGCAACAAATTTTGAACAGTCATAACGTGGCAGATATACAACACGTCTCGTGTTTGATGAGAGTCAAATCCTGAGGGGCCCTGTAGGGGTCATTTGCATCAACCCTAAACTTGGACATGTCCAGTTCCTCTCAGGTGGGTCAATGTAGTTACAAGACCTTTTGTAAGCCTACATTTTAAGGCCCATGTCCACATGTCCGTCTGTTGCCACGATGACTCTTTGTTCGCTATTAAAAGTAGATTCTTCAGGGACTTGGGTCCAAGAAATCTGGCATACTTGATCCAACTGGCCAAATTAGAAGATTCATGAGATGATGAGAGGACATTCTGCCACCACCCTTAGCTGTGTGGTGTGTGAGTTGCGCCAAACTGCGATGCCCGTTCAGTCGTCTTTACGGCCTAGTTTCGTTTTTATTTTCATTCAGTAAAGGCCGAAAAACACGGACTTTTGCCATCATACTTTGGGAATTTAGCTCGCTGTCTAGCAGGTTCAGTACAGGCGCGAATTTTCTGCGAGAGGGAAATAAGGATCTTTTACAGTCTGTAGTACCTTTCATGCTTTTATTTTTAGTAATATGAAGCGAAAAAGCGTCAAAACCTTTTGTAAACTGAATATTTTGCTTACAGAAGCGTTGGTATGACAACGTAATAACTCAAATTGACTTCAGTTACAATTCAATTTCCAAATACTGTATTTGGGTTCAACTTTTTTCTTTGAGTGCAATATGCCTTTAATTGAAATATATTCAAACTAGCCTGGTACACAAGACTCACGCTGTTCCAGCTATTGAGTCTGGCCACCATTCAGCAGATAACATTTCCAGGGCGGAGCAAGCCACAGCAAACACAGCGGAGTGGACCAATCAGCGACGGGCGGACGTGATGTTAGTTAAGCGACGAGGGACTTGCGCGCGGAAGTAAACATACGAGGAGAGCGGAGTTTATTCAACATGGCTAGCGCGAGACGGACTGTTGTCAATGACATGTGTCGCTGATTTTACCGTGGATTGGCACATATTCTCGGCTCTCGTGTTCGCCATCCGTGTTGTTGTGGAGATGACTTGACGCGGAAGAGTGACGTCATTATGAACAAGTCACGCAAGTAAACTAATCTGATTGGACGGTTGATTTTGTGCTTGCTGGAGAGGCCGTTAATGGGCTGGGTCCCAGACTATTCTCACAGTGTTTGAAAAATACAGCGAGAACAGTCTGGCTGTGCCAGGCAATATTCAAACACAGTGCTCACACAACATGCTTATTACACATACACAGAGTTTAAGGGGGGGGCCGGTGGCCAAAAAGTGTCATTCCATGTAACTGACTTATCTATATATTATTTTAAAACTAAGAGTTTTACGGTAAAATATTGTCCATAAAAGTTTTAAAGCAATAAAACAAAAATGAATGGAATGAACAAAGAATGATTTTAAAAGTTTTATAACGGGTCCAAATTATTTTTAGAACAGATCATGTGACTAGTACTTTGGACGGTCATTTGCTTTCCTTAGCTAAAACCACCCGAGGACCGAAGAGGCAAGATGGATATACGTAATTTTTTCAAACCTAATTTTTCAAAATGACAACAACTACTGAGCTAATTATACAATTATACAACAAAGCCACCACCGGTGTCTTGCCAGTGTAGTTACCCCCATCAAAAATCATCTGTATCATCTGGCCACGGGAGCGCACACACACATTAGTTATGAGTCATGTCGACTTAAACAAATAATTGAAGCCAAAAAAGAACCACAGTTATATATTTTGGACATCCACGTTTATTAAACTGGAGAACCTCCATACAGGTCTTGAATTACAGTAATAACAGTTATACATCATCCTACGAGTAAAACAGTAAAACATTGCCTTTTTTTAACGTTCAGTATGTATGTTACGTTATATATTTTTTGATGGATGGTCCATGTCGTAGATTTTTTGATGGACGGTCCATGTTTTAAAACCTCATAGATAACTGCATCACCAAAACACATTTTTGACGGGGGTAACTACATTGGCACGACATCGGCAGGCGTACCCTAGTCAATGGATGACGATCTTGGTGAAAAGTATAGCTGTCCTAAGCAGCCTGATTTAAATTTCCCCTCAAGGATGATGGCAACCACAATAAAAAGCCCGCTAATTTTCAACTTATTATTACAAATATTCTTGTAAATTTTAATGCAAACACTGCATTTCAGGGTCATCAACATTTACATCCTCTGTATGTCTTGACTATTTTACACCTATAATAAACCTAGATTAAACAAGTACACCGTTTCGTCATTCTAGTTAGTTGGTTAAAATCCTCCGTGGTAATGACAAAGATCCGCCAGCAGGTAGCACTAGTGGTCAATTGCAGGATCGATGCAGCTCATAGGGGAAATTGGAGTGCTACTGTCCTCTATAGAGAAGCCCTGCGGTTAATTTCACAAGCTTTAGTGATTGTTGTTGATGAATTCTGTCTTTTCGTATTTATGTTTGTGCTGAAAAAAAAAAAAAAAACTAAACACAATAACCCCCCGAAAAAAAAAAGCATGACCAGAAAGAAAACCGCAAAAAAAAAAAAAAAAAAAAAAAAAAAAAAAAAAAAAAAAAACAACAACTCAAGAATCTCCCAAAATAGAAAAAAGAAAAGAAAATTCACGGAAAATGCAAAACAAAAAAATGCACAAAGAGGTACAGCCATGTAAAAACGACAAAGGGGGGAAAATATCCAAAGTAAAAAAAAAAATTAGACAATTTAGTCGTTATAGGTCAATGTACGTTCATTCACCCCCTCTCAGTGAAGCTCGATTCGACATCTAATGCGAGAGAGAGAGAGTAAAGCATCCCCATGCAATTTCTCCAGATTTTCTAGTCATCAAAATTACACAAAATTAAACTGAAAACGTAATTATAGCTGTATGTTTATCGTTTAGCCTTGGCAATGTTTAAAAACAAAGTCTGACTGAAATGATATTTGAAACTTTAATATACCGTATGGGTTGTTTATTAGTATATTGCTAACCTTTATCTAATGTAAAGAAGGTTAAGAATAAAGAGACTACAGGTAGTCCCCTGGTTAGGAAGGAGTTCTGTTCCTACGCTGGCAAAGTAGCACGAATTCCCGTGTAAATTTGAATTAACCCCTTAAGTACCCATAAATCTTAAAATCCAAAACACATGTCATATTAATAAAATAAAGTAAAAAAAAAAAAAAAAAGATATTACTTCCCTCTGGTAACACCCATCACATCATGGTTCTTCTTACAACTGGCATTTATTAATTTGTCACAGTCAAGCTATGAATACACTACAGTGATACCTCAACACACGATTGCTTCGACACGATCTTTTTGACATCTGACGTAAAATTTGACTCGCCTTTTGTGTCTACATCCGACAACATGCTCAAAATACGACGACATTACAGCACCGCGGACGCACGCACGGCGGATTTTCTTGTGTGAGAAACCAACACAGGTTTCAAAAAGGTTGGTACAGGAGGTGAAACAAGGAAAAAGGTGACTCTTGACTTCTAAATGAAGATGCAAATTATAGAGGAATATGAGCGTGGGGTGCGCATCCGTGAACTGGTTCAACAATACATCTTCACGGACCTCCTCCGACCACCGTTAGCCAGTCTTTATAAGTTACGGTGACAATTATTATTGTGGTAACACCGCCAAAGAAATCGCCAGCTTCTTCAAGTTTTTATCATCTTTTTCACAACTTATCCAACACAAAATGCCTTCCGCAGTTGTGTTCTCAAGAAAATATTGAAAACGAAAGTAAACTCAAGCTCAACTCTCCCTCTCTCTGTCATGTCAGCCACGCGGTGCGTTCAGGTACAGCAAAAAACGCCAGACACATTAACCCGAGTCGTTATATTATTACAGGAATTATTATTATATTTTTCCAATTTTAATTTACAATTTATTTGTTTTGCTATGTGTAATTGCCATTTGTAATACTACCAGCAGTATTTATTAAGTATTAAGTGTAGGTTTTTGGGCTGTGGAACGAATTAATGGAATTATAATGTATTCCTATGGGAAAATACTGCTCGACATATGACCATTTTGACTTCCAAACAAGGTCCTGGAACGAATTGACTTCCTATGTAGAGGTACCACTGTATTGGAAAATACAATACAATAATGACAAAGAACATATGAAAATGCCATAAAGTAAATCAATAGAAACATATTTGCTGAATAAAAATATACCTCAATGGCTGCACAATAATACCGAGAAATAAGGTCCAAATCTTGGGCAATTTAACAGGGAAAACTGCAGCTATTAGTTGCACCGATCCAGCGGTGAAAACGAATGCCGCTCAATAAGCTAGTGGGCTAATAGCAAACGAACGGGGGGCATCGCTGAGCCCGCACCGTTTCTCTACCTTTTTGAAATGTTACCTGGTGTTCACTCCCGCTTCCTAACGTAAAAGCAATGGTCTAAACTAACAGAAAAAAGTCAGAGTGCAACCAAGGAAAGTGGACCGCACATTTACTGAGGTATAAGGAAATTCAGTGATCCCTCGTTTTTAGCGGTTGATGGGGACCAGAACCCCCAGCGATAGGTGAAAAACCTCGTAGCCCCCCCCCAAAAAAAGTGTGCTAAATGTATTTATTCAGATTTAGCTATGGAAAGAGATACCTGTTTTTCATTTCCCCCCCAAAGTACAAATAAAGAAAAAAGAAAAAACTTGTGTAGATATTTTAATAAATGGTTTTTTAAGCACTTCAGATGTAATAATTATGATTAGTTTTAAACATATTACTGTCCCAGCGAATTATTTTTAAACAAGGATAACATAATAAAGACAAGCATTTTTATATGCTTCATTGAGTGAGTCCACTCAAACCCCCTCACGCTGCTCACTCACACAATGAGTTACCAAGCTAAACGATGATTGATACATGCGGTGCCTTGAAGTGTCGGCTTCCGAGCTTCTCCGCAAGATCAAACCCTAACACCAATCAATCATCGTTAACTTTAACAAGCAACTACAGCAGGGGTGTCCAAACCTTTCGCAAAGGGGCCAGATTTAGTGTGGTAAAAATGTGGGGGGCCGACTTTGTCTGACATCCTTTGCGTAGACAATATATTTAAGCAAATTTTAGCAAGCCATTTTGTGTGTCACATGTGCTTTATTATTTTTTTTTATGAATAATTTCAACAATCTCGCAACTAGCCTTTGTGGCGTTCTTTTTCGACTCTATCTGCTGTGAAATTAAACTAGCTTCAAGTTGCTTTAATTTCTCGCTACGTATCTTCCCTGTAATCTTGTCGTACATGTCAGCTTGTCTTGTTTGGTAACATCGCCTCACATTGAACTCTTTAAAAACAGTGACTGTCTCTTTGCAAATGAGGCAGACACAGTTGTTGCGTATTTTAGTGAAGAAATAGTCCAATTTCCACCTATCCTTGAAGCGTCGGCCGTCGCAGTCAACTTTCATTTTGTTTTTTTGTTGTTGTTGATTGTCGCCATTTTAGAAAATTGGGAGTAAATGGTCACACGGGGTAATGTTGCCTAGAGTGCTGCTGCTTTCTAGTGGGTAAATGAGGAGCAGCATTTAGTGTGTAAGCTACTGCATATGCTGGTAGCAATACTGCTGACCAATTTATTAAGTCTGCGTGCGGGCCAGACGTTATTGATTTTATGACAGAGGCTGGGGGCCGGATGAAATTTGACAATGGGCCGCATTTGGCCCCGGGCTGGACTTTGGACATGTCTGAACTACAGTGCACTGCCTGACCAAGAAAAGCAGCAGGAGGGAGAGTGAGAGACTACGTGATCGGATCGGGACAGCTCTATAAAACACTGCATTTATTTATTTAATTGAAAAGATAACCTGCGATTGACTGAGGGCGCAAAATAGCGAGGGATCACTGTACCAGATATGCATAGCAATTATTGTAGAGATTTACGTCTTTAGAAAAAGTCATTGACAAAAATTGTCATTGTTTTTTCCTTTTGTGGTTTTAGTGACAAAAGTGAAAGTCAATAACAAAATATACTTTTATGTTTGTATTAAGTCATTTATTTTTATTTGTTTATTTATGTTTTTTTTTTTTTTTTACTTATTTTTGGGCACTCCATACATTCTGTCATAACTGCCACAGACAGTCATTTTTTTTTTTTAAACAACAATGATGAATTTACAATTTGAAAGGCAGTTTGGTATAACATTCAGACACCGTGGCGGCGTTTCAATAACCGTTTGAGTCACCCTCTCTCACTTGCCGCAGGCACTTGCTATGACGATGCACGAAGGCCACTTGGAGGGTGGAGGGAAAGTGCATTGTGGGGGAGTGAACACACTTGCCCTCGTCCACTCAGATGCCAGACAATCATGGATCAACTACATGTTGTTGAAGTGGCGCTATACTGCCTTTTCCAAATCACACAAAATATACAGAGACTCATTTCAATCAGACGGAGATGTATTCCGCGCTTGATGGCAATACGGCGGTACCTGGGAATGGTCAGAATGATTAATTTTGTATCAAATTTTATTTGGGCAATTGATTATTTATTTATTTTTCATTACCATATAAATTTCAGATAGATTTGTTGTGTAAATACATTTAACCAACTTTTGTTGAAATTAGTTTTCGTTTCAGTCCCTCCCAATGCCATTTGATTGACAGACCATTCCAAAATAGAAAATTCAATTTCAATTCAATTCAATTTTATTTGTATAGCCGTAAATCACAACAAGTTTGTCTCAAAGGACTTTGCAGAGGCAATATGATACACAGTCAGAAACACCAAATGAAATAAACAAAGATGAATAAATAAAGTTCAAGTCCTGGGCATCCCCCATCCTTGGACCCTCCATGTCGGCAAGGAAAAACTCCAAAAACTCCAAGCTCTTTGGGAGAAAATGAGAAACCTTGGGGAGTACCACAGTCAGGAGAGATCCACTCCCAGGACGGATAGACAGGATGCACCAGGACTGCTAATGGGAATTAGCAGACGGGGTTACAGTCTGTAAAGATGCAGTAGAGTAAAGGAACAAGAAGAGGTCCATCTAGCCAGATGAGACGGGGGTAGCAATGAGGACAACCATCCAGCCAGGGGTCCGGATAGTCAGGAGGATGCAGCTGAAAAATAGCCCCTCCCTACGGAAAGGGGACACCGGGTGACTAGTGATGAAGAGACTAGACAACTAGATATTAACATTAGAAAATAGAAATAAAGTAAGACAAGTGGTAGGTAAGTGAGAAAAAGGAGATAGAACTCAGTGGCTGTACTTCCCCCGGCATGATAGGTTTTAGTGCAGCTTAGACTGAACTGTGAGTCTAATCCGACTTCAACTAGCCTGACCATATGCTTTGTCCAGTAGGGACGTTTTTAATCTAATCTTAAATGTGCAGACTGTCTCGGCTTCTTTAATATTAGCTGGAAGCTGATTCCATAAAACGGGCTTGGTGGCTAAAGGCTCTGGCTCCGACAGTACTTTTAGAAACCCTGGGAACTATCAGTAGACCTGCATTCTGAGAGCGGAGTACTCTGTTGGGGCAGTATGGAACCAGAGCATCGGTGAGATAAGATGGCTCCAACCCATTAATGGTCTTAAATGTAAGAAGGAGGATTTTAAATTTAATTCTAAACTCGACTGGAAGCCAGTGAAGGGCCTGGAGCACAGGGGTGATGTGCTTTCTTCTATTAGTTCCTGTTAAAAGTCTTGCTGCTGCGTTTTGGACTAGCTGAAGACCTTTTAGATAACTTTTAGGACAAGCTGCAAGTAGGGAGTTACATTAATCCAATCTAGATGTAACGAACGCGTGAATGAATTTTTCTGCATCGTTTTTAGATAAAATATTTCTAATTTTGGCTATATTGCGCAGGTGAAAAAAGGCCGTTCTGCAGGTTTGTTTAATATGAGCTTTAAACGATAAGTCTGGGTCAAATAGAACCCCTAGGTTTTTAACTGTGGTGCTGGAGGCCACACTTACATTGTCCAGAGTGACTATCTGGGCAGTTAAAGAGACACTTTTCGGGCCTATTATAAGGACTTCTGTCTTTTCAGGGTTAAGTAGAAGATAGTTAGTGCTCATCCAGGTATTCATATCTCAGACGCAGGTGGTTAGTTTATCCACTTGCCTGATCTGCTCAGGTTTAATTGATAAATACAGTTGTGTGTCGTCAGCGTAACAATGAAAGTTAATGCTATATTTTCTGATGATATTACCTAGATACCATATACAGCGTAAACAAGATGGGCCCGAGGACCGATCCTTGTGGCACACCATAACTAACTCTAGAGTGCGGTGATGATGCTGGTTTACATTGACAAACTGGTACCTATTAGATAAATATGATTTAAACCAGCAGAGGACTGTTCCTCTAACGCCTATGTCACATTCTAGTGTCTGCAATAAGATATTATGGTCGATTGTGTCAAAGGCTGCACTCAGGTCCAACAGAACCAGGATCGAGACTAATCCAACGTCAGCGGATAGTAACAAGTCGTTAGTTACTTTGACTAATGCAGTTTTAATGCTATGATGAGCTCGAAAGCCAGACTGGAAACGTTCAAATAAACTATTGTCCTGTAGGTGCTGACAGAGTTGTTTAATTACCACTCTTTCAAGGACTTTGGAGAGAAAGGGTAGATGAGAGAGGTCTATAATTGGCCAAGATGTCAGGATCAAGAGTAGGGTTTTTTCAAAAGCGGTTTAATAACTGCTTATTTAAAGGACTGAGGCACGAGGCCAGTAACTAATGAGGTATTTATTATATTTAGGATAATATCAATAGTTAGAGGCAGGGTCTCTTTAAAAAGTTTGGTTGGGATCGGGTCTAGGAGGCACGTCGATGATTTGGAGGACATTATAATTGAAATTACATCGGTTTGGTCTACAGTGGTAAAGTTATTTAATATTTTGGTAAAGTTATTTAATATTTTAGAGGGGTTTGTAGGAGATTCTGAATTTTCAGTCCGCACTTTATCAGACCTAATAGATGGAAGTAATTCATTTATTTTGTTTCTAATAGTTGACATTTTATTGTCAAAAACTGTTAGGAAGTCATCACAGCTAAGGGTGGTTGGGATATAAGGTTCTATTGAGCTGTGACTGTTTTTCAGCCTTGCTACAGTGCTGAACAGAAACCTAGGATTATTCTTGTTTCCATCTATTCAGGATGAGTAATATCTGGTTTTAGTCGTACGCAAGGCCTGTTTATAGGTCACTAAACTGTGTTTCCAGGCAGAGAGAGTGTGCTCTGTGTTGGAACGGCGCCAAAGTCTTTCTAATTTACGTGCCGATTGTTTAAGAGAACGTGTTTCAGCATTATACCAGGGAGAAGCTTGTCTAGGCTTGACAAACTTTAATTTGGGGGGAGCGACTACATCGAGAGCAGTTGATAGAGTAAACATGACACTGTCAACAAACTCGTCATTAACAGCAAGGCCAAACATTATTCCTTCATAATCAGATGACGTGGAGGCAAATATTGGCTGAATTATCTGTTTATACTCTGAAACAGAGCGATCACATAATGTCCTTTTCATCTGAGATTTAGTCACTAGTGAAGGATTATCTTGAAGTACAAACTGAAAAGTAATTAGAAAATGATCAGAGAGTACGGGGTTGTGGGGATGGACACTAAGATCACTAATCTCCGTAGCGTAGGTTAAAATCAGGTCCAGGGTGTGCTTGTGATTATGAGTTGGTTTATATACATTCTATCCCAGCTTAGCAAAATACTGGATAAAAAGTCAGAGAAATCTAACAAAAACTGTGAGTAGGTAAACCACTATGAAAAGAACTGGTTTTTGGTTCTTCCAGTTAGCATCTATAATTGATAGTACTAGACTTTCAAAGGAGTTATAAATGTAATTACCTTTACTTTTTGGGCTCATACCTAAACAAGAGTGTGATATTACTACCACCCCCCCTCCGCGGCCCGTGCTTCTAGCTGTGTGAAAATTCACGTGACTTGGGGGTGTGGATTCATTAAAGAGCCTACGACAGGAGAAAAAAAGTCTTAAATAGCATTATTATGTGAATTAGAATCATATTTTGAGACGATTCAACTATATACAACAATTTAGCAAAGCGCAGATGACGAGAAATTAGTCTTTTAATCTGCCGGTTAGCCACGCCTACCATTATAGGGCTCTAGCGTCCCCAACAGGTGGATGACGTCAGCAGGAGAGTGGGCTCATCGGTTTTACTATTAAGCCCATTGAGTTCAGTTATTCAGAACGAGGAAAACGCGACGAAGAGAGCCGCAAAATGTCATTGTTTCAGTCTCTCTACGCCAATATTTTTACAGGATATTCTCTTTATCCAAGTATTTTTCCCCAATAGCTAAATAAATGGCTTGAGAAGGACCAGTCAGCCCGTCAAGGGGGAACTATTCACAACGAGGAAAACGCGACGAAGAGAGCTGCAAAATGTCATTGTTTCTGTCTCTTTACTTCAATAATTTTACAGGATATTCTTTTCATCCAAGTATTTTCCCCAATTGTTAAATAAATGGCATGGTCGTGACAAATAACAGTCTTGTGCTCAATGGAATATGAAATCATAAAAATGCACTTATT
This sequence comes from Corythoichthys intestinalis, assembly GCF_030265065.1. Taxonomy (NCBI): domain Eukaryota; kingdom Metazoa; phylum Chordata; class Actinopteri; order Syngnathiformes; family Syngnathidae; genus Corythoichthys; species Corythoichthys intestinalis. The sequence continues at coordinate 3,704,258 of NC_080409.1, read as the reverse complement.
CAGGACGACATGGCAAAATTACTCCATAATGGTCAAAACTGTCGACTTCACCTTTCCTGTCGCACCTCCCGAACGATATTTTATGACACCTAAATCGGACATATGTCATTTCCCTTCCTCGGCTTCGGAGAATGTAAACAAACCAAGAGGCGTGACAGCTAGCCGACATGCTCACCCGAACCCAGTGATATTTCAAAGTCTTCAAAGTGGAAAATCACACATAACTAGCCCGGATTATTTGACATGACGACTGGGTTGTCGATTGTCTTCGCGGACCGGCAAACCGCCCGGCGGAGAACAATTTTCAGCTCGTTCGCCGGAGGAGGGCAGCTGCAGCTGTTATGCAGCTAACGTGCAGCTAATGTGCATGAGGAGAGCTTTTTACCTGCCTATCAATGATCAAACATAAGTAGTCCTTTATTTAAAGAAAGTTTGTAGTGTTTACTTTGTAATCGCTGTATTCGTATTTGACATAATACAAAACAAGATGTTTACTCACTTCCCGGTAAGTCCAATGGTCCCACAGTAGTCGGGCTTGTTTTGGCCAATATCCACGGTGAATATGAACCTTTTGAAACTCCAAAAAGGCACACACGCCTCTCCCTCATATAGCAAGATTTTTCTGCAGCCGTTTGGCTGGCGTGATGGGAAAAATAAACGTATTAATCCGCAAAATCAACTGAATCCTTAGTCCTCATAAACAACAGTACGGCTGGAAAGTGAAGAGGACGCCTTCAACCGTACACGTCACAGCGCCCTCCTCCTCAATGCAAGACAGCAGGCGGAAGTCACTCATTTTCATGGCACGGGAATCAAAAAACTAAATAAATATAGCGATCGCTTCCACACACATCCAAGCGGTCCATATCATTCAGGAGCATAAAATACCGCGTGTATTATGAAATAAACATGCTTTTTCGTGTCACATGCACTTTGTCTGACAAAGTCATCCTGCTGAAGCCAAGTATCAGTCAAGGCCAAAATATGAATATTATAATCCTCAATTAAGTCATTAACTAACAGAGATTTGGGTAAGATTGACCTGATGTTTAATATCCGCATTTTATATAATTATTAGGAGTTATTTTATTTTCACTGCTATCAGGGGGTATATGTATTAAATTCTTTGGTCTCATTCCAATAGTACTATATTTTCTACTGTTCACTATACGAGGCACGGACACAGTCTGTATCTTCTGTCCTGAATGTTGGATTTGTGACAGCTCGGAAAGAGGCGAGTGATCAAAATTAACAGAGTTGTGTTTTACACTCCAACACTGCTCCCGGGCCCCCACTCTGGAGTGTCACTTTGGGAGACTAAGTTTGGCGGCCATGTTTCGAGTTAAGAGAGCAGCACCGTCCCAAGTTGGATGAATGCCGTCTCTACGAACCCTGGGCTTCCCCCAGAACGCACGCCAATTATCAATAAAGACTATGTTGTTTTCTGGGTACCATCTAGACAACCAGCGGTTAAATGATGAGAACCTAGAGTACATCTCATCATTGACCAAATTAGGCAGAGGACCAGAGAATGCTGCGGTGTCCGCCATCGACTTAGCAAGCTTACACACCGATGCTACGTTTAATTTAAGCACCTCAGATTGTCTCCGCTGGGCGTCTTTACCGCCTGCGTGTATCACGATACAGCGGAACTTCTTCCTACTCTGCTTTAAGAGCCTGAGGTTTCCTTCGATGTCACAGACTCTGGCCCCAGGGTAACACCTGACAGACACCGCCGGGTGCTTCACGTCTCTAACTATGGAGCTTCCAATTACAAGAGTTTCTGGTTCAGCTGGTGTGTTGCTGAGGGGGTCAAACCTATTGCTGACGTGAAGCTGCTGGTGCACTAAGGTTGTGCGTTTACCACTACTCTTCCCCCGTACAGTCACAAATCCGTCCTTAATTTCCCCCGACTGCACGGGGATCGCTGGGGGGCTAACTGCGCTAGCATTCCTACTACTGCAAGCACGACCTGCGGGCCCTGCTACTACCTGGCTATAGCTCAGATTAGCTTTCATCTCTAGAGTGCAGAGCCGTGCTTCTAGCTCAGAAACCCTGGTCTCCAGCCCTGAGACTAAACTACACTTCCTACAACTACTACTGTCCTCGATGAAGGAGCCAGGGTGCTCGCTATACATACAGCACACTGAGCAGAAAAGACAGGAGGGAGAAGGTAGAGGGCTAGCCATGGCTTGGATAAGCTAGGCTAGCAAGATAGAGCTAAAGAGGAGAGAGTTAAATAGGAGAGTAGAGTAGTTTTAATCCACGAGCAGGCTTTTACGCTGTTAAATTGTGGGATAAAACCAACTGAGGATCACTAAGAGATTAGCGACTAGGAGAATAGCGACTGGTAGCAGTGCTAACAAACAAACAAACAATACACTCACCGGATGTGACGTCACCAGAGACTCTTAGTTGTCTTAGTTGTTGAGTAGGAAGCTGCCAAGCGAGAAAAGACAAGCAAAATAGAAAGGTCAGGTACAAAAATTGCCATTGTTTTTTCCTTTTGTGATTTTTAATGACAAAAGTTAAAAGTCAATAACAAAATATACGTTTATATTTTCATTTGTTCCCTCTTTTTATTTTGGCACTCCTGTAATTCCATACGTTTTGCCATAACTGCCACAAACAGTCTATTTTTTCCAACAACAATGATGAAATTTACGATTCGAAAGGCAGTTTGCTACAATATTCAAACAGCGTGCTGGCTCCTTAATTCATTTTCTTTTTCTTTGGTGGTAAACAGACAGCAGCCAATGGTGTTTGAGCTTCATTATCACCAACGCATGAGCTGCGTTCCGATCATGGTTTGAGTTGCCCTCACTCACTTGCCCTAAGCACTTGCTATGACGTCACACGGAGGCCACTTGGACGGCGGAGGTAAAGTGGGCGGAGGGGGAGCGAAAGACGTAAATGGAACACACCTGCCCTTGTTCACTTACAGGCAAGAAAGTCATGGAATAACCACAAGGTGTTAGCGCTATACTGTCTATTCCAAATCAGTGGCGCCTCCATAAATTCTTCATAGAGGTGTCCAATTGGGACCACTTGGAACCTAAGGTGGCACATCCAAAATAAAAGCCATAATTTTAGGTTTTTACTGTGTTGCAGTAATAAACAGGCCAGTCGAAAACTGTCAGAAAGACGTCAGGACACGCCTACTGATATACTTTGGTTGATTGTGTTATATTGTATTTTATATATTATTGTGTTAACGTGCATAGTCCATAATAGTCCAGTCAACATTTTGGGTTCCGCAGCTACTACAATCTGACATGATACTGGCGAGTGGGGTGACCAGTGGGGTGGCAAACAAATTCATTGGGGGGAGCCTTGGCCAGGCCTGGCCACCCCCTGGTGGCATTAACACACAAAATATACGGCGACTCATGTCAATAAGACGGCGATGCATTCCGCGATTGGTGACAATACGTCGGTACCTGGGAATTATCAGACTTATTAGTTTTGTATCAAGTTTTATTTGGGCAATTCATTACTTATTTATTTTTTGTTTATATCTTATAATTTGTTGACAGATTTGTTGTTTAAACACATTTAACCTATTTGAAGTTTAGTTTCAGTGCCTCCCAATGATTTGATTGACAGACCATTCTTTTCGTTAAAAGCAAAAAAAAAAAAACAATGACAAAAATTGTCATTGTTTTTTGCTTTTTAATGACAAAAGTGAAAGTCAATTTAAAAAAAGTTGTTTTTTATTTACTCATTTATTTCTTTAATTATTTAGTCATGCGTTTTTTTGTTTTTGTTTTGGCACTCCTGTGATTCCATACGTTCTGTCATAACTGCCACATACTGTCTAATTTTTAAAATTTTACTTTTTTAACAACAGTGATGAATTTTACATTTCGAAAGACAGTTTGGTATAACATTGAAACACAGTGCTGGCAGCTTAATTTATTTTCTTCTTCTTTGGTGGTATGTATATATATATAGCAGCTAATGGTGTTTGAGCTTCATTATCACCACCGCATGGACATGTTTTCCATGTACCAATGCAATGCATTGTGGGATACAGGGAGCTCCATAGTGGCCATCGTTTTTCACTCGATCACTGAGCCCTCTGAGGGTCCATCTCACCAAGTTCACTTCACTGTTTTGGGAATTGGAACGGCCCTTACGATGGCGGCGGGGATTCCCCCGGGGGGCGATGGCTAGGGCAAGTGAGCGAGGGCTCATTTAAACCGCGATTGAAACGCAGCCATGGACATGTTTTCCATGCACCACTGCAATGCAGTGTAGGGAGCTCTGAAGTGACCATTGTTGTTGACTCGATCACTAAGCCCTTGAAGGGTCGATCTCGCCAAGTTCTCTTCGCTGTTTAGGGAAATGGAACAGCCCTTAAGATGCCAGCGGGGATTTCTCCAAGGGCAAGTGAGATAAGAGGGCGATTAAAACTGTTATTGAAACGCAGCCAAGGTGTTCCACAAGGTATTGACTCAGAGTGGCTTGGGTTATTTGTAAAAAAAAAAAAAATAAATAAATAACAACACATAAAATAATGTAGTTTTCTTTCTCCTCCACAATTGTATTTCACTCATCTAAAATTCCAGTCAGATTTGTTTGTGGTCATTACGTGTGTGGGAAAGTTTTAAGGATTGTGAAAACATTGCCAAACCCCTGGGTGCGTTTCAATAACGGTTTGAGTTTCCCTCACTTACTTGCCCTAGGCACCTGCTATGACATCACATGGAGGCCACTTGGAGGGCGGAGGGAAGGTGGGTGGCGAGGGAGCGAAAGACGTAAATGGAACACACTTGCCCTCGTTCACTCACAGGCCAGACAATCATGGATCAACCACATGAGGTGGCGCTATACTGCATATTCCAAATCAGAGGCGCCTCCAGAAATTTTTCACAGGGGTGGCCAAATGGGTCCACTTAACATCTTGGGCTGGCACACCAAAAAATAAAAGACATAATTTCAGGTTTTTATTATGTAGTTGGAGTAAACAGGCCATAAAAATCTGTCAGAAAGACTTCAGGACACGTCTACCCGTATACTTTGGTTTATTGTGCTATGTTTCATGTTACTAATGATTTAATGTGCATAGTCCATAGTCCTGTCAACATTTTGAGTTCCACAGCTACAACAATCTGACATTATACCGGCGAGTGGGGTTGACCATTGGAGTGGCCAACAAATATATTGGGGGGGCCATGACAAGCATGGCTGGCCGCCATTATTCTAAATCGCAAAATATATGGCGACTCATGTCAATAAGACTGAGACATATTCCGCGCTTGATGGCAATACGTCGGTACCTGGGAATCATCAGAATGATTAGTTTCGTATCAAATTTTATTATATTTATTTATTTATCTTTACCTTATAATTTGTCGACAGATTAGTTGTTAAATACTAAAGATACACGATAATATCGGCTACTGATAATTATCGGCCGATAATGGCAATTATGACGTCACACAGATAATACAGATAATAAAAAAATCAACCGATAATGCAATCCGATAATTATATACTTGATTTAGCCTCCAAATGTGCGCAATCAAGCAGTTTTCTCCACTTTTTCACTGCCGCCTGCTCAACCCCTCCCCTCTCTGAAGCCCCTGTGGGAGGAGGGGTTTAGGAGTACGGCGTCATAGAGGAGGCGGTGTTACACATCAGTGATGACACTGTTGAGGCGCTCTCACTAGCGTGCGTTGCTTTTCCCGTGTGTGAAATGAAATAAACGATGCTCTCGCCATCTACAAAACAGTTCCTCAAGGCCTAAAGAAAGCGTCCTCATTGAACACCACTAGCACTAACCCAGCAGCCATTTAAAACTGCATCACAATGATTTTTGGAACGAATATGAGGCTGCTGCTAGTATGAATGCTTAAGCTATTGTTAACAAATAAACTATAAAGGAAGCTACGGGGCTTGTGATGATACAGAGACGCTGCGGTCCTCCCGGAGTCGGGGTGTTTGGGAATGCAGCCCAAAGCGAGTGGTAAACTCCCATCTATGGCTAAACACCTCACGAGATCGATAATTGACAAGTAGCTGTCTTCCGACGGAGCCCGCCGGTCTGGCAGGCCGCCGCCGCCTCGCCCTAGGCGGGTAGAGGATGAGAGCAGAGCCATGCACCGAATGCGCCGCAGCGAGCCGGCCGGGGCGGGCAGATATCCGGTACGAACTTAGCTGCCGCCGCCACTCCGGTTCAAGACAGAGACCTGGCGCGAGTGCTAATTTGGCAGCCGGGCGGAATGAAGGGCACAGGCGGGAGGAAATTCCCGAAATGACCCGGTAGCCAAATCCCTGGATGAAAAAATAATGCAGTTTATACGACCACGATTCTTCGTGAAAGACATGCCGATCACATCAGTTTTACCACGGACATTTACACAGGTGATGTCAACAAACCATGTTTATCATGACGGCACAGTGGTTAGTTGATAATTGTAAACTTGCACCAAACGACACAAAGAAGTCATCCAGTCAGTAATGCATTCAGTACGCTTTAAATTTATGACGTCTTAATCAGATCATTCTTCTTAAATCTAGTCAAATAATTTTCCACATCTTGTTTGAGTGTTGAAGACTAGTTGAATGCGCCAGATTATTCCACTTACTTGAACTAAATATTGCAATTTGTTCTTATTAAGCCCAAACATCTAAAAAAAATAAGGTCATTTTCACCTAAATCAAGAAAAAATTGCTTTCAAATAATGTTTTGAACCATACATATTCTTGAATAAAGAACATTTTTCTGACAAGTTTTTTGTTGTTGTTTTGGATTATGTATAATAATTTATTGCTTAAAATAAGGCTGTTAATCTTATTTTCAGCTGGCCATTTTTCTTCAAGAAATCTGAGTGAAATATACTTGAAGTGCTGGCAGTTAATTTAACTTATTTCCAATAGATTTACACTGAAAACAAGGGACTTTAACTAGTCTTAAGGAGCTGTGTTTTTGCTGTGTAGTAATGTTATACTTTAGGAATGGCATACTTTTAAAGCCATTTTTGTGCAACTTATGTATTTACTCTGTAAGTAATTGTTGCCAAAAGTTTACCATTACACAATGTCAGACAATCTGTCTTTATTTAGATGTTGGAATTTACTACTACTACTACTTGTTCACATTTGATGTTGAAAAAAAAAGAGCAATATTATTTTTGCATAGCAATATTTTCTCTTGTGTATACTTTAAAATTTTACATAAATCTTTAATAAAATTATCGGCTTGACATTATCGGTTATCGGTTGGAACGAGGAGGAAATTATCGGTTATCGGTATCGGCTGAAAAATGCATTATCGTGCATCACTATTAAATACATTTCAACTAATTTAAGTTGACTTGAAATTAGTTTTAGTTTCAGTCCCTCCCAACGCCATTTGATTGATAGACCATTCCTTTCGTTAGAAGCAAAAATAGAAAAGGCAAGCGAAATAGAAAAGTCAATGACAAAAATTGTCATTGTTTTTTCCTTTTGTGATTTTTAATGACAAAAGTGAAATTCAATAACAAAACATACTTTTATATTTTTATTGATTTATTTATTTCTATATTTTCGGGAACTGATTACATACGTTCTGCCATGACTGCCACAGACATTTTTTTTTTTAACAACGATGAATTTTACAATTCGAAAGGCAGTTTGGTATCACATTTAAACACTGTACTGGTTCTTGAATTCATTTTGTTCTTTCCTGCTGTTGAATAGACAGCAGCCAACGGTGTTTGAGCCACCACCGCGTGGAAATGTTTTTTGTGCACCACTGCAATGCTTTTTGGGATATAGGGCGCTCTGAAGTGACCATCGTTGTTGAATTGATCACTAAGCCCTTAAAGGGTCGATCTCACCAAGTTCACTTCAGCTGTTTAGGGAAATGGAATAGCCCTTAAGATGGCGGTGGGGATTCCCCCAAGGGCAAGTGCCTACGGCAAGTGAGCGAGGTTGCATAAAACCATTATTGAAACGCAGCCACTATGTTGAGACTGCTGAATGTAACTTGTAATATTTTTTTAATTTTAAAAATCAAAACACCTTGACTAAATTACTTTTAAAATGAGTCATCTTTAATTCCTAATCACATTACTATTACAAGTATAAAGTACCTGTGGCAACACGGGTCGCATATAGATGAAACTATAGCGCCATCGCAGCTTGACAGGAAGTGACACAATCGGGTAGCTGTATGAATCTAGTAATGACAATGATTATAAATTATGCACAATAAATTCACTCTTAAGAATAGATTATTCATGAAACAGTCATGCATTTGGTCCCAGTCTTAGGACAAGGTCAAACATACGGTCGATGGGCCAGAAGCGGGCTGCGTGAGGGTCTAATCCGGCCCACTGGGTTGATGTGCCTGACAGGCACGTTCTGGCTCATTCATAACAAATCACATGCTTTAAGTTTGATCCACTATTGTTTTCGTCAACGATGACGACAACGAAAACATTTCGTTAACATTTTTTTCATGACGATGACGTCATGATGACGAGGACCGGAAAACGCATCTTGGATGACTCTAACGTGATGAAAAGATTGCCAATTTACGTCTGACGAGACGACAACGACATGAAAATGTGCCATCGTACCGTCATATGTTCACAATAATGTTTGATAGTTGTGCATGTAGTTTTTTTTTTTTTTTTGGTGTTGTAGTCAGTCAGCCTGCGTCCGAGCTGTCATTCACGTGCCTTGCTCACGCCCCCACCCTCCCCTGAAGCAGTGCAGTGATATATCAACAACAATGGCGGCTGCAAGAGCGAGGATTCGTGGTCCCATTTTACAGTGATCCAACCGAAAGAAGCATGCAATGCACTCTCCCCCTGGGAGACAAGTGTGGCGGCTGTGGCCTCACACTTGGTGGAGAAAATACCTGTACTACGAATCTCAAGTGGCACATCAAAGTTGGACACGCTGACATCTATGGGAAGGTAAGTTGTTACAAATCATTTTAAGATATCATAAACTTACAGTTTTGTTCAGCAAATCATTTTAATATGTATTTTCCACATTTTTGGGTTAAATGGAGCGCTGAGTTTAGGCTACGCACCACAGCGCAGTGTACGCCATCTCTTGATCTACCCACCCATTTGAAAGAGAGAGAGCGGGAACATTAGACGTGAAAAAACTTCCAGAAGCTACCAAGTGGTATCAGGAGAAATAAGTAGGGTCGTAATTCCTAAAATAAGTAGGGTTTGGTGTCACAAGACATGCACGAACTGCGACCCTATATATTTTACACGCACACGGGTAAAATAAGAATTGCGTGAAAAATAAAAGGAATTAGTGATTGCGGTCAAGCCTGCGGACGTTCGTGTTCCCGTGGTCGAATACTGTAATTTCCGGACTACAAGCCGGTACTTTTTTTCCTCATTTTGGGTCGTGCAGCGTGTGCAATGATGCGGTCAATTTGTGCGATTTGTGCATTTTGTGATGGCCGCCAGGGGCGCTACAGCTTAGAATGCGGAAGTGAGACATTTGGAATATAAGTGTCGAGGAAGACGCTAGTTTGCACTATCACTGGTGGTTTAACTTTGTGCTTTATGCATGAATAGAGATGACGGAACCTCTCATCTTTGTGCATGAGTAGAATAGGCAGACCTGCATCATGGAAAATGCAAGAAGAAATTAAATGTAAATCCACAATTATGAATAAGTTCTGGCCAAGGTTGGTGGATTTTAGTAGTGGACCTCTCTGACTGCGCCAATACTCAAAACTGCATTTTTACTGGACCAATATGTAGAAAAAGGAATTTAATGTCATACATGTATACTTTGGTCATGTTACAGTTCTCATTTTTGTGGTAATGTAAATCCAAAATTCTGAATAAATTCTTGCCAAGGTTGATAAGTATTAGTAGTGGACCTCTCTGACTACTCACAAACTGAAAATTACACATTTTTAAAAATTTGAATTAAAAGTCATACATGTGTATTTTGATTAGGTTACAGTTCTCTCATGGTTTACTCATGTTACAGTGGGGCAAATAAGTATTTAGTCAACCACTAATTGTGCAAGTTCTCCCACTTGAAAATATTAGAGAAGCCTGTAATTGTCAACATAGGTAAACCTCAACCATGAGAGGCAGAATGTGGAAAAAACACTCAGAAAATCAGATTGTTTGATTTTTAACGAATTTATTTGCAAATCATGGTGGAAAATAAGTATTTGGTCAATACCAAAAGTTCATCTCAATACTCTGATATGTACCCTTTGTTGGCAATAACGGAGGCCAAATGTTTTCTGTAACTCTTCACAAGCTTTTCACACACTGTTGCTGGTATTTTGGCCTATTCCTCCATGCAGATCTCCTCTAGAGCAGTGATGTTCTGTGGCTGGCAACACGGACTTTCAACTCCCTCCACAGATTTTCGATGGGGTTGAGATCTGGAGACTGGCTAGGCCACTCCAGGACCTTGAAATACTTCTTACGAAGCCACTCCTTGGTTGCCCGGGATCATTGCCATGCTGAAAGACCCAGCCACGTCTCATCTTCAATGCGCTTGCTGATGGAAGGAGATTTTCACTCAATATCTCGCGACACATGGCCCCATTCATTCTTTCCTTTACACAGATCAGTCGTCCTGGTCCCTTTGCAGAAAAACAGCCCCAAAGCATGATGTTTCCAGCCCCATGCTTCACAGTGTGTATGGTGTTCTTCGGATGCAATTCAGTATTCTTTGTCCTCCAAACAGGAGAACCTGTGTTTCTACCAAAAAGTTCTATTTTCGTTTCATCTGACCATAACACATTCTCCGAGTCCTCTTCTGGATCATCCAAATGCTCTCTAACGAACCGCAGACGGGCCTGGAAGTGTACTGGCTTCAGCAGGGGGACACGTCTAGCAGTGCAGGATTTGAGTCCCTGGCGGCGCATTGTGTTACTGATAGTAGCCTTTGTTACTGTGGTCCCAGCTCTCTGTAGGTCATTCACTAGGTCCCCCCGTGTGGTTCTGGGATTTTTGCTCAACGTTCTTGTTATCATTTTGACGCAACGGGTTGAGATCTTGCATGGAGCCCCAGATCGAGGGAGATTATCAGTGGTCTTGTATGTCTTCCTTTTTCTAATATTTGCTCCCACAATTGATTTCTTTACACCAAGTGAAGAGTGAAGAGTTACAGAAAACGTTTGGCCTCTGTTATTGCCAGCAAAGGGTACATAGCAAGGTATTGAGATGAACTTTTGGTATTGACCAAATACTTATTTTCCAACATGATTTGCAAATAAATTCTTTAAAAATCAAACAATGTCTATTTTTTTTTTTTTTTTTTTTTTTTTAAACCTGTCTTGTTCAGCTGTTTGACACAGAGAATGGAAGTCTAATTGCCCGGATTCTGAACAGTTTTAATGTTTCACATGGAGAGTCTGACATACTCCCATTGTGATCATTCAAAATACCTTTTTATTATGACAAAGCAGCGAACAGGAAGGGATTATGGGGGGACAGAAGAAAAGAAATACAAGAGAAGAAAGAAAAGAAACACATACACAAACAACAACAAGAAATACATTGAACATCTAAACTAGTTACTAATATGCTGGTGCTATCGTCAGCGAGATGTATTTCCGGTTTACACCATGTGGGGGCCAATTGGCCAGTGAAAGAGGAGAATGGGGGTGGGGGTGTCTATAAGACTATAAGCTAAGTGATTGAAAGGGGTAGAGTGTACACAAATCAGTTCTGTGATCTAGAACCCAGTAATCGTGTGAATCTCTTATGAGTGTAAGCCCGTTGGCGACCAACCCTACGCCGCCGCATCGCCAATCCCGGCACCGGAACCCCCAACCCGAGCATGCCCTACCACATCCAGCAGCACCCAAGCCCCACCGGGCGCGCGACAGCCACGCAGACGGGCGGAGAAACCGCGCGGGCGCCAACCCAGGGCCACGGCCCCCACCCAGCCAGCCCGGGGAGGGAGGGCGGGCGGGGGGTTGGGGGGGCCATGCGCAGCCCATCCCTCCTCCCGCCGCCCAGCAAAGGAGCCACTGTCCCCCCCCCCGGGACCCAGGGTGGTCCCCCGGGCCACCCGCGCGCCCATCAACCGGCCTTCAGGGATGGCAGGAGGGGACGCATCACCAACCCCACGCCTACACCCACCCCCGCCCGCCCACCCGGGCCACGAGCCACAGCCACAGCCCCCCAACCGGCACGGCACGCCACGGGACCCCCAGCGGCCCACCAAGCCCCAGGCAAGGCAGGGTCCCCCGCCGGTGCAGGCGACACCCTGCTGATACACCGGCGCCCAGCCAGCGACCCGCGACGGAGCGCAGGGCGGATGCCCAGCCAGAGAAGAGAGGGGAAGGTGGAGGCAGGAGAACGCCCAGGAACTGCCACGGGGCGATGCAAGATCGGAGACCCGACCCCCCAACCCACTCCCGCGGCCGGCAGCCGAGGCAGAGGGGAGGCCACACCCTGGGAGCCACGCCATATAGAAAAAGTGTGGGACCCACCTACCACCCTATTACTGTGGCTGCCAGGTTCCCGACTGGCAGCCATCACCCAGCACCGTGATGGGGGTGTGAGGGGAGGGTAGTGCAATGTATGCATTAAAATAGGAGAGCTTGGCTTGGGGCAGTGGGACCGCAGCATGGAGTTTCTGTCCAGCCGCCCGTCCCACCGCCCTTTGCCGGAGCTCTCCTGTGGAGTATGATGTGTGTGGTGCATTTAAAAAAGGTGCAGGGATGGCGGGGCCTGTGGTGAGGAGGCAGCCGTGAGGCCCCCCCCCCCCCCCCCAACAGGTCCCAACCATCCCACAGCCTTGGTGTGTGGTGCATTAAAAACAGGGGGAGTCGGGCTGGGACTGTAAAGCCCCGTCCCAACTCTCCCCGGAGAAATGTATGAGCATGTAAGTGCCAGGGTGAAAAATATTTACAGTGCCGAAGTGAGAAGTGTGTGAGTTAAGAGGCAGGCTCCCGCGGGCGTGGCCCCGTCCACCAGAACCACCGGCCCCAGGGCGGAAGAAGCGTCAGGGCCCCGATCAATCCCCGCCCCAGACCACCCACGGCGCCTCCGCGACCGCCCACCCCCCTCCCACCCACCGAGCACCCACCCCGCACCCCGAGCAGGCGCCGGCGACCAGGGGGCGTTCACCCCACCGGCAAGGGACAGCGAGCCTCACCCTAGGCCCCGCGGGCCCCAAGAGGCCCCGCCAATGACCCCACCGGCCGGGGGGCAGCCGCGGCCGCCGCGGCCTAGGGAGGCGGACAGGGCCGGAAACAGACCAAGGGGAGGGAAGCGCACCCCCCCACAACCCACCCCCGGGCCAAGAGGGGCGCGCGGTATGGCACCAGAGGGCACCTCCCCGGCACCCGGTACAGGGAGACGCGGCTCCGGCCGGGCGGACCTGGGAGGGAACCATGGCTGCCGCATACACCCCCCGGCCCCCACCCCAACTCCACCCCACCCCGGCCGGCCGGGGAAGGGCCGTGGCCCCGGACCGGCACCCGCGCGGCCCCCGCACCCGCCCACGACACCAGCGCGCGCCCGACGGGACCCCCCGCACAGCCAGACGCAACCAGACAAGCCCCGGCCGAAAATCCCCGGGGCCAAGACCGGCGGCGGGACGGCCCAGGGCAGGACGCCAACAAACTCCACCTGTAAAGCTGATAGAAGAAGAGGTTTATCAAGCACCATTAGATGTATGCCAAGGACCAGTGAAGAGTATTATTTACGCATAGTTCCTTAATTGTTCCAAGTCTGATAAGTAATATATAGGGTGTTCCAAAAAAAAGTTGCATATGATCCCCAGTAGCTGGAAACCAAATTGTCTATGAGTATCCTTGTAAAATAAGCCCATTGACCGACTAAACTGTGAAGGAAGAAAAATTATTTATTACATGCTGTTGGGAGTGTATAAAACAGTTCGGATTTAAACATGTCCAGTTTCCAGCTGCAGAAGGATGCATACAACTTCCCTGGACACCCCGCATACATCCATTTATGTATACATTTCTATTATTTTTGTGGCATTCCTTCGCAGGTGAGAGAGAATCCTTATTCAGTGTTCATCATTCTTGCGACCGTTTCCCACTGTTGTTCGTATTTGTCCATTTTATTTGTCTGTTTGGCAGATATTTTCTCTAATGTTATATATTCAATGATTAGATTTAGCCATTGGTTAATGCTAATGTTTTGTTTGTTTTTCCAATTCAACAATATTGTTTTTTTGGCTATCGTTAGACTTGCTAGTAGTGGACGGGTTTGATGGATAGAGATATTCACTGTATTCAGATCGCCAAGCAGACAAAGAGTTGGAGACAATGGAATCCTGCAGTTCAATAGGAAAGAGAGTTTCTTCGTTACCTGTGCCCAGAAATCTTGTATTGGTTTACATTGCCAAAGAGCATGAAAGTATGTATCTGAAGTATCTTCGTTGCAGCTTGTACATTTATCGGATTGGGAGAACCCCATTTTGTGCATTTTAGATTGAGTAATATGCCATCTGTGCAGTATTTTGAACTGTATAAGCTGAAGGTTCTTATTCTTTGTCATTATAAATGCATTTTTACAGATGTTGGACCAATAGTTATTATCTAATGTTACCGAAAGTTCGTTATTCCATATTTCGATTGGTAGGCAAGTAGAGTTGTTACATGAGAGGGCTTTATATACTTTTGAAAGTATTTTTTTTTGTTGAGGATGTATATTTATTATTTTATTTACGAAAGGTGGTGGGTCTAACGTACCCGTTAGTGATGGAAATTTGCTTCTGATGGCTGCCCTGATTTTATTGTATTGAAGGAAATTGACCCCTTTGATCTGGAAATCTTGTAATATTTTTTCATATGACATGAATGTATTATCTTTAAACAAATGCTGTAACTGGTTTATTCCCGTATCATCCCATGTGCTGAAATAAATAGGAATTTTATTAACTCCAAAGTCTGGGTTGTGCCAGATTGGTGAGAATTTACACGGGGCTTGTTGTGATTGCGTAATTTCCATACCTCTCCACCAGGCTTTCAAGGTACATGCTATCATTGGGTTTTTGAAGCAGCTATGGTGCTTAATACTAGAACTAATAAAGGGGAGGTTTGCCAATTGTATTTGGTTGCAGTCTGTTTGCTCTAATTCTAGCCATGACTGTTGTTCAGTGTTAAGGTATAACCACCTAATAAGATATTGTATTTGATTTGCTATATAATAGTGTTGGAAATTAGGGGCCTCTAGACCCCCCTCTGGTTTATTTCTTTGCAATTTGGCAAGGCTAATTCTGTTGTGATTTTCTATTTTTTTTTCCACATTCTGTCTCTCATGGTTGAGGTTTACCCATGTTGACAATTACAGGCCTCTCTAATCTTTTCAAGTAGGAGAACTTGCACAATTGGTGGTTGACTAAATACTTATTTGCCCCACTGTATAATTGATTGTATCAATGACATGTTTGCATTAGAATCACTATATGCTTTAAAATCACTACACTGTTGGTATTATTTTACTCTAGGCTAATTAAGGGCTCGGGTTATGTTTACTATAGGATTTTTGTCCAAAACAACATCTGTTTTTTTTCCATTAAGGTACAGGTACTTGTGTTGCTTCCAACACCGTCCATGAAATAGGCCGGAGTTTTAATGACTCCCGGGCCACTCCAACCCCCCCACCCCCCACCCCAGTCCGTCCCTCTACAGCATTCGATTCAAACCTTAGTTTTCACAAACTACTAAAGATACATTTGGAAAACTTGCAGACTAATGTCTGGATTTTATTAGCAAATTTATATTGCAATATTTGAACATAAATTATATTACCATATACAATAAATACAGACTTATTATTATTTTCTTAACTGTCCAAGAATGCAAAAAATAAACATTTGTCCTAAGGCCACTCAACATTGTCTAAATATAATAAAAATTGAGCCTTTCTTCAGGTAAAACACTACTGCTTCTGTCCACAAGCACAGCCAAATTCAACTAAAAAATGAAAGCTCTTTTGAGCTGCTTTTAAAGACCACATCAATAAAATAAAAATAAAAATTGGGAAGAAGGGGGTAAACCTTAATTCACTACATTTCTCACAGTTTAACTAGTAGAAAACATACAGGAGGACACTTCTCTTTAAGCAGCTTCCTACTCAAGTTTTGCAGGTTATAATATTATGCTAACACTGATGCAGGTCGTGTAGCAAAATTAGTGGTGTGTTTCCCACCTTCACAATATTGACGTCTTTTTACATTACTTACAGTGTCTGCTGTGGCCGAAAAAACAAAACAAAACCTTCTAATGTCTAATATCTGTAATATATGTAATGTAGTAATAGCAAAAGGACACCATAAAGGGGCAATCGTTTTTCTATCACACAGTGAAACACAGTAAAATGAACGCCTTTTTAATATTCCGGAAACTTGTACATTTTTTTTAAAAAATCCAGGGTATTGTTGTGAAGTACTCGAAGCTACAATGTATCATAACAGCACATTTAAATTTGTTCATGAAACTGTAAAGTTTGAAAGCCAACTGCAACATTGCAATCGCATGAGATGTGTCTTCTGCACAAAAGACGGTGCTGTTGCCTCCACAATCAGGGATTTTCTATGCTAATTTTTGGGAGTTTCGAATGAAATTTCCATACTATATGAAGGCCTACAGAGAACACTCCCAGAAACATACAAGTACAACGGTGTAAAATTTCGTCAAAATCCTCCCAGCCGTTTCGAAGTCCATAAGGAACGAACACACAAAGTTCCATTTATATATATACACGGTAAGTATAAATTAAGATATTGGATTTGACTATTCTTTGCTGAGATGCCCTCAGTGGCTCTCCCAGTTTCAACAACAATCAGATGACATTATTATACCAATAAGACGAAACGATACAGTCACATGATCACACAAGAGCTTGCAGTCGGAAGTCCTATGATTACGCTGGCCTATTCATTCATGTGGCGTCTTAAAGCGCTGTAAAAAAACCAAACTATTTCACATAGCGCGTTGCCGTCAATATTACCCATAGTGCAGCTTTTGACCTCTCCCGGTTTTTATCTGGAACTGATAGACCATGGACAATAGCAGATATAATCGTTTTAATTTCAGGGTAGGAAATAGGTTTTTTTCCACTGAAACACACTCACTCTTTGGATGGGTGATGTTTCAATTTTGTGTTTTTCTAGTTGGAATTGGATGATTTTGTGCATTTTTTCAGTTCATGGAAATGATGTAGTGCTGATAAAAAAAATTAACCATTGTTTTTAAAAAAAAAAACATGATAAGAAGATACTCATTACTTGACTACAGGTAGTCCTGAACGAGTTCCGTTCCTGTGCTGGCGACGTAACCCAAATTTCCGAGCAAGTTGGAATGAACCCTTTGACACCGAACGTATCGGCGCTAGTGTTGTATCGGTCGCGAACGATTCGTTCTTTTTGAACGAATTGTTTTGGTGAACGAGACCGAACTAATCATCATCTGCACTGATTCGTTCTATGAAGGTGGTGCTTGTTCGCTGCGTGGGAGGGCGTTGAGCAAGCGGCAGCGTCTTCTGACATCGCACACGACCAATCAGACGCCAGCCTCATCGCGGGCAGGGGAGGGAGCGGAAACAGAATCAGGCCGTTTGTCACTCACGTCCACGTGTGGCCAATAAGCAGCCAGCGTGCAGGCAGGGGGGCAAGACTGAGTTTTGTCACTTCCCGTTCAGTGACTCGGTCCTCCGGTTCCTGACCTAGCTTGCTGCTAACTTGATTTTCCAGTAATGACTATGCGGTGAACGAATCAGAAAATGAAAGGAAATGACTTTGTCACATATTTGTTAACGTGGAGCCTATCAAATGCTGCTCAAACAGACAAACACACCACACAAATCTAGCGAGCATTGTTTAGAGTAGTACTTTTCTCAACAAACTCGTGACTGCCTATGACGACATACTATCAAATTTACAGTAATTTAAAACACGGGTAGCTACGAGGCAAGCAAAAGCTGAGCTGCGGTCGCGTGACGGCAGTGAAGCGGGCAGAGAACTGTCACTATATGGAGGCTTCATGGCAGCGATATTTACCTCATATGTGCACAGAAAAAAATATTTAGTATGATCACCATAATACTGATTTGCAATGAAACTATATACATGTCAATTTTTTCCCGAGTGTTTTATTTTTTTTTTTCGTGTCAGCGTGTCGGGTGTTGGTTGGTTTGACAAATTATGTCAATCCGTCCATCATGTGCTACTCAAGCGCCCAAAACAACGCACGCAGACACGGGAGATGTCGCAATATGTCTACATTTTTCTTAACAGACTAATGAGAGTAGAAAGGCGACATCGTAAAGCGCTAACAATTATTTCTCGTCAGCATTTGACGATCTGAGATGCGGGGACGACAGGGGAGCTGACCGGATTATTTTATTTATTAATACCAGTGCAAAAAAACAATATGATCACCATAATACTGATTTGCAATGAAACTGTATATACATGTATTTTTTTTCCGAGTGTTTTTTTTTTTTCGTGTCAGGTGTTGGTTGGTTTGACAAATTATGTCAATCCGTCCATCATGTGCTACTCAAGCGCCCAAAAACAAAGCACGCGGACACGGGAGATGTCGCAATATGTCTACATTTTTCTTAACAGACTAATGAGAGTAGAAAGGCGACATCGTAAAGAGCAAACAATTATTTCTCGTCAGCATTTGACGATCTGAGATGCGGGGACGACAGGGGAGCTGACCGGATTATTTTATTTATTAATACCAGTGCAAAAATTCAACACGATCATCTTAATACTAAAAAACAAAAATACAACAGAGCGAGATGTAAATATGATGTGTTGGTCGTTCCATATTCAGAAATTAAACTTTCGATGTATTTTTATTTTCGTGACAGCAAACATGCTGTATATGTGATTGTATGTGTGATCAAGAACCTGCTAAAGAAAGTCCTTGCGCCCCCGCCCCCTACTCCCCTCACAAAAGGAAAATGTTTAACCGTGTCCTAAATCGAAATGCAAGCACGAGCCATGACTTTGAGCCCATAGAACTAGGACAGACGACGCGGAAGTTCTCCCTCGCTTTTGCAGCAGCAGGAGGGAGACGAGGCTGTCTGTGAAAGCAGAATGATACCGCCTGTCACTCATTTCTGAAACTACGACGAGTGGTCAATGTGGAAGAGAGGGAGGGACCAAGCAATGTCACTTCCCGTTCAGTTATACTGCGAAGCGGTCTTTGGTGATTCGTTCGGCAACGTCACATCCCGTTCAGTAACCGAACGATTCGTTTGGGCGGGGAGGGAGATGAGGGGGGCGAACGATTCGTTGAACGATTTGTTTGAACGAATCTTTTTACTGAACGAACCGGAATGGATTCGTTTACTCAAGTGAACGACAAATCTCGTCACTAATCGGCGCGGGCATGAAAATTACGCATTTGAGGTCCACGCCTGTTTTTAGTTGAAGTTAATCGACCAACTAAAAAGGGAGATGGATTAATTTGAGTTTTATAGTTTTATTGCCCTCATAAATAAGCATTAAAACGCTGCATGGACCATGTTTTTATGTCCATATTTCCATCATTTCTTGTCCTTTTTCAAAATGGAAAGCACCACGAAAGACTACATATCCCAGGAGTCATTGTGAGGTCAAGAAGGACGGACGTAATGTGAACATTTTTAATAAATTGCAGAGCAAGGTGCCACCTAAGGAGAGGGAGGCGAGGTAGCCAGCGACGACCGGTTGGATTGGTCGAGCGACTTTGAAACGAGCGAAATGAATCGAAAACCTATTAATCTAAATCTATTATTTAATCAAAAGAATTTTTGTTGTTTTCTCCGGATGAGTTGGCGAGTTGGGAAGAGTGACAGACTAACAGCGCAAACAGCTGTGCGACGTAGGGTATGACGTAGCGTACGTTTGAACAGGAGGGCATTAAAAATTTTTTTTTTAAATGTTTTATAAACTGCAAAACCCTATCTGGAGGCGAGAGCATGCGAGAGCAGAATTGCAGACGCCATGACTTTAACAAGATATCATCGAGGAGTTTCAATATTAATACATAAAAGAATCTCATTCACACTAAATAATGCAATTGCAGACCCTGAAGGTAGATTCATAATAGTACAAGCTACCATAAGTAATAAACTGTTCACATTAGTGAACATATATGCCCCAAACAACGAGGATACACAGTTCTTCCAAAAAATCTTTGGTAAATTGAGTGACATGTCAGTGAACTCAACAATTATTATCGGAGGGGACTTTAACACAACACTTGATCCAGGTATAGATAGCTCTAATTTTAAACTCACTAAACAGTCACAAACTGCAAGAACCCTTAGGAAATATATGGACGATTTCGGCTTAAGTGACGTTTGAAGAGCAAAAAATTTAACGAAAAGGGAATATACCTTTCAATCCCTAGCCAATGGTTCGTGTTCAAGAATCGATATTTTTCTCGCGAATAACTCCGCTATTAACAGTATCTCGCCAAGAATACATCCAATAATCATCAGTGATCATGTACCAATCTCTTTAGCCCTTAAAATTGACTCCCGCACGATACCCCACACAACCTGGCGCTGTAATGATTCCTTTGAAGCGGTCTGCAATGTTTATAGAGTCGTTAGCTCAATTGCTGTGTCCAGCTCTGTAACTCTTGTGCACTCTCTAATGAGCCGGAACGCGCGCAGCTCTTTATAGTGTGTCACGTGACTGTGACACAGCCAGTAACGCGCTCGGCCAAACAGACACACAAGTACGGTGGGTGAATTATGTCAAACAAAGGGTCACCACACCTTATTAGATGGCCCAGCATTTGATACATTCGTTAAGAAAGACTGGAAAGACTTTATGGAACTTAACGATTCCCCAAACATTTCACCATCATTGCTTTGGAAAACAGGAAAATGCGTAATTCGAGGCAAGATTATCTCATACTCATCATATTAAAAAAAACCAAGAACAGAAGTTGGAAAACGAATTAGAAATAAAAATCAAACAACTGACGGAGGAATTCGCCAAGAATCCCACAGACAATACCACAAAAGAACTTTTCAGCGCCAAAGAACGGCTCAATAGCATTCTGTCAAAAAACTCAGTTTCTGTTACAACAACTACAATATACCAACTTTGAGCATAATAACAAATCTGGGAAATACATAGCAAACCAACTTGAACGTAACAAAGAAAAAACATTAATTACAACAATACAAGATTCAGCCGGCATAATAACACAATCACCAGAAAAAAATAACAAAACTTTCTATAACTACTACAAAAACTTATACTCGGTGACAAATGATCATAACAAAGAAGACATTGACTTATTCGTTAGTAATCTTGACATCCCCCAAATAACTTCAGAAAGCCAACACTTGCTATATACCCCACTTACCCTCGCTGAATTATGGAATGCCGTAAAGGACATGCCAACAGGTCGCGCACCGGGGCCCGACATCATATCTTAAATACTTTTGGAATATGCTGGCACCACTTTTCTATAGAATGATTCAAGAAATCAGTGCCAAGGGTCAAATTAGAGACAATTTGAACACTGCAGTAATCAAACTACTGCCAAAAGCGGGGAAAGACCTAACCCAACCAGCAAACTATTGACCAATATCCTTAATGAATACAGATATCAAAATTATTGCAAAGGCTTTAGCTACTAGATTAGAACAAACTCTTCCCACTACAATTCAACACAATTGCCTTGTGTTGAATTGTGCTATATAAATAAATAATAAATAAATTTGCCTATAATTCATAAAGACCAGACCGGCTTTATTAAAGGACGTAACTCTACAAACAATATAAGATGTCTGTTAAATCTCATTAATAGAGTACAGAATTATAAACAGAAAGCAATTATCCTCTCTTTGGACACAGAAAAAGCATTTGACAAAGTCAACTGGATTTTTCCCTTCAAAATTTTGGAAAAAATTGGCTTCGGTGAGCCATTTATCCGTTGGATAAAAACATTCTACAACGCCCCAAAAGCCACTGTCAACACAAACGGGGTCATTTCACAAAGTTTCTGTCTTCAAAGGGGAACTCGACAAGGCTGTTCACTCTCACCCCTATTATTCGCTCTATTTATTGAACCATTAGCAATTGCAATGAGACAAAATGCTAATATCAAAGGGATCCGCTCGCAAACATCAGAACACAAAATTGACTTACAGTATACGCAGACGATATACTATTACAGAGCTGCCAACTCTCACGCTTTGAGCGTGAGACACACACAATTGCCTATTTTCTCACGCACACACGCCACACATCCAATTTCTCACAGGGCAAAATTTTGGTCACCCCCAACAAAATCTCACTTCAAGGTTTTTCTAAAAGTTGGCAGCTCTGCTATTATATCTAGAAAAACCAGAATCCTCCCTACATGAGATTTTTGAACTAATAAATACATTTTCACAAATATCAGATTATGCTATAAATTGGTCAAAATCAATTATTATGCCCTTATCAACAAACTCATGGAATCCTGCAGATTAAAATCTAAATTACAATATTCCAATAGGGAATATAAAGTATTTTTGAATCAACATTTCACCAAAACTTACAGAATTAACTAAACTAAATCATACACCCCTCTTAGCAAAAATATGTGACGATTTGACACACTGGAATAATCTACCCATCTCACTTTTGGGACGGATAGCGACAGTCAAAATGAAAATATTACCACAAATAAATTATTTGTTCTCAACGATCCGCTGTAAACCCACTCAAAAATGGTTTCAAGACCTAGACTCAGCCGTCACAATATTCTACTTTAAGAACAAGAAAAACAGAATTAGCCTTGCCAAATTGCAAAGAAATAAACCAGAGGGGGGTCTAGAGGCCTCCAATTTCCAACACTATTATATAGCAAATCAAATACAATTTCTTATTAGGTGGTTACATCTTAACACAACAACAGTCATGGCTAGAATTAGAGCAAACAGACTGCAACCAAATACAGTTGGCAAACCCCCCCTTTATTAGTTCTAGTATTAAGCACCATAGCTGCTTCAAAAACCCAATGATAGCATGTACCTTGAAAGCCTGGTGGAGAGGTATGGAAATTATGCAATCACAACTAGCCCCGTGTAAATGTTCACCAATCTGGCACAACCCAGACTTTAGAGTTAATAAAATTCCTATTTATTTCTGCACATGAGATGATACGGGAATAAACCAGTTACAGCATTTGTTTAAAGATTATACATTCATGTCATATGAAAAAATACTACAAGATTTCCAGATCAAAGGGTTCAATTTCCTTCAATACAATAAAATCAGGGCAGCCATCAGAAGCAAATTCCCATCACTAACGGGTACGTCAGGCCCACCACCTTTCATAAATAAAATACTAAACATCCATCCTCAACAAAAAAAAATACTTTCAAAAGTACATTAAGCCTTCTCATGTAGCAACTCTACTTGCCTACCAATCGAAAAATGGAATAACGAACTTTCGGTAACATTAGATAATAACTATTGGTCCAACATCTGTAAAAATACATTTGTAATGACAAAGAATAAGAACCTTCAACTTATACAGTTCAAAATACTGCACAGATGGCATATTACTCAATCTAAAATGTACAAAATGGGGTGCTCCCAATCAGATAAATGCACAAGCTGCAACGAAGATTCTTCAGACACATACCTTCATGCTCTTTGGCAATGTAAATCAGTGCGAGAGTTTAGGTCACAGGTAACGAAGAAACTCTCTTTCCTATTGAACTGCAGGATTCCATTGTCTCCAACTCTTTGTCTGCTTGGCGATCTGAATACTGTGAATATCTCTAACCATCAAACCCGTCCACTACTAGCAAGTTTAACGATAGCCAAAAAAGACAATATTGTTGAATTGGAAAAACAAACAAAACATTAGCATTAACCAATGGTTAAATCTAATCATTGAATATATAACATTAGAGAAAATATCTGCCAAACAGACAAATAAAATGGACAAATATGAACAACAGTGGGAAACAGTGGCAAGAATGATGAACATAGAATAAGGCTTCTCTCTCTCCTGCGAAGGAATGCCACAAAAATAATTAAAATGTATACATAAATTGATGTATGCGGGGTGTCCAGGGAAGTTCTTGATGTTCTAGCTGCATTCTTTTGCAGCTGGAAACTGGACATGTTTAAATCTGAACTGCTTTATACACTCCCAGCAGCATGTAATGAATATTTTTTCTTCCTTCACGGTTTAGTCGGTCAGTGGGTTTAATTCACAAAGAAACCCATAGACAATTTGGTTGCCAGCTGCTGGGGAACGTATGCAATTTTTCTGGAACACCCTATATATTACCTACCAGACTTAGAACAATTAAGGAACTATGCTTAAATAATACACTTCATTGGTCCTTGGCATACATCTAATGGTGTTTGATAAACCTCTTCTTCTGTCAGCTTTACAGGTGGAGTCTGTTGGCGTCCTGCCCTGGGCCGTCTCTTCGCCGGTCTTGGCCCCCGGGATTTTAAGCTGGGGCTTGTCTGGTTGCGTCTGGCCGTGCGGGGGTCCCGTCGGGTGCGCGCTGGTGTCGTGGGTGGGTGGGTGGGTGTGCCGGTCCGGGGGCCGCGACCCTTCCCTGGCCGGCCGGGGTGGGGGCTGTGGGGTGTATGCGGCAGCCATGGTTCTCTCCCGGGTCGGCCCGGCCGGAGCTGCGACTCCCTGTACCGGGTGCCGGGGAGGTGCCCCCTGGTGTCATACCGCGCGCCCCTCCTGGCCCGGGGTTGGATTGGAGGGGGGTGCGCTTCCGTCCCCTCGGTCCGCCTCTGGCCCTGTCTGCCTCTCTGGGCCGCGGCGGACACCGCTGCCCCCCTTCCGGCGGGGTCGTCGATGGAGCCCGCGAGGCCTTGGGTGGGGCTTGCTGTCCCTTGCCGCTGGGGTAGGCGTCCCCTGGTCGCCGGTGCTTGGCGTAGCGCCTGCTTGGAGTGCGGGGTGGGTGCTCGGGCGGTGAGGGGGGCGATCGTGGAGGCGCCGTGGGTGGTTTTGATCGGGGCCTTGGCGCTTTTGATCGGGGCCTTGGCGCTTCTCCCGCCCTGCGGCCGGTGGTTCTGGTGGATGGGGCCACGCCCGCGAAAGCCTGCATATTAACTCACGCACTTCCGATCTTGCATCGCCCCGTGGCAGTTCCTCGGCCATATCCGGATATCCGCATCTGGATATCCGCCCTGTGCTCACTCGCGGGTCGCTGGCTGGGCGCCGGTGTATCAGTGGGGTGTTGCGGGGGACCCTGCCCTGCCCTGAGCTTGGTGGGCCGCTGGGGGTCCCGTGGCGTGCCGTGCTGGTTGGGGGGCTGCGGCTGTGGCTCGTGGCGCAGGTGGGTAGGCGTGGGGTTTGTGGTGCGTCCCCTCCTGCCATCCTTAAGGCCGGTTGATGGGTGCGTGGGTGGCCCGGGGGACCATCCTGTATCTGGGGGGGGGGGGCCATGGCTACTTTGCTAGGCTGCGGGAGGAGGGATGGGCTGCGCTTGGCCCCCAACAGGCCCCCCACATGGTGTCAACCAGAAATACATCTAGCTGACGATAGCACCAACATATTAGTAATTGGTCTAGATGTTCAATGTATTTCTTTTTGTAGTTTGTGTTTTTCTTTCTTCTCTTGTGTTTCTTTTCTTCTTTTCCCCCATAACCCCTTCCTGTTCGCTGCTTTGTCATAATAAACGAGGTATGTATTGTTGAATGATCACAATGGGAGTATGTCAGACTCTCAATGTGAAACATTAAAACTGTTCAGACTATCCGGGCACTTAGACTTCCATTCTCTGTGTCAAACAGCTGAACAGGACAGGTTAAAAAAAAAAAAGATATTACCGCGTACTTACCTTGTTTCGATCCAAAAACTCCATGTAGCATGTATCACTGAGTGTCAAAACACAGTTGTGAATGCCCACAGCTGGATTTATGGGGAATTTTATGGGTGAAGCATGGCAATATAACAAGGGTCGCGATGCAGAAATCACAAACATCAAGGAGTGGTCGAGATTTTCTTTTTCATATATTTACCCTTTTAAACGTTTTTTTTTTTTTTTTTTTTCAAATTTTCTTTGTTTGGATCGATTATTTATCATTTAACATATCGGAGAAAATGCGACAGTAACAAAAAAACAATTAAGCGATAGTTATGAGGTAGATATCCGTTACTTTTTACAGATGTCATTTTTTTCATTGTGACATAATTTGTTTAAAATTTTAAAATATGCGAGTGAATAATTTTTGAAAGTCGTTTTTTTTTTTAAACGAAATATTAAACATCATTTAATGATTCTAAGCTAAAAATGACAGACATTTTGAATAATAAATATAATTAATTACCGCAGTTTTATGGCTGAGTTAAAACAAAAGCGGTTGCGCGACGTCTTTAAACGGGGGTTTTCAGGGTAAAATGGACAAATTGAAAATTGTTCGGGGGCTTAATGCGCCATTATTCTGCTATAGCAGCATATAGACATATTGTTCTATCACACGCAACAGTTCTTGTGGCTTAAAATATAGCAGTTTCTTTTAAAGAGGAGTGCAAGAGCAGAAACTGCTTTTTCAGTCTTGTCTCTGTTTATATGTACAGTGGGGAGAACAAGTAAATACACAGTTGATACACAGTCAATTGGAAAACCCATTGGCAGTGCATCAAATACTTGTTCTCCCCACTATATATATACTGTATATACTGGACTGTCTCAGAAAATTAGAATACACAATATTCTAATTTTTTGAGACAGTCCTGTGTATATATACAGGACTGTCTCAGGAAATTAGAATACACAATATTTCTAATTTCCTGAGACAGTCAGGAAATTAGAATATTGTGTATTCTAGATTTTTTTCACTATTTTGTACAATTGGTCTACTGTATATAACCTGTTTTGACTCCTGTTGTCCATACCTGCTGTTTGTGTTGAATTGCCGAATATCAAACTATTCAGTCTTATTTTTTTCTGTTGAATATTCATGCTAACAAGCTGAATAAATATTATCGGGCTTCAAAAAGGTTCTTTGAGCAAGTTTGGTTGTCAGTGGGACATAAATATTACAAATTTTGACAAAAGATTTGGGGATTTTGTTGTCATTTTAGGTCCAAAATGTTGATTACAATTTGTCAGTGACTAAAACAACAGTTTGATCATGACAGTTAGGGTGTCCTGAAAAAAGGGACCCAACCAGACCATTGTGAGCAGTTTTTTCTATGAACTTTAAAGGCAACATCAAAGGCATGCAAATTCAGACAAAATAGGCTCAGGTGTTAAAGGGATAAGTTTCCCTAAATACCCTCTAAATCTAAAATAACTCTTTATTTGAAAGTACTGTGTTGTATAATGATGGAGGACACACTGCCGTCTGGTGGCAGCGTTTGGTCTGGCTGGACTCTTGCCTTGTTTTTTGTTTTGACTGAGGAGCAGACTTGTCTGATATGGCTGTAAGGATGGTTGCGCTCTGGTAAGGCCGTACTGTTTCAGGTAATATATGTTTGTGTATGCATTTGTAATTCAGTTTAGAGCTGCAGTTTTTGGAGTTACGTATGTGTGAGCGATTTGCCATATCATGGCAGCTATAAGCAGTGTTCCCTCTAAGGTGCGCGCGTGCACAATCGCACACTGCTTGCACATACTCAGCGCAAAAGAAAATCTATGCAGCACACAAAATAAAATTCAAGAGAAACACATTGTAGCGTCAGCAGGACGACTGTTGGCGCCGCAGTGATGTGTCAGCGCGACACGCTTATTGGTGTGTTCGATACGGCAAGGCCATCCTCCCATTGGTGGGTTACTGCACCATGATTACTTACAGTGGTATGGTGCGTAACCTGGGTCGGTGTGGAGAAAAATAAAGAGTGAAAAGTGAGGTAAAACCAAGAGTGATGGAAGAACAATCTTTTATTCATAGTAATTCCATTTAAGAAATAATTATGGAATTTAAATGCCTGCATGATTGCATTCTTGAAATAAAAAACAGGAATTTTTGTGTATTAGCAGACATGAGCACTGTGAAACAATGACCTTGAGAAAGTAAATGTGCCATTTTAGTCACCTTGGTGAATTAAGGATTAAATTGACAGTATTCATATACCCTGTACATGGATCAGTATTGGTTACTCATGACATGACATTCCCGTTAGCGTAGCTCCATCTTGTGGATGCATAATACAACCCCAACCACTACTACTACTGTGTCTTATAACGTGGTGTGCCCTATATATGGAAACAGTTTTAAAATAGGCCATCCATTGAAGGTGCGTTTTACACTCCGCTGCGCCTTATAGTGCGGAAAATACGGTATATAACATTTGTTGAAAGGTTCTGAGTATAATACAAAACGTTTTCTCAGTACACAAGTCAGGCAAAGTCCTGTTCAATCAAATGAAAAAGTGCTGCTGACTGATATTTTTCCTCTGTCGGCAAAGTGCTGATATAAATTGTGTCAATGACTCTTTTTTTTTCTCAAAACTAAACAACATACATTCCATTAAAAATTTAAAACATTTGTCAAGCTATATTGTAAGACGTCTGTTGAAAATTGAGTTTGACTCTTGTGTTTAATTCAGGGAAGCATATTACTGCTGTTAATGCTTGCTATTTACCATCGTAGTGTCAGTTAACCCAGGAGTCTTTGTGCCTGCGAATCTAACCGATGGGAGCGTCGCGTTGCCACATCGAACACACCAATAAGAAAGTCGCGCTGGAACAGCATCGCGGCACGGGCAGTACTCCTGGTGATGCTACAATGTAATATTCATTCATATGTAAATGAATATTTTTTACCGGGATATACGGGGACGTAATATTTTACTTCATATGTAAGTCCAAAATAAAAATGTTGATTTACAGCAGAAGCCATGTTCGTGTCTTTGGTAATGCTCATTTTCAAATGCTGCACAGAAGCGGAAAAACTTCCGAATTTATCAGTACCTACCCTTTCCGGTAGATTTGTCCAATCAGGGATGAGTGTACTTTGTGACTGGTACCTACCTTTCCCGGTTCCTTAATGTAATATTCTTATTTATTTATTATTTATTATTACATTATTACTTATTTGCCATTGTGTGTTTTGATTTGTTTATGTCTTTTTTTAATTTAAAATTTTTAAAAAATTATTTCCCATTGTGTTTTTGGATTTGCCGTTTTGTTTTTTGATATGCCGTGTTTGGGGCCACCATAAATAATACAGTATATTAAAATGAATGTAGAATTAGCAATTTCATATATACTTCATGTTTTGTTGTTATTGACCGGATTATAAATGACCCATTGAGAGATTTTGTTTACGTTTGCCTTCAATGGATAAGCATATTTGGATATCATATGGATATTCTAGTCTAACAGTTAGCAACCAATAAATAAGCACAAGATGGAAAAGCAGAGCAAAAAAAAAAAAAAAAAATTGCCAATAGAAAAGAGATAGAGAAGACTACATTTCCGAGAAATATGACATCAACATTTGGATTCACAACAGTCCTACTGTGAATGGATTCAAGTGTGTTTTCAGCATCATATCAATGCAATTCCTATCCAGACAAGAAGGCCATGAATCAAATGATGAAAAGCACTGTTTTAGCGAGTTGTTTCGTGTCAAGCTTATGCCACTGCAGTGCATAAATATCAAACAAAACATGCCAGGCTCATATTTCCCAATAAAATTTTAAATAGCTATAATCGTGTATGTGTGCATATGGGGGTGGGGGGGCAGATTTTTAATGGGCCAATACCAGCTGTCTCTCGGGGCCCCCCGTCAACTTGGAGCCTTAGGCAATTGTCTAGTTTGCCTGCTTGGTTGCGCTGCCTCGGTGGGGAAGTTCACCACTCCTTGTGCAAATAGCGTCTCCTCAACAAAATAGGATGCCCCTTTAATACTGACTGATGAAACGCCAATATTGAAATGATTTTAGTAACATCATGGGGAATGATGCTGATGATGACAGCATGGCACTACATAATTAAGTCATTTCAGTCCCTACGCAGCCTATTTCCGTTCAGCAGTACCGTGTCTCCACAGGTAAATTGTATGCTGTACTCCTGCAATGATGATAATGAGAGATGGTTAGGTCTGACACCATGCCTCCTTGATTTAACAAAATTGAGAAAAATGCCATCAACAGGGGGGACTCAATCTAGGGACTTTAGAGATATGAGTCCACAGGTAATTGTGAATCAAACTACTTGTGGGGAAAAAGAAAATATGTTTGGAGCCATTTAAATATAACACATACATGATTGTTTGTTTGTATCCTTGTTTCATGGAGTGGACGTGGTCATGTTTTATTCTCACTTCATTTCAAATAAAAGCAACTAATCTAATATTCGCTCTCAAGGGAACCTGCCAGAATTGTGAACCTACCAGAATTGTTATTTAAAACAATATCTTTCATAGCATGTATAAAAGTGTTTGTCTATAATTGCACATCGAATGTACAGAACATTTTGTAAAAAAAAAAAAAAAAAAAAAAAAAAAAAAATATATATATATATATATATATATATATATATATATATATATATATAATAGATAAACTAAACCCTAATTTGATCAGAATAATAACACCGAGAGTTGCACCGGATTTGGAAAAAACAAGAATAAGTAAGAGCCAGTTGGACTCTGTATGTAATTCCTGTTTGATCGGACTCAGACAGCGACTGTATGTTTCTCACAGCAATTGCAACAAGAATGAAACTGCACCACCTGTATGCGAAGCTCCTTTGTCAAGGGAGCTAAATTGCCTATACAATTACAATTATATACAAATGAATGTTTTCCTTGGTTATCACTGTATTACTGTTAGTTTGTTTTTTTATACGATGGTTTAGTACAGCTGATATTGTTGTAAAAGCACTACATGCTGTAGATCAGGGGTGTCATACTTGTAGCCCACCTGTACCCAACTGTACATAAGGAATGATATGCTTTTATTTTGACATCGTCGCTTTAAAACCGGAGATTTATGATTTGTTTGATTGAGTGTGTGCCATGGACGTCGACAGAGATATTTCATTAGGGCACGTGCCCAAGTCTTGATCTGTAGTGCCCCAGTATAAATTTCAGTAAATAAAATACAGTACTTTGGAGTTTTAAGTCTACATAGCATAATCTAGAGAATTCACTTATTTAACATGGTCATATTACCCTATTCACTCCGTTTACACAATCTGCACATGGCTCCTTAATTTGGTAGTTTGCGCACGTTTTTCTGCCAATTACTCAAATAAGACGTGAATGCAGCATCAATATTACGGTGCATGTGCCATTCATATCTTCCCACCTGCTTTACAAGTTAGTGTCAGAAAAACTACCCATCCTTGTTGTTCATTTTTACCTCTGTGATGATGTTTGTTGGGTCGCCTATTCCCATGAATTGTGAATTTAAATGGTTCAACTTTACGTATTAGGCAGTTCACTGCGGTAAACTACTCTGGTCGCAAATTGATTAGCTGCAGATTAGCTGCCTTGTTTTAGCTAACTGGCTATGAATACAATGACAATTTAATAGGATTTGAGTCGAGGCTCTCACTTAAGAGCTTTGTCTAATATTGTGTTAATATGATATGTGGTATTTTAAACTGTGTCTATTCTGATGCTGTTTATTGCAATTTGTTTATATGACCAAAATGAATAGAATCAATCTGTAGGAATGACTTGCCAATCTTTGAGATATAACCTTTAACCATTTTGTATGTGTGCTCATCATAATTTCCAGCTGTATTACAAGCATTTTATTTGTTACTGCACTTCCTGTAATCTGTAACGAGATGTCTTTTTTTTTTTTTAAATTTATTTATTTCTATTTGACTCAAACAGCATTAGGGATATTAGGGATTAGAGATAGCGTGAAGGGATATTAGAAAGTTATTTGCTCGCAGAAAGGATAAATCAGCAAAGAGGAATGAGAGAGGTAAGCTAGGTAACACACCTAGGCAACATCAACCACTTTTAGGTCACAACCTACCACTTGAAAAAACACTGACTTAATGCATAACAGTTACAGTGATAAATCCCCAATTCTGTCCAGACAAGGTAAAGCAGAAGTGTGTAGGAGGAGGTGAAAGTTGATGAGCCTGAACTGAGGTGAATTAAGTATAAACAATGGATGTCCCAATTTTGATTTTGAATACTAATGGCTGAAAATCAGTCACTTTTTTACAGAAACGTGTATTTTGGTGTGATTGTAAATAGTTTAAAGCGCTATTTTTGACTTTTATAATAGATAAGTGCTGAAAAAAAAATTGCTGGCTCGTCATTGCCCCGCTGTGCTTCAGTATTGTATTAGGTCTAGTGACGCCCCTGATTTGTAGCATAAAACAAAAGAACCAATCTTCACGGCGTGCCAGGTTATCAATTAGTACAAATGTTCATCATGAATGAAGTTTTTATATTTTTTCAAAGACTGTGTTACATATACATATAGAGGAAGACGTGTGAGTTCATGGTGTCTGTTATTGTTTGCAAGCGGTTTCTTAAAACATTGCAGTGTTACGCTAACTGACAGCCCCCTTCATCATTCATTGAGGACAAATCTTCTGCCAAATGACTACTTGTAATTTTCTTAACAGTGAAAACAGAATGCAGAAATTCAAAGAGCAATGAAAAGCCAGCTGTCGGGACACATGCATTTAAGCCAGCGTATTTGCATTTCTCTTATAATAAGACAGTTCTGCTAAGTGACATATGATTGATTATGGAGAGCGGAGTGGCTTTTGTAACCTCTGTAAGTGCTCTTAAAACAAATCAAAGCTTTCATCATGGTAACATGTCTATTATGGATGTGGTAATAGCCCCCCGTATCAAATTATTTGTGTCCTAACCATTTAAAAAAATAACTATTAATGCTGTAGAGTGACAAAAACAAATCTTAGCACAGACTCGCTGTTACTGGCTGGGTTAATTCACAATACACTTAGTGGTGTTTATGGCTTCCTTTGTAAATTAAGCTTAACTGCTTAATTGCTCTTTAGGTGGTGGCTGTCAGCATGAAAATTACTGTCTGACTTGAGTTTGGCAAAATTACCCAATGAAAAAACAAATGATATCAGGATTTTATTGCTCCACTAAAAATGTGATGATTTTTAGTAGTCACTAGAATACAAAAAAAATATCT
This sequence comes from Corythoichthys intestinalis, assembly GCF_030265065.1. Classification (NCBI taxonomy): domain Eukaryota; kingdom Metazoa; phylum Chordata; class Actinopteri; order Syngnathiformes; family Syngnathidae; genus Corythoichthys; species Corythoichthys intestinalis. The sequence continues at coordinate 3,671,248 of NC_080409.1, read as the reverse complement.
CTTTTAAACAGCTTTAACATAATTTTGAGAATTAGTTTCAAATGAAGAAACGATTTCAATCAACAGCAGCTCTTTAAAGCTTCTGAGCACGGAAAGCCGATGGCCCTTTGTTATTAAGCAGGTCTAAGTCAAACACAAAGGCATAGTGTGTGTGTTTTATATGAGTAATGCATTAACCTAAAAGTTCATGTTAAACGTATGAGCTTGGACAGCACAAGATTTATGATGATAGCTACAGAAATTATGCTTTTCTTCCCCCCAAAGGCACTTTAATTATGTAATTGTTGCCAGCTGCTTTTCATTTGTGGCAGCTGTTAATTAGGGCCCAGTACTAGATCTCTCTCTCTCTCTCTCTCTCTCTCTCTCTCTCTCTCTCTCTCTCTCTCTCACCTTATGTGTCGCTTTCTCTAGGCAGAGTTGGCAATGACAGAGATGATTAGTCCCAAATCCTAGGCAAAAAATCAATTTGTATTTCAAAGATTCCAGACTCCTGTTGGACTGTTCAAAGATGAGATAACTCTCAAACATGTGTTTGCTTTGACTTTTGGACCACAGATACTGGAAGAATATCAACAGCACATGCTTATTTTTGCTATTGTATTTTATCTCCATCCATCCATCCATCCATCCATCCATCCATCCATCCATCCATCCATCCATCCATCCATCCATCCATCCATCCATCCATCCATCCATCCATCCATCCATCCATTGCTTAATCCGGGATCGGGCAGCGGTGGCAGAAGCTTTAGCAGGGAAGTCCAGATTTCCCTCTCCCCAGCCACGACAACCAACTCCGGCGGGGTCCCAAGGTGTTCCCAGGCCAACCGGGAGACATACCGTATTTTTCGGACTATAAGTCGCGTTTTTTCATATTTTGGCTGGGGGTGCGACTTATACTCAGGAGCGACTTATGTTTGAAATTATTAACACATTATGATATAATTTCACATGTTATTTTGGTGTTTTGGAGTGACACTGATGGTTTGGTAAACTTGTTAGCATGTACTTTATGATATAGTTATCTGAATAACTCTTAATAGCTATGGCCACGTTCGCGTTCTGCCTTTGGCAATGTGTGTTCAATTGTATTATTGACTTTTTTTATATTGAAATGCATGCTTTTAGTTTGTGGCGCTTTCACGCCAACGTGGGGGTGCACTCACACTTGTTTACGTGAAGAAGAGCGCTCACACGCCAGAAGAAGACTGACAGCTACGTAGCCTTGAGTGAGTGGGCGAGTTAGCGAGAGAGAAACACGGTTGCGAACCTAAGTTCATTGTTTATGCTTTTAAAATATCTCTACGGAGGCAACGCCTGTTTGTATCATCTTTTCTGTTGTTGTTGTTGTGTGTTTTCCACCCACGATCGGACACTTAGAGCCAGCTGTGTGGTTGTTTGAATGATGTGCTAATGCTAGGGAACACATGCTAACCGGTTATGTCATTGCTGTAAAAGCACTTAATTATCATTTGTTTACGTTGATGCGAACCTGTTTGGTATCGAGGACCAAACTGATTCAGCAAATTTGTTGGAATTGTTGTGCATACAGTTAACATTTATGCTTTCCTTATAGTTAGTTCCCAGATAGGATAACCTCTGTCTAGTTTGCCTTTCCTTTGTTCTGGGCCATGTGGCCCTCATGTGATCTACTCAATGTCCCATGATGCCTTCCTGATCCCTCCCATCCTATTGTTTTGCCTGAATAAATATGGTTGCTTCACAGCAGCCTGGGCAGCAACCAACCTCCACAACCTCCATGTGTTCTTTTTAGCCAAGCTAGGTGTACATAAACCTAGCTTCAACTCTAACAAAATTATACGGACTTCCAGCATCGTCATTTGGGAGTTCGCTGTATAGCCAGGACCGAGCCGTAGCGCCACGGTGAGGACAGTATATTCGCATTTCGTTGTTCATGCACTGTACATATTTATTTAGCATGTTGTTCTCTATTGTATTTTTATATTAAATTGCCTTTCAAGATGACATATCTGTTCTATGTGTTGGATTTTATCAAGTAAATTTCCCTCAAAAATGCGACTTATACTCCAGTGCGAATTATATGTTTTTTTTCTCTTCGTTGGGCATTTTATGGCTGGTGCGACTCACACTCAGGTGCGACTTGTAGTCCGAAAAATACGGTAGTCTCTTCAGCGTGTCCTGGGTTGTCTCCGGGGCCTCCCGCTGGTGGGACAACCCCGGAACACCTCTTCAGGGAGGCGTCCAGGAGGCATCCGAACCAGATGCCCGAGCCACCTCAGCTGGCTCCTCTTAATTTGGAGGAGTAGCGCCTCCACGCCGAGTCCCTTCCGGATGACCGAGCTTCTCACCCTATCTCTAAGGGAGAGCCCGGACACCCTGCGGAGGAAACTCATTTCAGCCACTTGTATCTGGGATCTTCTTTTGGTCACGAAAGATGCCTCTCTGGAGAGGTGTTCCGGGCATGTCCCACTGACGAAAGGCCCCGGGGAAGACCCAGGACAGGCTGGAGAGTCTGTCTCTTGGCTGGCTCGGAATGCCTTGGGATCCCACCGGAGGAGTTGGTTGAAGTGGCTGGGGAGAGGGAAGTCTGGGCTTCCCTCTTAAAGCTGCTGCACCGCCACCCGACCCTGGAGCAAGCGGAAAATGATGGATGGATGGATGGACCTTTGCAACGGCATTACCATTACTGAGGATGAGAAGCGGCGCGTTACTACAATTTGGTTGAATGAAGTGCAAGTTGTCTGATTTTGTCACACATCCACCTGCCTGCCTACCCTGGAGAGAGCAGGGCAAAAGGGGGGAGGAGGGTAGGGACTTGTGACACTTGCAAATGAGGTGATGATTGGCTAGGTGGCTTGGAGTGTTTGCATAGCATTAACGTTCTCGTTAGCAATAGCATGTAGCGTGGCGAGCACCATTTTTTTTAGCCTGTCCTGTTCAGCTGCTTGAAACGGAGAATGGAAATTTGAGTGTCCGATTGGTCTGAACAGTTTTAAATATATATCACAAGGGAATATAGCATACTCCCATTGTGATCATTCAAAGTATCTCAGTTATTCGAAGAAAGCAGCGAACAGGAAGGGTGGTCCCCCGGGCCATCTGCACCCACATCAACCGGCCTTCAGGAATGTAATAAGGGGACGCAACACCAACCCCAACGCTCGCATAACCAGCCCACGAGCCCGATGGCCCACCAATCCCAGGGCAGGGCAGTATCCCCCACCGGAGCAGGCAATTCCCAGTCAACACTGGCACCCAGCCAGCGACCTGCGCTGGAGCGCCGAATGGATACCCAGGCGGAAAAGAGAGGGGAAGGCGGAAGTAGAAATACAGAGAAGCCGCCGCGGTGTGGCACGAGATCATAGTAGTAGTAATATCTTCATTTATTTTGCTTGCAATGAAAATACAGAAGAGAATGGAAAAAATCATTACCAATTTACACAAAACTCCAAAAATGGGCCAGACAAAAGTATTGGCACCCTAATACATATGGCCTAATCCTTGGTAGCACAACCTTTAGAGGAAATAAATGCGAACAGCCGCTTTCGGTATCCATCATTGAGTTGCTTACAATGCTCTGCTGGAATTTTAGACCATTCTTCTTTGGCCAACTGCTCCAGGTCTCTGAGATTTGAAGGGTGCCATTTTCAGATCTCTCCACAGGTGTTCTATGGGATTAAGGTCTAGATATTACTACCAGAGCATTTGTAATTGCAATCATTTTCTGGGAGAAATTGAGCATTATCTGACAGAATTACAGGGGTGCCAATACTTTTGGCCAGCACTGTAGAACATGAAAAGTAACGTCAGTTACTTTGCAGAGTAACTCGATACTCTTGTAATGAGGTAACTGAGACTCAAATACTTTTTGGGAGAAGTAATTTGTAACTATATTTAATTAGAATGAATTAGAAGAATCATGTATGTGTCATGTATGTCCTCCTACAGAAACCATATTAAAACAAAAAATATATTTCCCTCCCCATCTTTTTCCATTTTCAAACACATCAAATATGTTTATATTAACTGATTGAATTGAGCTGTCTTTTTCATTCCATAAAAACATAGCTCACCCTTTTTTTACAATAAAAACATCTCATATGTGTAATGGTATACAAACTAACTTTAAAATGCTGTGAGAAAAAAAACTTTTTGTTTTTCCTGTTGTACTGAACCCGCATCGAACCGCTACCCTCGTACTGAACTGTGACTTGTGTGTCCCGTCACACCCCAAATATATAGATATATATTTTTCAGTATGCAAGTGAGGCTCTGAATCTCTTCAACCTTCTATCTTTGCTGTAGTTGTTTTGATTTAAAAAAAAAAAAAGGGGGGGTGGATCACACAAGGTTTATCCTCAGTAATGGTTACGGCTTTGCAAAGATGGGAAAACTAATTAAGTAGATTACACTCTACTGACAAAAATAACGCCGTTAGTAATGCCCAAAAAACTAACACCATTATTGACAACACTGCGTTCTACTTCTAGGCTACTACAAAGACAGCATTCTATTTCACCTAGTGAGTGTTGGAGTTGTTGTTTTGGAAATAAAAGCGCCTGTGTGTCATAATACAAATCCCCCCAGCTAGAGAGAGCAATGAAAGACGAACACATTTGAAAACTAAAAGGTTCAATAAGCCTCGGCTACCGGCCGCGGGAGTGGGTTGGGGGGTCGGGTCTCCGATCTTGCATCGCCCCGTGGCAGTTCCTGGGCGTTCTCCTGCCTCCGCCTTCCCCTCTCTTCTCTGGCTGGGCATCCGCCCTGCGCTCCGTCGCGGGTCGCTGGCTGGGCACCGGTGTATAAGCGGGGTGTCGCCTGCACCGGCGGGGGACCCTGCCTTGCCTGGGGCTTGGTGGGCCGCTGGGGGTCCCGTGGCGTACCGTGCCGGTTGGGGGGCTGTGGCTCGTGGGCCAGGTGGGCGGGCGGGGGTGGGTGTAGGCGTGGGGTTGGTGATGCGTCCCCTCCTGCCATCCCTGAAGGCCGGTTGATGGGCGCGTGGGTGGCCCGGGGGACCACCCTGGGTCCCGGGGGGGGGGGACAGTGGCTCCTTTGCTGGGCGGCGGGAGGAGGGATGGGCTGCGCATGGCCCCCCCAACCCCCCACCCGCCCTCCCTCCCCGGGCTGGCTGGGTGGGGGCCGTGGCCCTGGGTTGGCGCCCGCGTGGTTTCTCCGCCCGTCTGCGTGGCTGTCGCGCGCCCGGTGGGGCTTGGGTGCTGCTGGATGTGGTAGGGCATGCTCGGGTTGGGGGTTCCGGTGCCGGGATTGGCGATGCGGCGGCGTAGGGTTGGTCGCCAACGGGCTTACACTCATAAGAGATTCACACGATTACTGGGTTCTAGATCACAGAACTGATTTGTGTACACTCTACCCCTTTCAATCACTTAGCTTATAGTCTTATAGACACCCCCACCCCCATTCTCCTCTTTCACTGGCCAATTGGCCCCCACATGGTCTAAACCGGAAATACATCTCGCTGACGATAGCACCAGCATATTAGTAACTAGTTTAGATGTTCAATGTATTTCTTGTTGTTGTTTGTGTATGTGTTTCTTTTCTTTCTTCTCTTGTATTTCTTTTCTTCTGTCCCCCCATAATCCCTTCCTGTTCGCTGCTTTGTCATAATAAAAAGGTATTTTGAAGGATCACAATGGGAGTATGTCAGACTCTCCATGTGAAACATTAAAACTGTTCAGAATCCGGGCACTTAGACTTCCATTCTCTGTGTCAAACAGCTGAACAGGACAGGTTTAAAAAAAAAAAAAAAAAAAAAAAAAAGGTTCAATAAGCCTCGGTTTAAGGCCCCCTTTCACGACACTAAATTAATTGTACACGAAAATCCAAAAGCGCTTTGCACGGCGGCAACTCAACAACAACAACAACAAATAATTATATGGCTACAATGCAAGCATCTATTATAGAACTACCATTATAATCATCTTCATTTTCAACCTCGAATTGAATTTTAGAAAATGTCACTGTTTTTGTAGGGGGAAAAAAATCGCTAATTCATTTTTGCTCTTAAGAGGATGCTTTTCATTTAAAATGAATGCCAATGCTAACATAAATGGTAAGGCTAAGTTACATTCTGTGGCTGCGTTCCAATCACGGTTTGAGTTGCCCTCGCTCACTTGCCCTAAGCACTTGCTATGACGTCACACGGAGGTCACTTGGAGGGCGGAGGGGGAGCGAAAGACGTAAATGGAACACACCTGCCCTCGTTCACTCACAGGCAAGAAAATCATGAAACAACCACAAGGTTTTGGAGTAGCGCTATAGTGCCAATTCCAAATCAGTGGCGCCTCTAAAAATTCTTCATAGGAGTGGCCAAATAGGGCCACTTAAAACCTTGAGGTGGCACACCAAAAAAATAAAAGCCATCATTTCAAGTTTTTACTATGTTGTAGTAATAAACAGGCCAGTAGAAAGCTGTCAGATTGACTTAAGGACACACCTACTGATATACTTTTGTTGATTGTGTTTTTTTGTTGTATTTTGTACACTATTATATTGTGTTAATGTGCATAGTCCATAATAGTCCAGTCAACATTTTGAGTTCCGCAGCTACGATAATCTAACATTATACTGGCACGTGAGGTGGCCAACAAATTCATCGGGGGGAGCCGTGGCCAGGCCTGGCCACCCCCTGGACTACATTCTACATTGCACAAAATGCACGTCGACTCATGTCAATAAGCCAGAGAGGTATTCCACGCTTGATGGCAATACGTCAGTACCAGGGAATTATGAAATTATTAGTTTTGTATCAAATTTTATTTGGGCAATTCTTTATCTGTCAATACCTTATAATTTGTAGACAATTTTATTGTTTAAATGCATTTAACTTATTTGAAGTTTAGTTTCAGTCCCTCCCAATGCCATTTGATTGACAGACCATTCCTTTCGTTAAAAGCAAAATAGAAAAGATAAGCGAAATAGAAACATCAATGAAAACAATTCTTGTTTTCCTCCCTTTTTTATGGCAAAAGAAAAGTTACTTTATTATTATTTAGTCATTTATTTACCTTTATATTTATTTATTTATTCATGTGTTTTTTTTATTTTATTTTGGCACTATTGTGATTTCATACGCTCTGCCATAACTGCCACATACAGTCTAATTTTTTTATTTTTTAACAACACTGATGAATTTTACAATTCGAAAGGCAGTTTGGTATATCATTCAAACATCAGTTTAATTCATTTTCTTCTTCTTTGGTGGTATATACTGTATACAGCAGCCAACGGTGTTTGAGCTTAATTATCACCACCGCATGGACATATTTTCCATGCACCATTGCAATGCATTGTGGGATACAGGAAGCTCTGGAGTGACCATCGTTTTTCACTCGATCACTGAGCCCTCTGAGGGTCCATCTCACCAAGTTCACTTTGCTGTTTTGGGAATTGGAACGGCCCTTAAGATGGCAGCGGGGATTCCCCCGCGGGGTGGTGGCTAGGGCAAGTGAGCAAGGGCTCATTTAAACCGCGATTGAAACGCAGCCTGTGTGTGATGATCACTCAGCACAAACCGACATTGCATATTCTCTTACCAAGATAAGAAAACAAATCTTACCATATGTTTCAAAACAAGCAAGACTGGCTTGAAGGACTTTCTATTTTTTTTTTTTTTTTTTTTTTTAAACCTGTCCTGTTCAGCTGTTTGACACAGAGAATGGAAGTCAAAGTGCCCGGATTCTGAACAGTTTTAATGGAGAGTCTGACATACTCCCATTGTGATCCTTCAAAATACCTTTTTATTATGACAAAGCAGCGAACAGGAAGGGATTATGGGGGGACAGAAGAAAAGAAATACAAGAGAAGAAAGAAAAGAAACACATACACAAACAACAACAAGAAATACATCGAACATCTAAACTAGTTACTAATATGCTGGTGCTATGGTCAGCGAGATGTATTTCCGGTTTACACCATGTGGGGGCCAATTGGCCAGTGAAAGAGGAGAATGGGGGTGGGGGTGTCTATAAGACTATAAGCTAAGTGATTGAAAGGGGTAGAGTGTACACAAATCAGTTCTGTGATCTAGAACCCAGTAATCGTGTGAATCTCTTATGAGTGTAAGCCCGTTGGCGACCAACCCTACGCCGCCGCATCGCCAATCCCGGCACCGGAACCCCCAACCCGAGCATGCCCTACCACATCCAGCAGCACGCAAGCCCTACCGGGCGCGCGACAGCCACGCAGACGGGCGGAGAGACCGCGCGGGCGCCAACCCAGGGCCACGGCCCCCACCCAGCCAGCCCGGGGAGGGAGGGCGGGCTGGGGGGTGGGGGGGCCATGCGCAGCCCATCCCTCCTCCCGCCGCCCAGCAAAGGAGCCACCGTCCCCCCCCCGGGACCCAGGGTGGTCCCCCGGGCCACCCGCGCGCCCATCAACCGGCCTTCAGGGATGGCAGGAGGGGACGCATCCCCCTTGAAGGACTTTCTAAATACCCATGGGCGGGAGATGGGGGATGTCACCTGTGTGAGACGACCCAAACACTGCTACGATGCAGGCTGAGGTACTACACGTACAATAAAAAAAAGTCGTCTTGTTATGTTTCAGTCTCACAAGACACGTTTACTGTTTGTACACGCCTGTCCTACTTGCTTCCGTGTATTTGGGTATTGTCTTTTGCTACCATCATAAAAACCATCAAAAGCCTCAAACGTTGACAATCTAACCTGTAACATACGGCATGGTCCTCGGACTGCTCCAATGTGAATACAAAGCTTCCTTCATAGTCAGATATATCAATTTTAAAAAAAGGAAAACTCAAGGACGAAATTTAAAAAAACAAACAAAAAAAAAACATCAGGAGACAGTTGGAGTTTGAATTTGTGTGTGCTAGCTGATCTGACGGGTTTGATATTTTACTCATGGAAATGATGCCCTCACACAGCCATCAGTGTCAGGCAGTCCCCCCAGATGTCAATCACAGATGAATAAAAGCAACTGAAAAGGATGACAGAAAAAACGTGGCAAAATGCATGTTTTTCACATGGAGTGGCCAGCTGATTGGCCTGTCAAGGAGGGTAAGTGTTGAGAGGTGACACATGTGATTACCTATGCATTACAGAAGATGATAAGGGTCTTTACAGCGCAAGGAATCTTCAAAGAGCTGCGAAGCATTAACCCATCTAGAGGCGGATGAATTATAAAATTGGACTGTTTATGAAAGGTTCTATCCATCCAACCAACCATCCGTCCATCTCAAATACACTGCGGGTTGCAATCAATAAAAAATGCACAAATAAGAATAATTCACCAGATAACCTTTTTACAGTAAGTAACATAAACAGGTTGTGAAAGTGAAATGCTAGAGAGGAACGAACACATTGCACCAGAGGGGTGAGATTTAAGCCATTGAATTATATGATTGCTTTCTTTACATCAGAGCCACTTGGAAAATAGAGGAAATAAACAGAAGGAGCAATTTAGTCTCCAATTAATAGTAAATGAATGCTATATATTGTAGGTGTTAATGAATCATGGGTGGAAGCCAAAATGCCCACAGACAATGATCACAAAGGCAGAAAAGCACATGAAATACAGTATGACATGATTTTGTTTACATTATTTCCATTTATAAATCATTGAGTGTTTGTATCAGCAACTTCATTTTTGAAATATCATTAAACTGATGGACAGAGTAATATTTCAGTAGTGAGAGTAGATATATTGGAGTCACAGAAGATATGCAGTTTGCCTCAAAACAAAATGACACAGGTGCAGATAAGGGAGTATTCTTGTCCTTTTGTTGATTTGAGTACCTGCAACCTCTTAGCAGTTGTTCATTGGAAACCAAATTGGCATGTAAACTTATCAAGCATTGAACAGTTTGCGCAGAAAAGAAAAAAAAAAGGAAGAAAGAAAGAAAGAAAAGAAACTAGAGTCAAGTTTCACTACACTTTTTGAGCTCAACTTGAACATTAAACATTCATAACAACACATGTTGAGATTCATGTAAAAATATGTTTTTATAAATATGGCGGAAAACACTCAGATGACTTGGAGTTCCACTCTGAGACCCCCAATTTGGCCAAATTTCAAAATTGTCCGATATGCACGTGTGATACATCATTGGAAACCTTAAAATCTCAATTTTCTGGGGGAAGGAAAATTTTAAACAGGAGGGCATTTTTCTTAAAAAAAAAAAAAAAAAATTTAAACAGCAAATCCCTATCTGGAGGTGAGAGCACGCGAGAGCAGAATTACAGACGCCATGACTTCAACGAGATATTATCGCGTACTTACCTTGTTTCGATCCAAAAACTCCACGTAGCATGTATCACTGAGTGTCAAGACACAGCTGTGAATGGCCAAAGCTGGATTTTTGGGGGATTTTATGGGTGAAACATGGTAATATAACAAGGGTTGTGATGCTGAAATTGCAGACATCGAAATGTTGTCGAGATATTCTTTTTCATATATTTACCCTTTTAAATGTTTTTTTGGGATTTTTCTTTGTTTGGATCGATTATTTATCATCTATCACAGGGGTTTTCAACCCAGTCCTCAAGGCACACTGTGGGTCCTGGTTTTTGTTCCAGCCGATCCAGCAGAGACAGTTGAACCAATGAGGCTTCTGCTAAAACAAGCCACACCTGACTGCAATCAACTGATTGCACTTGTAAAACACCAGATTGGGGAAAAAGTGTTGTCATCTTGTTTGGTAAGAATGAAATCCTGCACCCACAGTGTGCCTTAGTGGAATAGGTTGGGAACCCCTGATCATATCGGAAAAAAATGCGACAAAAACAAAAGGAAAAAAAATAAAATTAGGCGATAGTTATGAAGTAGATATCCGTGACTTTTTTACAGACACCATTTTTTTCATTGTGACATAATTTGTTTAAAAGTTTAAAATATGCAAGTGAATAATTTTTTAAGCGAAATATTAGACATCAATTAATGATTCTACGATTAAAATGACAGACATTTTGAATAATAAATATAATTAATTACATTCGTTTTATGGCTGGCTTGAAACAAGTGGTTGCGGGACGTCTGTAAACGGGGGTTTCCTGTGTAAAATGGACAAATTAAAAATAGTTTGGGGGCTTAATGCGCCATGAATCTACTATGGCAGCATATAGACATATTGTTCTATCAAACACAACAGTTGAATTGTTTTAAAATACAGTAGTTTTTTTTTTTTTTTAAAGAAGAGTGCAAGAGCAGAAACTGCTTTTTCAGTCTTGTCTGTGTTTTCCGCCGTATATATGGCAGCCATATCCCAGCACCGTGACGGGATTGTGTGGGGTATATATAAATATATATATATTAGGCCTGTCAACAATAACACGTTAACGACCATGATTAATCTGGAAATATTAACGCATTAAAAAAAATAACACAATTTATTGCTCACACTAAGTTTGGCCACAACTGCCTCCTGTAGTCCCACACGCTGATGTTTACATTCTCCGCGCGGCAATGCAGGACATAATGCAGCCAGCCACGATGAGTGAGGATGATGAACAAATTCCGTTTTAAAAAGCTGCCTAATGGAAATCTGGATAAAACCAAAGTTGTGTGCACATACTGATGTAATGAACTGTCGTTCGATCGATGCTCAACCAGCCTAAAGTACCACCTTCGAGCACAGCTAGTGTTAGCAATGACGCTAACACTGCGGAAAACAAGCCGCAGTCATCAAGCTACACAGGCAGAGTGCAGACTCGGACTTGTCAACAAAAGACAACAAGTAGGTTGACTACTGCTATCGCTACATGGGTAGACAGAGACTGTAGAGCGTAGACCCATTAAAATAGTCAAAGACGAGGGCGTTGAAAATCCATTGACAACAAACAACAACGACAAACCACTAGACAGGTACAAGGCAGTGCCAGCATGGACTCATGTCCACTACTGTGGTGGTCTGCGCACAGTGGTGCCCACAGTAAGCTGGCCCATGCAAAAAAAAGTATCTGGTCACACCTGCCACAACCGTTCCTTGCGAGAGACTGTTTTCTTTGACAGGGCACATTGTTCAAAAGAAAAGGTCTGCTCTGTTATCTGAAAATGTCAACAAGCTAGTTTGCCTGAGCAGTTGGTTAAAAAAAAAAACAGTATGACTGGCTAACTTAAGCAGTGTTTCTAAACACCTTTACACACAGTTTAGTGTAACGTTTTTCAGTTCAGTGTGTGAAAATTGACAATTTATTTTTTTTATATCTCACACAGCTTTCAGGCCATTTAGTGTAAAACTGCAAATGCTACATTTATTTGTGTGAAATGTTCAATTTAACAGACAAGTCCTTTACACATTTTTTAAAACACTAGCTATTGTTACTGTATTGTGCTTGTCTGCTCTTTAAATTGGCAGTTAATTTTGGGTAATATGCCAAACGGTACTTGAGCCACATTATTAGATTGAGGTACTTTAATCTGTTAATGCTCTTTGCTGTATCATACAATTTATTTTATTTATTATTTTATACAAGCTGAGTTGTTAAATAAAATTTTAAAACTCTATTTGGTTAAGTATTAACTCATTCACACATCATACATTTCATCTTAAAACAAATTTTAATTGAATTATAGTATTTTCCGAGATTTTTATTTATCCCAAGGGAAATGTGATTAATAATGATTAATCACACAGTTGACATATGATTAACTAGATTACATTTTTTAATCGTTTGACAGCACTAATTTATTTATTAATTATGTGTATATATATATATATATATATATATATATATATATATACAGTGCCTTGCAAAAGTATTCGGCCCCCTTGAATCTTGCAACCTTTCGCCACATTTCAGGCTTCAAACATAAAGATATTAAATTTAATTTTTTTGTCAAGAATCAACGACAAGTGGGACACAATCGTGAAGTGGAACAACATTTATTGGATAATTTAAACTTTTTTAACAAATAAAAAACTGAAAAGTTGTTTGTATTGAATTGTTGTTTGTAGTTAATTCATTATTTAATTAATCCAATTTATTTGTCTGTTTTGCAGATATTTTCTCCAATGTTACATGTTCTATGATTAAATTTAGCCCTTGGTTCGTAGTAATATTTTGTTTATTTTCCCAATTTAGCGATATTGTTTTTTTAGCTACCGTTAAAATTGCTAGAAGTGGACAGGCTTAATTATTTGAGATATTCACTGCATTGAGATCACCAAGCAGACAGAGATTTGCTTTACATCGCCAAATAGCATGCAACTATGTATCTGGAGTATCTTTGTTACAGTTTGTACATTGATGCGATTGGGAAAATTCCATTCTAATGTTCATATTAGTTTGAGTCATATGCAATCTATGCAGTATTTTAAAATGGAGAAGTTGGAGATTGCTATCTTAGTCATTATAAATGTATTTTTTACAAATCTGTGTCCAGTAATTATTATCCAGCGTTAATGAAAGGTCTTTACTCCATTTTTTGATTGTAAACAAGAATTTTTTCATGACTTAATTCATAAACTTTAGAAAGTATTTTTTGTTGAGGGAGGTTATTTACTATTTCTTTTACATAAGGTGGTGGATCAAAGTGATGGGAATTTGCTTTTGCTGGCTGCGCTGATTTTATCGTATTGAATTAAGTTGACACCTCTGATTTGGAAATCTTGTAGTATTTTATCATATACTGTACATACGGTAAATATTTTATCTTTACACAGATGCCATAATCTGTTTATTCCTCTTTCCCCCCATGTGCTAAAATAAATGGGGATTTTGTTAAGTTCAAAATCTGGGTTGTGCCAGATTGGTGAAAATATGCACGGCGTGAATTGTGAATGCTTGTATCCTGATTTTCAAAACCACCATGTCATTTCTAATGGGTAACTTCTAGTAGAATTTGTGTGGGGTGTGTTTTTTAGCACTCCCTCAATCCTACCTCCCAAAACCTTCTTCGTTTCACATGACCGTTCAGACTGCCTTTTTTCCATTAGGCCAGGTCAATTATTCCACATTCGCACTAGCTCGCAGTCTAACACACACTGAGCAAACTTGACCGGTATGAGCAGAAGCATGAAAACAAAATGACTGCACATGCTGTCTCTGTGTTATTGCACTATAGTCCATAGAATCATTATTTATAGACTCTAATGTGATTTCTTTTCATGTGTGGATTATTTGAGTTAATACCAATGTCTGGTGGAAAATAAGATTTGAATTGCAGCTTTGATACCTCGAGATACGAAATCTTTGGTAAGTGAAAAATTCATTTCACAAAGTTTTTTTTCGCTTCATATTTAAGGCCCGAGCACCATGTAGTGTGAGAGCCCTGTTGTAATGCAAAGGATTATTACTACTATTGTTAGGACCTGAGCATCAACTGGCGCGAGAGCCCTATTGTAAATGCAAAGGATGTTCACTATTTTTTTTCTTTCTTCAGGGCAAATGAAAATGGCCAATTTGGAGGCCTTAACATGCTCAAAAGCTCTTGCGCATACATGCGGCTTGGCATACATTTCGATAATTTTGTGACCTTGTAAAAAACCGTAACAAAATGGCTCAGTCGCGCCCCCTTAAATTTTTCAAAAGGCCTTTTCAACATAGAGTGATGAAATTGAAGGAGTCGATACATTGTGCAAAACTGGTCTAAAAAGTCTCTTGCACCCATATTCCAAATCCAACAGAAAATGGGGTATTTGGATAGAAAGTGACATTTTTATCGATCTACAGCAGGGGTCTCCAAACTGGTCCTCAAGGGCCGCTGTGGGTCCTGGTTTTTGTTCATACCGATCAAGCACAGACCTTTTAACCACTGTGGTTTCTACTAAAAGCAGCACCTGATTGCAATCAACTGATTACACTTATAAAACACCGGATTGGTGAAAAGGTGTGATCTTGTTTTGTTGGAATGAAATCCTGCACCCACTACGGCCCTATGTGGAATAGTTTGAAGACCACTGATTTACAGGGTGCACATTTGAGAACTTGGCACCTAGGAAGTTAGTTGGATCTTCCTCAAATTTCGTGAGACTGTTCATGAGACAAAAGAAATCTAAAGTTATCAGAATTGTGAGTTTCTATTCACGGGCCTGACTTGGGCAGGGTGCCAATAACTCCCTGCTCCTGAATATTTTCATATATGGCATGTATATGAGGTATCACAGCCTGAACACGACTGCATTGAAATACTATCCATTTGGCCTGGCTCCCCCTGCTCGGTACAGGTAACGCCCTTTTTTTACTGGACAGGCTCCTCCTCCAAGGGAAAAAAAAAAATCATTTGACCTCAACCCCAGGAGCCTTAAGACATGTGTTCAGGTGCCTGATGAATCATGCACTATTTGCATCAACCGTACAACGGCAACTAGTGGCAACAGAAAGTCACTCATTTGACCGACACACATGTCCAGTTCCATTTAGGATGTCAGTGACAGATGAAAGACAGATGAAAATAGCTGTCAATAGCTGAGGGTTCTGTCCTGTCTAGGTATATTGCGTGTCTCTTCCCGTTCTATTTTGAAGCCTCAACCTCCTGTTTCCACCACTCACCCCACTTACTGCAACCTGTCTCTGATTGTAATTACCTATTCTTTCCCACCTGTGCCCCAAAGAGTCTTCATCCTTTGTTGCCTTTACAGCAGGGGTGTCCAAACTTTTTGCAAAGGGGGCCACATTTGGTGTGGTAAAAATGTGTGGGGCCGACCTTGGCTGACGTCCTTTACGTAGAACAATATATTTAAGCAAATTTTAGCAAACCATTCTGTGTGTCACATTTGCTTTATTATTATTATTTTTAATTATTAATTTCAACAATCTCGCAACTAGCCTTTGTGGCGTTCAACTGTCGGTATCTTGCTGCTGTGAAATTAAACTAGCTTCAAGTTGCTTCAATTTCTCAATGCGTATCTTCCCTGTAATCTTGTGGTACATGTCAGCGTGTCTTGTTTGGTAATATCGCCTCACATTGAACTCTTTAAAAACAGTGACTGTCTCTTTGTAAATGAGGCAGACACAGTTGTGGGTATTTTAGTGAAGAAATAGTCCAATTTCCACCTATCCATGAAGCGTCGGCTGTCGCAGTCAACTTTTTTGTTGTTGTTGTTGATTGCTGCCATTTTAGAAAATTGGAAGTCAAGTGTCACACGGGGTAATATTGCTTAGAGTGCTGCTGCCTTTTAGTGGGTAAATGAGGAGCAGCATTTAATGTGTAAGCTACTTCATATGCCGGTAGCAGTACTGCTGACCAATTTATTAAAAGTCTGTGT
The DNA here is from genome assembly GCF_030265065.1 of Corythoichthys intestinalis. Taxonomy (NCBI): domain Eukaryota; kingdom Metazoa; phylum Chordata; class Actinopteri; order Syngnathiformes; family Syngnathidae; genus Corythoichthys; species Corythoichthys intestinalis. The sequence goes on along the minus strand of NC_080409.1, from coordinate 3,655,083 downwards.
GCGGGCCAGACGTTATTGATCTATGACAGAGGCTGGGGGCCGGATGAAATTTGACCACGGGCCGCATTTGGCCACCGGGCCGCACTTTGGACATGTCTGCTTTACAGGCTGACTCCATTGTCACAGTAATTCTAAGTCATAAGTTTGTTCATAGTGTTCTGCCTCAGTTTTTTCTTATTTCATGCCTTATGCCTAGTCCTTTGCTTTAGTCTACTACTCCAGTGCATTTTGCCTTGCTCCTTTGTTTCTCATTTGTATCATTTTGTTTCATAGCCCGTTATTTCCTCCTTCTGAAGCGCCCTCAGTTTGTTCCTGCCTCTGACCATTTAAGTAATTAGAAGAACTGAATACTACATCTGAGTCTGCTCCATTTTTTCTAAGGCCATGACAACGCGTAGCAGGGTATTTGGCAAAAAGAACTTTTTATACGGTTTGGCCCATCATCCACATGCCCATTTAAACGGGAGTTCTAAAAACCTCCATCTAAAGTGAAGATGTGCGAATTCTGCGTTTGTAGCGCAATCATGTTGGATGCTGATAACAGAAGATTTAACTGTGGAAACGTCACTGACTGCAACAAACTTTGTCCTCACGTCACACATGAGACCAAGGTTTACATTTAGAGTAAATTAGACAGGTGTTTTTTTTGCATCCATTTATTTACAAACTCATGCAGTACTTCATATTGAAGAATGAGGGTATTATGGACAATTATTTTTCATGCATTGTTATGAATGTACTTAAAATGAATGAATGTGGTTGCGTTTTTTTTTTTTTTCTTCCCTACAAACGTGCTGATGTGGACCTAATTATATTTTCCCGACGTATTAGGGCAGGATCCTCGGTTATAAAAAACAAAAAAAAAAAAAAAAAAAACGCTGCTAGGTGTAGTGATGGCCTAAGTGTGACATAAGCAAGCAATGGCTACAGAAGTTAGTTGATCTTTTAACTCACTGTGTTTGCTATCAGCTTGAGTAGTCATGTAATAATGTCTGTAGAATGCGACTAACAACCTAGTTACACTTAAGCTCCATTAGGTGGCGACAAACCATTACAAATAAAAACAGCCATTCGAGGATATGACAGCAAATTTAATGTGGTGTTCTAGGAGAGCATGGAACGAATTAGGCATTTACATGTAAAACACAATTCATTATATGAAAAAAATATATATAATACAAAGACCATACATGTAGTGTATGTATGTATGTATGTATGTGTATATATATAAACTTTATATACTATATTTAATAAAATATATAATAGTATTTATATATACTGTGACGAGTGGAATGTTGGTGCATGTTGCATCCTACAATTTCTAAGATGAATACACAGTTCAGTCCTGCTTGTTATCCCTGTGCCTGTATGGGTTTTCTCCGGCTACCTTAGTTTATCTCCTAAACGTTCAAGGTAGAGTGCCAAATACTCCAGGTGTGACTGTACGGCTGACATCGTAGGCAAAGCAATGTAAAAGAAGCTCAGCCCACCCCAGCTGGCTTAGTTGACACATCAGTATGTTGCCGCACAAACACAGACCTGATTGGGACCATGAGTGTTCCAGTGTATTTTAAATGACTTGACAGACTTCAGGGTTAAGATGCTCTGAATCAGATTTGAATTACAACCGCTAAATGCCCTTGTCAAAGTTAATTACAGCTGACATTGGCCATGTGTGTTCGCCTGAGTCCTTGTTGTAGCTGAGGCATAGCTGAGTTAAACAAAGAAATACTCTGATTGCAACACCTAGGGAATTGTCACTGTAAAGAAAAGCTGAAAGGTATGGACGTATTACTCATCGTAAAGAAGTCATTATTTGTCAAAAGTGAAAATTGCCCTTCAGGTGCCATGTAGACAAGAAGTTGTTTGTGCTTAGTGACCCCCCCGCCTTTAGCTTTAGTCCCTGTTCGCCTGACGAGAGATTTATATTGTCTAAAATTAAATAAAAAATTTAAAAAATACTTGTGTAGCTAAAGACATTTGACATCATTGATTGTCTGTTTATAATCAAGGTTACTCTTTTCACCTCAATCGTTTGTGAAGATGTATTCTTCCGTAGGAGTTTGAGTAAAACAAAATCCATTCATATGACAGGAAAGTGGAAAAAAACCAAATGCAAATTATTGATATGCTGCAAACATTATTAGTGTTGTATCAAATCTTGAGATGTGAAATCCTCATTCATTTTTCAACTTCAAATTAGGCAGGAAAGAGGTTGTTTTAATTAAGATGTTTTGAATCAGTGCTTTCTGAATGAAAATATACATGTATACAGTAATGCTTACATTTTGAGCACAAAATATTGGAAAAACAATTATGCCTCCCCCCCTAATTATTCAGCCCCACCCACCCCCTTAAAGACCATGTAAAGTGGAAGAAAAACAACTAAAATGACAACTAATGCCTTCTTTTATATTTAACTAGGAATCTGTATATTTTAATCTCAAACAATATCAAAATGTACACTCCATTATTTGGTAGTGTGACCGCTGGTTGGTAGCTGCATGTATATATATAGAGTATAAAATTACCTTGTGTGTGTTTTTTTGTTTGTTGTAACCTCATTTTTACACAAAAGCATAATGATGTTCCTGATATCCGTTTGAGAGGAAAGTGCATGCAATGGCTCTCAAGAGCAAGAACAGTGACGTAATTTGACTCTAAAAAACAGGTCCCGAAACACCTCGTTACTCCTGCTTAAACCCCTCTTTTACTTTGCCCCCTCAACCCCTAAAGGTGCCCATGTTATAATGTAAACATAACCTCCTTTTTACACAACTGAATGCAGCAGGCTACCAGTGACCTGCGTAGCTACCTACCCTCCCTACTTAACACTGGTGTGCATTACATGGAGCAAGTGCAAATTAGGTTACTGTCTAATATCCACAGACTGGGGCCTTCAGGTCCCTTGCTATTGCTTATAAAACATGTTTAAAAAATAACAGAGACCCAGTCATTATTATAAGGAGCACACCATGAAGTTGCATGCGTCACAAAACGTTGAACAAAACATAAAGAACAAATCAATATAGCAGAGGAGTTTATAAAAGTAGAGTTGAGGTGTACAGATCCATTCAATAGGCTTATGTGGTAAGACGCTTACCACATTAGTTTTTCTTTTTAATATAAACTTGAATTTGCCGGGAGGTTTGGGGTGATCGAAGCATTGAGGAAAAACCTTTCCATCTGAGAACACTTCATTAAAGGCCCTCCCAATGCTGCTTGAGGGAAGGCATTATACGGAGCTTAAAAGGTCGAGCGCACGGAGACCTCAGCCAATTCTCCCCTAGAGTGGAGGCTTGATTTAGTCCGTTCATGCCTCATCATCTGACAACTGCTCTCATGTTACATTGCTGGTGGTCACTATCAGTCAAATTAGCTCGGACGTATTTCTGGGATATTATTTTGAAACAATTCACCTTTAATTTTCTTTTCAACACAGCCCAAATTTCACCTTTTATTATTTGAGGTGTCTCTAAATTCTATGGCAGTGTTTCTCAACTATTTGCTGTTAGCCCCCCAAGGTAGATGTAAACGTTTTGTGCCCCCCAACTCTCTGCCGCTAATGTAAATAGTATCATTTGTCTATAAAATTATGATTATTATAAGTAGTGTTGCACCGATACCATTTTTTGGGCCCGATACCAATACAGATACCTGGCTGTGCAGTATCGGCCGATACCAATACCATTCCGATACCACTCTGTTAGCAAAAAAAATACATATATATATATATATATATATATATATGTATATGTATGTGTACGTATAAGGGATGCAATGATACAGTTAAGTCACGGTTCGGTACAATTTTCGATACAATTCAATACATTTAATGCTCTGACACAGAAAATACAACTGTTATTATTATATTTATTTATTTGCTAACAAGCAAAAAATAACAGTGCCATCATATAAACAAGCATTTTAGTGCATAATATTTATGTGCTTACTTATACTGATATGAAGAAATTTTGTATAAAAGTGCTGAGAACAATCTTTACTGTTTGTAAAGTGGGGCACACTGTTGATTGCTGCAGCTCTCTTAGCAGCTATATTTACCATATAAGCAAAACATCCTATTTGTGGTCCGAGTCCATCTGTAACATGTACTGAATTAACAGTATTTGCAGCAATATCTATAGTCACTGGTATGGATTGATTTGGCCTGCTTTTCCATTCAGTCATGGCGGTTTCTATTTCATCAATGTAGTATATGGACTACGCGTCGCTCTGGGCTCACGCAGCTAATGGCATGGGATCTAATGTAGCACATCTAGGTTGCTATTTAATGATATCTAGTGTGTGCGCGCGAGAGTTGGCATGGGATCTAACACAGGACATCTAGGTTGCTATTTGATGATATCTAGTGTGTGCGCTGCGCCGCTTGAGTGTTTTCTGGTCACAGAAGTCACTTCTGCTCATTACTGCGCAACACCAGCATATGAAAATCGACTTTCATAAACAGGACGAGTTTGAAGTATGGCGCGCTTAATTTGCCACTCATTGTTCATCATGAAACCATGAGTTTGCTTAGTCTCCCACGGTCTTAAGCTTTCTGATTCCTTCGGCGCTACAACAGCAAGCGTTAGCTTATGGATGCTAATCGTTTGTTAATGCCATGTTAGATGAGCAGCGTAACATCGCATGCATTCGTAGTATTGAAAAGGAAAGTGTAAATTTCGTTTGGTAATTTCGGGACAAAGACAGACAGATGTAATGATTTGGGAAGTTAGATCACGTGGGGAGTACAGTATATTTGCGTTCAAGTGATGCCAGTAGATGGTATCGGTACCCTAAATGTTGGTACTCGTCGATACCGATACCACCAATTCAGGCCGGATCGGCGCCCCCTACCGATACTGGTATCGGTATCGGTGCAACTTTAATTATAAGTGCAACTCTGCATGACATTGTACTTAAAACAAGTAATATAGATAAACTTACAGCACAAGAAAGTAAAACTTTATTAACATTGTTTTGTTTGTCAGAAAAGACTTAAAGCACCAATTTGCCTTAATTAAAAAAAAAGGCACAACCAAACCGTAAAAAGTACACTCCAGGTACAACTTTTTGACCTTTTGATCCTGAAAAATAAAATTTAATAAAATCAATAAATAACTGGAGAAACTGTGATTGAGCTTTGGTGTGGTAGATACAGATTTAAGACCTACCCAGTTGTTTTTTTTTGGGGTGTTTTGGAGTCACTTCCTGTTGATTTGGGGACATTTAGGGGACACTTCCTGACATCACAGTTGCCTCCTCACAGCATGCCCCGCCATTCCCGCACCTCTTTTAACGCACCGCATAGATCATACTCCACGGTGGGACGTGCGGCTGGGAAGAACTTCCGTGCGGCAGTCCCACGGCCCTATGCTGGGCTCTCCTATTTTAATGCATACACTGCACTACCCTCCCCACACAATTCCATCACGGTGCTGGGTAACTGATGCCAGTCGGGGACCTGGCAGCCACAGTAATAGGGCGGTAGGTGGGTCCCACACTTTTTCTCTATGGTGTGGCTTTGGGCTGTGGCCTCCTTTCTGCCTGGACAGCCAGCCGCGGAGTGGGGTGGTATAGGCTCCAATCCCAATCCCGCGCCCCTCCCGTGGCGGGACTGGGTCTCCCTGCGCTCCGGCGTGGGTCACATTGGGCCGTGGGGCTCCTGCGGTGTGCCATGTCAGTTGGGGGCTGCAGCGGTGGCTCATGGCCTGGGTGGGGCGGACGGTGGTGCCGCATCCTCTCAGCCCCTCCCTGAAGGCCGGTTGATGGGGGCGCAGATGGTCTGGGGGACCACCATGGATCCCGGGGGATGACGGAGGCCCCTTTGCTTGGCTGTGGGAGGAGGGATGGGCTGCGCTGGCCTGCCACCCAGGGGTGAAAGTGGCTAGAATTTCTTGCCGGAACTCCACGACGCGAACGTTGCCACGGAGCCAGAAATTTTATTTATTTATATTTTTTCTTTCTTTCTTTCTTTTGGGGGGGGGGGGGGGGGTCACACTACTGAAATGCAAAGAAAAGTAAGTACAAATGACAAATTATGCAGAGTGAAATGGAATATACAGTATTTTGAAGATCGCGCATTGACTTTTTTAAATCATAAGGATATGAATAAATAGCCTAACATAAATGAACAAATTTAAGTCCAATGCGCACATTGACAGCTCAGATGTTCTGAACCTCCCCATCAGAGCAAATAAAACTAAATATGATAAGTAAGCCTCCTCATGTCTTTCGTTGCTCTTAAAGATTTGATCCATTTTATGCTGCTTTTTTGTCGCATCAATTCAACCTTTTTTTTTCTTTTTGCTACTCCAGAAAACATGCACATTTGAACCAATCAGCGCTAACTATCTCTGCTGATCACATGTCACTGTGACAGCCAATTGAACGGATAAATGAGTCCAGGCGTTTTGCTTTGCTGCGTGCCGCACATTGACGTGACTCAGAAAACTGCAGCACCTGGGGAAACCTCCATGCCGTTCGTGGAATAAAATAAGAAATATTGGTGGAAACGGATTACGCTACACAAGCACTTTATTATGCTTGTTGTTAACACTTGTGTATATAAATCTGATGTTGGTAGATTGTTTTCTTGTTGGAGATGAAATGTATGTGTGGCAGCTTAGCATTTAAAAGTTAAAAAAAAAAATTTTTTACATAGCGTTTTGACAGTTGCCGTCATATTTTCGGAATCAAAGCACTGTGTACCGGAACAGCATTCTGGGCCTGTATCTTATACCGGAACTGCTTTCCTGACCGTACTGTATGTACTTCCTTAATCTAAGTACATGTAAGGCCGAGGCTTGAATGGAACAACACTTCTTTATTCAGTGTGCTTCTCAGCATATATATCACAGAGACATCACAGAGATTCCTTTTATACTGTAATACCACAACCACAGGAAGTGCACACTATGGCAACAGCAGTGTGACATCATAGAACAGGATGCCAGCATGTCCACACTCACACGGGATTCACATAAATACTGAGTTCTACACCGCACATGGCTGATTTGTGTACACTTCACCCCTCCAAATCACTTATCTCCCCTCCTCTTTCTCCTTGGTTATCAGGCCCCCCACATTGTGTAAACCGGAAATCCGACTAGCTAACAATAGCACCAACATATTCATACGTAGTGTAGGTGTTCAATGTATTTCGTGTTGTGTTTGTGCTTCTCTTCTCTCTCTCTCTCTCTCTCCTTCTGTTCCCCCATAATCACATGATCACAACATACTACTCAGCAGATTGGAACAGTGGCTCGGGCTTACTTACAATTGGAAAACCATCAGTCAGAAAGAACCAAATTCACATATGGAGTCCCTCAAGCGTCAATTCTTGGACAACTGTTATTTAACATCTATATGCGTCCTCTAGCTCAGATTATGGAACAGTATGACATCTCCTATCACACCGATGCAGATGACACACAACTCTACATTTTTGTGTCCCCACATGATTATTGTCCTGTAGTTGCCCTGAGTAAATGCATTCATCAAATCAATGAATGGATGTGCCAGAATTTTCTCCAGTTAAATGTAGAGAAGACAGAAGTGATCATTTTTGGGTCATAAAAGGAAAGGTCAAAGATAAGCAGGCACCTTAGCACAATGTCACTGAAAACTACAAATCAAGTGAGAAATCTTGGCATAATTAATTAATTAATTAATTAATTAAACTCAGACCTAAAATTTGCTACCCATCTAAAGTTTGGTAAAGTCTCACTAAATATGCTTATTACCACCTAAAAAAAATATAGCCAGAATTAAGGGGCTTCTGATTCAACAAGACATGGAAAAACTTATGCATGCATTCATTTTCAGTAGATTGGACTATTGCAACGGTATATTTACAGGTCTTGATAAAAAAAATCAGTCAGGAAGCTGTAGCAAATACAGAATGCTGCAGCCAGAGTCCTCACAAATGCAAGGAAATTGAACCACATTTTGGTGAGTTTTCAAGCATGTAAAGGCCTTCAAATTGTTTATTTGCATTTTCCCTGAAAATAAATAAATAACAAACATTTGCATTACAATACGGCTCTCGCACCCTCTAATGCTCGGACCCTAATAGTTATGATGAAAACGAGATACACATATAAGATGAATGAAAATGATTTGTACGTGTACAGTGTATCACAAAAGTGAGTACACCCCACGCATTTCTGCAGATATTTAAGTATATCTTTTCACTGACAACACTGACAAAATGACACTTTGACACGATGAAAAGTAGTCTGTGTGCAACTTATATAATCGATAGAGTTCATTTAGTTTCCCCTCAAAATAACTCAAAATATAGCCATTAATATCTAAACCCCTGGCAACAAACGTGAGTACACCCCTTACTAAATACATAGATCCCTAAATGTCCAAATTGAGTACTGCTTGTCATTTGCCCTCCAAAATGTCATGCGACTCGTTACCAGGAGTTCTGTCAGCATTGCTGCAGAGATTGAAGAGGTGAGGGGTCAGCCTGTTAGTGCTCAGACCATACGCCGCACTCTACATCAAATTGGTGTACATGGCTGTCACCACAGGAGGAAGCCTCTTCTAGAGATGGTCCACAAGAAAGCCCACAAACAGTTTGCTGAAGACATTTCAACAAAGCACATGGATTACTGGAACCATGTCCTATGGTCTGATTAGACGAAGATTAATTTGTTTGGTTCCAATGGTCTCAAGCATGAGTGGTGGCGACCAGGTGAGGAGTACAAAGATAAGTGTGTCATGGCTAAAGTCAAGCATGGTTAATGGGAATGACACCCCCCCACCCACCACCACCTCTTCGATCTCTGCAGCAATGCTGACAGCACTCCTGTAACGAGTCACATGACATTTTGGAGATATGGGATGGTTGTTGGGATGGATAGTTTCTAAGGGGTGTACATTGACCCCTCACTACTTCACGCTTCAAACTTCGCGCCCTCAGTCCATCACGGATCCGTGTCACTGTCGCTCCCTACCTCTTTCTTTGCTCTCTGATTCCCCAGGCAAGCACTGCATGCATTGGAGTTGCTAATTGAAGTTAACGATGGTGACAGATGATTGCACTGCACATGTCAATCATCGTTTAACTGCCAATAAATGTTAACAAGTTTGATCTTACCTTACGGCCACAGCTGTGGCCGTAAGGTAGTTGGTGCCTGTCATGGCGGCAATCCCCGAACCCGCTGGTGTACATCAGCGGTAAGGAATGCCGTCAAGCTGAAGAAGGAGGCCTAGGGGCCTTTTTGGTCTGTGGGACTCCGGAGGCAGCTGACAGGTACCGGCTGGCCAAGCGGACTGCAGCTTCGGCAGTCGCCGAGGCAAAAATTCAGACTTGGGAGGAGTTTGGCGAAGCCATGGAAAACGACTTCTGGACGGCTTCGAGGAAATTCTGGTCCACCATCCGGCGTCTGAGCAAAGGAAAGCAGTGCACCATTAACATTGTGTATAGTGAAGATGGGGTACTGCTGACCTCGGCTCGGGACGTCGTGAGTTGGTGGGGAGAATACTTCGAAGAACTCCTCAATTCCACCGACACGCCTCCCTCGGAGGGAGCAGAGTCTAGGGACTCCGAGGTGGGCTCTTCAATCTCTGGGGTTGAAGTCACTGAGGTTGTTGGAAAGCTTCTCGGTGGCAAGGCCCCGGGGGTCGATGAGATCAGCCCAGAGTTCCAAAGGCTCTGGATGTTGTGGGGCTGTATGGCTGACACGCCTCTACAACATTGCGTGGACATCGGGGACAGTGCCTCTGGATTGGCAGACCGGGGTGGTGGTCCCCCTTTTTAAAAAGGGGGACCGGAGGGTGTATTCCAATTATAGAGGGATCACACTCCTCAGCCTCCCTGGTAAAGTCTATTCAGGGGTGCTGGAGAGGAGGGTCCGTCGGGAAGTCGAATCTTGGGATTCAGGAGGAGCAGTGTGGTTTTCGTCCCGGCCATGGAACAGTGGACCAGCTCTACACCCTCGGCAGGGTCCTCGAGGGTGCATGGGAGTTCGCCCAACCAGTCTACAAGTGTTTTGTGGATTTGGAGAAGGCGTTCGACCGTGTGCCTAGGGGAGTCCTGTGGAGGGTGCTCCGGGAGTACGGGGTACCGAGCACCTTGGTAAGGACTGTTCAGTCCCTGTACGACCGGTGTCAGAGTCTGGTCCGCATTGCCGGCAGTAAGTCGAATTCATTCCCAGTGAGGAATGGACTCCGCCAAGGCTGCCCTTTGTCACTGATTCTGTTCATAATTTTTATGGACAGAATTTCTAGGCGCAGCCGAAGCGTTGAGGGTGTCCGGTTTGGTGGCCTCAGCATTGCATCTCTGCTTTTTGCAGATGATGTGGTGCTGTTGGCTTCATCAAGCCGTGACCTCCAACTCTCACTGGGGCGGTTCGCAGCCGAGTGTGAAGCTGTTGGGATGAAGATCAGCACCTCCAAATCCGAGACCATGGTCCTCAGCCGGAAAAGGGTGGCATGCCCTCTCCGGGTCGGGGATGAGATCCTGCCCCAAGTGGAGGAGTTCAAGTATCTTGGGGTCTTGTTCACGAGTGAGGGTAGGAGGGAGCGGGAGATTGACAGGCGGATCAGTGCAGCGTCTGCAGTGATGCGAACTCTGCACCGGTCCGTTGGTCTGGGAACGCCTTGAAATCCCGCCGGAGGAGCTGGCTGAAGTGGCTGGGGTGAGGGAAGTCTGGGCTTCCCTGCTTAAGCTGCTGCCCCCGCGACCCGAACCCGCACTAAGCGGAAGATAATAGATGAATGGATGGAAGCTTGATCTTTGTGTGCATGCGGGTGGGGAGAGATAGGGACGTGCGCGCTGTAATGTGTGTGCGTGGCAAGGTTAGAGGCAGCCGGCCCTGCGTGATTGTGGGGGGGTGGCTGGAATGAATATGCGTGTGTATACAAAAAAACATTTATTACAAGACAGTATATATAAATATATTTTTTTTAAAATACTACTTTTGAAAAACGTGAAAAAAATGTCTCATATGTATCTCTTTCCAATGCTAAATCTGAATAAATACATCGTACACACACACAAAAAAAAAAAAAAAAAAATTGTGAAAAAACGGTTTTTCACTCATCATGGCGGGTTCTGGTCCCCATTAATCGCGAAAAATGAGGGATCACTGAACTCACTTTTCTTGCCAGGGGTTTGGATATTAATGGCTATATTTTGAGTTATTTTGAGGGGACAATAAAATAACTCTATTATATAAGCTGCACACAGACTACTTTTCCTTCTGTCAAAATGTCATTTTGTCAGTGTTATCCCATGTAAAGATATACTTAAATATCCGCAGAAATGCAAGGGGTGTACTCAGAGGCGTAGCAAGAGTCCCAGGGGGCCCCAGGCAACAAGCAACATGAGGCCCTTTGAGCGTGTGCAAGTAAGGGGGACAGCTGGACTTGGAGCAATAGCATATTTATTAAAAGTATAATAACGCCTCAGTCTCATAGAGTGCTTTTTAGGACACTCAAAGTGCCCGGCTTCTACTACATTAGGACATAAAACTACAGTAACATAGTACACTCACCGCTGTCTTGCTTCCTTCTCGCTTTCTGCTTTTTTTTCTTTCTTTTTTCATTTCCAGACGGATAACTTCTCTTCATTTTGCCAATTAAAAAAAGGCCCGATCGCCGCCCACTCTCACTCTGAGTCACGTGACACACATACATATTTGCGCAGTAAAATGAACACGAAGGTGGGGTGGTGGTGTGGGGGGGGGGTTCGAGTGCGCGCTGCATGCGGTCATCTTGGCCATAAAAGTCACCACCACAAAACTAAGCACTTTACACTCATATGGATGCACAACATCATTGTAAAATGCTAAACTAACACCTTCCCTCTTAAAGCAAATGTGCAATGCGAATATAATGTGAAGAACGCTTTCCTCGACGCAGCGAGAACCAACCAACGTAACAGGAAAGACACGAAACGGTCATGCTGATAACGGCTCAAACTTATCATAAGAACTTTATGGCATGAACAGGAAATACTTACATTCGTTCATGGACGCACAGATTAATCCTCTAACAGGTGGGGTGGCCGTCCTCTGCTCGAAATGCGCACCTTACGCTTACGGCTATTCTCGTTCTCAGAATATGCAACGCTTGTGACGTAGGACAATAACAGGACTGGTTGCTATGGGAACGTACGCAGCGGCATACCGCATACCCAAGGAACCTTTCTAAAAGGAGTATTAAAATTGCTAATAAAATTGTTTAGGTTTTTAGATGCATATATGTTATATTTTGCCTGCGTATGTCTAATTGGACGCTACGCCTTTGGGTGTACTCAGTTTTGTGATACACTGTATAGTTGCATATATCTTAGCATTTTTAAATAAAATACAGTATTTATTTATTTTTATTGAAAAATGGACTGAGGTCGCGAAGTTTGAAGTGTGAAGTAGCTAGGGATCACTGTATATGTAAAAAGTATGGTGTGGTAAAACTACTCTTAGAAGTACATTTTTCTCCAAAAGTTACTCAAGTAAAGGTCACACATTCAATGTCTCACTCATTACTACCCACCAATAAATGGTGCTATATTGTGGGTTTATGATGAAGCTGAAAATAAAAAAGCTGAATTTTGATCCCTTATCTCATATACATCTTTTCACATGTATATTCACTTGTCTGTCGCAAAAATCAAGTCATTGCCATTTCAATACCTTTGGAAGAGTGTGTTGTGTAAGCACAATATTTATGAGATTATCATTTCAGCCTTTCTCTAAAGTCAGGAGAAATTAACTCAGGCAATCCAAAACAGGATAAATATTACAGAAAAAGAATGACTAGATCCAGACCATGTTACAATTCCTGATTTCAGGAAGCCCAGTAGAGGGTCGGGGCACCTTTCAAAGCTTCACTCAAATCAGTCGCACAAATAATACCATTTTACAGATGGCAAAGACTACCATAATAACAGTGTAATATTATATATACTTCTCTTTTCCATGCACGTGTCATGTTGGGGTTCATCCGAAAAATGGGAATTAAGGGCGCTGCACCACAGCAATTTTTTTTTGTTGTTGTTTCCCATGGCTGAACAGACAGTTCAAATGGAATCCACGTCTCATCTCACTGCTCAAAATGCAATGTTGTTAAGAGGGAAAATGCATGAGACGAGAGACATGGGTATCAGATTATCTTCAAGTTGCTCGAGATCCCCTGTTATTTTGTCAAAGGTTTAGGTATTAAATCTCCGCTTCAAAGTGGCTAATTAAGCTAAGTCCTGATTTCATGGTCACAGCTGTATGTTATTACCAATCACAACAGCTTGTTGCAAAATTCAATGGTTTCCCTGTTGGAAGAGATTCTGTGTCTTGTCACTAGAGAGGTACGGCACAGAATTTTCTGCTTTAATAACTGTATCGCATCTACATTTCATTACAAATATGGTAGGGGGCCTATACTGGTCCTAAAAATATAGCCTATACATTTTCCTTGAAATGTTTTCAAAGGTCTGCATTGTTATTGTTAATTTTTAAGGAGCATACAAGTAGTGATACTTTTAGAATCATCCTCTTCCTCCTCTTTTATTATGTTGTATCCACAACTCTCTGAGGTCACTGGATGTTTGGCTGAGGGACTGTATCTTATCTGCTCTCGTATTTATTTCGTTAGCCTCCTAACGTATTTGCATAAGTCATATTTTGGCCAAACTGTAGTATAGAACTAGTCTCCTAGCACTGCTGCCTAGGTTTTCCACTTCGCTGGAAAAAAGGGACACACCACTGGTAGATATCTGGCACTCTTTTATTAAGTGAATTATTTTCAAATGCACGTTTGAATGGCTGATGATTTGACCCCCAAAACACACACTCACAGTCCTGACAGGGAATGGCTGATGATTTGATCCCCAGCTCCCCCCCTCCACACACACACTCACAGTCCTGACAGAAATACAACATGTCAACAACATGCTGCCTCCTCCGAAGACGAGGGATATTACAAGGTTATTTTTTCCCAGCCAGAAGCAGCAGCAGCAGCAGCTGTCACTTTAAGTAATGTTTAAGATTTAAACGTGGTGGAAGTGGGGAATACACCACTAATTTTGCTACTGAAAGTCCAAGCTGCATTAGAGTTAGCATAAAATTAAACTGTATGAATTTACTAACCTGCAAACCTCGAGTAGGAAGTTCCGTAGAGAGAAGTGTCCTCCTGTATGTGTTTTGTACTGTTAACGTTAATTAAACTGTGAGAAATGTAGTGAATTGAGGTTTACTTCCTTCTCCCAATTGTCATTTTTATTTTATTTATGTGGTCTTAAAGCAGCCCACAAGAGCAATAATTTTTTGTTTTTGAGTTTAGCTGTGCTTGTGGACAAAAGCAGCAATGTTTTACCCGAAGGAAGGCTCCATTTTTATTTATTTTTGCTATTGTTACCGTCCAGGACATGTACAAGTAGGTTGATAATGCTCGGAAATAAACAAACAAACAAACAAACAAACAAACAAACAAATAAATAAATAAATAAATAAATAAATAAATAAATAAGGGACGCCTCATTGGTTGAGCCAGCCCTGTTTGTTTGTATTATTTATAAATATTATATATAATATTATGAATTATTTATAAATAATTATTTATTCAAACTGGATTAGGTACATATTTGAGTAATATAAGCACACTGAAAAACAGTAATGTAATCTTAATGCAAAATATACTAGACTAAACTAACCATAAGCGTATTTTCAGGGGGAGGCAGGAAGGCCAATCCCCGCCCCCGATGGCTGAAATGTGTGATTGCATGTAATTGACTATACTACACAGTATATGATTTTAAAATTAAAAATTTCCGGTAAAATATTGTCTATAAAAGTTGTAAAGCAAAAAAAAAAAAAAAAAAAAAAAAAAAAAAAAAACAATAAAAATGAACTAGGCCTGCAAGCAGGAGTGAACGGGCCCTCGCAGTTTGGCGCAACTCGGACGTCACACAAACTCGGACGGCACGCAGGTCAGGGTTGTGGCAGATCGTCCCCTTCTCATCATCTCATTAGAACCTAACTTGCTCAAACGCACCTCTATTTTGGGGGGATTAAAAATTCATTCACACACCTAAGAGAAAATAACCCTATTGAAAAGGGTCCTACAAAACAGGAGGCGCTACTGAGCTGTGCAGCCATGCCCTTATTCAAAACCAAAATGTATTCGCTCTATGTTAAAAAAAAAACCTTATAGGAGAGGCCTTTTTGAAAAATTCAAGTGGCTCCACTGAACCATTTTGTTGTTTTTTTGAGAGGTTGCAAAAATATCGAAATTTACGCCAAGCTGCATGTATGTGCAAATTTTGCTGAGTTTTTGAGCTTGTTAAAGCCTTAAATTCTGCTGCCACTAGTTGGCGCTGCAGAATTGATGCAAATGACCCATGCAGGAGCCTTCAGGGTATGACTCTCAATAAGCACGGGAAGTTTGGCGCAGATATGTTGTATATCTAGCAGGTTATGACTGTTAAAAATTTGTGGTGAGACAAAATGATGTCTTTTCACTTTCCCGTTTGGACCCCACCGCTTCAATGAAACCTTAATATTTTTCATCCGGCACCTGAACACATGTGTAAAGGCTCCCCTCAAACAGGTTTGAGGTCTACTGTTTTTTTTCCCTAGGAGGAGGAGCCAGTCTCGTAAATAAGGCAGTTTCCTGTTCCCAGCAGGGGGCGCGCCAGGCCTAATGGGAAATATTTCAATGCCATCGTGTTCAGGCTGGGATGCCTCACATACATGCCAGATATGAAAAAGATTGAACGTTGTATCAAGGAGTTATTAGTCATTTACTGAATTTGTGGTTTTGCCCAAAAAATGGCCAACTTTGGCACCCCGCCCAGGTCAGACCCATGAATGGAAATGCACCATTTTGAAAACTTAAGATCTTATATGTCTCATGAAGAGTCTCACCAATTTTGAGGAGGATCCAACTAACTCCCTGGGCGACAAGGTCTCAAATGTGCACCCGGTAAATCGATAAAAATTTCACATTCGATCCAACATACATGATTTCCTGTTGGGTTTGGATTATGGGTGCAAGAGAATTTTTGAATGAGCACTACAGGACTCTTCAGGATAAGACGCTGACCAAATATGGGAAGTATGGCGCAGATATCCTGTATATCTGCCAAGTTATGACTGTTCAAAACTTGTGGTGGGACAAAATGGCTACAATCATTTTCACTTTCCCGTTTGGACCCCACCGCTTCAACGAAACCTCAATATTTTTCATCAGGCACCTGAACACGTCTTAAGGCTCCCATGTTTGAGGTTAATAGATTTTTTTCCCTTGGAGGAAGAGCCTGTCTCATAAAAATGGGCATTACCCATTCCCACTAGGGGGCGCCAGGCCTAATGGCTAATATTTCAATGCAGTCGTGTTCAGGCTCTGATACCTCTCATACATGCCAAATATGAAATAAGATTGAACGTTGCATGAGGAAGTTATTAGTCATTTACTGAATTTGTCGTTTTGCCAAAAAAATGGCCGACTTTGGCACCTCGCCCAGGTCAGACCCATGAATAAAAATTCACCATTTTGAATACTTAAGATTTCCTATGTCTCCTGAACAGTCTCACCAAATTTGAAGACAATCCAACTAACTCCCTTGGCGAAAAGGTCTTAAATGTGCACCCTGTGAATCATGGGTGTCCAAACCTGTCCGCAAGGGCCGCTGTGGGTCCTGGTTTTTGTTCCTACCAATCGAGCACAGACAGTTTAACCAATGAAGTTGAACAAACCTCCACCATGTTTGACTGTGGGGACCGTGTTCTTTTCTTTAAAGGCCTTGTTTTTTTTCCCTATAAACTCTATGTTGACTTTTGTCTCATCTGACCAGAGAACATTTTTCCGAAACGTTTTTGGCTTTGTCAGGTAAGTTTTTGGCAAACTCCAGCCTGGCTTTTTTATGTCTCTGGGTCAGAAGTGGGGTCTTCCTGGGTATCCTACCATAGAGTCCCATTTCATTCAGACGCCGACGGATGGTACACTGTTGTACCCTCGGACTGCGGGACGGCTTGAACTTGTTTGGATGATAGTCAAGGTTCTTTATCCACCATCCGCACAATCTTTTGTTGAAATCTCTCGTCAATTTTTCTTGTTCGTCCACATCTAAGGAGGTTAGCCACAGTGCCATGGGTTTTACACTTATTGATGACACTGCGCGTGGTAGACTCAGGAACATTCAGGTCTTTGGAGATGGTCTTGTAGCCTTGAGATTGCGCGTGCTTCATCACAATTTTGCTTCTCGAGTCCTCAGACAGTTCTTTTGGTCTTCTTTCTTTTCTCCATGCTCAATGTGGTACACACAAGGGCACAGGACAGAGGTTGAGTCAACTTTAATCCATTTTAACTGGCTGCAAGTGTATATTGCCACCAGCTGTTATGTGCCACAGGTAAGTAATAGGTGCTGTTAATTACACAAATTAGAGAAACATCACATGATTTTTCAAAGGGTGCCCATACTTTTGTCCGGCCCATTTTTGGAGTTTCTTGTAAAATGATAATTATTAAATTTTTTCCCCATTCTCTTTTGTGTTTTTTCATTGCAAGCAAAATAAATTCAGATATTGCTACCAAAGCATTTGTAATTTCAATCATTTGGAGGGAGAAATTGAGCATTATCCAACAGAATTGCAGGAGTGCCACTAGTTTTGGCCAGCAGTGTAGGATTAACGAAGGGCCACTAACACTTATAAACTTTTGTGTAAATCTTGTAAAAAAGTGACTGGAATTTGACAAACTCCATGCTTGATAAACCACAAAACCCCTGAGAGAAAGTTTTAAGTGTAAATTGTCACTTAATGAATTTAAGTGAATTATTTACACATTCAAAAGTGTTCAACCACTCTCTTCAATCCACAGTTGTCATACACTGTCCCTATTTTAAAACACTGATGTAACTTGGTTATTCTTTGGGACTCCTTTGCTAAATCTGGCACGGGGTGTCTAGATCTTAATAGGGTATAATAAAATTAAAATCTACCAATCTTTTCTACAGAGAAATGTGCTGTCCTGGTCTCAGGTCATGGGTCATGTAAAGGATAGCCTCAGTTCTCAAACTGTGACAAGCACCTCCTAGTGGTACGTGGTATGAACATTTTTAAAGGTGTGCTTGACTTTATTATTATTATTTTTTTGCATTATTTTTCACAACATTGAATGACATTTAACCAGGTTTGCAAGGCAATTTCCATTGAAAGTGCACAGAACGTCTCTTTCTAAGCCATTTTAGGTGGTCTTTTTCTGGCTCCCATACAAAAATGACTGGCTGGAGCTAATTTGCATTCTCTGTGCTCGGATAGGCCATCGATGGAGAAGGTCTATTGGTCGGAAGGTCATGGGCGTTGATAATGCGTATGGTGACTTACACATTGACACTACAGCCACTTTCAGACATACGCTGATCGGTTAAATCCCGGGACTGAAACGGGTAGCCCTTATGTCTGAAAACAATTTCCTGGGTCGACGAACACGGAGATGACACGGACACGATCCGGGTTTACACAGGGCGCAGCATGTGTGAAAGCAGCCATTTAATTCCCGGGTTACAGCGCGAAGGCTGATGATCATGGGGGGCTGATCGTGGGGCTGATCGTCATTTCCTCTTTCTTCGGAGTAAGATGAAAAGTGGTAAACAAACACAACAATTATCAAAGTAGCAAACTGGAAAGATACTGGATTTTAGAGCCTTTGGAAATGTGTGGTTTATTTTGTTACCAAACGAACCAAAAATGATGTAATAACTAGGTTATAAAATCCCGCCCTCCCTGCACAGAGAACACCGTGTCGCCAACATGGGACAAGTCTGAAAGTGTCCAACCTGGGAAATTCCCGGTACATCTCCCCATGTCTGAAAGCCAGTGTTGTTAATAACGGCGTTACAATATAACGGCGTTACTAACGGCGTTATTTTTTTCAGTAATGAGTAATCTAATTAATTACTTTTCTCATCTTGGCAACGCCGTTACCGTTACTGAGGCGGGAAAGGCGTGCGTTACTATGCGTTACTAAGTTGGTTAAATAAAAAAAAGTCTGAGAGAAACGGACTCACGGGGTCGAGAGCAGAGCAGGAGTGGGGAAGACGCCGTTGCAACCGCGATGCTAGATGGCTCCAATAATACCTGACTGCAGCCATAGCCGACAAACTACGCCCACATGACACGGTAGATATCATATTATACAACTAGATGCAGATGACAGACACTGCTGCATTGCCAACATGTTTTAAGGACTACATGCGTTTGTAAACACCCGCCATCTTAAAGCAGTAGACCTCTCAGGAAGGCCCTGATGTAGAGATCCTTCCTAGCGAACCTAAGTAATTTTTTTTAAATCTAAAATGCTCCTAAATCGGCAAAATCTTAACTTAAATCCATCTTTAAATGATGAAACAGTTTTAAAACTTACACATGTTTAAAGTAGACAGAAGGGAACTAATGCAATAACGGGAGAAATTTTAACAACTTTAATGATTGATTCACAACTTTAAATGACTTCCACACATAGCAAAGGTTACTAGCTAGTTATCGCAATACCCTTGTGTCTAGTTAAGTGGAGGGTAAAGAATTGGGCTTGGGCCAATTGTCCCCCAAACCCTTTAAGCTTCACATTGTGTGACCTGTTTTTTTTTTGTTTGTTTTTTTTTTTTTGAGAAAAAAAAAAAAATCACTAGTTACTTTGCCAAGTAACTAATTACTCTTACATTCAGGTAACTGAGTTACTAACGCAATTACTTTTTGGGAGAAGTAATTTGTAACTGTAATTAATTACTTTTTTAAAGTAAAATTAACAACACTGCTGAAAGCCATGACACAGGTAAGTCCAATGGCATCTTACTCGGGAATATAGCAGGATATAAATCTGAAAAGGGCTAAAGCTTTGCTATTTCACTATTATACAAAAATAAAAGTGTTCACTCACTTTAAATCCTGGCTTCAACGGGGTTCTGTGTGCGCAGAGGGGTGTATTTCAGTAAGGAGGCAAGCATTTGCTATGACCTCCTGGTTACAAATTCCTTATTTCTGCTGAAATACTCGGTCACTCACTTGATGCCAACACACTTACACGGTGTGTGGAGTTTGTCGTAGTCTCGCAAGTGTCAGGAAACAACACGGATGGCGACTTAGCAGCGAACAAGCCTGCGGTAGCACCTCTTAGGTAAATGTCAGTGAGGGCTGCAGGATGGAGGGACGGTTTAAGTTGATCGCGGACAAGAGGAGAATGTCAACTTAACACCAACTGAGGTGCGTCTCACCTGGGTAAATGGCAGAGAGCGTTGTGGGAGGGAGGTCGGTGGTTGCGCATGTATGGATTTCAATATTGTTTTATTTATATTTACCGTATGCCGGAAGTGACAACCTCCAGACTGGTCAGCGCTCCTGATAATATTGGGTGAAAAGAAAAGAAGGTGAGTATTGTGAAAGAATATATTTTATTCATGCTTAAAACACAACCATTATACATTACTGTATATTTTGTATGCTTTTTGTTATGCTTGCATGAGAACATTATAGCATTAATCTGTTGAGTGTGCCTTCTCATGGCCTTGACTGTATCACCATATGCCCAAATATGGACTGTTATGTTCTGTTGTTTTTCAATATGCCCTAAATGAATACAAGGGAGGACTGTTTTCTTATCGTTGTTCCAGCCAGGACCGGTGTTCAAGGTCTCATCTTGAAGATGTTTTTGTATGGAAAAATACCCAGGCTTGTGAGATGATGAGTTTCGTCTCTTTGTAAAGTTTCGTTTCACGGTGGGCTTCGGCACCGCCCTTTTCAACGGTATAAATGTCCAGCTTCTATTGTACAGCATCGAACTTTCTGGGTGATCACAGCTTCTGGCTTGGTCACATCATTTTGTACCCAAGAGTTCTTGTTTATTCAGCCTTCGAAGAAAAGCAATCCATGGTTGGGGTCGTATTCATCTCTGTAATCGAGCTATCGAGGTAACACTTGTGTTGGAGTTCAATCTGAGCTTCCCTGACAGGTATTTGCATAAATGTCTGAAGTGTGACACAGGATTTAAACATTAACATGGAAGATGTTTCGATTCTCCCCATCAGAGCAAATAAAATGAAATTAAAAAAAAAAAGCCTCTTCATTTCATTGTCCTTTTTACCACATTATTTCAACAAGTTGTTCTTTAGCTCTGTGGTTTGTTGTTCCAGATAACGTGGATTTGAACCAATCAGAAGTAACTATTCATGCTCACATGTCAGTCTGTCAGCCATGTAAACGGTCAACTGAGACTCCAGGGTGGTTTGCTGCGTGCATGCATACATTAACATGACTTGTCAGACACAGATATGCTGAGACAGAGCCGCTGGGCAGAACTTTGTGGAGTTAATAAATAATAAATATCGGTGGAAACAGAATACGCTACACCATCACACACGCTGGCTCACCATCCCGATGTATCTCCACTTGTCTGCAGGAATATCACACGTCTGAGTGGATTCACTTATGTCTGGGTGCAATTAGACACACTCATGTAGAGTAGGGGTGTAACAGTACATAAAAATATCGGTTCGGTACGTACCTCGGTTTTGAGGTCACGGTTCGGTTCATTTTCGGTACAGTAAGAAAACAATGCAAAATATAAATGTGCTAGATGTTTATTACACACTTTTGTGCTTTCAGCAATAGGAACATTATATACAAAGCTAGAATTCTGCTCAAAAATAGAAAATACAATATTCTGAAATGTAGATAATTTGAAAAACAAAATAAAAATAAATAACATTGGCTCAGACTTTTTCTTTACAAAAATATGTGATGTGCAAAATTGAACAGTTGCAGCACTGAACAGTTTCAAGTTTCTCATATTAACTTTATGACCACAGCCTCGAAAAGTAAGGTTTAGGGCTGTCAAATGATTAAAATGTTCAATTGAGTTAATCACAGCTTAAAAATTAATTAATCGTAATTAATCGCAATTCAAACCATCTCTAAAAAATATGCCATATTTTTCTGTAAATTATTTTTGGAATGGAAAGATAAGACACAAGACGGATATATACATTCAACATACTGTACATAAGTACTGTATTTGTTGTTTATAACAATAAATCCACAAGATTAACATTAACATTCTTTCTGTTGAAGTCAATTTCTTCTTCTCAGCAAAAACACACAACAGAGCCTTAGAACAGTAAAAAAAACAATATTATTTATAATGTGTGCAAAGTGTGTGTAGTGTACACATAAATGTGGCTTTCTTCCCTACTCATCCTCTAGCCAGTCGTTGAGGCAAACCAACTTATTTACATTTTCTGAGAGTTGTTCCATCTATATTCTTTTTTAATTTGAATTACCCACCCAGAGGGCCAACCTGATTTTCTTCCATGTTTACATTTGAGCGTTACCCACGTTGCTCACTGCACTTCTGAGTGGTGCGACGGCCCTTGCCGTTTAATTGTTATCTTTTTTGAGACTGTCAGTCAGCTGATCATCACGTCCGCCAGTTGGCTGCTCCCCTCCCAACGTGACGTACTCTGATTGACGCCGGACGGGAAGACGAAGTCGCCGCTGCTGATGACCCGAGGGAAGGGTTACAACTTCAAAAACTAGCCGCTGTCAACACTCTGAAGGCGGTAACACACCAGCAACGTCAACGTCGCGTCAACGATCCCGCCGCGATAACGCACCAGTGACGCTCGGCGTCAATTTCCATAGGACGCGTTTCACGAGCAGCGCGTCTGTGGAGCGGCTCGATCGGTTCACGCGAGGATTTCAAGATCGCGCGAGAATAGCGGGTATTTAAAGGTAATAAAACAACAACACTTTGCCTTTCAGACCCCGCGTATTGGCCAGCTTTCTTTTTGAAAGAAAGAAGAAAAAAGAAGTCGTGCTAAAGCAAAAAGCAATCCAGTGACAAAGATTTTAACATGTATTTTACAAATTAAATGCCTCAATCAATTTCTTTCTTATGAACATTTATCTAAGCTTTATTGAGGTTTTTTCTCAAGTTAAAGCACCACGCAGAAATTAATAAATTTAATTGTATAGCAGGATTGGTGTATTATTTGTGTTTTAGCTCATTTCAAATAATTTTATTTATATAGTAAGTTACGATTGCATATTATTTTGAAAATCGACCGGATCCACCGTATTTTTACACGAGTGACTTCCCGTCCGTCCGATCCTACCTAGTAGTATTGACGCAGGGGGGCCGCGTCTCGTGTCAAAAAACAAACTCTGCTGTTCTTTTCGTGTGCGTCGCGTTTAGCGCTTCTGGGACGCGTCCAACACGCGGCCGCACTGCGACTGGTGTGCATTGGCTGATTGACTTGAACGGCCGCGTTTCACTGCGTTATCACGGCGGGATCGTTGACGCGACGTTGATGTTTCTAGTGTGTTACCCCCTTGAGAGTTCGCATTTGCAGCATACCTGCTCTCCTCGCCAGCTGTTTGCTCGCCATTCATGCACCTGTGCATATGATCGCTTCTTTGTTACACTCCCGCTTCTTCGGTGAGGTGTTTTGTGTTCATTCGTTATTGGATCGTTTTTGTTCACTACTGTAATTAAGAGCACCGCAGCAGTAAGCAGTTTAAAACGTGCCGCGCCCTGACGCGATCCGCTCCCACCTCTCTGACCAGGCTGGGACGCGAACCCACGACGCGCTCCACATCAACAGTGCAGGGACGCTAACCACTGCGCCAATAAAGCCCAAGCCAATGGCGCATCTGTTAGCGTCCCTACATGAAGGCATTAGAAGGAAGGTTTTCCACGCACCGCCTCACTCACACGGACCTGCGTGTACCCGTCACATAGGCATAAACTGCCGTTTTCGTTCAACTCGTTTTCTTTTGTTTTGTTTAGTGTAGGAACCTGTCTTTTTTTTTAATTTCCTTTTTACGATCAGGGTTTACATAGCGGGTGGGGTTAAGTGTAGTTTCATTTTGTGTGTTGGTTAGGCCTCGGCTTACGCTGAAGCCACCTTCTTCCGCATTTTGTTCATTGCGAGTTCGATTTGCGTGAATAAATTTGTGTCCACTTGCAACTTGTGTGTGTGGCTCGTTTTACGTGTTACGCCCTTAGCGAGCCGTCCGTGGGACGTAACAGTGGGATTATGGAATGCATTAGCGGGCATTCTGCGCTTGCGTTAAATGCGTCAAATATTTTAACGTGATTAATTCAAAAAGTAATTACCGCCCGTTAACGCGCTAAATTTGATAGCACTGTACTTTACGTCAGAAACTCGTTCGGTACGCCTCCGTTCCGAACCGAGCACCCTGGACCGAAACGGTTCAATACAAATACATGTACCGTTACACCCCTAATGTAGAAAGATTGTAGTTTCCCAGTATTATCGATCAGGCAACATAGAATAGGATGTGAACATATCCACACTTATATGTGATTCACATAATACTGGGTTCCACACCTCACATTGCTGTTTTGTGTACGCACCACCCCACCTAACTTTGACTCTCCTTCCCTCCTCTTTCTCCTCTGTTATCAAGCCCCCTTCGTGGTGTCCACTGGAAATACAATTAGCTAACGATAGCCCTACGATGTTCATCTGTAGGGTTGGTGTCCAATTTATTTCTTGTAGTTGTTTGTTCTTCTCCTCTTCTGTCTCTCCTCTTCTATTTTCCTTTCTGTCGACCCATAAGCTATTCCTGATCGTAAAAAAACAAAACAAAAAAAAAACACTGAGTAACCGCAGTGGGAGAATTTCAAACTCCTGTATATTACATTAAAAGTATAGCTGAACAGGACAGGTTTAAAAGAAAAAAAAATCTTTTTATTTAAATCTTTTAAAGAGCTACTTCTGTTACTTTTTTCCCCTCAGTAACACAGGGGTACCAAAGATTTTGTCTACACGTGTTTATATTTTCTCCAAATAATTAAAAAAAATAAATAAATAAAAAGAAGGTTGCAATAAATACTGCTTCTATCTTAAGCACTTGATCATGTCTATATATTTATTTGACTGTTTTGGTCCTTTTTCTTTCTATTGTGTATATTTTTTGTGTGTACTCCGTGATGGATTACATCACAACTCTGTGATTTTGCAATTACCCAAGTGACATGCAAGGCAAGGATAATAACACGTGAGCACTAGGATCTGCTTTTTGACTTTTTTGGCCTTCTGTAAACTAGTTTGACTTAGGTTGTCCGTCAGTTCTGGCTTGTATTTATACGTCATTCAAACAAGTGGGGGGTCTGCTCCCCGTGTGAGCTATTCTGGCCCATGCTGTCAAGAGGAAGGTTGCCAATTCACTCATGCTCACAGCTCGAGCAATATCGAGTAAAATAATGGCATATTTTCCTTGTTAACAGCAAGACGGCAGCTGTTATAGAAAGGACCATCACTCCCAACAACCCCAAAAGAATAAAAGAAGAATTAAAATTGAACTTGGTGCTAGCTAGCTAAAAAACTGTGATTCATAGCCTTTAATGCAGTTGAGGCGTTTAATTGGAAATCCCGCCATATTAATTATCTCGCAAGTCAATCCACCTGGACCCCTGCCTTTTTGCATGGCATTTTATTGTCATAAGGGGGCAAGCCAAGTCCAGCCCTGTGGTTCCTGCATATTCCCTCAGGATGGTGTGCTGCAGCCTCTGACCAACATTCTCAGCTGTGTTCAATCTGCTCTGAGACAAGCTGGCTATGAGAAACTGCAAACAGGAGAGGCACTTAGTTGCACAAAAATACCCACATAAGAGGAGTGAAATGGAAAATCCTGGACAGTTAGTGCTTATTTTTGGTTCATCTGGAATATATCCCAAAACACCCTGACACACATATTTACATTCCACCACCATCACATTCCAGATCCCTAGATGATTGGTGTCTGGTCCAATTAATCGTGTTTAACCATTCTAATAACACATTACAATATTAATTCGGGAAATCGCATGCTTGTGGTGCGCTGACTTTGTTTTTATTGCCATTGCAAATCAGATGAAACCCAGAGCCCGTTGTATGCCTCCAATTAAGCGTGCACTCCAGTTGAACTTTGACTGGAAATAACACACCCTCCAAACCACCTTCACTATTTGAATTTATAGATTAAAGAGCATATGACACCAGAAAAAAAGTCTTAAATGGCATTATTATGTGAATTAGAATCATATTTTGAGACGATTCGACTATATACAACAATTTAGCAAAGCGCAGATGACGAGAAATTAGTCTTTTAATCTGCCGGTTAGCCACGCCTACCATTATAGGGCTTTAGCGTCCCCAACAGGTGGATGACGTCAGCGGTAGACTGGGCTCATCGGTTTTACTATTCAGCCCACTGAGGGGGAATTGTTCAGAATGAGGAAAACGCGACGAAGAGAGCCGCAAAATGTCATTGTTTCAGTCTCTCTACTCCAACATTTTTACAGGATATTCTTTTTATGCAAGTATTTTTCCCCAATAGCTATATAAATGGCTTGAGAAGGACCAGTCAGCCCGTCGAGGGGGAACTATTCACAATGAGGAAAACGTGACGAAGAGAGCGGCAAAATGTCATTGTTTCTGTCTCTTTACTTCCATATTTTTACAGGATATTCTTTTTATCCAAGTATTTTCCCCCAATAGCTATATAAATGGCTTGAGAAGGACCAGTCAGCCCGTCGAGGGGGAACTATTCACAATGAGGAAAACGCGACGAAGAGAGCGGCAAAATGTCATTGTTTCTGTCTCTTTACTTCCATATTTTTACAGGATATTCTTTTTATCCAAGTATTTTCCCCAATTGCTAAATAAATGGCATGGTCAAGACAAATAACAATCTTGTGCTAAATGGAATATGAAATAATAAAAATCCATTTATTCAAGACGACATGGCAAAATTACTCCATAAAGGTCAAAACTATCGACTTCACCTTTAGTGTCGCACCTCCCGAACGATACTTTATGACACCTAAATCGGACATATGTCATTTCCCTTCCCCGGCTTCGGAGAATGTAAACAAACCAGAAGGAGTGACAGCTAGCCGACATGCTAACCCGAACCGAGTGATGTTTCAAAGTCTTAAAGCGGAAAATCACACAAAGCTATCCTGGGTTATTTGACATGACGACCCGGTTGTCGAATGTCTTAGCGGATCGGCAAACCCCCCGGCGGAGAGCAATTTACAGTTCGTTCCCCGGAGGAGGGTGGCTGGAGCTAACGCAGCTAACGTGCTGCTGCTAATGCATTAGGAGAGCTTTTTACATGCCTATCAATGATCAAACGTAAGTAGTCCTTCATTTAAAGGAAGTTTGTAGTGTTTACTTTGTAATCGCTGTATTCGTATTTGACATAATACAAAACAAGATGTTTACTCACTTCCTCGTAAGTCCAATGGTCCCACAGTAAATATCCACGGTGAATGGGAACCTTTTGAAACTCCAAAAAGGCGCATACGCCTCTCCCTCATACAGAATGATTTTTCTGCAGCCGTTTGGCTGGCGTGATGCGAAAAATAAACGTATTAATCCGCAAAATCAACTGAATCCTTCGTCCTCATACACAACAGTACACTGTAGCGTGAAGAGGACGTCTTCTACCGTACACGTCACAGCGCCCTCCTCCTCAATGCAAGACCGAAGCCGGAAGTCACTCATTTTCCTGGCGCGGGATTCAAAAAACTAAATAAATATAGCGATCGCTTCCACACACATCCAAGCGGTCCATATCATTCAGGAGCATAAAATACCGCGTGTATTATGAAATAAACATGCTTTTTCGTGTCACAGGCACTTTAATTGAGATGGTTTCTCACAAACTGTATCCTACAGAATACACATTACATATAGTTAAAAACAAATAGTAAATGTTTTGTATTTGAAGGAAGAGTATATTACACATATTTTGGTTGCAGATTCTGTCCCAGGGATAACATCATTTGAGTTCTTCTACAATGGACTGATTGGAGGAGAAACTAGAAAACTAGAAAATATTTTACACTTAAATACAATCATGGACATCAAAATACTTGACTTTAAAGCTCCTTCATTCATTGCGCCCCACCTGCCCATAGGGGGCTGTGTGACTCAGCTTCATTTATTAGAAGTCAGTGGGAGTGAAACTCTCACACATGCTCTTGAGCACAAAGCCGGATTTACATTTAGAAAGAACGAAACCTGGACCGCATACTAACAAGATGGATTGTGTCAGGAGTGATTTGTTCGAGGATTCAAGGTAATTATCATATCTTTCGTACCATGCATGCATTTTGAAACGTTGTGAAAAAAATCTATGGGAGAAATTAGCCGCTCCATACCTTGCAATATGTACGTAAAATAAGTGACAATTGCCCGGTTTTTGCTTTTAACCAAGAATCGAGACTGTTTTACGCCCATATCTATAAAGAATTCGGGGATTTTTCGAGGATATACATATATATATATATATATATATATATATATATATATATATATATATATATATATATATATATATATATATATATGGCTAAGGTAGATGCTTGTTTTGGTTTTGAGTCAGTAGCAGCTTTAAATATTTGAATTTTAAGTTTTTGAAAATACAGTGGGGCAAATAAGTATTTAGTCAACCACCAATTGTGCAAGTTCTCCTACTTGAAAAGATTAGAGAGGCCTGCAATTGTCAACATGGGTATACCTCAACAATGAGAGACAGAATGTCGGGAAAAAAAAAACAAAACAGAAAATCACATTGTTTGATTTTTAAAGAATTTATTTCCAAATTAGAGTGGAAAATAAGTATTTGGTCACCTACAAACAAAATTTCTGGCTGTCAAAGAGGTCTAACTTCATCTAACGAGGTCTAACGAGGCTCCACTCGTTACTTGTATTAATGGCACCTGTTTTAACTCATTATCGATATAAAAGACACCTGTCCACAACCTCAGTCAGTCACACTCCAAACTAAACTATAGCCAAGACCAAAGAGCAGTCAAAGGACACCAGAGACAAAATTGTAGACCTGCACCAGGCTGAGAAGACTGAATCTGCAATAGGTAAAACGCTTGGTGTAAAGAAATCTACTGTAGGAGCAATTATTAGAAAATGGAAGACATACTGTACAAGACCACTGATAGTCTCCCTCAATCTGGGGCTTCAATGCAAGATCTCACCCCGTGGCGTCAAAATAATAACAAGAACGGTGAGCAAAAATCCCAGAACCACACGGGGGACCTAGTGAATGACTTACAGAGAGCTGGGACCACAGTAACAAAGGCTACTATCAGTAACACAATGCGCCGCCAGGGACTCAAAATCTGCACTGCCAGACGTGTCCCCCTCCTGAAGCCAGTACACGTCCAGGCCTGTCTGCGGTTCACTGGAGAGCATTTGGATGATCCAGAAGAGGACTGGGACAATGCGTTATGGTCAGATGAAACCAAAATAGAACTTTTTGGTAGAAACACATGTTCTCGTGTTTAGAGAACAGAAAGAATACTGAATTGCATCCGAAGAACACCAGACCCACTGTGAAGCATGGGGGTGGAAACATCATGCTTTGGGGCTGTTTTTCTGCAAAGGGACCAGGATGACTGATCTTTGTAAAGGAAAGGATGAATGGGGCCATGTATCGAGAGATTTTGAGTGAAAATCTAATTCCATCAGCAAGGGCATTGAAGATTAGACGTGGCTGTGTCTTTCAGCATGACTTTGATCCCAAACACACAGCCAGGGCAACAAAGGAGTGGCTTCGTAAGAAGCATTTCAAGGTCCTGGAGTGGCCTAGCCCGTCTCCAGATCTCAATCCCATAGAAAATCTGTGGAGGAAAGTCCGTGTTGCCCGACTACAGCCCCAAAACATCACCGCTTTAGAAGAGATCTGCATGGAGGAATGGGCCAAAATACCAGCAACAGTGTGTGAAAAGCTTGTGGGGGAGAGTTACAGAAAACATTTGGCCTCCGTTATTGCCAACAAAGGGTACATAACAATGGATTGAGATGAACATTTGGTATTGACCAAATACTTATTTTCCACCATGATTTGCAAATATATTTTTATTGTAGCCCCTACCCACGTGACACGCTGGGTGGGCTCTGGGTTCGAATTTTTTGTGTAAGTGGTGCCGTTGCTAGAATTTGAATAAAGTATGAAAAAACAACTTAAATGGTTTGGTGCCTCCACTTAGTAGAATTTTTAAATATATTTACCCTACTAAGAAATAATAAGATTTCAGTCTTTCATTAAAGTAAAAATGTGTATTTTGTTTTAACTCACACAACCGAAATACTTTAAACTTTTCACACACTCATATATAAACAGAGGAAATCAAATAATGTATAAAGCAAAAAAAAACTTCCCACCATAAAAAAAAACGTTGCAGGCCTGGGTCGTTGCTTGTGAACGTTGAGGTCATAAACTTAGTGACCGTTTCGCTTTAACAGCAAAAAAATACAATAAGTGCACTTTCTGTGTGTCTCAGTACTCACAGTCAGATGTTCTTGAGAGAGAGATAGATGGAAGTTAGAAAGAAGAAGGAAAAGAGATGAGAGATGGGCTCTGGTTGGTGGCAAGATGGTTGATGACCGTTGAGAACGCTGGGAAGACGCATGCAGCCCGACACCTCCGTCGACGCCCGTTTTTCCCCTCGGTGGTCCTCAAGCAATTTATCCAAATAACGAAAAAAGGTCCAAGGAGCACGCACGTCGTGTCCCTTGACAAACAGATATTTACACTTAGCCAGTGTAAAATATTCAATGCTAATTTGAAGTCTTTTTGAGTTCAAAAACAGCAAAATGTACACACACACTATCACAAGGGGAAAAAGTTTCCACTCGCGCTAGCATGTTAGCATATGCTAATCGCTAATAACGGTTAGCTTCTTCTTTTAGCAACTAAAAGCAACATGAGTTACATTGCTCCTTTTAATTTACCTTCGGGATGTTTTAAGATCCACACACTGTAGATAAACTCCGCATTTATCGTTGTGTGACGATAAACAACTCCAGGACAGACGTTTTCCTCATTCATGTGAGATCTGCTCGTCTGCTTCGCTCGTCAATTTGCCTCGTTCTCCCAAAGTCCCTCCCCCTTGTCGTTCTCCCCGTTGGAATACAACATCAGGCCACATACAAATAACCAATCAACAGATTCATATGAGATGAAGGACAGTTGGGAAGGAGAGAAAAAAAAACTGCTTAACAGACATTACTGGTCAACAATATGACATCATCATAGTGTAAATGGATTATTTTCAACATTTTAACATTCTTGAACAACACTTTAGAACTTATTTATTTTTTAATAACTATCTTAACTATTTATTTATTAACTAATTATTGAAATAGTGTAGTGTTTTTTCCCTTGGGTTACACCCTCCCCCTTCTAAAAGTTTTAGATGTCCTCATCTAACTCTGTGTGTCTTGGACTGGGGCTTCTTGGAAGGTGTACCGTCTTTGTGTTTTAAAGAACTACCAGCAGTTCTTGGACTAAGATCAAGTTTTATGACCATGCCATGATGTACAATAGTCACCGGTTGGTCTACGGAATGGCCAGGTTTGTCATAAGTCAAGCGAATGACTGGTTTGCGTTGTCGTTGAGAATGTCTCATCAGGTTTTCAGTTCTAACACTCTGCTCTAAAGGTAATGTCGCTTCTGGTTCTTCTTCTAGATCATTGTCACTGTTTTCTGATTCTTCTAAATCATTGTCACTGTTTTCTGATTCTTCTACGTCATTGTCACTGTTTTCTGGTTCTAAATCATTGTGTGATTGTCTTTCTGGACTGTCTGACTCACTTGCTTCACTTTCCATGACCTCCGAGTCCTCCTCTTGAATTTCAGTGATCTGACTGGATGGTTGGTGTGTATACAAAACACGTCTCTCAACTTCATCCATATCAAATGAATGGAGTTCAGGTGCCACTTCCCACTCTGACTCTAGTGACGAGATTTGTCGTTCACTTGAGCAAACGAATCCATTCCGATTCGTTCAGTAAAAAGATTCGTTCAAACAAATCGGTCAACGAATCGTTCGCCCCCCTCATCTCCCTCCCCGCCCAAACGAATCGTTCGGTTACTGAACGGGAAGTGACGTTGCCGAACGAATCACCAAAGACCGCTTCGCAGTATAACTGAACGGGAAGTGACATTGCTTGGTCCCTCCCTCTCTTCCACATTGACCACTCGTCGTAGTTTCAGAAATGAGTGACAGGCGGTATCATTCTGCTTTCACAGACAGCCTCGTCTCCCTCCTGCTGCTGCAAAAGCGAGGGAGAACTTCCGCGTCGTCTGTCCTAGTTCTATGGGCTCAAAGTCATGGCTCGTGCTTGCATTTCGATTTAGGACACGGTTAAACATTTTCCTTTTGTGAGGGGAGTAGGGGGCGGGGGCGCACGGACTTTCTTTAGCAGGTTCTTGATCACACATACAATCACATATACAGCATGTTTGCTGTCACGAAAATAAAAATACATCGAAAGTTTAATTTGTGAATATGGAACGACCAACACATCATATTTACATCTCGCTCTGTTGTATTTTTGTTTTTTAGTATTAAGATGATCGTGTTGAATTTTTGCACTGGTATTAATAAATAAAATAATCCGGTCAGCTCCCCTGTCGTCCCCGCATCTCAGATCGTCAAATGCTGACGAGAAATAATTGTTTGCTCTTTACGATGTCGCCTTTCTACTCTCATTAGTCTGTTAAGAAAAATGTAGACATATTGCGACATCTCCCGTGTCCGCGTGCTTTGTTTTTTGGGCGCTTGAGTAGCACATGATGGACGGATTGACATAATTTGTCAAACCAACCAACACATGACACGAAGAAAAGAAAAAAAACACTCGGAAAAAAATTACATGTATATACAGTTTCATTGCAAATCAGTATTATGGTGATCATATTGTTTTTTTGCACTGGTATTAATAAATAAAATAATCCGGTCAGCTCCCCTGTCGTCCCCGCATCTCAGATCGTCAAATGCTGACGAGAAATAATTGTCAGCTCTTTACGATGTCGCCTTTCTACTCTCATTAGTCTGTTAAGAAAAATGTAGACATATTGCGACATCTCCCGTGTCTGCGTGCGTTGTTTTGGGCGCTTGAGTAGCACATGATGGACGGATTGACATAATTTGTCAAACCAACCAACACCCGACACGCTGACACGAAAAAAAAAAAAAAAATACTCGAGAAAAAATTGACATGTATATACAGTTTCATTGCAAATCAGTATTATGGTGATCATACTAAATATTTTTTTCTGTGCACATATGAGGTAAATATCGCTGCCATGAAGCCTCCATATAGTGACAGTTCTCTGCCCGCTTCACTGCCGTCACGCGACCGCAGCTCAGCTTTTGCTTGCCTCGTAGCTACCCGTGTTTTAAATTACTGTAAATTTGATAGTATGTCGTCATAGGCAGTCACGAGTTTGTTGAGAAAAGTACTACTCTAAACAATGCTCGCTAGATTTGTGTGGTGTTTTTGTCTGTTTGAGCAGCATTTGATAGGCTCCACGTTAACAAATATGTGACAAAGTCATTTCCTTTCATTTTCTGATTCATTCACCGCATAGTCATTACTGGAAAATCAAGTTAGCAGCAAGCTAGGTCAGGAACCGGAGGACCGAGTCACTGAACGGGAAGTGACAAAACTCAGTCTTGCCCCCCTGCCTGCACGCTGGCTGCTTATTGGCCACACGTGGACGTGAGTGACAAACGCCCTGATTCTGTTTCCGGTCCCTCCCCTGCCCGCGATGAGGCTGGCGTCTGATTGGTCGTGTGCGATGTCAGAAGACGCTGCCGCTTGCTCAACGCCCTCCCACGCAGCGAACAAGCACCACCTTCATAGAACGAATCAGTGCAGATGATGATTAGTTCGGTCTCGTTCACCAAAACAATTCGTTCAAAAAGAACGAATCGTTCGCGACCTATACAACACTATCTGACTCAGAATCAATGTAGTCACCAGTCACTATTGGTTGTTTAAGTCGCTGGTGCATGTTCTTGCTTCTTGACCTAGTCGCAGGCCTGTTTACTACTTTCTCTGTCTTATCCTGGACATCCGGCAGCCTCACCAGATAACCAATTGGCAAGAGATGGTCTCTGTGAAGGGTTTTGTTAGTTCCACAACCACTTTCTGGTTTCACTTCATACACGGGTAAGTTAGGTAGCTGTCTGACAATGATGTATGGAGTAGATCTCCACCTATCTTGGAGTTTGTGCTTCCCGGTCAAGCCAAGATTTCTCAACAAGACTCTGTCGCCTTCTGCCAATGGCTGACCTCTCACACGTCGATCATAGTTAGTCTTGTTTCGGAGATGATTTTTGTCTGCTGCTTCTGTCGCAAGCTTGTAGGCTTTCTTGAGGTCTTGTCTTAACTTCTCCACATATTGCATATGATTGGATGTGGCATTTTCACCTTGAGTGACATTGAAACAAAGGTCAACAGGCAAACGTGCTTCCCTCCCAAACATTAAAAAATATGGAGAGTACCCAGTTGCATCGTTCTTTGTACAGTTATATGCATGTACCAACTGACTGATGTGTTGACTCCATTTGTGTTTTTTCTCGCTCTGCAGAGTACCCAACATTGATAAGAGTGTTCTGTTGAATCGCTCTGGTTGTGCGTCACCCTGCGGATGGTAAGGAGACGTTCGTGACTTTTTAATACCAAGACTTGAAAGGAGCTGTTTAATAATTCGACTCTCGAAGTCTCTTCCCTGATCTGAATACGTGCTGGCAGACCATAATGAACAAAATATTTTTCCCAGAGAACCTTTGCTACCGTCATGGCTTTTTGGTCCCTTGTAGGAAAAGCTTGTGCATATCGGGTGTAATGGTCTGTAACCACGAGTACATTTGTTGTCCCTTTACTGTCTGGCTCAATCTGAAGAAAATCAATGCAGACGAGATCTAATGGACCAGTACTAGTAATCTTATTCAGAGTAGCAGAACGTTGGGGAAGCTGTTTTCTAGAGATGCATCTTCCACATGTTTGTACATACTGTTCTACTTCATTTGCCATATGTGGCCAATAGAACCGGTCTTTTAGAAGCTCTAATGTTCTTTCTATTCCTAAATGACTGCATTCATCATGAAGAGATCTTAAGACCATGGATTTGAACCTCTGAGGTAAAACGAGTTGTTTAACCTCTTTGCCAGTCACTGTTTGTTTGACTCTGTACAGTACCCCATCTTGAAGCTGGAGCTTGGATGCTTCTCGACAAATCAAAGCAACATCAGGAGAGTCATGTGTGGTTGCAGCTGGTACTTTGCCAGCACCAATGGCAGTTTTAACTGGTCCTATGTTAGGATCCAAATCCTGGGCAACCTTGATCTCTTTTGGCGTGAGCTGATCAATGGTGTTTCCACTGAGACTAACTGGACAGGCATAAACTTCAGGAACAACTTGTGGAGGAGTACCAAGCTGGTCTACTAGTCTTTGTGTTATGCCCGAATTTTCAGCAGCATGTGCCCATTTGCAGAGAGCTTTGATGCCTGATGGCGGAATGATTGTCCAGTCGTTTTGAATCTCAGCAGCATACTGTCTCGACAACAGATCAGCATCGACATTTTGACAGCCAGGTCGATACTGAATTGTGAAGTCATAAGTAGATAGAACTGCTAGCCAACGATGTCCTGTTGCATTCAAGCGTGCTGAAGTGAGCACATAAGTGAGGGGATTATTGTCAGTCCTCACAGTGAACTTCGCTCCGTACAAGTAGTCGTGAAATTTGTCAACTACAGACCACTTTAATGCCAAGAATTCAAGTTGATGTGCAGGATATCGTTGTTCTGATTGGCTGAGCTTTCGACTTGCAAAGGCCACTGGCCGAAGCCCTTCAGGGTGCTGTTGATTTAAGACGGCTCCTAGACCAGTCGTGCTAGCATCAACATGTAGAATA
Organism: Corythoichthys intestinalis; assembly: GCF_030265065.1. Taxonomy (NCBI): domain Eukaryota; kingdom Metazoa; phylum Chordata; class Actinopteri; order Syngnathiformes; family Syngnathidae; genus Corythoichthys; species Corythoichthys intestinalis. Next base: position 3,619,333 of record NC_080409.1, on the reverse strand, counting down.
TATGGCTTAGCAGGGTCAGCAAAAGCCAGTACTGGAGCACTGATGAGGCAGTCGATTATTTTCTTGAAGGCATCTTTGCACGACTGATCCCATCGCTCTCCAAACTGCTCAGATACCTTGAGGTTAGACTTGGTGGAAACTGTGGCTTGCGTTTTCCTCCCTTTCTGTGTGGGTGGATACCCTTTGGTGAGCTCGGTGAGTGGTCGAACAATGCGGGAGTAATTTGCAATGAATCTGCGGTAATAACCACAGAACCCAAGAAATGACCTTAAGCTCTTGAGATCTGTTGGTTCTTTCCAGTTCTTCACAACAGCTATCTTTTCAGGATCTGTGCCAATTCCTGCCTCTGACACAATGTGACCCACATATTTGACTTTAGGTTGGCAAAATTGGCACTTATCAAGAGACACTTTTAAGCCAACTTCTTTCAGACGGTCTAGAACTTTAAGCAAGCGATGCTCATGCTCTTCCAGTGTTTTGCCAAAGACAATTATATCATCTAAATAGACAATGACTTGAAGAAGATGCATATCACCGACTGCTTTCTCCATGAGTCTTTGAAAAGTGGCTGGAGCACCAGAAATCCCTTGGGGCATTCTTTCAAATTGGTAGAAACCAACTGGAGAGATGAATGCTGTTTTCTCTTTGTCTTGCTCACTCGGCGATCTGATAATACCCGCTCCGAAGGTCTAATACTGAAAACCATTTGCTTCCAGTCAGGCAATCCAAAGCATCGTCAATGCGAGGAGTGGTGTATTGGTCTGGTATTGTTCGACTATTGAGCAGACGATAATCAATGCACATTCTGATGGAACAATTCTTCTTGCGAACCACCACTATAGGTGAAGCATAAGGGGATCGTGATTCTTTCACAATACCAGCAGCAATCAACTGTTGGATATGTCTTCTCACGTCATCTATGTCAGCAGGAGCTAGCCGACGAGATCGTTCCCTGAAAGGGGTGGAGTCACTCAAACGAATGTGATGTTCCACTCCAGAGGCAAGACCAACATCCCATTCATGAAGAGTGAAAACATCTCGCCTTACTGCGAGTGCTTCACAAAGTCGCTTCTTCCATTTTTCTGGGACAGGTGAGTCTCCAAAGTCAAAAAGACTCAAGTCAAGGGGATCATCAGACTTGTCTGACAGATGTGGCACAGCCACTGTATCTACAGCATACATTTCAGCAAGAACTGTTCCGACTTGGATTGAGGTAGATTTCTGGCTCTCATTTTGCAGAAGAACTGTAAAGATGTTATTGTCAATGTTGAAATCAGGAAGAACCCCCGGCTGAATCATAACACCAGCTGGAAGTTGTTGCATCACTGGATTGTCGATGAGAACCATGTCGTTTGATGACAAAGTTTGCTTTTCCACTTTGCAGGTGACGCTCTTTTTCTCTCCAGGAGCTAAAGTGAGTGGACCTGGACCTTGCCATGTCACCTGTCCAATTGTTTCTTCCTCGGCTGTTTTCTGAGGCAAAGATTACTGTGACTGTATCTGCTCATACAGTGCTCTAATTCTCATTGAGTGAACTTTGTGTTGACTGCCATACTCTTTTGCAATGTCCCATAGTCTGTGGAATAGAAAAGTGTTTGTCCCAACTATGACAGGTGCCTGCTGTCCATGTCGAGGTTCTGGGCATATGAGAGCAAGAACAGTTACAGAACCTTTGACACCTGACATTTCTTCCGGGAACTCCATCTCCACCACTACATAACCTTTGTAGGGGTACTCAGACTCAGCAAGACCCCAGATGGCCAGTCGAGAAATAGGCTGTATGACGACATGTGACAGATACTTTTCATACCAGCCTTTGAAAATTATGGTCACATTTGATCCAGAATCTATGAGAGCATCACAGGTATGATCATTGACTTTGATTTTGCAAATGGAAGATGGACCAACTTCAGGTAGGTCTGTTTTTGTATTAGAAAGTTTCATTGTATTCACCCTCGCAACATCACTGTCTGGTCTTTTGGGATTCTACCCCTCTTCAGCAGGATTGTTACGGAGCTGACGAATGAGCTTTTTAATAACTTTTGATGAATTTTCAGGGGCGGTGCATTTGGTCGCTACATGTCCATTTTCCCCACACCTGTAGCAAAAAAATCTGGAAAACTCTTTGTCAGTCTGGGGTTTGAATGGAGCAGCTTTTGGATTTAATGTCACTTTGTTCCTACTGTATTCAGGTTTTCCTCTTGAGTAGTGAGAAGACTGCACTGTCATCACTTTTAACTGGTCTTTGAGTGTGTTTACTTCAGCTCTTAACAGTTGCATTTCTTGGTTAGATGAACAGTTAGCATCACTATTCTTCCTGGACCTTTTTGTAGAATCCTCATTAATCGACAATGACTGCACATTTCTTTGCTCGTTCAGTTTGGCTTTTAACTCTTCAACTTCAGCTCGTAACTGGGCTTCACTTTGTTGGGTTAGCTCACAATTTTTCTCTACTTGCACTGCATGTACATATTGACGAGACGCAGGCTTTCGGAGACAACGTCTGGCAGCTTCCAGATCTTCTGCTTCACGTATCTCTTTCAATAGATCAAGAAATGTTGGAGGAGCGGTTCTTTTATCTCTTAAATTGAGTTGGACTAACATGAGGTCGGACTCAACTGCACCTTTAATGAGTTGGTCAAGCCTGGCTCTGTTTGCAGCAACGTGTGGCAGACCACCTCTTTGAATTACTTTACTGAGGGATTTTTCAAGTCTGTGTAAAAAATCTGATAATCTTTCATTTGGTTTCTGATAGAGGGATTTGAAAGACAAGTACAGGTCTTCTCCAGACTCCGTACTTCCAAATGTGTCATCAATAGCTTGTATATATTCCATACAGCTTGCATTAGGGTTGGACCCTCGAACAGCCTGAATGATCTCCATGGCTGGCCCTTTAAGACTTTCAACAATCCTCCGTTTCTTCTCTCTTTCCGAGCACTCATATTCCTCTGCCATGAATCTTGCTTGATCCAACCAGCCATCTAAACTTTCTTCACCAGCTGGAGTGGGGCTGATACCTGAGAAAGTTCTCAGACGGCGGTAATTGTGACTTTCTGTGGGTTTGGGACTTTGTCGCAGAACATCGCCAACAGCACGAATTATGGATTCAGGATTCCAAGCACTACCACTAGTGCTCTCTGTTGTAATGTCTTCCAACGTTTTCCCCTCCTCTTCAAGAAATTTGGCCAATTTTTCTGAGAAGTCATCTTGTTGCGGCTGAGTTACCACTACTGTCCACCGTCCACCACTTGTGGGTGAAATCAGTTCTGGCGGGACTTTGGATGAATCTACTTCCTCCCTACACTCACACAAAACAGTGAGAGTCTGGGTCTGGGTGTCAAACATTTTGCCTCGGACTCTAACTCTACCAAGGGCTTTAATAGTTTGCATTGTCTCTTCAATAACAGTCATGTCTTCATCTTCTGAAACATCATACAATAAAAGGGCATGTGTCACAGAAATTCCTTCCCCTCTGCACCAGTTGGTCAACTGATGTTGGGTTGATTTACTCATGTTTAAAATGTTTGGTCACTAAGTTGTTTATAATTCAATAAATCACTTTACCAAAAGGAAAAAAAACACTTTAGGAAATCTTTGGTTATTTACCTTTTGCAATCAATAAATAATAAGAAGTATATGTAATTATCCCAGCGGTGCCTCCAATTTAGGTAGCCCCTACCCACGTGACACGCTGGGTGGGCTCTGGGTTCGAATTTTTTGTGTAAGTGGTGCCGTTGCTAGAATTTGATTAAAGTATGAAAAAACAACTTAAATGGTTTGGTGCCTCCACTTAGTAGAATTTTTAAATATATTTAGCCTACTAAGAAATAATAAGATTTCAGTCTTTCATTAAAGTAAAAATGTGTATTTTGTTTTAACTCACACAACCGAAATACTTTAAACTTTTCACACACTCATATATACACAGAGGAAATCAAATAATGTATAAAGCAAAAAAAAACTTCCCACCATAAAAAAAAAACGTTGCAGGCCTGGGTCGTTGCTTGTGAACGTTGAGGTCATAAACTTAGTGACCGTTTCGCTTTAACAGCAAAAAAATACAATAAGTGCACTTTCTGTGTGTCTCAGTACTCACAGTCAGATGTTCTTGAGAGAGAGATAGATGGAAGTTAGAAAGAAGAAGGAAAAGAGATGAGAGATGGCATCTGGTTGGTGGCAAGATGGTTGATGACCGTTGAGAACGTTGGGAAGACGCATGCAGCCCGACACCTCCGTCGACGCCCGTTTTTCCCCTCGGTGGTCCTCAAGCAATTTATCCAAATAACGAAAAAAGGTCCAAGGAGCACGCACGTCGTGTCCCTTGACAAACAGATATTTACACTTAGCCAGTGTAAAATATTCAATGCTAATCTGAAGTCTTTTTGAGTTCAAAAACAGCAAAATGTACACACACACTATCACAAGGGGAAAACGTTTCCACTCGCGCTAGCATGTTAGCATATGCTAATCGCTAATAACGGTTAGCTTCTTCTTTTAGCAACTAAAAGCAACATGAGTTACATTGCTCCTTTTAATTTACCTTCGGGATGTTTTAAGGTCCACACACTGTAGATAAACTCCGCATTTATCGTTGTGTGACGATAAAAAACTCCAGGACAGACGTTTTCCTCATTCATGTGAGCTCTGCTCGTCTGCTTCGCTCGTCAATTTGCCTCGTTCTCCCAAAGTCCCTCCCCTTTGTCGTTCTCCCCGTTGGAATACAACATCAGGCCACATACAAATAACCAATCAACAGATTCATATGAGATGAAGGACAGTTGGGAAGGAGAGAAAAAAAAACTGCTTAACAGACATTACTGGTCAACAATATGACATCATCATAGTGTAAATGGATTATTTTCAACATTTTAACATTCTTGAACAACATTTTAGAACTTATTTATTTTTTAATAACTATCTTAACTATTTATTTATTAACTAATTATTGAAATAGTGTAGTGTTTTTTCCCTTGGGTTACATTATTTAAATCAAACAATGTGATTTTTTTTTTTTTTTTTTTTCCCACATTCTGTCTCATATGGTTGATGTTTACCCATGTTGACAATTACAGGCCTCTCTAATATTTTCAAGTGGGAGAACCTGCACAATTAGTGGTTGACTAAATAGTTATTTGCCCCACTATAGGACCCCTACTGATCGGCCCCGTTTCCTGTGTCATGTTAAGTATTATGAAGTCTATGATACAATACATAAACAGGGTGTTTTGTCCTTTGGATTAATAATTTCCTCTTTAGATCTTCCAGGATTGTGGCTGTCAAGCAGTGTTGTTTTCATCAACGATGACTATAAAGAAAATATTTCGTCAATAATTTTTCATGGCGAAAACAAGCTAAAAACGTGGCTTAGGAGACTCGAACATAACAAGGCAAATGCCAGTTTTTTGCCTGACGAGATCACAACGAGACGAAAATGCACCATAGTTTCTGTAACGTGTTCACAATGCGTGAAATTATCATATTGTATGACAGCTTTTATTGTGGCAGTGTTTGGGTCGTGTCATTCATGTGAAATGTGCTGTGCCTCTCCCTCCTCACCAGAGTTTAGGATGTGTCTCAAGCAGAGGTTGGTAGTAATTGTTACATTTACCCAATTACATCTACTTGAGTCACTTTTTGAGAAACAAAAAATTCTTGGAGTAGTTTACCACACAATACTTCACTTTTACTTGTGTAGCTTTGTGAAGAAGACACAATATTCTTACACTGCTACTTTAGGCTACACTAGTCATTAATGTTAGGTGTCGCGGAACGGACGGGACCCCAGCACGGACACGAAATAACACAATGGTTATGATTTCTGATAATGTTTATTCAAACTGGTTTGATGAAGGCTGGGCAGGCGAGAGGGCGGACGGCACTCCAAGGAAACATGGACTCGACGGGAGCATGTACCTGTGACAAGAGAAGAGTTCATGAGCATGTTTGGTTTTGGACGGTTTCGCTGGACAGTGCATGGATTCCTCTTTACCTTTGGAGGTTGCGCAACCTCCACGCCAGGGACATCCACTGGTCGATGTCAGGATGGGTTGCCCGAATGTTCAGAGTCCGGGGCAGACTCTTCTGTTCCTGCTTCCTCTTCCCCGGCACCTTTGCCCCCCTTGCCTTCTTTTTGGACCAAACTTTGAATTTGAATTTTACAAATGAAAACAATTTGAGTATCTGTCGACTAAAACTAGATGAAATTTGCATGACATTTCAGCAAATAAAACTAGATGAAGACGAAAACATTTCAAATGACTAAAATATGACCAAGACTAATAAGTATTTTCGTCCAAAAGACTAAGACATAAATTAAAGGGGCTGCCAAAAACAACACAGCTGTCAAGAAAAATCCTACACACTATTGGATTGTGAAAATAATACAATAAAGTAAACCCGTCCAAACCCCCGAATTTTATTCAGAAAGTCCTGGAAATTTCTTTCTAAACCTTTGAGCTATGGTACCTGAAAATTTCTTGATTTGCAGAACAACTATTCACCCATGCATTGGCATTACCCGGGTCTATGACAAGCATGATTGTTACGAGTACCCCTGGTGGTCAGGGGGCCGCGAGCGTAACATAAGACGGCAGGTGTGCAAGGAGAAGGCAGTGACAAATCAAAATTGCAAATAAAAAGTTTAACAGAAAAAGGCAATGGACACAGAGCACACAAACATTTACCCAACCCCCTGCACTATGCAGCAAACGCCAAATAAAAGTTCCAAAAAACCCCAACTTAGAACCCAAAACAACCCCCAAACTAAAGCATTACTGTAGCAGGCACCTTGTGTACCCCAAAATACATGGGTGGTGTTGCCGCTCTATCAAATGGACTAATACAGAGAGTTAGTACCTACATGAGGTGGGAGACACGATGTATACCTGCAGGTGTCTAACTAAAGTCCCTACCTCTGTGGTCTGTGCCAGCCTAAAGAAAAAGACAAAAGAGATCATTAATAAACAAGTGGCAGAAAGCAAACTTCACAAACAAAATCTAAGTCAAAACATAACAGGCTTCAACAAACTAAGACAACCAAATTGAGAGCTGCCACCACCTCTCCTGAACAGAGCAAACAATTCAACTTATATAGTGGCAGGACGAATAGATGATTGGCTAATGAGGAAGTGGTTCCAGCTGTGGAGGCCTTCTGAGATCACACAGGTGGAAACTACTGCAAAGGAAAAATACAGGTGAAAACCAACATAAACCAATATAAAGTGAAAGGGAAAACATACATACCTGAACAAAAAGATAAATTACTCTCCATCCGTAACAATGATGTTTACTCTCGGGACGCAATTTGGTCCGTTTCTCATTGCGTGCCGAAGACCGCGCTGTGTATTAGTTCCGCTTTACTTGACATATTCCAACAATCGGAATTTGGATGTTTGTGAATCGTTCTGAAATCTTCCACGGCCGAATCCCTCAAGGATGTAATGACGGTTGGGCATGTTGTACCGTGGTTCTAAGTGTTGGATGGTGCGTCTTTACTCACGAGAGATAATGACTCGTCATCCAGAATGAATTCTTCAGCAATGACTCTTGTTATTCCCTGGGCTTTGGGACTGTCGAGTGCCAGTTTGTCATGCATAGCAAAAGGTTTCTGCCAGTGTTAGTTGTGTAGGACCTTTCTTTTTGTCTTCGGTTTTCTTAACATACTCATATTGTTTGTGGTGGTATTTCGCTAAATGCTTGATTAGGTTGATTGTATTAAAACTTCTTACAGCTTTACCACCACGCTTGACTTTATTGTGGCATATGTTGCACTCTGCCTCTTCGTCTTTGTCGTCCTTTAAGGTGAAATGATCCCACACAGCTGACATTTTTACCGATAAAGTCTTTCGGTAAATTGGGAGACAGTCATGTAGTGTGTTAAAGGTGTGCCGTAAAATGCGGACCGGATTTTAGGGAAACCGAAGCAAAAACTGTAATGGATTATGTAAATCGGTGCGCTGGAAAACCGGACTTTAAAAAAAAAAACTGGATCGGAAGTCTGGATCGGAATTTTTCCGTGTCGGCCAATCCGATACGATGCACATTTTTTTGCCCATATCGGTGTTTGATCCGGTTCAAATATCGGATCGGGACATCTCTAGTTCAAACAACCACACAACTGGCTCTAACTGTCCAATCGCGGGTGGAAAACACACAACAACAACAGAAAAGATGATACACACAGGTGTTGCCTCTGTGAGTTATTTTACAAGCATAAACAATGAACGTAGGTTCGCAGTCGTGTTTCTCTCTCGCTAACTCGCCCACTCACTCAGCTACGTAGCTGTCGGTCTTCTTCTGGCGTGTGAGCGCTCTTCTTCACGTAAACAAGTTTGAGTGCGCCCCCAAGTGGGCGTGAAAGCGCCACAAACAAAAAAGCATGCATTTCAATATAAAAAAAGTCAATAATACAATTGAACACACATTGCCAAAGGCAGAACGCGAACGTGGCCATAGCTATTAAGTTATTCAGATAATTATAGCATAAAGAAGATGCTAACAAGTTCACCAAATCATCAGTGTCACTCCAAAACACCAAAATAACATGTGAAATGATATCATAATGTGTTAATAATTTCACACATAAGTCGCTCCTGAGTATAAGTCGCACCCCCAGCCAAACTATGAAAAAAACTGCAACTTATAGTCCGAAAAATACGGTAATGCGTTTACCCCCTAAGCGCCGCAGCCAGTCACTGTGACAGCGCCCTCTGTCCTTCAAACGCGGAAACACACTGCAGCACAGTACAATAGCTTCCATCCACGCCATGTCCTCGCCCTAGACTGCAGCCCCAAGGCAGAGGTGAGATATAATGTGTATGTGCCCCCCCCCCCCCCCCCCAAACCTCAGTTGCTTAACTGCTTGTCTCGCGAAGTAACTTTTGTCTCTGTGCAACTCTTTAAATTAGCCGAATTCCTACTCCCGTCTGTTAAACAAGCTAGGCTAGCGGCTCATCATAAATCAATTAATAGGTGACCAGCACACAACCAGTGTCGGTAGGAAAAATAAATCAAACTTTATACTGTAACGCCCTCTGCTGAGAGAGGAGAGGAATCAAAAATAGCTTCACTCACTGTGACAACATTGAAAACAATTATACAGCGGGCTGCTGCCAAGTGCGACTGCCATCACGAGCTCTCAGCCTGTTCTGTCCCACTCCACGTGCTCGTTTCCCCCTAAGTGTCACACCGTGGTGAGGTTTATCGTGTCATGGTTATGCCTGTCTTAAGCTGCATTCACACCGGCGGCGTCATTTGCTTGTGGCGCGTCGGGTTCCCATTGAAAGTCAATGTAAACGCGCAAATAGGCGCCTCAAGCTGCCTCACGTCACGCGTCGCGATGACGCCAAATCGACTGTCGCGCATCAAATTTCACGCGCCGCAAGGAGATGGTTTGGTTGAACTTTCTGCGACAAGAGTTCGGCGTCGAGGGGGAAGCAGCCAATCGAATACGTTTTCTCATTCACGTGAATTTAGCTGCCGGAGCTGGAAACCTGCCACCACATCCGGTGAACATCCAAACATTTCGAACTACTCAGAAAATGGATGGCGCTTTGATAATTGCTGTGAGTGACCATACTGTCCTTTACAACACGATGTTGCCAACATAGAAAGACCAGAACAAGAAGGATGCTGCCTGGAGGGAAATAAGCGATGTGCTCAATGTTTCTGGTAAGTACTAAACGCCGCAGCTAACGCAAAAAAAGTAGCAAATGCTAAATTACGGGCTACAGTACTTAAAGCCAACAACTTACTACAACTAGGACAAAACGGGAAAACTGCTATGCTTTATTTCTTTACAATTATCTAGCGGAGCAGCGGCTGGTTCGGCGCCAGCCAACGTGGAAATGCACAACATTGATGGCGTTTCTTGATAAATTTGTAGCATCGAGAAAGACCCTTACCAATTTCGGTTCGTTTGCCTGTGCATAAAGTTTCGATTGCATGTGCATGTAAGGTTTCTGTGCGGTATGGAAGCAATTTTAAGGAACAAAAAACTCGTCATATCTGCTCATAGGAATGTCATGACCCCTATATGACACCATGACTAATGTAGCATTGTTACTATGTTTTGGGTTATTTATTTATTTTAGGGCTGTCAAACGATTAAAATTTTTAATCGAGTTAATTACATCTTAAAAATGAATTGAATTCATCGTAATTAATCACAATTAATCGCAATTCAAACCATCCATAAAATATGCCATATTTTTCTGTAAATGATTGTTGGAATGGAAAGATAAGACACAAGATGGATATATACATTCAACATACGGTACATAGGGACTGTATTTGTTTATTATAACAATAAATCAACAAGATGGCATTAACATTATTAACATTCTGTTAAAGCGATCCATGATAGATAGAGTTTAGAGTTATAGAGTTTGTTATGATTTTGTGTTCAAGATATGACTGGCCATACCAAGAATTGAAATTCTTGGTGATGGATTGGCTCGGACATAGCTAATGTAGGGGTTCCAGCAGATCTTGTCATCGGTTAATACAAGAAATTTACAAACTCTTTATCTAACATCACATCATTAACTTGTATGTTGAAATCAATATCATACAACTGCCAAACAAATATGCATAATCCAGCGAAAAGAGGAGACAAGACTGACAAGACTGAAGACATGGAAGATTTAAAATCTTCTATGCAAAAATTAGAACAAATTTTGAAGCAGAATCAAGACATCTTGAAGGAATTCCAATTGCTGCAGGCTGAAAACGAGCAACTGAAGAAGACGATGAAAGAGAGAGATGATCGTATCAAAAAACTGGAAGCTTTTGCAGAGGATCTGGATCAAAGTGGACGTGCAAACGATCTCCTCATCACTGGTATCAAAGTGAGAACACGCGCATATTCGCAAGTTCTTCAGAATGACCATGAACCAAACCACGCAACGGTGGAAAAACAGGTGACTGACAAGTTACAAGAATTGGGAATAAGAGTGGAACAGCAATTCATTCAACAATGCTTTCCGCTAGCTTCACGAGGGAATAAACCGCCAATGATACTTATGAAGCTTACTGATCGAAAGAACAAGATTGCTCTGCTTAAACAAGGTCGTCTCTTGAAAGGATCCAACATCTTCTGCAATGAGAATCTTACCCGCCGCAACGCTGAAATAGCAAGAAAGGCACGTCAACTGAAGAAAGCCGGAAAGATTGAGAGTACATGGACCGCAGATTGCAGAATTTTCGTCAAAACGCAAGACCAGAAAACGAAAGTTATCAAGCAAGTCGAAGATCTGGCAGCTTATGAAAACTAATCATGACCCAAGTAGCGGACTCTATGCTCTCATCACAACTACAGTTGGAATACCAATTTGAAGATTGTTCCAATGAACCAAATGACATATTCGATCCTGATAAATACTTTCACGCCAACAGACGTGTATACTACAGTGATGATCAATTTAACAGCTGTTTTAAATTGGACAGTAAGCTTTCATTAATCCACTTCAATGGCAGAAGTCTCTACAAGAACTTTGAACACATTAAGGATTATTTACACAAGTTAGGCAACAAGTTCAACGTCTTTGCTGTATCAGAAACTTGGATTAAGGATGTCAAAGGCTCTGACTTTAACCTTCAAGGTTATAATATGGCAAAAATGGATAGGACTAATAAGGGCGGTGGGGGTGTTGCTCTGTTTATTGACGACAACCTTAAGTTTGATATATTAGACATGTCTACTAAGATTGTGAATCTTATGGAATGCATTACAATTGAATTACTTCTTTCAAAAGGTAAAAATATAATCATAAGTTGTATTTATCGCGCTCCTGACTCCAGTGTTGAACTTTTCACTGAACCTGTAGGAAAACTTCTGTCGAAAACAAATAATAAGCATGTCTTTGTTTTTGGTGACTTAACATTGATCTGTTAAAGCCCAACAAGAGTTTACATATTGAGGATTTTACCAGTACTATGTACACATTAGGGCTGCATCCATTGATAACACAGCCGACTAGAATTACGACGCACAGTCCTACCCTATTAGACAATATCTTTACTAATGTCATGCTAAATGAGACCCAAAGTGGTATTTTAATTCCTGATATTACCGCCCACTTACCAATTTTCACTAATTATACTTTGCACTCAAGTAACACAAATCAAACTCAGGCAACCGATGGGAGACTAAAATCAGAGCAAAATATCGCAGAATTAAAAAAGGACTTGTTAACTCAAAGCTGGGACTGTGTCGATCATACAAGTGGTGTAAATGAAGCGTTTGGCTGTTTCATAAAAAAAATAAAAAATAAAAAAAATAATAATAATAAAAAAAAAACTAGAACAACTATATGATAAACACTGTCCTATGAAGTTAATTTACAGACAACGCAATTCTCAAAATAAACCTTGGATGACCAAGTCTCTTATAAATGCTTGCAGATAAAAGAATATTTTATACAAAAATTTCATTACCCAAAAGACAAAACAGGCAGAGGTTAGGTACAAAAAATATCGAAATAAATTAAACTCTATTTTGAGAGCTTGTAAAAAAAACTGCATTATACAAAAATTATTAGAAGATAACAGAGACTACACTTGTAGATTATGGAAAATCATGAATGAAATTATAAAAAAAACAAAAAGTCTGAACAAGCGTACCCAAATTATTTTTATGCTAATGACTTGAAGATAACTAATACAGATGACATTGCAAATAATTTTACTGAATTTTTTGTTACAATCGCTCCTAGGTTAGCAGAGAACATTCCACAGGTACATTACAATAACACACAGCAAAGGGCTCTGCACTCCTTATTTTTGCATCCAGTGAAGGACACTGAGATCAGGCATCTGACATTGGGAAACAAAGCCTCGACAGACGTGCAAGGCATGGACATGAGGCTTATAAAACTTATAATAGATGACATTCTTCCACCTTTAACATATATTTTTAATCTTTCTTTTGAAACTGGAACATTTCAGAATGAAATGAAAATAGCGAAAGTCGTCCCCGTATATACAGAAAACGAGGGGACGCACATGTATTTAACAACTATAGAGTATCTCCATTCTGCCACAATTATCCAAGATCCTCGAAAAACTTTTTCATAACAGGCTTGACAAGTTCATATCAAAGCATAGCTTACTAAATCATAGACAGTATGGTTTTAGAAAAGACCACTCAACTGCACATGCGCTGACGGAGTCAATGGAAATTATTACGGATGCGATTGATCAAAGACAGTATTCTGTTGGAATTTTCTTGGATTATTGCCTCTTTGACTGGGGGTACCACGAAGGTCACTTTTCGGGGTTTACTTTTCCTCTACGCATTTTTATTTTCAGTACTCATGTTCGGTCGGCATTGAGTTGGGAGGGGCCAGCCCCGCAGCAGGCTTATAGGAGACAACTCGGGAGACGATGTCTAAAAAACGCTCATCTCCACCTCATCCGCGTTGGGAGGATCCCAAATGGGCACTGAATTGAAGCATATTATTGAGACGTAGTTTGAAGGTTCAAGAAAAATGTCTCCATCTTCAGCAGGGCCGAAAACCAAAAGTGGTTTTTGCCATGTGGCATTTTTTTTGCCATGTGGCATTTTTTTTTTTTTTGCCATGTGGCAAAATGGATTATGCCATGTGGCATTTTTTTTTTCGCCATGTGGTATTTTTTTTGGTATGTGGCAAAATGTATCTTGGTTTGTGGGGGGTATATGGCAGTTTTTGGCTATATGGCTGTTTTGCAGACCATACAAGTCCATGCCATTGACGGCTCTGTACGTCCAAATTTTACTTTCATTTTAAATTGTAGAAAAACATGTGTGGCTGTGATTTTTGACCATACACTTTACATTAGCGCTTATTGACCTTCAACTGGCACCCAAGTAAGGCTCTGCCATTGACGGCTATGCACGTCCAAATTTTATTTTCATTTTAAATGGCAGAAAAACGTGTGGCAGTGATTTTTGACCATACACTTTACATTAGAGCATATCGACGTTCAACTGGCACTCAAGTAACGTTCTGCCATTGACATCTATGCACGTCCAAATTTTATTTTCATTTTAAATGGCAGAAAAACGTGTGGCTGTGATTTTTGACCATACACTTTACATTGGAGTGTATTGGTATTCAACTGACAGCCAAGTAAGGCTCTGCCATAAATGGCAATGCACGTCAACCTTTCCATGTCAACTTTCTTTCTGCACTGATGAATCTTGGGTATATGGTCACTACGCTCGCGGTTGGACCACCAGGTTATTTCAGGAGCCTCGCCAACAATGAAAGGAAAGTCTTAATTTTATTGCTGCTTTTGTTTGTATATGATTGTTTTGTATGTTGAAAAATTAAAGACCTTGTGCAGTAGCTGCCAGTCTCTTGCCAAAGCCAGAATGCCAGCAGATGTTATTCTGGCAGGGGCTGCATTCTCCCCAGCTTTGACAAAGGTGATGGTTGTCCTTGAGGGTTGGGCCTGCTTTGCCCACACCAATCCAGTGCTGATAGCTTCAGCAATGGCTTTAAGGACTTGGTCGTGCCTCCAACGGTACCTTCCATCTCCAAGCGCCTTGGTACAGCTGCTAAGGATATGATCCCGGCTTTCTCGTTTAGAACACAAGGGGCAAGCTGGTGTTTCTGCTAAGCTCCAAGTGTGCAGATTCGATGGGCTGGATCGCACATTGTAAACTGCCTGAATGAGGAACCTAATGCGCTGAGGCTCAGCTCTCCATAGCTCCGCCCATGTCACTTTCCTCTCCATTGCATTCTCCCATCTTGTCCAGGCTCTCTGTTGTTTCATTGCCACTGCCAAGCGGGATCTTGACTCCTCTTCGACTGCCCTAACCTCCTCCTGAACTAGGCGATTCCTCTCCTTTCCCTTGATGTTCACTCGGGGAGATAGGAAGGACCCTAGCCCGGCTCGACCTCGTGGGACCACACCCACTAGGTTCCTATGGCTAAGCCTTGCCTCGGCTTCTTGAACCGCATCCTCTGCTTTCCACTTTCTGCCAGTTTTTACTTGGATCCCAGCGTTGGCCACTTTTTGGTCACTTGAGTCCCTGAACTGCAACACTTCTCTGGCTCTTGACACCTTGAATTCCTCCTCCAGGGATCTCAAGGGCAGCTGGAGCTTGTTGTTATGCCCATACAGAGCTATGCTGTTTAGGCTCCTCGGTAACCCAAGCCATCTTTGGAGGTGACTGCTGACTTTCCTGTCCAGTGTCTCCACTGCCGAAATTGGGAAGGTGTAGATGAGGAGGGGCCGCAGGATCCTGGGGAGAATGCCCTGCTGGTAGACCTAAGCTTTGAACCTTCCTGGGAAGGCCTGACTTGTCCACAGATTTCAACCAGCCATCCAACTCAATGCAAGTTGACTGAAGTGATGATGCATCTCTCAGAGAGCAGTCAAAAATCTTGCCTAAGCTCTTGACTGGCTTCTCTGAGATGGTGGGGACTTTTCCTAAGATGTTAAACTGGACCTTGTCCTTCACCCTCACTTTCTTCAATACTATAGATCTTTACTTGGCTGGTTTAAAACTCATCCAGGCCCACCTCACCAGCTTCTCTAGACCCTTCAGGATCCACCGGCAGCCTGGGACTGATTCTGTTGTGACTGTGAGGTCATCAATGAATGCCCTGATAGGTGGCTGCCGTTGCCCGGATCTCGATTGAGGCCCTCTGCAATCTGGCTCAGCAGACTTGGTGAGCATGTTCATGGCCAGGGATAAAAGCACCACAGAGATTGTCCACCCTGTAATGATGCCGACCTCTACCTTGTGCCATGAAGATGCTGTTGTTCCTGAAGAGACCCTCACCCTGAAGATGTTGTAGTAGTCAGCGATTAAGTCTCTACAACTGCTGGGAACATGATGTTTTGCCAGAGAAAACCTAAGCTTAATTTAAGAAAAAACAAGCCTATGAGGAATGGAGCCGAATGCATTCGCCATGTTGAGCCACAACACCGACAGGTTGCCTTTGTTCTCCCTGGCCTCTCGGATTAGCTGTGTCACCACACCGGTATGCTGCATACAGCCTGGCATCCCTGGAATACCACCCTTCTGGACTGATGTATCAATCTAGATGTTCTTTACTAGGTAGGTGGTCAGCTGTCTTGAGATTACACTGAAGAAGACCTTTGCCTCGACGCTCAGCAGGGAAATGATGCAGAAGTGAATAACTGGGTGGAGATCCCCTCCGTTGGGATCCACACCCCCTCCGCCACTCGCCATTGCTCTGGTGAGTTTGGGGCAGTTCTTATACACTTTGTATGAAGTGCCACTTGGTCCTTAATTTTCTGTTATTCTCTTTTTACACATACAAATATACTGAAACACTCTGACGCAATGTATTAATTCTAGTTTTTCGTCCGTCCAAACAACTGTAAGGCTGCCACTCCAATTTCACCGCTAGAAATAAAAAACAATGTATGTGGCAAAAAGAGCTGAGGAGGATGACATCAATGCTACATTATTTTTGCGCGAAATTGCGGCTGCTTGTGGGCTGAGGGCGTCCTGCCTCGGGTGAGGTGAACGTGAAGCAGTAGTTTAGCGTCTCGTGCTGTTCGGTCACTGCGCCGCTGTATAAACGGTATAATCTTCAGTCGAAATCCCGTTGTGTTCAGTTCTCAACCTTAATTTATTGACACATAAGGTAACGACCGTATAGTGTACTAATTTTAGGTAAGGTATGAAAAGATAAAATAATGATATTTATATGTTGGGCAGGGGTCGCGTTAACCGAATATTTTCCGTCGTTGACCGATTTTTTAAAACGGTGATGGAAAAAACTGAAGTCCACCTGTCATTTTGACAGGTTGCAATTCACACCCCAGACCGCAAGGTGGCGAGTGAGCATATTAGTTAGCTATTATCTCTCTTGATGCATGACGTCATTGGCCTTACTCTGAAAAATGTCAAGGCAACTGAGTGTCCGAAGTTTTCTAGCCCCAAGCCCCAAAACGACGAGGGTGTTGATAAAAGAGGTGAAAAAACAGGGACTGCACAAGCGGGCACACAATTCAAGTCCATGCGCACCAGGAGGAAGCTGTAAGACTCCGTTCAGGCCACAGCAGGTGAACTGTTAATTTCATTGTTCCATACTTAGCCTAGCTACTGGGGCCACAGTCAGCTGTTTTTGTCACTGCGGAGAAAAAAGTTACATATTCATCTGCTTGATGTGTGATGGCACGGTGTGGATTCTCTGTTAAGCTTGTTCGGACAGAATATTAATTTAAAATGAATGAAAACTAAATACTATTGAATATGTTGAAGCGGTATGCAATGTTAAGAGTCTTGTTAGCTCGAATTGCTGTGTCCAGCCCCTGTAGCTCTGCTGCTCTCTGTGAACTCTCTATTCAAGCCGGAACACGTACGGCTCTTAATTGTCACTGTCACGTGACTGTGTCGTAGCCGCTAACGCGCTCGGCCAAATGGACAAACAAGTACGGAAGGTGAATTATGCCAAACGAAGGATCACCACAATGTCATTATCATCATTTTCAAAATTTAAGTGACGGGTAAAAATAGATTATGACCGGATTTTTATGACCCTGTCAGTCAAAATGACAGACAACGAAAAAGTTTAGCGCAACCTCTGATGTTGGGCAATCGTTAAATTACCTTTTAAAAGTTAAAAGGATAAGCGTAATGGAATGGATTAGTTATTTATAAGATACAAAAGTAATGCAGACGTGATAATGTCAGGTTTGTTAAGGTTGTAAAATGTTAAAACGCCGAAAATAAAATGTTCCTTCCTCTAAATAAACTGACCAACCATGGGACAGGATGTACAGTAACTAACAACATATTGTTTTTATGTTCTGCATATCGACTTTAAAGAAATATTTATAATGTTTTATTTATTATGCCAAATAGGCTGCAGAGAATGAGGTAAAGAACAGACCTTCCTGCCATTTGAAATGAATATAAAATTTGGACGTGCATAGCCGTCAATGGCAGACCCTTACTTGGGTGCCAGTTGAAGGTCAATAAGCTCTAATGTAAAGTGTAAGGTCAAATATCACAGCCACACATGTTTTCCTGCCATTTAAAATGAAATAAAATTTCGACGTGCATAGCATACAATGGCAGAACGTTACTTGGGTGCCAGTTGAAGGTCAATAAGCTCTAATGTAAAGTGTAAGGTCAAAAATCACAGCCACACATGTATTTTTCTGCCATTTAAAATGAAAATAAAATTTGGACGTGCATAGCTGTCAATGGCAGAGCCTTATTTGGGTGCCAGTTGAAGGTCAATAAGCTCTAATGTAAAGTGTATGGTCAAAAATCACAGGCACACGTTTTTCTGCCATTTAAAATGAAATTAAAATTTGGACGTGCATAGCCGTCAATGGCAGAGCCTTACCTGGGTCCCAGTTGAATGTCGATAAGCTCTAATGTAAAGTGTATGGTCAAAAATCACAGCCACACATGTTTTTCTGCCATTTAAAATGAAAATAAAATTTGGACGTGCATAGCTGTCAATGGCAGAACGTCACTTGGGTGCCAGTTGAACGTCGATATGCTCTAATGTAAAGTGTATGGTCAAAAATCACAGCCACACGTTTTTCTGCCATTTAAAATGAAAATAAAATTTGGACGTGCAGAGCCGTCAATGGCAGAATGTTACTTGGGTGCCAGTTGAACGTCGATATGCTCTAATGTAAAGTTAATGGTCAAACACCACAGCCACACATGTTTTTCCGCCATTTAAAATGAAAATAAAATTTGGACGTGCAGAGCCGTCAATGGCATGGACTTGTATGGCCTGAAAAAACAGTCATATACCCCAAAAAATGCCATACACCCCCCCACAAACCAAAATATATTTTGCCACATACCAAAAAAAAATACCACATGGCGAAAAAAAAAAAAGCCACATGGCAAAATCCATTTTGCCACACGGCAAAAAAATGCCACATGGCAAAAAAAATTGCCACATGGCAAAAATATTTTGCCATATGGCCCAAAAAAATTGCCACATGGCAAAAAGAAATGCCACATGGCGAAAAAAATTGCCACATCGAAAAAAAATTGCCACATGGCAAAAAAAAAAAAAATATTGCCACATGGCAAAAAAAAATATCACATGGCAAAAAAAAATGCCACATGGCAAAGCATTTTTGCCACATGGCCAAAAAAATGCCACATGGCAAAAACATTTTGCCACATGGCAAAAAAAATGCCACATGGCAAATCATTTTTGCCATATGGCAAAAACCACTTTTGGTTCTCGCTGTCTCTCGAAAAATGTGTGGAAAAGAAAAGAGCAGGAATGCCACGTCGTGATCGTCCACCTCCATTGTTTACGATGCTGTCATGCCGCACTAAAAACAGCGACAGCATGACATCCCTTCTGACTATCCGAATGTTGTGCGGTGACAGCAGTCCATATTAGGCGGCGCGTAGGCGGCGGGTAACATTATCCGCCTAACAACTAATCCATACTAGTGTAGCCGACATGTGGTATAGTTTTTGGCAGAGTTAACCGTCACAGCGGTACACGTAGCATACCTTTGCAGTTAGCGAAAGCACCGAATATAAAAGTAGATACAAACTGAGGACAAGGAGACGCTGCTGCTTGCTTGGTCACTCGCTGCACACACTGACTGCATGCCGGAGGGCATTTATTCACCACCACACAGGTGCACACAATCAGGCAAATTAACAAATAATTGGGAGCATAGTTTAACACCCCCACTTGCTCTCACATTATAAGCAAAAACAAAAATATACACATGTCACAATTGCAATATTACATATGTAGTACAACATGTATTCACAATCTGTCATATTGCACTACTGCTGTTTCAGTCATTCTCCAAACATAAATTTTTCAAATTTCATCAACTTAAATTTTGTTGCAGGCTTCGTCATCACATCTGCTAACATATCTTCAGTTGGACAATATTCCAATACAACTTTTCCCCCAGTTACAGTTGAACGAATAAAATGATACTTAATATCAACATGTTTGCATCGCTGTCGACTCACTGGGTTCTTACTCAAAGCAATTGTTCCTTGGTTGTCTTCATACACTCTGGGTAGTCCATATACATGTCCATCAATGCCACTCAAAAACTGTGAAAGATATAAACACTCTTGAATAGTTGCGGCAAGAGCAATATACTCAGCCTCACATGTGGATAGTGCTACAGTAGGCTGCTTTTTAGTTTTCCAAGAAATTAAAGCGCCTTTCTTAGTCAGGCTAAAACAGTACCCGGTTGTACTTCGTCGGTCTTGAACATCACCAGCCCAGTTTGCATCACTGTAGGCGTGAATACCTAAGTTTTCGTCTGACTTCCTATAACATAATTTTTTATCACTTGTACCTTTAAGATACCTCATGTTTAACTGTTCCAAAATTTTGATCAGAGGGTTCATTAAAATACTGCGACAGTTTACTCACAATAAAACACAAATCTGGTCTTGTACAAACTGTCAAATAAATTAGGCTCCCTACTGCCTCTCTGTACTTCGCAACATTATCCATTAATGAATTATCTGTGTAAATTAGTTTCTGTTCACATGGCGTCGATCTAGGTTTACAATCATGCATCCCAAACCTTTCAAGAATTTTGTCAACATATTTAGCTTGTGACATTGTTACACAGTTGTTGCTTTGCTCAAAATCACTACCAAGAAAATGTCTGAGCTTCCCCAGATCCTTCATTTTAAATCTTGCTGTAAGCATTCTTTTTGTGACTTTCATAGCATTTTCATCACTTGCTGCGATGATGAAGTCATCAACCCAAATTAAAATGATCACCTTTTCATGTTCTTTTTGATGAGTGTAAACACCGTTATCAGCCTGATTCTGCAAAAATTTGTTTTGTGTCAAATATTCATGCAACAATATATTCCAATTTCTGCCAGATTGTTTTAGCCCATATAATGACTTCTCTAACTTGCACACCAACTCTGTGCCTGTGCGATATTCTACTTTGTACCCTTCTGGTTGTTTCATGTAAATTTCGCAATCAATAGGGGCATTTAGATATGCAGTTTTAACATCCATTTGGTGTAAAATTAAGTTTTCTTGTGCTGCTTTTTGCATTAAAATTCTAACACTTGTCATGTTGACTGTTGGAGAAAAAGTCTCCTCATAATCTACACCCATCTTCTGACTGTACCCCTTTGCGACATATCTGGCTTTGTATTTTTCAGATCCGTCAATATTCGTTTTGATTGTATACACCCATCTACCCCCCACTGCTTTCTTGCCCTCTGGCAGGTTGGTCAGGGTAAATGTGTCATTCTCTCTACGAGAATCCATTTCCTCGTCCATTGCTTTTATCCATTCTTTTGATTTATCAGAGTTTACGGCTTCTGTGAATGACACAGGTATACCGCACATTACACGGTAACAATAATCAATGTTGCTCTGGACTTGATCAGTCTCTTCTTTAAAAACTCCACAATCTGTGTACCTGTCTGGCTGTCTCCTCTCTCTAGTAGGATAACGTCTAGGAGACTCAGGATCACGCTTTATCTCAATACTTTGTGGTTGGTCTGACCTAGACCTGTTTTGGATGAAGTCATCATCATCATCACTATTAGGTGCAAAATTAGTCAGCGTTTCTTCACCCGATTTCGTCACAAATTTTACCAATCTCCGTTTCTGTACCTTTCTGCTGGCAGGGAAATAAACAATGTACGCCGGACTATATTTGTCAAAGCCAATAAAAACACATTTTTCACTCCTTGGATCAAGTTTTCTTTTGTCTTGGATGTAGGCAAAACACTCCGAACCGAACTTTTGCATTTTTGACAAATTTGGTCGTCTTCCTGTCAGCATTTGGATTGGTGTCTGCTCAATACGTTTATTAAAATATCGATTTCTAATTATAGCTGCAGTTTGGACTGCATAAGTCCACAATTGTTTTGGCAAACCACTTTCAATCAGCATGCACCTTGCCATATCAAAAAGTGTACGCCAATTTCGCTCAGCTGTCCCATTTTGATGGGGAGAATATGGTGCTGAGGTCTGATGTTTAATTGCATTTGTAATGAGTAATGTTTGGTATGCTTTACTTGTAAATTCAGAACCGTTATCTGATCTGAGACATTTTACTTTTCCATATGGGGCTATATACGCTATAAATTTTTCTGTGGCAAATATTGTGTTGCTTTTATTCTTTAGAAAATACACAAACACCATATTGGTCAAATCATCAGTAAATGAAAGTGCATATTTGTGCCCATCTCTAGACTCAGGATGAATTGGTCCTGCTATGTCTGTATGTACCAATTCTAGTGGGGTTTTGGCCCGTACGTCAGGGTTCCTGTTTCTCGTTTGATAAAATTTTTCCTGGATACACACTTCACATTCTAAAGGTTTGTTAGTTAACCCCTTAATATCCATACCATCAACGACTTCTTGCAACTTCTGAGTATCATTATAGTTGCAGTGTCCAAGTATTTCATGCCACGTTTGCAGATCATGACACCCTTTATATTTATCATTACATTCGTTATCATTATTATAATTTACTGTGTGTAAATAATATAGCCTATCGTGCATGTGCATAACGAATCTCGTACCGTCTTTGTAGATTAAAACGTCTTTCCCCTTCTTGAAGATCACCGTCGCTCCATTTGCAGTGGCTGCCCTCACAGACAGAATGTCTTGTGGATATGATGGAATATACAACGCATTCTTCAGCGTTGCGTTCACGTGTCTTCCTCTGTTGTCGATCAGACGAACTTGTGCGTCGCCTCGGCGCTCTGCGACGCCCTTGCACCGTGTGCCGTTTGCCAGCTCCACGTAGTGGGTCTTGGCCTGGAGCTTGTCATCGAACCTTTTGAACTTTGCGATGTCGGTGAGTATGTGCGAGGTGGCCCCACAGTTAACCATTAGGCCCCACACGTCCACTCGCGCTGCTCCCTCGCTTGCTCGGAAGTAGTATTCGCCGTCCTGGTCGGCTGTCTTCCCGGAAACTGTGCGTGATTCGTCTCGTTCTCGCCGCTGCTTCCGTCTGCAAGTTGCGTCCCGGTGAGTGTTGCTCCTGCAATAGCTGCACCAGAGTTTACGATGGCAGGCTCTCGCCAAGTGTCCTTTCATGCCACACTTAAAACACGCCATTTCGGCCGTGGCCTTCTCGGTTAACCGGTCACCTGCTTCAGCGGGTCTCCTCTGCTGGCGCACTTTTATGACGTTGTCATCTATTGCTGCTGCGCGCATCTTCTCAGTGTCTTCGTAGCTGCGCAGCTTTGTTTTAAATTCGGCGAACGATACAGTTTCATCACTCTGTGTGATATGAATTGTGAATGGTTTGAAGGACTCGGGCAAACCTTTCAAAACCATCGCCACCAAAAGTCCGTCGCTCAAGGTCTCGCCGGCATTTCGTAGCGCTGTGATTGCGGTCTCCGCCCGGATCACGTACTCTGTCACGGTTTCGCTTTCCGCCTTCTGCAGTGACGTTAATTCTGTGTAGAGGCTTATTATGCGCGGCTTTCCTTTACCTTGATAGTAGTCTCTTAGGATGTGCAGTGCTCTCCGCCCGTCATCGGCAGCTTCACGCATGACTAGTGACAAACTTTTGTCGTCCAAAAATTGAATGAGCTCGGCGTATGCTTCTTCGTTCTTTCGCTCGTCTTCAAGCAGCTCATCCTCTTCCTCGGTAGTCGGCTCTGTCAGAATTGTGTCTCGCAGCCCTTCTAAACGAAGGTGTACCAAAAATTTCGCCTCCCATATTTCGTACTTCTTCTCATCGCCATCGAACTGGAGACGCTGCCAGCGGCTGCTGGGTCTCGTGTCAGCTCGTCCGCTCATGGTGCTACCGTGCTAGCAACGTGCTATCATCACTTACACACAAGTGGAAACACGCTGTCGCTAAACTGTTTAAAATACTGCTGTGTCTGGGCCCACAACCTGTTGGCAGAGTTAACCGTCACAGCGGTACACGTAGCGTACCTTTGCAGTTAGCAAAAGCACCGAATATAAAAGTAGATACAAACTGAGGACAAGGAGACGCTGCTGCTTGCTTGGTCACTCGCTGCACACACTGACTGCATGCAGGAGGGCATTTATTCACCACCACACAGGTGCACACAATCAGGCAAATTAACACATAATTGAGAGCATAGTTTAACAATAGTCCAAGTAATTATACGTTTAAGGCCATTATCCGTCCTACTGTAGACGTAGCCTACAGTATATCTACGCTCTCCAGTCCAAATGCATATTATGCCAATATTTCGTTTGACTACAATCAGCGGAAGCCGTTCATTTGTCGTTGTTGATAGGTGACAACTTGCTCGGCTTTACTTGATTAGCTCTGGGCCTTCACCCTGCGGCTAATGGCAAACACCGGTACGACATATTGACAAGCTCAGCTTACAACAACGTTCAAGTCGGAGTGTCTTGCACAACAACAACATCAACAACATGCTCTATTACCTTGATACTGTTGTTTCTTTTCTTCTCTGATTGTCTTCTTTCGTTTTTCTGCTCTAGAAGGATAAATTCTCTTTAACGTATTCGTGCATCTATT
Source organism: Corythoichthys intestinalis (assembly GCF_030265065.1). Taxonomy (NCBI): domain Eukaryota; kingdom Metazoa; phylum Chordata; class Actinopteri; order Syngnathiformes; family Syngnathidae; genus Corythoichthys; species Corythoichthys intestinalis. The sequence goes on along the minus strand of NC_080409.1, from coordinate 3,594,883 downwards.
TTCCAAGCAAGTTTGAGCACCAATCATGGCAAAGCAGGTTCAACGTCACTCCTCAGGTTGCCAGATTGTAATGACAAGAAAATGGATGTTTGCATAGATAAACGGCAATGCGCGCCACATTATTCACGATGCTCTATTAACAATGTATAAAATGAGGTTGCCAGATTGGGGGCCCCTTAGTGGTGGCCCTAAGCAGCTGCATAGTCTGGGCCGGCTTGGTGCAGACACAGACCCCGCATAGACTGGGGATCAGGGGCAATCCTGAGTTGGGGAAAAGACTGCTCTGATCTTCGTGTGCACCACCTTGGGTCTAGGATGTCTGCTGCCTCTGTTAATAATATTTCTCTCCATGTTGCCACATATCCTGAGGTCGACTTGAGCACTGTGCCCTCTTGCTACCACCATGTCCGGGAAGTTTTCAGGAAATCCAAAGTCATGTCACTGCCGCCACATACGTAGACCATATGACTATATGGTCACTATATGGATATGGCGCCATTGAGCTACTACCTGGTTCCACCATTCCCAGGGGTCGCCGTTACTCAGTTTCCGGTCCGGAGAAGGCAGCCATGACTGAATACATAGAAACTTCGCTAAAGGCAGGGCTTATTTGTCCATTTTCTTCAGCGGCTGGAGCTCGGTTCTTTTTTGTGGCTGAGAAGGATGGGTCGTTAAAGCCTTGTATTAGCTACAGCCCTCTAAATGCAATTGCTATCAAGAACCCACTGCCTCTCATGTCCTCCGTGTTCGATCAACTCCATCAGGCAAGAATCTTCAAGTTAGATCTTCGTAATACGTACCACCATGCATTACCATAAGACAGTGAAGAAAGTTAAGACAGTTAAATAAAAACTAGAAACTTAAGCAATGCCAATGCAGTAACTATATTGTGTTGTAGTTTGTTGCTACTATGTATGTAACTTGCTACTACATAAAATACAGTCAATAAATAAGAAAATGTACCAAGTTTTATTTAGTTGGTATCGAAAATATATATGTGTATGTATATGTACTAGTATGTATGTTAAGACTGCAACAACTAATTGATTAAATCGATTAATAAATTATTTGCCAACGAATTCGAAAAATGATTTTTTTGCGGCCCCTATGAGCAGTCCGTTTGGGGCTTTGTGTGTAATGTGAGGCCGCGTGCGCACCAGTGTTTAGAGAAAGAGAGAAAGAGTTGATTCAGGTTGGGTTGCTGGATCAATAATATTACAAAGTGTCGAGAGTGAGATTGTCTTGTGTGTTGTCAGATCCCGTGTGCCTCCGTCAGAGGTGAGTAAATGAGGTCACTTGTATTGTTGGTATTCTTTGTTGATGAGACATTACAATTTAGCACAGAGTGATTATGCTAATCAGTGTCTTAAAGTGCCTATGACAGCAAAAAGCATGTTTATTTCACATTTCACTCGGTATTTTATGCTCCTGAATGAAATGGACCGCTTGGATGTGTGTGGAAGCGACGGATTTATACTAGTGATGCACGATAATACATTTTTCAACCGATACCGATAACTGATCATTTCCTCCTCATTCCAACCAATAACCGATAATGTCAAGCCGATAATTCTTTAAAAGATTTATGAAAAACTTTAAAGTATACACAAGAGAAAATATTACTGTTCAAAAATAAAATTTATTGCTCTTTCTTTCCAACATCAAATATGAACAAGTAGTAAATTCCAACATCTAAATAATGACATTGTGCAATGGTAAACTTTTGGCAACAGTTACTTACAGAGTAAATATCTGTATAGTTGCACAAAAATGCCTTTAAAAGTAAGCCATTCCTAACATACAGTGGGGGACATACAGTAAGTATTTAGTCAACCACCAATTGTGCATGTTCTCCTACTTGAAAAGATTAGAGAGGCCTGTAACTTTCAACATGGGTAAACCTCAACCATGAGAGACAGAATGTGGGGAAAAAAAACAGAAAATCACATTGTTTGGTTTTTAAAGAATTTATTTGCAAATTAGAGTGGAAATAAGTATTTGGTCACCTACAAACAAGCAAGATTTGTGGCTATCAAAGAGGACCAACTTCTTCTAACGAGGTCTAACGAGGCTCCACTCGTTACCTGTATTAATTGCACCTGTTTTAACTCATTATCGGTATATAAGACACCTGCCCACAACATCAGTCAGTAACACTTCGAACTCCACTATGGCCAAGACCAAAGAGCTGTCGAAGGACACCACAGACAAAATTTTAGACCTGCACCAGGCTGGCAAGACTGAATCTGCAATAGATAAAACGCTTGGTGTAAAGAAATAAACGATGGGAGCAATTATTACAAAATTACAAAAAGACATACAAGACGACTGATAATCTCCCTCGATCTGGGGCTCCATGCAAGCTCTCACCCCGTGGCGTCAAAATGATAACAAGAACGGTGAGCAAAAATCCCAGAACCACACGGGGGGACCTAGTGAATGACCTACAGAGAGCTGGGACCACAGTAACAAAGGCTACTATCAGCAACACAATGCGCAGTCAGGGACTCAAATCCTGCACTGCCAGACGTGTCCCCCTGCTGAAGAAAGTACACATCCAGGCCTGTCTGCAGTTCGCTAGAGAGCATCTAGATGATCCAGAAGAGGACTGGGAGAATGTGTTATGGTCAGATGAAACCAAAATAGAACTTTTTGGTAGAAACACAGGTTCTCTTGTTTGGAGGTAAAAGAACACTGAATTGCACCATACCCACTGTGAAGCATGGGGGTGGAAACATCATGGTGACCATGGGGCTGCTTTTCTGCAAAGGGACCAGGACGACTGATCAGTGTAAAGGAAAGAATGAATGGGGCCATGTATCGAGAGATTTTGAGTGGAAATCTCCTTCCATCAGCAAGGGCATTGAAGATGAGACGTGGCTGGGTCTTTCAGCATGACAATGATCCCAAACACACAGCCAGGGCAACAAAGGAGTGGCTTCGTAAGAAGTATTTCAAGGTCCTGGAGTTGCCTAGCCAGTCTCCAGGTCTCAACCCCATAGAAAATCTGCGGAGGGAGTTGAAAGTCCGTGTTGCCCAACGACAGCCCCAAAACCTCGCTGCTCTAGAGGAGATCTGCATGGAGGAATGGGCCAAAATATAAGCAACAGTGTGTGAAAAGCTTGTGAAGAGTTACAGAAAATGTTTGGCCTCCGTTATTGGCAACAAAGGGTACATAACAAAGTATTGAGATGAACTTTCGGTATTGACCAAATATTTATTTTCCACCATGATTTGCAAATAAATTATTTAAAAATCAAACAATGTGATTTTCTGTTTTTTTTTTCCACATTCTGTCTCTCATGGTTGAGGTTTAACCATGTTGACAATTACAGGCCTCTCTAATATTTTCAAGTAAGAGAACATGCACAATTAGTGGTTGACTAAATACTTATTTGCCCCACTGTATACATTCTGCAGCGCACTCACGACACTTGCTTTACAGCAGCTAAACTGATACACGGCAGTACTATTTGGACGGAGTTGGAGCTTGCATTCCCATGCGTGTTGTTTTGTATGAGTTTTGTTAAGCCGAAAATAAAGGCAGCGTTACAAAGTCATCTGACCACTCATCATTTTACATACTGAATGCATTACTGACTGGATATCTTCGTTTTCTGCATGTTTAAATTATCATCTAACCACTGTGCCGTCATGATAAGCTTGCTAACTGGACATTATTTGTCCAAATGTTCGAGTTGAAACTGATGTGATTGGCATGCTTTTCATGAAGAATGGTGGTCGTAAAAACTGCAATCTGGGGCTTTGGCTCTCGGGTCATTTCGGTAATTAAAAAAAAAAAAAAAATTGCAGCTACGTTCCTACCGGATAATCCGCCAGGCCCGGCTAGTTCGCCGCGGCGTATTCGGGGCCTGGCTCTGCTCCTGACGGAGGCACATGCCTGGGGGAATGCTCGAGAAACCGGGGCGTTCGCCGGACATCTTTACTGGCTGACTTCTTTGTGTGGTTTGGTGCATGTTACAATTATCATCTAACCACTGTGCCGTCATGATAAACATGCTTACTTGACATCACTTGTCCAAATGTCCGTGGTGAAACTGATGTGACCGACATGTTTTTCACAAAGAATGGTGGTCGTATAAACTGCATTATTTTTTCATCCAGGGGTTTGGCTATCGGGTCATTTCGGGGATCTCCTCCCGCCTGTGCCCTTCAGTCCGTCCGGCCGCCAAATTAGCACCCACGCCAGGTCTCTGTCTTGAACCGGAGTGGCGGCGACAGCTAAGTTTGTACCTGATATCCGCCCGCCCAGGCCGGCTCGCCGTGGCGTATTCGGTGCATGGTTCAGCTCTGCCCGCCCAGGGCGAGGCGGCGGCGGCCTGCCGGACCAGCCAGAGCGGTGGGCTCCGTCGGAAGATGGCTAATTGTCGACTATCGGTCTCGAGTCATGCCGGTGTTTAGCCTTAGATGCAAGTTTACCACCTGCTTTGGCCTGCATTCCCAAACAACCCGACTCTGTATCGTCACAAGCCCCATAGTTTAGCTTAGTTTGTGTTCACAATGGTTTAGCATTCCCGCTAGCAGCAGCCTCGTATTCGTTCCAAACATTTTTGTGATGGAGTTTTAAATGGCTTCTGGGTTATTGGTGTTGAATGAGGACGCTTTCTTTCCGCCTCGAGGAACTTCTGTAGTGCATGTTTCACAGATGGCGAGAGTGTCGTTTTTTTTCCACACACGATAAATCCAGCCGTAACATAATACAATTGCTTCTTGTTGTGTAACTCCGCCTCCTCAACTTCTCCTCCCTCAGGGGCTTTAGAGGGGAGGGGTTGAGGAGGCGGCGTGCTGAATTCTTTAGTTGTGCACATTTGGAGGCTAAATCAAGTATATAATTATCGGATTGCATTATCAGTGGAATTTTTTTTATTATCTGGATTATCTGTGTGACGTCATAATTGCCATTATCAGCCGATAATTATCGCTGACCGATATTATCGTGCATCTTTAATTTATACATCCAATTTTTTAATCCCATGTCATGAAAATGAATAACTTCCTGTTTTGAGGAGGAGTGCAGGTCAGCATCTCACAGTACAGCGTTGCTCCATAGCATTCAGATGGATTCAGCTGATTTTGCGGACTAATTTGTTTATTTTTCGCATCACGCCACCAAAATGTGCTGCAGGGTTTGTTGCTGCACAAGGGAGAGTTTTTTTGGGGGGTTTTCAAAGACCCCGACCCCGAGATTGAACAAGTCTGGCAACTGTGGGACGATTAGACCAAGGACCAAGGAAGTGAGTAAACATCATGTTTTCTATTATGTCAAATAATGGGATGCTGGCACACGTTTTAATACAGAGGTGGCTTGCATTTTGTGGCTGATGGAGGGGAAAAGATATCGTCATCGCACACACCATATAATTGTTTGCATTAGTCTAACACATATATATAGTCTAACACATACATATGGTACAGGTTCTCGTAGGCACCGTCTAACTGTTTGCATTACTTTAACACACGTAATATAATTAATCAGGAAATAGTATCATTTTCATATTCACGGTAGGACTACACTACTAATATAAAATAAATAGCATGCCATAGTTTAATGAGAAGAAATAGAAGAGATACACAATGCCGTCTTATCACAAGATTGACGCACCAACTCTTGCAATCAGCTCTCCCAGCAAACTCCAAGGACAAAGCGCTTTATTCTAAAAGAAGTACAACCAGCCCGGACAGCAAAGTTGATAGCGGGCGTCCCAGTCCGCGCACGAACCTAAGCCGCCCAAAACCGGCCACAGAGGGGATGACCCAAAAGCAACGCCCAGAAACGCCTTCGACAAGGCCCGCCTCAGCAAAGACTATAAAAAGACTGGACACTGAGATAACACAGATTTTTTTGCTGCCCGAAAACATGTAGCCTTGTTTTGGATCCAGAATTGTCCCTCCGTCGTCTGTTTTTGCCTTGTTTTTACCATTGTCGACGAATAAATTGTCAACCTGTTTTCAGTGAGTGTTCTTCAAGCTTTTAAAACATGGAGTCAGTACAAAGGGTTAAAATAAGAGGACGCGCGAAGTTCTGCCTTCCCGGTCGGCGCGCGTGGAGGCAGCGTCGGCCGAGCGGCACTTGTTTTGGCTGGTGTTGTTCCCGGGTGCGTCTGGGCCGGGGGGCGAATTTCAACACTGACAATGCACTTTGTCCACCGAGAATGCCGACGACTGGCAGCTTGTCGCACACCCCCATCGGTCCTCATCGCGTGCCCCCCAGGAGAGCGCTATACTAGGCTTATGCTCATGCGGTTCTCCATATCGTCTAGACTTCAAGCCCCCCTGCCCTCTTCGTGTGCCCGGCAATAGACCACTATCCTCGGGCTGGGCTCAAGCAGCTACGAGCTCCGCCGATGTCGGCCGGCTTGTCCGGCGGTCATTCTCCAGCTGCTTCCCCGGCAAACGAGCTCTCCTGCCAGCAGTAGGGGAAAGACGAGCTGTAACTTGCTTGCCGCCGGAGGAGTTACCGATCAGTGAAGACAATCCACAACCCCGTTGCCGTGTGACATGATCTGGGGTAGTTGTGTGTGATTTTTCGCTTCGAAAGGCGAGAATGAAACTTGGAAATGCCGCTTGGTTCAGGATAGCATGTCGGCTAGCTGTCACGCCTCCTGGTTTGTTTATGCTCTTCGAAGCCGGGGCAGGGAAATGACAAGAGGCGGATTAACCCTGTGGCAGGAAATATCGTTCGGGAGGTGCAAGAAATCCATCGTTTTGACCATTATGGAGTAATTTTGCCATGTCGTACTGAATAAATGCTTTTTTAATATTTCATATTCCATTTAGCATAAGACTGTTATTTATCATGACCATACCATTTATTTAGCAATTGGGGAAATATACTTAAAGAATATCCTGTAAAAAATATTGGAGTAGACAGATTGAAACAATTACATTTTGTTGCTCTCTTAGTCACATTTTTCTCATTCTGAATAATTCCCTCTCAATGGGCTGAATTCTAAATCAGATGAAATCTTGACCCTGCCGACGTCATCCTCCAGCTGGGGATGCTAGAGCGCTACTATGACAGGCAGGGTTAAACGGCAGATTAAAAGAAGGAAGGTTCACTACAACAGAGCCTTTCAGAGAAGTGTACTGTTCTAAAATGGTGGCTGTTTACTAAGTTTACCTTCACATGTCAAAAGTAGACAGAAGGGAACCAATGATATAACGGGAGCAATTTTAACAACTTTAACGGTTGATTCACAACATTAATTGACTTCCAAACATAGCAAAGGTTACTGTGTTTATTTTATGTTATTTATTATTTATTTTTTTTGGGGGGGGGGGGGGGGGGGTAATGACAAAAAAACATGAAAGGTAACACCAGTTACTTTGCCAAGTAACTAATTACGCTTACATTCGGGTAACTGAGGTACTACCTCAATTACTTTTTGGGAGAAGTAATTTGTAACTGTAATTAATTACTTTTTTAAAGTAAGATTAACAACACTGATAGTAAGGTTGTCTCATTTCTTTTATAAAGAAACCACACAAACCCATTCAGACTCTCCTTCCAACACAAGCTCCCATTGAAACTGTAAATTGTCATACGAGAGTGCTTTGAAATTGGATTTGGATTGTATATATGAACAACTGTTCCATAAAGAAAACGGACTGATTACAGTCTGCCTCTATGGAACCCCAAAAGGGTCCAAATTAAAAAAAATTAAATGCCCTTTGATAAACAACAGACAAATTGTGTAATTTGGACCTTAAATTGTAAAATACGGTAATATTATTTTAAAAAAGATTTCACAATATTAAAAGCGTTATTCACAGTTTTTTTTCCTAAATCTCATAATCCCCTTTTCCACAATAACCTTATTTCATAATGCCATTTTTCAGCACAATGAGATTTTACAATACACAGTGGGGCAAATAAGCATTTAGTCAACCACCAATTGTGCAAGTTCTCCTACTTGAAAAGATTAGAGAGGCCTGTAATTGTCAACATGGGTAAACCTCAACCATGAAAGACAGAATGTGGAAAAAAACAGAAGAGAAAATCACATTGTTTGATTTTTAAAGAATTTATTTGCAAATCATGCTGGAAAATAAGTATTTGGTCAATATCAAAAGTTCATCTCAGTACTTTGTTATGTACCCTTTGTTGGCAATAACGGAGGCCAAATGTTTTCTTTAACTCTTCACTCTTAGCTTGGTGTAAAGAAATCAACTGTGGGAGCAATTATTAGAAAATGGAAGACATACAAGACCACTGATAATCTCCCTCGATCTTTGGTATTGACCAAATACTTATTTTCCACCATGATTTGCAAATAAATTCTTTAAAAATCAAACAATGTGATTTTTTTTTTTTTTTTCCACATTCTGTCTCTCATGGTTGAGGTCTACCCATGTTGACAATTACAGGCCTCTCTAATATTTTCAAGTGGGAGAACTTGCACAATTAGTGGTTGACTAAATACTTATTTGCCCCACTTGTTTTAAGCTATAATTTTATAATGATAACATGCATTTATAGGGTTTTATAAACACACAAACACACACACAAATAAATGCATGGTAAAAATGGGTGTACGTGACTCTAAGGCTAGGTTCATACCACAGGTCTTGATGCACAAATCCAATTTTTTGTCATATCTGTTTTTTTTGGCATCCCCGTTCAGACTGCCTTTGTCCATTGAGCCTGCGCACTAATTTGCAGTCCGAGATGTGCTGAGGAAAGTGACCCACATGCGCAGGAGCATCAAAACAAATGACCACCCATGCTGGCTCAACGTCATTCAAAGTTGATCATATTCCAAAACGAGGACACAAATAACACACATAAATAATCCCCGTTCAGTCTTATATTCAAAGTTTATATGGATCGATAGCATGCACGCACTGTCCGTGCATGTCACACACACACACACGCACCCCCCCCCCCCCCCTCACACACCTACAAACACACACACCCCTACGGACAGTTTGCCCCAACTCTTGGCCGCGCAGGCAATCTTGAAATATTGCTCACAGGGAGCTGAGAGAAAACCGAGCATTCTCAGACTAATCCTCAACCCATTTGATTTTTTATGACTGTTGTCAAGCCCGACTCCTCCCCAAAAGCCGTGTTAAGGCAAGCTAGGCGCTAACGCACAGCTGCGCCGCTACCATAGCACCCTGTCTCTCTCGTTCTGTGATGACGTAATTGCTGCATGAATTCCGATTTGGGAGACTTAAAAAGTTCATTCTGGAAAAATGTGGCCCAGATCGGATTTAAACCACATGCAAAAGTGACCCAGATCAGATTTAAAATGGTCCGCTTCTATGCGACTTGTCCTGTTCAGACCGTCAAGTTAATGCCTCACTCAAGTCGGAGAAACATGAAAAAATTGGATTCGTGCATTAAGACCTGCAGGATGAACCTAAACTAATTTGCGTTTTTTCACTTTACGGTTCCAGTCCCCATTAACAGCGATAAGTAAGGGGTCATTGTTCTGTATATACATATGTGATGGTGTGGCTGCCGGGGTATGGCCTCCTCTTCGTCTGGGCTGCCGGGTGTGGGGGTGGGCGGAGGTCAGGGTTCCGGTCCCGCGGTGGCTTTCCTGCTTCTGCCTTCCCCCCATATTTTCGGCCCGGGTGTTCTCCTTGGGCTCCAGCGCCGGTCGCTGGCTGAGTGCCAGTGGGTCTGCTGTGTGTAACCCACTCCGGGTGGAGACCTGTCTATGTCCTGTCCTGGGCCCAGTAGGCCGTGGGGGGTCCCGCCATGTCGGTTGGGGGGTTGCGGCGTGGCTAGTGGGCAGTGGCACATCCCTTCATCCCTTCCTTTAAGGCCGGTTAGTTGGGCCGCGGATGGTCTCGGCGATCACCCAGGATCCCGGGGCGATGATGGCGACCCGCTTGCTGGAGCTGCGAGCGAAGGGGTGGGCTGGCTTACTTATTGGCTGGGAAGGGGCCTTAGCCCTGGGACAACGCCCGCGCAGCATTTCCACTTGTCTGCAAAACTATAACACGTCTGATGGGATTCACGTATGACTAAGTGCAATTAGACATACTCAAGTAGAGAAACTATCGGTGCCAGGATTAGCTATCAGGCAGCTTTAATAGGATGTCAACATATCCACACTTACAAGCGAGTCACATAAACTGGGTTCTACACCTCACATTGCTGATTTGTGTCCGCTCCACCCGACCTAAACACACCTCTTTCTATCCACCCCTCCTTTTTTTCACATGGTGTCCACCGGAAATACAGTTACGCAGCCAACGATAGCACTACGATATTCATATTAGTGTAGGCGTTGAATGTATTTCTTGTTGTTTGTTCTTCTCTTCTCTCTCGCTCCTTTTTTATTTTCCTTTCTGTCACCCCATAAACCCCTCCTGCAAGCTGCATTCTCCTAATAACAGTGACAGTTTATAAAAAAGTAAAATATTGTATGTGACTGTTATTTATTTGTTCCGCCTCAATAGATGATGGGTAGTTGTGGCAACCATGACTGAGAGTAGTGGTTGCTGTTGTTATTTCGTGTGTTCTGTTCAATAAAGTGTGCTGTTTCTTCAGGTTGTATTGGGCACACAAACAGCAAGTGTTAATAACAAAAGTCAGTCTCTGTCATGCCACAATATTTACTTACCAAATTGATGTGAAGTAGGTAAAGGTTTTGAAGAGAGCTCTGGTTATCAGTGGTGGGTGAAGTACTCGATTTTTTTTTTTTCTGAAGTAAAAGTACAAGCTTATATATACAGTATGGCAGACAACAGGTGTATTGAAGTTCCACTCTGAGACACCCAATTTGGCCAAATTTCAAAATCTTCCTATATGCATTTGTGATACATCATTGGAAACCTTAAAATCTCTATTTTCTGGGGGGAACAGGAGGGCATTTTTTGACACCTTAAAAGTAGGTCAAATCAGGTGAGTGAAAAATAAACATTTTTGAGACCTTTGACATTTTCTATAAGTTTTTCATTTAAAAAAAAAAAGGTTTTGGACACCCATCCTGGTACATAATAAATAACGAACACTTCAAGATGATCCCCCTTTGTCTACACAAGTCTTTCGGAATCAATATGCATGCACAAAAACGTGGGTTGATGTACAAATATCAAAGGAAATTGGTGTGTGAGGAAATGTAGATTTAATTTAGCCCTGTGTTGTATTTTGTAAATAAACATGGCGAGACGGGGAGTAAGCTGTATAGTTAATGATAACTTTACTGTATACATTTTTGATTTGGCTTGATTTTATCTGTGCAAAGAAAAAAACATTCCAGGGGAATTTTAGAGGTTAAATTCCAATACCATAATATTTAAATTTTTGCTGTGGGCTTTTAAAATACTTTTTTTCAATTATGATTAAAGAATCTGAATGTGAGATACTGAGAATAAAAGGCTCCACATGCCTAAAGGGAACATATAAACGTGAGTACATAACACTATTTATTGTATAGCCTTGAAGCCTGTACCTAAACTTTACTATTTAAGCAGCTACTGGATCTAATAAATCGATCTCATCCCATAATAAATCCAAACGGCAACAAGTGTTGAAAAAATTATGGATAGCACGCTAGTCAGTTAGCCTGCTGTGTCCATAATTCCCGCGCCAGCGTTCGACTGCAATGTATGTCTTTTTGTGGCTTTCCGGTAACTCGAGGAGCTAGCATTAGATAGCATGATTAAAGAGACGATGATTTTAACGAGCCACATCCACAAGCTTGTCTGGGAGAATCCCAAGGTGTTCCCAGGCCAGCCGAGAGATATAATCTCTCCAGCGTCTCCTGGGTCGGCCCTGGGGTCTCTTCCCAGTTCCCTGAAACACCTCCCGAGGGAAGCGTCCAGGGGGCATCCTAATTAGTTGTCCAAACACCCTCAATGGTCATTACCCAAAGTTAATGGCCACGGGTGGGGGCGGGAACGTAGATTGACCGGTAAATCGAGAGCTTCGCCTTACGGCTCAGCTCCCGCTTCACCACGACAGACTGGTTAAGCACCCGCAACACTGCGGATGCTCCCCCAATCCGCCTGTTGATCTCACGCTCTGACCTACCCTCACTCGTGAACAACATCCCGAGATATTTAAACTGTAGGAGTTTTGGCAGACACACACCCCTGACCTGGAGCGAGCAGTCCACCCTATTCCGGCTGAGAACTATGGCCTCAGACTTGAAGGTACTTTCTAAGATCCAAACAAAGTCCGGCTTTGGCCATTAACAGCTGTGTATTTCGACTCGAAGATACACGCCACACGGAGTTTTTGGTTCGAAACAAGGTAAATGTACCATACCTGTCAACCCGAGGTCGTTGGCAATCTTACAAATAGTGACTTATGCCCTTACAAATTGGTGACTAATCTTACAACGTTTTATAGAGCGTGCAGTATGAAACAAAAATAAAACTCAATTTTTAAAATCAGAGACTACAAGATACTTGACGGATAAGATCAGGTGTTGTCCGCGCATGGCAGCCCATAGGGGGCTGTGTGAGTCAACTTCATTTATTAGAAGTCGATTGGAATGACTCTCACTTTTGAACTGAACTGTGAAATTACCTTCAAAATGTACGAAATCTGGACCGCATACTAACAACAAGGATTGTCTCAGGAGTGATTTGTTCGAGGATTCAAGGTAATAATTAAATTTTTCGTACAATGCATGCATTTTGAAACGTCGTGAAAAAAAATCAATGGGAGCGTCATTCTTTGACAATTTTATGTAAAATAACTGCCCGGTTTTTGCTTTTAACTAATCGAGACTGTTTTACGTCCATATCTATAAAGAATTGAGTGATTTAAGCATTTATTCACAGGAATTTTGAACGGAAAACGCCATTGTCGCAGCCCCCTTATCACAACAAAGCTAACGGACGAGCTTAATCCTTCGACAGATTTAAGTTAAAGTGAACTCAAACTGCCCGTTTGTTTTGCTTTTAACCAAGAATCCAGACTGTTTTACGCCCATATTTATAAAGAATGCAGGGATTTAAGCATTTATTCACAAGAAGTTCAACATAAAAACCTCATTGCTATGGATTTGTGGTAAGGCAGCGCCAGAGTAAACTTTAAAGACGAGCCATTTTTACGTGAAGTAAATGCTTCCTGCACGGTTTCCTTTGCTTTTAACCAAGAATCGAGAATGTTTTACATCCATATCTATAAGAATTTAGTGATTTAAGCATTTATTCACAAGAATTTTGAACGGAAAATGCCATTGTTGCAGCCCCCTTATCACAACAAAGCTAACGGACTAGCTTAATTCTTTGACAGAGTTAAGTTAAAGTGAACTCAAACTGCCCGTTCATTTTGCTTTTAACCAAGAATCCAGACTTTTTTACGCCCATATCTATAAAGCATCCAGGGAGTTAAGCATTTATTCACAAGACGTTCAATGTAAAAACCTCATTGCAGAGCTGCCAACTCTCATGCTTTGAGCATGAGACACACGCAATTGCCTGTTTTCTCACGCACACACGCCACACATCCAATTTCTCACGCAAAAAAAAAAAAAAATCTGATTTTGGGCCGAGACTCGTTTGTTTCTTTTTCAAACTCTCCGACAGTAGATGGCGCTACTCGCCACTGTAACTCTATTTGCTGCATAAACATCCTAGTTGCGACAGCAGAAGACCTTCAAGAAGACAATCGTGGGAAAAACTCGAATGGAAAAAGAATCTCTGAAGAAAATCATATCCAAGGGCGTTGGTTTGCATAGGGACGGTAGGGACATATCACTACCAACTTTTCGGGATGCTTAAATTGTCCCCACCAACTTTTACGCAACCTTATTTGCATTATATAATGACTTCAATTATATAGATAATTTAAATTGTCATCCCATGTTGTAAGGATAGAATTAACCCTACCAATATTAAGTGAATTAAAGTACTTTCAATATGTTGAGACTTGCATTGACCCCTCTTCATTTGCTGAATGTGCTAGTCCAAAAATCCCCCTCAAACGCAAGTTTGATTGGCTGATTACTTGACATTTACGCACGTTCACAGCCGCTGTTCTGTCAAATTTTTCACCATGATACTATTTTGCTCCCGAAGCTTTTGTGGTGGTGAATAAACACCATTACATTACATTACATTCAAAGTTATCATAACTTTGAGAGTCCAATAACAAAATAAACAAGTGAATATTAGATTATTTTTTTTGCAAGAAAGTAGCTCTACCGATTTCACCAATGAGACCTCGCAAAAATAATCACATGACTCCATTATACCAATCAGACACAAGCTTGCCATTATAGCTTAACGCCAGCCTGTTCAATCATGTGTCTTTAGCACCGTAAAAAATGAAGTATTTGATATTGAACGCTGCTCTCAACATGACTCGAAAGTGCGGATTTCAACCTCTCTCTCAGTTTTTATTTGGCACTGATTGACCATGGAACACAGGATATATGCTCATTTTAATTTCTAAATAGTAATTCTGAAGGAATTCTTCACTATTCAAACTAGGAATTATTTTCTCCACCAGAGGGCGTCAATGCTCTTTGGACGAATAATGCCTCATTTATGTTTGTTTTTTTTCTCATTGGAATTCATTCATTCATTCATTCATTTTCCATGCCGCTTTGTCCTCACGAGGGTCGCGGAGGTGCTGGCGCCTATCCCACCTAACTACGGGCAGTAGGCAGGGGACACCCTGAACTGGTTGCCAGCCAATCGCAGGGCACAAGGACACATACAACCATTCACGCACACACTCAAACCTACGGACAATTTCAATGTATCTTTTTTTTTTAAATTTCTTTGGCTTAATGTGGTTATGTAATGTGTTATTGTCCAGTATCATTATAACAACAGTTCATATACCATTGTTTAAAAAAAAAAATGATACAAAAATAAGCAGTTACTCAAAATGTTACTCTTACTTGAGTATTCTTTTCACTATACTTTTTACTTGTACTTGAGTACATTTTATGGATGACTACTTTTACTCTTACTTGAGTAATATTATTTTGAAGTAACGCTACTCTTACTTGAGTAAACATTTTGGCTAAATTTAAATTTGCTTATAAAATCCAGACACTGGTGTACCACCTAAATAAACCAATACATATGCAATGCAAAACTTCACCTTCTTAAAACGGAGAAAAAAGCTTAACTTCCCTTGTTTTCAGTGTAAATCTACTAGAAATAAGTGAAATTATCTGCTAGTGCTTCAAGTAAATTTTACTCAGGTTTCTTGAAATAAGAAAAATACTTAGCTGAAAATAAGCTTAACAGACTTATTTTAAGCAAAACGTTTGTATATTTATTTATTTATTTTAAAAACTTGTTTGTCAGAAATGGTCTTAATTCAAGAATAGATATAGTTAAAAAACATTATTTGAAAGCATTTTTTTCTTGATTTTGGTGAAAAATGAACCAGTTCTAGTTGTATGGCCTTAATAAGAACAAATACTGTAGTAATAGTAATATTAAAGTAAGTGGGAGAATCTGATGCATTAATCTGTTAACCAGCCTTTAACACTCAGAACAAGATGGGGAAAATTATTCGACTAGATTTAAGAAAAATTATCAGATTAAGACGTTATAAATTTGCAGTGCGGAAGTTAAATACATTTGTATTGATTTCTTTGCATTAATAATTTAACCTATCAATTAATTTGGTTCACATTGGTGAGAAGTGTAGCCGTGACTGCCGTTCACCCAATCTGCTTGATCTTATTAATGTCCCGTCTCAAGCAAAAAGTGTACATGGAGGTTATGCTGTTATTTCGTCCCTACCAATATTGAGACCAAACCTACGCCCTTGGTCATATCCAATTGGAAGATTACAGAGATTAGGTATGTTATAATTAGTGACATATATCGTCAATTAAGTACCCACTCTTTTAAACTTTAAATCTTGCAAGAAATTTGTTTGTGTTTGTTCGTGTGAACTTGATTTTGTGTTGTAAATGTAAACTCAGTTCCCATAAGATCATGAGATCATCTTGTTAGCCTCGTAGTATTGCCTACTGCAAGCATGCTCAAAACATCAGCTCATTGTTTATTTAGTATTAGGCAGTGTTCACACTTGGCCTACTGAGCGCCTTTTGAGCGAGTATTCTAAACGAGATTCTATCTTAAACGTCACCACACATAACGGTTTGTAACGTTGGTCAACCAAATAGGCAAACGTAGTCCATCGTTAGCATTTTAATTGAATACATTAAAATGCGATTAAAATGCGGCTGAGCGTGAGACACACGCAATTGCCTGTTTTCTCACGCACACACGCCACACATCCAATTTCTCATGCAAAATTTTGGTCTTCCCCAACAAAATTTAATTCCTAGGTTTTTCTAAAAGTTGGCAGCTCTGTCATTGCTATGGACTTGTGGTAAGGCAGTGCCAGAGTGCTTAAGGACGAGCCGTTTTTACCTGAAGTAAATGCTTCCTGCACGGTTTCTTTTGCTTTTAACCAAGAATCGAGAATGTTTTACGCCCATATCTATATAGAATTCAGGGATTCAAGCATTTATTCACAAGAAATTCAACGTAAAAACCTCACTGTTTTGCTACGGCGGCCATGTTGGATTTTGTATCTCTAGATTTTATTTTAGAAATTTCTGCTCTGCGTTCATATTTAAAAACGATCGGCTTTTACGTGTTTTATTTTATGTAATATATCAATCTAATAACTTTCGGTGAAACACCATGGTCCTACACCAACCCCTACGGCAGTGCTTCTCAATTATTTTCTGCTACGCCCCCCCCAAGCAAGACGTAAATGTTTCGCGCCCCCCCCAAACTCTCTGCCGCCACTGTAAATAGTATTATTTGTCTATAAAATTACTATTATAAATACGCATCTGCCTAATATTGTGTCCTTTTTTTCTAATAAAGAAAAAAGTAACATAGATCAACTTATAATAAAGTATAACTTTATTAACATTGTTTTGTTTGTAACAGAGAAGACTTGACGTGCATCAATTTGCCTGAATTAAAAAAAAAAAAAAAAAAGTCACATTCAAACTGTAAAAATACACTCAAGGTACATTTTTGACCATTTGATACAGAAAAATAAAATGTAATAAAATCAGTAAATAATAACACATTCAAATTGATTAGAAACATTCACTCATGAGGACAATATACCAAAAAATTTGACCGAAAAAACAAAAATGAATAAAGGAAAAAAAGAGTGTCCTTGGACAGAAGGACAGTTTTTATTTTTGCTGCTCACACTCAGTATTACCTCCTTTGCAATGGTGTGGAGTCATTTTGCAATGAACATGCTAACAATGCTCACTGGTTTACTGATATAACACTGACAAAGCAGGACAATTGTTGGCAATATTCGGCACGTTTTCGCTGAAAAACAATCAAGCGGCTTATCAATGAGATTGGGGTCGAATGTCTTTAAGTGGCGTCTTAATTGATTTGGCTTCTGGCGGTCCGCTATAATTATTTTTAGACACAGTAAACAGTCTTTCCTCATCACCCACAGTATTAAAAGTCAAAGCTAAAAGGCAAACGGCACGAACAAAGCGCATTCTCGGCGTCCGAGGTAGAACCGTAGGTGAGGGCAGTCGTCGTGACGATCCCAAGCCGAAAATGGCACTTCTCGGGCGGCGACGTGAGAACCGGACAAGACAGTGGGTCGCTGCGTGAGTGAGTCCGGTCGGAAAACGGCTTTCGAAAATGGCGGCGGCGCACTGCTCTTCATATTTGTTTTCTGTGTGATGAGTGCTCTTCCTTAGTTCAAAAATACTGCACGCACTCTGAAAATGAGAGCGCCACTGCCACCCACTGAGTGGATGCGCAAGTACACTTTATTCCAGTACGGCAGAAAAAAAAAAAAAAGCATGTTCCCCGAGGTCACACGCGCCCCCCCTGGCATCGCTCTGCGCCCCCCCAGGGGGGCGCTCCCCACTATTTGAGAAGTACTGCCCTACGGTGACGGCAACAAGCAGATCTTCATCTACTTTGACCCAGTGCACCTTTGGAAGAACATCTACAGCAGCTTCTACAACAACGGCTGTATGGTGCTGCCCAGGTGTCCTGAGGCTGAGGTAAGTGGCCAGCATTATTCACGTTATAAAAAAGATTAATCAAAACACCTACAGTGCCCTTCATAATTATTGGCCCCCCTGAAAAAGATGTGTTTTTTAGCTTCAAATATTTTTTTAAAGATTAAAATAATATGGGACCTTTATGGAAAAAAAGAGAAAAATCCAAACTTCAATACAAATGCATTCATTCAGTGGGGAAAAAATCCCACATAATGAAAAAAATATTTGACATCAAATAATGTGTGTCACAATTATTAGCACCGCTGGCGTTAATACTTTGTACAACCCCCTTTTGCCAACAAAACAAGGTCTGGGGACTGAGATAGCCATGGGAGGAGCTTGATTTTGTGTCTGGTGAACCATTTCTGTGTAGATTTGGCCATATGTTTAGGGTTATTGTCTTGCTGAAAGACCCAGTGACGACCCATCTTCAGCTTTCGGGCAGGGGGCAACAGATTTTGATTTAAACTGTCCTGGTATTTCAAAGCATTCATGATGCCATGCACCCTAACAAGGTTCCCAGGGCCTTTGGAAGCGAAACAGCCCCACAGCATCACTGACCCACCCCCATACTTCACAGTGGGTATGAGGTGCTTTTCAGCATGCGCATCTTTCGTGGCACGTCAGTTAGAGTGTTTGTTGCCAAAAGGCTCAATCTTTTTTTTCCCACACAAAAATACACACGGTCCCAGGCTTCAACTGGGGCCGTGTGCTTTGGTCAGATGAGACCAGATTATTATGTTTCTGATGTGAAAATTGAGTCATTCATTATCTGTTGAAAACTTGCAGTAAATTAAAAAAAAAAAAAATTAAGATGCTATTTTGGGCAAAAACATTTATGTTTAATAATGCTATTGATCCTGAAAATATAGGTGATTATCTCTCCATTTGGTGATTTTTGTGCATCTAGTGTAAAATCTGAGAATTTTATAGCCATTTTAAGTTATACTTCTATTTTAAAAAAAATAATAATCGGGATTTTATAAGGGAACGACTTTGAATTTTTTTATGCCGCCGCTCATGGAGACTCATATATGGCTAAGGTAGGTGCCTGCTTTGGTTTTAGGTCAGTAGCAGCTTTAATTTTGAAAATAGGCCCCCTACGGTTCGGCCCATGTCCCGTGTCCTGTCAAGTATTATGAAGTCTATGTTTAAAATAATATGAATTTTGTTGGTAATATTGTCACATATAACCTGGTGCAATCAAAGAAGAATCAATATCTTCAGTGACTTTTTGTTATAATTGTATGTAGCACTTTTGGCAATTTCTATCATGTCTTAATGGCTGCACATCATGGTACTTCAGCTCGCAATTCAGTTTGACTTGAAGGTAGTGCGTTAGTGTGTCCAATTATGAATTTAAAATGTCAATTGATAAAATGAACTTACCGATGCAATCTTTGAGTCAGGAAACATTTCTTTTGCTAATTCTAAGAAGTGATCAGCAATAGTTGCAGGCAAATTGTGTTCGGCAACAAATTGGCAGAAGTAAACCTCCGATTTCGTCACTTTTCATTCTGCAGACTTCATCTTTATGACCAGTGTTATTAATATTACTCTAAAAA
This sequence comes from Corythoichthys intestinalis, assembly GCF_030265065.1. NCBI lineage: Eukaryota > Metazoa > Chordata > Actinopteri > Syngnathiformes > Syngnathidae > Corythoichthys > Corythoichthys intestinalis. The sequence goes on along the minus strand of NC_080409.1, from coordinate 3,575,343 downwards.
AGAAATTAATTACTGTTACAAATTACTTCTCCTAAAAGTAATTGAGTTAGTAATTCAGTTACCTGAATGAAAGAATAATTAGTTACTTGGCAAAGTAACTGGTGTTACCTTCCATGTTTTTTTTTTTTTTGGAAATTATTATTTAAAATAAAAATAACATAGTAACCTTTGCTATGTCTGGAAGTCATTTCATGTTGTGAATCAACTGTTAAAGTTGTTAAAATTGCTCCCGCTTTTGCATTAGTTCCCTTCTGTCTACTTTCGACTTGAGAAAGTTTTAAAATGGCTTCATCATTTAAAGATCGATTCTACTCGAGATTTTACCGATTTAGGAGTATTTTAGATAAAAAGTTGCTTAGGTCCGTTACGTAGGTTCACTACAACAGAGCCTTTCTGAGAAGTCTACTCCTTTAAAATGGTGGCTGTTTGCTAACGCGGCCGAGTCTGTCATTTCGCATGTAATTCTATATGCATGTGATATCTAGGCGTAGATTGTGGGCTGTCGGCCACAGTCAGGAAATATTGGAGCCACCTACCCTAGCATTGAGTTTGCAACAGCGTCACTACACTCTTCCGTCCTTCCCACTCCCGCTCTTCTCTCTCCGTGGCTCTGACTTTTCTGCCGTCATTAAACCAATTTTCATTGTGCGGGATTAAAATAAATAAATAAATATATCGATTGCTTTCACACACATCCAAGCAGTCCATTTCATTCAGGAGCATAAAATACCGCGGAAAATACGAAATAAAAATGCTTTTTGCTGTCATCGGCACTTTAAGCTTTCCAATGATGTATTACACATGCATAAAGGACAATTTTGAAATCTGGCCAAATTGAGGGGTCGCAGAGCTTCAAACCACCTCAGTGTCTGAGGAAAACAAAAACAAGTCTGAAGAAGCAGTTTCTGCTCTTGCAACCCGCTTTAAAATAAACTGCTGTATTTTAAGCCAAAAGAACTGTTGTGTTTGATAAAACGGTATGTTTCTATGCTGCCATAGCAGTATTCCGAACTATTTTTAATTTGTCCGTTTTATACTGGAGACCCCCATTTACAGACTCAGCGCAACCGCTATTGTTTGAGCACAGCCATAAAAAGAAGGAAGGTTGGTCTGGAGCAAGTCAATAGCGATAGCTGCTTGGCATGCAAAGTAATCTCACGTGTGATCACACAACACAGAGTGTAGTGAGTGTCAGGAGAAAAAAAGGCTGCGTTCAGTGTTACTGAACCGTTAAATGGTATCAGCACCCTGTTTGTTGGTACCCGCCGAACCGATACCACATATTCGGGCTGGATCGGCTCCCCCCCGCGTATCGGTGCATCAGTAGTCATTACTGTTTGAAAATGTGTTATTTATTAAATTGGCATGTATATTGTAGAATTATTTCAGGTAAAATAAAAAAAAAGAGGTATAGCTGCATATGATGAACGAGCAGCAATAAAGCGAAGTACTGACAACTCACAAATAAATAACGTAATCTAATTCATTCAATTTTAGTATGGCAAACTCAAAATTTACACAATTTACTATAATCCAATTATAAAGGTTAATTGAGTTTTTAAAAGGCAACAAGTTAGCATTTTTTTTTCAGCAAAGTCAATTTATCATATTTTACAGTGCAGATTTGAAAGTCAGCAATCTCTCTTGACTAATTCCTTTAGCAGAGGGGTTTGAAATGCACTAACTAAATGTGAATACCAGTCTTTTCGTTACTCATCTCAAGCCTTATGGCCATTCAGCAACAAGACGATTAGCACGTTTCTCTTGATTGAAAGAGTGAACTATTGGTCCACAATTATTGTTCTTTGCAATGGCTTAATATATGCTTTGGTCCATGTATGTTAACCATCTCAATTCTTGCTGACGTTGTTGTTGAACCTCCGTCCGATTGTTACACATTTCTTTATTAAGGTTGGAAATTGATTGCTTGCAGTGCACTGAACAAAGTAATTGGTGGAGCAGTCAAATGTATTTAATAAATGTAAGTGCAAATTGTTACATATGGATTTACTTGATAGAATCAAGATTTACTTGATAGAATCAAGCAGTCAAATTTACTTAATAAAAGTAAGTGCAAATTGTTACAATGATTTTATCAAGTAAATCCACCAGTTATTTTTTTAGTGTGTTGTGTCATCAACAAATGAATTCTGACATTTCCAAATGATGGACCTTAGTATAGTCATCAAAAAGAAAGAAAGAAAGAAAGAGAGAAAGAAAGAAGTAAAGAAAGAAAAAGAAAAAAAGAGCGAAAAAAGAAAGAAGATGGAAGGTGGTTGCAATATTTAAAAAATGATAATAATGAGGGCAATAGAGTCTTGAGTCGTTTGGAAAAAAGCTCATTTTCAGCATTTTTAACCACATCCACAGGTGCGGGCGCCGAGCGGCCAACAATTTCATCAACGCGTCTATCTCAGAACTCATATTTCTAAACGACAATTCATCTGCCAACCTGCTGTGTGTGTGTGTTTAGCCACGGTATCGTGTCAATCAGTTATTAATTACTACTAGATGCGCCCCCTCCCCACATGCCAATACGCATTTCAAGCACGCAAACACACATATACTCGCCACCACTTCGGTCCATGTTGATTGCGGTATATAAGCTGTCTTTTCTGTGCTGAGTAGAGCACTATCTATCCGTCTTGGGCACGTTCTGCTTGTTGACCTGTGGAGCTTCCTGCAGAGAGGCGAGAAGAGGAAGGATAAAGAGATGAATTTTCGATGTGCGTAATTCTCATATCTCAATTGAAAGTATGATGATTATTAACAAAAGGTCATAAAGAGAAGCAAATTGAGCTAATTTGGCTTTTATGTGCTTGCTTAGTTGTTTGCATGTGCCTCAGCGATAACAGATTGGTTCGCATGCAATAGATTTCAAACAATATATTGATTACATATAGCAATAGTTTTAAACGACTAAGAAAGTGTATACAATTTTAATGTTACGTCTAATGCATTTCATCCATTAAAATCCTATCCTCAAATTCAATTACTGCCGGAGTTATAACATGTACGGTATAAATGTATGCGATCTTGCATTTTCCAATCTCGAAGTGTTCTAGAAAGTAATCATATGACTGTTTTGGGAAAATGATCTTTGACTCTGCAACATTTTCAACACCGCTTGTGCTAGAGCCTATCCGAGCTGACTAAAATGGTTTCCAGTCAGTCGTAGGACACACACATGAGAAGGAAAACCATTCGCACTCACAAACACTAGCACCACCACAGACTCACCAGAGTCAGCCAAACGACATGCACCTTCAGTGACTTCAGAAACGACATATTCCAGAAAGGTGACTGTTTAGTGTAGTAAATGATTTCTGACTCGGCAACAAATGTTCAAGTTTCACAACAGGATAAGGTTAATTGAGATCATTTTAAAGTCGGTTCGCACCTAAGCGCAGCGCTGATATTGGTGCAGCATTCGTCGCTGCTACGTGACGTCACCAGTAGTCTGCCCTTCTCACAGTTGGCTCCGCGAAAAGCAACAGTCTGCTGCTTTCACTGCCTCGCGAATGCAAGGGGGAAAAGTTTCTTCCAGAGTCACCATGGCCCAGATATAGGAGTTTTCTTTCTCTCCTGGGAAACCAGAAACGCGAAAACCTAGTTTTTTTCTTCGATTTCATTTTCTCAAACATTATTTTGATCTTCACCTCCCCCGATCTTCAGTTTATGTGATGCCCGCCGAGATGTTTAGCATCGACAGTATCCTGTCCGGACGGCCGCGTTGTAAGGAGCCGCTGCTGCTCCACCGGAGCGGCCAAGTCGTGCTGCCCGGGTGCTTGAATGACTCTGTTTATACAGACTACAATGGATTGTACGCTTCTACGTGCGCCCCCGCTGGTCCCGGAGTTCAGTCTATGAACGGAGCCAGAGTCGGATATAATGGTTATTATTATGGACAGCTCCACGTTCAAGGTACGGGAGGGCTGCCGTGCTGTGGTGCAGTACACAGCCTCGGCCCACAGCAATGCCCGTGCATCATGTCAGGTACGACATTCTCTGCTTTCTCATGTTTCCATTTTAACCATCGTGCATTCTGTACATTCAAATGTTTTATTACGAATGTTCAGAATGCAGAAAAATCAAGATACCCCGAGAAAGTTTTGGCCTCTTCCCCCTAAAACTCACCTTAAATTCTTTAGTGATTAAATTTGGAAAGTATTCATTAAGATGTCTAATCCCAATTTTTCCAACGACACACCACATATTCATCTACAAAGTGGGTATATTTAAAGACCAATCCATCAGGCTTGTGTGCAACAATTGGGTACACAGAGATTTGCCGCTCAGCATCCATCTCATGCGAAAATATGGAAACTGAGTGCTTAACGACTAATGTCCTTGAATAGGCTGCAATAACCCACCCAAAAAATTGACTGCATGGAGCAGACTGAACGAAATATGAAAACAAAAGAACGGCTTAATTTGGGTTTATTTAAAAATACTGTGTCATAAAGGGATCAAGGGTTAACCTGTTGTCTAAAATGTTATTATTATTATAATTATCAATAACTATTTTGGTCAAGATCACCCAAGTAGCTGGTCCCATTTTAATAACCCATTTTCAAGTGAGATTTTTGGCAATATAGAATTATCCCACCTTTGTTAGTCAATTTGTTCCAAAATACATGTAAGGATGCAGCATGTTTAACCCATTTCACGAGCGCTATACCGCATTTGCCACGCAGGCTATGAAAGTACGGGCTCGGTGTTGGTCTCGCCAGTGCCGAACCACATGATGTCCTACGTCAATATGGGCAGTTTTTCACGGAGTGACCTGCAACTTCTCAACCAACTGCACTGCCGCAGGAAGCGAAGACACCGAACCATCTTCACCGACGAGCAACTGGAGGCTTTGGAGGGCCTCTTCAGTGAGACCAAGTACCCCGACGTAGGCACGAGGGAACAACTAGCTCGCAAGGTCCATCTCCGAGAGGAAAAGGTCGAGGTCAGAACAAATGAATTTTTCTTTAATTTAGCTACTATTTTTCGTGCGTGTATATCTATGAAATGGCTTTATTATCACTTTATAAAATAATTGTTTTGATTATTTCATTGTAAAAATTCATTTTTAAATTATTTTGATGACGAGATCATAATTATTCAATAAAATAATTAGTACAGGCTTTGAGATGTACAGCGAGCACTCCTGGCGAAATTGAACAGGTTCAGCAGATTCGAAACCCAAAATCTTATTATTATTAGTAGTAGTAGTAGTAGTATTACAATCTTGAGCCTTGTAATGCTAACATGCATCAAATATATGCATATGTGTGTTCGCGCATTTGTGTAAATTAGTATAACAACACGAAAGGGACGTGGAAAAGAGCAGCGGAATAAACTACAATTTGGTCTGGACCAGACGATGAAATCTTAATTAAAAAAAACAAAACAACAACAACAACAACAACAAAAACAGGTCGGTAAATTAATAAAGTTGAGCCCAAAAAATAAGTTAAAATACAAATTAAAATGGGTCTTTGCTAACAGTCATCTAATTTGCTACTGTGATACTATTATATGCTACTATAATATTGTCTTTATAGTCGAGCTCTAATTCATGTCGCTATGTTTTATTTAGTATAAATTGATATGACTATTTTCTACATACAGATTGTTTAAATATTTTGTGATATGCCTTATTTATGTTTTTTTTTTTATTAACAAATATATATTTAAATGAACAAAAATAATAAATGGGCACAATTAAAGTTATGCTTTCTTATCAGGTGTGGTTCAAAAACAGACGTGCCAAATGGAGAAGACAGAAAAGGTCGTCGTCGGAGGAATCAGAGAACGCTCAGAAATTGAACAAATCTAATAAAACGTCCGTCGGACAAAGCAAGGAGCGCAAAAATGAAGTTGACTCTGACTGAATTGAACCATGAGCGTTTCGCTGGATCAGTCCTATTGGTGAATGTGTTGCACAAATGTACATATTCCAGTTGTATTATGCGTTGTCTATTTATATCTTATTTAAGTTTGAATGTTAAGAGAATTAAGAGACGCAAATGTCCAGTGTCTTTACTCTCAGTTATGTTACAATGCTATACACGTGACACCTCTATATTCATGTTGTAATTCTGATATCAGTTGTAAAGTTGAGTTCACTCTGTACACCAATTATGAAATTTGTCTGGGAAGAGCTTCGAAATTCACGTAGTCGGAAAATGACACTGGCGTGTCCGCTTTCATCTTGTAATAACAAAAAATGAGGACGTTGATTAAACATTAAAATATCCTAAATAACCAGAAATTGTCTGATTTAACTGCGGTTCGGTCCGGGTTCAAGGCACATCGGTAAACTAACAGAAAATGTTCATTTTACAACAATGACAAGGATAGAGGATGACAATATATTTCACTTTAGGTCGATGCCATCATATAAAAATACATTACTATTTATATAGGACCCCGTTTTTAATTTAAAAAAAAAAAAAAATTAATTATTTTTTAAATTGGTTATGAACATTAACGTCCTCGTAATTTTCAAGGATATGAGGGGGCATTTGAGTCACCTTATTATATATTAATAGTCTGCAAATGATGTCCAACAGGGACTCCATTTTTGTGCAAATTTCATTTTTAAGGCTCTTAATTCAAATCTCGGCTTGCAACGGTGTTGAAATGTGCATCCTATTCCTTGCTTGCTCGCAGCTAAACGGGCTCCAGCTTGCATCACAAAAAAGTCCTGTTAATTGGTTAAATTTGATTGTGAAAGGTTGTTTGTATGCAGCTGTCGATCGTAGCCAAAGTTCACTGCGGGTTACCCTCAAATCCAACCCGCTCGGATGAAGACAGCTAGATTAGGACGGATGTTGCACTAGTAATTATTAAAATCAAATGAATTTATCAAAAATAATTTCTAACTTTACATAAATTCAATGAGCGATGGACGAGCTAAATAGTTTCTTTAATTGGATAATTAATAGGATGTGTTTAATTAATTTTTTATTGGTCAAGCTAAAATGTGTTTATCATCACAATTTACGCTGATCGCACTGAAAAATATTTCAGTAGTTTCTCTTTGAAATAGAATTTAGATAAACGATGACCAACAAGCACTAATAGATGATTTAAAAAAAAAAAAAGAGAGACGAAAACAAGTAAACAAAAGGGCATTATGGTGAAATGTTTATCGCTAATAGTATATTTAAAATTGCGCAAATATCTGATATAAGAATAGTAAAAATGGCTTATAAAATATTTTAATGTTACAAACAAGTGATAATATTTGATTGAAAAGATTTCCGAATGTTTCCAATTACTGTATACTGAGTGTTTGTATGATTCACTTGGCTGAGGGGGAAGGGATCGGCAAACATTTTTTTTTTTGGGGGGGGGGGGGTGGTCTTCAAGTGGTTCTTACGCATCCTTGTCGTACACAAAACCCGTCTGTGGTTCTGACGTTGTCACCCGTACTGTAAAAAAATAAATAAATTGATTGAATTTGAGATTTCAAGTGAACCATTTTCACTGTTTTTTTAGGTTAATGGAAAACTCAGTTCGACAAGTTAACGCTTACACACAATGCTTATGCAGTTGAAGTAGTCGGAATACAACATGGGACTTTAGTTTAGGTAAATAGTGCGTGTGTCACTTTATTGCGCACCAATGTTCCCTCTTTTACAACCGGTATTAAACCCAACTGAAGGCACGCAGCTCTTTTGAGAATTGTAGCAAGACATGCAGGGCCGGAGTGGGACTCATTTCAGCCCTGGAGTTTCATGCCACAGACTAGCCCACTTTATATCATGACCTACCATATTGAAATAATGTATTTATAATCTACCATATTGAAATAATGTACTTATAGTACTGTCAAGCGATTAAAATTTTAATTGTGATGAATTGCATGTTGTCCATAGTTAACTCGTGATTAATAGTATTTTTTTCCTAATGCAAAAATTATATAATTAATTACAGTATATATTTTAATTTTGAAATACTTATTGGCACAGGAGTTGACCTACAGTGCTGGCCAAAAGTATTGGCACGCCTGCAATTCTGTCAGATAATGCTCAGTTTCTGCCAGAAAATGATTGCAATTACAAATGCTTTGGTGGTATATCTTCATTGATTTATCTTGCAATGAAAAAAAAACCCAAAGGAGAATGAAAAAAAAAAATTAAATCATTAGCATTTTCATTCAGACGCCGACGGATAGTTTGGGTTGACACTGTCGTACACTCGGACTGCAGGAGAGCTTGAACTTGTTTGGATGTTAGTCGAGGTACTTTATCCACCATATGCACAATCTTTCACTGAAATCTCTTGTCAATTTTCCTTTTCCGTCCACATCTAGGGAGGTTATCCGCAGTCCATTGGGCTTTACACTTATTGATGACACTGCGCACGGTAGACACGGGAACATTCAGGTCTTTTTAGATTGACTTGAGATTGCCCATGCTTCCTCACAATTTTGCTTCTCAAGTCCTCATATAGTTCTTTGGTCTTCTTTCTTTTCTCCATGCTCAATGTGGTACACACAAGGACACAGACAGAGCTAAGTCAACTTTAATCCATTTTAACTGGCTGCAAGTGTGATTTAGTTATTGCCACCACCTGCAAGGTGCCACAGGTAAGTAACAGGTGCTGTGAATTACACAAATTAGAGAAGCATCACATGATTTTCAAAGGGTGCCAATATTTTTGTGCTGCCCATTTTTGGATTTCTGTGTAAAATGATAATGATTTTTTTTTCATTCTGTTTTGTGGTTTTTCATTGCAAGCATAATAAATGAAGATATTGCTACCAAAGCATTTGTAATTGCAATCATTTTCTGGGAGAAATTGAGCATTATCTGACAGAATTGCAGGGATGCCAATACTTTTGGCCAGCACTGTAAGCTCTCACCTTACATAAGTCAAATTTAAGCTTAATTAGAAACAAAAGTTGGGCAACTTTAAACTTGTAAAGATAGAATAAACATCAGTTTTTCCCAAATATGCTGTCGTGTCAGCAGTCTCCCCATGTTTTTCTGAACTGTTCTGAGACTGTGCTCAGGACCCTTTTGCACGTGTTTTGAATGACACACGTGGCAACAAAAACAAAGCTTGCTAATTCTTTTAAGTTTGTCATTTTAATAAAATGGAAAATCTTTCAATCTGAAAAGTTACAACAAAAAACTGCTTGAGATATGTCAATTTGCATGTAAAGGCTCAATCTAAATTTGTTGGTTTAATCATTATGTTAAATTTCCAAAATGAAAAACTTATACTTGCAATTCTAATTATTCAGGTAGTACTGTAGATACTTTAAATATATCATTCGTTATCACTGATTTATTATTTATGACATAAAATGACAAAACAAATTAAATTATATAAATTGATTGAACTCACTAAAGCAGCTGACTTCCAAAGCACTCATACACTTCATCTGTATATAAGTATAAATATTAGTTTTGGCAAAGCAAAGGACCGTCTCTAAAGTGCTTGTCAGATGATCTGTTTGAAAAATAATTTTGACCCATTATGAAATAATTAGTAGGATTCTTGTTCATCTCATTCAGTTTTGTTGTTTTGTTTCATTGCTTCACTACGGAGCCCCTAAGGCAGTGTTGTCCAACCTATTCGACATAGGGCTGCAGTGGGATCGGGTTTTTGTTCAAACCCATCATGAGGACAGCCTTTCACCAATCTGGTGTCTCACAAGTGTAATCAGTTGATTGCAGTCAGGTGCTGCTTGTTTTAGCACAAACTTCATTGGTTAAACTATCTGTGCTCGATTGGTAGGAACAAAAACCAGGACCCACAGCGGCCCTTGATGACAGGTTTGGACACCTATGCCTTAAGGCAGGGGTGGGCAAACTATTCCACAAAGGGCCGCAGTGGGTGCGGGTTTTTGTTGCAACCCATTAAGAGGACACATTTTCACCAATCTGCTGTTTTACAAGCGCAATCAGTCGATTGCAGTCAGGTGCTTCTCATTTCTGCTGAAACCTCATTGGTTATACTATCTTTGCTGGGTCAGTTGGAACAAAGACCAGGACCCACTGCGGCCCTCGAGGACCGGTTTGCCCACCCCTGCCTTAAGGTGATGTGGAATGAGAAAAAAAGAGGAAGAAGAAGAGGCAAAAAAAGCAACAACAAAAAAATAAAATAAAAATTCACATTGAAGGAAAAAAAAAAAAAAGTACATCGAAGCAAAAAAAAAAAAAAAATCTTGGAAGATAATTGTGCCCCCAGGTTTTTGTGTTTTGGAAGTCGGAGAGATCATGGGGGAGGACTTGGAACGGTTTTTGCAGTCAAAAGATATCCTTCACGTGCATATTAAGCGCATGACAAGAGACAAGGTGCGTATTCACACTGTCAATGTAATCGAAGTCTAAACAGCAGCATGAACATGGACACTTAATACGCTACCTTTGTATGTATGTGTTTGTGTGTGTGGGGGGGTGTAGGTGTGTGTGTGTTGCATGTATCGTTTAAAGGGCAGGTGAAGACTTCAATTCATGAGTGTTTTAGTTGGTTAAATTATAATGAATGCATCATTAGCTGTCTCAAACCTCACATTTCCCCAAATTTTTTTGAATTGACCGTGTATAGTTTTTGAGTTGCTTCCATAGCAACACCTTAGCAACGAGGGACGTGCCTCGCTGCCAGCCGCTACCTGATGTCGTCAATTCCCGAAGTTCTCACCTGCGCTCCAATACGAAAGTATAGCTCCACCCTATCCTCGCCATATATTGCAAACATTTTCTGGGTTTTACTGGCGAGATTCATCATGCCATCTCGATGTGTAATTATGAATTGCACACACGAAGGTTCGAGACTTTATGAGTGGCCCAAAAAACCTTCTGCGAGGATTTGGACATCTTTTGTGAGAGTCAAGTGGAAGAACTTCTCCCCGGCTCCTCGATTGCGTCTTTGTTTCCAGCACTGCAGTGACGACGGCTTTGAAAGCCTAGAAGGATACAACCTTGGTTTTTCAAAGACGAAAGTAGACCTTTACTGGCACTTTGATACATTTTTCCCAGGCAAAGAACAAGCACAACAGGAACATCACAAGTTAGCCATCACCAAAAACTGCAAAAGGGGAAACCCCATCACGGAATTGGGAAAAGGCCAGAGTCATCCGCACCGAAGAAAACAAACATCAGTGCTGGATCAGGGACGCCAATGAGATCCGCAAGCGAGGCCCGAGGACCATCAACAGGGACGAGGGGGCTTTCACGCTTCTACTAAGGATGGGCGGATCGATACCAAAATATCGATATTTCGATCCAGCGCGTTAAGTTTTAGGTATCGATCCCAAAGCAAAAGTATCGATATTTGGAATAAATACAGTATATTATATTTTCTTTAGCTGTTTCTTGGGTATATTTTTGTGCACTTTTTGTAAGACTTTTGCCTTTCGCGTTCTACACGCATGTAAGCAGTGCACGCACATAAGCAGAGCACCGGTGTCTGCTCCCGCCCCCCTTTACGTCCCTATCATACGTCGATCAGCATGCTTTTCCTCTGCCCCTCTCACGAGGCACTAACACAATCACAACAAACAAACATTTGGAAGCTAGTGGTAGCATGGCTGCGGCACCGATGACGGATCATAAAAGAAGTGTGGTTTGGACATATTTCATTTTAATAAATAGCAACGAGGCTAAGTGCACAGTTTGTGCCGAAACTGTCAGATATTCTGGTTATACCAAAAGCCTCACGAAACACTTAAGAAATGTGCATCCCGAAGCACACGACGAATTAAATGAAAAACATGCTGCTCAAGCCGAGGAGGACACGAGAAAAGACAAGAGCACGCCGCCGAAGCAAAGCAAAGTACTTTAGAAGGGGCGATTGCGAAAGGCAGGACTTATCCAGGTAACGTAGGTGCTAATAGATAATCAGAGACGATATAAGCATTAGTGGCTGATGTGCAATATGAAACGATAAATATGGTGTTTTTGTCATCTCACATAAAAAGAACTTTGCAGCACTATTGAATATGCTTTGTAATGGAAAGTTATAGCTACATCTTGTTTGTGAAAAGCAAAGTTCATACTGCATTATATAAAAAAAAGTAAAATGGCCATAGTGACATATTCAACAGTGAAGTATTACTGTAACCTTAATGTGTGTCTCCATTTTATTAGTTTTTGATACAATGAGGACAAATCAGCCCACATCATATTCCATAGGATAGTCAAGTGAACTACAAGCAAGCAAGTTGGGTATAAAAAATATATGAATTATTACTTAATATTTTAAATACACACATCTCCACTTACTGTATTTCTAACATTAGCTATTATTCCTTTTTTTTTTTTTTAAATTGCAAGTGACTATTGTTTATTGGATTTGTTTTTAATGATCTATCTTTAGAAGGCGGTAACATGCTACTATTAATTCCGTCTTTATTAGATTCAAAATATTAAACTTAGGTAGATTAAAATTTGATCAAATACAACGTGTAGCTGGGAAATGTTCTGTGCATATGAATTTAAGGGTCATGTTTAAAGAGTGAGACTGACTAATAAGATTTTGTTGTTGATGGATTAGTTCGTAGGGAAACTGCTTTGCTAGTTATTAAAAACAGCAGTTTTTCCATTGAAATGCATATTTGACACAGAGAGACTTTTATTAGTTTTTGAGTGCTTGCTGTTTTTGTACATTAGATATCATCAGAATGGCTGAGAACTCTGCAGGGTTGTATATACAGTATATATGTGTATATATGCGTATATATATATATATATATGTATATATATAACTTCCGGTATCGATACCGGATCGGGATCCAGGCATGAAAATGGGTCAGGGGTTAAAAAGGTGAGAAAGGTGTGGAGGAAATATGTTCCGGCGTTCTGCCAAAATGTCCGCCGTCGGCAAAACGTCCTACATGTGGCGAATTTGACCATTTTAATTTTTCACATAATGCTTAATATTCGAGTTAACGGGGGTTTAATTAGTTGAAGGAGTTGATTTCAACCACCATTGACTCGTGCTAGCTTAGCCACTCCGGAGCCCTGAAACTAACAAATAACTGTCAAACTGCACAGAATTTGTTCAAATCATTTCCAACGACTAATTAAACCCCGGCTAACTCAAAGATTAAGCCTAATGTAAAAAATTCTGAACTTCCCCTTTAAAATAAAGACCATTGAATATGGCCCTTAAAATGTTGTCTATAAAAGTTTTAGAGCAATAAAACAAACAACACAAATGAATAAAATGAACAGGAATCATTCAAAGTATTTCATAATGGGTCCAAATTATTTTTCGAACAGATCATGTGACTATAGAACCTTAGAGACAGCTGTTTGCATTGCTTAGCCAAAACTACAGCTGAGGAGGCAAGATGGATATTTAGAATTTCTTTAAACCTAAGCTTTCAAAACCCTCAACAACAACTGAGCTTGAACCGAGGATTGAGCACGAGCAGTATCAAAAAGTCCTGGCTGTCGTGTTACCTGTTGTGCTGTAATTCCAAGTGGTGCTTGAATTGGATGCTTATAGCGGTGGACAGTCTTTTTGAGCCAGCGCAAAGTTTGCAGCGCACGGAGATATTTTTGTTATCTTTACTGGACAAAAAAGTGAAGTAATGGCTGTGTTTCCAGTGTGCAAATGCAGCCGTTTGTAGTATATCTCCTGCCTATTTCATTGCATCCTGGCGAGGTAGCAAGGCTATGTTGTTTTGGCCGCAAACTCCCAGCGCTCACGCGTCATGGTAATACACGTGACCCTTTTTGTTCCATCCCCGATTAAAAAATGTGACATGTGATGTCACTCCCATGACTACAGTATTCTTCATTCTACACACATTATGGGGCAATAACAAAATAGTAACACACAGGCATCAAGGAAAGTAATTTTACTCAGATTACTGATTTAGAAAAATGAACGCGTTAGATTGTTCTTTACTGAAAGAAAGTAATCAGATTAGTTACGCATTACGATACCGCGTTATTGACAACACTGCTTTTATATTACCGTTAAATACACAAGCTTGACGCTACCTTAACGGGAGCTATTTTTTCACCGGACGCTCCGGCAGTGTTCAACGCAAGCTGCAACGAACGGCAGTAACTTTGTCATACCACAAAATATGAAAACGAAAACCATTACTCACTAAATTCAATATGCTGGCAAATGCATTCATCTAAAAACAATTGGGAGTGATACTTTACCTCCTCCAGCGAATGTGAATTTGTGCTTAGTACAAGATCATCTGTCGCAATTAGCGATCTTTGACGCTCTTTTTTTTTTTTTCCTCCCCGCATACAAACTTGTTTCTCTCTCAGCGGCTGTGATTAACCTCAATGAAGTTGCTGTCCTAGCCAAGCCTTGCCTATCATTCGTCTTTGTAAGTTTTTAGTAACTTTGTGTATTGAATTTGAAAGGAAAATGTGTGTTTTGTTTCTGACGAACTTTTTCATGAAGCTAAACTGTTGAAGCTACTCACATGTGGAAAAATACGAGTGTACGTTTTAAATGTATTCATTTGGTATATTTCAGTTACCACGATTTGAGAGATCAATAAATTGAAGAATCTACGCCTTGCGTTTGGAGTGCTTGTTTTTGGGTTTGCTGGAATAGCGTCACTGACACACGCAGCATCAAACAGGGGAAGGGGTAAGCGCTGCCGCGCCAAGCTAATTCTGGCTGCATTTTCGACACATGAAAAATAACGAATACGTACTACTGTATGACGGAAAATTTTAGTGGTTTTGTAACCGCGACGTTTTCATAGCATGGTAATCCGTGAAGGTAACTGGCACATGCCTACAAACGACCCCCCCCCCCCCAAAAAAAAAAAAAAATTCTCCTCGGATCTACACGATTCACGTAGGTCATCCTTTTTGACTTCAAAACGGCGAATTTCGCCGAAAGGTGAGAGATTTTCATGCCTGGGGATCGCAATATTTGGCCTTGGTATTACTTGGTATCGGATCGATTCTAAAATCACTGGTATCGCCCATCACTAGCTTCTACTACCTGGACCGGCATCCTGGAAGAGTGAATGGTCAGCAGAGGGCGTGACTCGCCTGTCAATCTGACAGGTGAGTCACACCCTCATCCATCAGCTCATAAAGACGCGTCACACCAACACCAGTGACTCTCTGACGAAGGCGGAAGGAAGTGTTCGCCGAAACATGTCAGGTAAATAAAGCAACCTATAACTATTGTCTGGGATAAAATAAAATTTCAACTAATCTAAAAGTGTTGACAAAATGAACTCAACACAACTTTACAGTCGTTATTATTAAATGTTATGTATTTACTCAAATTTTCTGTTTGCCGGTTGATATGGCAGTAATTTCCATTATGACTAATGAGCAAATTGGCAAATATATCACTTCATATGGTGATCACGTAGCTACCTTTTTCTCTAGATGAAACGGTTTCTCTAGATGAAACGGTTGGCAGACTGAATGAAAAGACCAAACTGAGGCTGCTTAGACTTTACATCTGCATAAAAGAATGGTTTTCAACACCTCAAGTTGCTAACGCAATTACTTTTTGGGAGAAGTAATTTGTAACTGTAATTAATTACTTTTTTAAAGTAAAATTAGCAACACTGCTTATAATGTGGTGTGCCCTATATATGAAGTCAATTTTAAAATAGGCCATTCATTGAGGTACGCATTATACTCCGATGTGCCTTATAATGCGGAAAATATGGTACTATAAAAAGAACCGCATTTTAACTTGTTCTACAGCAAACAGCTGTAAAATAGTAATTGGTCTGATGGTAGCATCACTGTACTGCATTTTCATCTCTCTCCAACTGAGATTTGAACTTAGGCTGCCACTGTAGCAGTCAAGCATGTTGATCACTGAGCCTAATGGCATAGGCCATCTTCTTCACATTTTTCTTCATTCATTCACAAGTGTGTTTGTTGCGGTGCATCGTAAAGATGGAAGAAGGGTTGAAGATACTCTAATAACCTGAGTCTTGCATTTTTTTTCAGGAAGTCCTAATCTATATTGTTTGCATGACATTTAATTCAGATAAAATGTTTTACCAACTCATGACCTTAAACTACTGCTGACAATAATTTGTGTTAAAATTGTTTCAGAATCTGCATCTGAAACCAAGATTTTAAAAACAAAGAGGAATATCTGAGACTGGGAGAGCAAATTGGGAAGAAAAATCCCAACCTTCTTTTTCAACCCAAACACCCAAGAAAGAAAGACATTGACCAGGGGCAGGACACCTACACAAATGACAGAGTTTGGGTGAATCTCCCAAATTCTAATGATTTCCCCGAATTATCTTCCATGACACTTTTGAAGAAGCGGATACGGACTCGATGGATATATATACAGTGGGGCAAATAAGTATTTAGTCAACCAACAATTGTGCACGTACTCCTACTTGAAAAGATTAGAGAGGCCTGTAATTGTCAACATGGGTAAACCTCAACCATGAGAGACAAAATGTGGAAAACCCCCCCCAGAAAATCACGTTGTTTGATTTTTAAAGAATTTATTTGCAAATCATGGCGGAAAATAAGTATTTGGTCAATACCAAAAGTTCATCTCAATACTTTGTTATGCACCTTTTGTTGGCAATAACGGAGGCCAAACGTTTTCTGTACCTCTTCAGTCTTCACTTGGTGTAAAGAAATCAACTGTGGGAGCAATTATTAGAAAATGGAAGACATACAAGCCCACTGATAATCTCCCTCGATCTGGGGCTCCATGCAAGATCTCACCCCGTGGCGTCAAAATGATAACAAGAACGGTGAGCAAAAACCCCAGAACCACACGGGGGGAGCTAGTGAATTACCTACAGAGCTGGGACCACAGTAACAAAGGCTACTATCAGTAACACAATGCGCCGCCAGGGACTCAAATCCTGCACAGCCAGACGTGTCCCCCTCCTGAGGCCAGTACACGTCCAGGCCCGTCAGCGGTTCGCTAGAGAGCATTTGGATGATCCAGAAGAGGACTGGGAGAATGTGTTATGGGCAGATGAAACTAAAATACTTTTTGGTAGAAACACAGGTTCTTGTGTTTGGAGGAGAACGAATACTCAATTGCACCATACCCGCTGTGAAGCATGGGGGTGGAAACATCATGCTTTGGGGATGTTTTTCTGTAAAGGGACCAGGACGACTGATCTGTGTATAGGAAAGAATGAACGGGACCATGTATCGAGAGATTTTGATGCATACGTGAAATCCTCTCACGTCTACATGTGAGATGTGCGCACGCATATATGTGATATTCTCTCACCTATACATGTGAGACGCTGACACGCATACATGTGAAATTCATGTATACACGTGAGGCGCTCGCACGTATACATGTGAAGTCCTCGCACGTAAACATGAGACACATGCACGCATAATTTGAAATTCTCGCGCGTATACACGAGACGCTCGCATGCATATATGTGAAATTTTGTCACTTATACATGTGAGACGCTCGCACACATACATGTGAAATTTTCGCATGTAAAAATATGAGACACTCGCACGCATACATGTGAAATTCTCGTACTTATACATGAAGGACACTCACACACATAAATGTGAAATTCTCGCACATATACATGTGAGACGCTCACGCGCATAAATGTGAAATTCTCGTACGTATGCATGTGAGACGCTCGCACGCATACATGTGAAATCCTCGCATGTATACATTTGAGACGCTCACACGTATACATGTGAAACATTTTTTGCACACGTACACATGTGAATGGATGGACACGTACACATGTGAAACTGTATTTTGGGTGCCAAAGACTGTGCTACATGGCCAATCCATTTTGACTGGGAGAGCAACGAAGATCGGATGTCTAACGCTGTCATTACCAGCCTTGGAGTTAAAACTGGCATTATTTTTATGTTCCTAAACGTTTCCCATTCAGAAACTTCGACTGTCAACATGTTGCAAAAATTAAACCTGGATGGCTCAGGGTGTGTCATTGAGATTCGGCGTCTGTTGTTGTACAGCTGGCACTGCGTTAACTTACCACCACTTCCAGCGAAAGTCGACGGAACGAAGGTCAGGAGCATAGCTGCAATCAGCACCAAGCATTTTATTCATATACTGTAACACTGTCTTGCATCTTGCATAAACACACAATTTGCACTTCAGCCTCCAAGGCATATTTATTTGGCAATTGGAAATAAGGTGGGGTGGGGTGCAACACTGTCATTTTGTTTTTTTATCATTTCAAAATACAGCTCCAATGGACTTCTTCAAATTTGAAATTTTACCTTTTTCATCACTATTATGCGAACTGATATTGACTATCAAACCATACTCTGTGTAGAAGCTAAAGTTAAAGATCCATTTTTATATAGATATTCAGTAACTTAATTACTTTGGGGGGGCAAGTTAGTAGCTCATATGCTGTTTACTGAATTCTCATCCCAGAAGCAAAACAAACATTATTTCTTTTACACATTTTAAACAACTAACCAACCAAAACAATATTGCGCTCAAACCAGTGTGGATAAAATAATGATTTGTTCTTGCGAATATGCTCTCTATTGTACCATAAATAATATCTATGGAATGGGAGTTTTACAAGTATTATAGTTTTAGAACAGAAGAAAATGTAGACCTCCCATTGTAGAGAAGTTGTAGTTTGGGACATTTCCAACCCCGTAAATCCTGGTCTGCTTGCGTTGTCGTAGAGGAACTGGTGCCCCGATGCTAGGCTAGCTGCAAAGGCTACTAGTGACGGGATATGTCGTTCACTTGAGGAAACGAATCCATTCCACTTCGTTCAGTAAAAAGACTCGTTCGCCCACTTCATCCCCCCACCCACCCAAATGAATCGTTCGGTTAGTGAACGGGAAGTGACGTTGCCGAACGAATCTTCAAAGACAGCTTAGCAATATAACTGAACGGGAAGTGACATTGCTTGGTCCTGCCCCCTTTTGCACACAGGCTCCTCATCGGCCGCTCGTTGCAGATTCAGAAGTGAGTGACAGACTATATCATTCTGTTTTCGCAGGCTAGTCTCTACCCCGCTGTTGAGGGAGAACTTCCGCGTCGTCTGTCGTGGCTTGTGGTTGCATTTTGATTTAGGACAATGTTAAACATTTTCCTTTTGTGGATTTGGGCTTGGGGGCGCACGGACTTTCTCTAGCATGATACACTGCCAATGGGAAAACCCATTGACAGTGTATCAAATACTTGTTCTCCCCACTGTATATGCCTGTTATTTGTGTCTTCTTTTTAACAGCAACAAGCCTAGGGCTACGTTCATACTACAGGTCTTAATGCACGAATCCGATTTTTTGTCATATCTGCGCACTAATTCGCAGTCCGACATGTGCTGAGGAAGACGACCCGCATGCGCAGAAGCATCAAAACAAATGACCATACAATCACACATGCTGGCTGTCATCCGTCATTCCAGGGATATCATATTTTGCTTATTAAAAAGAGGACACAAATAATAGGCATAAATAATCCTTGTACAGGTTTATATTCAAAGTATATGGATCGATAGCATGCACGCACTGTTCGTGCATGTCACACACACATACGAGCAGTTTGCCCCGACTCTCGGCCGTGTAAGCAATGTTGAAATATTGCTTAAGTGGAGCAGAGAGAAAACCGATCATTCTCAGGCTTATCCTCAAACCCCTTTTTTAAAAATTATTATTACTTGTCAAGTCCGACCCTTCCTAAAAAGCCGTGTTCAAGGCAAGCTAGGCGCTAATAACGCACAGCTGCTTGATGTGTGATGGCGCGGTGTGGATTCTCTGTTAAGCTTGTTCGGACAGAATATTAATTAAAGATGAATGAAAACTAAATACTATTGAATATGTCATTATTAACATTTTAAAAATTTAAGTGACGGGTAAAAATAGATTATGACCGGATTTTTATGACCCTATCAGTCAAAATGACAGACAACGATAAAGTCTAGCGAAACCTCTGCATGGGGTAAATATCGCTGCCATGTAGCCTCCAATCAGTGAGTTATCTTCCCCCCTGCACTGCCGTCACGCGACCGCAGCTCAGCTTTTGCTTGCCCCGTAGCTACGCGCGAAAGTGTTTTAAACTACTGTAAATTTGATAGTATGTCGTCATATGTAGTCCCGAGTCTGTTGAGAAAAGTAGTACACTAAACCATGCTCGCTAGGTTTGTGTCTGTTTGAGCAGAATATGATCGGCTCCACATTAACAAATATGGGCCAAAGTCATTTCCTTTCATTTTTCGACTCATTCACCGCTTGACTGGAAAGTCAAGTTAGCAGCAAGCTCGGTCAGGAGCCGGAGGACCGAGTAAGTGAACACAAGTGACACAACTCAGTCTTGCCCCCTGCTTGCACGCTGGCTGCTTATTGGCCACACGTGAAAGTGAGTGACAGACGCTCTGATTCTGTTTCCGCTCATTCGCGATGTCAAGACTCTGCCGCTTGCTCAACGCCCTCCCACGCAGCAAGCAAGCCCAAGCTTCCTAGAACTAATCAGTGCAGAAGGTGATTAGTTCGGTCTCCTTCACCCAAAAAATTCATACAAAAAGAATGAATCGTTCACGACCAATACAACACTAAAGGCCACCCTAAGATACATTGGCGTGCCCGGGAATTGGTCTCGTGGTTCCCGCGCGGCGTGCGAGAACTGTACCACCGAGTTACCAACACTTGCAATGGAAGACGGGCGGCATGCTGAAATGATTAATCACAGGGAACACCAAGAGACAGACGACCATTGGCACCCACATTCCGTCATTGTATGACAATTCATCCCGCGCGTCCTTCGTCGAAACGGCAAGAAACCTCGATTCGTCCACGTACCGGCCTGAGGCCTTCATTTCAATGGGCTAAAAACCGGAGGAACAGTCAACGCCTACGTCTATTGCATCTGGAGCTACAATGTAGCTTATTGGTCAAACTAACGTAATCCCCCCACGACCTTACAAAATAAAAGCAGGCACATTATGTTAAATAGGAAAAGGGTGATTAAACACAAAATAAAAAGGTCCATGACACTTATTTAGATTATATGCACGTATGTATTTATTCTATTAAGAATATTGCCAAGCTTGAATGATGCTTCATACAAGTAAAAATATATCGCTTCCGCCGCAAATACGCTTATTTTGAAAAGGCCCAATACTGTTTCCTAATATATAAAGACATTTCACATTGTGTAGTGAGATTCTGTGCACACTGATTACTGAGATGCGCTTGTACACACATGTGAGATTCTGTGCAGTCCCATTACTGAGATCCTCTTATACACACAAGTAAATAACCTCTCACACATAAGACTGAAAAATATCTCACATTCCTTGGTCAAACATTTGTATAAATGCACGTGAAAACATCCGTACAGACATGTACGACTTAAAAAGCTATCAGACGTTAGTCTCGGACATTATAATGTACAGTATGTGGCGCAAAACACTCAGGCGACTTGCAAGAATTTGGCCAAATTTCAAAATTGTCCTATATGCATGTGTGATGCGTCATTGGAAAGCTTAAAATCTCAATTTTCTGAGGGAAGAAATTTTTTTAACAGGAGGGTATTTTAATTAAAAAAAAAAATTTCTAAACAGCAAAACCCTAACTGGAGGCGAGAGCACGCGAGAGCAGTAAAAGACGCCACGATTTTAATGAGATATTATCGCGTACTTACCTTGTTTCGATCCAAAAACTCCATGTAGCATGTATTACTGAGTGTCAAGACACAGCTGTCAGATTTTTAGGGGATTTAATGGGTGAAAAATGGTGATGTTACAAGGGTTGCGATGCAGAAATCGCAGACACCAAGGACTGGTTGAGATTTTCTTTTCCATATAGTTACACTTTTAAACGTTATTTTAAAAATTTTCTTTGTTTGGATCGATTATTCATCATCTAACATATTGGGGAAAATGTGACAGTAATAAAAAAAATACAATTAAGCGATAGTCATGATGTAGATAGCCGTGACTTTTTACAGACTTTTTCATTGTGACGTAATTTGTTTAAAAGATTAAAATATGCGAGTGAATAATTTTTTTAAAGTCGTTTTTTTTTTTTTTTTTTTTTAAAGTAAATACTAGACATCAATTAATGATTCTAAGCTAAAAATGACAGACATTTTGAATAATAAATATAATTACTTACCTTCTTTTTATGGCTAGGTTGAAACAAAAGCGGTTGCACGACGTCTGTAAACGGGGTTTTCAGGGTAAAACGGACAAATTAAAAATAGTTCGGGGCTTAATGCACCATGAATTTGCTATGGCAGCATATAGACATATTGTTCTATCAAACAAAACAGTTGTTTTGGCTTAAAATACTGCAGTTTCTTTTAAAGAGGAGAGCAAGAGCAAAAACTGCTTTTTCAGTCTTGTCTGTGTTTTACACTTGATTTGATTCCGATCCTCTGTGGGGGAAAAAAAAAGTGTTTTGGATGATATCGGATCACATGATCAGGGACATCTGTAGTTACATGCAGGTTCATAAAACCTCAATAAATTACAGTATTTCTGAAGAAAGAATCCACCATCAAATTGTTGCTTTAGATGGTGTGGATCAATTCACCCCCCCCCCTCCCCAAAAAAAAAAAAAAAAAAAAAATCCCTTATTAATGCAAAAGCATACAATCAAAAGTACAAAATTGTTACATACAGTATAGACAGTCTACCTAATGGTTAATCAAACCATTTTGATCAGGGGTCGGGAACCTTTATGGCTGAGAGAGCCATGTGTGGTATTGTAGCAAGGAAAGTAACAAAGCAAGCAGGAGACGTGTATTGGCTTCAATTCCTCTTTACTCTTCTTTTTTTCACACAGCATTTTAGGATGCCCTTCATTATCCTATCCAAGTGCACCCCCTAGCGTTCACTTAATTTCACAACACAACATTTTCCCTTTCTCTGAAGCAATTACTTACATTTGTATCATACAACAAACTTTGTTCAAAGTAACATTTGAATTAGTACAATAACACATTTTTGCAACCTGTATTACACAGTGACATTTGAGATGGTTAATAACACTTGTGTACCCTCATTTTAAACATGTCTTTTTAACTTCTTATTTTACCTGTAGAACAGTGACAATAATGTATTATTAATTCCCTCTATCTTACAAAACCTGCCAACCATCTTGGTGTGTTTCTAGATCTCTGGCTGTGTCTAGGAACAGGATCAGGTACATTAGGGTTTTCAGGCAATGCAAGAGAATCAATTACGGCGCCATTATTTTCAGTGGCAACGTTTACAGCTTGTTTTGGAAAGTGTGCGAGTTTTGAAACATTCCACTTACGTCCATCACTCAAAAGATAGGTGTTCTGTCCTACTTTTCTCATTACGGTCAACGGTTCTGTAAACTTAGAAGATCCTTTGGATACATGTTCTGCTCTGCGGACACGAACAGTATCACTCACTTTAAATGAAGGTTGTTTTGCTCAGATTCTTTTGTCAGTGTATTCTTTCATTTTGTTTTGTTTTCTTTTCACCGTTTCTTTCACCTGTTCATGGATTCTGTTTTTGTTAACAGTTGGAAGAATGTTTAGTTTGGTACGCATTTTCCTGTTACGGAGTAACTCAAATGGAGTAGCACCAGTAGTCGCATGAAGAGTAGCTCTATAATCGTGTAAGAACTCTGTAACAGCCTCCTTCCATGGTCTACGGTTTCTTTCAATTGTCTGTATGCACTCCTTTAGCACTCTGTTAAATCTTTCAACAGTGCCATTTGCTTTAGGATAGTACACACTAGATCTCAGGTTTTTTTCTCTCTCTCTTTTAGAAAATTTGCAAATTTCATGGGATGTGAACTGAGCACCATTATCAGAGACAAGGAAATCCGGATTTCCTTCCCTACTGAACACAGTGGCTAAAAAGCGAATCACAACTTCTGTAGTAACAGTAGAGGAGAATGCAACCTCAGGCCATTTACTGTAATAATCTGTAAATGCAATGGCATAATGACAATCCCAATTAGCATTCTCAAATGGGCCAGTGATGTCAACACCCACTTTTTCCCATGGTGTATTGGGAAATTCAACAGGTGTAAGTGGTGCATGAGCAGTAATAGCAACTTTATCACTGAATTGACAATTAATGCAAGATGAAATGACAGAATGAACTAGGTCGTCTAGTTGTGGCCACCAGTAAAGCTGACGTAACCTCTGTTTAGTACGGACAATGCCTTGATGTCCCTCATGTGCTAAATCAACTACTCTAGCCCTGAGCGAAATTGGAACAATTAGGCGGTCAGTGCCTCTCAAGACAAATGAATCATGCACCTATAGTTCATCCCGCAACTGAAGATAAGGTGCAACATACTGTGGCAGGCCTTTTTTTTGTTTTAGGCCAACCTTCTCGAATCTGCCGCCGTAATAATATAAACTCAGGACAATTTTCAGATGAAGCAGTGAATTCTGTAAGGGAAATAGCACACAGTGATTCTCTGAATATAGCAGCAGTCATGTCTGGTTCATCAGTGTCCTCATTTGTATCAGCCAGTGGCAACCTAGAAAGGCAATCTGCAGTCACATTCACATAGCCAGGGCGATATGTAACATCATAAGTGAAGCAGAGCAGGCATGCTGACCACCTAGCGATTCTCAGTAGTGAGTAGTGTCGTAAGCGCCTGATGGTCCGTGCGCAACACAAAACGACGTCCCCAGAGGTAAGTTCTCCATTTTTTCACAGCCCACACGCAGGCAAGAGCTTCACGTTCCACAGTAGAGTATTTCCGTTCAGCCGCGGAGAGAGTCCTGGAGGCAAAAGCTACAACTCTCTCAGTCTGATCAACGTGCATTTGTGTCAGTACTGCTCCCAGTCCGTAATCAGAAGCATCAGTAGTGACATAAGTAGGCAACTTAGGGTCATAAAGAGCCAAAGCAGGGCTATTCATGATCAGGCTTTTAAGTGCAGCAAAACTAGTGTCTGCTTGACTTGACCATCTGAAGTTTACATCACTAGAGTCTCTGAGCACTGCACGTGGTTCAGCAACCGTAGCAAAATCCGGAATGAACTTGCTAGACCAAGATGCAAAACCCAAGAAAGATCTCAGCGAAGATGTATCACGTGGGGCTGGAGCATTGATGACAGCTGTAATTCTATCCTGGTCCGGGTGAAGTCCATCTTTGAAAATGCTGTGTCCCAAGTAGTTCAGAGATTGTTGGTTGAACTTACATTTCTGCATGTTCAGCTTGAGGCCGGCATTGGTCAACGTGTTTAGTACTTGGGGTAAGTTATCATTACGTTCCTTTGGTGTTTTCCCATAGCAGATGATGTCATCAAGGTACGCCTGTACACCAGACAAACCCGAAAGCAGGATTGACATCATTTTCTGAAACGCTGATGGAGCAGAAGCCAAACCAAATGGCACTCTACAAAAACGGAACAGTCCATCATGTGTGATAAATGCAGTTAATATCACGACTTTCAGGATGGAGTGGCATTTGGTAGTAGGCAGATGCCAGGTCAATTGTGGAGAAAACAGTTGACCCTCTGAGATTTGAGAATAGTTCATCCATACGAGGTAAGGGATGACAATCCGCAACGATTGCTTTATTTGGTTCTCTCAAATTCAAACACATGCGTGGCTTGCGACCATCTCTCCTCTGTGTCACAACTATGGGAGAGACCCAAGGAGAAGCATCAATGCGTTCTATGATCCACTTCTGTTGAAGATCATTTAGCTCCTCTGTAACTGCCTGTCTCACTGTCAGTGGGAGTCTTCTGAGTTTTTGTTGGATTGGAACAGCATTGGGTAGTATTTGCACTTTATGAACAAAATTCTTAGCACATCCAATTTCCTGCACTAGAACTTCTGAAGCATTATTAGGTTCAGCATTTAGCATAGTAGGCTCACATTGCATAGTAACAGTGGCAGGAGTAGGCACTTGAACTTGAGAAAGACCTGTTGTTAAAATTTTCCTCCCTTCAAGTTTCATTTGTAAAGCTTCAAATAAGTCCAAGCCAAGGAGAGCAGCTCCTGACTCAACTACAACTAATGTGCCAACAGTAGAGTGACCATCATGTGTAACAGTGGCTTTCAAGCAGCCTTTTACAGCGATTTTCTCTTTTGCATATGTAACAATAGCAAATGTAGGTTCAGTTAAGACACATTTTGGAAAAAGAGTGCGGCAAATACTCTCGGAAACAATAAAACAGAAGATCCTGTGTCCACAATCAGTTCAATGTCCTTACATTGTCCATCAACAGTTACTTGTATTGTGCATAGGATCTTATCCTGTGCAGCATTGTTCATGTAAAGAACTGTGGGCTCATTGATCACAACTTCACATACCTCTTTTTGACTTGAACGACACACACGTGAAAAATGTCCCACTTGTTGCAGGTAACTTTCGCAGCTGGACAAGCAGGGTTATTAGCCAGGTGAGCAGTAGAGCCACATTGATAACAAAAGCGGTTGTTACCAGCAGGTTGAATCTTGGCAGGACCAGAAATCGTTGGTTTCTTGTTATCCCAGCAACGACTTGACTTGGGCTGTTTTTGAAGCGCTCTCACCGGAGCAGCAACAGCAGCCGCCATAGCATTAGCATCCGAAAGGACGTTAGCATCTCTCAATCCACTCAATCTGCAGCGCTAATGTAGTAGCCTTGTCTAGGGTTAACTTGCCTCGAGTAAGAGTCTGTCTCATATGCACGTATTAGCAACCCGTTCGTCCGTTTGCCACTTTGAGATAAAGAAATGAGGGACGCCCCCCCACGCGCCCTAAGCCTTACGGGCGAAAAAAAAAAAAAAAGGGGGCATCCCAAAACTCTGAAAATGCATAGAAATGTATCTATTTTTAGATGAGAAAACTTTATTGTGCACTATATGGGCATGGCAGTTTCCTTGCAGCAGACTGTTTTTTTTTCTTCTTTTTCTGCAGGTTAGTGAAAACGAAGTTAAGAATATCGTAATTAACATTTGTGTAGTTGGCACTGAATCCTGTCACGTGACCCATTGACAAGCCAAATTTCTTAAGGGAATGTTCCAGGAAAGCTAACTTCCAGCAGGTGACTCGTCTGCATTCTCTATGAAGTCCAGCATTTTGTTGGTGACCCCAGACTCTGGACTGAAGTACTGGACAGCAAGGGGAAACATCTTCCTGCTCAATTTATTCGAGGCATCAGTCTGTATGGAGAATGGGATGGATGATGATAAGATCTTGAGCACACCACCCACTGCCTTTGGACCCAGGACTTGTTTCAACAGTGCCTCTTGCTTTGTTCTCCCCAAAGTCATTTTCTTCACCATAATGGAATCAGATAAAATCATCTGATTGAGCATGTGTCCACAGTCAGCGCTATTTTAGCTCTGGCCACGTTTTAATGTGTGCTATGCCTGTGTCACCTCAGCTGCAGTAATTTAGATGGTAGGAGTGAGATGATGTCAAATTATTGCTTTAATTTTGGTATCACTATTAATCAATCAATGGATATTTTATATTGACAGTAGGAATATTTATTCAGTATTTATTTGCTGTTAATCTATTAGGAATAATTCCAAATGAGGATCATTAGTTAGCATAACAAAGTAAGATGTTCTTTATAAGTACATAAATTAATTCCATATTGATTGATAAGAAATGCATGTTTAAAAAAAAAAAAAAACATTCCTGAAAATAATCAACCATAGTAGCAACTGAAATAGCCTAGCTATGCTCCCATCAATGCAAGATGTATGAAGGTAAATATAAATATAGCCTATATGTTATCCATATACAAGAGCTTAATAACATACCAAATCAAGCTCAGGGGATGTTTCAGGTACAAAGAATTGTGACGAAGGCTCTTCTGGGATCTTATATTCCGTTTGTGTAGGTCCGTTGCAGCATGCTGTTTTACACCTCCGTGAGACAGTGCAAAAACTTTCCTGCCTGCCTTGCAGTTCGCTTTATAATCATCATCAGTGTATATCGAGCCACGGGTTACCCGAGTCTTCCCACTCCAGTCTATTTTTTGGAGACGTTTCCTCTTTTGAGGATGAGGTGGGGTGTTCTTAGCGTCTGGTGTTGAAGACATCTTTGTTTTCAAAACGCGCGGGGCGGTACACTGAGCAGAGCAAGCGATGTAACTAGGCAACGAACCCGGAAGTGGAGCGCAGTGCAGGGCAGACAGCAGCGGGCAGGGAGATAACTATCTTGCTGTCTTTAATATCTCCTGCCATTTTTGTTCATTATTGTTGGCTCAGTGTTCACTCATGAGCGCAGGTGTGTGTTTGTCTGTGCCAGACGTGCATCGGCTGGGCGCGCCGCCGGAGCCGCGGGTCGCGCGGGGTCGCCCCATGGGACGAATATGAAATACGGGATAAACTGCGTTCCGTATTGAACCAATACGGAACACAACTTTTAATACCCAATTACGGAACGATTCCGTATTTTAAGGGACGGGTGGCAAGCCTACACGTCGCGAAGCTAGGAATTCTTTTACCGTCTCATCTGGTCTCTGGCCTCTTTGACGTAACTTGTGCCACTCAGCAACGATGTTCACTTTGGGCACGAAATGGTTCCTCAGTGCCGAAATAGCAGAAGCATATGTAGTCCCAGTTTCAGACAGTGTGTAGAAAACTCTTTGGCCCTCCGTTCCCAAAGCATGAAGGAGTACCGCGCGCTTTCTCTCGTCAGGCCAGGCATCTCCCATAGCTCCTATCACCAAAATGTAGTTTTCAAACATTTTCATCCATGTTGAAAATGGAATAGTTGGTTCCCCAGGGCAGGGCATGAATTGAGCAGGCAAAGGCACTGAAATCGACATCCTCGTCGCCAAAAATGTGGTATTGTAGCAAAGAAAGTAACAAAGCAAGCAGGAGACGTGTATTGGCTTGAATTCCTCATTACTCTTCTTTTTTTTTTCACACAGCATTTTAGGATGCCCTTCATTATCCTATCCAAGTGCACCCCCTAGCGTTCACTTAATTTCACAAGGCAACACCATGAACACCACATTTTTTAAATATGTAATTCTGTGAGAGCCATACTACAAACTAAAAGTAAAAATACAAGTAATGTACGCATTTTGTGTAATTTCAACACTTCTTGAGTACAATAAGTCTCTGAATTCATTTAAATAACATAGTTATGCTGTTGCTAATCAATGCTGAGCATTTCATAACACTAATGCGACTTCTGGTGCTGCATGGTTTCTCTGATTGCTATGTAGTCTGGTTGATGCTTGGCTTAAGCTTCATGCAGGCGCTGAGAAGCTTACAGACCCAATTCACCTACGTCACACAATAACGTGATCGCTTTATTGTGTCCGTCATTGTTTGTCCGTATTGTCAATGATCATAGTTTCTAAAGGTGGATTCACTTGCAAATTATGGAAGCCCCGGTGCTTTCAGATGCTGTAAACTTATTGGATGAGTTGCATAAAAAAACGTTATTTGGAAAAGCTTCGGTCAATCCAGTCGCCAGATCCATATTTGATGCCCAAATCGATGTCTTCGCCGTCTCTGCCTGACATCTCCTACTGGATATCTACAACTATCTTGTCCATACGAAGTCAGCTTATTCTCACGAAATTTTGAAAAACTTTAAGATCTTGGAGGCTTATAAATACTTCATTGCTGGTTGGTTAAAACAGATCCTTGTCCACGAGAATTCGACAGGAATCTTGTGCTCGGGAAGGTGAGTTACGAAATTTTCAATTCAAAATCTTTTATTCTCACTAACATCTCAGTACGTGGATTGCCATGTCCAAAAATAAATGATTGATATACGCCGCTGAATGTGACGTCGTGTGTTCGATCGTATTCCCTAAATGTACTATGTAGTGTATGTAGTATGTGGCCATATGCTGTGTATATGTGAAGATCTTAACTGATGATCAGTAGACGAGGCCAGCTTCTTTCACTTGGTCCCAGCTAAATATTATTCAAAAACTAATGATGGTGCAAGAATGGGAAGAAATAAACATCTTGAATTTGAAACTGAAACTGTACGTTGTCGGCGATTAGCCTCGAAATGATTTTAATTGTGGTTATTTGTCAGCCCAAAACTCTCTAAATATATATTAAATGCATCTTACCAGATATAAAATGACTATTACATAGTCTGTGGTGATCGTTTGGTGCCCAGTTTTGTCGTCTAATTGCAGCAGTCCATCTCGCTCTCCTCTTCGGGTCTCTCGGTATACGATAGAACTTCAAGTCTCTCCATTTATCTTCCCTGTTACTGCAACAAACCGCCACACATGCCTTCACCATTTTGATTAAACAATGTTAACGATTGTCAGGAAGGATTTTGGGTTCGTTTACTAGGCGGTGATTCCTTAGACAGGCAGAAAAACACACAGTAATAGGAGGAATGTACGTAGTGGTAACATGTAAACACGATCAGCTGACGGACAATATGGCGGCACAAGTCAGGGGGCGATCTTGTGACGTCACGTGAATGAGGTCTATAGCGCACATAGGACGCTATTTTTGACAGCAAATTACGGCAACCCCACCTGAACAGGGTCTCTGCCTCATCTGCGTTGCCTATGCGATTAGTAGATAGATAAATAAATAGATAGATAGACATAACGACATGTATGTTTACCACTTTCCTACGAAAATGACTGAAAACCAGCTTTCTAGTTGCCGGTTGTATTATATGGACTACGTGTCCCATGATCACCCTGGGCTCACGCAGCCAATGGCATGGGACTTGGGGGGATCTAACGGAACACATCTAGGTTGCTATTTGATGTTATCTAGTGCGAAGTGCGGGAGTGTTGTCGGAGCATTTAAAAGTTAATATGCGCCATAAAAGTCATTACTGCACAACACCAGTGTATGACCGGTGACCGTCACCATTTCGTGGTATGCGCAAAGGAGTATAACAACTTTTTTTTTTTTTTTTAAATAATTAATTATTTGTCTGCAAGCCAGATGCAGCCGTCAAAAGAGCCATTCCTGCCTCGCGAGCCATAGGTTCCCGACCCCTGATTTAGATTAACATGACTACTGCCCATCAAAAAAGTTGTTTTTTTCATTTCCAGCATTTGATGAATTGTAGCAAAGATTCAATTCTGTTAAGCTATTAATCAACTCAATATGTAAAGGTAACAGTAGTTTAATTTTCCATAATGTATTTTATTTCATTGCTCAAGCAGAAAATGTATGTTGTATGTATTTTTAATCATTTCTCAAAAGCAAGCCAATACCAACTTTAAGGTCCCCAATAAAATTTAATACCTGTGTGGGACCCACCTACCACCCTATTACTGTGCCTGCCAGATCCCCAACTGGCAGCCATTGCCCACTGCATTAAAATATGAGAGCCAGGCTTGGGGCAGTGGGAGCCCCGCATGGAGATCCTACCCAGCCGCCCCTCCCAACGCCCCTCGCCGGTATCTTAGCTGTCTGGAGTTAGCAATTGGTTTCGAATGAAGTCAACAAGGACCAACAATGCACATTTAAAAATACCAATTAGAAGTTTTTATTATTATTATTATTTTTTTTTTGCTTCGTCCTAATTTTTTTTATTTGCTTCAATGTAAAGAAATGTTTTTTGCTTCTTTTTTTTTCTTTGACAAAAAAAAATCTTCCGTGTCCCTTTCAGGGCACTTTTTTTTTTTTTTCATGTTTTTT
Organism: Corythoichthys intestinalis; assembly: GCF_030265065.1. Lineage (NCBI taxonomy): Eukaryota > Metazoa > Chordata > Actinopteri > Syngnathiformes > Syngnathidae > Corythoichthys > Corythoichthys intestinalis. Next base: position 3,543,881 of record NC_080409.1, on the reverse strand, counting down.
TTTTCTCCCATGTCCCCTTAGGGGCTCCATACCTCACAACTTTTATAAACAACAAATTCAGAATTTTTTAAATTCAGAATTGTTTAAATTACATTTAATCTTCAGGTTAGCGGGTATTTAATTAGTCAGTGGAGTTGATTTTACAAGTTCCGTTCAGTTTGTCAGTTATTTGTTAGTTACAGGGCTCCGAAGTGGCTAAACTAGCGTGAGTCAATGGTGCCTGCTTAGCATGCCAAAAAAATGACTTTAAATAGTCAAATAAAATCAGTTGAAGATCATTGTTCAAAATACCCATGCGGCTAAAACAATGTCACACCAATCTGCTGTAATTCATTTCATTCTGCAGGATTATTGTTTTTTTAGATGTGTAATGTGACCGCAGTAGAGAGGAGTGCTTCAGCCACTCATGCTCAGTCTGCTGGGGAGTCCCTTTCGTTGCCACATTTCCAAAAAAAAAAAAAAAAATTGATACGAAATCACTCCGCATTGCTTACCTAGACAGCCTGTTCCCTGCAGAGCTGCCGGATTACAAATGTTGCTGTTCATACTACAATTATTGACATGCAATGATAGGTTTTAATGAATTTATCTTAAAAACATAGCCAATACTACCGACTGTATGGGTCATCGGTCATGCATGCATTCTCATGCATGAATCCATATGTTGTTTTTTATTGGCAGGCACCATTGACTCGCTCTAGTTTAGCCACTCTGGAGCCCTGAAACTAACAAATAACTAACAAACTGCAAAGAATTTTGAAAATCAGCTCCACCGACTAATTAAACCACCACTAACTCGTAGATTAAAGTGCATATAACAGCAAAAAGCATGTTTATTTCATATTTCAGACAGTATTTTATACTCCTGAATGAAATGAACCGCTTGGATGTGTGTAGAAGCGATTGATATATTTATTCAACTTTTTGAATCCCGCGCCATGAAAATGAGCGACTTCCTGGATTGATGAGGTTTGCGAATGTGACGTCAACGGAATAATCATCTTCAGTATACAGCCAATACTACAGTATGCAGAACGACTGCGGAGTGATCTGATTTCGCAGATTATTTTGTTTATTTTTTGCATCACGCCAGCCCAATGTGCCAGGGAGAGGCGTTTGAGCCTTTTAGAGTTTCAAAAAGTTCCCTTTCAATGGAAAATGCCATTGTGAGGTGAGTAAGCTACGTGTTTTATATCATGTCAAAGACTGGGATCATGGCACACGTTTTAATGTCCACCAAGAAGGCCACACTGCCGACGACCGGCAGTTTGTCGCATACCATGGTCGCCGGCCGATAAAGCAGTGCCCGCCGAGAATGCGCTTACTGTGGCATTGCGACGTGCAGACCCCCGCTTTGAAGTCGGCCAGTTAGGTTGGCCGATCCAGTTTTCTTTGCATGCCCGCCGAGAATGTGCTTTCCTCGGCTTGGCAACGAGCACACCCCCGCTATGACGTCAGCTGGTTTGACTGGCCGATCCAGCCCGCTGTGTCCATTTTTGCGTGCCCGCCGAGAATGTGCTTTCCTCAGCTTGGCTACAAGCAGCTCCCCGCTTTGACGTCGGCCGGTTTGTTCACAGAGAATGCCAGCGCGCCATTGTTTACGCAGTTTCCTCCGTCTCCGAAGCGGGGGCAGGGAAATGACAAAAGCCGGACGAACTCCGGTGGCATAAAATACCGGTCGGAAGGTTTGCCCATTATGCAGTAATTTTGCTCTGTCGTACTGAATAAATGCATTTGTAATATTTCATATTCCGTTTAGCACAAGACTGACCATACCAATTATTTAGCTATTTGGGAAACATACTTAAATAAAAAGAATATCCTGTAAAAAATATTGGAGTAGAGAGACTGAAACAATGGAATTTTGCGGCTCTCTTCGTCACATTTTCCTCGTCATGAATAATTCCCCCTCAATGGGCTGAAGTCTAAATCAGATGAAACCATTCTCCTGCCGACGTCATCCTCCTGTTTGGGACGCTAGAGCCGTGTAATGGTAGGCGTAGCTAAACGGCAGATTAGAAGACTAATTTCTTGTCATCTTCGCTTTGCCAAATTGTTGTATATAGTCGAATCGTCTCAAAATACGATTCTAATTCACATAATAATGCTATTTAAGATTTTTTATTTCATGCTGTCACACGCACTTTATGCTTTATGTCAAAACATCTGAACTTCCCCTTTAAATTAATTTATAGGAACATGCAATGACATTTTTCTATTTTTTTTTAACCTCCCCATCAGAGCAAATAAAATAAAATAAGCCTTTTCACTCTTTGCATTGCACTTTTTTATTGCATTAATTTAACACGCTGATTTTTTTTTTCTTTTCTTGTTCCCCAGCAACGTGCATTTTAACCAATCAGAGTAAACTATCCATGCTGATCACATGTCAGTATGTCAGCCAATTGAACGGACAACTAGGATTGATCAGGGTGGCTCGCTGCGTGCACATCGACGTGAGTCGACGGTCTCATCGGACTCAAATACACAGGCTGAGACAACTCTGTAGAACTGCGCGAAATAAATGAATAATAAATATACAGTTGATGGAAACTGGTGTATCTACACAAGCACTTTATTAGGCTTGTTGTTAACTCTCGTGGATGTAAATCTGACTTTAGTAAATTATTTTCTTTTTGGAAATGTGTGTGTGTGTGGAGGGGGGGTGCGTGTATGTGTGTGTGTGTGTGTGTATGTGTGTGTGTGGTAGCCTGGCAGTTTTTTTGTTTGTTTTTTTTAAATGGAGGTTTGACAGTTGCCATCATATTTTTGGGATGAAAGCACAGTTCCGCCCCCGAATCTAATATTGAAACGGCGTTACGGACCGTTCCGGGCCACTTTCACCCTGGTTACCACCCACCACTGGAAAGCTCCTAAAAGAAGAGAAGAAGACTATGGACTCGTTCATTGGTGAAAGGTGGATGTCCTTTTCACCCTTCAAACTCAACTTGCGGTAAAACCAATTCGCCAAACATCGTTTGCTAACTGCTTGTAGCTGCCGTCATGTTGTATAAATATGAGGAGGAAATAATACGTTTTTGGAATTGTAGATGCTACACCAGCAACACAAAAAGAAATGTCTTGAAATAGCCAATGAACCACATCTTTTCTTTGTCTTCACTTCTTCTGTCGTAAATATGTAATCACACAACAACAATTAAGTTCACGCATGAAGATCAACAAGATCTTCGAATATCTGGGTTTTATTAAACACTTCTTACTTTCTTTTCATTATTCCATCCAACAATGATAGGAATCATTTCCGAGATCTTTTAAATATGGATGTTAAAGAATTCAGCTGTCAGCTCTGGGTGGTGGAGCCATTAATTCGTCAGGACACAAAAATGAGAAAGCCTATCAGTGCAAAACAAAAACTGTCAGTCACACTACGATTCCTTGCTAGCCATAAATCAATCATCTCAGAATGTGACAATGTTAAAAATGAAAAGAATTAAGTGTTTCTAAATCAATATTTTTATTTTTTAAATTTTTTAAATTTTTTACCTGTCCTGTTCAGCTGCTTAAACACAGAGAATAGGAATCTGAGCGTCTTTATGGTCTGAATAGTTTTAATGTATCACACGAAAGTTTGCTATAATCCCATTGCGGTTTCTTTGATATGTTTTATTTATTAGGAGAATATGGTAATTTATGTACGTAACTTTGGTTGTGATAGGCATATGAACTGATACTTCTACAAAGCACCATCGGGAGATATGCTGTGTTCAAGTGTATCGGGTGATCTGAGGTGGAAAATCATTCTGATGTGTTGTAAAGTCATAATGTGGGATAAAAACAATGTTGCTAACTTGCTACAAAGAAGAGTAGCCTATTTTAATGCTCCAACGATACATCACAAATTGAGTGACTTGCGCTTTTTATAGATACAATGTCATAGAGAATAATTTTATCGATTACTCCAACAACACATGAATGCAGCATCAATATTATGGTGTGTGTACCAAACTGCCAATCGTACAGTCGACAGGCGAAATTATGTATTCCCATCTGCTTTGCAGGTTAGTGCCAGATAAACTGCCCATCCTTGTTGTCCGTTTTTCCCCGTGTTGATGTTTGTTATTCCCCTGCCTATTTATGTGAATTATAAATTTAAAGGGGATGTAGCGGCAAAGGGGGTGTGAGACATCAATAGAACCGTTATGTGCCAAGATAACAAATATTGATAAAGTTATCAAAAAAATCAATCACATTAATGAGCAATTATCGAAAATAGATCGAAAATGACGAACATTCCCGAAAGTGTTCCGGAAACAGCCGAATGGGGCGGCGACGTCACGACAAGTGAATGAAAGTCGAGGCGGAGCCAGGTGCCATTGTTTTTTAACGACGACAGAGTAGCGTTGGGGTTTGTTTGGCGAAAACATCACAAAAATGGTTCAAAACTGCTGTGCTATGTGGTGTACAAATAGCTATTTATCGAAATATAGTGTCCATGAGTTCCCGAACGCGAAAAAAAGAGCTGGACAACGCAGACAATGGGTAACCTTCGTCCGTGCTAAGAGGGCTAATTTTGCAGACCCAGCCTCCTGCACGGTTTTGTGTGGTGCGCATTTTACCCCTGAAAGCTTCTCGAATTATGGACAAGTGAACTTAGGTTTTGCTAAAAACTTGCTGCTCAAAGCAGATGCGGTGCCCACCATACACGCACAGCCACCTAAATGTCCCAAGACACCAAGAAAGAGGACGAAGACTGCCACTGATGATACCACCTCACCATCCCATGGAAAGCAAAGGAGAGTAGTTGCTAAGCTGGAAATGGCCAGAGTGAGTACTCTTCTATTATAAAAAACATATCACGCATTGGACACATGAATAAATTATAAATAAAAGCAATTATAATATTTTACAGCATTGCAGGGCAGTACACCACTAATAATTATATTTATTGGCTGTTGTGATTGATAATTTGATGGAAAATGAATGAATGAATGAATATGTAATCTGCCCATGACATATGAAGATTTCAATTATGTTAGTGAGTGCATAGACCCAGGGCGTCACGAAAACTAGGCAATTGCAAGCAGGGGGCCCATAGGGCCAACAGATTTAGCACACGCAGCTTTACTGCACTGTCTGGTCTTTGCCTTTTTGGCAAAGCCAGATAATGTTATTCCTCAACTTTATTATTATTATTTATTATCTAGTCTTTGCCAATTTTAGCAAAGCCAGATACTGTTATTCCTCAACTTTATTATTATTTAATCATCTTATTCTCCGTGTTTTTTCGGCGCGCCGCGCAGCCCGAACCATTACACCGATCGGCACCGTTCAGGTATCGACACGTCCGGAATTTTCGTGTGACTGTGGCTTTGTGTCAAACGGCCCCGAAAAATTTTCCGTTTCGCCCGTAAACGGCAATTTTCCGATTTTTAAAAATGTTTTCACATGCACACGCTTGAAGTGCCCCATGTTGCTTGTTGCCTGGGGCCCCCGGGGACCCTTGCTACGCCTCTGCATAGACCTAATGCGGTTTGAGAAAATGTCTTTTTTTCGTGCCGTTTAACAGAAACAACACTATCAGATTTTTTTCTACATTTGATGAACAATCACTGAATTGTCTAAAATACTATTCCTCCGTGAACCGTTTTGGCTGTTTTCTCTATCATTCACCTCATACAATACTCGTCAAATTGTCAGACCCTGTACAGATCTCATCCAACACACGAAAAATATTTTTTTTTTTTTCTGATTTGTAAGAATGTATATCAGTACATGTATTTAAATCAAAATGTGTGTTTAACTGTCAATATGTCAACAGATTACTGTTAAAAAGTCATTTTAAAATCTTTAAATTAGGTTGAAAGTGTATTGCCCATGCACGTTTTGTGTTATTTTAACTGTACAAGCAAGATCTAAACCACAAATTCATCATGTTTTTGAGTTGCTGCATGATTCCACTGAATGCATCAATGACACAGAAACCAATGACTAGGATGAGCCTCAAGTTGAAGAGTCAAACGCTGTGTCTTCAGCTTGTCAGACAGACAGAATTTCTGTTAGGTCTAAAGGCACACAGGTCACGTTCGGAAAATCAAGCAAACATTCAATCGGGACCAACACCACCAAAGTGAAGAAGAATTTTGGTACACAAACAGAACCTGGTTGTTTTCATATCAGCACTCCCAGAAAGATGCCAGTCATGAGTCCCATCAAATTGTCGCCAATCCCTTATACTGTTAAAGAGCACTCAAAAGACCTGGAATACTATCCGTCTGAGATCTCAATTAGTGAGGATGAAAGAGAACTGGAAACACAGCAACAGGACATGCCTGATGAACTGGATGAGCACAAAACAATGGATCCTGCCTCCGAACTGAAGTTCATTGTTTTCCACAGTCATCTTCTTCAGCTTTTTGAGGTTTGTCCCATCTGTTGTGGGCAAAGTCGTGGTCATATTGTTGACTGCAAGCTTGGTACGCTGGTTCGAATACACCACAAGTGCCAAGAGTGTAGCTTCAAGCGTACATGGGACAGTCAACCCATGAAGAATCATATGCCTCTAGGCAACTTGATGCTCTCTGCATCTGTTCTCCTTAGTGGTGGACAGATCAGTCAGGTGTTGAGAATGCTCAATATCCTTGGAGTTCAAACATACAGCAGAAGCACCTACCAAAGGCATCAAAATAACTATGTAATTCCTGCAGTGATTAGTGCATGGAAGGAGGAGCAGGCCACTGTTGTTGAGGAAGTCCGTGAGATTGAGGGAGGCATCCATATTGCTGGTGACTGCCGCAACGATAGCCCGGGATACTCTGCGAAGTATGGCACGTATACAATTTTGGAGCAAAGCACCAAGAAAATTGTCGACCTACAACTTATTCAAAGCAATGAGACAGGTAGTTGCAATGCTTGTGAACTGCTTGGATTTAAACGTGCCATGTCTTTCATAACAGAGTCCGAGGGATTGACCGTAAAAAGCATTGTCACGGATAGGCACAAGTCTATTGCTGCTTTTATCAGTGATGACATCAGGGTTAACAACCCAAAGTGCAAAGATATGGAGCACTACAACGACACCTGGCACACGGCTAAAGGTCTACGGAAGAAGCTGGAAAAAGTAAAACATGAAGAGGTCAGGATGTGGACTAGATCCATCATAAACCACATGTACTATGTTGCTGCAAAAGCTCCACAGGAAAACAGGAAAGAGCACCTTCGAGCATTGTGGTTGGCTCTTGACAACCATGTGAATGATATTCATGAGCATGAGTCAGAGCTTTTCCCATACTGTGACCATGATGACCTGTTGTATGACCGCGACAAGGCGTGGCTTCTGCCAGGAAGCGTCGCCAGCACACTCTTATCAGACATAATTACATCAAAAAACGTGGTCACAGATGTACAGAACCTCTCGCCAAAATTTCAGACATCATCGTTGGAAGCTTTCCACAGTTTGGTCATCTGTTTTGCACCAAAGCACACCCACTTTGGATGGCTTAGTCCGATGGCCAGAACATACTTGGCAGCTATGCACCACAACGAAAACGTATCGAGACTCCAGGCTGTAACGGTGGATGGGCTGCCCCAATACCAGGTGATTTTTCTAAAGTTTAAGAGTGGACATCACACTGTGAAACCTGTGAAAACGGCACCTACACACAAGTATGCTTACAAGTTGATGAACAGTATTATTCAGTCTTTTTCCAATAATCCTGATACACTGCGCAACTCCATCTGTGAAGTTAGAGAAGACCAGCCTCTGCCAATGAGTTCACAGTTTGAACATCCAGATAAAAAACAACCAATCACTCAACTCAAAACTTGTTACATGACATCATAATAAAAAAAAATGTTTTTGTTCATGTATTTGCCATATACATAACCTTGAAAACATTCAGTTAAGCATGATTTATGGAAATATATTCCAGTATTAAATGTGTTCTATGAGAAATCGTAAGTGATTAAGAGACGCCATGTGTAAGTTTATTGACATATTTATTCATAATTTCTCCATTATTCCTGTACAACATAAATATGCCAGTAAAAGAGGCATGAATTATTATTTGAATTACAGGTTGTTCTTCACATTGTAATTTCTAATATACATGTAGTTTTTCTTGTACAATTTACAAAATGTGATTTCACAAAACTGGCAACCTAAAGCCTGTGTACACTCCCTCTGCATTTGGGAAGGTGTTTCTTATTTTGCTCACACAGCATGAAGGTAACGTCACTCTGTTATTACGTCCAACGATTCCCCAACACCATCTGACCAGCTGCCGATAAGCTGTGTGTCTGTATATCCTGAAAAAGAGTGGCATATCTGTGATTGTATGAATGCAATGGTTTTTTTTATGCAATATTAAATACATCAATGCAGATCTACATATCAATGCAAAACAATGGTTCTTTATTCAGTGATTATGTCAAATCGGTTTGTTTTGCTTTTTCAACTTTGACATAGGATATCAGCAAATGAACTGCCCAAGTGTCTCAAAATGATAGTTCATGATCAATCCGATCGTTCATAAATCAAGCTATAAAGCATGCAAATACTATTTTTTTGTATGTTCACCTACTCATTTTGTGCAAGTTCCAGTGTTTCCTCGTCCTGTTGTCTGTACTGCAGGTACGCCACCTCAAGTACCCACGGGTTCAGACAGTTAGCAGTAAATCCAGGGTGCTCCGTCATGCAGGACAATGCTGAATCTGTCTGGTCCCGATACTCCTCCATCTTTGTGAGGATCTGAGGTCTCTCCATGCAGCAGCGACTCTCGATCTGAGTGTCCATGGCCACACAGTTGGAACATGTGCACCTGTAAATTGATAAATTGACTAAATTCTGATGTAATCATAAAAATCTTAGATATTCCAGTACATTTTCGGCCTGATACACTTTGATGATGCTGTAATTGTAAACATACATAAATGTATAAGACAAATTATGAAAAATACAGGTATTAACACAGATACTAATAAAACAAGAAAATAAGTTATTTGCCAGGCTCTGAGAATATAGTTGTTTTTTTTAACCAAAGTAGTGAATAAATTAATGCATTTAAATATTTACCATCACACTGGTGAATTAGAATCATAAAGTCCATAGACTAAAATAGAAATGAATGTTTTCTATTCATACGACATTTTCAGTGATTAGCCAAGCTGCCTAATAATTATAACTTTCCAGGCACCGACAACCAATTATGAGTAATACGTGAAATATAGCACTGTACAATAACAAATTTGATGGGAAATTGTAGACTGCCTACACCTAACCCTAACCCTATCATGTGTAAGCCTTATCACTAGAGGTGTTCAAAATTTCCGATTCTTAGATTATTCGCGATTCGGCCGTGGAAGATTCAAGAACGATTCACAAACATCCAAATTCCGATTATTGAAATATGCGAAGTAAAGCGGAAGTACACAACACTCAGCGCGCCGCGCGGTCTTCGGGACGGAACGGAGCGAGAGTAACTAAACATCATGCTTCCCATTACCCGGCCCCTCGGGTAATGCCAATGCTCAACTCACGGCTCTAGCTCAACTCATGCAACGAGATAAAAAAACACAACAACATACCTGACTGCTGCCGAAAAGCTGCTACATTTACATCCATATAGTGTTACGGTCGATATCATTTATATAGGATTAGATGCATATATAGATTTGGTCGTGTTAGCAGCACATCTACAAAAAGCTAGATGGGGGAGTTATAAACGGCCGCCATCTTAAAGCAGTACACTTCCCTGAAAGGCTGTTGTAGCGAACCTTCCAAGCAAACCTAATTAACTTTTTATCTAAAATACTCCTAAATCGGTAAAATATTGACTTGAATATCTTTAAAATAGTTTTAAAACTTTCACATGTCGAAAGTAGACAAAAGGGAAATTATGGAATAACGGGAGCAATTTTAACAAATTTAACGGTTGATTCACAACATTAAATTAATTGAATGTAGTTTAAAGCTGCTGATACAGAATGGGGACTGGAGTTTTTTATTTAATGTTATTTTTGTATATTTGTTTACTGCTATATGTTAACTTGATACTGAAATAGTAGTGTGGTTTAGCCTGAGAGTATTTTTGAACAATTTTGGAACTAATGTACAAAACATTAAAAAACAAAAAAAAAAGAGAGAAAAAAAAAAGGAGGGGAGTGCATCAATAATCGTTTTATAATCGAATCGGAGCCTCTGAATCGTAATCGAATCGTTAGGTGCCCAGAGATTCCCAGCTCTACTTATCACAATATACTGATGTTAGTGATCATAGAAAAGCTGTCAGCTGTGTAGTCCTATGTTAATTGGCCTGTGTTTTACCATGTAATGTACTTATTATCGATCGTAAAATATATAGAACAAATCCTTTAATCCCATTCATATTTGTGTCTGTTGGTGTGACGGCCCCTGGCCGTTTAACAGTTAATTTCTGAGATTTTTCCAGTCAGCTGATCGTCGCCTCCACCAGCTGGCTGCTTCCCCTCCCACTGTGGCGGAAGCTGATCGACGCAGGACGGACCAACGACGTCGCCGCAGCTGATTGGCCAAGAAAAAGGCGCCAAGCTTCATAAACCTGCCGCTGTCAACATTCTATGAGGTCGCAATTTGGCAGTATTCTGTCGCGTTCCTCCTCGCTAGCTGTTTGCTCGCCATTCACGCTCGTTTGCATTTTGATCGCTAGTTTGATACACTCCCGCTTTTTCGGTGAGGTCTTTTGTGTTTATTCGTTATTGGATCGTTTTTGTTCACCACTGTAAATAAGAGCACTGAAGCAAGTAAGGGTAAGTCGCCATTTCTGTTCAACCCGTTTTCTCCTGTTTTGTATAGAGTAGGAAGTTAGGTTAGAAGCTGTCTTTTCTTTGTTCCTTTTACATGATCAGGGCTTAGTTAGCGGGTGGGGTTTAAGTGTAGTTGCTTTTGTTTGTTGTTTTGGCCTGGGCTTACCCTGAAGTCACGCTTCCTCGGCATTTTGTACATATTCATTGCGAGTTTGATTATTGTGTAAATAAATTTGTGTCCACTTGTCCATTTGTGTGGATTGTTTTATGTTACGCCTTTCGCGAGCCATCTTTGGCACGTAACATAAAATTGGGGGCTCGTCCGGGAGTCGGACCCGGGACCTCTCGCAGTGATTGTACCCGTGCTCTTTTGGCCGTGGTGTTTTGTGTTCTTTTCGTTTGGGTCATTTTTGGATCCCTCGTATTGTGCGTTACCCGTGCTCTTTTGGCCGTGGTGTTTTGTGTTCGCTTTTTGTTTATTTTTTGACCTCGCAGTGTGCGATGCCCGTGCTCGTTTGGCCGTGGTATTTTTAAATTTTTTTTGTTCGCTTCTTCCCGGTTGTGTAAGTCAGCTTCCACAGTATTATGTCCGCCACCTTCGACATGGACGAGTTTGCGCGTTTTCCGTCCATCGAGAAATTAGATCGCTGCAGTAAAGCCGACCTACTGTTGGTAGCAAGCTTATTTGACGTTCCTGTACCATTAAACGCGCGTAAGAAAGAAATAAAGGCCTGTTTGTCGGAGCGTCTAGTGCACATGGGTGTGGCTACGCCTGTCGAGGGGGACGTGGGCGCGGCTGCTGCCAGCTCACGATCCCAAGCGGGCGCGGATGACTCCGCCGCGGACCCGCCGCCAGCCGCCGATCCGGCGGCGTTACTCCAGGCAGGGGTGGACGGGGGAGACTTACAGCTGGCCCTTCGACTTCGTGAGGTGGAGCTCCAGATGAAAACTCGGGAGGTGGAGCTCATGCATCTGCGCATCAGGGCCTTGGAGCTGGAGCGGACCCCATCCACATCCACCCCCTTAGCCCCGCATGCACCCATGATGCAGCCGAACCCAGTTGACGCAAGTAAGTTCATTGCTTTGGTTCTGACGTTTCGCGAGAGTGAGGTCGACTCGTATTTTAACGCCTTTGAGCGCATCGCCTCAGCTCTCGCTTGGCCGTAAAATTGGTGGAGCATTTTGCTCCAATGTAAATTAGTAGGGAAGGCGCAGGAGGTGTGTTCGTGTCTCTCCATGGACGAAAGCATGGACTATGACATTGTGAGAGCTGCGATATTAAAGGCATATGAGCTTGTCCCTGAAGCATACCGCCAGAAATTTCGGGAGTGTAAAAAGACGCCTACTCAAACGTTTGTAGAATTCGCTCGTGAGAAGGCTGTACTGTTAGATCGTTGGTGTATGGCGAGCAAAGTTTGCACATTTGAGCAGCTGCGCGAACTATTCCTCCTGGAGGAATTTAAATCGTGTCTGTCCGAAAATTTAGTCATGTATTTAAATGAACAATAGGTGGACTCCGTGTCGAAGGCTGCCGTTATGGCAGATGAGTTCGTGTTGACTCATAGGGGCGTGCGGTCTGCTGATCGCCACGATAGAGTTTCGGTTAACTCCGCGTTAAAAAGACAAAAAGTGCCGCCTAGTGGTTTGCCGCGGCCTAGTTCAGTGTCTCCTTTTAACGGGGAGTGTTTTTACTGCCACCTAAAAGGCCATAGAATTGCTGACTGCCCTGTCCTGCAAAGGAAGGAACAACGTCGGACTCCTAGTCCGCCCAAATCCGTCGGTTGTGTCAAACCATCTTCTGCACCGCACAATCTAGCAGCAAAGGGGGTTAAAATTAGTGAAATTGAGCAGTCTTACAGGCCATTCACTTTTGAAGGCCAGGCATCTTTGTCAGCTGATGACAGCAATCCAGTGACTATCACAATTCTGCGTGATACTGGTGCAAGCCAGTCCTTCGTATTAGAGTCCATTTTGCCTTTTTCGGATTCGTCATTTTGTGGAAGAGACACATTAGTATGGGGTGTTAAAATGGTCCCGTTTCGGGCACCATTGCATAAAATATACTTGAATTGTCCGCTGGTTGTTGGCCCAGTAAAGGTCGCTGTGCGTGGGCAGCTACCTATTGCCGGTATTCACCTAATATTGGGAAACGATCTGGCGGGCGAAAAAGTTTTTCCAACACTAGAAGTGAGCGACGACCCTATATGTGAGTCGGTGCTGTCCATTTCTGAGGACATGCAAAAATTATTTCCGTCATGTGTAGTGACCAGAGCACAAGCACGTAAAATGGCTGACGCTGAGTCATTAGAGGACACCTTCCTATGTGTGGAGGGGACTCAGACAGTGCCCAAGAGATCTACAAAGACAGTAGAAAGTGTTAAGCTGCCACCTGCTGGAGCTGAGTTAAAATTCGAAGTGGACCGTGAGACTTTAATTAGGGCTCAGCAAGGTGACCCAAGCCTAAACTCGTATTTGAAAGCTGCTGCCTTGCCACAGTCTGACGGTTCACCCGCATACAAATTGGTAAATAATGTTTTAATTCGTAGCTGGTTCCCACCTTCGGTAGGCGACTTGGGGTGGAACTCTGTACAGCAAGTGGTCGTACCGCAGCAATTTCGTACCCAGGTCCTTCGCCTCGCTCACGACACAGTCTCTGGTCATTTGGGGATTCGTAAAATGTATGACCGGATACTGCGTTATTTTTTTTGGCCTGGGTTGAAATCTAGTATTATTAAGTTTTGCCGCTCGTGTCATGTGTGCCAACTTAGTGGGAGGCCCAACCAAGTTTTTCCTCCTGCTCCCTTGCAGCCCATTCCCATCATGGGGGAGCCGTTTGAAACCCTCATCATTGACTGTGTAGGTCCCCTTCCTAAAACAAAGGCGGGCCACCAATACTTGCTAACATTAATGTGCGCGGCCACTCGGTTTCCCGAAGCTATTCCTTTGCGCACCTTGAAGGCAAAAGCAGTGACTAAGGGGCTCATAGGATTCTTTTCCATTTTTGGGTTGCCAAAATATATTCAGTCTGACCAAGGGACAAATTTTAAGTCCAAATTATTTGCTCAAGTGCTGGCTTCATTAGCCATTAGGCATAAAACTTCTAGCGCCTATCACCCCCAGTCTCAGGGGGCTGTGGAACGTTTTCATCAAACTTTAAAAAGTATGATGAGGAAATATTGTCTAGAGACCGGTAGGGACTGGGATGAAGGTTTGCCCTTCCTCTTATTAGCGGCCCGCGAAAGCGTTCATGAATCTACTGGTTTTAGCCCTGCTGAGTTAGTGTTTGGCCACACTGTTCGTGGTCCACTTCGTGCGTTGAAAGAACAGTTCCTTTCGGGGACTAAAAGTCCCTCCACTAGTGTCCTCGAATATATTAGTCGTTTTAGAGAAAAATTGCATCAGGCCTGGGGAGCAGGACGGGATGCGCTGGCTGCTTCCCAGAAAAAGATGAAACGATATTATGATAAACGATCGCGAGAAAGATTTTTTCGGGCCGGTGATAAAGTTTTAGCATTTCTTCCTCTTACAACCTCTGCTCTCCAGGCTAAGTTCAGTGGACCCTACGTGGTAGAACAGAGGCTGAGTGACACCGACTACGTGCTACGTACTCCAGATCGGCGGCGCAAAACACGGGTTTGTCATATAAACATGCTAAAAGCTTATCATTGCCATGAACAAGACCATGATGGGCCTACTAGTGTCTGTACGGTGGCACAGGTAACTCCTGTGCCTTATGCTCTTGAGAATGACGGCCTACAGGAAATTGGACCACCATGTTCCCGTTTGAACAATTCTGAGTACTTAGCCGACTTACAGGGACAACTTCCACATTTAAGTGCTTCTGCCCAACAAGACGTTATGCACTTGATCACTAAATTCCTATGTCTGTTTTCAGATACCCCTTCGCGAACCTCTGTGATAGCCCATGACGTCGATGTAGATGGCCACGCGCCGATTAAGCAGCATGCGTACAGGGTGAACCCCACAAAACGTGCTCTCTTCCAGAAAGAGGTACAATATCTTTTAGAAAATGGTTTAGCTGTCCCTAGTTCTAGTGCATGGAGCTCCCCATGCCTCTTAGTTCCGAAACCCGATGATACCAAACGTTTTTGCACAGATTTTAGGAAAGTAAACAGCGTTACAAAAGCAGATTCGTACCCCTTGCCTCGTATGGAGGATTGTGTTGACAGGGTTGGTGCAGCGACATTTGTCACAAAATTAGACTTGTTAAAAGGTTACTGGCAAGTTCCATTGACTCCTAGAGCCTACGAAATCTCTGCTTTTGTCACGCCTGACGCGTTTTTACAGTATACAGTCATGCCCTTTGGCCTTCGAAACGCCCCTGCCACCTTCCAGCGGCTGATGCACCTCGTGTTGGGGGGCATGGATAACTGCCAGGTGTACCTTGATGATGTGGTGGTCTACACGGACACTTGGTCTGCACACCTTCAGGTGCTCGAGAAAGTTTTTGACCGTTTAAAGGGGGCTAATCTTACTTTAAATCTTGCTAAGTGTGAATTCGGGAAGGCCACAGTTACCTATTTGGGAAAGCAGGTGGGACAGGGCCAGGTTCGTCCTATTGAGGAAAAGGTTCAGGCCATTCTAAAATATCCGACGCCAACTACCCGGCGGGAGTTGCGACGTTTTTTGGGGATGGCAGGATATTATCGTGGGTTTTGCCGTAATTTCGCCGATGTGGTGGCCCCCCTCACTAGTTTGACTAGCACTAAAGTGCCGTTCATTTGGTCACCCGCCTGCCAACATGCGTTTTCTTCTTGTAAGGCTCTCCTTTGCAGCACCCCTGTGTTGGCCGCTCCAAACTTTTCTCATCCGTTTAAACTCTAAGTCGACGCAAGCGATAGTGGAGCAGGTGCGGTATTGCTGCAGGACGACACAGAAGGTATTGAGCATCCCATTTGCTATTTTTCGAAAAAGTTCAGTGCCTACCAGGTTAATTATAGCACTATTGAGAAGGAGGCCCTATCATTGTTATTGGCGCTTCAACATTTTGAGGTTTACTTAGGTTCGAGCCCGCTACCGATCGCGGTGTATACTGACCACAACCCCTTGGTGTTCCTCCGACAAATGCGGAACAACAACCAACGGCTAATGCGGTGGTCCGTTTTGGTCCAGGACTTCAACCTGGACATTCGTCACAAAAAAGGTACTGACAATGTGATCGCTGATGCACTTTCCCGGGCTTACGCCCCTGTATCATAGGACCCTTATGCCCAGGTATTACGCACAGGTATTTTGTCCAGGGTATAGGTTTGTTTTTAAGGTGGGGGGTGTGACGGCCCCTGGCCGTTTAACAGTTAATTTCTGAGATTTTTCCAGTCAGCTGATCGTCGCCTCCACCAGCTGGCTGCTTCCCCTCCCACTGTGACGGAAGCTGATCGACGCAGGACGGACCGTCGCCGCAGCTGATTGGCCAAGAAAAAGGCGCCAAGCTTCATAAACTTGCCGCTGTCAACATTCTATGAGGTCGCAATTTGGCAGTATTCTGTCGCGTTCCTCCTCGCTAGCTGTTTGCTCGCCATTCACGCTCGTTTGCATTTTGATCGCTAGTTTGATACACTCCCGCTTTTTCGGTGAGGTCTTTTGTGTTTATTCGTTATTGGATCGTTTTTGTTCACCACTGTAAATAAGAGCACTGAAGCAAATAAGGGTAAGTCGCCATTTCTGTTCAACCCGTTTTCTCCTGTTTTGTATAGAGTAGGAAGTTAGGTTAGAAGCTGTCTTTTCTTTGTTCCTTTTACATGATCAGGGCTTAGTTAGCGGGTGGGGTTTAAGTGTAGTTGTTTTTGTTTGTTGTTTTGGCCTGGGCTTACCCTGAAGTCACGCTTCCTCGGCATTTTGTACATATTCATTGCGAGTTTGATTATTGTGTAAATAAATTTGTGTCCACTTGTCCATTTGTGTGGATTGTTTTATGTTACGCCTTTCGCGAGCCATCTTTGGCACGTAACAGTTGGCAAAGCGAAAACCTATGATAGCACAATAAATGATAATCATTCTATATATTACTTTAATTTGCGGTCATGTATCAGCTTCACAAAAAGAAAGGCAACACAAACCATTCGGTGTTTCCCACACGATCTGCTGCCGATGTTTCATCAGTGTTACTGCTCTCCTCAATGACCGCTTCAGTACGCTGCGTTGGCGTTCGTTTGGGCTCAAATTGGTAACCTAAAACATCATTTATAGCTTTGTAACTCTCCTCATCACCATTAGATGAACATTCTACGTCAGATTCGTCGCTGGAACTAGAAACGAAATTGTCTGCCATCATCGCTGCCATTCACTATAAAAGTAATGACCCTTAACCTTGTTGAAGAAACTGTCACTGTCAATTCTGAACGCTGCCCCCTAGTGTCCGGTGGCAC
Organism: Corythoichthys intestinalis; assembly: GCF_030265065.1. Taxonomy (NCBI): domain Eukaryota; kingdom Metazoa; phylum Chordata; class Actinopteri; order Syngnathiformes; family Syngnathidae; genus Corythoichthys; species Corythoichthys intestinalis. The sequence goes on along the minus strand of NC_080409.1, from coordinate 3,526,755 downwards.
TCTTGTCACTTGACGTGACGTCACGCACACAATCGGCCAGATCTCGGGCGCCGGTCGTTTTAGCTTGACAATCGAGCCAAATTTCTCTCATTTTCTTGTGTGTAATTACACGAAGTGGCATGATATGAATACAAAAGGTATGCGTTTATGGATAAATGATGGAATATTAAAATTTTCCCAGGGCACTACATCCCCTTTAAATAGTTCAACTTTACTATTTAGTTATCAGGCAGTTAATCGCGGTAAACCACTCCATTGCAAATTGAAGAAGCAGATTAGCTGCCGTCTATTAGCTACAGTAACTGTATACAATGACAGTTAAATGCAATTTGAGTGAGAGGCTCTCATTCAAGAGCTTTGTCAAATATTGTGTTAATATGATATGTGGTATTTGAACTGTATCAGTAATGATGATATTTATTGCTATTCGTTTATATGACCAGAATGCCAAAGTGAATAGAATCAATCTGTATGAATTAATTGCCTATCTTTGGGATATAACCTCTAACCATTTTGTATGTGTGCTCATCATAATTTCCAACTTTTTTAAAAGCATTTTGTTACTGCAGTCCCTGTAATCTGTAAAAAGATGTCTTTTTTTCCCCTTTCTTTAATTTCTATTTCTATTGTATTTCCTGCTCAAAGCAAGGATAAATCAACAAGAGGAATAACAGAGATTAGCTAGGCAACCCACCTAGGAAACATAAACAACCTTTAGCAGCAAAGTAAAAGAAGAGGTGAAGGAGAGATGGAAGTTGATGAGCATGAGCAGAGGTGAATTGTGTGAATTGACTATCAACAAGGGATGTCTAAATTTTGATTTTAAATACTGATGGCAAAAAAACCACACAAAAAAAACACTTTTTTTTTTACAGAAGCTTGTATTTCAGTTTGATTATATATAGACAAGTTTCCTGAGCGAAATATGGGCGGCGCTATCTTGGACAATGTCTGCCTCGAACTTCCGGTTCAGAAAAAAACATCATGAATTACAGTTGAAGTAAGCAGTGTTTTGACAAAGTTAAAAGTGCAATATTAAAGCAGAGGAACTCACAGAATCTCCATAAATGGATTCAGCATGACGTCGATGAGACGTTGATGAGATTGTATGATTGTTCTTATCACTTTGTTGATCATTCGTGGACAATATTATAACAACCTGTCAGCCTGTGTTGACATGAGGTATAGATTGATACGCCGGCCACTTGAGTGACCAAGAGATGAAATTAAACATTATATTACATTTGCCAAATGCAGAAGGGCTGAGACGCATTTTGTTGTTACAAGGAAATACTATAAGGTATGTACATAACATATAAACAAAAATAGTATGTCATTATTTTTTATTACAGCCATTGAACGCAAATAAACATTTGAACAACATGATTCCATTTTTTGTTTTGTTTAAAACGATTGGTGCATGAGCAAAACAGGTTAATAAATCACAATTTATAAAATGATTAGAAAACTATTAACGAAGGTTAAGCATACGAGGAATGTGTTATCAGACAGCAGAGCTTAAGGGAGCCAAACTTTCACCCGACATTACGAGACCCTCGGCGGCATTCAGAAGGGCTTTCTCCCGCTGTCCTCGGTAATTCCAGCTCCAATATCGTATCATAAAGTTGCTGCACTTAAAAAGTTAATAGTTGGATCATGGGATCGAGCCCTGACGATCTGCTTCGAGGCGAGCTAGCGCCTCCAGGAGTCGAGCCGTCCATCATCAAAGTAGAACACACGTCAGAATATCACGATATATGTCCATCAACGTATAGGTCAAGTTGTCTTCCCTTGCCTAACAGCATTTTTCATCTGTAAACAAACGTACAAAAACTTGTAACACTTGGATTTATGCGATGTCATCAACACGTACTGACTAGCAACAGCAGCGGCAGTAGTCGTAGTAAAAATTATTAAACTTCATAATCAGGACTGTCAAATTTAACGCAACGGGCGGTTATAAATTTTTTAAATTAATCACGTTAAAATATTTAACGCATGCGCGGAATGACCCGCTCGTGCATTGCCTCAAACAGATTACAATGAGGACGTTGAGAGCTAAGAGGCAGAGAAAGGTGTCTTGTTTTGTGCTTTTTCTTAACAAAAGTATACCACAAGCGACATGCTGGCACTTTGTTTCTTTATTAGCACATTCAGCTTCTATATTTCACATGAGTGGATGGGTGTTCTTTAGTATGAATGAGTGTGAATGCAACTATATGAAAATAGACACTGATGCATGGCTGTCCGTGTGCTTGTGGGCATGCTTATCTATTTTATGTTTGTATACTTTCCCTATAGTTCTAAATGTTGAAAAATTGTACTTAAATTGGTATGGATGACTTGGATAACAATGATGGAGATATTCAACACTGCTATAATGATAATGTTAATATTACTTGCAAACAGTACAACCCTGAACAACTGAAATACCTTAATGATAGCAATAACTTTTCTGTAATTCATTTTAATATCAGAAGCCTTACCAAACACCATGATCAATTAATCTCTCTATTGTCCATTACTGGGTGTAGCTTTGATTTGATTGCTTGCAGTGAAACCTGGCTAGGTGATAGGTCATACATTGACGGTCTTCACCTGCAGGGCTATAAAGTATATTTCAAGAACAGACTTGGTAGAAGAGGTGGAGGTGTGTGTCTATATGTAAACTCCAGACTCCATGCCAATGTGTGCGAAGATTTAGTTTTAGAAGATGATCAATCTGACTCACTTTTTGTTAGTATAAATACTGGTAAAAATTGTAATCGTATTGTTGGAGTGCTTTATAGACCACCTGATTCGAACCCCACCATTTTTAATACCAAACTAGAGGAAACTCTTTATACACTAAACAAGAAAAACACAAAATGCATCCTCCTTGGGGATTTCAATATAGATATCTCCAAGGATGATGCTATCAAAAAAGAATTTATTAATACTGTATATTCTTCCTCATTCTTCCTGACCATAAATACATTCACTAGAGTATCTTATTCATCCAAGTCTACTATTGATAATATTATCACTAATATTCGGAACTTAAAGTTACAGTCTGGAACAGTTCTTACTGACATATCTGACCACTTTCCTATTGTTTTGTTTTTAAACCTTGCATGTAAACCTGCACCCGTCCGCTCCAAGTTTTGAATGCGAAAACTTTGCAGCAACTCTGTGAAAGTTTGGAGGCTAAATCATGGGCAGTTGTTTACAATGCTTGTGATCCCGACACTGCATATGACTACTTGATCCATGAATTAAGTGATTCCATTCACAACTCCATTCCTGAGAAGACAGTCACATATAGTAATAATAGTTGTAACCCTTGGCTTACCAAAGGGATACTAAACTCCATAAAACATAAAAATAAACTTTATAAGTCTTATTTGAAAAATCCTACTGACGATAACAGAAATAAATATCATAGATACAGAAATAAACTCACGCATATTTTAAGAAAAAGCAAATGCAGCTACTATACAGAACATATTAGTGCAGCCCAAGGTGACTCTAAAAAAACTTGGGCAGTTTTAAATAAAGTCATAAACAGAGGCCATAAGTCACCAGTGCTACCGGATTCTTTAGGACTCGGAGCTCGGAGAGTGCAAACGTAGAACGTGGACGAGCGTAGACGGCGCGCGGCCGTTGGCCGAAACGTAGACCGCGGTCCGCCTCCTCCTCGTGTCCTAGAAAATCCCGCGTCGCCGTTGGCCGAAACGTGGACCGCGGCCCGCCTCCTTTTTTCGGCCGCGGCCAATCGGCTCTCCTCGCCTACGACCGCGGACGCCCGTGATTGGCTCCGCGAACGCAGACCGCGGCGGCCCGCCTCCTCCTTACGACGCGCCTGCGGTTGGCCCAAAAGACGCAATCGGCGAAAAGACCCACGCGCTCAATCGACAAGCCGAAAAGGTAAATATTGTGTATGAAATTCGCCAAAAACGATGCAAACCGAGTGTTGTTTTTCAATTACCGATTCGAGCTAACGCTAGCTAGGCTAGCTGGTGTGTGGATAAGCCGTGTTGTGCGCGTTGCGCCGCGCTAATAATAATTAGCCGACGCATGTAAAGTTAACGTTCAATGACTCCGTGTGCTATACGTCTTGTATTACTTGTAACTAGTCACAAATTTAACCGATAACTCATTCATTTCACTTCTGTTCAATGCATTTTTTGTTGTGACGTGATCCTCCCTAGTATGATGCCCACACTGTAATTGCTCCCTATTTGGATTACAAAAAAACACTAAACAAAACAGAAATACTGTACTACATAGACGTCATCATTTTGTAAGTGGGCCAATTTTGCATTTTCCCCAATAACTTCGTTTTTATTTGGAATTTGGGAATTATATGAACTCAAGACACCCCTCTCAACATTTTAGCATCTCTGAACATCAAGTCATTTTTCTTTTTCTAATTGCCAGCTAGGAATGGAGGCATCCTCTTCACAACCGACAAAAACGCAATTTTATTATTACCATCATCTAGAATTTTTCCTCCGTGTCATGTCCTGCTTTTGTGTTGACACTTGCCTTTGTGTTTCTCAGTGTACATCAGAAGCGATGACCGGCCACCACGCTTTGCTGCCTAAACTGCGCTTGAGAAGTACATGTACAAACAAGGTATTGTTCTGGATGCCTTTTAAACAAAAAAAAAAAACATCTCCTTCATTTAAAAAATGAATTGAACTATATTATTACTTCTTGTCTGATGTGTTGTTTTTTTTTTTTTTTTTTTTACACCTAACAGGTAGGAAAAACTGCCTTGCCGTCACCGCAGCTCCAACAGGCCAGCAGATCCCCGGCCAGCTCACGGTGACCTTTGGGAAATACAAAGGCAAGACCTTCATGTGGCTTACGGAGGAAGATGTCGGCTATGTCAAGTAGTGAGTATATATAAGAAATTGATAATAGGCAGTGGATTGTGTGTCTTTGTTACCCAAAATAAAAAATGTCGGTTTAAAACAACTACTGCATGCTCTCTTAAAAAGTCTCCTCGATGGCCACGTGAAGGAGAGGCGACGACAGAAGGGAAGGTGCGACACCAAAACTGGGGAGTGGAGGCTGAAGGAGCAGCTTCTACGCTACGTGGATATGTTCCCTCCGGTGTCATGCCACTTGGAGCAGAACATCGACCGGGCCATCTGCGGGCATGGCCGCTTCCGGTCCTTCACGTTCGAGGATATGTGGCAGTTTTATGACTTCTCCAAGCTCATCCGTAACGATCTCCAGGCCGAAAGCGCAGAAGAATGGAAGATGGCCCAGGAAGCCTTCTGCTTTGTGCGTCAGTGGCTACTGATGACGGAGTAGGACATCAATGTCACGTTAAGAGATTTCGATTGTACATCCTCACAAAGGAGGAGGAGGTTAGTAGGTCGATTAAAAAATAACATAATTTCCTTTGCCAGTGTTTTAATGCATTTCAGGGCTTACCCGTGATATTTATTTTTTGTTCTGTAGCGAGCTAAAGGCAAAGTTGCACCAGCTACGCCCCTCACGTCAGCTTGTGCATCAGCATTAGCAGCATTATCAACATGACCTGCTGTAGCAAATACACCATCATCAGCAGCGGCAGTAGCAGCAGCACAACAACAAGCACCACCACCACAAGGTGATGATGAAGACTGGCAATGTAAAATACTACGCGCCTGGGCGCTTTGTGGCCAATCCGCACAGGGTCAAAAAAAATATTCCAAAAAAAAAAAAAAAAAAAAAAAAACTACACGGTCAAGGCGTCCACGTCCAAAGGACTTTCTGGCAGGTCTTTTGAAAACTTTGTAAATTTTAAGGAGGCGGTCAATGACCTTGTAAAATAAAACACATTGATATGTACTTCATGTCTCAGCTACTTTTTACACACACAAATATGCAGTATGTTCGGCATAGCATATAGTCCTGTATATTGTGCACTTTCCCAATGAGTGCAGACAGAAAATTAAAAACCTAGTCCTTATTTCTCAACACTTCAATATCTGCAAAACACTTGCTTATCATTAAACTTATTTAAGACTCAATACAGGCTGCTTAACTTTTACTGTGTACTATAGCTCCTTTATTGAAATACAAGAAAAAAACTGGAATTTGAGTGTTATAACAAATACATTTAAAGCATAGAGATTGGGAAAAGTCCTAATGCCCTTAATTGAAAGTGGAGAAAAAATAGGCCAAGACAACACAACAGCTAAAACGCAGTAATGATGAAATCTATAATGCTGCGCTTCGGACTACGACGTCACTTGAGGGAAACAACGTCAAACTTTGGTCCCGCCCTCCCGCAGCCTCTGAACAGATGCTCAACCACCCTGCGGAATGGAAAGATGCCAAGACCACCCAGAGGTAACTTGTTACCTGTTGGGCAGAATGACCTCGTGAATGAAAATTTAAAACCTAGTGACTTACTTCTAATGGAATACTAGTTTCTTAACACTTGTATATCTGATTAACACTTGCATATTGCAGTTTGCTATTGGCGTAGTTCAGGAGTCAGCTATCTTATTTATTTCAACATCATCCTTCGTACACTGCTTAGTTTAAATTTATTTTTAGGTAGTAGTAGTGTATATTATTTATTTATGTATTGACATTAATTTATTGTGTGATGCACTGATAGGGTGTTGCTATTTTTAATGTCATTGTACTATTTGAATGACAAAGCCTATTCTATTCTAACATTCAAACAGCCGTATTCAACCGCCTGCTACTACCACAGAAAAGACAACACACACAAATTGACCTAAAATATGAATGAATCAGCTCATCTGTGAATACGTATTTTATATAACAAACAAGGCATTTAGGATTCTTTTACATTGGCCAAAAACACACTTCCTTAAAATAAATTCCTATATGTAATCTTTAAAAAGCTTTGAAATGTCATAAATATTCTTAATTCCAGAATAAATATGGTTCAAAACATTATTTGAAAGCAATTTTTTTTATTTAGGTAAAAAATGAACAACTTTTTAGATGTATGTGCTTAATAAGAACAAATGGCAATATTTACTGAAGTAAGTAAGTGGAATAATCTCACATTCATCTGTTAAATAGTCTTTAACGGGCAAAACATGATGGAGAAAATGATTTGACTAGACTATGTGGGCCTAAAGTGCAGTAAGCAACCGGAATTAGTGCTCATTGTTTAAATACACTTTAAACTCATTCATAAACTGTTTTACAAAAAACTCACAGCTGCCACCCTGGAGGGGATGTTCAATTGGAGTGGGTTGGTCACACACAGATTGCAAACCGGAAGGAGTACTGGCCAATCAGAGCAGGGTTGGGGTTCCACCCCACAGTCTGGACTGATGACCAATCAGAGAGGGCGTATTTAATTGTAGGGCAGAATTGATACAAATCAGTCAACGTTTCGCGATTTGAAGACAGAGGCCGCATCGCGCTCGACCTTTGACCCTTGACTCTAAAGTTTGGCCCCGGACCTCAACGTTGAGCGCAGGTGTCGCTAGACTTCGATTGCACTTCACGTGGGAGGAGGCCCATTCTTTGGATGGCAACATTTCCTTACTGGCAAACAACTTAAATGACCACTTCATTTCCATAGGCGAGGAACTTGCAAATAAAATCAGACCCCCTATAGGTTCATTTTACAAACACTATCTTTCAGGCAATTATTTAAACTCTTTTTTTCCTTAGACCTACAGACGTTACTGAAGTCTGTACAATTATCAAAAACCTGAGAAGTTCCCATTCAGCAGCAGCAGATGAAATAAGCAGTAGGATTCTCATTCCTATTGCCCATTTAATTGCAAAACCAATTGCACACTGCATTAATTTATCCCTACTTTATGGCGTAGTGCCAAAACAGACCAAAATTGCCAGAATCACTCCAGTCTACAAATCCGGAGATAAAAATAACATGAATAATTATCGCCCAATTGCCGTTCTACCAACGCTTTCTAAGGTACTAGAAAGAGTTGTACACAATAGACTAAGCGAATACCTCGCAAGTTTCATATCATAACCAGTTCACAATATGGCTTCAGGAAGAAGAATTCAACATGCATGGCCATTCTAGATCTTGTTGAAAAAATTAATGATGCCTTTGAGCAGGGCAAGTGCGGAGTGGGCATTTTTTTGGACTTATCTAAGGCTTTTGACACCATTGACCATAATATTTTACTGGAGAAAATGCATCACTATGGTATTAGAGGAATAGCATACAACTGGTTCAGAAGTTATTTATTCAGGCGACAACAATATGTTGGTATTAAAAATCATGTTTCACAAAAAAAGGAAATAAAATATGGAATCCCCCAGGGTTCAATTTTGGGCCCACTGCTTTTTCTTATCTACATTAATGACCTTGTTAATTCTTCTGACATACTACATATGATTTTGTTTGCTGATGACACAAATTTGTTTGTTTCACATAAAAACCCATTAGACCTACAGCACATTTTAAACGCAGAGTTAATTAAAATACAAAGCTGGCTCAGATGCAACAAACTATCCCTCAACATCAACAAAACCAATTACATAGTATTTAGATCAAATAAGAAAGCAATTGACACAAACAGGATTTGTCTGAAAGTAAACAACGACAATTTATCACAAGTCGATTCCACGAAGTTCCTGGGGGTCTTCATTGATAAGTCTCTCAATTTCAAATGCCATATAGAACATCTTATATCAACACTATCCAAATATGTTGGTCTATTCTTCAAAATAAGACACCATCTCCCTTTAACCGCACTTCTCACTTTGTACAAAACCTTATTTGAGCCCCATATCAACTACTGTAACATCATATGGTGCAATACGTTCCCCAGCCACCTAAAGAAATTGGAAACTCTGCAAAAGAAGATGGTACGGGCCATGTCCTGGGCTAGTTTTAATGCCCCCACCAACTCCTTGTTTTACAGTTTACGCCTTCTTCGACTCACTGAGTTGAACACATTTCATAACGCAGGTATAATGTTCCAAATTGTAAATAATATGAATAGCAAGCTCTCTGAACTCATTCCAGTCTGGACTCCTCTCCATACTCATAACACCAGAAATAAAGTCAGTGGAAAAAAGAGAAGACTTGTTAGCACTAGCCTGAGCATTGCAACTAGAGGTCCTCAGATTTGGAATGAGCTTGACGAAAATCTAAAAGTGTTGAAATCCATCTCCACCTTTAAAATGATGCTAAAAAGCATTCTGATCAGTAAATACAACAACTCCAACATACGTATGTTATAAATTCTTTTCTAGGGAAGTATTTCTTTTCATTTATTATTATTATTATTTTTTTTTAAAAAATTTTTAAAAATATTTTTATTTTTTTTCTGTATGTGTGTGGGTGAATGAGAACACTGTAAAATACGACAACTCACCCTTCTGCTCATCTGATCTTTTTTTTTTCTTCTTCATTGCCTTGATGTACGCAGGCTCCTGACTATAAGCTTTTAGTAGCTTCTTAAGGAGACCTGACTCACACATAATCTTGGTTCAGCACTATGATATGATGTACAATTTGTAAATATGAATGTGTGTGAATAAATTGAATTGAATTGAATTGAATTGAACATTTACACAGCTTACGGCTCTTGGCAGGCCTTAACTCTAACTCACTCCTGCATCATGTGAGTAAACAGCATTGGCGCCGCGTGCACTTCAATGTACCTCGGATAATTCTATATCAGAACATTACAACAGGCGAGTGGACACAGGTGATCATTGGACCGTGCCGTTTATTGGCATAAGCTTCGGCAACTCCTTCACAACAAACATAAGTATCATTTAGTGAAAGCACAACAAAAATAATATCTCTCAAAAAAAAATAATGTTCACAAAAAGAAAAGTGCTTCAATCTGTATTGATGAGGCCCTATTCTCACTCAGTTAAACAACAGTGCAAAGAGAACTGGCAATCCCAATCAAAATAGCTATGCAACATACAAATAAAACTTGCTCAGACTTTGGTCAAACGCTATTCAAACATTTCGTTTTGTTCAACAAATACACTGGATGGCAATACTTATTCACAATATACAAACTATCAGATGTCTCATACGTTGTGAAGCCAGCACTCAAATGATGTGAATTACAATGGATGGACCAGGAAACTACGACATCAGTCGAGGGACAAAACACACTATTTGGCTTGATTTCTAAGTTAATTTAAAACTCGCCATTGACACCTTGTGGTGTATTTAGTGTTTGTAGTTTATTGTTTGATTGGAAATTTTACAGATTTTTAAAAACGAAAACATTAAGAGGGGTTTTAATATAAAATTAGTATAACTTGTACTAACATTTATCTTTTAAGAATTACAAGCCTTTCTTGTGGATCCCTTTAACAGAAAGAATGATAATAATGTTAATGCAATCTTGTGGATTTATTGTTATATTAAACAAATACAGTACTTATGTACAGTATGTTGAATGTATATATCCATCTTATGTCTTATCTTTCCATTCCAACAATAAATTACGGAAAAATACGGCATATTTTAGATATGGTTTGAATTGCAATTAATTACGATTAATTCATTTTTAAGCTGTGATTAACTCGAAAAATTTTAATCGTTTGACAGCGCTATTCATAATTACAATCATCATCATCTCAATAGCAAAGGCAAAAGTCGTTTCATGTGCCAGATTTTAGGATTCGTATTTTTGGAGCACATAACACAGCGGCGGCATGACTACACGAACGCCCAGGACCCGCGATGCATGTACAACCTGCAGTCTCGACGTCTCCCTGCGGTGTTACCACCACCTATGGTTTGTGGTAAGGAGCATTGAAGCACTGGCTTTGTACTACATCCGCCTTCATGAAAATAAAATTCCGGTGTTCGTGTATAAGGACATCCAACTTTGTCGCTATGCAAGTACTGGAATGCCTCTGAGCTTTTCAGGTTCCCGATGGCGTTTCCATCTACTGCCATAGAGTCAATAAAATACGATAATATTTTACTTGTGGTCACCCTCGGCCACTTCTTGATGTTGTCTTCCCATGACCGAAAGAACAAGGTCCCGGATACAAGCGGCCGAAATGAGTTTTCTCCGCAGGGTGTCCGGGCTCTCCTTTAGAGATAGGATGGGAAGCTCGGTCATCCGGCAGGGACTCGGCTTCGAGCTACTACTCCTCCGCATTGAAAGGAGACAGCTGAGGTGGCTCGGGCATCTGGTTCGGATGCCTCCCCGGAGAGGTGTACCACCGGCGGGAGGCAACGGGGACGACCCGGGACACGCTGGAAAACCAATGTCTCTCTGCTGGCCTGGGAACGCCTTGGGATCCCGCTGGAGGAGCTGGTTTAAGTGGCTAGGGAGAGGGAAGTCAGGGCTTCCCTGCTAAAGCTGCTACCACTTTGATCTGATCTCGGAGCAAGCGGAAGATGATGGAATGGTATGGTATGGCAAAATCAAGTAAAGAAAATTGAAATGCATAAATTAAATCCAAATAAATTAAGTAAATCACAAAAGAAATTATACATATAATTTGGGGACAAGCGAATAGCAAAATACTGTAGGTTTTTGAGATTAGTAAATTCTGGTGGCTTTTTGCCGAAGGAATAACGTGATGCATTTGATTGTTTTTACGATCTGAGTGTTTTGTTTTTTGTTTTTTGCACTGGCTGGTTTGGCAGTTTTTTGTTGTAAATTTTACAATGAGAAAGATTGTACTGTATTGCATTGTTTGAGATTTGGTATTATTGATGTGATTGTCTGTTTGGTCATGCCCCCTGTCAACTTGCAAGTGTACTGCACACATAAAGGACAAGCAAAGCTGCCAGCAATCCTCACAATCGACATCTTTGGTTAGTCTGTACGTCTGGTTGAACTAGATACAAAAAAATGTGTGAAGGGAAAGTTCTTGTTTATTCCTCTTGAAACAGGAGCCCGCGACACTAAACAACTTCTGGTTCAAAAGGAAGAAGAAGATGAACTTCCACTTCAAGTAGGCGACGGGCAACGCGACAAAACAGCATTTAGCGACGGGTGTAGCAGAGTGACACGATACCATGCGACAAATCGGGTGAACGCAGCATAAGAATACCGTCACATGACTACACACAAGCTTGCAGTGGGCAGTCCCAGGATCATGCAGGCCTGTTCAATCACATGGCATTTTCAAAACAATATAAAAAATAAACTATTTTATTTAGAGTGCTGCTTTGTTATAGTACAGTACAAGGATAACAGTTCATACTGATGACGTGTTGCTGTGAAAAACATTGTTTAAAAAAATCTTCCATTGTACTTGTACTTGAGTAAATTTTATATTGCATATTATATTAATAGAACTTTGAACTAACGCTACTCTTGCGTGAGTAAAATGTTTGGCTACTCTACCCACCTCTGTTCACAACATTTAGAAAAACAGAGGGTGCAGCAATCACATTTATGGTTTGATCCGTTCCAGGGCCCCCTAAAAAAATTCAGCCTCGAGCCCCCCCAAAACAGGGCTGGCCCTCGTTATATGCCATTATCCTTTTTTTTTTTTTTTTTAATACAATAAATAGCCTTTCCTTGAGATTATCACAATAGTTCCAGGCATATGTCTTGTGTGTATATGTGTGACTTCCTTTTCTATATAGTATTCTATACATTACTGTATATTTTTGACAGCAGTGTTTCAACTTGTGTGTCATTCAGCTTCCCCTGAAGCTGTTGCTTAACCCAACAACAGCTGCATCTGTTTAGAGCTGACATACAGCAGGTAGAACCAAACTGACCCTTGCTCTGGATTTGCTTGTCAGGCTGTCAACCCCTGATTTCAACAGTGTGTGACTGTTAAACACTTTAGAGATGGAAACATTGAAAATGATATAATTCACATATACTTAAACTCTCTTTCTGCTAAATCTGATATTGGGTGTCAACAGGGAGTGTATAAGTATAAATATTGATAATCAGTTCTTAGCATTGAAATTGTAAATGTCATGAGTGCTTCTCAATTATTTTGTCACCCCCCCCCCCAATTCTCTGACGCCACTGCAAATAGTATCATTTGTCTATAAAATTATTATTAATATAAGTACATCTCTTCATAACATTCATAATGTCCTTTTCAATAATAAAGAAAAAACATTAACTTACAATAAGTTAAAACTTGATTAACATTGTTTTGTTTGTAATAGAAAGACTTGAAGCGCATCAATTTGCCTTAATTAAAAAAAAAAAAAAAAGTCACATGTAACGTTTTTTTACAGCAAGGGGTTTTGCCACTAACTTTCAAATGCTATTGTTTAGCCACAAATGGATTCATTACCTTATTACTATTCATCCGTCACACAGCTGTTGGAAACGGAAGGGATTTTTGATTGATTGATGATTATACGACACTTTGCGGGTGTGCGCTGGACCTCATGGAAAACGCAGCCTTTCTTAAGGCAAAACACTACCGCTTTTGTCCACCGGCGATGCTAAACTCAATCATAACTGAAAAATTACCAAGTGTTTCTTTGATCAGATAATTTTTGTAAAATCTAGTCAAAAAGTTTTTCTTGTGCTGAGTGCTAAAGACTAGTTAACAGATTAATGTGTCAGATAATTCCATTGACTCTATTTTATGTAAATATTACTATTTGTTCTTATTAAGCCCATACATCTAAAAGCTGGTGATTTTTCACCTAAATCAAGAAAACTTTGCTTTCAAATAATGTTTTGAACAATATCCATTGTTGAATTAAGAACATTTCTGACAAACAAGCTTTTTTAAGATAAAATATACAGACATATATACATAATATACAGTTTTGCTCAAAATAAGTCTGTTAAACTTACTTTCAGGTCTAAATCATATTGGACACTATGGCGAGATCTCAAAATTGCTGTTGCAAGAAGGCACCCTTCAAATCTGAGAACTGGGACAGTTTGCAAAAGAAGAGTGGTCCAAAATTCCATCTGAGAGGCGCACGAAACTTGTTGATGGTTATAGGAAGCGATTGCATTCTAAAGGATGCGCAACCAAATATTGAGTTGAGGGTGCCAACAATTTTTTCCAGCCCATTTTTTTGCATTCTGTGTAAAATTGTGTACATTTCGGCTTTTCTCTTCAGCTTTTTTGTGTTTTTCCAATGCACATCCAAGAAATAAACACATTCATACTGAAAACATATGTAACTGCATTAATTTATGTGAGAAATGCTGTATTTTCTGGAAAAATTGCTCGGGTGCCAATAATTTTGTCCGTGACTGTATACAGTGAGGAGCAGAAGTATTTGCACCCCTTGTGAATTGCAAGTTCACTCACTTAGAAAACAGGTAGATGTCTGAAATTTCAATTATGGATGCATTTCGACTCACAGACATAATCTAAAAAAAAAAATCCAGAAATCACATTGTATGTAATTTATTTGTAATTTACTGGGGTTCATAAGTATTTGTACCCCTGAGAATCAGCAATAACTATGAAACTCAAAGAGTTGTCTGTCTCCCTCAAAAGTCCACCTTCACCCCATGAGTAACCACCCACCTGATTGAGCTCAATATTGTCACCTGTGCACCCCACAGTCAGTCATAATCCTACTGCTACCATGGGCAAGACCAGAGAGAATTCAAAAGACACCAGAGAAAAAATTGTGGAACGCCACAAAGCTGGAAAAGCCTATGGGACAATTGGAAAGTAGCTTCGTGAGAATAAACCAATAGTTGCAGCAATTGTTCGAAAATGGAAAAGGCTAAACATGACTGATAATCTACATCGCACTGGGGCTCCATGGAAAATCTCTCTTCGTGGGGCATCACTCATGATGAGAAAAGTGAGGGCTCAGCTAGAATGGTTTAAAAGTAGACATTGCCTACATGTGAAGGCCCGTCTGACGTTTGCCAGGGACCATATGAATGATGCAGAGAGGTCATGGGAGAAAGTCATGCGGTCAGATGAGACCAAAGTAGAACTTTTTGGTGCAAACTTTACTGTTGTGTATGAAGGGAAAAGAAGGATGTGTACAATCCCAAGAACACCATCCCTACTGTGAAGTATGGGGGTGGAAACCTCATGCTTTGGGGCTGCTTTTCGGCAAAGGGGACAGGACGACTGTACTGTATAAAGCAGAGGATGAATGGTAAAATGTTTTGTCAGATTTTGAGCCACAACCTCCTTCCCTCAGTCATAGACTTGAAGATGAGTCAATGCTGGATCTTCCAACATGACAATGCCAAGCTGACCAAGGAGTGGCTGCGTAAAAAGCATATCAAGGTTCTGGAGTGGCCAGGCCAGTCTCCAAATCTCACTCCAATAAAAATCTTTGGATGGTGCTGAAACTTTGCGTTTCTCAACGACAGCCCCGAAACCTGAAAGATCTGGAGAAGATTTGTGTGGAAGAATGGGCCAAAATCCCTGTTTCCATATGTGAAATCCTGGTGAAGAATGACAGAAAGCGTCTGACCTCTGTAATTGCAAACAAAGGCTTCTGCACTAAATATTAGCACTGATTTTCTCAAGGGTACAAATACATATGAGCCCCAGTGAATTACAAATAAGTTATTGAAAAATCATACAATGTGAGTTCCAGATTTTTTTTTTTTTTTTGATCATGTCTCTACAAGTGGAAATGCATCTATGATTGAAATTTCAGACCTCTTCATACTAGTATTTTCTCAGTGGGTGAACTAATACTACTAACAAGTACTTCTGCTTCTCACTGTTTACATACAGTATATATTTATAATATACGTATACAGTGGGATGGGAATTGGGGTGCTGAAGGTGCTGCAGCACCCCCTGGTGTTGGGAGGGGGGAAAAGATTGGAAGATTTAAAAATAAATAAATCAAATAAAACATTTTGAAACAATAGCATATTTAACCTTGTGAATGAAAAATATACGCTGGAAATGTTTTTTGTTGGTGTTAATAATGTGGTTACCCCTTGCTTGCTATCAGGTCACGTTGAATAAGGCGCTATTGGACTATACATGGCAACTATCAGGTGCACACCGCCACCTACTGTACAAGACTGTGCAGTACCCATCTGAAGGCGTGCAGCTACACTGTTGTTTTTTATTGGTCAATTCTTGCTCACTTGCCTAATTTTGCATGTACTCGTGTTGCTGCCACTAGTGCACAGTTACGGTGTAAATTTTTCAACCGATACCGATAACCAATAATTTCCTTCTCGTTCCAACCGATAACCGATAATGTCAAGCCGATAATTCTAATAATAGATTTATGTAAAATTTTAAAGTATACACAAGAGAAAATATTACTGTGCAAAAATATAATTTATTGCTCCTTTTTCAACATCAAATGTGAACTAGTAGTAAATTCCAACATCTAAATAAAGACAGATTGTCTGGCATTGTGTAATGGTAAACTTTTGGCAACAATTACTTATAGAGTAAATATCTAAGTTGCACAAAAATGCGTTTGAAAGTAAGCCATTCCTAACATATAACATTATTACACTGCAAAAACACACTTCCTTAAAACTAGTTGAATTCCCTTGTTTTCAGTGTAAATCTGGGGAAATAAGTGAAATTATCTGCCACCATTTCAAGTATATTTCTCTCAGATTTCTTGAATAAAAATAGCTAGTTGAAAATAAGCTTAACAGCCTAATTTTAAGCAATAATTATACTTAATCCTAAAAAAAAGTCAGAAATGTTCAAGAATAGGTATGGTTCAAAACATTATTTGAAAGCATTTTTTTCTTGACTTAGGTGAAAAATTACCATTTTTTTTAACCGAAGTGACCAGAAAGCCCAAGCCCCGTATAAAAAAATAATGCAGTTTATACGAACACCATTCTTCGTGAAAAACATGCCGATTACATGAGTTTCACTACGGACATTTGGACAAGTGATGTCAATCAAGTAAGCATGGTTGGATGATAATTGTAACATGCACCAAACCACTCACAAGAAGTCAGCCAGTCATTAATGCATTCAGTACTCTGTAAATTTATGATGTCTTAATCAGATCATTCTTCTTAAATCGAGTCAAATAATTCTCCCCATCTTGTTTTAAGTGTTAAAGACTAACAGATAAATGCTCCAGATTATTTCACTTACTTGAAGTAAAAATTACCATTTTTTTTTAGATTTATGGGCTTAATAAGAACAAATGGCAATTTGGCAGCTACGTTCGTACCGGTGTTATGTCCGCCCGCCCCGGCGTATTCGGGGCATGGCTCTGCTCCGGACAGGGCCGTGCACCTCGCGTCCCGCACGCCGTGGGAGAACACTCGAGAAACCGGGGTGTTCACCGGCGGTCCCGCCGCTGGGCAATCGGGCTCGGCCAGAGCAGCGGGCTCCGTCAGAAGATGGCTACTTGTCGACTATCGGTCTCCTTGCCGATGTTTAGCCTTTGATGGAGTTTACCAAGGGCTTTGGGCTGCATTCCTAAACAATCCGACTCCGGAAAGGCCGCAGTGTCTCTCTGTCGTAACAAGCCCCGTAGTTTAGCTTATGTGTGTTTAGCTGTAGCATTCGCACTAGCAGCAGCCTCGTATTCGTTCCAAAAATCTTTGTGATGCAATTTTAAATGGCTGCTGGGTTAGTGGTTTTGAATGAGGACGCTTCCTTTCCGCCTCGAGGAACTTCTGCAGTGCATGTTTTGCAGATGGCGAGCGCGACGTTTGTTTACCACACGGAAAACTACCCGCGTTAGTGAGATCCGCCATATTGCCTCAACTCTGTTGTGTAACTCCACCTCCTCTATGACGCCATACTCCTCGACCACTCCCCTCTCAGGGGCTTCAGAGAGAGGAGGGGTTGAGGACGCGGCAGTGGAGAAGTGGACAAAAGTGCTTTGTTTGCGCACATTTGGAGGCTAAATCAATATAATATAATTATCGGATTGCATTATTGTTTTTTTTTTAATCTGGATTATCTGTGTGACGTCATAATTGCCATTATCGGCCGATAATTATCGGTAACTGATATTATCGTGTTTCTTTACAAATAATTATTTGCACTCGAAAGGGAGTGGGAAGAAGAAAAAATATATTTAATCCCACCCCTGATCTCATTATCCTTTTTTTGTGGGATACTCCTGTCCACACAATGAAAGAGAGAAGAAAAGAAAGGGAGACAAACAAAAACAACTAAACCAATAGACAACCAACTAAAATGATCTCATCAACAATAATTTTCAATAAATAGAGTGGGGCAAATAAGTATTTAGTCAACCACTAATTGTGCAAGTGCTCCCACTTCAACCAACCTCAACCATGAGAGACAGAATGTGGGAAAAAAACCCAACTGAAAATCACATTGTTTGATTTTTAAATAATTTATTTGCAAATCATGGTGGAAAATAGGTATTTGGTCAATACCAAAAGTTCATCTCAATACTTTGTTATGTACCCTTTGTCGGCAATAACGGTGGCCAAGCATTTTCTGTAACTCTTCACAAGCTTTTCACACGCTGTTGCTGGTACTTTGGCCCATTCCTCCATGCAGATCTCCTTTAGAGCAGTGATGTTTTGGGGCTGTATTTGGGCAACACGGACTTTCAACTCCCTCCACGGATTTTCTATGGGGTTGAGATCTGGAGAGTGGCTAGGCCACTCCAGAACGTTGAAATGCTTCTTAGGAAGCCACTCCTTTGTTGCCCTGGCTGTGTATTTGGGATCATTGTCATGCTGAAAGACCCAGCCTCGTCTCATCTTCAATGCCCTTGCTGATGGAAGGAGATTTTTACTCAAAATCTCTCGATACATGGCCCCATTCATTCTTTCTTTTACACCAGTGGTGTCCAAACTATTCCACATAGGGCCGCAGTGGGTGCTGGATTTCATTTCTACACAACAAAACAACATCTTTTCACCAATCTGGTGTAATCAGTTGATTGCAGTCAGGTGCTGCTTGTTTTAGCACAAACTTCATTGGTTAAACTGTCTGTGCTCGATTGGTAAGAACAAAAACCAGGATCCACAGCGGCCCTTGAGGACAGGTTTGGCCACCCATGCTTTACACAGATCAGTCGTTCTGGTCCTTTTGCAGAAAAACAGCCCCAAAGCATGATGTTTCCACCCCCATGCTTCACAGTGGGCATGATGTTCTACGGATGCAATTCAGTATTCTTTCTCCTCCAAACACGAGAACCTGTGTTTCTACCAAAAAGTTCTATTTTGGTTTTATCTGACCATAACACATTCTCCCAGTCCTCTTCTGGATCATCCAAATGCTCTTTAGCGAACTGCAGACGGGCCTGGACGAGTACTGGCTTCAGCAGGGGGACACGTTTGGCAGTGCAGGATTTGAGTCCCTCGCGGCGCATTGTGTTATTGATAGTAACCTTTGTTACTGTGGTCCGAGCTCTATGTAGGTCATTCACTCGGTCCCCCCGTGTGGTTCTGGGATTTTTGCTCACAGTTCTTGTTATTATTTTGACGCCACGGGGTGAGATCTTGCATGGAGCCCCAGATCAAGGGAGATTATCAGTGGTGATGTTTGTCCTCCATTTTTTAATAATTGCTCCCACCGTTGATTTCTTTACACCAAGCGAAGAGTGAAGAGTTACAGAAAACGTTTGGCCTTCGTTATTGCCAACAAAGGGTACATAACAAAGTATTGAGATGAATTTGCAAATAAATTCTTTAAATATCAAACAATGTGATTCCCCCCCCCCCCACACACACACACACACACATTCTGTCTCTCATGGTTGAGGTTTACCTATGTTGACAATTACAGGCCTCTCTAATCTTTTCAAGTAGGAGAACTTGCACAATTGGTGGTTGACTAAATACTTATTTGCCCCACACCAAAAGGTTTTTTTCTGGGGCTGTCAAACGATTAAAATTTTTAATCGAGTTAATTACAGCTTAAAAATTAATCGTAATTAATAAAATTTGTAAAATTAATAATTCAATAATTCAATAATTACACCATGCTCACTCCCCAAACCCATAAAATCATTTGGACCCAAGCGCCAGCAGAGGGCGCCAAACAACAAAAAACAAGTAACAAGCGGACATTACACTGCTGTCATTTTAATCTGAGCGGGGCATGTGCATTAATTGCGTCAAATATTTTAACATGATTAATTAAAAAGGATAATTACCGCCTCTTAACGCGATAATTTTGACAGCCCTAGTTTTTTCATACCATTGTGTACCTTTTTAAATGCAAGAAATAGTCTTTCCTTGAGATTATCGCAATAATTCCAGGCATCTGGCTTGTGTGTATATGTCTAAATTCCTTTTCTATATATATTCAACTTCCCCTGAAGCTGTTGCTCCACCCAACCACAGCTGTGTCTGCTTAGAGTTTACATACAGCAGGTAGAATCAAATTGACCCATGCTTTAGATTTGCTTGTCAGCCTGTCAACCCCTGATTTAACAGTGTGTGACGGTTAAACACTTTTGAGACAGAAACAATGAATAAGTGTATACAGGCTGAAAATCAGCAGTATACATTTTTTCTGAAACACACTTTCTATTTTCTTGTAAAGGGAACTAATGATTTTTAATTTGTGATATTTCATTTTGAGTAATGGTCTGCTTGAACATGAATCAGCTTCCTCATTGGGAAGAATCAGCGTGTCAAAGATACAGATGAATCAATGTGGGGATGAGCCGATGATCATAACCTGATACTCGAAAAAGTCATGTGGTCACAAGTATTTCGATGACCTTATTTTTTATGACAAATATAAAATTATTGTGTTCAAAAGTTAAATTCACATACAATGTGATTGTTCTGATACTGAACCTTCCAACTTGAAGCATTCGATGAAAAACTATGTTAATATACAGTGTTGTTAATAAAAGCATTGGTACACAACTGCATTTCTAATTGCGTTATTTTTTCAGTAGTGAGTAATCTAATTATTTACTTTTCCTGTCTTGCAACGCTGTTACCGTTACTAAGGATGTGAAGGGGCATGTTACTACAATTTGGCTGAATGAAGCGCGACTTGTCTGACTGGGAGGAGGGAAAGGTGTGATGACGCCGTTGCAAACACAATGATGATTGGCTAGGTGGCTCAGAGTGTTAGCATAGCCTTTGTGTTCTCATTAGCATTTAGCGTGGCGATTGTCATCTTAAACTCCTCCAAGGTAGCTTTTTTTACATACAGGCCAAGGCCTCCATATACATATACATATATATATATATATATATATATTCATTCATTCATTCATTTTCCATGCCGCTTATTCCTCACGAGGGTCGCGGAGGTGCTGGAGCCTATCCCAGCTAACAACGGGCAGTAGGCAGAGGACACCCTGAACTGGTTGCCAGCCAATCGCAGGGCACAAGGAGATACACAACCATTCACGAACACACTCATACCTACGGACAATTTAGAGTGTTCAATCAGCCTACCATGCATGTTTTTCGGATGTGGGAGGAAACCGGAGTTCCCGGAGGAAACCCACGCAGGCACGGGGAGAACATGCAAACTCCACACAGGAAGGCCGAAGCCCGGGATTGAACCCTTGATCTCAGAGCTGTGAGGCAGATGTGCTAACCACTCAGCCACCGTGCCGCGTATATAAATGTATATATATGTATATATATATATGTATATATATATATATATATATATATATATATATATTACATATATGGCGGAAAACACAGACAAGACTAAAAAAGCAGTTTCTGCTGTTGCAACCCTCTATAAAATAAACTGCTGTATTTTAAGCCAAAATAACTGTTGTGTTTGATAGGACAATATGTCTATAAGCTGCCATAGCAGATTTGTAGCCCATTAAGCCCCCGAACTATTTTTAATTTGTCCCTTTTACCCTGGATCACTTTTACCCTGGAAACCCCCATTTACAGACGTCGTGCAACCGCTTATGTTTCAACCCAGCCATAAAAAGAAGGAAAGTAATTATATTTATCATTCAAAATTTCTGTCATTTTTAGCTTAGAATCATTATTCGATGTTTATTTCATTTATTAAAAAAAAAAAAACGACTTTAAAAAATTATTTACTCGCATATTTTAAACTTGTAAACAAATTACTCGAGAATGAAAAAATTGGTGTCTGTATAAAAGTCACGTATATAAATAAAAAGATAAATAATCGATCCAAACAAAGAAAATAAAAAATTTAAAAAAAAAAAACATTTTAAAGGGTAAATATATGAAAAAGAACATTTTGACCACTCCTTGATGTCTGCGATTTCTGCATCGCGACCCTTGTATTGTTACTGTGGCCATTCACAGCTGTGTCTTGACACTCGGTGATACATGGTACATGGAGTTTGTGGATGGAAACAAGGTAAGTACGCGATCATAATTTGTTAAAGCAGTGCTTCTCAATTATTTTCAGTTACAACCCCCCCCCCCCCCCCCAATTCAATTCAATTCAATTCAATTTTATTTGTATAGCCCTCAATCACAACAGAAGTCTCAAAGGGCTTTACAGAGGCATTATGATACACAATTAGAAATGAAGCAACAAAGATGAATAGATGCAGTTCAAGTCCTGGGTATCCCCTATCCTTAAGACCCTCCATGCCGGCAAGGAAAAACTCCAAAAACTCCAGAGTCAATTGGGAGAAAAATGAGAAACCTTGGGGAGTACCACAGTCAGGAGAGATCCACTCCCAGGACGGATAGACAGGTACCCCAGAACGGCTAATGGGAATTAGCAAGCGAAATTATAGTCCGTAAAAATACAGTGGAGTGAAGGTGCAAGAAGAAGTCCCTCTAGTCAGATGAGACGGGGGTAGCAGCGAGGACGTCTATCCAGCCAGGGGTCCGGACAGTCAGGAGGCTGCAGCTGAAAAATAGCCCCTCCCCAGAGGGGAGGGGGGAAAGGGGACACCGGGTGACTAGTGATGAAGAGACTAGACAACTAGATATTAACATTGGAAAATAGAAATAAAGTAAGACAAGTGGTAGGTAGAGTAAGAAAAGGAGATAGAACTCAGCGGCTGTACTGCCCCCAGCATTATAGCTTCTAGTGCAGCTTAGACTAAACTGTGAGTCTACTCCGACTTCAACTAGCCTAACCATAAGCTTTGTCGAATAGGAACGTTTTAAATCTAATCTTAAATGTGCAGACTGTCTCGGCTTCTTTAATACTAGCTGGAAGCTGATTCCATAAGGAAGGAAGACGTATTTGTTTCGCGCCCCCCCAAACTCTCTGCCACCACTGTAAATAGTATCATTTGTCTATAAAATTACAAGTATAAGTACACCTCAGCCTAACATTGTGTCCTTTTTTTCTATTAAAGAAAAAAAAGTAACAGCTCAACTTATAATAAAGTATTACTTTATTAACATTGTTTTGTTTGTAACAGAAAAGACTTAACGCGAATCAATTTGCCTGAATTTAAAAGAAAGTCACATCCAAACTGTAAAAATAAATTCAAGGTACATTTTTGACCATTTGATACTGAAAAATAAAATGGAATAAAATCAGTAAATAAAAACAAATTCAATTTGATTAGAAACATTAACTCATGAGGACAATATGCCAAAAAAATTGACAGAAAAAACAAAACTGAATAGAAGGGGAAAAAAGTGTATTTGGACAGAAGGACAGTTCTTATTTTCGCGGCTCACAGTATCACCTCCTTTACAATGGTGTGGGGTTATTTTGCACTGAGTATGCTAACAGTGCTCACTGGTTTACTGATATAACACTGACAAAGATTGTTGGCAATATTCAGCATGTTTTCGATGAAAAATAATCAAGCAGCTTATCAATGAGATTGGGGTCTAATGTCTTTAAGTGGCGTCTTATTTGATTTGGCTTCCGGCTCTCCGCTATAATCATTTAAACAGTGGTCTTTCATCATCTCCCACTGTATTAAAAGTCAAAGACAAAAGGCAAACGGCCTGAAAAAAGTGCATTCCGGCGGCCGAGGGAGAACCGTAGGTGAGGGCAGTTGTCGTGACGATCCCAAGCCGAAAATGGCACTTCTCGGGCAGACACGTGAGAACCGGAGAAAACAGTGGGTCGCTGCGTGAGTCCGGTGTTGTGCCGAAAAAAAGACTGGAAAACGGCTTTCGAAAACAGCGCACAGGTCTTCATATCTCTTTTCTGTGTGCACTGTCCTCTTGCTTAGTTCAAAAATACTGCGCGCACTCCGAAAATGAGAGCGCCACTGCCACCCACTGAGTGGATGCGCAAGTACACTTTATTCAAGTACGGGAAAAAAAAAAAAAAAAGCATGTTCCCTAGGTCACATGCACCACCCCTGGCATCGCTCTGCCCCTGGGGGGGCGCCCCACTATTTGAGAAGTACTGTATTAAAGTCATGGCGTCTGTAATTCTGCTCTCGCGTGCTCTCACCTCCAGATAGGGTTTTGCTGTTTAAAAAACCTTAAAAAAAAAAAAAAAAAAAGCACTCCTGTTTAAAATTTTTCTTACCCCAGAAATTGAGATTTTAATCTTTCCAATGATGTATCACACATGCATATCAGACATTTTTTAAAATTTGGCCAAATTGGGGGTCTCAGAGCGGAACTTCAAGTCACCTGAGTGTTTTCCGCCATATACATATACATACAGTGGGGCAAATAAGTATTTAGTCAACCAATAATTGTGCAAGTTCTCCCACTTGAAAATATTAGAAAGGCCTGTAATTGTCAACATGGGTAAACCTCAACCATGAGAGAAAGAATGTGAAAAAACCCCAGAAAATCACATTGTTTGATTTTTAAAGAATTTATTTGCAAATCATGGTGGAAAATAACTATTTGGTCAATACCAAAAGTTAATCTCAATACTTTGTTATGTACCCTTTTTTTGGCAATAACAGAGGCCAAACGTTTTCTGTAACTCTTCACAAGCTTTTCACACACTGTTGGTGGTATTTTGGCCCATTCCTCCATGCAGCTCTCCTCGAGAGCAGTGATGTTTTGGGGCTGTCGTTGGGTAATACAGACTTTCTACTCCCTCCTCACACCGTGGCGTCAAAATGATAACTAGAACGGTGAGCAAAAATCCCAGAACCACACGGGGGGACCTAGTGAATGACCTACAGAGAGCTGGGACCACAGTAACAAAGGCTACTATCAGTAACACAATGCGCCGCCAGGGACTCAAATCCTGCACTGCCAGACGTGTCCCCCTGCTGAAGAAAGTACACATCCAGGCCTGTCTGCGGTTCGCTAGAGAGCATTTGGATGATCCAGAAGAGGACTGGGAGAATGTGTTATGGTCAGAAGCCAAAATAGAACTTTTTGGTAGAAACACAGGTTCTCGTATTTGGAGGAAAAAGAATACTTAATTGCACCATACCCACTGTGAAGCATGGGGGTGGAAACATCATGCTCTGGGGCTGTTTTTCTGCAAAGAGACCAGGATGACTAATGACCCCCTCAATTTGTCAGTGGTACATACCATGCAGGGGCTTGTCCTTCCATGATATCTCCTCGGGCTCCTCCTCCGTACTGGGCTTCTGTTGCCTGAGGCATTCACCGAGTAGGTCATCACTGGGGGCCAATCTTCATGATGTACTCTTGGAGGGATGTAGTTTCCTCTTGGACAGTGGCTCTGATGCTCACTAGTCCTCGGCCTCCCTCTTTCTTTGTGTAGAGCCTCAGGTTGCTGGACTTAGGGTGAAACCCTCCGTGCATTGTAAGGAGATACCTTGTCTTGATGTCGGTAGCCTGCATCTCTTCCAGTGGCCGGGTATCTGATTACTGGTAGGGCATAGCTGTTAATGGCCTGGATCTTATTCTTGCCATTCAGCTGACTCTTGAGGACCTGCCTCACCCTCTGGAAGTATTTGGTTGCGGCAGACCTCCTAGTTGCTTCCTCATGGTTCCCATTTGCCTGTGGGATCCCCAGGTATTTGTAGCTGTCCTGCACATCAGTTATGTTGCCTTCAGGTAGTTCAGCCCCTTCAGTTGAGATCACCTTCCCTCTTCTGGATAGCATTCGCCCACACGTTCCTTGGTAGATACCGAATTTGATGCTCACATGTGCAACTGGCTTTGAGTTGGCTTCTAGAGTTGTCTTCCACAGCCCCATTGAGTTCTGGAGGAAGGTCGTTAGTGTCCTGTTGATGTTATACAGCTTCAAGCATTCCAGTATCCATGCGTGTGGCATTGAGTCAAAGGCTTTCTTGTAGTCGATCCAGGCAGTGGACAGGTTGGTGCTCCTGGCCTTGCAGTCTCTGGCGACTGCCCTGTCCACCAGTAGTTGGTGCTTGGCGCCCCTGGTGTTATTGCCAATCCCTTTCTGTGCCCTGTGCATGTATTGCTCCATGTGCCTGCTCATTTTAGCCACTATGATGCCTGATAGGAGCTTCCATGTGGTGCTGAGACAGTTGATGGGCCGGTAGTCGGATTGAACCGTTCCCTTCATGGGGTCCTTAATGATGAGGACTGTCCGACCTTGGGTTAGCCACTCTGGGTGGGTCCCCGATTTCCGCAGCTGGTTCATTTGTGCTGCTAGGCACATATACATACATACATACATACATACATACATACATACATATATGACTTGAAGTTCAGCTCTGAGACCCCCAATTTGGCAAAATTTCAAAATTGTCCAATATGTATGTGTGATACATCATTGGAAACCTTAACATCTCAATTTTCTGGGGGAAGAAAAATTTTAAACAGGAGGGCATATTCTGTTTTTTAAACAGCAAAACCCTATCTGGAAGTGGGAGCACGCGAGAGCAGAATTACAGACGCCATGACTTTAACGAGATATTATTGCGTACTTACCTTGTTTTGATCCAAAACCTCCATGTAGCATGTATCACTGAGTGTCAAGACAGAGCTGTGAATGGCCACAGCTGGATTATTTTGGAATTTTATGGGTGAAACATGGTAATATAACAATGGTCGCGATGCAGAAATCAGAGACGTCAAGGAGTGGTCTATATGTTCTTTTTCATATATTTATCCTTTTAAAGGTTTTTTTTTTCAAGTTTTCTTTTTTTTGGAGTGATTATTTATCATCTAAAATATTGGGGGAAATGCGACAGTAATGAAAAAGATACAATTAAGCGGTAGTTATGAAGTAGATATCCGGGAACTTTTTAAAAGACGGAAATTTTTTCGTTGTGACGTAATTTGTATAATAGTTTAAAATATGCGAGTGAATATTTTTTTGAATCATTTTTAAATTATTTTTTTAAATGAAATATTAGACATTAATTAATGATTCAAAGATAAAAATGACAGACATTTTGAATGATAAATATAATTACTTACCTTCTTTTTATGGCTGGGTTGAAACAAAAGCGGTCGCGCGACATCTGTAAACGGGTGTCTTCAGGGTAAAACGGACAAATTAAAAATAGTTCGGGGGCTTAATGCGTCATGAATCTGCTATGGCAGCATATAGACATATTGTTCTATCCAACACAACCGTTGTTTTGGCTTAAAATACAGCAGTTTATTTTAAAGAGCAGTGCAAGAGCAGAAACTGCTTTTTCAGTCTTGTCTGTATTTTCTGCCATATACATACAGTGGGGAGAACAAGTATTTGAGACACTGACGATTTTGCTGGTTTTCCCACTTGCAAAGCATGTTGAGGTCTGTAATTTGTATCATAAGTTCTCTTCAACTGTGAGGGACGGAATCTAATACAAAAAAACAGAAAATCACGTTGTATAATTTTTAAATAATAAATTTGCATTTAATTGCAATAAATAAGTATTTGATACATCACAAAAACTGAACTTAATATTTGGTACAGAAACCTTTGTATGCTATTACAGATACCATACGTTTCCTGTAGTCCTTGACAAGGTTTGCACACACTGCAGCAGGGATTTTGGCCCACTCCTCCATGCAGATCTTCTCCAGAGCCTTCAGGTTTCGGGGCTGCTGCCGGGCAACACGGACTTTCAGCTCCCTCCATAGATTTTCTATCGGGTTCAGATCTGGTGACTGGCTAGGCCACTCCAGGACCTTAAGAGGTTTCTTACGGAGCCACTCTTTAGTTGCCTTGGCTGTGTGGGTCGTTGTCATGCTGGAAGACCCAGCCACGACCCATCTTCAGGGCTCTCACTGAAGGAATGAGGTTGTCAGCCAAGATCTGGCGATACATAGCCCCATCCATCCTCCCCTTAATACGGTGCATTCGTCCTGTACCCTTGGCAGAGAAGCAGCCCCAAAAAATGATGTTTCCTCCTCCATGTCTGACGGTTGGGATGGTGTTCTTGGGGTTGTACTCATCCTTCTTTTTCCTCCAAACACAATGAGCCGAGTTTAGACCAAAAAGTTCAATTTTGGTCTCATCCGACCACATGACCTTCTCCCATTGCTCCTCTGGTTCATCCAGATGGTCAGTGGCAAACTTAAGACGTGTCTGGATATGCACTGGCTTCAGCAGCGGGACCTTGCGTACGCTGTAGGATTTTAATCCATGACGGCGTAATCTGTTTCCGATGGTTTTCTTTGAGACTGTGGTTCCAGCTCTCTCCAGGTCATTGACCAGGTCCTGCCGTGTAGTTCTGGACTGATCCCTCACCTTCCTCATGATCAGTGATGCCCCATGAGGTGAGATCTTGGATGGAGCACCAGAACGAGGCAGATTGACCGTCAACTTGAACTTCTTCCATTTTCTAATAATCGCTCAAACAGTTGTTACCTTCTCACCAAGCTGCTTGCTTATTTTCCTGTAGCCCATCCCAGCCTTGTGCAGGTCTATTATTTTATCCCTAATGTCCTTACACAGCTCTTTGGTCTTGGCCTTTGTGGAGAGGTTGGAGTTTGTTTGTTTGAGCATGTGAACAAGTTCAAACAAGTGCAGTTACTTCCGGTAATGAGTGGAGAACAGGAGGGGCTCTTAAAAAAGAACTAAGAGCCGAAATATGTACTAGTTGGTAATGTATCAAATACTTATTTCATGCAGTTTAATACAAATGTATTATTTAAAAATTATACAATGTGATTTTCTGGATTTTCGTATTAGATTATGTCCCTCACAGTTGAAGAGAATTTATGATACAAATTAGACCTCGACATGGCTTGCAAGTGGGAAAACCAGCAAAATCGGCAGTGTATCAAATACTTGTTCTCCCCACTGTATATCCATATCCATATATACAATATACTGTGTATATATGCTGTATATGTCTATATATATGTATATATTAGGGCTGTCAAAATTATTGCGTTAACACGCGGTAATTAATTTTTTAAATTAATCACGTTAAAATATTTGACGCAATTAACGCACATGTCCCGCTCAGAAAGTATTTTACCTTTTGGTAAGTTCTACAGCAAGGCTTTTTGTGCTGTCCAACAGCGAACTCTTGTGGTGGCTTTGCGACATGGTTTATTACTTTCTTCTTTTCTTTCTTCATTATGGCTGCACGACGTCTCGGGCTGATAATGTTGTGCTTATATGATCCTTGGACAGGATTTGTCCGTAAGTATGGTTGTTGTAAAGAATGCACATATTATGTTAGTAAGCGAAATGTTATATTTTTTGTATGAGACGCTTTTTGTTTATGTTTAGTGAACCTGTATAGCGTGCTAAGCTAACGTTGTTGCGTTGTTGCTAATGCAATGCTTGTGTACTTTTATTTTGTAGTTTTACGACGGTCTAAAGAGGACAATGGTTTAAGGCCATTTTATTAATAAATCAGATGAAAAAGGAAGAAGTCTAATTATTAAGGCGTTGTTCACTAGCTGTCTAACTTTGGAAAAAGTAGACGCTTCGGAGTGAGGACAGCATAGACAGATTTAAAGTGCCTGTGACACGAAAAAGCATGTTTATTTCATAATACACTCGGTATTTTATGCCCCTGAATGATATGGGCCGCTTGGATGTGTGTGGAAGCGATCGCTATTTTTATTTAGTTTTTTGAATCCCGCGCCATGAAAATGAGTGACTTCCGGCTTCGGTCTTGCATTGAGGAGGAGGGCGCTGTGACGTGTACGGTAGAAGACGTCCTCTTCACGCTACAGTGTACTGTTGTGTATGAGGACGAAGGATTCAGCTGATTTTGCGGATTAATACGTTTATTTTTCGCATCACGCCAGCCAAACGGCTGCAGAAAAATCATTCTGTATGAGGGAGAGGCGTATGCGCCTTTTTGGAGTTTCAAAAGGTTCCCATTCACCGTGGATATTTACTGTGGGACGATTGGACTTACGAGGAAGTCAGTAAACATCTTGTTTTGTATTATGTCAAATACAAATACAGCGATTACAAAGTAAACACTACAAACTTCCTTTAAATGAAGGACTACTTACGTTTGATCATTGATAGGCATGTAAAAAGCTCTCCTAATGCCCATTAGCAGCAGCACGTTAGCTGCACAACAAATCCAGCCACCCTCCTCCGGGGAACGAACTGTAAATTGCTCTCCG
The DNA here is from genome assembly GCF_030265065.1 of Corythoichthys intestinalis. Lineage (NCBI taxonomy): Eukaryota > Metazoa > Chordata > Actinopteri > Syngnathiformes > Syngnathidae > Corythoichthys > Corythoichthys intestinalis. Next base: position 3,496,603 of record NC_080409.1, on the reverse strand, counting down.
CCGGGCGGTTTGCCGATCCACTAAGACAATCGACAACCGGGTCGTCATGTCAAATAATCCAGGATAGTTATGTGTGATTTTCCACTTCGAAGACTTTGAAACATCACCCGGTTCGGGTTAGCATGTCGGCTAGCTATCACGGCTTCTGGTTTGTTTACATTCTCCGAAGCCGGGGAAGGGAAATGACATATGTCCGATTTAGGTGTCATAAAGTATCGTTCGGGAGGTGCGACAGTAAAGGTGAAGTCGACATTTTTTACCGTTATGGAGTAATTTTGCCATGCCGTCCTGAATAAATGCATTTTTATTATTTCATATTCCATTCAGCACGAGACTGTTATTTGTCATGAACATGCCATTTATTTAGCAATTGGGGAAAATACTTGGATAAAAAGAATATCCTGTAAAAATATTGAAGTAAAGAGACAGAAACAATGACATTTTGCCGCTCTCTTCGGTGCGTTTTCCTCGTTGTGAATAGTTCCCCTCGACGGGCTGACTGGTCCTTCTCAAGCCATTTATATAGCTATTGGGGAAAAATACTTGGATAAAAAGAATATCCTGTAAAAATATTGGAGTAGAGAGACTGAAACAATGACATTTTGCGGCTCTCTTCGTCGCATTTTCCTCGTTCTGAATAATTCTCCCTCAATGGGCTGAATAGTAAAACCGATGAGCCCAGTCTACCGCTGACGTCATCCACCTGTTGGGGACGCTAAAGCCCTATAATGGTTGGCGTGGCTAACCGGCAGATTAAAAGACTAATTTCTCGTCATCTGTGCTTTTCTAAATTGTTGTATATAGTCGAAACGTCGCAAAATATGATTGTAATTCACATAATAATGCCATTTAAGACTTTTTTTCTCGTGTCATATGCTCTTTAAATGACAGTAGAGTGAAATGCCCACTACAGTCCTTATGTACCGTATGTTGAATGTATATATCCATCTTGTGTCTTATCTTTCCATTCCAGCAATTTATTTTACAGAATATATATATGTTACAGAAAAATATGGCATATTTTATAGATGGTTTGAATTGCGATTAATTGCGATTAATTAATTTTTAAGCTGTAATTAACTCGATTAAAAATTTTAATCGTTTGACAGCCCTAGTATATATATATATATATATGCCACAACCAAATACCTACAGAGGGTGAGGCAGGTCCTCAAAGGTCAGCTGAATGGCAAGAATAAGATCCAGGCCATTAACAGCTATGCCCTACCAGTAATCAGATACCCTGCCAGCATCGTATCCTGGCCGCTGGAAGAGATGCAGGCTACCGACATCAAGACAAGGAAGCTCCTTACAATGCACGGAGGGTTTCACCCTAAGTCCAGCAACCTGAGGCTCTACACAAAGCGGAAAGAGGGAGGCCGAGGACTAGTGAGCATCAGTATTACTATCCAGGAGGAAACTACATCCCTCCAAGAGTACATCATGAAAATGGCCCCCAGTGATGACCTGCTCGGTAAATACCTCAGGCAACAGGAGCTCAGTAAGGAGGAGGACCCTGCGGAGATATCATTGAAGGACAGGAACATCTTTACCGAGTACGGACTGGAGACCCCGGAATCAAGGTGGGCGACACCTCCAAAGGTGGTCGAGAACAACCCGTACTCGGCACAGATTTTTCTGTACACTATGCCTGCTACCTGGTTATGTCGTTCTATGTATGCTTTGCCTGCCAGCATCTCTCTGCTGTGAGGTGCTGGACTGTCTGAGGGGTCTCTTTGCATAGCCTGCACCTGGGGTCCTGTCTGGTGTGATAGACCCCAGCCTCTATTGATCTTGGGTTTAGGGCCTGTTCTTGTGCTGCCATGATCAGTGGCTCTGTGCTGTCTTTCAGTCCGGCTTTTTCCAGCCACTGGTATGTTTTTCCAATGTCAGCTACCCCCTCAATTTGTCGGTGGTACATACCATGCAGGGGCTTGTCCTTCCATGATATCTCCTCAGGGTCCTCCTCCTTACTGGGCTTCTGTTGCCTGAGGCACTCACTGAGCAGGTCATCATCGGGGGCCATTTTCATGATGTACTCTTGGAGGGATGTATATTACTCCTGGATAGTGGCTCTGATGCTCACTAGTCCTCTGCCTCCCTTGGAAAACACTCAGGTGACTTGAATTTCCGCTCCGAGACCCTCAATTTGGCCAACTTTCACATTGCGTAGTGAGATTCTGTGTACACTGATTACTGAGATGCGCTTAAACACACAAGTGAGATTCTGTGCAGTCCCATTACAAAGATCCTCTAAAACACACAAGTGAATAACCTCTCACACATAAGACTGAAAAATATCTCACATTCCTTGCTAAAACATTCGTATAAATGCATGTGAAAACATCCGTACAGACATGTACGACTTAAAAAGCTTTCAGACGTTATTCTCGGACATTATAATGTATTTGGCTGAAAACACTGAGGCGACTTGAAGAATTTGGCCAAATTTCAAAATTGTCCTATATGCATGTGTGATGCATCATTGGAAAGCTTCTCAATTTCAAAATCTCAATTCTCTGGGGGAACAAAAATTTTGAACAGGAAGGCATTTAAATTTTTTTTTTTTTTTTTAAACAGCAAAACCCTAATTGGAGGCGAGAGTACGTGAGAGCAGATTTAAAGACGCCACAATTTTAACGAGATTATCGTGTATTTACCTTGTTTCGATCCAAAAACTCCATGTAGCGTGTATCACCGAGTGTCAAGACACACCTGTGAATGGCTACAGCCGAATTTTTAATTTTATTTTATGGGTGAAACATTGTAATATGATAAGGGTCGCGAGGCAGAAATTGCAGACAACAAGGAGTGGTTGAGATTTTCTTTTTCATATAGTTATCCTTTTAAATGTTATTTTTCTTTTTTTTTTGTTTGGAACGATTATTTATCATCTAACATATCGGGGAAAATGCAACGGTAACAAAAAAAAAAATACAATGAAGCGATAGATCCTGTTCACTGCAAAGAATGGGTAACTTTGTGGGTGACAATACTCCTTGTCGACCGCTGAAGGCGAGTGTGCTCGTCCTCATCGGCCGGCGACCACGGCGTGTGACAAACAGCCGGTTTGTCCATCGAGAATGCGGGAGTGCCCGCCTACCTCGGCGGACGACTGGCAGCTTGTCGCACACCATAGTCGCCGGCCGATAAAGGCGGGAGCGCCCGACCTCGGGTAGCCACGCGCTCTTGTCTCCAGTTCTCGATTATGTCAAGACTTCCACCCCATTCGGACCTGCTCATGTACCAGCCTATCCTCGGCTTGGGCCCGGCGAGCTCCCTGCTCTCGTCTCTGGTTCTCGATTGCGAAGAGACTTCTAACCCCCTTGGCCCTGCTAGTGTGCCTGCCGAAAGAGCGCTATCCCTGGCTTGGGCCCAGGGAATCCCCTGCTCTTGTCTCCTCTTTTTTGTGTTTTTCCAATGCTCATCCAATAAATAAACACATTCATCCTGAAAACATTTGTAATTGCATTAATTTCTGTGAGAAATACTGAATTTTCTAGGAAAATTCCAGGGGTGCCAATAATTTTGTCAATGAATGTATGTGCGTATGTTTGTATGTATACATCATATTGTATATGTTGTGTATTTCTAAGGGAAAGAGCATATTTGTGGCCAGTGTTGTTAATAATGGCGTTACAATATAACGGCATTACTAACGGCGTAATTTTTTTCAGTAGTGAGTAATCTAATTAATTACTTTTCTCATCTTACGTGACCGTTACTGAGGACGGAAAGGTGTGCGTTACTATGCGTTATTATATTAGTTGAAAAGTCTGAGGGAGACGGACTCACCGAGACGACAGAGCAGAGTAGGAGTGGGGAGGAGGCAAGAAACTTGTGACGCCGAGCAAACGCGATGCTAGGTAGCTCCAATAATACCTGTTGTAGCCGATAGCCTACAAACTACGGCCACATGATATGGTAGATATGGTAGACATGGTAGATATCACACACATATATATATATAAAATCGTCGTCTCGCCCACACTGGCGGTATGGTCTCTCCTTTCAAGCTCGGGTCCTCTACCGGAGGCCTGGGAGCTTGAGGGTCTTAGCTGTCCCTAGGATTGCGCTCTTCTGAATGGAGACGGTCGGATGTTGCTCCTGGTATCTGTTGGAGCCATGCACCCAGCTTGGGGGTTACTGCCCCTAGTGTCCTGATAACTACTGGCACCACTCTTGCCTTCACTCCCCACATTTTCTCCACCTCTTCCTTTAACCCTTGACATTTCTCCAGCTTTTCATGTTCTTTTTTCCTGAATTTGCTATCGCTCGGGATTGCTACATCTATCACTACTTCTGTCTTCAGATGTTTTTCCACCACCACTATGTTAGGCTGGTTGGCCATCACCAGTTTGTCTGTCTGGATCTGGAAGTCCCACAGGATCTTGGCTCGGTTGTTCTCGACCACCTTCGGAGGTGTCGCCCACCTTGACTCTGGGGTCCGTACTCGGCAGAGATGTTCCTGTACACTATGCCTGCTACCTGGTTGTGTCGTTCCATGTATGCCTTGCCTGTTAGCATCTTACACCCTGCTATGATGTTCTGGATTGTCTCAGGGGCCTCTTTGCATAGTCTGCACCTGGGGTCCTGTCTGGTGTGATAGACCCCAGCCTCTATTGCTCTTGTGTTAAGTGCCTGTTCTTGTGCTGCCATGATCAGTGCCTCCGTGTTATCTTTCAGTCCGGCCTTTTCTAGCCACTGGTATGTTTTTCCCATGTCAGCTACCTCCTCAATTTGTCAGTGGTACACACCATGCAGGGGCTTGTCCATCCATGATAGCTCCTCAGGGTCCTCCTCCTTATTGGGCTTCGGTTGCCTGAGGCATTCACCGAGTAGGTCATCACTGGGGGCCATTTTCATGATGTACTCTTGGAGGGATGTAGTTTCCTCCTGGATCGTGGCTCTGATGCTCACTAGTCCTCGGCCTCCCTCTTTCAGCTTTGTGTAGAGCCTCATGATGCTGGACTTAGGGTGAAACCCTCCGTGCATTGTAAGGAGCTTCCTTGTCTTGATGTCGGTAGCCTGCATCGCTTCCAGTGGCCAGGATACGATGCCAGCAGGGTATCTGATTACTGGTAGGGCATAGCTGTTAATGGCCTGGATCTTATTCTTGCCATTCAGCTGACTCTTGAGGACCTGCCTCACCCTCTGTAGGTATCTGTAGGTATGGCAGACCTTCTAGTTACTTCCTCATGGTTTCCATTTGCCTGTGGGATCCCCAGGTATTTGTAGCTGTCCTGCACATCTGTTATGTTGCCTTCAGGTAGTTCAGCCCCTTCAGTTGAGATCACCTTCCCTCTTCTGGATACCATTCGCCCACACTTATCTAGTCCGAATGACATCCCGATGTCATTGCTGTATATTCTCGTGAGGTGGATCAGGAAGTCGATGTCACGCTCGTTCTTGGCATACAGCTTGATGTCATTCATGTAGAGGAGATGACTGATGGTTGTTCCACTTCGGAACCGGTATCCGAAACCACTCTTGGTGATGATCTGGCTGAGGGGGTTTAGGCCTATGCAGAACAGCAGGGGTTGCAGAGCATCTCCTTGGTAGATACCAAATTTGATGCTCACATGTGCAACTGGCTTCGAGTTGGCTTCTAGAGTTGTCTTCCACAGCCCCATCGAGTTCTGGAGGAAGGTCCTTTGTGTCCTGTTGATTTTATACAGCTTCAAGCATTCCAGTATCCATGTGTGTGGCATTGAGTCATAGGCATTCTTGTAGTCAATCCAGGCAGTGCACAGGTTGGTGCTCCTAGCTTTGCAGTCCCTGCCCTGTCCACCAGTAGTTGGTGCTTGGCTCCCCTGGTGTTATTGCCAATCCCTTTCTGTGTCCTGTGTATGTATTGCTCCATGTGCCTGCTCATTTTAGCCGCTATGATGCCTGATAGGAGCTTCCATGTGGTGCTGAGGCAGGTGATAGGCCGGTAGTTGGATGGTACTGTCCCCCTTCTGGGGGTAATTGATGATGAGGACTGTCCGACCTTTGGTTAACCACTCTGGGTGGGTCCCCGACCTCAGCAGCTGGTTCATTTGTGCTGCTAGGCGTTCATGGAGTGCAGTTAGCTTCTTAAGCAAGTAGGCATGAATCTTGTCGGGCCCTGGAGCTGTCCAGTTCTTCATCTTGGACAGTCTTGTATGAATGTCTGCTGTTGTGATGAGTACTGGGTCTTGTTCTGGGATGTTGCGATGTTCTGACTGCAGGTCTGCCAGCCATTGGGCGTTAGTGTTGTGAGACCCCTCTTTTTCCCAGATACTCTTCCAGTATTGTTCAGTCTCAGCCCTGGGTGGGTCTGCTGTGGTCTTGGTACCCTGCCACTTTGAGTAGACCTTAGCTGGATTATTGGAGAACATAGTGTTTATTCTCCTCGCCTCTACTTCTCCTGTGTACCTCTTTAGGCGGCTAGCTAGGGCTGCGTGCCTTTGCGTAGCAGTCTCCAGTGCCTCAGCTGTGGACAGCTTGCTGTATTTCTTGGGCAGTTGTTTCTTAGGTTTCATGCCTTTGCTCAGCTCTGTTAGGAGGCTAACTTCTCTCCGTGTTGTTTCGATTTTTGCCTCTAGCCTTCGTTTCCATGGAGGCTCGTTCTGGCTACTGGCGCTGCTTATCTTGCAGCCAAGTGACTCTAGGATGACTGATGCTGCTGCATATATCAGCTGATTGGTCTCATTGATGTTTACGGTGGGGATGTTCAGCAGTGCTGTGTTTACATCCTCCAGCAGAGATTCTGATGGTACTTTGTTTGTTAGCCTTGGCAGGTAGGAGGTAGTTGAGTTCCCCCTGGACTTCATGATCTTCTCTCTAAGGTCTGCTGCTCTCTCATTCTCTTCCGTTGCTCTTGCTTGGTACCCAATCTGGATGTTGACCTGGCGTCCTGGCTCCCCGTAGCATATTTGTAACTTAGATGAGACACATTGTGCCTCATCAGTCTCTCACTGTGATAGCAAGTTCTTCTTGCGGATGTTAGAACACTGAGCCAGTAGTTGTTTCTTGGTCAGTGTGGATTTGGGATTTCGAAGTAACCATTCTTCCCACATTCTCTGCATGTACCCCTTTTCGCAGTGGTCCATTAACACCCTGTTCTCCGTCCTGCTCCATCTGTGTCTTGTTCAGGTTGTCCTGTTCCCCCAACACCTGACGCGAACCTTGTTAACCCGGGCGACGTTCGACTCTATCATTGATTGTTCCGCTCATTGTGAGATATAGGCATATAGCATGAAGGGCCTTGCCTAAGGACCCACCTGGATATCACTATGCTCCTGACCGGGGTTTGGACCCCCGACCTCCCGAACCAAAGTCAGTGCTATTACCACTGAGCTATCTGGGCTAATATAATATAATATAATATAATTATATATATATATATATATAATATATATATATAGATATATATATATATGCTGCGGACACGTTACGGCAGTGCTGGGGAGAGAGAGCTATCAGTGTATTGAGACTTCACGGCAGTGATATTTACCTCATTTGTGCACAGGAAAAATTACTATTTAGTATGATCACCATAATACTGATTTGCAACGAAACAGTACTTTCAGATCAATTTTTTTCGAGCGCAAATTTGACAAATTAATAGTCCATTTGTCCATCCTGTGCTACTCAAGCGCCTATAAAACTTAACGCATGCGGGCACAGGGGATGTCGCTATATTTCTCCATTTTCTTAACATACTAATAAGAGTGGAAAGGTGACATATTGTAAGGACCGTACGATTCTTTCTCGTCAGCATTTGGCGATCTGAGATGAGGGGACAAACGCGGGGAGCTGACAGGATTATTTATTTATTTATTCATTAATAGCAGTGCAAAAATACGAACATCTTAATACTTATTTGCAATGAAACGGTATTATCTCAAAATTTAGTATTGTTTCATTGTTTTCTTATCAGAACAACAAATTTGCCATCCAGCGATATACTTTAGTTTTAACCATAGCTACCCAAAAAAATCCCAAAGATCCCATAGAAATATGACAGACGACACAGAAGTTCTCTCTCACTATTGCAGCTGCGGGGGAGGGACGAAGGAGCGGAAACAGATTAATAGCGTCTGTCACCCAGTGACACTAATTACTGAATCTACGACGAGCAGCCAATGAGGAGCCTCTGTGCAAGAGGAGGAGGGACCAAGCAAACAAACCGAACGGTTCACTTGGTTCAATCTTTTTACTTAACAAATTGTAATGGATTCGTTCCCTCAAGTGAACTGTTTATCCCGTCACTAAATTGCATACCGTGCGGCATCCGGCTCGCCTCTCAAAGTTAAACAGAGCGTGTTTAATATGGGTCTGTAAAATGTAAATAAAAGCAGTAAGAATGTAAGTAAAAGTAAATTTTAAAAAATATATGCGAAAATACGGATTATGTTCAAGACTAAGATTGTAATTTGACTTCATTCCAATGACATAATTGAACAGAACTTAGTTTCATAGTTGGTAACATTGGACATCTGTGAAACGTGCATGGATATTTGAAAGAGTAAAAACAAACAAGGATTGCAAGCATTCACTGACGGAAACTGGGGAGAAGATGCAAGTGACAGACACAAGCGCCCTCGAGAAAAAAAAAAAAAAAAAATCCGCTAGTTTTCTAGACTAATACCACTCATTTCCACGTCAAGTTAGTAGAGTGGGCGCTAGGGCGCCCCTTACTATCATGTCAACTGCTGCTTTGTGTGTCAGAAGAAAAGGCAGGGGGAGACGGGAGGGGGATCAGCTGCTCGCAACTGCATAGTGAGTGAGCAGGACGAGTCTCACTCACTCTCAGAGGAAAAGCAAGGAGGGGTAGTTTGGATGTCGGTGGGGGTGGGGGGGCGCTGATGGGGTGGTTCGCCCAGGGCGCGAAAGTAGCCAGGACCGCCACTGGTGAGTCCAGTGGGAACCCAGTAACCATGCTGTCAATAAAAAAAAATTAAAAAAAGAAGGATCGGCATGAGTTTCTAGGTGGATTTGTTCTCTCTGGCCTTCTTGGCTCTGGGAGAGCCAGCATGCTTCGACTGAGAACTCATAGAAGTAGATCCGGCCTGAAAACTGAATTAATGAGCCCGACGATCTCCCTGCTGTCATTACAATGTCTTTCTTTTTTAGCTTCACTGAGCACCCTTGGGACAAACTTCGTGCAAACTGTCTCCGCATCTTCAGTACCTAGCGAATAATTGTGTGTACAGTTACCACACTGACATCAAACTGTGCACTTGTTGTCTTTATAGACACACAACGGTCCTTATCCATAAAATAATTTATTTGGCCAATCAACTCTGGTGTTCTGACTTCTCGACTTCACCCACACTTCTCATTATCCCTCACAGATTCCCTGCCTTCCTTGAATTTACTGTGCCGCGATCAGCGTTTGTCCCATGGCTTTGAAGTTTGACGAATATAAATTTATGGAGTGCTGTAACACATGTGCTTTAAATAATTAATTAAATATTGACATTTAAATTAAAAATAATTTCACTATTTTTTAATCTGAATTTTAAACTTTATTTTAATTTTAATGATACTTTATTTATTCCATTTCCATTTTAATTATTGACACATTTAAGTATTTATTGAAAGACTTATTTTTATGCAGTATTTCATTCTGCCCCATTTGGTCTTCCAAATGGCTGACGTTGTGGACATTCAGCAATGACGCAGGCATGGTAATGTGGATGAACAAGCGACGAGGATAAAAAACAAAACAACAACAAAAACTTGCAGGAGGGCAGCATTGTGTTTTATATACATTATGTCCAGCAAGAAAAATGAAAGTGGTTCACAGGGAAAGAAGAGAAGAGCAGGAAAAACGGGAACATACAAAGTTAATGTCATGATGTGAATAATAAACTGAATTACCCATCAAATAGAGATGGGCGATACCAGTGATTTTGGATTTGATCCGATACCAGGTAATACCAAGGCCAAATATTACGATCTCGATCCGATATCGATTCCGGAAGTTCATATTCTATATATATATATATGTATATATATATATATAACCCTGCAGTGTTCTCAGCCATTCTGAGGATATCTAATGTACAACTACATCAAGCACTCAAAAACTATTAAGTCTTTTTATGTCAAATACGCTTTGCAATGGAAAACTGCTGCTTTTAATAACGAGCAAAGCAGTTTCTCTTAAACTCACAAACCAATCCATCAACAACAAACTCTGATTAGTCAGTCTCACTCTTTAACCATGACCCTTAAACAACATTTCCCTGCTACACGTTGTATTTGATCAAATTTTAATCTACCAAAATTAAATATTTTTGATCTAATTAAAGAACAAATTAATAGTAGCATATTACCGCCCTCAAATGGTAGATCACTAAAAACAAATCCAATAATTAATAGTCACTTGCCGTTTTTGAATTTTATTTTACTAACACAATTTTCAAACAGATTTTGAAATAAAAAGAAAATAATAATAAAAATAAATAAATAAATGTAAAAAAACATTGTGAACTAATTGAAACAGACCTTTAACAAAATAAAAATAAGTAGCAACAAAACGTAAGAAATCAAGAATTTAATTGTTTGTAACTTAAAAAATATGGAAAAACATTTCATGAAAAAATAAAAATATGAAACATAAAATCACAAGAAATAATAATAAATGAATAAGAAACAATAATAAGGTTAAGTAAGAAATTAGGCGTGAGAGGGGCGGAGGAAAAGCATGCTGTTCGACACAGGATAGGGACGTGAATGGGGGCGGGAGCACACGCCGGTGCACTGCTTATGTATATGTGCACTGCTTACGTGTGTGTAGAATGCGAAAGGGAAAAGTAGTACAAAAAGTGTGCACAAAAATATACCCCAAAATTGACAAAGAAAATATAATATATATTAATTCTAGATATCGATACTTTTGCTTGGGGATCGATACCTAAAATTTAAAGCGCTGGATCGAAATATCGATATTTTGGTATCGATCCGCCCATCCCTACCATCAAATTGCTTCAGTACAATAAAATTACTATTTGCGCTAAGATGGCTCACTGGATGCAAGAAGCTGCTGCAGTGAATAAGCCATTAGTTTATTAGCTCAGCTCTCACATGAGTGAGTTAATACGATATGTGTGTGGGTCTATGTGGCTACTTTAAATACATCTTTTTAAAAAAATTTCTTACTATTAGAAGTTCCCCCGTCCTGGACTGCAGACCCAGATGGCAACAGGTGCACAAATCCACTCATCCCAGGCTACAGATGCAGCAGCAAAAACTAGTGCCTCGGTCTCTTCCTATTCGTCCCAGCCGAGTCTTGCCACAACTAGCACCTAAATCTCGTGTTCAGAGGCCGCACAAATAACACCACAGCTAAGGAGCGCCAGGAAAAATCTTGCCCGGGGCAGCAAATTGCTGAGCGCAGCCCGTAATTTCCTCCATGACTAGCTTCAACGTTGCTTGGGGTAAAACATTTTAAAGGGAACCTCGGACTTAAAGACTTGTAGGCTCTAATAAGCCACAATTGTTCTCTTTTACTAAAATATGTTTTTGGAAACATATGTTATTGCCATTGATTTAAAAATGTATAATATTTAGAACATGTTTTGACCAGTGGAGGGTGCCATGTTTTACGTGAGCAATGAACGCTAGAGGTGATGACACGGTTGGGCTGTACTGGGAGAAGAGCTGTGCAAACTAGCAAGCGAAGCTATTATGACGACTGGCATCATTTTGTCACATTCTGCTGCTGGTCAGATTGTTTTGTTACAGGGCTGTGGGATGAGTTCCTCATGTCGTACCTGCGTCCAGTTAAAGCTAATCAGTAGTGTCTTTAAACCGATCCTAGGCGTGATGCCGAGATAGTGACTTGCTGTCATTTGACAGTTTCTATTCTCGATCCTTTTGTCGCATCCTGGCCTTGTTTTTTTTTCATTTGTCTGCCGCCCTGGTTTTTGGAATCCTCTACCATGTGCAGGTATTTGAGTGCATTATTTGTTTTTACCTCGCTTTTGCGGTCTTTTGTGGTTTTCCCAGTTTTTTTTTTTTTTTTTAAATCACGACCTGCTGTCACAGACATTTCCTCGTAGGCCGTGTTGGAATTTTGTCCCCCCGGCCAAAGCTGCACAGAAACGGCGGCAGTTGAACGGAAATGGTGCTCCGCTGTTTACCCCCCCGCGAGCCAAACCGTGAGGAAGCAAAACTCCGCGCGTTCCTGTGTTAACCCTTTGTTCTGACTCCATGTTCCAAAAGTTTGAAGAAGTCTCACCGAAAGCAGGTTGACAATTTATTCGCCGACAATGGTCAAAAACAAGGCAAAAACAGACGACGGAGGGACAATTCTGGGTCCAAAACAAGGCTACATAGAAAATGTTTCCGAGCAGCAAATCTGTGTTGTCTCAGTGTCCAGTGTTTTTTAAAGTCCGTGGTGGTGTAGGCCGGGCCGAAGGTGTGTCCGGGCGTTGCTTCTGGGACCTTCCCTCTGTGGCCGGTTTTGGGCGGTTTAGGTTCGTGCGCGGATGGGAAGTGGTTGCCACAGCGACCGACGCTGGTTTTGACGTCCCAAGCGCCCACTATCAATTTTGTTATTTGGGCTGGCGCTACTTGTTTTAGGACAAAGCGCGCTGGTCTTTGTCCTTTTTCGTTGTCGGGAGAACTGATTGCCAGAGTTGGTGCGTCAACCTTGCTCATGACGCACACGTTGGGCTTCTGTGATAAGATGGCGTTGTGTATCTATTCTGCTTCTTTAAACTATGGTGTGCTATTTATTTTATATTAGATGTGTTAGAGTAGTGCAGTCCTACAGTAAGTATGAGAAATGATACTATTCCCTGATTAATTATATTACGTGTGTTCGAGTAATGCAAACAGTTAGACGGTGCCTACGAGAAACGGTACCATTTTTTCATTTCCCCCTCATGAGCTCCGATAAGGTGATTCACTTTACTGTGTCAAGTCCATGGAGTGAAGTCTGCCTAAACTATAGTTAGATGAATGTGTTAGACTAATGCAAACAATTATATGGTGTGTGCGAGAACGGTACCTATTCCCTTCAATCCCCCTTGTAAAAACATGGATGTGGCCTTAGAACTTGGTTTTAGCAAGTGGTGGAAAAAATTTAGCAATTGATGAACAGTTTAAACAGGGATGGGCGAAATTTGCAAGTCCCCCTCAGGACTACTGTTAAATACTCTTTAAAACAATTTACTACCGCTTCAAAGGGTTGACCCATGGTTGTCTCTGGTCCCGTGGCTATATCAGCTCACAGTGACCTCTTTGTACAGGTGTATTGAGAACGATTTTTTCATGATCAATTAGTCAGGCTACCAATCAAGTTAGTCCTGTTGCTAGGAAAAATGAGACATACATTCAGTTAAATTTGGCCCCATAAATAAAAATAAAGTGTCTTTAGTTAGGAAAAATGAGAAACACACTAAGCTAAATTTGGTCCAGTAAATAAAAACCCTTTCATTAGGAAAAAGTTAGAACCGTACTGAGTTAAATTTGGCCCAGTAGATTAACTCCCCCCCCCCCCCCCTTGTCAACTTCCGTAAAATTAGGGTCAAACACCACCTGTAGTACGAGGGAACTGTGCGCAGCCCTGAAGAAAAAGGAACGCAACAGAGTACAGTGTGTCAAAAACCCCCGAATGGCTGGAATGGGAGGACAAAAAGAACATCACTGACAAACTGCTACATCTAAAAACATAGCACAGCAAAAAACCATTCCCCCATCGACTAGAGAATGGTAAAAAGTCCATGCCTTACAAAAGCGGAATGTTGCGATACAGAAAAACTTGGACACAATGAAACTCGAAATAAACATGTTCACCCCTTACCAGTTGTTGAAAATGATGGACACAGAAGCCTGAAGAAAAACTTTATTCCACCCTAGTTAAAGAAAAACTTTATTCCACCCCATTTACCAAAAAATGAATAAAATATCCTAATTAAAATTAAAAATTAAAAATAAAATTTATATCCCCCATCCTAAATGACAAAAATGCAGGCTAAAGAATAAAAACTGGGACTTAAAAATGGCAAAAATCTACCGAGTACTATAATTCAGAACCAAACGAAAAGTAGTAGTCTTTGAACAAAAAAATCCTGAGCCGGTAAAGGAATTTACAAAAATGAATCTATTGTGATTGTGGAACTATAAAACAACCCAGTGAACTTATATGACATGTGTCGAGGGATTACAGAACCCAAATGTGAGTGCAAAAGATAAAAAAAATGTGACGGAAAAAATAAAACCCTATTACATATACAGTGTGTATTCCCACCACTTACCAACAAAGTCAGGGGCACCTCTCCACAACACATTCCTAACCGCAACATCTGCATGTGAAATCAATAAAAGGGAAAAAAGGAAAGAAAATCAAAACCTTTTAGTGAAAAATAATATAAAAAAGAACAAATAAACAAAAGCACTATAGCGACAGGGACCATGACGCTAAAACTATTTATTTCCCTAATCAATTATCGCTTCCTAGGATATGGGTCAAATGGGAATGGGAAAGGGTTAGATGATACCCGTTACCCCATCCTTATTTTCTCCCAGTCCGGATCAGTCATGTTTGTCAACCTCCTTGAGTAGATCCCAGTGTAGCTGCAATCTGTTCAACTCAAAAGAATACAGAGCTGCCAACATACTTTAAACCACTCACCAATTAAACCATAGGACGAATTAGCTTATGTGTAGAATGCAAACAATGAGTTTAAAAGGAAATTTAAAGTGTTTAAAATATGATGTGGTACCTACAGCAGAGTTAATCATTAGAAAATGAACATAAAATAATAAAACTAAAGAATCTTAACCAAATACATCTGGGACTATGTAGTGTACTTAAAATATATCACGTAATCACGTTTTAGTTTTGCCTAATGCTTGTCGAGACGCCTAAGGCAGGGTAATATCTTTAACATTTAAATACTCTATCAATCTCAAAAGGACCTGAAAACATTCACCGCAACGAAACACAGCATCGTCAGCTGGGGTGAGTATAAAACCGTGGGGACAGCCGTGGGGTCCGGAATCAAACCTTTGATCCTCCAACCATTGGCGACCCCTTCTACCACCCGCGCCACCGGTGGTCCGTGTGCAGGTGCGATGGCTCCGCATGTTACACCCAGCTCCAGCTCAGCTATCATTCAGAGTGAATGTGTTCCCCTCCTGTCAACATACACATCTGGTGTTTCAGGGGACCGATAAATAAAAATACGGATAAAATGAAGAATAGCCGATTTGCCATACTTACTTATTATAACTGGGCATATTTGTAACCTTACCACCTGAAACGTCCCAACAGCATTCGTCTCTAAAAACTCCAACACGTGATGTGGCAGATCATTATCCTTAAATCTTAAAATCTTCTGGGAAATAATGTGGTCAGGGAAAGTTTTAGATCATTGTAATTGCCTCTGCGTGCTCCAAAAATGTGTAGTCTTATTAAAGCAATGTGTCAAACTCCATATTTCTAAATGAAATTATGAATAGTATTATGTTTATAGTAATTTACTGTTTGTTGGGCCTAAGAACTGTATGTTTTAGACTTGAACAGACTGTATAAGTCAATCAAAAATTTACAGTTGTCCGCATCCACATTAACTTTCAGAGATGATGTTATAAAATAATATTGGTGTTACCTTGACCCACTTAACCCCCTCTAGCCATGCCCACAATTGCAAACATGCTTGCAATTGTAAGCATGGCTATATCACTCATAGCTACTACTCAAAGTGCATTATGAATACCCAGTCCATGTTATCATTCCCAATTTACATGAACTTCCGTAATACCCCAATTATCTAGACAGAATCAAAAACTATCCCATATGGTGGTCTACATACCGTTATTTGACATTCTAACTCTTTGGAATTATTCCCTCCCCATTATATACTTTTAAAAACAAACTTGATAAATAATATGGATCGTCAACAACCCTAGTGACAAGGAATCATTTCGTCGAAGGATGGGAGTTATACATTCATTACTACGGTGTGTGGGTGTCTACTCCAAGTTTGAACTTTTCAATGTTTACCAATGCAACAATCAACACAAAAACATGTATATGTCTTACTCTTTTCAGTTTAACAAAACCCTCTTGTCCAATTCAGATCCAAAACAAAGCCATTTAGCAATAATTAAGATATCTATGTAGGTCTTGGAAATTGATGCCTTTTCTTTTGTTTAGTTTATTTGTTTTAGTTCATTTATTTTCCCTTCAGGCATGAGAAAACCAAACAAACATACAGCATTTATATGTGTTTAAAATTAATTCAACCCGAAAAGAAAAGGGCTGACGGGAGAAGCCAAAGCTTATTGAAACCCGTCCCCAGTATACCATATAGGACGCAGAAAATATCGAATATCAATTTTTGACATTCAGATTTCGGAATGATTACAAGTTGTTTAAATTTTAAAAAATTTTTTTTTTATAAAAACCATCCCCTCTGATAGTCCATTGTCGATCGTGGCAATGTGCTCGTTATGTTGATTAGATCCAGTAGATTAGTTCATAATTCAGTAATTAGTTTATTCAGTTGATTCGATCCAGAAGATAGGGAATAGCTGTTCCTTATGTCATTCAAAATATGTATCATTTTCCCCTTTTGTCAACAAATTTGTTCCCCAGAAAATAATTTCAAAATAACAAACCAGTAAATAGGATCAATAGAATAAATGCAAGCCTACCAGTTTTTTTTTTTTTTTTTTTTTAACACAATTTAAACGATGTCCTCCAAACAGCCCAATATAAAATATAAAAATTGAAATTTTTAGAAAAACTATAAAAAATGAAAAATACAGTTAGCACAGGCATGGAACTAAACAACACTTACTCCACGCCTCCTTTTTTTTTTTTTTTTTTGAAAGATTATTCACGTCCTTAAAAATAAAAAAAAAAGTCTGTTTTATAAAGGTGTCAAAAGAAATGGAAAATATCAAATGAGGGTAATTCATCAATAGATCAAAAATTAAGAAATCAAAAAATCATAAAAATAAAAATTGTCTTATACTAGGGAAATTGTATTTATAGGCAGTAGATTTGGTAATAAATAAGTATTCTGAAATGAAAGTAACTCCTATCTAGATTCTATCTAATTATAGTTTACAGTCTCCGAGTATTATATTTAACATTTAGTATAAGCAATTTCCCCGGCATAATAAATTGCATTTGGCACAATGCCCGTGTTTGTTTACGTTCTCAAATTTAGTTACTCCCCTCTTAAGTAATTTATTAATTAGATTTCTACCGTGGTCTTTCTCTTAAAAAATTGGCTGCTAATTTCCCCTATAATTTCAAAGCAACAAAATGTACATACATTGGACTTGTCTTTTCATCCCAGATCATGAAATTGATGAAAATGTCTTTTTTTTCCTTTTTTGGGTCGCAAGGATAGCCCAATTCTATCCGCAGGTGATCCACAAGATTATATTTTTGTGACATTTGGCATTTTCAAGTCCTTTAAAAACCTAAATTCAGTGATTCTCCCTCCGCATTCCTTGGGAGTCGATGGTGGCTAGGGAAGGACTATCTTATCTATTGTTTTACCAAAACAACCAGATACTTGAGCTTGAGATGACCCACTTTAAAACTTTGCTCTTTCCTAAACATTAACCCGTTAATCAAGGCATCTCAAACCAAAATTAGCTTCTACAAACTCCAGATGAAACAGAACTACAAAATTAATCAAAAATCAGTTTTACAAAAGTGCAAAAGAAAAAGAAAATAAATTAAATGAAATTATTTCCTTCAAAGGTCAGCAATGAAAAGCAAATATCCAAATTAAAAATGAAAATGAATAAGACTTAAAATTTATCTCATTCTGGGAACATTATCTCCGATGTAAAATTGGAATCGTGATAAGTATTATGAAAGAATAATTTACCCATTTCTAACTCCAAAGATGTTCTAGTTACATCAAGGAGTGTTACTGATTGTCAACTAGCTCTAACATTTACAATTCTTATATTACATTATTACAGGTTTTACGATCGCTCCCTATTTAATAATTTGTCAATTAAATTTGGTCGTGGCCTGTCTCGACAAAGTTGGCCACTTGTTTCCTACTATAATTTCATAACAGCCAAAAATTAGGTCGATTATAATCGTTTTCTGATGTCAGAACTAAAATCGATAAAGATTGTTGTTCTTTGGATCACAGCTGAATTCACGACAGCCAATTCTATCAACATGTGATCCAAAAGTGACACTTTCCCATATTCATCATGGTCAAATCCCTTAAAAATTAAATTAAATTTCAAACTATTCGTTATACTGAGAGCTAGCCATGATGCCAATTCCCCGTTATTAACTTTAACGTTTACTTTGCTTTTTCTGCCCGCATGTCTCAGTTATTCTAATAATTGTCAGTTTGTGGTTGAACGCATCAATTTGATAGTCTTTTGCTGGGGCTTTAGGATACCCTCCACATTCTTTTGTGAGTCAAAACATTGGCTAGAGAAAGCTTATCTAATCTAGGACTTTACTAAACATCCAGGGACTTCAGCCTTCTCAGTTCCTTAACCTGCATTAAAAGGAAGTATATGTTTTTCACCATCCTCTTTAAAGTAGTTTATCAAGCTATCATTTATATTTCTTCACGAACCCATTTCAATATTTGGTCAGGACTTACGAAACTACTGCTTTTCTGTTTGGTTCTGGGTTTCTGGCCGGAGCTGGAATTGTCAATACCGGGTGACCAAGCCGATGCGCCAGCCCCGCCGAATAAAACCAATTTCATTGTTTTTAAGCAATTTAAGCGGCTTTTGTAATTTTAAAGCATTCTATCATTTCCAATCAAGCTCACGGGTTTATTTTCCTCTCATGCTGCCTCTTTTTCACTTTATTAGCTTTTCATCTTCTATTTTAATAATGAGTTTTTCATTAGACTGTCAACTTGATATCACCAATAATAAAATGTGCTTGAATGTTGCCAGCCCTCCTTGCTTTGCTTGGCCAGAACAAAGGCAAGGGGGGCCTCACGCCCATCGGCCCGCGCACCTCATTTTGAACACTATGTTCCTTTTCTAATCAGATCTACTGAGTTAAAAAAATAAAATAAAAATGTTTTCCCTTTTTGGCTCTCAATTTTATCTCAAATAGTTAAAAAGAAGGACTATAAATTCCCAGCTTCAATTCTAACCTCCCCTTAAAATTAATCTTGGCAAAAACCCAGCGGATGCCGTCAAGGACCCCATGTTGCAAATAGGGGCCACCGAAGGCCCGCATTCCTTATTTTGAACACAGTGTTCTTTTCTAATCAGATTGCGCAACTCTAGGCGCCATGCCAACGGCTGTCTCCCTGAACAGGGGCGCTTCCTATTTTTTCGGCTTTATTTTGGACAACACTAAGCAAAACAAAACATCTACTTACTTTAACAAGAGACCACACGACACCATAGCAACCTTACATTGAAACAACAACAGTGGCAGTCCACCCTGGCTTCCCCATTTTAATTGTCACTTTTCTTGTCATGGCCAATTTTAGTGCATTTGAAAAACCATCCGTCTCGGGTCCCTAGCCTATATTTTCGCCAGGCGAATGGATACTCATGGCCATGTTTTTCTACCCCAGCAAACTCTATATTCTCCAGAGGCCCTCTTTGCTGTTGGGCGTAAGTCCAACAGCGGCCTTAACCTGTATTGTTTTGTCGATTGTACCCGAGGTTGTCCCGAGCCACAAAAAGGTGGCTCAGGACGCCTCGGTGTCGCCGCCGATGGGTCTATCACCTATCTTTTGAGGAGGGACCAATCCCTTGGGTTCCGCCACCCAGCTCAAAACCTCCGCCTCGTCAGACAAGAGGTGAGGGACCGCCACGTCCCAGTCCCGGTGAATTTGACCCGGCCTGATGCTGCCTCGCCAGTCAATTCACTTCCTTTGGACAAGTGTATGTCTATCCATACATATATATATCTGTGCAATCAATTATACACACATATACAGTATGCATACACATTCTGCGCGCAACAGCCCCCCGCCAAACCGGAACCGACAACCACAATTTTACTTGCAATTGCCAATCCTTCACAATCCGACCCATGTTATTAACGGGTTGGACCCCCTTTTGCCTTCAGAACTGCCTCAATTCCTCGTGGCATAGATTCAACAAGGTGCTGGAAGCATTCCTCAGAGAGTTTGGTCCATATTGACATGATGGCATCACACAGTTGGTGATTTGAGTGACTTTGAACGTGGCATGGTTGTTGGTGCCAGAAGGGCTGGTCTGTGTATTTCAGAAACTGCTGATCTACTGGGATTTTCACGCACAACCATCTCTAGGGTTTACAGAGAATGGTTCAAAAAAGAAAAAATATCCAGTGAGCAGCAGTTCTGTGGGCAGAAATGCCTTGTTGATGCCAGAGGTCAGAGGAGAATGGCCAGACTGGTTCGAGCTGATAGAAAGGCAACCGCGACTCAAATAACGACCCGTTGCAACCAAGGTAGGCAGAAGAGCATCTCTGAACGCACAGTACGTCGAACTTTGAGGCAGATGGGCTACAGCAGCAGAAGACCATGACAGGTGCCACTCCTTTCAGCTAAGAACAGGAAAAACGCTACAATTTGCACAAGCTCATCGAAATTGGACAATTGAAGATTGGAAAAACGTTGCCTGGTCCGATGAGTCTCGATTTCTGCTGAGACATTCGGATGGTAGGGTCAGAATTTGGCGTCAACAACATGAAAGCATGGATCCATCCTGCCTCGTATCAAAGGTTCAGGCTGGTGGTGGTGGTGTAATGGTGTGGGGAATATTTTCTTGGCACTCTTTGGGCCCCTTGGTACCAATTGAGCATCGCTGGAGCGCCACAGCCTACCTGAGTATTGTTGCTGACCATGTCCATCCCTTTATGACCACAACGTATCCAACTTCTGATGGCTACTTTCAGTAGGATAATGCGCCATGTCATAAAGCTGGAATCATCTCAGAATGGTTTCTTGAACATGACAATGAGTTCACTGTACTCAAATGGCCTCCACAGTCACCAGATCTCAATCCTATAGAGCATCTTTGGGATGTGGTGGAAGGGGAGATTCGCATCATGGATGTGCAGCCGACAAATCTGCACCAACTTTGTGATGCCATCATGTCAATATGGACCAAACTCTCTGAGGAATGCTTCCAGCACCTTGTTGAATCTATGCCACAAAGAATTGAGGCAGTTCTGAAGGCAAAAGGGGGGTCCAACCCGTTACTAGCATGATGTACCTAATAAAGTGGCCGGTGAGTATATATATATGTATATATATATATATATATATATATATATATATATATATATATATATATATATATATATATATATATATATATATATATATATATATATATATATATACATACAGTATATGCACAAATGCACATATGCGCATGTATATTTTACGTGTGTCCCCCCAAATAAAATCGGGAAACAAAAATCTGTTGTTTGTGCTGCCCAGGAGCCAACCAGCGTGTGCGGGAGGAAAAGGAAGCATTGAAAAGGCATGAGCGCGTGCGCGCCCAAGCGCGGGTACGTGAGTAGAGAGATGAAGAAGTGCGAGCACGGGCGCACACAAGCGCATGATATCAATCCATAAATGGAATACTACGTCCGGGAAGAGGGACCGCTGCCCTTTACTCAGTTGGTTCAAGTGTCCCCAAGCCAAACCGGTGAAATCGGGGTTTTATAATTTTTCGTGTCACGGGCACTTATTTTGGGACGAAAGCGTCCTTTACTCAGTTGTTTCAAGTCCCCCCCAGCTAAACCGGTGAAATCGGGTTTTTTTTTTGGTTTTTTTTCGTGTCACGGCCACTTATTTTGGGACGAACCAGCTGTTTTTGGAAATAGGTGCATAACAGGACTGTCCTGGGATTATGGCTACGCCCACTAAATCTGGGATTTGGCAAATAACCAGAAACGGGTTAAATTTAAGGAAAGGAATTGGGGTGCGCATCGCGTGTGTGCGGGTAGGGATAGGAAGAAGTGCGAGGGGGGAACAAGCGCGAGCGCGCGAGTGAAGGACCCCTTAGGAGCAACTCACAACCTCAACTGTTAGTCCCTCGCAATTTAATAAAGTTCCAAGGACACCGCTTCCTAATCTAAACTTGTCCTTTTATCATTATTTTCTTTTTTTTTTTTTCTTTTTTTTTTTTAAACCTGTCCTGTTCAGCTGTTTGACACAGAGAATGGAAGTCTAAGTGCCCGGATTCTGAACAGTTTTAATGTTTCACATTGAGAGTCTGACATACTCCCATTGTGATGATTCAAAATACCTTTTTATTATGACAAAGCAGCGAACAGGAAGGGATTATGGGGGGACAGAAGAAAAGAAATACAAGAGAAGAAAGAAAAGAAACACATACACAAACAACAACAAGAAATACATTGAACATCTAAACTAGTTACTAATATGCTGGTGCTATCGTCAGCGAGATGTATTTCCGGTTTACACCATGTGGGGGCCTATTGGCCAGTGAAAGAGGAGAATGGGGGTGGGGGTGTCTATAAGACTATAAGTGATTGAAAGGGGTAGAGTGTACACAAATCAGTTCTGTGATCTAGAACCCAGTAATCGTGTGAATCTCTTATGAGTGAAAGCCCGTTGGCGACCAACCCTACGCCGCCGCATCGCCAATCCCGGCACCGGAACCCCCAACCCGAGCACGCCCTACCACATCCAGCAGCACGCAAGCCCCACCGGGCGCGCGACAGCCACGCAGACGGGCGGAGAGACCGCGCGGGCACCAACCCAGGGCCACGGCCCACACCCAGCCAGCCCGGGGAGGGAGGGCGGGCGGGGGGGCGGGGGGATCCACGCGCAGCCCATCCCTCCTCCAACCGCCCAGCAAAGGAGCCACCGTCACCCCCCCCCGGGACCCAGGGTGGTCCCCGGGCCACCCGCGCGCCCATCAACCGGCCTTCAGGGATGGCAGGAGGGGACGCATCACCAACCCCAAGCCTACACCCACCCCCGCCCGCCCACCCGGACCACGAGCCACAGCCACAGCCCCCCAACCGGCACGGCACGCCACGGGACCCCCAGCGGCCCACCAAGCCCCAGGCAAGGCAGGGTCCCCCGCCGGTGCAGGCGACACCCAGCTGATACACCGGCGCCCAGCCAGCGACCCGCGACGGAGCGCAGGGCGGACGCCCAGCCAGAGAAGAGAGGGGAAGGCGGAGGCAGGAGAACGCCCAGGGACTGCCATGGGGCGACGCAAGATCGGAGACCCGACCCCCCAACCCACTCCCGCGGCCGGCAGCCGAGGCAGAGGGGAGGCCACACCCCGGGAGCCACGCCATATAGAAAAAGTGTGGGACCCACCTACCACCCTATTACTGTGGCTGCCAGGTTCCCGACTGGCAGCCATCACCCAGCACCGTGATGGGGGTGTGAGGGGAGGGTAGTGCAATGTATGCATTAAAATAGGAGAGCTTGGCTTGGGGCAGTGGGACCGCAGCATGGAGTTTCTGTCCAGCCGCCCGTCCCACCGCCCTTTGCCAGAGCTCTCCTGTGGAGTATGATGTGTGTGGTGCATTTAAAAAAAGGTGCAGGGATGGCGGGGCCTGTGGTGAGGAGGCAGCCGTGAGGCCCCCCCCCCCCAGCAGGTCCCAACCATCCCACAACCTTGGTGTGTGGTGCATTAAAAACAGGGGGGAGTCGGGCTGGGACTGTAAAGCCCCGTCCCAACTCTCCCCGGAGAAATGTATGAGCATGTAAGTGCCAGGGTGAAAAATATTTACAGTGCCGAAGTGAGAAGTGCGTGAGTTAAGAGGCAGGCTCCCGCGGGCGTGGCCCCGTCCACCAGAACCACCGGCCCCAGGGCGGAAGAAGCGTCAGGGCCCCGATCAATCCCCGCCCCAGAACACCCACGGCGCCTCCGCGACCGCCCACCCCCCTCCCACCCACCGAGCACCCACCCCGCACCCCGAGCAGGCGCCACACCAAGCGCCGGCGACCAGGGGGCGTCCACCCCACCGGCAAGGGACAACAAGCCTCACCCTAGGCCCCGCGGGCCCCAAGAGGCCCCGCTAACGACCCCGCCGGCCGGGGGGCAGCCGCGGCCGCCGCGGCCCAGGGAGGCGGACAGGGCCGGAAACAGACCAAGGGGAGAGAAGCGCACCCCCCACAACCCACCCCCGGGCCAAGAGGGGCGCGCGGTATGGCACCAGAGGGCACCTCCCCGGCACCCGGTACAGGGAGACGCGGCTCCGGCCGGGCGGACCTGGGAGGGAACCATGGCTGCCGCATACACCCCCCGGCCCCCACCCCAACCCCAACCCCACCCCGGCCGGCCGGGGAAGGGCCGCGGCCCCGGACCGGCACCCGCACTATCATTATTTTCTTTACCTATTCCCTTCAGCTGATACACATTTTTGGGCCAGTGACGCTATTTGATAATATTAATAATTTAAAAAAGTTTCTCGGCCATGGCACGCAGCCTATTCGTTGCTCCAATTTTTGTTCGTACAATGAAATATCTCAGATCTCCGCTCACCCCGCACTCCGGACAATGAGACGGAAATGAAAGAGAGGGAGGTGCAGAGACGTGGCTGAAAAGCCTACAGGTTGATGCAACAAAATTTGGAAGATTAAGTTTAATTAAGTAATTAATATTTAATTAAGTTTATTCACACAAAACCCTGTACAGCCTCAACTTCTCCCCCGGCACCAACTCCTCTTGCGACTCCCGATCTGGTTTTTTGAGTTTGGACAGCGGGCTCGCGTTAACAGAGGCAACGCTGGCAACCTGAGCACCCATGAGTCCCCCCTTTCTCACCTCCCTACTCTTTCCACATTGCCCTTTTCGCTAAGCAAAGGCGAGAAGCCCGAAGATATACAGTATATATATATATTTTTTAAAGCCTGAATAGTCATTGAATATCACGCCATTTAATACAATGTACCTCATAGTTTTTTTTTTTTTTTTTAACTTTATCTTATAAATATGGAGTATAAGACATGTTTTTGGCCAGTTATTTTTAGTTTTAGGGGGTATTTTAGGGTACTAAAAAGGGAAAATCTCAACCAATCCTTGATGTCTGCGATTTCTGCAACGCGACCCTTGTTACCCATAAAATCCGGCTGTGGCCATTCACAGCTGTGTCTTGACACTCGGTGATACATGTTACATTGAGTTTTTGGATCGAAAAGAGGTAAGTACGCCATAATATGTCGTTAAAATCATGGTGTCTTTAATTATGCTCTTGCATGCTCTCACCTCCAGTTTGGGTTTTGCTGTTTATTTATTTATTTATTTATTTATTTATTTATTTGTTTGTTTTTTAAAATGTCCTCCTGTTAAAAAAAATTCTTCCCCCAGAAAATTGAGATTTTAAGCTTTCCAATGATGTATCAAACATGCATATTGGACAATTTTGAAATTTGGCCAAATTGGAGGTCTCAGAGCAGAACTTCAAGTCACCTGAGTGTTTTCTGCTAGATACAAACATACATACAAAGATATGAATCAATATTCAAAGAAAAATCAGAAAATTCATCAACTGTTCAGTTTTATTAAAGACTGCAAAATGGAAAAAAATCAAGCAATAAAATTGACTGCACTGTAAACAGAAGCATAACAAGCTCAAGAACTCAGAAACCTCACTTCATGGCGGACTGCAATCAACTATTAGGTGCATACCACCACCTACTGTATAAGAATGTGATGGTTTTTTATTGGTCAATATTTTGTTCACCTGTCTAATCTTGCTTATACTCGTGTTGCTGCCTCTAGTGCTCAATTACGGCATAGTTGCACGGGGCTTATCGACTGCGCCAGAGGCACGAAAACAGACAAATTTAACGAGTAACAAATTCGACATTTAGAAAAGTAGTTGAGTAAAAAGTACAGATACGTGCTGTAAAATGCAGTGAAGTAAAAGTAAAAAGTACCACTTCATATTTGTACTCAAGTAAATGCAGATACACAAAACAGATAAACTGTAATTAAGAACAGTAATGAACCACTGCATCCCAAAGCATCAACAAATCAGATTGAGAAGAGGAAATGTATCTTATTATTGGTCAAGTTCAACAGCCATTACAGCAAGAGTTTACACTGTTAAATAAAATACTGGTGACCAAGGGCGTAGGTTTGCATAGGGACGGTAGGGACATTACACGACCAAGTTTTTAGGACGCTCAAATTGTCCCCACCAACTTTTAAGCAACCTTATTTGCATTGTGTAATGAATTCATTTATATACTGTATGTTGGTCATTTAGATTGCCTTCCCATTTGTAAGGATAGAATTGACCCTACCATTATTAAGTGAATTAGTCTTTTCATTATGTTCAAACTTACGTTTTCCCATTTTCACTTGCTGAATGTGCCGGTCCATTTTTTTCCCCTCAAACAGACGTTTGAGTGGCTGATGACTTGACACCACACACACAGCCACGACAGATTCATATCGACAACATGCCGCTTCCTGCACCCCTTTCGCAGGGGAGGGATATTAGAAAACATTTTTTGGCCTGCACCAGCACTAGCAGCAGCAGCAGCCACTTTAAGTCATGTAAAAAGACGTCAATGTTGTGGAGGTGGGAAACACCACCATTTTTGCGACTGAAAGTCTGACCTGCATCAGAGTTAGTATAAAATTAAACTGTGTGAGCTTGCTAACCTGCAAAACTACTGCGGTCAGGCCAGCCTCCACAAGGAAAAATAAAGCCAAGGTCCATTTGGATCATTGTTTGCATTATAAGCATTATAGTAATGCAACGCGGTGGCTTCAGAGTATAATTCCCTTTATTAAAAAAAAAAAAAGAAAAACAGGGAACTAGCTAAGAATGGGTCTACTTCAGGGGGACACTGACACTAACAGGAACTGACATGAGAAAAAAAATCTGTGAAATGAAATCACCCTTCAGAATTTAATGAGAGTACTTTAGTTTGAGTCTTGGGGTACTCGAGTACAGTGTTTTTCAAACGCTGTGCCGCGACAGTCAGGTGTACCACGAGAAATTATCCAATATTGTTTTTATTTTTAAAAATTTTTTTTTAAATAATGTAATCAGGTGAACTGCACCATAATAAATAGTAAAAGCTGCCTGCACACAAAACAGCGCTAAGAATCGCGCTAATCCCATGAGAACTGGCAGTGTTCGTAGTTTTTGAAAACCAAGGTTTGAATTGAACGGTGTATCACGTGAACCACTACACATGAAAGTTAATACAGATTTATTTTGCATTGATCATTTAGCCCATCAATTTATTCGGTTCATATTCGTGAGAAATAAAGCCCTGACCCCCATTCAATAATCTGTTTGGTTTTATTAATGTCCTGTCCCCAGCAAAAAGTGTACATGCAGGCAGGGGTGAAAGTGGTTAAAATTTCCTGCCACACCGATAGGCCTGTATGAGTACAACAGA
Source organism: Corythoichthys intestinalis (assembly GCF_030265065.1). NCBI lineage: Eukaryota > Metazoa > Chordata > Actinopteri > Syngnathiformes > Syngnathidae > Corythoichthys > Corythoichthys intestinalis. Next base: position 3,469,295 of record NC_080409.1, on the reverse strand, counting down.
CTTCTTCAAGGCCTGTGCAACAGCCCTGCATCCTTTATGCAGATGATGATCAGCATCTTTAGTGACTTGAACTTCTCCAGCCTCGTCTGTTACCTAGATGATTTACTCATCTTTGCTCCATCTGAAGAGGAAGCCCTGAAGCGCCTTGAAACTGTCTTCTTGCATCTCAGACCCAGTAACCTGAAGTTGGCGCAGAAGAAGTGCTATTTGTTGCGCAAGTCTGTCAGGTTTCTTGGTCATGTGGTGGACAGTAGTGGTGTCTCAGTCGATCAGGAAAAGGTGAAGGTCATCTCAGCTTTCAGGAAGGAAGATCTCATGAAAGACGACGGCTGCACCCCATCCCAGCAGAAGGTCAAGTCTGTCGTAGGAATGGTCTTCATTCCTGGCTGTTCGTCCATCACAAAGCCACTATACAACTTGACTGCCCGGCAGAGGAGGAATGCCAAGGGTTCTTTTGTGCGAAGAAGAGCTGGCACTTTCAGGGAGTTGACCCCTCAGGATTGGACTCCTGCCTGTGAGAAATCATTCGAGGGTCTTAAACACACCCTCCTCAATAGTGTGGCGCTGGCACACCCGGACTTCAATAGACCTTTAATGCTCTGCACAGATGCGTCTCTTGATGGTCTAGGTGCAGTTCTATCCCAAATACCTGCTGGCGAGGATAAAGAAAGACCGATTGTTATCGCAAGTAAAACTTTCAGTCGAAGTCAAGCCAACTATCCTGCCTACATACTGGAATGTTTAGCTCTGAAATGGGCAGTTTGTGAAAAATTCAGCCACTGGCTCATGGATCACCAGTTTACTGTCTGGCCGGACAACAACCCGCTTTCTCACACCTTGACCAATCCCCAACTTGATGCCTGCGAGCAGTGGTGGGTCTCCAAGTTGACTCCACATTCTTTTGACATCAAACATGCCATTTGATTGAGTTGATGGCCCTAGACAACATGTTGAGATCTTTGCCTCTTCCTTCCAAACAGAATTGGCCTCAAATGATCCAGACGTTTGTATACATTCGCACTGTACATGAAACCACTGGGTTTGCACCCTTTTATTTGAAGTTTGGGAGAACCCCTAGGCTGCTGGTTGAGCTCTTCTTTAGGTGTGTGCTACGTGATGTTGCAATTTGTGACCATGATGCCAATGTAAAGTCCCTACTACAGGACCTGCAATCTGCCATCGCACTGACTTAGAAGAACTGCTCGGCTGAGCAGAAGCATCAGCGCTCCCAGTACAACAACAAGGTCAAAGGTTAGCCTCTCTCGCTTGGTGACCAGGTGCTGCAGGCAAACAAAGGTCTCAAAGGGAAATGGAAGCTTCCTGACAAGTGGCTGCCTGTAGTATACACCGTAGTCGCTTCAAAACCTGTTCTTCACATCTACAGGATCAGGGATTCGGAAGGGAGTAAGCGCGTTGTTCACCGTAACCTCCTGCTCCAAGTCAACTTCCTGGCGATCGTGGATGTTTTGGAGGAAGAAAATGTCACGCCTGCGTCCAATAGGAGCCAAGCCCCTCCTTCATCTATCAGCTGTGAATCTCAGTCTTGTGAGCTGGATACGGCTGCTGCAACAGTTGGGCCATCCCCTTGCTGACTGGGATGATGACTGCATCACCTCCTGGGTCCGAGAGCAGTCTTCTGCTGATGAAACTCTTGGTCCTCATACCTTGATACCTGCTATTGTAGTTTCCTCTTTGAACAATAGCCCTGCAGTCACCGTAAATCCTCCTGTAGTTGTCCCAGGTCCTATACCACTCATTGAGTGGTGACATATTTCACGTTTTAGTAGAGTCATTAGACCAATTTGCCGTTTCATTGAGTCGATGGCTCAAGTTGAAGTTAGACCAAGTTCTCATGCAGTTATTGTCATTTGAAACATACAGTTTTTGCCAATGTGCCTGACCATATGCTTTCTGTTCCTACTCCCCTCTTAATTTATGTGCTGTTGCTGGGTTCGATTTATTTCATCGTCCCAGTTGTTTGGCCTATTAATGTAAAGTGTACAAGACACCTTGACTTGTGTATGGAGTGTTGAGGTTCTTTGTTAGGCGCCAAGCAAGTCTCTCATCCTGTTATCCTTTAGTTAGGACACTTTTTATTTTATTTCCCTTTTTGTTTATATGCTGTTTGTTTCCCCTATGTCAGTTAATAACGCGACACCTTCTCCTTTAAGTTGGGTGTACTTTATTAGTTCTCCCCTTTTCTGTTTGGATGTCGACGGGGAGGCAAGTGCCATTTGGCTGCGGAGAGTTTTGTTTTAAAATGTAATTTCCAGGCCTGTATTCATGTATAAAAATCTTACTGCATCTCTTTTTCAATTTTATTTTGAATCAGGGCACATTTTTAATGCCATGTTTAATGGGAGGATTGTCTTTTTGGGACTTTTATCAGAAATAAAAGCACATCCCACCGCAGTTTTGACTTTCATCGTCATTTCAAACCATATAATGCAGTCGAAAACCACCTGTCACTCATGGAAGTGGGCCCAAATGCAGGGAAAAATGGGGAGGCAAGGCAGGGTGTCGGTGAACTCTAAATTGTTTTAAATGATCGGAACAAAAACACAAAGTTTGAACAAAAAGTGTAGGGATAAAAAAAAAAACGACCAGGAATCACAACTTATTCAGGGAAGATGAAACAGCCAGGGCAAAGGACACAGACCATGACAAGAACAGAATGACACAACATGAACAGACAGCACATGGGGATCCTGAATACAGACATAGGGTAACAAGACAATGAGGCACAGGTGGGTGACACGAGGCCGCGGATTGGTGAAGACACAAGTAAAAGGCCACAACAAGTGAAATCAATTGGTAATCACATGGACAAGACAAACTAGCCTTATAAAAAAGGGTGCCTCCAAGCTTTCCTCAGTAGGATTGGGGTTGCCAGAGACGAACAGCTCTTCCCAACGAAGACTCGATGCAGTTTCTTGTAGTACATTGCAACAAAGCCGGACTAGTTCGGAATAAAGTTCTGGGTCGCATGTAACCTGGTAATTTGTTTTGTAACATCATTCCCTATTTTGGGAAAAACCCCAGTCGTCCCTCGGGGGCGAGACTGGCAGAGGATGTTGTGATGAAGCTGATGGAGCCAATTCTGGATAAAGGGAGAACAGTTAACGACATAATTTCTTCACATCCCTGGCACTCGCCTAACTCCTCCTCCTACGGTAAACCACCCTCCTTGGCACAATAACTAGAATTCGCTGGGATCTCTCCGAATCGGACAAGCAGACTTTGAACCATCAGCAACGTCAGCTAAGGTGTTTTCTACCTACCTGCAACACAAACAGCCCATGCCCCAAAGCGTAGGAAAGTTGCATACATCCTCAGTAGCATGCATGGCATTGTGGAGACTGACAAGATTGTCAAGCAGCCAGATACGGCGCTTGACTACAACAAAATGAAATGCGGAGTTGATGTGATCGAAGGTTATACTGTGTGCACATGAACATGGTGCTTGCCTGTCGCTGTGTTTTCCAACATGCCGGTGATTGCAGCGCTGAATGCCCACATTGTTAGGTTTTGTGTTGGGTTTCTTCTAGTGTGACTTGTCCCTGTGATTGCCCATTGATTTCACCTGTTGTTCCTGCTCCTAGTGTATCCTCCAATCTGAATCCTCCTGTGCTCACCTGTTCCTTGTTGTGTCGTTACCCCTTGTCTGTGTGTGTATATAAAAGCCCCCGGTTTCTTTTCACTCCTTGTTGCGTCATTGTCAACGTCCATGTGCATATCCAAGTCTCTTCTCCTCAAGTTTTCTCCAAGTCCTTGTGCTCCCCTCAGTAAGTTTTTGATAGTAACCTGTGTTTTGTTCTTCTGTGTTTTTTTTTTTTTTTTGGGGATCTCCACAGTATTTGTTGATACTTTGTTTTTTTGTTTGCAGTAACTAAATCATTTTTGGACTGCCGATCTACGTCACCTCTTTTCCTGCAATTGGGTCCACACCACATGACTGCCCGCATACCCTGAGACACATCTTCCACCAGGCATGCACTGGCGTGAATGAGAGACAGGTTGACTTCCTGGTGGAGCGTGCAGCTGGGTTTGCACACTCCTATGTGGGAGCCTAGTGTGGAGAAGACCCTCTCTCGGCAACAACACCAGAACCTGGGAAGCGTGTGAAGTGCCAGGTGAAAAGCCATTGCAACAACAATAATGCCACTATGCGCTGTGCTGACTGTCTCCGATACACTTTGTGGCATGTGCAGGAAGGAGTTGGTTTGCAGGTGCAATGACTGTGCAATATAAAAGACAGAGGGTGTATTTAAAGTTACATTTGTGTGTGTTTTCTATAGTATTTCATAGTTTTGATAGTTTTAATTTGCTGTGATAACTCTTGTTTGAATCTTGTGCATCAATAAATACCAGGAAGAAAAGTTTTACATTTGATACTGATAGTGTTCTATTTTCTGCAGGCATCACAAACATATTGTTATAACAAATATTGCTAGCATATACTGCCCCACAAATGCACTGTCAGAAATATTTTTTTCCAGTAAAACAACATACACTAATAAAATGTGCAAAACCACATAAATGTTGCTTGATTTGAACTGACACAAACTATCACTTGAATAGTTCAAACATGGTGTGTTCCCTTAAGTTTGGGCCGCAAACCAACACCAACACAACGTATGTCTAGTGGTTGCATTTCCATATGAACGGCTCTCATCTGTCAGACAACGACTTGCCAATTCAAAAGCACTTGGGTCATTTTGGCCACCTCTGGGTTTGAGTGGGGGAGAGGCCGTATCGGCCTTGATTGTGACTATTAGAAGTACCAAAATTCTTTGGGATTTCCAGCGTTAAACAAGGCTTCAACTAGCTGGACATGCTCCTCCCAGGAATAGACGACCTTGTCATCTAAATACACGGTACACCCTTGCAACTCAGAGACCACATGGTTCATCAGGCTCTGGAAGGTGGTAGCATTCCTGAGTCCAAAAGGCATTACTCTATAAGAAAAGAAACCAAAGGGTGTTATGAAGGCAGCAATCTCACATGCTTTTTTAGTGAGAGAAATTTGGCAATACCCCTTTAAAAGATCAAATTTACTCCCGTACTTGGTCAACCCCACCTGATCAATAAAGTCCTCCATCCGCGGAAGGGGATAAAGGTCTGCCTTGGTCACACTATTAATTTTGTGATAATCGGTGCCGGGGCGAAAAGTAGAATCTGCCTTTCTTACCAAAAGACAAGGTGATGCCCGATCAGAAATAATTGGTTTGGCAATACCATGGTTGACCATGTACTGCACCTCGACCTCCAACTGCTCATTCTTCTCCTCAGAAACCCTGTAAAATTTCTGTATAATAGGCTTAGCATCTCCAATGTCTATGTCACGTTCAATTAAGCGGGTTCGCGTAGGTATCAGAAAAGAGAACAGAATATTTCCTAATTAAATTCACTAACTGGACACGTTCTTCCACACATAAGTGGTCCACTAAGGTACCCAGATTTTCTTAAGTCTGCAAATTCTTCAGACGACCCCACAAAATCTTGTCTTAAGCCACAAGTGGCAGTTCTCTGTCCCCCTCAAATTGAGGACCACCAGCAGCAGCAACAGGCACAGCACCCAACGTGGATCTAACCGCCTGACCGTCCACCCTGCAAAAATCACGAGAACGACAGGCCTTTAGTAGGTTGACATGAAACAATTTTGAAGACTCCCTACAACCAGGTGTTTAAGTCAGGTAGTTTAAATCAGAGACTTTGCGTAGGACCACAAAAGGACAAGAATACTTTTCCTGTAACTGAGAACTAACCAGTGGCAACAGAGCCAGCACCTGGTCGCCAGGACTAAATTCGCAGGCATCCGATCATACATTTGTTTCATCTTGCTCTGAGAAGACGCCAATTTATGTCTAGCAATCTCACCCAGCCTGTACAGCTTGAACCTGCACCCATTCACAAAATGAATAAGTTTCTGGGGTGGCTGCTCACCCAAAGTCCTCTCCTGTAAAACAGCCAATGGCCCCCTAACCGTATGCTCAACATCAATTCAATTGGGCTAAAACCCATACTCTCACACACAACTTCCCAAGCAGACAATAAAAGGTAACTCCTCCTCCCAATCAGCGAACAATTCAGTACAGTATGCCCTTGCCCAGTGCCTGTGACAGCATTAAAAAGATCTTCAGTACCATTATTATGTCAATTAGAATCATATTTTGAGACGATTCAACTACATACAACAATTTGGCAAAGCGCAGATGACGGGATATTAGTCTTTTAACCTGCCGTTTAGAACCGCCTGTCATTGTAGCACTCTAGCGGCCCGAGCTGGATGATGATGTCAGCAGGGTCACGATTTCATCTGATTTAAAAATCATCCCATTGTGGGGGAAGATTCAGAACGAGGAAAATACGACAGAGAGCAGCAAAATGTCATATTGTTTCAATCACTCTACTCCAATATTTTTACAGGATATTCTTTCTGAGTATTTATCGCCAAATGCGAAATAAATGGCATGGTCATGACAAATTACAGTCTTGTGCTAAATGGAATATGAAATATTAAAAATGCATTTACTCAGTACGACAGGGCAAAATTACTGCATAATGGTCAAAACTGCCGACTTCTTCCTCTCTTAAACGGAATTTTATGCCAATGGAGTTAGTCCGGCTTTTATCATTTCCCTGCCCCGGCTTCGGAGACGGAGGAAAGAGTGTAAACAAACAGGAGGCGTGACAACTAGCCGACATGCTAACCCGAACTGAGCAGCTTCTCCAAGTCTTATACTCACCTTTCGAAAACGAGCAAGTTACGGCTCGTCATTCTGCTGCGGCCACGGCAGGATGGCAGTGCTCGTTGTTGGGAATGAACGCCGAACATAGCCCATTCTCGGTGGACAAACCCGCCTACGTCAGAGCGGGGGGGCTGCTCGTGGCCAAGCCAAAGAAAGCACATTCTCGGCGGGCACGCAAATAGGACCGAGCGGGTGGAAGTGACCATGGTGGGTGACAAGCCGCCGGTCGTCGGCCGAGTGGCCTTCTTGGTGGATAAGGAGCATTGTCAACCACGAAATGCAAGCCACCTCATTAAAACGTGTCCCATGATCCCAGTATTTGACATAATACAAAACACGTAGCTTACTCGCTTCCTCGTCGGTTCAATGGTCCCACAGTTGTCGGACTTGTTTTTGCCATTATCCGCTGTGAACAGGAACTTTTTGAAACCCAAAAAGGGTCACACGCCTCCCCCGGTGTAGCAACAAAAGCCTGCAGTACATTGGGCTGGCGTGATGCGAAACATATACGAAATAATCCGTAAGATTAGCTGAATCCACAGTCGTTATGCATACTGTGTATTGGCTGTATTAGTTGGGCTGGATTAGCCCGTTTACGTCACATTCACATTCTTCGTCAATCCAGGAAGTCACTGATTTTCATGGCACGATTCAAAAAATTGAAATATATAGCGATCGCTTCCACACACATCCAAGCGGTCCATTTCATTCAGGAGCATAAAATACCACATGAAATATGAAACAAACATGCTTTTTGCTGTCGAAGACACTTTCACCTTTAACTGTTTTAACACCTGAGCAAAAATTTTGGAAGTGAAATTGGAACCCTGATCAGACTGAATGACTTTGGGAGTACCGAAGGTAGAAATAAACTGAGTCAATGCAGTAATTGTATGCAAGGGGAACGCACTAGGATACCTTGTCGCCTTACACATAACTGTAAGCAAGTAACTATGACCTGACTTAGAACGTGGCAAAGGCCCAACGCAATCAATGAGCAAATGCTCACACGGTTGACCCATTGCTGGTATTGCATACAGGGTACAAGGATCTGGCTTTACCACCTGATTTGCCTCACTGGTAAGCTGGCATGTGTGACAGGTTTTCACAAAATTTGATACATCTAGTCTTAGACATGGCCAAAAAAAATGATGCAAGATTCTATCGTAGGTCTTACGAATACCTGAATGACCCGCCACCTCGCCATGTGATGTTTCAAGAACCTTAGGCCATGTCCACACCTAGCAGTTTTTTTTTTTTTTTAAACCGAGGATCCTGTCGGTAAAAAAATAATTGCGTCCACACCTGCACGTTTGTAAAAAAAAAAAAACGCGTCCACAGCCAACCAACCGCCTTTATTTGTTTTAAGTACATTCATAACAATGTCAGGCCTCAAGGTGGCAGCAGTTCCCCAAATCCCATCCATTCAGAGTAAGCTTCCCTTCTAGCGACGTCACTTCTTCAAATTGGAAAACATGGCGCAAGTGTCATACTTGTGGACCGACAAATAATTGTCAGTAATCTCGTCCACCGCTTGTGTTCCTCAATATGGAGCAATTCAAGAGTTTGTAAATAAATGGATGCCAACACCACCTGTCAAATATTTAGATCTAAACACACAGCGATGGTATCCATGTTGACTCCAAATATAAACATCGGTCTCAGCCAGTGACGTTTCCACAGTTAAATCTTCGGTTATCAGTGTCCACATGATGGAGCCACAAACGCAGAATTCGCACTTATTCCCTTTCCTCGTCGTTCTTAAGAACTCCGGTTTAGGGGTGCGTGTGGATGATCGCTCAAACCGTAGAAAAATTTCTTCTTTTTGCCATACCCCGCTACGTGTGAACATGGCCTTAGTCCGCAGGTATGTTGGCACAACAGTTTGAAAAGCTACATGACTACCGGAACCCAATTTCTAACCTAAACGTCATTAAGAAAAAAGTAACACTGAGCACTATCCCTCAGTACCACCTTATCAAAAAGTCCTGCCGAAGACTCGTCACCCTTCTGTTCAGCTATTAGTGCCTCCCTAGAATCTGTCAAATGCTCTAACTCAGGGGTGGGCAATTAATTCCACAAAGGGCCGCAGTGGGTGCAGGTTTTTGTTCATACCCATCATGAGGACAGCGTTTCACCAATCTGGCTTCTTACAAGTGCAATCAGTTGATTGCAGTCAGGTGCTCCTTGTTTCCACTGAAACCTCATTGGTTATACTGTGTGTGCTGAATCAGTTGGAACAAAGACCAGGACCCACTTCGGCCCTCAAGGACCGGTTTGCCCACCCCTGCTCTAACTTATGGCCAGTTGGCAATTCAGGATTTTCAGGCTGGCACTCTTTAAGCCGAGATGCTGCGCGAGTAACCACACAATTCGGAATGCATTTTGGAGATACCGCACCCTCTGGGACTGAGTGTTCTGGACTTTTAAAGTGTGGCTTCTCCGCTCACCAGTGACATCGTTACCTAAAATTAGGTGACTCCCCTCCACTGGCAATCTCGGCCTAATGCCAACCTCAAAATCACCCTCCAGCAAACCGCATTTCAGCCGAATTTTATGTAAAGGGAATGAAAATGGTACCAAACCCATACCACGCACTAAAACACATTTACCCGTATCCAACCGTCCCGAAAATAGCAACGCAGACTAAAAAAAAAAAAGAATCTAGAGCCCTTGTATCCTTCAAGAACTTAATGGAAGACTTTTGCCCCCATCTATTAGGGATACCAACCTAACTTAGATGAAGGCTGAAAAATTACCCTCAGTACATTAGTGAAATTCATCAAATTCGACAGACACTGTAACGAGGGCAGTGACAATACAAATTAGAGAACATATACACAAATTACAATTTAAAAACATGTTTAAAATGTTTTTATTATATTATTATATTATTTCAAATTTCCTTTTCATTATATCTGGGGACAGGCATGATAACATAGAATATATTCTGGACCTCCCCATCACATCAGAGCAAATAATATAAGCCTCTTTCCTTCCTCCTGAAGAGCTGATTAATTTTCCGATGCCGCACCTCTTTTTTAATTGCATTAATTCAACAAGCGTCTTCTTTTTTCTTTTTGCTGTCCCAGAAACGTGCATTTGAGCCCATCAGAGCTAACTATCCATGCTGATCAAATGTCAGTATGTCAGCGAACTGAACGTACAACTGGAGTCCAGGAAGGGTGGTTCGCTGCGCACATTGACGCGACTCGTCAGACTGAAAGAGCTCCGTGGAGCAAATAATGAATATTGTTGGAAACGGATTATGCTAAACAACCACTTCATTAGGCATGTTGTTAAACTTGTGTATGTAAATCTGACATAAGTAGATTGTTTTCTTCTTAGAGATGCGTGCGTGGCAGCCTGGCAGTTTTTTTTTTTTTCAAGATGGAGATTTGATAGTTTCCGTCATTTTTTCGAGATCAAATCACCGTTCCGCCCCCAAATTTTAGTCCACTTTCACTCCTACATTCAGGTTGTTCTGTTATCTTGTCCCTACCAATGTAGAGACCAAACCTACGCCCTTGCTGGTGAAAGTGCTTTACATCATTTGAATATATTGACGCATAACATGTGCTTGTCTCATTGTAAAGCAGCAACACTTTTAAAAGATGTATTCACACTTTTGGATCTTTTAATACTGACTGGTACACATCCGACATGATACAGGCCCATCAATCTTAACTGTAAATCTGCCTGGGTTATGTTAAAAAAAAAACAGATAAGTAAAAATCTGACCTGAAGGTTGTCTTGATTAGATTAAATGCAAGTCTGAAAACATGTCCGCTGAATCATTGCATTCCTTCTGACAAACACAAGATATGATCCACTGCATCTTCCATTTTATTTTCGAGCCTCCTGGACAGTTGAAGTTGACAGTGATCATAACGGACTTTTTAGGGGAACAGCAGCGCTTGTCGGCACAGATGCCACAGTATGTGGGTTTCAAACTCTTGGTACTTGTACAGCCTGACAGCCCAAGTTTTTCACCCCTTCTTGCCTGAAATTGTACTTGGCATGTCTTTCTTTTCGGCACCTATGGGTGACAATTCAAGGTCAAAGTATTGATCATCATTTAAATGACATGAACATTTTCTATCCTTTTAAAATATTTGTGTAACCTACCTGAATGTTGTTGATTACATTCTTCTTACATGGGCGGAGGAGACATAGACGTGTGTCCTTCCTCATCTCACATTTGTGGTTGTCATTGTTGACACGCTCAGAGATGCCCAGGCCACAAGACTTGGAACAGGGGCTCCACAATGTCGTTTGGATCAAACAGTTTTTTTTCCAGGCCAAAGGACGATCCCTGTAAGCTTCAGTAATAGTTAAGTTTACCTCAATTGTTTAACACATTTTTTGAAAACATGCCTTCATTCTCAGAATCTTAAACACAGATCAAAACACGCATTTGGCAAAAACTCACACTTCTACAAAATAAAACGTAAAACAAGGTCATATCTTCTAGAAAAGGAATTTTGTTTTCTAATAACACAATACAGATACACACAAGCTGTCAGACAAAAAAAAATAAAAAAATCATAAAAATAAAAAAATAGACCAAAAAAAACAGTTTAACACTGACAATAGGATGAATGGAATAACATCTGTTCATCAGAATGTCTTTTGCTTTGTGTCCCCCCCCCACCCCCACCCCAAGACAATAATGTTCTAAAATATTTTAGAATAATGTTACACTTGTTACACACATTTCACTGGGGCACATGCCCCAGTATTAATTTCACAGGTTTGAAGTTTTAAGTCTTCATAGCAGAATCTACAAGTTGCACCTAATTAATGTGGTCATATTACTCAATTCACTCCATAAACACAATCTGCACATGACTCCTTAATATGGTAATTTATGCACATAACTTTGGATGTGATAGGCATGAGTTGATACTTTCGCAAAGTACCTTCGGGAGATATGCTGCTTTCATCTGAGTTCCAAAGTTGGAAAATCGTTCTGATGTGTTGTAATGTCGTAATGTGGGATAAAAACATGGTTGTTACAAATAAAAGTGGGCTATTTTAATGCTGCAACGATACATCACAATTTGAGCGACTGTTTGGCGCTTTTTATAGACACCATGTAAAAGACAATTATCGTTTGAATTACTTCAACAAGACATGAAGGCAGCATCAATTTGACGGAGCATGTGCTAATCATACAGTCGACAGTGCAAATGACATCTTCCCACCTGCTTTACAGGTTAGTGCCAAACAAACTGCCCATCCTTGTTGTTTGTTTTTACCTCTGTCTTGATGTTCGTTTGGTAGCCTATTGTGAGTTTAAATGGTTCAACTTTCCTCTCTGCGTATCAGGCAAGTAAACTGCGGTAAAATTCTCTGGATCACTCAGTAAACGCACTTCCTGCGAGTCCTCAGGAAGAACAAGCTGGACAGGAAGCTGCTGCTGGCCTTCTACCACTCATCCATTGAGATCCTGCTAACATACTGCATTTCCACCTGGTACGGGTGCTGCATTGCCGCAGACAGGGAGAGGGTTTAGAGGACAGTCAAGGCAGTGCAAAGGATCATTGGCTGTTGGCTGTCCCAGATGGACCCAGGGAACCAGTGCCTCTGCAGAGCTGCAAACATCCTCAAGGATAGCTCACATCCTGGTTTCCAGCTGAATTGCTCCCCTCTGGAAGATGCTTTAAGTGTTTATAAGCAAGAACAAACAGACTGAGGAACAGTTTTTTTGCTAAAGCCATCCCCAACCTGAACTGCCATATGTAATACCTTATCAACCAATGTCCAATATTCACTTACATGCAATATTCTATGCGCAATACTACTTACGTGCAATATTAACGTACAATATTCAATGAGGATTGATCAACTGCTGCTACTTCACTTCCATTCAAATATATTATATGTGCAATACTATTTGTGTGCAATATTAACGTGCAATATTCCAATGCCTTCACTGTCAACTGCTGCTACTTCACTTCGATTATTTGCGCTGCCTGAAAATAGGACAACCTCTTACACATTTTATATTTAGATTTTATACTCTTATACTTGCAAGTCACGTTTGAGTTTTTTTTACTGGTCCTGCACTGTAAAGGGAGATGCTCCAGAATTTCATTACAACTGTATAATGACAATAAAGTGCTATTCTATTCTGTTCTATTCTATTCTATTCTATTCTATTCTATTCTATTCTATTCTATTCTATTCTATTCTATTCTATTCTATTCTATTCTAAACACCATTGCATATTCTCCCATGCAAGATTTAAAAAAAACCCCCAAAAAACATCACAATATTTACAAAACAGGCAAGCCTAAAGCTTCATGTATCAGCTTGCCTTCAGGCTGCTGCAGAGTCATTCCGGGGTCCTACTGCCAGTCAAACTAATGCCTGATCAAAATCCTTTTTTATCCTTTCCTTTTTTTTGTCCTACCCATAATATGGCCCAAACACAAAAAGGATTGCTTCAAACCTTTTTGTGTTTAACCTTTTCAGTTAAAAATTAAGTGTTCAAATGCAAATTTTTCAATCTCAAATATTTTTTCCCATTCAAAAATTTTTTCTATGACTGAAATTTTTATGTTTTTTATTGAGGTGATTTTTCTTTTTGAAAAGATATTTTTTAAGCAACTTATTTTTTGATTGAATAATAAAGACAAAAACGTCCAAGCCAAAATGTGGCCCAAACACAAATCAATATTATTTCAATCAAAAAAGTTGCTTCGATCAACAAAAAAAAAAAAAAAACTTGACACCAATCCCCCCCAAAAATTCAAAGAAAAATAACTTTCACATGCATTTTTTCGAGTTTCAAAATGTTTTTGCATCCAAACACATTTTTTTTTTTTTTTTTTTTTTTTTTTTTTTTTATTAAAGCGACTTTATTGATTGAAAATATATATTTTGATTCAAGAAACTTTTTTATTTATTTATTGAAGCAACATTTTTGAGATTTAATAATAAAGACACAAATCTATCTCCATATGGCTCCGCCTAGGGGATACAATTTTTGACTGGGTTAACTACATTGGCACGACACCTGCGGGCGTACCATATTCAATGGATGACGATCTTGGCGAAAAATATTGCCTAAGCAGCCTGATTAAGAATTTCCCTCAAGAATGATGGGAAACAAAAAACGCTCATTGTCAACTTATTATTATGAATATTCTTGTAAGTTAATTTTATTGCTGACACTGCGTTTCGGGGTCATCAACATGCTGTGCCCCCCCTCCCCCAAAAATCGAACTCCGCCTATGAACGGGAGGGAGGGTGAGAGGTTGTGGCGCTGTTGAACATGAAGCATAAAAACAAATATTTTTCATTAAAAACCCAATCCAACTGATTCTGATTGTCCCATCTTAGCATGCCAATAAAAACGACAACATATGCACGCATTAGAATCAAGTTTTCAGGATGTTTTTAAAACTTTAAATTGCATGTCAAGAATTATATAATGAACAGCAACATTTATAATCCAGCAGCTCTGCAGGGAACAAGCTGCAGAGTGAAGGTGTTTTTATGTTGTAGCCAGCAACAAGTAACCACAGTTTATGACTGATTTGAAAAGAAACGGTTTACCATCAAAATTAAGAATTGTTTCATTGTTTTCATTTCAGGGCAACAAATTTGACAACTAGCAATATACACGTTAGTTTTGACAATAGTTACCAAAAAATAATAGTGATGAGAATAAAAACAAAAATACAACGCATCGTGAGGGAAATAAGATGTGTTGCTCGTTCCATATTTAGAAATTCAAGTTTCTGTGTCCTTTTATTTGAGTTTTGCCGCAGCAAGCGTGTCATGTAGGCTGGTAGTAGCATATGTGCTCAAGGTCATGGAAAATGTTGAACTGTGTCCTACATCAAAATGCAAGCACGAGCCATGACTTTGATCCAATAGAAATATGACTGATGCCAAAACTGGGCCAGGCAGGCGCCCATGTCCTAGTATCGTCCACTTTCACCATTACCAAACTAAAATGTTGGTGACAAGAGAAGCGCAGAAACTTGGGACTGTGGAGTACCGGGGTCACAAGCTTCGTTTTTACGAGGATTACAGTGCAGACGTGCCGAAAAAGCGGGTTGAGTACCGGGATTTCATGACTCAACTCTACGAGAAGGGAGATCGTCTATCTCTACTTTTCCCGGCTAGACTGCTCATCATATTTCCAAGCAGTGTGAAGCGGTGGCTCTCCTTGGTCTCTGAGGCTAATGACTTAGTTCAGTCCTGCAAAGGAAGGCGGCGACGTGAAGATGGCGTTGGACTGTTTTGAAGTCATGCTTATTTTTCATTGATATAACAGGGCGAAGAAGCTGCTTGTTATTGGCTGTTTAATGTTGAGTTTGTTGTTATTATTTTTACTGTTATTATTTTTTTCTTTTTCTGAAAGTTTCCTGGGCAAATTTGATGTGTGAAGCTACAGGTTTGACTGGAGTTTACACTCACACAGTGCGGGAACAAGCCTTAGCTAGGAAGTTACATTTTTTAACGACTTATGGCACTTAAGTGTTTGTTTTTTATTGCAACCTGCTTTATATTTACATGTTTATGGGTGTGTATTTGTTTTGTTTTTTTCAGAAAGCTGTGCTGATGATGGTATGTTTGTTTTTTTGTTTTTGTTTTTTTTGTCCCTTCCTTCCTCTATGGCTACTCATGAATAAAAGTATTTATTTTAGTGTACGGTACTTGATATTGGTGGATGAACAGAACTTTTTCTTCCTACAAGAAATTCATCTGAAAAATCAGGATCATTGGCAGTTGAGGAAATGTTGGTCGGGGCAGTGTTTTCACTCCAATTTTGGGGCAAAAGCCAGAGGAGTGCCTTTTTTAATTCATCGAAATATAACTTTTATCCCCTCACATAATAATGGTCGATTGATTTTAGTATCATGCAAACTTGGTGATAGGTTGGTGTCATTGACTAATTTATATGCACTGAATTCTGAACTTTTTTCAGAAGTTATCTCCCAGCATCCAGACCTGAATTCCAATTTGGGAGTAGATTTTATTGTTTCATGGATGCATCCTGGACTTTTCCTCTTCTAAAGCAGCCTCCCCAAACAAATCTGCTACTTACAGTATATTAAATCACTTCTGCAAAATTTTATTATGACAGGTACAAGGCGATTTTTGTACTCGAATGCCAGGGCCTATTCTTTTTTTCTCTCAGGTACACCATACTTACACCCGTAAACCCGGATTGACTATTACTTTATTGACAACCTTTTACTCCCAAATCTCAAATCCTGCAGTTAGGAGAGTATTACAATTTCGGATCATTCACCTCATGTTCTTGAAATGGCTGTATTGGAGTGTCATTATGAGGGAAAGCACAGGGAAATTGACTCACTATTGCTTGCTGATGAGAAATTTGTTGAAAATTCCTCCAAAATAAAAACTTTTTTGAACAAGAATTGTACCCTGGGCATGTGCTCATAAAACAATTTGGGAGGTCATGAAGGCCTTCTTGTGGTGAAATAATTTCATTGGCAGCATTTAAGAGAAAATCGGCAATGCAGAAACAAAAAGAACTTTCTGATCATATATTGGCCATAGATAGACAATATGCACCGTCAATATCTCCCTCGTTATATCAGGAATGTTTAAGACTGCAGACTGAATTCAATACACCCTTCACCCGTTAGGTTCAGGCAGTTTAAGTAGGAACAAGACTGAATTTTATGAGCATAGTTAGAGAGTGGGCAAAATCTTGTCCAATCAATTACACAAAATTAGAGCTAAGCAATTTATACCAGGTGTTAAAACTGAAACTAGGGACATTTCATCGGACCCTAAAATAATTAATGATCACTTTGAATTTTTTAAAATTAAGTTTATACACGCCGTAATCTACTGCATCACCAAATTATATAGATTTTTTTCCATTTGTGATCATGATTTCGACTTGAGGGAAATTTTGGAATCGCCAATTTCCCAGGTAGAAATTAAGGCAGCTATGCAGTGAGGGAAAATCGCCGGGGCCGGATGGCTTTCGGTCGGGTTTGCATTCAGTTTTTGTTGATTCTTTGGGTCTGACATTTTTCCTTCTGTTAAAAAAGGACAGGGATCAGACTAACTCGTCTCCTACAGACCTACATTATTTCAATATATGTCAATCTTTATGTCAATCTTTTCGGCATGAAATTAATAGACCTACATTATATCACCATATGTAAATATTTTCGGCATGAAATTAATAAACAGACATTTGGGAATAGAATGTTATTGTCTGTACTGTAGATAGGGAAATATCTTAAATCACTTTTAGCACTATAAGTAATAAAGCACCAGATACTACAACTAAAATACTTGTGTCTGTCCAAATGTACTGTATTATACTGGTACATGCACATCCTAGAGCAGAACCGGGCTTCTTCTGAAATAGCCCAAACCATCGACTTAACACACTAGCGACCTAGGGGTTATATAAAAAGTGGCGAGCTATTCAGAAAGTCTTGGTAAAGTATAATACATTTTGGGTTATCCAGTCTCAATAATAAACATGCAAACATGGAGTTTTTGGAGTCCTTCGGTGTCAAAATACCTAATGCAGGTTAGTGGTGCTCCTAATTAAGATGTTAATGAAGTACAGGATTTTCTTCTGCAGTTTGGTGCTATTGAATGGACTCTTCCAATAGAATCACCAAATCTGAATATCACAACTGGTTGATCATAGACTTTAAAACTGGGTCACCTTTTGAATTACTGGGTCCTGTTTTGACATACGTATTAAGTCCTGAGGTAATGAATATTGTGTTCAAAGCCTGTCCTAAATCGATGAGGCTAATATTGTTAGCTTAAAGACTAAGGCTTACATAGCTGACTTAAAACAAGTAGCACAACGGTCCAGTAAAAATTTGCAGAAGTTCTGCAAAGAACAGATGACTCAAACAGACCTGGTAAAACTGAGAAGGAAGGAAAATCCACTTCACTGATCGACAAAATTGCCATAATTCCCACTCCAGCACCGAGCAAAATATCTACTGCTTCTCCTGCTCCACTACGTTACAATATGGCTGCTTCTTCTACCCCAGCTACAACACATCCTCTCATTGGTAATCAGATGTCAATTCAGTGAACATGTCTGCTGCAGATTTCAATCCGCCTAAAGTGCAGAGGTACTGTATGTTGTGGAACATATTGTGATAAGTGATGACATTAATATGCCTTCATCTCACAGACTATGCATATTTCTGGGAGATTTCCTCACGAAGTGGATTATGACACAGGGCGCTCTGGTGTGGACCTCATCCTAAAGGACCCTGCTATTTCTGAACTACAAAGATCCAGACACATCCTTGATAGCCTTCTTCTACTTGCAGCTGGCATCATCAAGCACCTCATCTCACCTTTTGAAACATACATCCAGCACTTAAATGACCGTACAAGAGGGAGAGGATCTTTATAAGTTCATGGATATACTGCATGATGCTGGTGAGAAGCATTCTGCCTATTTACAGCGTCTGCAAGTAGCCCTGAGTTGGCTGTCAACCGGGGTGGGTTGAAGTCCAGTGAAGTGACTAGACACCTGCGTAATCACTTCTGCAGGGGATGCTGGGACAACAAGCTTATATCTGAGCTCCAGCTATCGCAAAGAAAAACAAATCCCACCTTCATTTGCTAACTGCTGCTTCTTTTAAGAACTGAGATAGATTGTGAGGCAGAAAAACTGTTGATGAGTCAAAATCTTGGAACTTCAAAACAGAGTTGCTGCCCATGCCCAGTTTGCAGTAAAATAGGATAAAGGTGTCAGTGGTACTCTTGTCACGCTTACAAAGCAGTTGACTGAAATGCAGAAGCAGTTACAGTACCTGCCCTAACTTCCTACCAGTCAGCCCATGCTCCAGCCCCACAGCTACCTCGAAATCAGGAACAACTCCACCTTTCAAGTCAAAACCTGGTTTATTTTAAAACGGACACATCACACCACAGTGCATTAATGATCTAACATAGGCGGAAACAGTTCAGTGAAACAGTTCACTGAAAAGAAGCCAAAGTGGCAGGAACGCAGCTAAGCTTTGAATGAAAATTTGATTTGGATTCAGTTCCTGTAAGGGGACATACAGGAACTGCACACTGTCCCGCAAGAAGAAAATAGTTCACTGTGCAGACCAACAGCCCCGTCCGAGGCCACCCATAGCAAAGCAAAATTGACAGTGAGATCTCGTTCATGTCTCATTTACATCTCCGAGAATTGAATCAGTATCATTCGAGCAACGATTGAGACCAGAGTGGTTTTCTGAGTTTTCTCAAATTTGTCTCGTGAGAAATAAGTCTCACAGTGAGCATTGCGTGAGAAGGTTTTGAGAGATAATTCCAGTGGCACGATTTCTCAATAATTTCTTACAGCTGTCTCCTTTCAAGATCTCACCAAGAGACAACCATGAGATCTTGTGTTGATCTCAAACGCATCTCAATTTGATCTCCCTTACTTGTACTCAGTATCTCAGTCATCTCTCAGTGAAAGATATGAATGAGCAAAGTATTATATTTCTTAAACTTGTCTCAAAGCTGCCACATTTCCTGATCATAACAAGCAGCCCTTAATAGACATATGCCAGTTACAAATATTCCTCAGTTTGAACTCCTTCCAGTCTGTAAATGCTGATTTCAAGTTCTTGAGATTCTTTCATTGTAGAAGCTTAGTATCTGCTCTAACATGTGCAATCACACCTGAATTCATCTCGTGCAAAATTCTGAGAAAATAATATCCCATAGCAAAGCAAAATTGAAGATGAGATCTTGTTCATGTCTCATTTACATCTCTGGGAAATGAATCAGCAATAATCGAGACAGAGTGGTTTTCTCAGTTTTCCAACTTTGTCTCATGAGAAATAAGTCTCATAGTGAGCATTATATGAGAGGGTCTTGAGAATAGTTCTACTGGCACGATTTTTCAATGAAGTCTCACAGTTGTCTCCTTTCAAGATCTCACCAAGAGACAACTATGAGTAGCTGTGTTGATCTCAAATGCGTCTCAATTTTATCCCTTACTTGGAGTCACGATCTCAGTAATGTCTCAGTAAAAGATACGAATGAGCAAAGTATTATATTTCTTCAACTTAGCTCAAAGCTGCCTCTTTTACTGATCTCGCGGATCAACCTTATATTGTGCCAGTCACAAATATTTCTTAATTTGATCTTTTAGTCTGCAATTGCTCATTTTGGGTTTTCAAGATTCTTTCATTGTAAGAAACAGTAGTGCTTGCTCTGACATGTCCAATCACATCTTAATTCATCTCATGCCAAAATCTGAGAAAATATTATAATTGGTCAAATAATTAAATAACATCTGGTTCATTTGGTTCATCTTGTTCAATGTAAAAATTAGAGATGTGACCAAAAATTCAGCGCCGAAAATTATCAGCCGCTACAAATGCATTATCGGTTTTTGATTTCCAAGACTGAAAGTTTACCACAAAATAGTGTGAAGAACCTTATCCTCTTTTTGATGACATCATCAAAACAGGCAACACGCTGGCTGACAAAGTCTCGCTAAAACTACTGGTTCACAGGCAACATGTCTGCGATTTGGAAGGGTTTTTTTGGAATATGAAAGAAATATAAACTATTAAATGAACAAAAATATAATACATTTTCTTCATCGCTGCTTCACGCTGTTTCTAAAGTTGCTTTGCATTTATGTGCCACGTCACATCGAGCACAGTGCATCTGAGCCCGTGTGTGGCTCAGTGGTAGAGAAGTCGTTCCCCAACCCAGAGGTTTTGAGTTCAACTCTCTGTCCTGATGAATTCATCTAAGTATCCTTGAGCAAGACACTGAACCCCACGTTGTTGCATCACCAGCAGGTAGATGAGGATTATAGTGTCAAAGTGCTTTGAGTGCCCGAACGGTGCTGTACAAGTCTGACTCCATTTTTACTTAAGAGAATTTCTCTTCTCAAATATTGCTCAAACCTGGCTTTCTCAAATCAACCTCCTTTGTCTCAATGATGTCTTTGCTCAATTTGACTCATCACTTGCTCCCATGGGTACCCTTAGGAGCACAAACTCAGAAACAAATAAGCAGAGAATGAGATTAATTTGAGATGATCAAATTCGTCTCACGAGACGAGATTAAGCAACAGATGAGTAGCAAATTTTTGCTATGGGCAACCACTAAATTGCCTCGTGGGCTTAAAGGTTCAAGATGCACAGTTGCAGTAGATATTGCCGGTCATACTCACCAGTGTCTCTCAACAGGATCACAAGTATTCCTGTGTCATTCTGCAATAGACATCTTCATGAACAACAGATTTAGCCACTTCATGATTTATTGCAAGCTGAAGGTGCTGCTGGTCAAACTGTCTCCTATCTTCGCGACGTGGAACAATATGTCAAATTTCCCAGATAATTTGTTGGTGAAGATTATGAAATATCTAAACCTGCTTTAGTTGTTCCAGATGCACACTTTGATGTTCCAGCCACCATATGAGCAGTATTTGGAAGAATATCATAACATTCCAGCCCAATGCCCATGGGTACAAAGCTATGTTGAAAACTTGGGACTATGCGACAAGGGAGTTGTGAGGCTTTTAAGCAAGGCTCCACTGCGTTTTCTGGCAGGTCACACAATAGTCATTTAGGGCTCTGCTAACGTTGCCTCTCCATCATATGGCCAGTGTCTTCCACCAACATAATGACTCCACCTGTTGGCCTGTGTGTCAGCAGTTGTCTCATCACCCTGTCGGCTAAGTCTCCTGTACATGCGGTCATTACCAACAAGTCTGGGCAAGACACCATCATACCACCCCATAAGGTCATTGTAGATCTTGAGACTTACTATTGCATCTTGGCTGAAAACCATGCGACTCGTCTTCCAGCTGTAAAACCTCTGTCAGCTTGAACTTTGACTTCGATGAGTCTTAACTGTCTCCTGAGTGGATGAAGAGAATCACAGAAAAGTTCAACAAAATCTCTTGAGGTGTTTTCGGAACACAATATGGATTTCAGATGCACATCGGCTATTAAACACCACATCCCATTCTACGAGAGCACGCCGTTCAAGCAACGTAGCTCGGCCAATCCATCCTCAGGACTATGAAGAAGTCTGCCCTCACTTGCGGGAGCTTCAGGAAGCCGACGTCATAAGAGAATCATTATCACCCTTTGCATGTCTTCTGGTGGTGGTCTGGAAGAAGAACGGTGAAGTTTGATTGTGCATCCATTACTGCAAATTTAACCTCCAACCAATAAAAGGTGCATTCCCGTTGCCCAATTTGGAGGAGTCATTCTCAGCCCCCGCCCCCCAGGTCCTAAATGGTTCTCGGTGCTCCACCTGAAGTCTGGGTATTATCAGTTTCGATGTGCTAAGAATAGGGATGGGAATCGAGAACCGGTTCCCATAGCGAACCGGTTCCGTGTGTTTCGCTTCCATGGAATAGTTTGGCAGTTTATCTTACGATTCTCTTATTGATCCCAACCAGCACGAACTACATCACGTAATTTAAGCATGTTACACACAGCCAAATCAGCAATATGATTATATGATTACTCAAAGAGTGACCACTCACCAAGTATACTCTGAAAAGTCGTCGCCGAGTGATTTTGTATTGATTTACACAGGCCAGCTCATTATTCATGAGACTACTTAAAGAAATTGTGATTTTTTTTCAAAAAAGTCTATTAATGGGTCTGTCGTATCCGTAGTCAAATACTCTATAAGAAAAACATAACATATATGCATCTAAAATAATCCTAAACGATTTTATTAGCAATTTCAATACTCCTGTTAGCAAGGTTCCTTGGGTATGTGTTCGTTCCCATAGCAACCAGTCAGTTAGATCGTGTTATTTTCCTACGTCATACGCGCTGTGTATTCTGGTACCGAGGATAGGCGTAAGGTGCGCATTTCAAGCAGAGTGCAGCGACCTGTTAATCTGTGTGCGACCATGAACGAATGTAAGTATTTCCTCTTTCCAAAAAACAGTGCATACCATGCACTGTTTTTTGGGCTGTGGCAGAATCTAGAGAAAACCCACGCAGGAACGGGAAGAACATGCAAACTTAACTCCACGATCCCAGAACTCTGAGACGGACGTGCTAACCACTGTCCCACTGTGTTGCCTTTATAATGTTATTTTTAAACAAGAATAACTGAAAAAATGCTTTATTAAATGCTTCATTGAGTGAGTCCACTCAAATTCACTCATGCTTTGATGCTCATGCTGCCCAGAACAGCCTCTCACTTACACAATGAATGAGTACCCAAACTGTTCAGATTGAGCTGCCGCTAGTGTGTAAAAGGTTTAACGATGATTAAGACATTTTTGCCTTTGATCGTAGAGCTACCGAGTCTTCTTTGGCCAGATCAAAGCTACAAACCTTCCAATTAATGTTAGCTTTAAGTACCGAACACCAGCTGTACTGGTGACCAAGAAAAATAGTTTGGTCGCACTGCTTAGCATGAGAGAGAGTGAGAGGCTGTGCAAGCCCCCGCCCGACGCGGCACACCCCCACAGCCCACAAGGCCTGGGGCAGGGGAGGACCCCCACATGGAGGAGGTGACACCAAATCAATGATCCGCGTAGGGACCCAAGGAGAACACCCAAGTAGAAAGATGAGAGGAAGGCAGAAGCGAGAGAACGATGAGAGGCCGCCGTGGGGCGGAGCAGGACCAGAGCCCCAGCCAATAGCTCACGAAACTGCTAAAATATATACACTTGCTTGCCGCATACCACCAATCCATTAGCAGAGCCTTCTTACGAGCAAACTCAACAAAAGTCTGGTTATGCATTTTCCTAAACTCCCCAAACCCTTTTAAATGTTGTTTTTACAGTATCATGGTCCAAGCTGTCCTCTTTAGAGAGACAAGCATTTACTTCCTGTGCCTTACCGACTAATTTGCACTGAAGCAAAATGCGAGATTTAAGGCGATAGGCTTAAAAGTTAAAATACGGAGCCATCTCACTGACAAAACGAAGGAACGAGGGCAATGTTCTCGCTTGCATCAAACTGGTCGAGCGGCTGCAGTTCAGGGTTTTGTGTAGGTGGAGGTAACTGGCGCCTCTCCATTTTTCTTATAGACTCCATAGCCCTGGTTTTCATTTGGAGCTCCACCTAACGAACGCATATTTAGCAGTGTTGGTTTTCACCGCTGAACCGGTGCCACTAATACAGTGGGGCAAATAAATATTTAGTCAACCACTAATTGTGCAAGTTCTCCCACTTGAAAATATTAGAGAGGCCCGTAATTGTCAACATGGGTAAACCTCAACCATGAGAGACAGAATGTGGAAAGAAAAAAAAAACAGAAAATCACATTGTTTGATTTTTAAAGAATTTATTTGCAAATCATGATGGAAAATAAGTATTTGGTCAATAACAAAAGTTCATCTAAATACTTTGTTATGTACCCGTTGTTGGCAATAACAGACGCCAAACGTTTTCATTAACTCTTCACAAGCTTTTCACACACTGTTGCTGGTATTTTGGACCATTCCTTCATGCACATCTCTAGAGCAGTGATGTTTTGGGGCTGTCGTTGGGCAACACGGACTTTCAACTCCCTCCACAGATTTTCTGTGGGGTTGAGATCTGGAGACTGGCTAGGCCACTCCAGGACGTTGAAATGCTTCTTACGAAGCCACTCCTTTGTTGCCCTGCCTGTGTGTTTGGGATCATTGTCATGCTGAAAGACCCAGCCACGTCTCATCTTCAATGCCCTTGCTGATGGATAACATTTTCACTCACAATCTCTCGATACATGGCCCCATTCATTCTTTCCTTTACACAGATCAGTCGTCCTGGTCCCTTTGCAGAAAAACAGCCCCAAAGCATAATGTTTCTACCCCCATGCTTCACAGTGGGTATGGTGTTCTTCGGATGCAATTGAGTATTCTTTCTCCTCCAAACACGAGAACCTGTGTTTCTCCCAAAAAGTTCTAATTTGATTTCATCTGACCATAACACATTCTGCCAGTCCTCTTCTGGATCATCCAAATGCTCTCTAGCGAACCGCAGACGGGCCTGGACGTGTACTGGCTTCAGCAGCGGGACACGTCTGGCGGCGCATTGTGTTACTGATAGTAGCCTTTGTTACTGTGGTCCCAGCTCTCTGTAGGTCATACCCTAGGTGTCCCCGTGTGGTTCTGGGATTTTTGCTCACCTTCTCATTTTGACGCCAGATGAGGGGTGAGATCTCGCATGGAGCCCCAGATCGAGGGAGATTATCAGTGGTCTTGTATGTCTTCCATTTTCTAATAATTGTTCCCACAGTTGATTTCTTTACACCAAGCGTTTTACCTATTGCAGATTCAGTCTTTCCAGCCTGGTGCAGGTCTACAATTTTGTCTCTGGTGTCCTTCGACAGCTCTTTGGTCTTGGCCATAGTGGAGTTTGGAGTGTGACTGACTGAGGTTGTGGACAGGTGTCTTTTATACCAATAATGAGTTAAAACAGGTGCCATTGTTACAGGTAACGAGTGGAGCCTCGTTGGACCTCGTTAGAAGAAGTTAGACCTTTTTGACAGCCAGAAATCTTGCTTGTTTGTAGGTGACCAAATACTTATTTTCCACTCTAATTTGGAAATAAATTCTTTAAAAATCAAACAATGTGATTTTCAGGGTTTTTTTCCCCCACATTCTGTCTCTCATGGTTGAGGTTTACCCATGTTGACAATTACAGGCCTCTCTAATCTTTGCAAGTAGGAGAACTTGCACAATTGGTGGTAGACTAAATACTAGGCCTGTCAACAATAACGCGTTAACGACCATGATTAATGTGGAAATATTAACGCATTAAAAATAAATAACGCAATTTACCACTCACACTAAGTATGGCCACAACTGCCTCCCGTAGTCCCACACGCTGATGTTTACATTCTCCGCGCAGCAATGCAGGACAAAATGCAGCCACCCACGATGAGTGAGGATGATGACCCAGGACTGCTTCATGGCAAATTCCGTTTTAAAAAGCTGCCTAATGGAAATCTGGATAAAACCAAAGTTGTGTGCACATACTGCTGTAATGAACTGTCCTTCGATCGAAGCTCAACAGTGACGTGCGGTCAGGGGAGGCAGGTGAGGCAGAGCCTCACCTGTCATCATGACAAAAAAATAATTATAGCATCAAATTTATATTAATATTTGTCCATTGCTCTTTATGTATGACTCATTTCAAACATTTTTATAGTTAAAATCGCTGAATTTGCCTATTTCCTGTTCAAATAAAGAAATGAAACGAGAGGTGCGGCAGCAACGAGTAAAGCCTCACCTCTGATTACGCAATCCATAACAAACTGGGTTGATACATGGAATTGGAGCGTGCTGGTTGCTGTACATCTGCATGTCGCCATTATAATGTTTCCAGATACGTTTATTTGACCTGATTTTCCACAGTCTGGCTAATGTCTTTATCCCTTAAAGTTTAATGTTTGTTAGCGACATATTTAGTTTTGCTGATGGGAAATAAAACCGCATTGAAAAGGTTGCGGCAGATAGTACTCTGGCGCACTGCAAGGGGGCGTACGTGAAACTAGACTTTCCGTTAAAAGGACACGGTTAACACAACACCGGAGCTAAAAGGTTTGCTTCAAACCACGGGACAGAAGATAACTCGCGCTTTTCAAGCGGACTGGTACACCGGAAAAGACTGGCTATGTGGCTGTCCTTCGAAAAATCGCCTTTGCTGCTTTCCCTGCCTTTTCTTCTCAACTTGTGCCAATGTCTGGACTAACACGAGATATTGTGACATTAAAAAACTACCACAAAGCCTCAGCAAACATGAGAGCTCGACCACTCACATTCAAAGCCTGATTGCTTTAAAAACTTTTGGAAGCTCAAGGATCGATTTGGCTTTGAAGAACAGCAGAAGCTCAATGGTAGCATCCTCAAGCTAAGGTAAAAGAAAACCGAAAGAGTTTGAAAGACCTCATTAATGCAACCTGCATCCTAGCTAAACAGGAGTTAACATTTCGTCGTAACGATGAGCGTGTAAGCTCTTCTAAACGTGGCATATATGTAGAACGATTACATGGTTTTGCTGAGAAAGATGAAAGGTTAGCTAGACATTTGGACACGTCCACTGTGTTTTCTGGCTTGTCAAATAGAACACAGAACAATCTAATTGAAGCAATCCTCTCCATTGAGGC
Source organism: Corythoichthys intestinalis (assembly GCF_030265065.1). Lineage (NCBI taxonomy): Eukaryota > Metazoa > Chordata > Actinopteri > Syngnathiformes > Syngnathidae > Corythoichthys > Corythoichthys intestinalis. The sequence goes on along the minus strand of NC_080409.1, from coordinate 3,442,464 downwards.
GGAGAGATTTTTTTTTAAAGTAAAGGAAAATAAGGAGGACTTTTACAAAAAGGGCGTAGGTTTGCATAGGGACGGTAGGGACATAACACTACTAACTTTTCAGGATGCTAAAATTGTCCCCACCAACTTTTAATTAACCTTACCTTTTTTGCATGATATAATGTTCAGTTATAGTGCCTTGCAAAAGTATTCGGCCCCCTTGAATCTTGCAACCTTTCGCCACATTTCAGGCTTCAAACATAAAGATATGAAATTTAATTTTTTTGTCAAGAATCAACAACAAGTGGGACCCAATCGTGAAGTGGAACAACATTTATTGGATAATTTAAACTTTTTTAACAAATAAAAAACTGAAAAGTGGGGCGTGCAATATTATTCGGCCCCTTTACTTTCAGTGCAGCAAACTCACTCCAGAAGTTCAGTGAGGATCTCTGAATGATCCAATGTTGTCCTAAATGACCGATGATGATAAATAGAATCCACCTGTGTGTAATCAAGTCTCCGTATAAATGCACCTGCTCTGTGATAGTCTCAGGGTTCTGTTTAAAGTGCATAGAGCATTATGAAAACCAAGGAAGACACCAGGTAGGTCCGAGATACTGTTGTGGAGAAGTTTAAAGCCGGATTTGGATACAAAAAGATTTCCCAAGCTTTAAACATCTCAAGGAGCACTGTGCAAGCCATCATATTGAAATGGAAGGAGCATCAGACCACTGCAAATCTACCAAGACCTGGCTGTCCTTCCAAACTTTCTTCTCAAACAAGGAGAAAACTGATCAGAGATGCAGCCAAGAGGCCCATGATCACTCTGGATGAACTGCAGAGATCTACAGCTGAGGTGGGAGAGTCTGTCCATAGGACAACAATCAGTCGTACACTCCACAAATCTGGCCTTTATGGAAGAGTGGCAAGAAGAAAACCATTTCTCAAAGATATCCATAAAAAGTCTCGTTCAAAGTTTTCCACAAGCCACCTGGGAGACACACCAAACATGTGGAAGAAGGTGCTCTGGTCAGATGAAACCAAAATCGAACTTTTTGGCCACAATGCAAAACGATATGTTTGGCGTAAAAGCAACACAGCTCATCACCCTGAACACACCATCCCCACTGTCAAACATGGTGGTGGCAGCATCATGGTTTGGGCCTGCTTTTCTTCAGCAGGGACAGGGAAGATGGTTAAAATTGACGGGAAGATGGATGCAGCCAAATACAGGAACATTCTGGAAGAAAACCTGTTGGTATCTGCACAAGACCTGAGACTGGGACGGAGATTTATCTTCCAACAGGACAATGATCCAAAACATAAAGCCAAATCTACAATGGAATGGTTAAAAAATAAACGTATCCAGGTGTTAGAATGGCCAAGTCAAAGTCCAGACCTGAATCCAATCGAGAATCTGTGAAAGAGCTGAAGACTGCTGTTCACAAACACTCTCCATCCAACCTCACTGAGCTCGAGCTGTTTTGCAAGGAAGAATGGCAAGAATGTCAGTCTCTCGATGTGCAAAACTGATAGAAACATACCCCAAGCGACTTGCAGCTGTAATTGGAGCAAAAGGCGGCGCTACAAAGTATTAACGCAAGGGGGCCGAATACTTTTGCAAGGCACTGTATATAGAGAATTTAGATCTTTCAATAGTTCCATATGTTGTAAGGATAGAATTGACCCTACCATTATTAAGTGAATCATTTTCATTAAGTTTATGTTTGCTAATAAAAACCAAAAATTTATTCAGGAAGTTTTCAAAATGTTTCTTTAGTATTTTTTGAAAACAAAGGTTTGAATCAAACAGTGTATCATCTGAACCAATGCACGTAAAAGTTATTATCAGAAGAAAAGGATTTATTTTGCATTGATCATTTTGCCTATTAATTAATTAGGTTCATATACATGAGAAATGTGGCCCTTTGCCCCCTTCGTCCAATCTGTTTGGTCTAATTAATGTCCCGTCCCCAGCAAAAAGTGTACCTACATGCAGGTTATGCTGTTATATCGTCCCTACGAATGTTGAGACCAAACCTATGCCCTCCAAAGTAACGCCGGTTTTTGTGGTGAAGGACAGGCGCAAGACCACAAATAGTTTTCATTTCAATCGTATTTAAAAAAAAAAAAAAAAAAAAAAAGCTTAGACCAAGAAAAATACAACGGAATATTTAAAAACTAAATTTTGGCCTTACATAAAATATTCTTTGTTTTTTTTCCCCACACTTTTTGTTTAGCAATCAGTAATAAATTGATTAAAGTATCAGAATTCAAAGTTTTAAAAACAACTGAATATTTCACGGCGGCACGGTGGCTGAGTGGTTAGCACGTCCGCCTCACAGTTCTGAGATCAAGGGTTCAATCCCGGGCTTTGGCCTTCCTGTGTGGAGTTTGCATGTTCTCCCCGTGCCTCCCACATCCCAAAACATGCATGGTAGGCTGATTGAACACTCTAAATTGTCCGTAGGTGTGAGTGTGTGCGTGGATGGTTGTGTGTCTCCTTGTGCCCTGCGATTGGCTGGCAACCAATTCAGGGTGTCCCCTGCCTACTGCCCGAAGTTAGCTGGGATAGGCTCCAGCACCTCCGCAACCCTCGTGAGGAATAAGCGGCATGGAGAATGAATGAATGAATATTTCACTAAAGGTCAGAATTGAATTCTGTGGTTTTGTACACCACTCTTTACTCTCATTTATGTTGCATGAATTATAGAATTGCGACGACCAACACATTGAGGGTGTAGAGCAAATGCATGTTATTTTTTTACTTTTACGTATCGATAATACGTACCGTGTGTGCGTGTTTTGTGAAGAATGCTGATGAGATATGAAATAACCAGTAGCCAATTGAATAAGCTACTGTTTTTGCTTTATATATTTGGAAATCGGACACTAAAGGAGTCAGTGCCTCACCAACCATGAACCTCACCACACGTCACTGAAGCTCAACCAGCCTAAAGTACCACCTTCGGGCAAAGCATATCTTCGCTAGTGTTAGCAATGACGCTAACACTGCGGGAACAAGCCGCAGTCATCAAGCTACACTGGCAACGTGCGGACTCGGACTTGTCAACAAAAAGACAACAAGTTGGTTGATTACTGCTATCGCTACTTGGGTAGCCAGAGACTGTAGAGTGTAGACCCATTATCATAGTCAAAGACAAGGGCCTTGAAAATCAAATGACAACAAACAACAACAACAACCAATATAAAAACACTAGACAGGTACAAGGCAGTGCCAGCATCGACTTATGTCCACTACAGTGGTGATCTGCGCACAGTGGTGCCCACAGTAAGCTGGCCCACCTTGCAAAAAAAGTATCTGGTCACACCTGCCACAACCGTTCCTTGCGAGAGAGTGTTTTCTTTGACAGGGCACATTGTTCAAAAGAAAAGGTCTGCTCTGTTATCTGAAAATGTCAACAAGCTAGTTTGCCTGAGCAGTTGGTTAGAAAATATAGAGTATGACTGACTAACTTAAGCAGTGTTTCTAAACACCTTGACACAGTTTAGTGTAATATTTTCCAGTCAAGTGTGTGAAAATTTACAGTTTATTTTTTTATATCTCACACAGCTTTCAGGCCATTTAGTGTATAACTGCAAATGCTGCATTTATTTGTGTGAAATGTTCAATTGAACCGACAAGTTGTTTACGCATTTTTTGAAACACTAGCTATTGTTACTGTATTGTGTTTGTCTGCTCTTTAAATTGTTAGTTAATTTTGGGTAATATGCCAAACGGTACTTGAGCCACATTGTGAGGCACTTTAATCTGTTAAAGCTCTTTGCTGTATAATACAGACAATTTATTTTATATTTTATTTTATATAAGCTGAGTTGTTAAATAAAATTTTAAAACTCTATTTGGTCAATTATTAATTCATTCACACATCATACATTTTGTCTTAAAACAAATTTTAAGTCAATTACAGTATTTTCCTAAAAAGCTTTTTCCTGAAGAGCAACTTTATTCATCCCGAGGGAAATGTGATTAATCATGATTAATCACACAGTTGACATATGATTAACTAGATTAAATTTTTTTAATCGTTTGACAGCACTACTAAATACTTATTTGCCCCACTGTAACTGCTGTTTTTCTGGTTGAATTCCCCAAGATTTGGATCTTATTTCCCTCAGTATTGTTACGTAGCCATTGAGGTATGTTTTTGTAAGCAAATATGTCTCAACTGATTTATTTCATAGCATTATTGTACGCTCTTTCATGATTGTATCTTCTGATTGTGTGTTCATAGATTGACAGTGAAAAATAAATAAATGTTATTTGTAAGAAGAACCATGGTGTGATTGATGTTAAGGGAGGGAAGAAATATATCAATCTAGGTTATTTTCTACTTTAATTCATTAATATAACATATAATACATGTTTTTGAATAGTTATTTCGATATGAAGGGTACTCAAAGGGTTAATTCCGACTTGTGCGGAAATTTAGGTTACGTCGCCAGCGTAGCTTTCGTAAACTCAAATAATCAGGATCCTTATCAGGCTCCTGCAGAGCTTGCTGATGAGCTGATAATTTGATTCAGGTGTGTTAAAGGAAAGAGACGTGGAAAACAAGCTAGATAGGGGCTCTTGAGGACCGGAGTTGGATACCCCTGGTTTAAAGACAAGGATCCATTTTCCAGTGAAGGGCAAAACTGTAAAGTTTCCACCTATGGCTCAACAAAACACATTCAAATGAAATCACTAATGGCCATAAGTCATCACAGAGTCACAAGCAAGCAGAGCAATTCTAAAATAGGGTTCTGGATTTAAGCTTGCTAGTTGGCACAAGAAGATATGTACTCCTCCATAACGTCAGTGTTCAGAACAGATTATTATACTGCAAAATACAACAGACCAACGCCTCTGCTGTGAGTGTATTCACAGGATGGTCAGCGTGAGCGCACAGTAAAGCACGCACAGCCCCCAGTAAACATCCAATCAATATTAGTATGTAAATGAGCCTAGACGTCACCTGTGGTTTCAGCGCGGCCACAGAGTGGGAAGACTTTGAAGAAGCAGTTGCGTTTTGTCAGTCACTACAAGCACTGAAGTCCACATCCACTTCACGTGACGGACTGAAGACAAATGACCGGTGTTTGACAGACCCCTATGTAAAGCCTCACCCCAAACTGTAGTTCTACACTGCTGTGTTTCGTTAAATCACAATGGTTTTTACAAAACCATCTTATTTTTCACTCCAGCTTTCTGCAGCTCACAAAGAGAAGTGCAATGCTGTGCAATGCATTTGTTTTTCAGAGCTTTTAAAAAGTGTAGTGCTGCTAATACCTTTGCTAACAGTAGTGGCAATTATGCTTCTGTTAGTACATCAGAGACAGCAGATAACATAACATTTTTTATTTAGCGCTGCTAATACCTGTGCTAACAGTAGTGGCAATTATGCTTCTGATAGTTCATCAGAGACAGCAGATAACATGATTTTTTAAAAATTATTATTCAAAAGACTTATTTTCTAATGTTACAATTTATTTGAGAATTAGGTCGTCCAGTTAAGCTATGTTATGTTCTTTATAAAATCTGGATGAAGGATATTTTATTTATTTTATTGTTCAGTTTCCCCCCTTGAAGGATTTCCACCTAATTAGGTCAGGGGGTTTGCGTGCCTCAGTGACCTTAAGAGCTATACCAGGTCTAAAGGTAGAATTCTGACTAAGTGAAATCCACTTCTCTAGGTCGGGGTTGGACACAGCTAACAACCCAATTCAATTAAGAAAACGCTGTTACGCTAAGCATTGGGGGGTTCTGGAGCATGATGTGTATATATGATGCCCCATATATACTGTATTTCTGACTGCCCCCTTATACATGCCTGCCTACAACCGGCCCTGCAACAGACCCTTCACAGACCACCCTGAACTGCTTGACCTGCAAAGAGCAAATGGGGTTAAACATTGACATTGACTCCAATGTGACTTGTGCAGATATTGTGCAGTTCATTTTAAAAGAAATGAAACCTGCCCTAATCAAAAGCATGAGGTCTGTAAGATCAGTTTACTATTGGCACTTCTCACTGACGAAGACAGTGCCATAAGTAAAGAGTCATGCCTGATGGTACACTTACTCCGGAAACCCACTCGGACCGTGCACGTTAGTCATTTTAAAATATATTATATTGTTTGGAGATACACAAGCACTGTACCTCTGTGACGGCCCTGGCCATTTAATTGTTATTTTTTTAAGACTTTCAGTCAGCTGATCTCGCCTCTGCCAGCTGGCTGCTTCCCCTCCCACTGTGACGCAAGATGATTGGCGCCCGACGGACAGATGACATCGCCGCCGCTGATTGGCCACGAAGAAAGGGCGCCAAGCTTCAAAAACCTGCCTCTGTCAACACTCTGGGAGGTCGCCTTTGACACCATTCGTACCACGGTCCTCCTCGCTAGCTGTTTGCTCGCCATTCACTCTCATGTGCGTTTGATCGCTAGTTTGATACACTCCCACTTTTTCGGTGAGGTCTGTTGTGTTTTGCCATTATTGGATCGTTTTTGTTCACCACTGTAAATAAGAGCACTGAAGCAGTAGGGGTAAGTCACCATTTCTGTTCAACCCGTTTTCTCCTGTTTTGTTTAGTGTAAGAAGTTAGGTTAGTGGCTGTCTTTTACTTGTTCTTTTTCACGATCAGGGTTTAGTCAGCGGGTGGGGTTTAAGTGTATTTCCTTTTGTTTGTTTTTTTGGCCTGGGCTTACCCTGAAGCCACGCTTCTTCCGCATTCTATATATATTCATTGCGAGTTTGATTATTTTGTAAATAAATTTGTGTCCATTTGTAAACTTGTGTGGCTTGTTTTATGTTACGCCCTTCACGAGCCATCTTTGGGACGTAACAACCTCCCATGCAAATGGCCTTTATACATTTTGTTTTGTGTAAACTTCAATAAGATATAGTTAAAATTAAATGCATAATATTTATAAACATTATTTACTTTGAAAGACCGGATAATGCTGCCGTTCTATTTCCTGTTTGGTGCGTGCTAAACAGCAGGGCTTGATCCGGCTGCAGGTTGACAGTCCAGAAAATAGACTTTGTCCGTATTATAATTTTGACGGACCGGAGAGGCCGGACTTTGGCCGATCCGGATCAAAGCTGGGTGGATCACGTGAACCACTTCGTATTGACTACAATACAAACCAATTTATTGCATTGTTCGGAACGTAGCGCGGTGGACCCTGTGGGATTTGGGTGTTAAGGTGTTTTCACATCAGACCAAGAGGACCGGCGTCCGTTTGGAAAGCTACCTCGCAACACCACTTGCAAATGACTTGTTGAAAAGTTTCAGCATTCACATGCACCAACTACACATTCCGAGTAGCATCACATGGACGAAAGACACGCTCATTGATTGGTCGAATAGAAGAGGAAGTACCTCCCTCCTGGGAGGGGAGGGAGTGTGGAGCGTCACAGTGTGGTGCTGTCATTCTGCACGTAATGTCGCATAAATTAAGTCGACGCTCGGCTAGCTGCGGGGTCGCTCCCACCCAAATTGCTGCCGAGCTGTTCTCAATTTGGAACCCACCACATTCTGCTTAGAAGACTGCTTTTCCTTAGGCCCCTTGTAACCTTGTTTTTTCTGTCTGCGGTGTTAATGATGGCTTTATTTTATAATGTATGTAAATCCTAACCCTTTCCACTCACCGAAAGAATATTGCAAGGCGCTCCCCAGCAGAGATGGCAAGCCTGTAGTTGCCGTCTTGCCGGGATATATGGTGACCAACACGAGACAATAGGTCGTCATATTGGGCCACGGTTAGTCTGGTGTACCGCTGAAAGCGGCTTTCATCCAGGTACAATTCATTGAAGAGCCGGTGGTATTCACCGAGCTGGCGGTGCTGTCGAATTGTGCTGTGAACCTATATCCTGCACCGGCGTTGCCTTCTCCTTCGGCGAAGTTTTAACAGCCAATAGAGAACAGCAAGTCTCACGATAATCAACATCTCTATGCTTTTTCACCTATGCGTCTGAATGGTTTCACCGGACACACAACAAGGGCTGAACCGGAAGTTGTTCAGTTTCGCGCGCTTTGACTTCTCGCGACGTCGGTGTTAACACAAAACTGCTTTTGGCGGCGGCATCGTGCGTGTCACGCGTTGTCGCACGATATTTTGCGGCCTATGTGAACGTAGCTTAACAATAACTCTGAAGTAAAGTCACTTGAACAACACTAGTTATGACACACAGGGCCCTATTTTCTTACGCTGACTAAGAGGCCGTTTACAAGGTGACGCTCCGAGAACACGACAGATTTCATGTTTGCATTTATATGGTTCCGTCTCATTCGAAAGATGTCTCAATTCCGCGTGAAAACGATTTAGTATTCATGCCAGGCCCAAGGGGGTGGTGCAGATTTATAAGGCGACAGCCAGTTATGCACTTCCTTGACACTATCAACCTCCTCAGCCCAGAAGACAACATACCCGCCCACTCCAAGCAATGCCATTTTTCTTTTTCTCCAAAAGGCACAAAAATCCAAACATTAAACATTTTATATTTTTAATTTAAATAACAGGAAATTAAAGCCGACATTCCGCCATGTTTGCTGTTTTTAATGTTTAGTTGCAGCGCTCACACACGCAAAGTGACGTGTGCGAGTGCTGAATTCATCGGGCGTGAGAGCTTTCCATTTATATGGTTGCGGGGCAAGCCCCGCAATCGCAACCTTCGACTTTGGAGCCCGAAATCAAAGGTTTGCGTCTTCGCCTTCCGTTTTCGCTGTCACCCTGTAAAGGCGAGGCCATTCCGGAACACAATTGTTGCGTCTTGGTGTCGCAGCATCTTTATTCTATTTCTCTCAATTGCTAGCCCTCTATGTGATAGGATAAACTAGTTTGCTCAGTGGAAGGTTGACTCGCACGGGGTATGAAGTACAACAGACCTATGGCCAACGTGGACTCAGGTTTTAACATGTTTAAAAACATGCTTTGAAAAGGTGAAGAATTTTTAACATGGATTACCATAGGTCATGTATTAGCTTGCTAGCTTAGATATAGCAGTTTTGAATTTGAAAAAGTGTTTGGTGAATGCACATGATAAATCCTTGCTTTAGAAAAGTTATGAACCACTGCGTCACAGGATTTCCCAATACACACCTGACATGTAAGTCGAATCTTGTGTATGTTTCTTTGGAATCTTGCTGCTACGAAGAGTTGCTGGCAGCTTTCCTATCAATGGGGTCGAACCCAGAAGACCTGCAGGCTTCTGCAGGAATGTTGGAGTACAGCCAATGGCGCCTGCAATGCATGTGCATTTGTAAAGGGGGCTTGGTTGGAAAGCTTCGCCGTTCTCGTAGTGGGCTCCATTAAGGTCACATCCAACTGCCATTAAGTCTAAAAACACAAACATACAAAAAAAAAAACATTTTAAGGCTGGAGTACTGACTGATTGCTTCGTTAGCTATGACTGGTTGTCCTGAACACTTTCATTGGTTGCCATCAAAATACTACTCTAAATTACTCATACGCTCTATGCATTCATTAAATTACATCACAAACACTTCTATTGGGCATGTGTGTTATTATGTCCTTAACAGAATATGATTTTTGTGTTGTCATAGAAACCAAAATTACATATTTTTCCCCCATGGAATAAATCAGTCTGTCTTTCTACAGAGGTAGGTCCACAATGCCCAATTTGTTAAGGCTTTTGTTTGTTGCTGTCATTTCACTTAATAGTGAAATTAGTGGCCAATGATCTGTAATAATTCTAAAATTTCTTCCATATAAATACTTGTGGAACTTCTTTATTCCAAAAATAACTCCCAGGCCTTCCTTATCCTCCTACGAGTAATTCTGCTGTGTTTAATAGAGCAATATGTCTATATTCTGCCATAGCAGTTTCACGGCGCATTAAGCCCCCGATTTGTCCGTTTTACCCTGGAAACCCATTCACAGACATCGCGCAACCGCTTTTGTTTCAACCAGCCATTAAAAAAAAAGGGAAAATTATATTTATTATTTGAAATGTCTGTCATTTTTAGCTTAGAATCATTAATTGATGTCTAATATTTTGTTTAAAAAAAAAAAAAAAAAAACTTCAAAAAATTATTCACTCGCATATTTTAGTAGGAATGCTAGCGTAGTTAGCCCCCCAGCAAGCCCCATGCAACCGGGGGAGATTAAGGATGGATTTGTGACTGTACGGGGGAAGCGTAGTGGTAAACTCACAACCTTAGTGCACCAGTAGCTTCACGTCAGCAATAGGTTCGATCCCCTTAGCGACACACCGGCTGAACAAGACACTCTCGTAATTGGAAGCTCCATAGTTAGAGACTTGAAGCACCCGCCGCTGTCTGTCAGGTGTTACCCAGGGGCCAGAGTCGGTGAAATTGAAGGAAACCTTAGGCTCTTAAAGCAGAGTAGGAAGTGGTTCCGCCGTATTGTGATTCAAGAGGGCGGTAACGACGCCCGGCGGAGACAATCTGAGGTGCTTAAATTAAACGTAGCATCGGTATGTAAGCTTGCTAAGTCGATGGCTGACACCGTAGCATTCTCTGGGCCCCTGCCTAATTTGGTCAATGATGAGATGTACTCTAGGTTCTCATCATTTGACCGCTGGTTGTTTAGATGGTGCCCAGAAAACGACATAGTCTTTATTGATAATTGGCGTGCATTCTGGGGGAAGCCTGGGCTCATACGCAGAGACGGCATTCATCCAACTTGGGAAGGTGCTGCTCTCTTAACTCGAAATGTGGCCGTTAAACTTAGTCTCCCAAAGTGACACTTCAGAGTGGGGGCCCGGGCGCAAAGTTGTTGTGTAAAACACTTATCTGTTATTAATGATCATTCGCCTCTTTCCGAGCTGTCACAAATCCAACATTCAGGAGAGAAGATAGAGACTGTGTCCCTGCCTCGTTTAGTGAAGTGTAGAAAACATAATAATATAGGAATGAGACCAAAGAATTTAATACATATAGCTCCTGATAGGAGTAAAAATGAGAGAACTCCTAATAAACATATAAAATGCGGGTTATTAAAAATTAGGTCAATCTAGCCCAAATCACTGTTAGTAAATGATTTAATTGAGGATTATGATATTCATATTTTGGCCCTGACTGAAACTTGGCTTCAACAGGATGACTTTGTAAGATTTAATGAATCCACACCCCCAAGTCTATCACTATCACACAACTAGAAGCACGGGCCGCGGAGGTGGAGTGGCAGTAATATCACACTCTTGTTTATGTATGAGCCCAAAAAGTAAAGCAAATTACATTTATAACTTCTTTGAAAGTCTAATACTATTAATTATTGATGCCAACTGGAAGAACCAAAAACCAGTTCTTTTCATAGTGTTCTATCGCCTCCCTTGCCCCTACTCACAGTTTTTGTTAGAATTCTCTGACTTTTAACTAGTGTTTTGCTTAGCTGGGATAGAATTATAATTGTAGGGGATTTTAATATACATGTTGATGATGACGGTGACTCTCTTGGTAAGGCTTTTAATGACCTACTAGATGGGACTGGCTTCATTCAAAATGTAAATAAACAAACTCACAGTCACAAGCACACCCTGGACCTGATCTTAACCTACGGTACTGAGATCAGTGACCTTATAGTCCATCCCCACAATCGCGTGCTGTCAGATCATTCTTTACATTTCAGTTTGTACTTCAAGATAATCCAACACTAGTGAATAAAACCCAGATGAAATGAACATTATGTGATCGCCCTGTTTCAGAGTATAAACATATAATTCAGCCAATATTCGCCTTCATGTCGTCAGATTATGAAGGAAAAATGTCTGGCCCTGCTGTTAATGACGAGTTTGTTGAAAGTGTCATGCTCATACTTCGAACTGCTCTTGATGTAGTTGCTCCCCCCAAATTAAAGTCTGTCAAGCCGAGACGAGCTTCTCCTTGGTATAGTGCTGAAACACGTTCTCTTAAACAATTAGCACGTAAATTAGAAAGACTTTGGCGCCGCTCCAGCACAGAGCACACGCTCTTTGCCTGGAAAAACAGTTTAGTGACCTATAAACAGGCCTTGCGTTCGACTAAAACCAGATATTACTCATCCATAATAGAAGAAAATAAGAATAATCCCAGGTTTCTGTTCAGCACTGTAACAAGGCTGACAAACAGTCACAGCTCAGTAGAACCCTCTATTCCTCCGACTCTCAGCTGTGATGACTTCCTAAAATTCTTTAAAGGGTATGACAGCACCTGGGGAAATGCTAATATTCCATCATTTATCCATAAACGCATGCCTTTTGGATTCATATCATGGCACTTCGTGTAATTACACACATCGCAACACCAAGAAATTGATAGAAATTTGGATCGATTGTCAAGCTATAAGGACCCGCCCCTGAGATCCCAGAAATCTAGCATATTGTGTGCGTGACGTCACGACAAGGAAACAACCGGCTCAGTGCTTAATACTGAATGGCGGCGATGATGGCGGACAATTTTGTTTCTAGTTGCAGCGACGAATCCGACGTAACGAACAGTCTTCTAATGGTGACAAGGAAAATTATCAACCTTTCTTTGGTGTTTTGGGTTCTCAATTTGAGCCCAAACGAAAGCCATTGCAGCCTAATGAAAGGATCATTGAGGGGAGCAATCACACTGATGAAACACCGGCAACATATCTTGTGGGAAACACTGAATGGTTTGTTTTGCATTTCTTTTTGTGAAACTGATACACCGTGACCGCAAAATAATGTAATGTTTAGAATAATTATCATTTATTGTGCTATCACAGGTTTTCGCTCTGCCAACAGACACAAATATGAATGGGAATAGAGGATTTGTTCTATATATTTTACGAGCGATAATTTATACATGTGTCCAGTTCTATATCCAATGCGTGATATGTTTTTATTATAAAAGAGTACTCACTCTGGCCATTTCGAGCTTGGCTGTTCCGCTCCTTTGATTAGCCTGGTGTGGTCTCATCAGAACCAGTCATCGTCCTCTTTCTTGATATCTCGGGACATTTAGGTGACTGTGCGTGTATGGTGGGCACCGCATCTGCTTTCATCAGCAATTTCTTAGCAAAACCTGATTTCATTTGTCCATAGTTCGAATAGCTTTCAGGTGTAAAATGCGCTCCACACAAAACCGTACCGGAGGCCGGGTCTGCAAAATTAACCCTCAGCACGGACGAACTTTATTCATTGTCTGCGTAGTCCAGCTCTTTTTCTCGCGTTCGGGAACTCATGGGTACTACATTGCGACAAATGGCAATTTGTAGCCCACATAGCATGACAGGTTTGAACCATTTTAGCGATTTTTTGATAAAACACGAACGCAACTCTCTCATCGATAAACAACGATGGCACCGGCCTCGACCTTTTGTTTCCTTGTTATGACGTCTCCGCCCCATTCGGCTGTTTCCGGAATACTTTCGGAAATGTTCGTAATTTTCGATCTATTTTCTTTAATTGCTCATGAATGTGATTTATTTTTTTGTTAACTTTATTAATATTTGTTATCTTGCCACATAACGGTTCTATTGATATCTCACAGCCCCTTAGTGTTTTAATACCCTTTAACAATAAAATCTCAACTATTAGAAACAAAATAAATGAATTACTTCCAACTATTAGGCCTGATAAAGCACAGACTGAAAATTCAGAATCTTCTATAAACCCCTCTATAATATTACATCACTTCACCACTGTAGACCAAATCGATGTACTGTATCTTCAATCATTATGTCCTCCAAATTATCAACGTGCCTCCTAGACCCAATCCCAACCAAACTTTTCAAAGAGACCCTGCCTCTTACTATTGATATTATCCTAAATATAATAAATACCTCATTAGTTACTGGTCACGTGCCCCAGTCCTTTAATAATGCAGTTATTAAACCGCTTGAAAAAACCTACTCTTGATCCTGATATTTTGGCCAATTACTGTATAGACCTATCTCTAATCTACCCTTCCTCTCCAAAGTCCTTGAAAGAGTGGTAGTTAAGCAACTCCGTCAGCACCTACAGGACAATAGTTTATTTGAACATTTCCAGTCTTGCTTTCGAGCTCATCATAGCACCGAAACTGCATTAGTCAAAGTAACTAACGACTTGTTACTAGCCGCTGACGATGGGTTAGTCTTGGACCTGATTGCAGCCTTTGACACAATCGACCATAATATCTTATTGCAGAGACTAGAATGGGACGTAGGCATTCGAGGAGCAGCCCTCTGCTGGTTTAAATCCTATCTATCTAATAAGTACCAGTTTGTCAATGTAAACCAGCAATCATCACCGTATTCCAGAGTCAGTTATGGTGTGCCACAAGGGTCGGTCCTCGGGCCCATCTTGTTTACACTGTATATGCTTCATTTAGGCAATATCATCAGAAAACATATCGTTAACTTTAATTGTTATGCTGACGACACACAACTGTATTTATCAATTAAACCTGAGCAGATCAGGCAAGTGGATAAACTAAGCACCTGCGTCCGAGATATAAATACCTGGATGAGCACTAATTATCTTCTACTTAACCCTGAAAAGACAGAAGTCCTTATAATAGGCCCAAAAAGTGTGAGAGACTCATTAACTGCCCAGATAGTCACTCTGGACAATGTAAGTGTAGCCTCCAGCACCACAGTTAAAAACCTAGGAGTTGTATTTGACCCAGACTTATCATTTAAAGCTCATATTAAACAAACCTGCAGAACAGCCTTTTTTCACCTGCGCAGCATAGCCAAAATTAGAAATATTTTGTCTAAAAACGATGCAGAAAAATTCACGCGTTCGTTACATCTCGATTGGATAACTGTAACTCCCTACTTGCAGCTTGTCCTAAAAGTTGTCTAAAATGTCTTCAGCTAGTCAAGAACCCAGCAGCAAGACTTTTAACAGGAACTAATAGAGAGCACATCACCCCTGTGCTCCAGGCCCTTCACTGGCTTCCAGTTGAGTTTAGAATTAAATTTAAAATCCTCCTCCTTACATTTTAAGACCATTACTGGTTTATCTCACTGATGCTCTGGTTGCATACCGCTCCAACAGAACATTCCGTTCTCAGAATGTCTACTGGTCTACTGTTAGTTCCCAGGGTTTCTAAAAGTACAGTCGGCGCTAGAGCCTTCAGCTACCAAGCTCCTGTCTTATGGAATCAGCTTCCAGCTAGTATTAAAGAAACCGAGACAGTCTGTGCATTTAAGATTAGACTAAAAACGTTCCTATTCGACAAAGCTTATGGTCAGGCCAGTTGAAATCAGACTAGACTCACAGTTCAGTCTAAGCTGCACTAGAAGCTATAATGCTGGGGGAAGTACAGCCACTGAGTCCTGTCTCCTTTTTCTCTTTTCCCATTTTAATATCTAATTACTAGTTTCTTCATCACTAGTCACCCGGTGTCCCCTTTCCCCCCTCCCCTCAGGGGAGAGGCTATTTTTCAGCCGCAGCCTCCTGACTATCTGGACCCCTGGCTGGATGGACGTCCTCGGTACCCCCCCCCCCCCCCACACACACACACACACAATTTTGAAATTTGGCCAAATTGGGAGTCACAGAGCAGAAATTCAAGTCACCTGTGTGTATTCCGCCATATGCTTTCAACTCACTGATGTTTAGTGGATTTCCAGCTTTGGCGAGGGCTTCCACCTTTTCTCTTAGTGGCTGTAACCCCTATGCTGTGATTCTATGGTCTAAGAAATTTGCTTCTTTTCAGTCTTAATCCACTCCAGGGTTTCCCCTGCATATTACATATTGTGGCGCATCGCCACACCAAAAATAAAAGCTGCCACGCCGTGCAAAAGAGATGTTTTATTTTTATTTTATTATTTTTTTAAGACCGTTTCAAATTAGCACCAGCCAAGTGTAAAGTGTTCAGTGGCAACCTATTCATTGTGTATTGTAATGTCCATAACTATGCGAGGCCACGTTAAGAGACGATCCGACGGGGAGCTGTGACGTAGAAGGAAGCGAGAAGGAGATAGTGGTCACATGTTGCGGTTATTTTGTTATTCTTTTTCTTTATTATTGTTGCCACAATAAAGTGGCTAAGCCAATACAGAATCCTCTCCTTCTTCCCCCCATCCGGGGCATTACTGTATTTTGGATCGGACTTTTCCGGCGAAAGTGAGCGGTGGACGGCCGTCTTGGACGGAAAGGCAAGTTTGAATGAATTTGCACGGAGCGGTGGGTCAGAATGCCGCCGCGCTAATGTGTCAACAAGGCATTCAATAGCAGAGGGGCAGGGCTGTTACAGCGGATGGATATACGCAAACACAGCTGAAGAAACCTTGATGAATGCGCTTTTTTAAATCCAAATTTCGCAAGCTCTGGGACTTCTCCTTGCTGAGCTAATTGGTACCTCGATGTGCATTTGTGTGGAAATGTAGTTCACGAACAACAACAAAAAAACTATTCACCTTCCCACCGAAACTAGTAAAACTCTTTACACGGCAATTAGATTTTCCCCCTGCAGCTTGAAATGGGTCCATTACAAGGGTCTCGATATTGGTGGGGATGATATAACAGCATAACCTGCATGTACAACTTTTGCTGGGGACAGGACATTAATAAAACCAAACTGATTAGGTGAACGGGGGTCAGGGCTACATTTCTCACCAATATGTACCTAGTTAATTGATAGGCTAAATGATCAATGTAAAAATAAATCTATTGACATGTACTAACTTTCACACTGCAAATTTATAATGTTTTAATGTGGTGATTTTTCTTAAATCGATTCGAATAATTTTTTCCATCTTGTTTTGAGTGTTAAAGACTAACAGATTAATGGGTCAGATTATTCAATTTACTTTAGGTAAATATTACCATTTGAATTTATTAAGCCCATACATCTAAAGGTTGGTCATTTTTCACCAAAATCAAGGGGGAAAATGATTTCAAATAATGTTTTGAACAATATCACTTCTTGAATTCAGAACATTTTTGACGAAAAAAACTTTTTTTTTAAAAATAAGATTAAATATACTGACTTTTTGAGTGTTAAGACTATTTTCAGATAGCCATTTTTCTTATTTCAAGAAGTCTGAGTAAAATTTACTTGGAGCACTGGCAGAAAATTTCACTTAATTCTATTAGATTTACACTGAAAACAAGGGAATTTAACTAGTTATCAGCCAACCAAACATGTGTTTGAGGGGGAAAAATTGTGTCATTGTAAATCTGAACATAATGAAAGTAATTCACTTCATAATGGTAGGGTCAATTCTATCCTTACAAATATGTGTAGACAATCTAAATGACCTCTATAATAGAACTCATTATATAATGCAAACAAGGTTGCCTAAAAGTTGGTGGGGACAATTTGAGCATCCTGAAAAGTTCTTAGTGTTATGGCCCTAACATCCCTAAGCAAACCTACGCCATTGGTCCATTAACAGAAGGACTAGTATTGTTGTGTTAATGTAGTACATATTAGGGCCAAATAAAAGGAAAAAGGACTACGAGATGTAAGTAGTACTAAGGCTACAAGAAAAAACAAAAGTCGTATTATTACATAGGGTAATGTAGCTGCAATCAGCTACGGATTTTACGCACTTGTACTGTAGCTGAGAGCTACGACATTAGCCTGGCTGATGTAATATGTCAAATAGATCTTTGTTATGGTTCTTCTTAGGAAACAAAATGTGAAAAAAAAACATTAATTTGTCATGACCAGATGAAAAAGATGAGAATTTCATGCATGGACTGTACGAGCTGGCTGAAACTTGTGAGTTTGGGGCAAGAAAAAGTGAACATACAAGAGACAGACTGGTGGTGGGATCGTGTGATAAGGGTTTATCAAAAACACTTCAACTGACAAAAGATTTGAAGCTGGATACAGCAGTTCAAATCAGAAAAGCTGAAGAAGTGGAGCAGCAAATTCACCAGCAAGGGGAGCAATCGCACAGCCTTCAAGAGGTCACCCGCAGCAGGAGTGTATTGCAAAGGAGTGTTACAAGTCAAAGAAAACAGACAAAACCTGAAAAAGTAATGTCGTCCTCAAACTAAGAGGAGGACGCAAGACTGAGTCGAATGAGTCAAGATGCACAGAATGTGGTAAAAATGAACACGTAGGAATGTCTGCGTGCCCAGCTCATGATTCTATATGCAGAAGATGCAATAGAAAGGGACACTGGGAGCGCATGTGCAGATAAAAAGCTGTAAATGAGGTCAGAGAAGAGCAACATGGAGAAGACTCATTTTACCTCGGGTCATTTGAAACAGAGTGACAGTGACATATGGACTGTCATGTTAGAGATTGGCCAAATTACTGCCAAATTTAAAATTGACATTGGCGCAGACACCACAGTGATAAATCACTCCACATTTACAGCTCTAAAACAACCACAAATATTAAACGAACTAGATGTCCATCTCCTTAGCCCGGGTGGACATTTAAAGTGTTTGGGTTTATATGAAACTAAATTTAACTACAAGGGCAAGCACTGTGAAACAAAGGTGGATGTAGTGAAGGGCCAGACTGTCAAGAACTCATTGGGGAGGATGGCAGCAGTCGCACTTGGCATGGTGAAGGTGGTAGAGGAAGTGAGTGGGGCATTTGGCGAGCATGGCACACTGAAGCCAGTGAAGATCCATCTGAAAGAGAATGCCGAGCCACATGCACTGAGTACAGCTTGCAGAGTGCCACTTCCTCTGCTACCCAAAGTTAAAGAGGAACTTCAAAGAATGGAGGCTTTGGGAGTTATTGAAAAGGTCACAAGGCTGGCTGACTGGTGCAGCCCAATGGTGCCTGTTGTGAATGCAAAGGAGAAACTGCGCATTTGTGTCGACATGAAGAGAGTCAACGGAGAGAGCTTTTCAACATTCTTCCCACAACAGAAAAGCTCTTAACAAGGCTGTCAGGGTCGAAAGTCTTCTCTAGCCTCGACACATCACTGGGTTTCTGGCAGATTCCTTTGCACAGCGAAAGCAGCCTGATGACGATGCTCATCACACTCTTTGGCAGGTACTGTTTGAAACGCATGCCATTTGGATCAGCATAACACCAGAAATCTCCCAGAGAAAAATGCATGAACTATTGTCAGGTCTAGAGGGCGTCGATGTGTATATGGACGACGTAATAGTCCATTGCTCCAGCATGCAGCAACATGAAGAGCGGTTAAAGAAGGCACTTCAAAAGATAGAAAAGGCAGGATTAAAGCTGAATAAAGACAAATGTAATCTCAGGCAAAAACACCTGAATTTCCTGGGACAAGCAGTAAGTGAAAAAGGCGTGCAACCGGACCCAGGGAAGGTCAAATCAACGCTGACCTACCAGATCCAACCAATCTAAAAGACCCAAAAGAGTCCTAGACATGATAAATTATGTAGAGAGATACATACCACATTTGTCAACCATTGCAGTGCCACTCAATGATCTGCTCAAGGCCGACAGGGCATTGACATGGGATGAGCCACAAAAACGGGCCTTGTTGACAGTGAAACAAGCGCTGATGAGTACTCCGGTGCTAGCCTTTTATGACCCAAACAGGAAAAAAGCGGTGTCTGTAGATGCTAGCAGCTTTGGGCTTGGCGGAGTGCTACTGCAGTGTCATGAAGAAGGGTCGAAGCCTATTGCCTACTGCTCAAGATCCCAAGCAAGTGCTGAGACTCGATATGAACAGAGAGAAAAGGAGTGCTGAGCAGGAGTGTGGGTGTGCAAGCGGTTTCGGCAATTTCTGAGTGGCATGGAACAATTCAAACTAATAACTGACCATAAACCACTTGTGCCCTTAATCAACACGAAAGACTTGAACAGGAAGTTCTAATCAGGTCCTAAAGACTGCTCCTCAGGCTGATGAGGTACAATGTCAAAGCCGAATATGCCCCTGGGAAAACACTGGTGGAAGATACACTGTCAAAGGGTCCACCAAACAGCAGCAAAAGGAGCGACACTGAGGTAGATGTCGGCTGCTACGTGAACACCATTATCAGCACCTTGCCAGTTTCTGGAGTAAATCTAGGAGAGATAAAGAGAGCCACATTAGCTGATGACGAGCGTCAAGCAGTAAGAAGGTTCATAAAAACTGGCTGGCCAAGACTCCAAAAGCAAATTCAACCTTCTGTGGCAGAATACTTCATGCACAGAGGAAATCTTTCAGTAAGTGAAGGTCTGGTCATTAAGGGGAGCCGAATCGTCATTCCTCGAGCGATGAGAAATGAGGTTTTGAACAAACTTCATGAAGGGCATCAAGGAACAAGCACAAGCCTCGGTGTGGTGGACTGGATTGTCAGAGGACTTAAAGACTGGAAAAATGTAAGTTCTGCTGTGGAAACAGAAGAGCACTGAGGAAAGAACAGCTAAACCCAACTCTACGTTACAGGCCTTGGCAGTGAGTTGAAATGGATCTCTGTTCTCACATAGGCAAGACTTATCTGATTGTTTTTGATTACTTTTCCCGGTACCTTGAAATACTACATCTGTCTGTAACAACAGCTGACCATGTGGTAGCAAAGCTGAAAGCTACCTTTCATTAGGTTTGGGATATCTGATGTTGTTTGTACAGATAATGGGCCTCAATTTGAATGTGGGACCTTTAAGAGGTTCAGTCTAGAGGATGACTTTGAACATGTTATGTCCAGTCCGCACCATCCTTCTGGTAATGGACATGCTGAAAGAGCAGTGCAGACAGCAAAAAGGATTTTGCAGCAAAAAGACCCCTTGTTGGCCCTCAGGAGTTACAAAGCCACCCCATCGTCATCTACGGGGGTAAGTCCGGCAGAGCTCGATGGGCCGAAAAATTCGTACAACATTACCTCCCCCTGATGACAACTTGAAACCAAGATGGCCAGACCTCGGACTGATGCTGAGAAGAGGAAGCAAGCATTCTACTTCAACCAAAGACACGGAGCGTTTGGGTGAAACTGGACTCTGATAATCAATGGACTGATCCTGCAGTGCTGCAACAAAAGTGTGAGTCGGAACGTTCTTATCTTTTTCACACTCCAGGCCGTGATGAAAAACGGGGAAATCGGCGTCACCTACGGGCCGTCCCTACGCACAGCGTTGCTGGCGAATTGGCGGTACAAGATGCTCAGCCTATTCCAGAAATGGCTGGTGATCAAAAGGGGGGACTACCTCAAAACAGGTACCAACTGTTGTATTGCCTTAACAGCAACACAGCCATCACCAAGAATTATTTTTATTATTAGAATAAAAAGGAGGGGAATGTTGGGATAATTATTAGGGTCCTTATACATTTGCTCAAGTTAATCGCCGCTGCAGTTCCTATATAGTTTGGTTGCTGAATTAATGATGCTTTAGGTCACAATGATCAACTTCTCTATAAAACTGGTACCAACTGGTTTTATCCTGTTTGCTCAAGAAGAAAGAAGAAGCTGCAGATGTTTGATAAATGACTTGCATGAATGTGTTGCTAAGATGAGTGATCTGTTTATACACACATGTACACACATGTACTACTGTATTGGCCCGACTGGGCTTTAATTTTGAGATCTGTCAGGAAAACATCATATGATTCGCCAGGTTGTTACAAGCGGGAACGAAATATGTATCTCTCATACGTTTCATTCTTCTTTGACACGCAGTGCTCATCAAACTTTTTTATGACATCAAACTTATCTTTGTCCTCGGGTTTGTTATATACAAACAAAAGTTAATCAGACCACACGTGGTACACATGATTACCAACCATGGGACAGCACAGACACAAGATTTTGCGCATTTGAGGATTCAATTACCTAAAAACATAGGTGAAAATGGATGATTTTCTACGGCAGCCTTTGAAAAACACTGCTTTAAATAATGTTACCATGTTGTTTAGTGCATTGTGGAATCCAGGGAATGTGCATATTAAAGGCATAGTGACAGTGACAGTACCAACCAGGCAGCGGCACCAACAGCGCCCTAAGGTTTATATAGTGATAGGGCGGAACAGAAAGCAGAACATGACGACACTTGATTCAATTTTAGATTCACCTAAAAATACTAGCAAAAATCCAGACATCAACAAGTTTCTGGCTATAAATCAGAGATTCAACACTTAATTGTTCTCATCTTGTGCCCATGTTTTCAGCACTTCAAATAATAATTAGCAATTAAGAAAATGACTGGACAGTCTCTTTAAGGTCACCATATTATGGCACATTAAATTTCTCTTACTCTCCATTTTAAAATGTTTTGGAAGATAGAGCAAGTATGCAGCATTTTTTTCCTTTTGGTTGGTCCTAATTGTCATCAGTACAGCCTGTTCTGTTTGAGCCTAAAATCTTCTTTCTAACACCACGCATGTCTTCCCGAACCATATCCTCATCTTCAAGTGTACTACACATTCGTCAAGAAAATAATACTCACAGGCACATACTCCAATTTGAAATCTCGGTCGGTCGGCTGAGAAGTCACAATACATGCCCTTGTGCAGATCACAGATGTCTCTCTCGTTGCACGGATCTCCAATTTGCTGAGCACAACTCTTGCAGCAACCACAGCCATCCAGCACAGAACTCACTCCTGGTGTACACTGAGGCCGTGGCCCACATTTACAGGGCCACTGACAGAACTGCTGCCTCGTTGCAATGTGCTCAATTCCGTGGTGATGAACAAGACGCTCGCCATTGACAATAACCCTGGGACAACACTAAAAGACAAAAAAATGATACCATTACATTTCTGGATGCCATTATATTTAGTTATTTACGTCTATAAAGGCTGTAAAATGTTAATGGATATATCAACTGTAGTGTGAGTTTCACGTTGTACTTTCTGCCTTGCTATTGCGTCACTCATCGAGTCTTGAATTTGATTTCTCCTTTAGGGGTCGTTAAAATGTTGACTCTCCAAGAATACGAAAAATTGGAAATTTGCATTTATATGGTTCCGTCTCCATTCGAACAATGTGAAAACGATGTGGTATTCATTCCAGGCCCTAGGGGGCAGCCCAGAGGAAAAGAAAATCTGAAAAGAGATCTCCAAAATATCTCATTTATTTCTCCTAGACGACTGTGAGATCTGTGTGATGCCAAACTGAGACTAAGGTTTATTTCTCCTGTGTCTCAGTTTTTTCTCTGGAGCAATAAAATGCACTAAATCTCAATTTAGTCTCCTTTTAAGTTTCAGAAGAGATCTCAACGAGCTCTCATATAATTCTCAGAGTTTCTAAACTTTTGTGTCTATTTGTGATCTCAGGCAGAGAAATCAGAGAGATCTCTCGATGAACTCAGTCTACTCTTATCACAGCTTCCGTTCATGCATCTCATACTGAACTCAGACAGAGCAAATGAAGAGCTCTCCACAAGCACTCGTTGAATTCTCAGGCAATGCAAATTTATTTGTATAGCATAATTTAACACAAAGCAATTCAAAGTGCTTTACATCACATGAATAACCACGATCAGAGATAAAATGATTTTTAAACAATTAAAAACATGAGTTCAAAAGAAAGTTATAAAAAAGACAATGAAAAGTCAATGATAAAAAAACTGTTGAATATTCTATTAGCAGCCTCTAAGAAATCTATTTCTAGGAAAATCACCAACTGTTGAGGAATGGATAGATATTGTACATGAAATTTACATCATGCAGAAGCTGTCATTTTAACTTAAATTAGAGATTGATACATTTTATTTGATATGGTCCAAATGGACAAACGTGAAACCAATTAGAACGGATTTCAATAGATGCTCAACAGAGAAAGTACCTCCTTACTTTTTGGGGGTAAGAAAACAATATCAGATGGGCTCCCAAATGTTTTAAGTTGCTGTATGTTGTTTATTTATGTACTTATTTATTTATTTATTATTTGTTTAATTTCTTTTTTGTTGTTGTTTCTCTTAAAAAAGTAATGTATCGAGAAATGGACTATTGTCATTCACTGTTGTAAGTACAATGTACAGTATATTATTGGTGAGAATCTAAATGAAATTAAAAAAGAAAAAAAGAATTAAAACAGGCAATAAAATTATACTTAAAATGAATAAAAAGCAAATTGCTTGAAGGTTAAAATATATAGACCGTTATGGATATGCTGTGATAAACAAAAGTGTTTTTAGTCCTGATTTAAAAGGAGCTAACAGTTTGAGCACACTTCAGACCTTCAGGTAACTTGTTTCAGAGGTGAGGAGCATAATACTAAATGCTACCTCACCCTGCTTGGTTCTTGTTCTTGGAACATACAACAGATCGGTTCCAGATGACCTTAGGGGTCTCTATGATTCTTTTGGTCCAAGGCCATGAAAGTGTTTTATAGACGAGCAGTATCAATTTCTAGCCTATCCTTTGACTCACTGGAAGCCAGTGTAATGATTTCCAAAACTGGTGTAATGTGGTCCAGTTTCCTTGTACTGTATTTGTAAGGACTCTGGCAGCAGCATTCTGTACTAGCTGCGGCATCCTGACTGATTAAAATTTTTTAAAAATCAAGACCTGTAAATATACTGCTGCAATAGTCCAATCTTCTGAAAATGAACCGCACAATCAAACTTATCTGTATCCTCTATAGAGGAGCAATATTCATGCTTTACTGGTGTCAGAAATGGAGCTGCAGGGTCAATGAAGTTGGGGATGACGGGATAAAAAGGCATTGATAGTTCATAAATATGATTTTACATATAGAAGTGCACAAAATATGGTATGCAATTTATTCAGAATGAAAAGGGTTATAGTAATTGAATAATTATAAAGTATATTATATATGAAGAGATAGTTATTATATATAAAGAGAAATTGATTAACATATAGTTAGAAAAAAATCAATAATCATAATGAAAACGATCACGGTGGTACATTTACAAACCGGTAGGTACAAAATGCACAAAGGAAAACTCTTACTGACGTGTAATAATGTTACCCTTCTAAAATTGCTATTATGATGGTATTATAAGGTAATTAAATTTCATAAAAACGAAATAATATGATATTGAATTAATGAAGATGTAAACATTTCAGTTAGCTTAAATTAAAATGAAAACAAGGCTTTAAAAACTCCAAGAACTGAAAATGTATTTTACATTAATAAAGCCAAATAAACTCAACTTATAAAGTTTTTTAAAAATTTTATTAGCCTAATGTAGTCATGCGTATATAAAAAACATTTTTGTAAATTCATTCTTACTTAAAATGCAGCTGAAACCACTCAGCGTTGACCGGCGCTGCAGCGCTGTTTTCTTCGTGCACTGTCAAGCTGTATTTGGCGCGAATTTACACTGTGAACTTTCAACCCTGAAGATAATGCAGACCTAACGTCTACATTGGAAGAAAGCGCCATCAGTCACAAATGCTGCTTCGTCATTGGTTAACTCATAGGGGGGAGGCTGACCTAACGACGTCAAGTCGTACTTAACTTATGAAGTTGGTGTCAGGAGGAATGGAGGAAGAAACCGTTTCAGGACAAAAAAGAGGGTAAGTAACATCTTTGTCGAATGGAATTTGGGTATAATTTATATGGCTTGTGTTTATGCTAGTTCTGATAGTTTTTTTGGGGGGAAAACTGGTCGGCAATAAGTGGCAAATAGTGAAGCTAGCTAGCTAGCTTGGGAGGCCATGAATTTACTGAAGTAAACATATTCATGTAAAAATATTAACTTTGGAATTATTTCTACAAACAGTGGCCCTAGACAGTCTTGGAGTTACATAATTTGTATACAATTCTCATTGCAGTGAGACCCATTTTCTCTAGCTTCATGCAACGAGTTTACATTGGGGTGACCAAAGGTGGGTGGAGTAGGAAAAATGTCACTCATGTAAGAGTAGCATTACTTCAAAATAATATATATATATATATATATATATATGTATATATAAAATGATCCTGTAAAATAACCCATTGCATAACCACATTAAGCCAAAGGGGGAAAAAAATTGAATTCCAATGAGAAAAAAAAAATCTATAAATGAGGCATTATTCGTCTAAAGAGCATGAGTGCCCTCTGGTGGAGAAAATAGTTCCTAGTTTTAATAGTGAAGAGTTCCTTCATAATTACTCATTTGAAATTAAAAGGATCATATCTCCGGTTTTTCATGGTCAATTATCTGCTCAATGCCCCCTCCTGCTCTCCCTCAATCTCTCGACCCCTGCGCTCGCTGGTTTGTTTTCTCTGAGCTCTATGTTTGACACACACGTTACAGTTGTGCCATGAAGCCAGACAGCTGGCGGAAGTACACCGATCGGCTGAATTGGACGGGAGAAGGATGACTTCTTTGGAAACAGCCAAGGGAGATTATTTTTGGCAAAATAAATGTTGCATGTTGAAAAACTTCTGGGAAGCCCATCTGAATTTGTGTCTCTGGATATGGAGGTTATTTTGTTGTATCACGGAATATTCTACCCATACAGAGAAGGCATACTTTAAAACTGTAGTTATAAGGCATCTTTGAGTAAATTCTGCGTATCATTTAAGTACCCCGAGGCAGAGCAGCATGTCCTATTTTTTGGGAAATCAAAATATGGCCACCCTATTAACATTATAAACTTGAGACATAGGGAATTGAGAAGGTGCATCTTTTCACGATATACAGTATTAGCAATAAAAAGGGTTTTTTTTTTAGGAGCAGTGTACAGGAAAGAAGAGCCCTTGTCCAAGAAAAGTGCAATTCTTACAGAAATCTTAACATCATGGATCATCATGGATTTTTACTTTAATGTCTCTTTGTTTTACGATGACTGGTATGGGGGATTTTAAATAATATTTTTCAGTCCTTCGGTGGTCTAATATGGTTAAATGAACACAATCTGTGTATCTAAAGATATTAAAAAGTTGCTGTACCAAATTATGAGATGTGATGACAGTGTAAAACCAAAAAAGACATTGAACCACTTTTTAAAATTATTAAAAATGTATTATACAGTATTTCACAGATTGAATGGCCAAGCAGGAAATAATAAAAAAGAGATGCCCAAAAGAGCGCGATACCCACCGAAGAAGATGAGCTTTTATGACCCAGACCCTGACTCACCCAGAGATGACCAAGGTGGTAACTGAGTAATCTTACTACACGGCTTATCTAATTTTTAAAGTGATTGTTATTTTTAACTTGCATTGGACACTATTATAACCATTTTGTTTATTAGTGTCTGATCACTGGGATTATTATCAATATTGGCAGTTTAGGGCACAAATATTGATTTACAGGATTTTTTAAAAAGAAATGTCTAGAAAAGGGAGTGTAACATCACTTGAAACTGTATATTTTGGTGACAGAATTTTGCAACTCCATTCGTACAATTATCTCTACATTGTGGGGCGGGGGTGGGGTGATTGATTTAAAGATGTTCTTTTAAAATCAAAATTATCTCATGGAGGATAAGCGACTCAGAAAATGAAAAAAAAAAAAAAAAAATCCATTTTAGGCATCAATTTTCAAAAAGCTTTTTAATTGTTGCGACCTGCAGAAACTCTACTACTACTTGATTGCAATTTTAGAATTTATTCTTTAAAATGTTTTGACAATTTTCTGAACTGTTTTAGCTGCCCATTATTTGAAATGAGAAAAAGTAAAAAATACAATGAAATGCATTTGATATATATTTGATTTGCAAATGAATTTTTCAACCGGCCTCGAAAAATTTTCCGTTCACATGTGAACGCTGATTTTTCACAAAAAAAAAAAAAAAGTCATCATTGGGGCATCAAAAATTCTGGGATGATGAGTGGCATAAAAGTTATATACAGAATTTGTGGGGAAAAAAATTACGGTTCCTCGGAAATTTGCCAAAAACTTTCCATTCATTTTTAATGGGATGCCACGTCCTAATCTCTTAATTCACTTGTAATTAGGGCTGTCAAACAATAAAAATTTTTAATCGAGTTAATTACAGCTTAAAAATTAATTAATTGTAATTAATTGCAATTCAAACCATCTATAAAATATGCCATATTTTTCTGTAGATTATATATACTGTAAAAGAAATTGTTGGAATGGAAAGATAAGACACAAGATGGATATATACTAGGGCTGTCAAACGATTAAAATTTTTAATCGAGTTAATTACAGCTTAAAAATTAGTTAATCGTAATTAATCGCAATTCAAACCATCTATAAAATATGCCATATTTTTCTGTAAATTATATATATATTCTGTAAAATAAATTGTTGGAATGGAAAGATAAGACACAAGATGGATATATACATTAAACATATGGTACATAAGGACTGTAGTGGGCCTTTCACTCTACTGTCATTTAAATCTGTCTATGCTGTCCTCACTCCGAAGCGTCTACTTTTTCCAAAGCTAGACCGCTAGTGAACGACGCCCTAATAATCAGACTTCTTCCTTTTTCATCTGATTTATTAATAAAATAGCCTTAAACCATTGTCCTCTTTAGATCGTCGTAAAACTACAAAAAAAAAAAAAGTACACAAGCATTGCATTAGCAATAACGTTAGCTTAGCACGCTATACAGGTTCACTAAACATAAACAAAAAGCAGAACCCTAAGGCAGAATACTGTCTGAGCGGGACACGTGCGTTAATTGCGTCAAATATTTTAACATGATTAATGAAAAAAATTAATTACCGCGCGTTAACGCGATAATTTTGACAGCCCTAGTTGTAATGTAATTTACATCGCATTGATCCCGTTGACGGCCATGTATGTCGAATCTATTGATTCCAATGTACCTGGATTCCACTGACGGCCATGGGCGTTCAAATTTCCCATTCATTTCCATTGTCATTCACATTGCATTGACACACAAGTACACAATTGCCAATGAGGGCTATGTATGTCCATGCCATTGACAGCCATGTATGTAGATTCTATTGACGTCAATGTACTTGGACTTCATTGACGCATATGTAAGTCGAAGCCATTGACAGTCATGGACGTCCAAATTTCCCATTCATTTCCAACCCCGAAATGTCCCCAAACCAAATCTGGGCAGGGCTAAGATCTGTATCTCCACACAGCAAAGCCCCATAGTAATTTCTCCAGAAATTACAGTTTCTGGTTCAATTTGTAATTTGTGCTTTCTTTTATACTGGCAGCTTACACCATGCGCTGCAGTACGCTGGATGATTGGACACCAGTCGAAAAAAGCCTTGATCAACAAATGTCGCATGAGGGGTACAACATAAATTCTAGATGTACTTAAAGACATTTGTTGCAGTGTTCAAAGCCCTAATACTGCTGGGCTTAGAGACTTAATTTTTGTTTGCTGTCTAAAAACTGTTAAATTTGTTGTTAATATTATGTCTGTTGACGTTATTATAGCTATTTGAAATGTTGTAAATTGTTTGCACTTTGTTTTTTGTTGGTGTTAATTTAAAAAATGTTTGCCCGCCTGTCTGCCTTTGCTCCATTTGCCTACATTTGGGTCCGCGCCACTTGCCCGCCCACATTCTTTGACGAAAATTCTCAGCAGTACTCAATTTTCAAGTACAATGACTGTGTTGGATTTCACTAAAGCAGTACTTCTCAAATAGTGGGGCGCGCCCCCCTGGGGGGGCGCAGAGCGATGCCATGGGGGGCGCATGTGTCCTCGGGGAACATGCTTTTTTCTTTTTTTTTTTTTTTGCCGGACTGGAATAAAGTGTACTTGCACATCCACTCAGTGGGTGGCAGTGGCGCTCTCATTTTCAGAGTGCGTGCAGTATTTTTGAACTAAGGAAGAGCACTCAGCACACAGAAAACAGACATGAAGAGCAGTGCGCCGCCGCCGTTTTCGAAAGCCGTTTTCGACCGGACTCACTCACACAGCGACCCACTGTCTTGTCCGGTTCTCACGTCGCCGCCCGAGAAGTGCCATTTTCGGCTTGGGATCGTCACGACGACCGCCCTCACCTACGGTTCTACCTCGGCCGCCGAGAATGCGCTTTTTTCGGGCCGTTTGCCTTTTAGCTTTGACTTTTAATACAGTGGGGTGATGAGGAAAGACTACTGTTTACTGTGTCTGAAAATAATTATAGCGGACTGCCAGAAGCCAAATCAATTAAGACGCCACTTAAAGACATTCGACCCCAATCTCATAGATAAGCCGCTTGATTGTTTTTCAGCGAAAACGTGCTGAATATTGCCAACAATAGTCCTGCTTTGTCAGTGTTATATCAGTAAACCAGTGAGCATTGTTAGCATGCTCATTGCATAATGACTCCACACCATTGCAAAGGAGGTAATACTGAGTGTGAGCAGCAAAAATAAAAACTATCCTTCTGTCCAAGGACACTCTTTTTTTCCTTTATTCATTTTTGTTTTTTCGGTCAAATTTTTTGGCATATTGTCCTCATGAGTAAATGTTTCTAATCAATTTGAATTTGTTATTATTTACGGATTTTATTACATTTTATTTTTCTGTATCAAATGGTCAAAAATACCTTGAGTGTATTTTTACAGTTTGAGACTTTTTTTTTTTTAATTCAGGCAAATTGATGCACGTCAAGTCTTCTCTGTTACAAACAAAACAATGTTAATAAAGTTATACTTTATTATAAGTTGATCTGTTACTTTTTTTCTTTATTAGAAAAAAAGGACACAATGTTAGGCAGATGCGTATTTATAATAGTAATTTTATAGACGAATAATACTATTTACAGTGGTGGCGGAGAGTTTGGGGGGGCGCGAAACATTTATGTCTTGCTTGGGGGGGGCGTAACAGAAAATAATTGAGAAGCACTGCACTAAAGCCATTTGTTCTAGAATGATAAAGCCTGATGCCTTTGGGTGTATCTTCTGTATCCCTCTGTCCTGCAGTGACGAGAGAGTAGTGTCCACCATTGTTTCTTTGGTCCATCAAGATGTTATGAAGTGGATGATCTGTGTTTAGAATGGTGAATCCAGTCAGGTGGGAGGAGAGGGTCACATGATTTAAGTGTCTCGTGACCCCAAAAACCTCCTCAGAGCAGAAGACAACATACCCACCCCCTCCAAGCAATGGCATTTTACTTTTGCTCCTAAAGGCACAAAAATGGAAACATTATATATTTAAATAAAAAATATTATAAAAACAGCAAATTAAAGCCGATGTTCCGCCATATTTGCCGTTTTTAATGTTTAGTAGCACCAATGCGCACGCCCAATGTGACGTGTGTGAGTGCTGACGTAATCGCCGAGGGAGCTTTCCATTGATATGGATGCGGAACAAGCCCCACCAGGCTCCCGCAATCGAATCCTTCCACTTTGGAGCCCGGATTAAAAATGGTTTGCGTCTTCGCATTCCGTCTTCGTCACCATACGAGGGCAAGGCCATTCCGCAACCTGCCCCTTAATCTAGATTTTTTTTTTTTTTAATGAAGATTTTTAAATCATTTTTGAGTTTTTCAAAGTGATTTTTATACTTTTATACTCAAAACTTTTAGCCTAAACTGTATATGTGTGTGTGTAGGGGGGTATGTATGCTATTCATAATCATCTTCTTGACTTTATCCACTCTCTAATCATTACTCTCCTACTCACCTTTTAAGTAGAGGTCTTTCACCTGTCTCCTTCCTTGCTCCTCTGGTCTGACTGCTACAGGTCAATAAAGGGGGTGGAGTGATTATTACTATTAGTGTTTTATTATGACTATCTACTGATAATAATCAAACGTGAATGAGCTCAGCTCCTGTACTCATCTGCGAAAAGTGAGAAACACAGCTGATGCTCCAGAAGTAAGTCACCCCGTAGCAGCGTTATTTTAGGGCTGGGATGTAACTTTTGACTGCAAAACAACAAAGGTGAAAGATGTGCGCAGAGACTGCTTGTGGAAAAAATAAAAAGGTAGGCTGCTGGCTAGGTTACAGGGAAAATGCAGACTGGATTTTCAGAGATGTGGGCGTTCGCTATAAGAAAAAATGGAATGGATTGGATGGCGACGCACTGAAGGGGCTCTTTACCTATGAAGTGAGGCGAAACTGACAGATTTATCACCATATTTAAGTTAATAATGAAAGGTTACATGATTATTGATCTAAACTAATGTTCTGGCAGAATATGTCAGCATTTTTTTTTAAACAACACTAAATTATTTAGGGCGGCTTACGAATATTTTAGGGGGGCTGAAGCCCCCCTAAAACACCGACACACGACACGATGCCACTGCTGAGCGGCATACGGGTATGCTGATCCAACAAAACACCGGTCCGAGAAAAAAAGGCGCTTACCACACCAGTCCGTGGTGCATAAAAGGTTGGGGACCACTGGGCTAAAGTACAGTATAATAACAACAGTTCATATGGATGAAGTTGTGCTGAGAAAAAAAAAAAACCATTATTAAAAAAAAAAAATCAAACATTTTAATAAGCAGTTAAGTAATGAGTAACATTAACTTGTACTTGAGTTCATTTTTGGATGACTAAAAATTTACTTGTGTAATATTATTTAGAAGTAACACTACCCTTGAGTAACATTTTTACCTACTCTACCAACCTATGGTAAGTAGCTAGAACTTTTTTTGAGATGTGTGGATTTTCATTAACTCGTGAAGTCAGTATGCATCTCGCCTAAAGCAACATTCCGATATGCTTGCTAAAAGTAAACAAACATGACCATGAATGGAGTTGTTCTTCACAGAAACTGTTGATAGTTAGTTTCGCATCAGATAATCATGAACTTTTATGACCACGGAATATCCCAGACACAGCCTGTCTAGTTTCTATATGTGCCAATGAATAACTGCCCGCGCAGCAAGGTTCATGACCTGTTTTGCAAGAATTGCTAGAGAAGAGCTAACCACCAAATTTTCCACACACACCTCCAAACCTGTATATAAGGAAGACTGACTCCTCTGTCACTAAATGCACCCACAGATTTCTGAAATTAAAGCTGCGTAGTATTGATCTCTTGTCTCCAGTCTTCATTTAATAGTTTAGTCTAGCCGTCTTACCTGAATTGAAAACGAACACGCAGAGGACCTGAAAGACTGCGTCCAACACTCGCTATAACGGGAATGTCTGCTCACACGTTATTGTTACTTGCTGACCATTGCAATACATACTCCAGCTGAGGTAGCTCGAGCATCTGGTTCGGACGCCTCCCTGGAGAGGTTTCCGGGCATGTCCCACCGGCGAGAGGACCCGGCGACGACTCAAGACACACCGTCTCTCGGGTGGCTTGGGAAAGCCTTGGGATCCTGCTAGAGGAGCTGGTTGAAGTGGCTGGGCAGAGGGAAGTCTGGGCTTCCCTGCTAAAGCTGCTGCCTCCGATGGATGGATGGTTGGATGGATGGATACAATGCGCTTTCAAAAGTATTGCTGGACTTTGCTCCCGTTTTGCTTATGTTTTTTTTTTCCTTTGTTGTGGCTGACATTGCATTACATTGGGACTAAAGATTGCTGAGCACATCTTATATTTGATGTTCCAGAACATTGGTCAAAAAATATTGCCATGTCCTTTTATAAACAAAGCAATAGCTACAATGTAAAAAGATAAAAACATGTCAAATGCAGTACATTGATACACAAATGCAACATATATTAAAGGTGTGCCTTATGTTTGAAACTAAACAGATTCATTGATTGTGTGCCAAATAATCCTATGCGCCTTACAGACACACACAAAAAATAAACAGGAACATTTTTTACATTGTTAATAGAACTAAATAAATGTCTTACTTGTTGCATAAGGATGAGCAGTAGCACCCAGCCGTGAAGAGACAGCATTGCTTTGGTTCAAGTTTATTCAGGAGTGAACTGAAGGAAACAACTTAACCCAGAATGAAGCTGTAAAGAAGCAGGACGAAGCATTTGTGGGTCGAGTCAGGAACGGTGTGCAAACATTTGAGGTGGGAAGAAGTGGGACAAAGCCTCCCTCTGTATACATTCGGAGCACATTTTTCTGCCTTCTCTGACATGAGGGGAAATATTCATGTTTGAAAATGCTGGAATGTTCAGCGCCCTGCCTACTTGTTTACTCTACAAATCTCACTTGAGCAGGTACCATGGCTCCGTTGTTTTGTTTCAGAAAGTAAATTCAGAGACATCCAATCGCAGCTAGTCAATACCACTGCCCAATAAAAAAAGTTTGTCTTTAAAGGTACGTGTGGTACGTGCTACGACTATAGCAAAAAGTCAGATGGTATCCCCAAACCCAAAAAAGTTTTATGGCGAGCGACTTCGGGAATATTGACAAGAGATTAGCTTTGAGTGAACACTTGCTGCTCTTCAATTCAATTCAATTCAATTTTATTTGTATAGCCCTCAATCACAACAGAAGTCTCAAAGGGCTTTACAGAGGCAATATGATACACAATTAGAAATGAAGCAACAAAGATGAATAGATGCAGTTCAAGTCCTGGGTATCCCCTATCCTTAAGACCCTCCATGCCGGCAAGGAAAAACTCCAGAGTCAATTGGGAGAAAAATGAGAAACCTTGGGGAGTACCACAGTCAGGAGAGATCCACTCCCAGGACGGATAGACAGGAACCCCAGAACGGCTAATGGGAATTAGCAAGCGAAATTATAGTCCGTAAAAATACAGTGGAGTGAAGGTGCAAGAAGAAGTCCCTCTAGTCAGATGAGACGGGGGTAGCAGCGAGGACGTCTATCCAGCCAGGGGTCCGGACAGTCAGGAGGCTGCAGCTGAAAAATAGCCCCTCCCCAGAGGGGAGGGCGGAAAGGGGACACCGGGTGACTAGTGATGAAGAGACTAGACAACTAGATATTAACATTGGAAAATAGAAATAAAGTAAGACAAGTGGTAGGTAGAGTAATAAAAGGAGATAGAACTCAGCGGCTGTACTGCCCCCAGCATTATAGCTTCTAGTGCAGCTTAGACTAAACTGTGAGTCTACTCCGACTTCAACTAGCCTAACCATAAGCTTTGTCGAATAGGAACGTTTTTAATCTAATCTTAAATGTGCAGACTGTCTCGGCTTCTTTAATACTAGCTGGAAGCTGATTCCATAAAACAGGGGCTTGGTGGCTAAAGGCTCTAGCTCCGACAGTACTTTTATGAACCCTGGGAACTACCAGTAGACCTGCATTCTGAGATCGGAGTGTTCTGTTGGGGCGGTATGGAACCAGAGCATCGGTAAGATAAGGTGGCCCCAACCCATTAATGGTCTTAAATGTAAGAAGAAGTATTTTAAATTTAATTCTAAACTCGACTGGAAGCCAGTGAAGTGCCTGGAGCACAGGGGTGATGTGCTCTCTTCTATTGGTTCCTGTTAAAAGTCTTGCTGCTGCGTTTTGGACTAGCTGAAGACCTTTTAGAGAGCTTTTAGGACAAGCTGCAAGTAGGGAGTTACAGTAATCCAATCTCGATGTAACGAACGCGTGAATTAATTTTTCTGCATCGCTTTTAGATAAAATATTTCTAATTTTGGCGATGTTGCGCAGGTGAAAGAAAGCCGTTCTACAGGTTTGTTTAATGTGTGCTTTAAACGATAAGTCAGGGTCAAATAAAACTCCTAGGTTTTTAACTGTGGTGCTGGAGGCTACACTTACATTGTCCAGAGTGACTATCTGGGCAGCTAAAGAGTCTCTAACACTTTTCGGGCCTATTATAAGGACTTCTGTCTTTTCAGCTCTTGTGCCCTCTTAGCCATAGCATACTAACTTAACTACATTAAGAATAAGCAATTACAAAACTGATAATATATGTATCTCTATACATATATAACCCAGAAGACAGCAAGAAACAATTAGTTGACACAAAAAGGAAACAAACCTACAGGAATATGTGCAGAGCAGGACAAACACAATAATTCAGCATTAACAGCTCATAACACCACTAATTCTCCCCTCACTAGCAGGAATTATATTGATGCAGGCAGGCACTGCCCCCTAGTGGCCGGTGGCACTCTCTTCATCCACCCCCAGCCCGGAAACCTAGCACAACACCTAGGTAAATGGGCTCAGGCCTACATCCACCGGCCAGACTTAGGTTCATACCCCCCTGGGAGGCCTCCTCACACGTTCAGGGAAGGAAGGCGGGGGAGCAGCAAGCAGTGGCTGCAACGCAGGAGGAGATGAGTCCAGGGAGGGGCCTGAGGGAGCAGGGTCAAGGTGAGCCACAGGCCCAGAGGGCACCGCATCAACAACCACCGGCGGGGCGGGGTACGACGAAGTGCCGTACGGACCTGCCGCCGACCACTGGACACTCCCGAACGGCAGCACCGGATCCACGGGAACAGGCAGGGGCCATGGGAGATGGCAAAAACAAAGAGGGGCACACCTCGCGGAAGGGGGCGGCAGGTGTGTATCCGCGGAGGAAGCGCCAGTTGCGTAGAGTCAAGCGACCCAATCCGTCAACCCTGATCAAGGCCGAGCGATTCCACCACCACCCCAGAACTGTCTCACTTGTGGGGGCTCGGGCCCAGCTGGTTCTGGATGAACACTCTCTCGTCAATTGCCAGTGGGCGGAGGGGCCTCGAGTGGGACCACAAAAACTCAGTTGTACGGGATAGCCGGTTGGGAAGGAGATCCTCCTTAGCGGCCTACGTCTGGCACCAAAGAAGCCGGACGTGCTGGTTGGAGAACTTTTCAAGTCTGTTGACGATGGATACGAGTCACGAAGAGGATGGCTGAAGATAACCTGTGCAGGTGAGAGGTTGCAGTAGGGGTCAGGAATGGATCGAACCGCAGAACGGTGATAGATCCGCCAGGGCAGGGTCATCCACCACACCCCCATGCTCGATAAGGCGCAGAAGGCGACCCATGCAAACATGAACCAGTTTCCTGCGCGAGAAGGCACCAGGAGATAGCTTCAAGCTCCTGTGTGTCATCACGGATGGACGACATGAGGGCCGAGTCCACGGCGTCAGGGAGGGACACTTGGCATGCCTAGCCAGAGGCAACACACTTAGCCTGAAGGGCTGCGGTACCTCGAAGCAGCATTGCCCTTGCCAGACAGGTGAACAATCTCAAAGCGCTACAGCAGGGTCCGTTGCTTAAGCCTGAAAAGGCGCAAATTCAAAATCTCATCTAGTGTCCGATCACCGAAAAGTTTTACAAGGAGCTTATGAGGGGTCGCAGCCCATCTGTAAGACAAGGCCCCAAAACCTTATATAAAGGAATGTTGTTTTTAACCTCATCAACTGACATCAAGCTGCAAGGTAATTGTTTTCAACCTTACCAAGCTGACTCCCAAAACATCGGCAACCTTCCCAAAACATCGGCAACCTTATCAAGCTGACTCCCAAAACATCGGAATATGAACATAACATGTTTTTCTCGTCAACCGTGTGAAACATCTAACCGCACTCGAGCCGTGTGAAACATCTAATACGGGAGGGGAAGTTACGGGGCGCGGTACTTGCTATAAAGAAGCGACGGAGACAAGTACAATCAGAGTCAGCTGCGGGTCTTCGCGCCGACGCCCAGCCTTGGTGTTTCTTTGCTCGCTTTACCGAGGACGCCCGGCTCTCCGTCCTTCCAGCACACGGTAATGAGATTTATGTTATTGCATGTAATCTATGAGCTGAAATACAATTGTTGCTTGTTTGCTTGTACACTTTATACTGTGGGTTAAATAAAATGTGCCGCTTGTTTAACGCAGTGAAGTGTTATTGTTTGCTGTCCATGTAAGTCGCCGACGATCCGCGATCCTGAAGTTAATAATAAGTCATAGCAATTGATTATGAGTTGTGACTATTATATTATTTGATACTGTAATTGATTATAAGCAGTGTCTACTCGAAGAATACTTGTCTGATTGGATATAACAGACAAATTAACCCATTGTAGCCTGGTGATTGGGTATCAGCCTCGCTACTATTCATTTTCATTGATACTGTGATTGATCATAAGCAGTATCAGAATTGTTTCAAAACACCATCCCTGCTCCAGCAGCCCAGCAAAGGAGCAATCGTTACCCCCCAGGGATCCAGGGTGGTCCCCCAGGTCAGCCGTGCTCCAATCAATTATTCATAATGAGGAAAATGTGACAAAGAGAGCAGCAAAATGACATTCTTTCAATCTCTCTACTCCAATATTTTTACAGGATATTCTTTTACTCCATAATGGTCAAAACTGTCGACTTCACCCTTACTGTCGCACCTCCTTAACGATATTCAATGCCACTGGAATTAGTCAGGCTTTTGTTATTTCCCTGCCCCAGCTTAAACAAACCGATTGTCTTCACTGATCGGCAACCCGCCCGGAGGCGAGCAAGTTACAGTTCGTCCCCTGCTGCAGGCAGGAGAGCATGTTTGCAAGGGAAGCAGCTGGAGAGTTACCCTCGGACAAACCAGCCGACTTCGGAGGACCACGTAGCTGCCACATGGTTAGCACGAATATGGCCTAAATTAATGCTTAACTACACGGCGAAGACAAAGAGAGCAGCGTGAAGTTTTGTGCAACCAACATGGCAGGATGTGTCTTGAGGAAATCTATTCTACATGTCCGTCCATGATCAAACGTAAGTAAATAGTCCTTTTTTTTAAAGAAAGTTTGTAGTGTTTACTTTGTAACCGCTGTATGCGCGGCCAATTTTAACACAAAGTTAAACTCACATTTAAAACACATTTGACAGAACACCGGGCACACGAAGAGGGTAATAAGCCGAGTATAGCCCTCTCCCAGCGGGGGAATGTGCGACAAGCTGCCGGTTGTCGGCCGAGTGGCATTTTCAATGGACAATCAGCCACAAAATGCAAGCCACCTCCATATTAAAACGTGTGCCATGGTCCCAGTATTTGACATAATACAAAACACGATGTTTACTCACTTCCTCGTAAGTCCAACGGTCCCACACTTGTCGCACACTTGTTTTGGCCAATCTCAGGGTGAAAGGGAACTTTCTGAAACTCAGAAAGGCTCACACGCCTCTGCCTGGTGCAGCTCAAAGCCTGCAGCCGTTTGGCTGGCGTGATGCCAAAAATAAACGAATTAATCTGCAAAATCAGCTAAATCCGCAGTCTATCTGAATGCTATTGTGGCGAGTTAGGAAGAGAGTCGGAGGCGGAGTATCGAACCACGGAGCTAATCCGCGTTGTTTATTTGACATGTGTGCTGCAACAACTCGTAGCAGTATATATCTCACATGCAAGCCGCGGGAGATAACTAACTTCCGGCTGATCCCTTAACAAAATAATTCCCCCTGGGAACTACGCAACGTGCCAACATAAGTTCCGCCGGTGAATTCTGTTAACACTCGCTACATACGCCGCCCCCCCCCCCCCCCCAAGAATTCACCCAAAGACAAAATCCAACCGACGGGGAGGAACAATAATCCGACCCCTACGTGTACAGGAAAAAGGGGCGGAGGAAGGTAAGGAACCCGAGTCTGAACAGTCCTTAAAAACGTCAAAAGAGGCCAAGAGAGTCTGGCTGCAGCCCGCCTCTCTCAGTACCCTGCGCCGCTCGTCTCAGTACCCATCCCGCAGACAGGAAGTGACGCAATATCGCAGCTCTCAGACCGGAAATGACAACATGAAGCAGCGCTCGAGCTCCGAGCTTCCGGTTTTATCGTAATAGTTAGCGTCCATTCGAACGTAAATACTAGTTTACTTTTCTTTTCGCACGTCTTTTATTTTCGGTTTCAGCATCACTCATTATTATTTAAATAATAATTTATTTCCATGCTCCTTAAATTGATTTGGTGAAATTGAGAGATTAACTCTTTAAGCGCGGTCAGTTTGTTAAAGCCTGCTGATTTTACCAAAAAGAAAAACACGGTTACAGTACATCAAAATTAAAATACACACTACTGCAATAAAGGTTTAATTAGTGACTGAAGGATCGCCTGTGACCTATCACACTGTGTACTTTAGTTTGTCAATTGTAAAATATACACCAATTGAGAATTATTAGAAATTGCTGTCATCCTTACATTTTTATGAACGGACACATTAATACAGCTTCATTACAATTTAATGTATCAAAAACGTAATATTCTCTCAATGTTGCAACCAAAACAATTTTGTCTTTCATTTTGCTACTTAAATTCATTCATGTGGGTGAAAATCGTAATTAACTAATTCAGAAACTATATTAAACTTTCTGCTCCAGGAAAGGCACCTTTATTTCAAACAGAAATGACAAAATAGTTGTGATGTGTTAGTTGTTTTTTTCTTTTATCCCAGACAATAGTTGTAGGTTGTTTTAATTACCTGACATTTTTCGGCAAGCACTCCCGCCTTCATCACAGGTAATTAAAACGACCTACAACTAACATCTGGGATAAAAGAAAAAAAAACAACTAATTTATAAATGTAGGAAAATAAACTCAATACAACCAGTTCTAATGTGGTAAAACTTTATTTTTTTACTTTTATTATTTTTTATTATTATTGAGAGAATACCAGATATTTTCTTTAGTCAACAATCTCCTCAAAAAAGGTAAATCCATCTTCCAGATGGTTGAAACAGAACTTGAATGGCTCCAAGACATTGTAGTTCGTGCTCATCCTCTTCCATCTGCAGGATGCTTGGGAACTCCTACTGCATTGATCCCCCCCTCCCCCCTGTTCGAGGCTTTTGTGCTGTCTTGCACAATCCTTTTACCAAAACTGTTCATTGGAAAAGAGAAAGAAAAGAGCTATTTGAATATTACATAAGTAAAATAAAAATGATGCTTTGTTAATTTTATACTTGATTTTTCTTTTCAGGCATTGCATTAAACTAGGTATATAAACAATCTTACCATTTTTTCCCGCCATATCTTTTTGGAGTGGAACAACCACTAACTTGAAGGAGCTGTGGTTGCACCTCTTCCTAAAAATAAATCAGTGAATAAAGGGGGGCATGTTCAAAAGTGCGTCAGAGTAATGGACACTAAAAAGTCTTTAAAAGCTGACCTCAGCAATTATATTCAACTTTCACTTCTGTAACTGATAGACTGGTGGCACTTCACCCTGCAGTAATGCTTTTGCCTCATCTGTCCAATGGGCAAACTTTTTCCTGTGGCTCACATAAGTTGAAAAAATACAAAAATAAGTATTCCACATTTTCCAACAAAGAATTAAGGTGCTGTGCACCTACTTTCTTATGAATGCCATATCAACAGTTTCAAAGACTTACCATGCACCCAAGTTTGAAATTGTCCGCTAGCAATATACACCACCACTTCCTCAGAGTTGGCATATCAGTCTAACAAAAATTAAAAACAAGTGTAAATGAATAATAACGACAAGGATATTTTGTAGCCCAATTTGAATGATTCTGTGAACTTCATTTTACAATGGTTAAACTCAAAGAGAGCATCCAGAACAGTGCAAAGAGCATACTACAAATGGATAAATGAATACAAATATCACAGCGGACAAAATTGGACAGTTAAACTCACCTACCATCAACATGAAGATGCCACAGTCCTTCCCCTATGGCTGTCCCGGAAAACCCTAACGTAAGAATTTAACCGAGTCACTTCCTTCAAGTTTTGAATCAATGAATATACACACTTTTACAAATACCTCTATTTCACTTCCAATCCTCTCTTTCCATGTCCCCCTGTTGATTGACTGTCAACGTTTTCTGCAATTGAAAATATAGGTTTATATTAAATACAGTAGTTAAACAATTACAAACGTGTTTCCATGCATAAGAACACCAACCAGTCAGGTTTAAATGATTCATGCAAACAAAACAAGGGCGTAGGTTTGCATAGGGACGGTAGGGACATAACACGACCAACTTTTCAGGATGCTAAAGTTGTCCCCACCAACTTTTGAGCAACCTTATTTGCATTATATTCGTCCCTACCAATGTTGAGACCGGGCCAACGCCCTTGAAACAAAACATTCGCAATTTTAGAGTGGCATTTTAGAATTTTGCTTCAAATGATTGGATGAATCATCTGGAGTGCAATTCTGCTTTAATTGAAGGGGCAACATAAAAGGATCGACTGGAACATACCTTCAAAACCAAACAAGGCTATTCTGGATCATCATGGAAACGCCATGTGTGACGGCCCCTGGCCGTTTAATGGTTAATTTTCTGAGATTCTTCCAGTCAGCTGATCGTCGCCTCCACCAGCTGGCTGCTTCCCCTCCCACTGTGACGGAAGCTGATCGACGCAGGACGGACTGACGACGTCGCCGCTGCTGATTGGCCAAGAAAAAGGCGCCAAGCTTCATAAACCTGCCGCTGTCAACGTTCTATGAGGTCGCAATTTGGCAGTATTCTGTCGCGTTCCTCCTCGCTAGCTGTTTGCTCGCCATTCACGCTCGTTTGCACTTTGATCGCTAGTTTGATACACTCCCGCTTTTTCGGTGAGATCTTTTGTGTTTATTCGTTATTGGATCGTTTTTGTTCACCACTGTAAATAAGAGCACTGAAGCAAGTAAGGGTAAGTCGCCATTTCTGTTCAACCCGTTTTCTCCTGTTTTGTATAGAGTAGGAAGTTAGGTTAGACGCTGTCTTTTCTTTGTTCCTTTTACATGATCAGGGTTTAGTTAGCGGGTGGGGTTTAAGTGTAGTTCCTTCTGTTTGTTGTTTTGGCCTGGGCTTACCCTGAAGTCACGCTTTCTCGGCATTTTGTACATATTAATTGCGAGTTTGATTATTGTGTAAATAAATTTGTGTCCACTTGTACAGTTGTGTGGATTGTTTTATGTTACGCCTTTTGCGAGCCATCTTTGGCACGTAACACCATGCCAATATGAATGGATACTGAATTTCATTTGAGATAACAATAGTTCTCTGATCTCATGATTGGATCTGTTTTTCTTCCCACAAATAATTGGAATTTGGATCATTTAATTTGTTATGATTTGACTGTTCTTTGAAAATGAAGCAATGCTCCAAGTTGTAGTTGTTACTAATCAGCCTTACAGGCAAATGCATGTGTGGGTCACATCCTGTAGGCTTCCACCATGTTGCAACACAAATATGGTCCTTCCCTAAAAAATACATAATCTATACACACGGACATATGTTATATAAATACAAACGTACGCAGACACCTACATGAGGCCATACAAGCATTCTGTAGGCTACATAGTTAAAATACCTTACACATGCCAAAAAATACTTTTTTATACCTTTGAATGAGCTACTTGTTAGACAAGTTATAAATATGCATTTCATATCTGCAAAAAAACAAACACAAAAAGTTACATTTTACTTAATTGTACAAGTGACATTATGTTCTTTAGAGAAACTAAATCCTCAAAATTCACAGTTGATTCCATTTCATTGTTCAGGCCAACGTTCCAAAAGTCAGCACGTGTCAATCAAACTTTCTTTTTTTAGACAATCAACACAATTTCTGGCCTCTTTATATTCAAGATTTGCATAAGCTAATGAGAATGTTGATTGGTTAAATAAACAAAGAGTAAATAATCAATTATGTCCAATTGTTAACTAATATAAGGAATAATAAGCCTATCCAGATTTCCACTGAGCACAACATTTGTCTCAGACATAAAAAACATACCAGCCGTTCCTGGGCAGGATGAGTTTGAACCGTCCATGAAGCTCGGCATGGTCTTATATTGTCACCATTGGTCCTGTCTGCACAGTGAGTTTTACAGTGTTCGATGTCTATTAAAAAAAAAAAGTGTTCAGCACAGTCC
Organism: Corythoichthys intestinalis; assembly: GCF_030265065.1. Lineage (NCBI taxonomy): Eukaryota > Metazoa > Chordata > Actinopteri > Syngnathiformes > Syngnathidae > Corythoichthys > Corythoichthys intestinalis. Next base: position 3,399,226 of record NC_080409.1, on the reverse strand, counting down.
AAAATCTAAAGTACATTACTACTTATGCTACTTACTTCCATTTGGATCTCTGTGACATCCCTGTATCTGCATGGGAAGACTACCATTTGGGGGTCGTGATTTAGTTTCTTCCCAATGGGGTGGTGATCTTGGAGCTAGTAAAAAAAAAACAAAATAATGAAAAAATATATAGCTAAGCAGAGTAACAATATCAAGAAAAAATTACAACCTTGTCCTATTTGGATCATGTGACAACATTCAAACTACAAAGGACCAGACAAAACAAATGAAGGCAAAACAACAATACCATACAACAACAAAAACAGCGAGCTGCGAATTGCAGGCATGTACATAATGAAAAATAAGAGTGCAATATAATGAAAACTACACAAAGAAGACTGTTCATTGAGGGGAAAAAAATGTAAAAAGCATTAGCAGCATTAGCCAATTCGCGGCTGAATTCATCAGTACGTACGTATTAAACAATGTAAGTAGAGCAAAGTCACATGCAGTTAGTAAAGAAAGACATTATTTAAATTACATTAAAAATACTAGATATAAGTACGGTCTTTTCAACTCAGAATAAACACTTCATATTTTCACCGCAAGTGTTGTTTAACTATTTAACATTTTTAAACATGCATACGCTTTTAAAAACTTTTTTTCAGTGCGGCCACTTACCGTGTTTTCTTCGCGAGAGGTGAAATAACGTAACTTGTTTTCGTCGCAAGGGTTGACGACATTTCCGGTCTGAGGGGACTGAGAGCTGCGGTATTGCGTCATTTCCTGTCTGCGGGATGGGTACTGAGAAGAGCGGCGCAGGGTACTGAGAGAGGCGGGCTGCAGCCAGACTCCTCTCAAAGAGGCCTCAGCAGGGTGGGACCTTGGGTGACGGCCACGGCGAGGGGCCCGGTCCAACTCCACCGGACCGTCCACGTCTATGTGCGCAGGCTTAACTCTGGCCACGGACACAGACTCCGGTCTGCCGCCCATGTCCACGACCAACATCTTGTCATCATATTGTAGCACCCGAAACGGCCCGTCGTAAGGAGGGCGCAAGGGTCCACCGATGGGCGTCATGGCTAACGAACACGAACTTTGCCGAGCGCAGATTGGAAGGCACGTGAGAAACAGGAAAACCGTGCTAGGACGTGGGAATGGGGGCCAACAACCTTGCAGCGTCCTGCAACAAAGACCGCAGCCTGGCAGGTGACCTTAGGCATTAGGCTCCGGGATGAACTCCCCGGCACCTTTAGCACCTGACCGTGGACGAGCTCAGCAGAAGAGCATTGCAGATCCTCCTTGGGTGCCGTCCTAAGTCCCAGCATGACCCAGGGAAGCTTGTCGACCCAATTACAGTCAGTCAAAGCCATGCGCAAAGCGGCCTTCATCGAGCGACGAAACCTCCCGCAGAACCTGTTAGCTTGTGGGTGGTACACCGTTGTGCGGTGTAGTTTGACCCCAAGGCCAGTGGCAACAGAGCTCCGGGGTGAACTGCGTACCCCTGTCAGATGAGAGGTCTGCTGGGAGCCCAAAACGAGCAACCCACGAGCTAATGAACGCCCAGGCCACCTCGGACGATGACGTGGAAACCAGGGGGACTGCTTCAGGCCAGCGAGTCGTTCTATCCACCATCGTCAGGAGATAGCTGAAGCCCTGCGACGGGGGAAGAGGACCCACCAGGTTGATGTTCACCTGGTCGAATTTCCTCTGCGGGACGATGAAAGGCGCCAAAGGGGACTTGGTGTGGTGGTGCACCTTAGCGCGTTGACAGGCCACACAAAAGTCGACCCAAACACGCACGTCCTTCTTCAACCCCCTCCACATGAACGTCTGAGCCACCAATGGCACAGAAGCCTTCCTGCCGGGGTGTGAGAGGCCTTGGACAGCATCAAAAACGACCCAGCGCCAGCCAACAGGGACCAAAGGTCTCGGCCAGGCCATAGAGGTGTCACACCACAGTCGGGCACCAGAGTCGCCGACCGCAACCTCCTCCAGATGCAGGCCGTTGTCAGAGCCTCTGAGGAGGTGAGTGTCACGGTCGGAGGCCTGATCCGTACCCATGCAAGCGGAACACAGTCCCAGCTGCACAGTGTTAATGGAAGCCCTGGAGAGACAGTCAGCAACCACGTTTGATTGACCTGCGATGTGGCGAATGTCCGTAGTGAACTCTGAGATGAATGACAGCTGGCGTTGCTGGCAGGCGGACCAGGGTTCGGGGACCTTAGACAAGGAGAACGTGAGCGGCTTGTGGTCGACGAAAACTGTGAAGGCAACCTCTTCCAGGAGGAACCGAAAGTGGCGGACAGCCAACCAAACATCCAACAGCTCCCTGTCGAACGTGCTGTACTTGCCTTCCCTGGGGATGAGCTGCCGGCTGAAAAAGGCGAGAGGTTCCACTCACCGCCGAACTGCTGCTCCAAAACGGCGCCAATGGCAAAGTCGGATGCGTCGGTAGTGAGAGCGACTGGAGCACCAGGGAATGGATGAACCTGCATGGCCGCCTGGCACAGAGCTGCCTTTGTGTCCTCAAAGGCTGCGATTCTCTCAGACGACCAGTCGACCGTGTGGTCGGGGGCCACATTTTTGAGTGACGCATACAAAGGGTGCATCATATGGGCAGCGCGGTGGATGAATCTGTGGTAGAAGGTCACCATCCCGAGGAACTCTCTGAGACCCCGGGTGGTGCGAGGTCGAGGGAATGCGGAAACAGCCTCCACCTTCGACAAAATGGGGGCGGCGCTGTCCTTGGTGATGAGGTGACCAAGGAACTGGATTGAAGGCACACCAAAACACATTTAGCCGGGTTAATGATCAGGCCGCGATGGCTGAGGCGCGTGAAGAGCTCGCGCAGGTGCAACAGGTGCGCCGCCTCCGAGAAGCTGGCGACGAGGACGTCGTCCAAATACACAAAGACGAAAGCCAAGTTTCTCAGCACCGAGTCCATCAGCCGTTGGAACGAGTGGGCAGCATTTTTCAGGTCGAACGGCATCCTGAGGAACTCGAACAGTCCGAAAGGAGTTATCACGGCAGTCTTAGGAACATCCGCAGGTAGCACAGGGACTTGATGTTAGCCCCGTACTAGGTCCACTTTAGAAAAAAACACTTTTCCAGCCAAGTGAGCGGGAAAGTCCTGAATGTGTGGGACTGTGTAGCGGTCAGGCGTGGTTGGATCATTGAGGCGCCTATAGTCCCCGCACGGACGCCTTCCACCGTCAGGTTTCGGGACCATGTGGAGTGGCGAGCCCAAGGGCTGTCCGAACGGCGAATGATGCCGGGACTTTGCATGTTATCAAATTCAGATTTGGCGGCTGCCAATCTATCTGGGTTGAGATGTCGGGTTCTCGCGTGGATGGGGGGCCCCTTAGTCTCGATGTGGTGCTTGACACCGTGCTTGGTCGTGGAGGCCGAAAAGGTGGGTTTCGTCAGGCCGGGGAACTCACGGAGGAGCTGCAGATAAACGTCCTCAGAAAAGCGAGCTGCTGAGGCCCTTATATGTCCCCACGGAACACATGCGAATGAGGAGAAATTCAAAGCGTCCACCAGGCGGCCATTTTTAACGTTGACAAGTAATCCATGAGCACACAGGAAATCAGCACCGAGAAGGGGAAAGGAGATGTTAGCAGTCACAAAGTCCCACGAGAATCGCTGACCCCCAAAACATAACTCCACAGACTGTACGTCCGGATGGGGGCGCCGGCAGATGACAAGAGTGGGCCGTACACCCTGCCGGCGGCGTCGACTACAGAGGCTGGCAAAACACTCCTCTGGGCGCCGCTGTCACAAAGGAATTTGCGTCCCGAGAGGGTGTCTTGGATGGACAGCAGCCTACTCCTCGCGCCTGCACTTCAGGGCCCCAACTGAGCACAGGCACTGGGGTTTTCCGACGCGTAAGTGCAAGGGGAGTGGCACTTTTTAGCTTTACGACCAAAACGTGCCTTGACCGGCCGTCAGCGGCAGCACGCACACTATTAGATGGAGGTAAGGTGAAAGAGCGAAATGGTGGGTGGCCAGGAAGAACCGGTCAGCTTCCTCCGCCAGGGCCCGAGGCTCAGTAATAGTTGTATTAGCGAGCGCTGTTTGGACGTGCGGCGGCATGTGACAATAACAGTTCAACGAAAAGGAAGTTTGGTTCTTCTGAACCAAGCAGGTTTAAAATCCTTTCCATGAGTTCGGACGTCCCCAAGGCCCGGAATAGCGAGGAGGCGCCGTGCTCATTCGGACCGTGACAGTTACAAAATCTTGAGCAGGTATGTCTTAGGCCAGCATATTTATCCAGTTCTGGCGGGGAAGTGATAAAACGCACAGCTCTGGCAGCAGTAGAACTACCAAGTGCAGACACAACGTGGTAATAACGCGTGGCGTCGTCAGTAATTCCGCGGAGGGTGAACTGAGCCTCTGCTCGAGCGAACCACGTGGCTTTGGCCGACTCCCAAAACTCCGGTAGCTTCAGAACGGAAGCGTTCGCCATGTCGTTTAAGTCAAAGAAATGTTCAGCCTCGGAAAGTTCGGCAAGACGATCTCCGGGGTCACCACGGTGGCGAGTTAGGAAAGGAGTCGGTGGCAGAGTATCGAACCATGGAGCTAATCCGCGTTGTTTATTTCACATGTGTGCTGCAACAACTCATAGCAGTATAGTATAGTATAAGCACGGCAACAGTAACTCCCTCTCTCCCTCCTCCTCCCACTCCATTCAATCAAGCCATCAACTACCATCACAAAGGTAAATAAAACGACTTTATTATACAGTACAGTTTATATCTTTAAATACAATACAATAGCACATTTATTATACATAAAATAAGGTATATTTTTGTGTAGTTTTAAGGCTTATTTAGTAGAAAATTATGTTCTATGTGGACCTGGGAACGGATTATTCTCATTTTAATGGTTTCTTATGTGAAATAAATGTTCGGAAGACGAACTTTTCGCCTTACACACACTTTCTGGGAACCAATTATGTTCGTGAGCTGAGGTATCACTGTAGCTCGTTTTCATGGCGCGGGATTCAAAAATTGAATATATAAAACGATTGCTTCCACCCACATCCAAGCGGTCCATTTCATTCAAGAGCATAAAACACCACATGAAATACACATGCTTTTTGGTGTCATAGGCACTTTAAGGTGACAATTCTTATCGTGGTAACATCGCCAAAGAAATCGCCAACGTCCGATTTCTAATAATTTATTCCATCAACTCGCCTAGTGTCCGCTGCTGTTGACGCCAGGATCGAAACAGAAAGTAAAATAGCGCTCTCTTGCTCACCGTCACGCCAGCCCCGCGGTGCGTTCAGGTACAGCAAAAACAGTCCGCCACATTAGAACCTGATTTGTTACAATATTACAGGTAATATTATTATTATTTTTACTGATATTATTATGTTACTGTTCTTCTGATTTTTATTCATATTTTGTTTTGCTCTTTGTAATTGCTATTGGCAATAGTAACTGCAGTATTAAGGATTTAGTGTAGGCTTTTGGGCTGTGGAACAAATTAATAGTACTGTAATGTATTCTTTAGAGAAATCCTGCTCGACATACGACCATTTCGACTTATAAACAAGGTCCTGGAACGAATTAACTTCGTATGTAGATGTAGCACTGTACTCTGATTTTAACTCACATATTCTATCTAGCGGCCATAATGTGAAACTACCGCCTAATGATATCAATCTATCTGATCTCATTATTATCAAAATGCAAAGTCGAATGAACATTCCTCAAACTTTAAAGCTCATAAAACTGGAAATGTATATGCTATATTTAGTATATTTCAATAAAACGTACGTCACATGTCTCTGGTTTTTGCATTGTTATATGATTAAAATAATATTATGTTTGTTGCTTGTAACTCTTCCGACTGTACAATCCGGTTCTGAAATAAAAGTGTAGAAAGAAACGGCCTATAATAGGTATAAACCGTTCCCATGATAAAATTTGCCACTTCTGGTCCGCCATGTTTGTTGGAAGAACGCTCGCTGTCATTACCCGATCGTGACACTCGCTACTACGGGCATTAACAACTGCAACGAAACTTAGGACTTATAAATTACTTACTTCAGGAATGGCAACGTGACCTGATGCACGTACCTGATGCACATGACCTAAACACAAACGCGTTTAGGCTCAAGGCGTCCTCCTCTTAACCCTTGTGTGCTGATTTGTTTTTGCGACACATAGGAAAAAAACATCCCATTTTGGGACGTTGCTTTGAAGTGTAATATCAAAGTCATTTCTGAATATTATTTTGCTTGCGACCACTCAAAATTTTCAGTGGCATCAGACCTTTCCATACATATATAGTTTTTATTTATTTTATTTATTGTTGATGCCCTCTATGGACAATAAAAGCAATATTGTGCTAAGAGCAAAATTGACTGTAATCTGCACATTATATATATATATATACATATAAAAAAACATTTAAATTGGAATATTCAATATGGACAAGTTAGAGTCTTCAATATGTCATTAAATCATAACATAAAATTTACATAAGACATAAATCATGACGTTTCTTTCAAATACTTTCACTACTGACCACCATATGTGACCAAGATATTATAATTTCAAAACCGTTTTTGGCAGCCCACATCTGATGTTATTGTTTACATTTTTTGTTTACATTTGTTGTTACCTCTCAACCAGGAGGCTGTATGTTATTGATTAGGATTTGATTTGAATAACTGAAGAGGTCTGTTAATAATCAGATAATTAGTGTGCATGTAAATGAACTCATTTCACCAGTTATTTGCATTTGTGATTTCATTTGCAGAAAACTGTAATGTGCAAAAAGTATATTCTGTAATTAATATTTAATGTACATTCATTGCATTTTCATCAGCATTATCAACAGCAAAGATTCCAGCTCTGCCCGTAATGTCATGTTCTCTGATAAAAGTCTCTGGACTTCACTGTCTACTTGGACTTGAGTCACTTGGACGATGGAGCTGGTGGATGCTTCAGCGCCATCAGTATCGGCTAGACCTTCAGGAGACGCTGGTTGTACAATGTCCACGGGGGTGTGCTGGCAGCTGTCCTGGAGGTGAAGAAGAGCACTGGCTGCATCGTTCCTCATCTTTGTTTCCTGCCTTTTTGCTGTTTTCTATGAAATATGTTTAGACACAAAACTACATAGGCTGTTCATGTTAATGACACCAATGTTAAACATCAAATCTTCATAGCTGAGGAAAAACAAGTGACATTAATACTGTTAGATGAAAACTGACAGTGATGTGTCTATTCTTGTCCTTGATAATGACAATTATTAGTACTAGAGGGCCCAAGGAGCCATTATATATGGAACCATTATGTTGCCATGCAAGATTACTGACAAAAAACTTGAACATCATTGGCAGAAAGTCATGTGGGCTTTACAGGCTACAGTCAGACACCGAAAAAATTAATGATCTGGGGGTTTGAGAATTACACATACCTGTTTTGCTTTCTCTCAAGCTCAGCATGCTTTTTCAGAGATTCGGTAGGAGTCATCTCCTCGAGTTTCAATGTTGGCGCCCAGTCAGGATTTGTTTGGTCGTACATGTTAGCAGAGCGACCTGAACATCGTTTAGAGAGACACGAATAACATCAGCTTAGTATTTCACTTATCCCCAACATCACTAATTAAGAGAAGGTTGCTGTGTGATAACGGCTTTAAAAACCAGCGACACACGGGGAGAGAATCGGCAGGAGCAAAACTTTTTGTCAAGGAATGTGCTCGTGGGGTCTCTAAGATAATTGTAAATATCAGCGTAGCAGATGTCAGGCAGACAGGGCGAAGACAGTGGGTCGAAAAACATAGATTTGGACATCAAATATGGATCTGGCGACTGTATAGAACGAAGCTTTTCCACATAACGCCTTTTATGCAACACATCCAGTGAGTTTACGGCATCAGAAAGCACCGGGTCTTCCATGAAATGCATTTTAAATTCCTCGATCAATTGAAAACAATGCTAATACAGAGACAAAATGACGGACAAGTGGGCGGAACCACACAGCGAGCACGTGGTTTTGTGACGTCGGTGGGTAGGGTATATAGTTTGCTCCTTGTTGCCAACAACAATGGCGGCGACTTCCGGGTAAGATGGCCGCCTGAGCACTCTCATTTTGCCTAAGCCTGCGTGGGAAAATTCCTCAAAGTTACGTTTTCATTTAAGTTACCCCTGCTATAAAGTGTAATGTGGGCTCGGAATATGACAGGCGACAAAAAGAAACAAAGTGTGGTCCAGAAGGAGATCGTCAAAAGTAAAGAAAAGCTGCCGTTACAGGGGCACGAAGATATGGAGTGCGACAAGTCGACAAATGGCGGTGATGGGAAACGCTCCTTTGACGAGCGTGGATCTCAACCTGCTACTCCCACGAAGGTTCAGCCTAAAAAACAGTCCAAGACGGAACCGTTGTCGATGGAGATTTTGGATGCTGTTCAAGCGCTTCATGGAAGATTTGATAATCAAGAGGAACGTATGAAAAAGATTGCTGAGAAGATGGCGGTGTTTGACGAGAAACTGAATGCTACTTCGGCGCTGTTGGCTAATCTCACTGCTTCGATTGAGTTCAACGCGGCAGGGGTGAAGGAGAACAGTGAAAAACTTATGACCATGGAATCGGAGCTGTCTACTCTGAAGAAAGAAGTACAGGAATTTAACGAAAGAGCAAAGGAACAAGATCGATACAAACGACGCTGGAATTTACGGATAAAGGCCTTGAAAGAGGCTAAAGAGGAGGACATTCGACAAGTGGTAATTCGGCTGCTGGAGAAAGTAGCTCCGGAGTGGGCTGAGAAGATGGACGACTACGTGGACACGGTGCATCGACTGGGACGTTGGACGCGAACAAGACTCGGCAAGTGATTGTGCAGTTCGTCAAGCGTCAGCATAGAGATGGCATTTGGAGGATGACGAAGAATTCGCCGGTCTGTGAGGCTGCGGGGATCCGCTTCGCCGAAGATTTGACGAAGGAGGACAGAATGGAGAGAGGGAAGCTCTGGCCACAGATACAACATGCGAGGAAGATGGGAGATACTGCCTTTTTCCGTGGCCCGTTTGGGTTTGTTAACGGTCGCCGAATTTTTGTTAAGGAATGACATTATAGGTATGTGGTATGGACAATTAATTCGGTGTGAATAGCAGGGGTATGTTAATAAGTTAAGAGGGAATTCCCATGTTATACTGTTTAAAGTAGTAAGTTTCAAAACCAGTTGTTGTTGCTGTGTGTGTGGATGTGAGAGTGTGTGTTTGTGTGTGGATATGACAATGAGTAAAAGTAAACTTTCGTTTGGATCCTTGAATGTTAGGGGCTTAAAAGACATTGTTAAGAGAAAAGCACTGTTTTTGTTTTGTAAGGGGAAAAGATTTGACTGTGTTTTTTTACAAGAGACTCATTCATCCAGTACTGACAATTTGTTTTGGTCTAATCAATGGGGAGACAAAATTTTCTTTAGTCATGGCTCTAATCGGTCTGGGGGGGTGGCGATATGCTTTAATAATTTTCCTGGTGAAATAGTAATGCACAGATGTGATGAGGAAGGACATTGGTTATCTGTAGTGGCAAATGTTGATAGATTATTTATAATCTTAATTAATGTATACGGTTACAATAATGAGAGTCGAAACAAAAGTCCGTTGGAAAGTGTGGCCAAGGAAATTTCGGATCTCAAGATTTTATATCCAACAAAATTTATTTTGGTTGGTGGAGATTGGAATGCAACGTTGGATGAGTGGGAGGACAGACTACCCCAGAGATGTGGGAAAATGAGATGTAATGCAATGATGAGTGATTTCTTGAATGACAACAAACTTGTTGATATATGGAGGTGTTTGAACATGGGAATAAATGATGGTTCAAACCTAACGGAGACAGCAGGTCAAGAATTGATTATTGGCTGGGCAGTGAGGATATTTTGAGATGCACGTCGAAAGCTGTGATTTCAGCAGCACCACTGACTGATCACTGTTGTGTTGAAGTAATATTAGAACCTTTGAAAAAGGAATTCAATTTAAAGGGGTACTGGAAATTTAATAGCAATTTATTGCTTAATGAGGACTATTGTGATAGAATACGGGAAATTATTAGAATGTATGCTAATAATACGACATTTGAAAGTGTGGTGAATAGGTGGGAATTTTTGAATTTTAAAATTAGAGAATTTACTATATCATTTGCTAAGAAAATCAATAGAGAAAAAAGGGACTTTGAAAGAAAATTGTTTCAAGATATCTATCAATGTTGCAGTAAGGTTGATCCATCCGCACAGGATAAAAATGAATTAATGAGATTACAGACCAAATTAGATAATCATTATCTTGATCGGGCACAGGGTGCTTTTATAAGGTCGCATGCCAAATGGATAGAAGAGGTGGAAAAGAATTCTTTATATTTTTATGGTCTAGAGAAAGAAAGACAGAAAAGGAATGCTATCACAAGTCTTCTATTAAACAATATGGAAATTGATGATGCTCAGGTTATTAAGTAAGAGGTCTTTTGCATCGCCCTGTGGCAGTCCCTGGGCGTTCTCCTGCCTCCGCCTTCCCCTCTCTTCTCTGGCTGGGCATCCGCCCTGCGCTCCGTCGCGGGTCGCTGGCTGGGCGCCGGTGTATCAGCGGGGTGTCGCCTGCACCGGCGGGGGACCCTGCCTTGCCTGGGGCTTGGTGGGCCGCTGGGGGTCCCGTGGCGTGCCGTGCCGGTTGGGGGGCTGTGGCTGTGGCTCGTGGCCCGGGTGGGCGGGCGGGGGTGGGTGTAGGCGTGGGGTTGGTGATGCGTCCCCTCCTGCCATCCCTGAAGGCCGGTTGATGGGCGCGCGGGTGGCCCGGGGGACCACCCTGGGTCCCGGGGGGGGGACGGTGGCTCATTTGCTGGGCGGCGGGAGGAGGGATGGGCTGCGCATGGCCCCCCCACCCCCCCAAACCGCCCTCCCTCCCCGGGCTGGCTGGGTGGGGGCCGTGGCCCTGGGTTGGCGCCCGCGCGGTCTCTCCGCCCGTCTGCGTGGCTGTCGCGCGCCCGGTGGGGCTTGCGTGCTGCTGGATGTGGTAGGGCATGCTCGGGTTGGGGGTTCCGGTGCCGGGATTGGCGATGCGGCGGCGTAGGGTTGGTCGCCAACGGGCTTACACTCATAAGAGATTCACACGATTACTGGGTTCTAGATCACAGAACTGATTTGTGTACACTCTACCCCTTTCAATCACTTAGCTTATAGTCTTATAGACACCCCCACCCCCATTCTCGTCTTTCACTGGCCAATTGGCCCCCACATGGTGTAAACTGGAAATACATCTCGCTGACGATAGCATCAGCATATTAGTAACTAGTTTAGATGTTCAATGTATTTCTTGTTGTTGTTTGTGTATGTGTTTCTTTTCTTTCTTCTCTTGTATTTCTTTTCTTCTGTCCACCCCATAATCCCTTCCTGTTCGCTGCTTTGTCATAATAAAAAGGTATTTTGAATGATCACAATGGGAGTATGTCAGACTCTCCATGTGAAACATTAAAACTGTTCAGAATCCGGGCACTTAGACTTCCATTCTCTGTGTCAAACAGCTGAACAGGACAGGTTTAAAAAAAAAAAAAAAAAAAAAAAAGAAAGAGGTCTTTTCTTTCTATTCCACTTTATATTCCTCCAGCTTCTCTTCAACAGATGCTGACAGGTTGTTTGTGAAAATTAAAGATAAGATTCCTTGCATTGCTGAATCCTTCAAAGGGGATTGTGAGGAAGATTTGAAAATTGAGGAAATGGATGAAATTTGTGGTAAAATGGCGCTAAATAAAGCCCCGGGAACTGATGGGCTGACGAGTAATTTCTACCGCTTTTTTTGGGGTGACCTGAGAGAGCTTCTTTTTGAGGCATTGAAGGAATGTATAACAAATAAGGAATTGATGCAGACAATGAAGCAGGGATTGATCACTTTGATCCCTAAAGTGGGTAAAGACAAGAGAATTCTTGAAAACCTGAGACCGATAACGTTACTTAACACAGATTATAAGATACTTTCAGGAAACATTGCTGCGAGATTGAAGAGAGGACTGGGAAATATTATAAGTGAGACTCAATCTGGCTTTTTGAAAGGGCGTTCTATTCACAATAATATTAGACTTGTAATGGATGTGATAGATTATAGTCGTTTATTTGACAAGAAGGGATTGATTTTATTTCTAGACTTTCATAAGGCATTCGATTCTGTTGAGCACCCCTTTATTTTGAGGACATTAAGACACTTTGGTTTTGGAGAGAAATTTATTGACCTTATTGGGATGCTATACAAGGATAATAATAGTTCTGTTTCGCTGGGTAAAGGCACCTCAGCTAGATTTGAAGTCAAAAGAGGGATACGACAAGGTTGCAGTTGCTCACCTCTTTTATTTATAATGGCAGCTGAGATGTTGGCTATATTAATCAAATCTAGTCTGATTAAAGGATTGGAAGTCGGGGATAAACAAATAGTGATCAGTCAGTTGGCGGATGATACAACATTGTTTTTGAACAATGAAAGCCAAATTCCATTAGCGTTGCAGATTATTAAATTGTTCTCGATGGCGTCAGGGTTACAATTGAATATGAACAAATGTGAACTACTGACTTTACATGATTGCCCTTTGCTAAAGATTAATGACATTGCCGTCAAAACTGAGGTTAAATATTTGGGTCTTGTTGTCACGAAGGATAAAAAGATAATGGAAAGCCAAAATATTGTTAAAAACGTTGATAAATGCAAACTTATGTTTAATAGATGGCTTCAGAGAGACGTTTCGATTTTTGGGCGTGTGCTTTTGTCAAAAACCGAAGGGCTGTCTAGGCTGATATATCCGGCTTTTTCCTTGTCCATTTCACCCAAATTGATTAAGCAAATTAATAGTGTTAATTTCAAATTCATATGGCGCAATAGGTGCCAGTATATTCGGAAAGCGGACATGGTGAAAACTGTTGAGGAAGGTGGAGTGAATGCAATTGATTTTGAGATAATGAATGGGGTGTTGAAATTGAAATGGTTAATCAATTTTGTCAAATATGGACATTCTTTTTGGTATATGATTCCTAATGCGATTTTTCAGAAGTTGGGAGGAATAGAATTTTTGTTGCGCGGCGACTTTAATGACCGCTCTTTGCCAATAGAATTGTCAGATTTTCATCAACAAGTGCTCCTCTATTGGAAGATGATTTTCAAACATAATTTTTCTCCTCATAACACACCTATTTGGAATAACCGATATATTCAGTGGAAGAGGAAATCAATTTATTTAGAAGAGTGGAAATCAAAAGGTGTGTGGGCAATTGCTCATTTTATGGACAAAGATGGGAGTATACTACAGTATGAGGAGTTTTGCACAAAATTTATGATTGAATGTTCGATTAGTCAATTTAATAGGATGATAAAAGCCATTCCTGCACCTGTGATTTCAATGGTCAGAGAAAGTATTTTGCACTCTAATGTCTCCCCTCGGTTAAGACAGCTCCGCATACAAGGTGCTGATTTAAGTGATATTAAATGTAATAAATTTATAAGGTTGTTTTTGAGTCAGGAATTGTTTCCTGGTTCGACAAAGAGACAATATTTTCTGAGGGACTTTAACAAGGCGGAAATTAAGGACTTCAGGACAAAATACCTTTCACTTCCGATTCCGCCCAAATGTAAGGAAGTACAATTTAAGGTTCTAAATGCAATTTATCCCACTAACGAATTTTTGAGACTAAAATTTAATTTTCAGACTAATTGTTGTGTGTTTTGTGAAAAGGACATTGAGGATATTGACCATCTGTTTTTTCATTGTGACCTAGTTCAATTGTTTTGGAAGGATATGCGGAGCTGGCTTCAGTCCAAACAAATTGATCTATCAACGTGGACAGTGGAGTCTATTAAATTTGGTCTGTCTGGCAAAAATAAAGATTTGGTATCTGTTATTAATGTGATTGTAGTTCTTGGTAATTTTTTTATTCACAAATGCAGGTACTTTAAAACAAAACCTTGTTTTAAACATTGGATGAATGAGTTTCTTTTATGGTATAGATCTCTTAAGTTGATCAATCAGCAAAAAGCTGTCAATTTAATATCTTTGTTTGAGGAAGTTAATATTTTTTTTGTAAAGCCCTGAGATTAAATGTGTGTGTGTGTGTGGTGTGCGTGTGTGTGTGTGTGTGTATGAATACAGACATGGTTTAGGAAGTGGTGTATCATTATGGAGAGTGTTGTTTATGGTTCTTTGTTGGAATGTTGCACATATGTGAGCCCGTTTTTGTTTGTAAATTTGTATAATTGTGTTAATGAAAAAAAAAAAAAAAAAATGGCGGCGCAGGGGCGGATATGACGTCAAACGGGAACGGTGTATAGCGAATGGCTCTGACGCAAAATGGCCGACAAGACAACCGCCCTCCTCACTGTTTACATCAAGGAGCACCGAACATCTAGCTATACATATACTGTAGACGAAGAAGAAATAGAAGAAGACGATGAAGAAGTCATCGAAGAAGAAGACGACGACGGCGAAGAAGTCATCGAAGAAGAAGTGGACAATAATAGTTACTGTCACGTCAAAGGTATGTTCTAAAAATTATGAATTACCCACATCGAAATTGGTGTTGCCGCGACTCCTCTTAAAACTCATGATTGGGGGGTAGCTAATGTGTCTTTTGAGCTTATCTACCAAAATGAAATTTCTCAATAAAATTATACGCCAACAGTCTCTCTTACCTTTAACGGACTCCTCCTTACTGTAGTTATAGTTCCCATAAGCCATAAACGACTTGAACCGTAGTTTGCCATTATTCTTATAGATAGGCGCATGGACAAAAATTTGAAGTCATTTCCCCCCCCAAATTTTTGCTTGAATTCTACATGGCTCTCAGACACAATGATGTGCCTTGTGTTTAATTCAAATATTACAAATAGAAAGACAATTGTTGGGGGGATGTGCACTAATAATTGGCCCATTGACACAATGATAAAGCCCGTTACTTTTTCTTATCTGTCAACCCGAAGCTGTTGGCAATCTTACAAATAGTGACGTGTGCCCTTACAAAATGGTGACTAATTTTACAACGTTTTAAATAGCATGCAATATGAAACAAAAATAAAACTCAATTATTAAAATAATATGATCATTTTATGGGTAATATTGTCACATATAACCATATTTTCTGCAGAAAAAATTAAAAACTATTCAGAGAAATCCAAGAAACTATATCTATGCGATTTTCATACGCTTTCATAAGCTTGAGTAAAATTACAGTACATAAAAATAATTTGGTAAAGGAAATTAAAAAGGTCAATTGATAAAATTAACTTACCGATACAGTATTTGTGTCAAGGAACATTTCTTCTGCAAATTCTGAGAGGTGATCAGCAATAGTTGTAGGCAAATCGTGTTCGGCAACAAATTAGCAGGGTAAAATCTCCGCTTTCGTCACAGCAATCAATAAGTCCTTGGTTTTGTTTTGCGGTAAAAATTGTTCATTGATAAGGTTGTAGCTTTTCATTCTGCAGACTGCATCTTTATGACCTTTTGTCTCAAAGTGCTTTTTGAGATCCTAGAATCCTGATGCCGAAACTTTAATGTTCAATCCACACGGCACACAAAATGAATACTGTGGTCTAGGGCTGCAGCTATCGAATATTTTAATAATTGAGTAATCGACTGAAAATTTTATCGATTAATCGATTATTCGGATAAAACATATATTTTTTTTAGGTAAAGAGCAATTATACATATACATGAGAAAACAAGACATTTCGTCTAGTATTGAACCATTTTAAGTCGATCACTGTCTTGATTTTAGATGTACATTGTTGAAAAACAGCCAACAATTGCATCTCAGATGTGACTAGAAAAGAATTAAAAAAAAAAAAACATTAATTCACTGCTTTCACTCAAAAAACTTTTAGATCGTATAAAAACATATATATATTTCTTACCTAAAAATGCCATTACGCCTGATAACACACATCACTTAAAAGTTAGGTGTTTTTGCCCACGTGTTTCAATTGAATTTCCATTTGTGTCAAGCTATTTTTAAGTTCTAGTTAAGTTTTAAGTTAATCTAAACTGTCAGTCCTGATGGGATTTTGAGTTTTTGCAGTGTTCAAAATAAATGTATTGTAACATATCAGGTTATGGCGGGGATATTTGCATGCATTCCCGAATGCACCGTGCGACGTGAGGAGGTGAGGGAAGTTCGGGAGCGCGAGAAACATGCCTTCCTGTTGTTGTCGTCGCTCTGGCTGATGAGCGTGCGTTGGCTGAGGTAGACAGCAGTCATGTGTTGGTTGTTCCACTAGTTCCCAAAAAATAAATAATTGCAACCTAACGAAGCGGGTGACTATTTGTCAACGTTACAGTATGATACATGCTGTATTGGAGCACATTAGGGACCAGTGCTACTTGGTGTTGACTACCGAGCTAAAATTGACAGTTAGCATTATTAAGTTTTTATTTTACACCCTCATCACTCTACAGCGCTATGTTTTCACAGATTAAATAAAGCCTGTACGTAAGACACGTTAGCCACGCATCGACAGTGGTCAAAATTAATAGAAACCTAGCCCTCCGCAGGGCTAACGTTACGTGAGCGAGTGACAGTCATGTTAATCATATTAATTAGCACTGAGAGGTCTACTGCTTTAAGATGGTGGCTGTTTACTAACGCCGATGACTGTCATTTTGTATCTAGTTCAAAATACACGTGGAATCTATGAGACGATTCAGACGCTACCTGCTACCACCATAGCATGCTCTACGTGGCATCATGCGGGCTATTTTTTAGCAACTTCGGCGTAGTTTATAGCGGCTGTCGGCTGCAGTAGGATATTTTTTTTTATTGCTTCTTCCTCTACGCACGTGACATCAGCGCGTTGACCTGCATTAAAAAGTAGTCCGGGCAAAACGTGATGCTTAGAGCAAAATTAAATGATTCCTCGAGGTGAATAAAATTACTCGGATTAGTTTTCAAACTGAGTATTCGTTTAGCTCTACTAGAGATGTCCCAATCCGATATTTGGATCGGATCGAACGCCGATATGGGCAAAAAAAAAATACGCATCGGTATCGGATCGGCCGACACGGAAAAATTCAGATCCAAACTTCTGATCCATTTTTTAAAAAAATCCGGTCTGGGTTTTCCAGCGCACCGATTTACGTAATCAATTCCAGTTTTTGGTTCGTTTCCCTAAAATCCGGTCCGCATTTTACGGCACACCTTCAACACACTACATTACCGTCTCCCAATTTACCGAGAGACTTTATCGGTTAAAATGTCAGCTGTGTGGGATCATTTCACCTTAAAGCTGTAATGTGAAGTAAGGTTGGCCAACCATGTTTTTGAATAACATCAATGGCTAAACAGTTATAAGCATATTTTCATTATTTTTTTTAACGCAACCCTTCCAGATTCTTTGTTTAACCCATAGCAACGCCCTTGACAACGAAAATGCTTTTCTTCCGCAATCTTCGGAAATTACGTCACACAGGGAAGTGCGAGGGAAGTCCGCCATACAACAGTATTGTTTGTTGCATTGCTTCTCGGTAAGATGCCACGGCGGTGTGTGGCGATGTTTTGTTCTCACTCAAATGAAAAGTTGTATGAGTGGCCAAAGGATAGCAGTGCACGTAAATGGACATCTTTCGTTCGCACGAAGCGAATGAATTTCACGCCATCATCGATTAGTGTTCTCTGCTGCAAACACTTCGAAGATGCCTGCTTCCTCAACCGGTCTGGTTATGATCAAGGATTTGCCAAAAACTAAGTGGGATTTTTGGATAGATGACTGATGACTTTGTCAAAGCAGAGCTGCCAACTGTTGTGGAATGAACAGTATAAGCTAGCGACGTTAGCTGAAAGTTAACTCCTGGCAATCCCCGATCATAGTTGTTGTTGAGTTCGCTAGGTTAAGCGTGTTTAAATTGTGCGTCATCTACGATCTTGTCCGAAAGGGTTAATCCACTGTCAATCGGGAAAGGGGTGTGGATGTGCACATAAGCGGGTTGGCGTCGCGGTAATTCACGGTCACGTTGCAGTAGGAGACACACACCGCCGGTGAGTTTGTGCACATATATTTGTATTATGTATTTCCACTTTCATGCTTCAAGCATTGCATTGCATTTGTACGGTTTGGCGTTTCTTTCACGGTGATCGCTTGATAGCCTTCTAGTTTGTTTCGCGAGAGCCGCTGACAGGTGACAATTTAGCGTGTTGGCATTGAGTCAATCTCGCAGCGAATCAGCGAGCGCGCAGGTCACGCAGTGAATTATGGGAAATGTAGTCTCGGGACAACACTGAAGTGGTGCTTTGTAATCTGTTCGCTGGTATGAAAAAACTACATTTCCTCATTAGACGCCACTTCCTGCCGAGCTGTGTTCTTACTTTTCCATAAGAACTGCTCCATGTGTTAATAAAGAGACAAGGTTGTCAGCACGTCGTGTGTTCGATACATTTGTAAACAAAAAGCTCATAACAAGACACTATGCATGATCCGTTTAAGAGACGCTGGGACTGGAGAGCTGTGAGTAGTAGGAGGCGAGGGGGAAATTGTCGTGTTCTGCTGCTTATCAGAATTTGTTTTTGTTGCAGAGCCGGCTGTGGGGGCGTGCCAACATCGCACCTGCAGCTAATTCCTGCTCGTCAGCTATAGTATATAAACGCAGGCTATCCGGGAGAAGAACGCCGAGATATTTCTCTTGCTGGTCGCCATTAACACGTACTGCTTTCGAGTCGCGTTGTATTTGCCTTCTAGTTCGTCGGACGTCTTAGTTTTGTGATCCTCTACCTTGTGGAGGTATTGAGTGTGTTTTTGTTTGTCTTTTTGGCTCTCTGCCCTCCGCTCGGTTTTCGCGTGTTTGATCCCCGTCGACCTATTTGTCACGGACCCCTTTTGTTATTCCCTTTTTACCGCGTTCGCGTGTTTTGTTTTATTTGTGATTAATAAATCCCCGAACGCTTCCCTCTGTTGTCTGTTTTTGGGTTCAATCTTGTTCTCCGCATCTGCGGATCACAACAGAAATGAGCGAGAAGCAAAACTTCGTGGTCGAATGTGGTGGCAGTCCGCTATTATTTTGTTTTCTTATTGTAAAATAAAGTGAAGAAAGCCATCAACTACTCATCTCCTTCTTTCCCCCCAACGTTTTTATATAATTATTTTATATGCACGAGAGCTGCCGGATCTGCCAAAATGAACATGAAGTCTGATTATAATTTTTTTAACAATGTCATCAGATAGACAAAAATATAAAATTGTGTGCAAATGCCTGCATCTTCAAATCATGAAAATAATAACAGCCTATATCTTACCAATGTTGTAATCTCGATGGGTCTTGTATCCATTCCATGTCAGGTAGTCTAGGCACATTGTTTGCATCCTGATTAGCGTCTGGCTAATACATGTTAGGTCCAACATAAATTCCAAGCTCCTCTTCTTCCTCCAACTCTTCAAAAACTTGGATCTCCTCCCTTGCGCTCGATCTATCGCTTATATCACTGTTTGAATCATTGGTTGAAGGGCTTTGTATGGCGGCCGTTTGTATGGAGCTGCCATTGCGGTTCCCGGTGTGACGTATCACTTCCGGGTTCGTCCCCTTTCAGGCTCGAACTTCGGAAACGCGATTATTTTGTCAAATATACAACATATAAATTATTTTTTCATGCTATATTTGTTGAACAGTGTTTAATTACTTTACTTGTGACCCTATTTGGCATGTGAAGAAATTACTTCACATTACTGCTTTAATGCAGTACAAAGACGAAGAGGCAGAGTGCAACATATGCCACAATAAAGTCAAGCGTGGTGGTAAAGCTGTAAGAAGTTTTAATACAACTAACCTAATAAAGCATTTAGCGAAATACCACCACAAAGCATATGAGGAGTATGTTAAGAAAACCGAAGACAAAAAGGAAGGTCCTACGCAACTAACACTGGCAGAAACTTTTGCTATGCGTGACAAACTGGCACTCGACAGTCCCAATGCCCAGGGAATAACAAGAGTCATTGCCGAAGAATTCATTCTGGATGACGAGCCATTATTTCTCGTGAGTAAAGACGCACCATCCAACAATTAGAACCACGGTACAACATGCCCAGCCGTCATTAGATCCTTGAGCGATTCGGCCTTGGAATATTCGAGAACGATTCACAAACCTCCAAATTCCGATTATTGAAATATGTCAAGTAAAGCGGAACTAATGGTAAATGGTGTTATACTTATATAGCGCTTTTCCACCTTTCAAGGCGCTCAAAGCGCTTTACACTATCTCACTATTCACCTACTG
The DNA here is from genome assembly GCF_030265065.1 of Corythoichthys intestinalis. Lineage (NCBI taxonomy): Eukaryota > Metazoa > Chordata > Actinopteri > Syngnathiformes > Syngnathidae > Corythoichthys > Corythoichthys intestinalis. The sequence goes on along the minus strand of NC_080409.1, from coordinate 3,379,003 downwards.
GTGACGCAGCACCAGGAGCAACATGGGGTTCAGTATCTTGCTCAAGGATACTTAGGCAAGTTCATCAGGGCGAAGAATCGAACCCACAACCTCTGGGTTGGGGGACAACTACTCTACCACTGAGCCACGCCACCCCCAACTAATACACAGTGCGGTCTTCGGGAGCGCAATGAGAAACGGACCGCATTGCGTCCCGAGAGTAAACATCATGCTTGTCATAGACCCGGTTAATGCCAATGCTCAACTCACGGCTTTAGCTCAACTCATGCCGCTAGATAAAAAACACAACAATACCTGACTGCTGCTGACAGCCGCTACAAACTACGTCAACATCGTTTTACTGTAGATAATAGATATCATATGTATATAGAACTAGATGCAAGATGACAGACTCGACGGCGTTAGCAACATTGAAGTATTGAAAACTAGATGCGTTAGTAAACAGCCACCGTTTTAAAGCAGCAGACTTCCCTAGTAGGCTGTCGTAGTGAACCTTCCAAGCGAACCTAATTAACTTTTTATCCAAAATACTCCTAAATTGGCAAAATCTTGACTTGAATCTATCTTCAAAACAGTTTTAAAACTTTCACATGTCGAAAGTAGACAGAAGGGAAATTAAGGAATAACGGGAGTAATTTTAACAGCTTTAACAGTTGATTTGCAAAATTAAATTAATTGAATGTAGTCTAAAGCTGCTGATACAAAATGGGGACTTGAGTATTTTATTTACTGTTTTAAAATGTCAACTTCATACTGAAAGAGTCGTTTATTTAAACCTGAGAGGCTTTTTATACATTTTTGTAACTAATGCACAAAACATTAAAAGCATCTAATAGCATGGGGGGTTTGTGGGATTTTCCACTGAGGTTGTTTGTGTGTTTTGTTTTTTTAAGACCGTTTACAATATTATTTGCACGTTTTACTGACTGATTATGCCATTTCTGTTTGTTATTTATGATGTTTTGTGTTTGTCACTGAATAAACAGGTGAGTTTCTTGTTACCAACAGTTGTGTGTTATTCAAACTCACCTAATTCAGCTGGCTAGTTGTTATCAAGAGTACTAAAACCCTTTTCAACATGAGTGTGACAACTAAGTAAGGAAGCTAAATAACTTTAAACTTTAATACATGCTCAGATAGGCCGGTATCAGTATCAGCCCGTATCGGTATCGGATCGGAAGTGCAAAACAATATCGGTATCGGATCGGAAGTGCAAAAACCTGGCTCGGGACATCCCTAAGCTCTACTGTGGTCCTTTCGAAGACGCTTTTACCCATCCAGCGTATTCATTCGTTAGTGTCTCCCATTCTGGTAGATGGCATCTGTAGGCAACAGTTTTTCTTTTCTTACGAGCTGGCTCATCTATATTTTTATCACGTTTGTATCAACTTTGTCAACTGCGAGTCACGAAATGGTGGCGCACATGCAAGTGCAGTCACGTGATCGGAAGAAGCAGACGCTAAGCTCATTGCGCAATTGTCGCGAGCAAACGGCTACAGACTAATTTGGTGCATTGTCTCGTTGCCGAAACAATGACAAAATCAGAACAGAGAAAAATAACGTAATGCACGAAAAACGTGCAGATTTTGAATGTATGCCGTACACATTTAAAAATCAGTGCTCACTTGTACACATTATGCTGAAACTGTACAACTTGACAGGTATGCTTCTTGTGATCCAAATATGTATGATTTTTAGTGGATACTGAATGTTTTAAGTCAAGATACACGATAATATCAGTTACCGATAATTATCGGCCGATAATGGCAATTATGACGTCACACAGATAATCCGGATTAAAAGAAAAAAAAAAAATCAGTCCATATTTCAATCCAATAATTATATACTTGATTTAGCCTCTAAATGTACGCATTCCACACAGTTTTGTCCAATTCTGCACCGTCGCCTCAACCCCTCCTCGCTCTTAAGCCCCTGTCGCATGAGTACTTTTTGAAAACGATGAGGCTGCAACGAAAGAAACCCAATGAGCACGCCATAATGGTGGCTATGAGTGGCAGGGACATTCCTGTTTTCTGCTTAATAATACCCATATTTTAAGTTAAAACAAATCTAAATAACATTTAAATATAGGAGATACATATGGTAAGACCATTTCAGTGCATTTTATACTGTCTAAATGAACTATAGCAGTCAGGAAAACAGAATGTATTTCAGAAGCCGATCTACAGGTTAGCCTGGCGCAATATGCAATAAGTCAATTTATCGCACGGTAGGTAAAAATGACGGGCGGTAATTTTTCCAGTTGCGATATATCGCTGAATGTGTGTAGACATTGTGCGTGCATGTGCTGTGTGTATTCGGCATGCGTGCATGTTGATTGCATATGAGACTCCAGTTCCTTTCACAGATGTTAGTTGGTCATCAACATGCCGTAGAATTAAAGTTCAGACATACAAAATAAGGAAAAACAATCTATGTTAAACATTGTAAAATGTTAGCATTGCTAAATTGAGGCTAATAGAAAAAAGACAATGTACTAACTAGAGCTGTCCCGACTAGTCGACGTAAATGCGTCGACGGGCAAAACATGCCGTCGACGGGTAATGACAGGTTAAAAAAAAATTACATGCGGATAAAGTTTAGAATGGCGGGCGCTTGCGATGCAAGCGGTTGTTAGTAACACCCCCAAGGGGGCCGCTGTTATTTCAATGTGACCGACATTGTCAGATTGAGCAAAGAGGAAGAAAGTGGGTGAGCGAGAGGGAGCGAGAGAGAGAGAGTGAGATCGGTGAGTTGGGAAAGTGCGCGGGTAGCGCGGAGTTCAGTGGCTGCAGCCCCTACGTTTTTGTTTTGGTCAATAAAAGTATCCATAAAGAGCCATCCGACGCCTCTCGGTGTTTTTATGCACGCCGCCGCCTTCCTGAGGAGGAAGTGGGCCGAACCGAGGACAACGAGCCAAGTTAATCGCCGGTTCACTCCTCACTATGGCGAGGAGTTGAAAACACCGCCAATTACAAAAAAGGGCAGATTTGGTGACACATAAAAGTGGCATAAAGCCAAAAAAGCGGACCAGAATAGCCAGAGCCTGGAATAATTTCAAGGAAAATATGGAGGGTGCCACTGTGTGTACTCTTTGCTAAGATGAGCTCGCATACCACGGTAGCACATCGGCTATAAACGAACACTTGAAGCGCCGTCACCCAAGTATAATTTTCGAAGACAACAAGAAACAACAAGCTAGCGGATTGTAAGTCCATACAACTTTCTAACGATTTTGAAAATGGAAGTTGCCTTTATGTGCGTCGTATCAACCCGCATTTTTATTTAATAAAATAATTAATATGTATATACTATAATTCTATAATATTTAAAAAAAATTATTATAGAGCTGTCCCGACTAGTCGACGTTGTCGACGTCATCGATGACGTCGACGTTGTCGACGTCATCGATGACGTAAATGCGTCAATGGGCAAAACATACCGTCGACGGGTAATGACGGGTTAAGAAAAAAAATACATGCGGATAAAGTTTAGAATGGCGGGCGCTCGCGATACAAGCGGTTGTTACTGGCATCCCCAAGGGGGCCGCTGGTATTTCAATGTGACCGGAGTTGTCAGATTGAGCAAAGAGGAAGAAAGTGGGCGAGCGAGCGAGAGAGAGGGAGCGATATCGGCGAGTTGGAAAAGTGCGCGGGTAGTGCCGAGTTGGGTGGCTTCATCCCCCGCGTTTTTGTTTTGGTCAATAAAAGTATCCTTAAAGAGCCATCTGACACATCTTGGTGTTTTTATGCACGCCGCCACATTCCCGAGGAGGAAATCGGACGAACCCAGACGAACTGACGACAACGAGCCAAGTGAATCGCCGGTGAGGAGTTGAAAACACCGCCAATTTCCAAAAAGGGCAGAGATGGTAACACGTGAAAGCGGCATAAAGCCGAAAAAGCGGACCAGAATAGCCAGAGCCCGGAATTATTTCAAGGAAAATTGGGAGGGTGCCACTGTGTGTACTCTTTGCTAAGCTGAGCTCGCATACCACGGTAGCACATCGGCTATAAACGAACACTTGAAGCGCCGTCACCCAAGTATAATTTTCGAAGACAACAAGAAACAACAAGCTAACGGATTGTAAGTCCATACAACTGTCTAACGATTTTTTAAATGGAAGTTGCCTTTATGTGCGTCGTATCAACTCGCATTTTTATTTAATAAAATAATTAATATAATTATATATATATATTTTTAAAATTATTGTTAAATTTATTCGGATCATGGAAGCTCCCACTTAGGGAAAATTATATACATATATCCTGTATATACATAATATAATAGAAAATATATACGGAAACACCACTGGTCTGCTTACTGTAATCCATGACTGCACTAATGTTAGTTATTTAATATTATAAAGTTTTACATATAGTAGTATACTATCAAATTAATACTATATACTTAATTTTTGTTACTGTGGGTATGTGTGCCTTTCATGCAAAATAATTGTGGTAATATTTCAGTGTGCCCTCTGTGTTATCTTCAGGTTAAAACAAACAAAAGTTGAACAGTTTTTCCCCTCCCCAAAAAATGCGGAATGCACATCGGAAAGAGCATCTGAACTCACACAAAGTATTGTGAAAATGATTGTCCGGGACATTGCAATTCATTTTAACATTTAGAACAATATAGACAATGACATATCGCAAAAAGAGTAAGAATTGTTTTGACTTCTGTTAAAAAGGTGAAGTCACAGTGTTTCCGTTTACATTTTTTTGCACCAGTTAATGCCAACAGCATTTGACCTCATTGTTTGTGATTTATTATTGATATTTATATTATTTATTTACACGTTAATAAAGAATTCAGGTGTTCCAAAATGTTTTTTGTGAATTAATAATCTTTAACAAAAATTTCATTATCAAGTTTGTAAAAAAAAATATATATATATATATTAGATTAGTCGACTAATCGTAAAAATAGTCGGCTGATTAATCAGGAGGAAATTAGTCCTTTGGGACAGCCCTAAATTATTATAAAATTTATTAGGATCATGGAAGCTCCCACTTGGGGAAAATATATACATGCATCCTGTATATACATAATGTAATAAAAATATATATGGAAACAGCACTGGCCTGCTTACTGTAATCCATGACTGCACTAATGTTAGTTACTTTATATTATACAGTATCATTGTGTATATACATATAGTAGTAGGGTTGTTCCGATCATGTTTTTTTGCTCCTGATCCGATCCCGATCGTTTTAGTTTGAGTATCTGCCGATCCCGATATTTCCCGATCCGATCGCTTTTATTATTTGCTCCCGATTCAATTCCAATCATTCCCGATAATTTTTCCCGATCATATACATTTTGGCAATGCATTCAGAAAAAATGAATAAAACTTGGACGAATATATACATTCAACATACAGTACATAAGTACTGTATTTGTTTATTATGACAATAAATCCTCAAGATGGCATTTACATTATTAACATTCTTTCTGTGAGAGGGATCCACGGATAGAAAGACTTGTAATTCTTAAAGGATAAATGTGACTTTGTATATTGTGACTAAATATTGCCATCTAGTGTATTTGTTGAGCTTTCAGTAAATGATACTGCAGCCATTTAACTTCTGGCCAAATGCATGATGGGAAGTGCAACCATTACTGTGCGTAGGGACACCAATTGATATATCTTCTCTGCGTTGGGAAAGAACATAGTGTGTTAAGATAATGATCAACCACTACCTTTCTTCCCCACATTGCATCCCACGTTATTTTTAATTGCTGAGAGAGGTTTTGTAAGGCTTTAGCCACATAAAAAATGGCTCCAAAGGCTGTCAAAATTCTCTCTACTCATTATACGCTCCCTTTTAGCGCTATTTATAGGTAAAACGGCGTCTTTATAGATTGAACGCGACAATGCGTGAGTGGGTCGTGCAGCGCATGCGTTAATTATTTAATGTGATTAATTTAAAAAAAAAAAATGAATTACCGCCGTTAAAGCAATAAATTTGATAGCCCTACTTTAAGCCAAAACATTAAATACAATTAGAAAACGATTTAAATTAAAAAAAATTAAAAAAGGCATGTCCGATATTTTTTTGCCGATTCCGATACTTTGAAAATGACGTGACCGATGCCGATCGATCGGGACATCTTTATATAGTAGTATACTATAAAATTAATACTATATATTTAATTTTTGTTTCTGTGAGTATGTGTGCCTCTCATTCAAAATAGTTGTGTTAATATTTCAGTATGCCCTCTACTTTATCTATTTTCAGGTTAAAACAAATAAAAGTTGAACAGTTTTTCCCCTCCCCCAAAAATGCGGAATGCACACCAGAAAAAGCATCTGAACTCACACAAAGTATTCTGAAAATGGTTGTCCGGGACATTGCAATTCATTTTAACATTTAGAACAAGGTGACGTCTCAGTGTTTCTGTTTACATTTTTTTTGCACTAGTTAATGCCAGCATCATTTGACCTCTTTGTTTGTGATTTGTTATTGATTTATTATTATTTTTATTATTATTTATATTGATTTATGTTATTTATTTATATGTTAATAAAGAATTTAAGTGTTCCAAAATGTTTTTTTGTGAATTAATAGGCTTCAACAAAAGTTTCATATTAAAGTAGTAAAAAAAAAAATATATATTAGATTAGTCGACTAATCGTAAAAATAGTCGGCTGACTAATCGGGAGGAAATTACTCGTTTGGGACAGCCCTTGTACTAACCACTTTAGCCTGCTATAAAACATTGGCAGTCTTCTCCAAAATGCAAAATAGAGGTTAAAAGGTGACACTTCAAGCAAAAAAATCTCTGGCTTACAGCACATGCAGTTGATAAGAAAAAAATCTATTACTGACACCACATGCATGACGAAAAAAGAAATGCAATTTTTTTTTTTTTTTTTTTTTTTTTTACGGGGTGCAAACCTTACAGGTCGCGAATGTACTCCCGGTGAAAATGTCAAACTAAAAGCATGCCATGTTCAACATTTAAACTAAGATTTCTGGAGTTACTCATATACTTAAGTTTCTACTCTAAGAATAGCTTTAAAATGACAATGATTATGAAAAATCTGATTGGCAATGAATAATTTGGCTTCAGATTTGCTAGCGTGCACTTTGCAGGACAAGATGACAGTCATTTTTATCAAATAAACACTTTTGATGGGATCTAAGGCTACGTTCATACTACAGGTCTTAATGCATGAATCCGATTTTTTCGTGTTTTTCCGACTCGAGTGAGGCATTAACTTGACGGTCTGAACGTGACAAGTCGCATAGAACTGGACCATTTCAAATCCGATCTGGGTCACTTTCGTATGTGGTTCAAATCCGATCTGGGCCATATTTTTCCAGACTGTTGTGGCGGTCTGTACTGTCCACTCTCCCAAATCGGATTTCATGCAGCAATCAAATAGCGAGAGAGACGCTTACCGTAGCGGTGCCGCTGTGCGTTATTAGCGCCTAGCTTGCAGTGAAGACTGCTTTTGGGGAAGGGCTGGGCTTGACAACAGTCATAAAAAATAAAAATGGGTTGAGGATAAACCTGAGAATGCTCAGTTTTCTCTTTGCTCCAAGTGAGCAATATTTCAACATTGCCTACACGGCCGAGAGTCGGGGCAAACTGCGTATATGTGTGTGTGACATGCAGGGACAGTGCGTGCATGCTATCGATCCATATAAACTTTTAATATAAGCCTAAACGGGGATTATTTATGTCTGTTATTTGTGTCCTCCTTTTGAAAAGCAAAATATGATATCCCTGGAATGACAGATGACGTGTGTCATTTGTTTTGATGCTTCTGCGCATGTGGGTCTTCATGCTCAGCGCGTGTCAGACTCCGAATTAGTGCGCATGCGTAATACTTGAACGGTCTCAATGCACAAAGTCAGTCTGAACGGGCACGCCAAAAAACCGGATATGACAAAAAATCGGATTCGTGCATTAAGACCTGTAGTATGAACGTAGCCTAATTAGCAGAGAACGAAAATGGCATTGGGTTTCTCACCTATTTCATGATTTGCACTTGGCTAGTTTTCAAATGACTCGTTATACTTGGGGTGTGTGTGTGTTTTTTTGTTGTTGTAATATTTATTGTTTTTAATTTAGTTTGTGTTAAGAATAACAATTTATTGCATTTCAGTGGGTGAATTATTAGGATGTATTGTCACTACATTAGTTGCGCCTACTAAAATTTGTCATCGTGACAAGCCTGTTTACAGGCATATGCCTAGCCAAGATGGCTAGGAGTTGCACTATATGGCAACATCATAGTAACTTCATATTTCATATACAGTGGTACTTCTACATATTATCGCTTCGATTCGACATCCGGCGTAAAATTTGACTCGCCGTTTGTTTCTACATCCGACGACAGGGGAGGATTGATGGTCGTCACATATGGTTAAAATGGAAAGGACACTTTTGTGTATATTGACTCTATACGAGTCTAATCAAATGATGTGCAGTAGACGTGCTGTGGTCCACATCAACGCGGACAGCAAGGTTGCTGAAGGCTACAAAATCCGAGCAGTTATTGAACGCGACACGAGCAATACTAAACTCACCTGGACACGACTGCAACTTTTTATCTAATCCTTTCTTACTACTGCAACTCGGCCCGTCGAATTAAAAAAAAACAAAAACAATATTGGATAATTTCTTGCGGCACACCTGACGATCTCTCACGGCACACTAGTGTGCTGTGGCACATTGGTTGAAAAACACTGGTATATGTCATTCATCACTGTAGCACAAAAAAGTTAGCCTAAACTCTGACAAAATTTACTGTATTGTCTGATAAATATACGTGTGGTTTAACTAGAGTACCATTCTATACTAGGCCGTTGTGTACTGATCTTTTCATAAATATGAATGGAATTTTGTGCGTTCTTGTGTGTGTGTTCATTCTCTATGAACTCTGAAACGGCTGGGTGGATTTTGATAGAATTTTACATAGCTGTACAGGTAGTCCCCGGGTTATGAATGAGTTCCGTTCCTATGCTGGTGACTTAACCTGAATTTTTGCAAAAGTCTGAATTAACGCTTTAAAAAAATAACTATCCAAAAAGTCCAAAAGTATTTTGTTGAATGATGAAGGATACACTGCCCTCTGGTGGCAGCGTTGGGTGTGGCTTGACTGTCACCTTGGCTTCTATGACTGAGTAGGAGACTCGTGTGACATTGATATAGGACAGTTGCCCTCTCATTTGGCCAACATAAGGCTGTAAGTTTTTTCAGCTAATATATGTTTGGGTTAGAGCTGGGCGATATGGCCTTAAGTACGTATCACGATAAATTGAGCAGATTTACCTCGATAACGATAAATTCGCCAAAGCGGACTGTTATATAGTTTGAAAATTTGAATCAATGCATGGAATACAAATTAACAGTTTCTCGTTAAATTTATTTAACCAGGTTTCAATTTAACAATTGCACATGCAGTCTAAACATTAAGTATTTAAACAAATCTGGTAAACAACAAGAATTCTAGTGTGAACATTTATAACAGCTTATATGACGACTGTGCAAACATGTGATTCTAACACAAATGACTTGCAGCTTTAACAGTACACTCCAGACAACTTATTGGTAGTGGCTGCTGTGACATAATTATTCAACACAAGTGTTTACGTCAAGGTTTTAGGTTTTTTTTTTTCCCGAAACAGTTTTTAATACATGCACCCCCCACACAGACACAACCAGATTAAAGCTGTATTGCTCTGATGCCAATGAAACATTTAAGGTTTTATGATGGCAGAATAAAGCAAACACATACAGAAAAATAGCTGTGGCCATTAAACTGTCATATTATATATAGGCTTCACTGTTGGATTATACTTTATGCTGAGTGCTTTACCATCATGAAAGCTTTCAGAGAAATCACACAGAGATGCCAAATAACGCAACATAATGATTGCTACATGAAGTCCGTGCACAGTCCACTCATTAATTTCAGCCGTTTCGACAAGGTTAGAGCCGCTATCCGACTCCATCACGTTCATTTGTAGCCGCTGTTAGCCGCTAGCGTTAGCCTGTGGTTTGGCTACCAGAAGAAAGCATCCTCTCCTGAAATCGTGAGAACCAGGGAGGACAGCGGGTGAAAGCCCGTCTGGAACCTGCCAAGAGTTTACTTAATATCGGGTGAAAGTTTGGCGAAGCTAACTTAAGCCCGACTCCATCCCGTTTACTTGTAGTGTTAGCCGCTAGCGTTAGCCTACCGGGCTTCTGTTTGTTTGGCTTCCTGAAAACCAGGTGACTCCATACGTAAGCACACTGTCTGCTTTCTTAAAGGGGAATGAACATAGCTGAACAACACAGAGTCAAAGCGGGATGAAAAGGCTATACTTTCTTGTTTTATTAAATTACCAAATTTACCGACATGGTCAAAATTACGTCGGTCATCGTGAAGAATTTTGGTGACGGTAAATTTTCGGTTTACCGCCCTGCTCTAGTTTGTGGAGTTATGTGTGAGCACTTTGCTATGAAAATTGTAAATACTTAAGCATTCATAGCATTTAAGCTAGCAAACTTTTGCTAGGCGAATTAGGCTAATTAATTCTACAGAATATACATATTGATCAGACGTGATGGACATTTGAACATCAATTGTTTTGTGCCAGGTATTTTATTGTTAAAATGTGTGTCGTTTTGAACATAAGTGTACATATGTGTGCTACAGCTTTACAGATTGCCAAAAGTGAAGGAAGTAAAAGGCTTAAAAAACCACAATTGCCTCGGTTGCTGTCTGTCAAGCTGAACAGCTTCACGTTTAGTGAAGTTAATAAAGTTAGAAATAAGGTACTTTGTGATTCAATAAGGTAATGTTTACGCAGTTTTAAAAAAAAACAACAAAAAAACGACGAGAGACTATGGCGGACTTGACGCTGGTGTTGTAAAGTTGAAATCGCGTAAGTCGAGTCTGCGGTAACCTGGGGACTATCGGGACTTTGTTTCTGGGAGTTTTCTTAGATGGTTTTGATCTCTGTAAGCCTCCATTTAGTGCCGAAAATCAATTTAAAACTCCAAAAATTAGCAAAGAAAACCCATTATTGTGGAGGCAACAGCGCCGTCTTTTGAGTAAAAGACGCGTCTCTTGCAATGTTGCATTTGGCTAACCCTGGGCGATATAACGATAACTATAGTCATATAATTTATTTTAACATATAATTGTCAACATAAATAATAAAAACATTCAATAAAAGTCCAGAGATTTAAACTGTGATTTCACCACCTAAACACCTGGGGAGCTGATGCGCCATGAACGCTAGCTCTGAGAGGGTATTGAGTCCTGGCCTGTAACCTTTAAAGCAATGGCTGTCTTGCTTGTGTATTTGTAACATTTTTGAAACTTTTTTCTAATCAAATTACTTGAGTTAATGGATTAATCGGTGCAGCACTAAATACAACAGTTTATTGTCATTCTGTCATAAAACATATTAAATAGGCTATCATAAAAAATTGTTTCACCACAATAGAGCTGCAGCTATCTCAGTATTTTAGTAATCGAGTATTCGGAAAATTACATCGATTAATCGAGTAATCGTATAAAACATTTTTTTTAAGGTAAGGAGAAATTATAAATATACCAGAGAAAACAAGACATTTCACCTAAAATTGCACCATTTTAGACAATCAGTGTCTTTATTTTAAATGTTAATTCTCGAAAACAGCCAACAATTGCATCTCTGATGTGACTAGAAAAATAAAACAACAAATTCACTGCTTTCACTCCCAAAACTTCAGATCTATTAAAAAAAAAAAAAAAAAAAAATCTTTTGTTTCTCCCACGTTTCAATTGAATTGACAAGCTATTTTTAGGTTCTAGTTAGGTTTAAAGTTTAAATTGTAAGTCCCGATAGGATTTTGAGTTTTTGCAATGTTCAAAATAAATTTATGATACCTGCTGTATTGGAGAACATTCGGCACCGGCGCTACTTGGTGTTTTATCCATCAATGCGAGCTAAAATTGACAGTTGGCTTTATTATGTTATTATTTTACACCCTTATCACTCTACAGCGCTGTGTTTTTACAGATTAAATAAAGCCTGTATGAAAGACACGTTAGCCACGCATCGACAGTCGTCATAATTAGTAGAAACCTAGCCCTCCGCAGGGCCAACTTACGTTAGCAAGTAAGCCTGAACGATATATCGTTTAAACTAGTGATGCACGATAATGCATTTTTCAGCCGATACCGATAACCGATAATTTCCTCCTCGTTCCAACCGATAACCGATAATGTCAAGCCGATAATTCTATTAAAAGATTTATGTAAAATATTAAAGTATACACAAAAGAAAATATTACTGTGCAAAAAATATAATTTATTGCTCTTTTTTTCAACATAAAATATGAACAAGTATTCAATTCTAACATCTAAATAATGACAGATTGTCTGACATTGTGTAATGGTAAACTTTTGGCAACAATTACTTACAGAGTAAATACCTAAATTGCACAAAAATTCCTTTAAAAGTAAGCCATTCCTTACATATATAGCATTAATACACTGCAAAACACACCTCCTTAAAACTAGTCAGTTTTAAGTGTAAATCTATTGGAAATAAGTGAAATTATCTGCCAGCGCTTCAAGTGTATTTCTCTCAGATTTCTTAGAAGAAAAATAGCTAGCTGAAAATAATCTTAACAGCCTTATTTTAAGCAATACATTATTATACTTAATCCTAAAAAAAAAAAAAAAAAAAAAAAAACTTGGAAGAAGCAAAGATTTTGAGTAATATTTGTGGCTACAGAATATTATTGTTATTTCATTACAACAGGAATGTGCATATTTAAATTGATAAGTGTTAATAAGTGCCAATAAGTTTTGATTATCTACTGTGACTGTAATTGAGCAGACAAATAAGTTAAATTAATTTGGAAAGTGATTGCCAATGTTATATGCTTTGTTGCACACTGTGAAAATGATTAACTCAAAAGAGCGAGATGTCATGTACCCATTCTGCAGCGCTTTGTTTACTTTTGCGGCACTCACGACATTTGCTTTACAGCAGCTAAACTGATACACGGCAGTACGATTTGGATGGAGTTGGAGCTCGCATCTCCGTGCGCGTTGTTTTGTGCCTGAGTTTTGTTAAGCCGAAAATAAAGGTAGCGTTACAAAGTCATCTGACCGCTCGTCATTTTACATACTGAATGCATTATTGACTGGCTGACTTCGTTTTCTCCATGTTTAAATTATCATTTAACCACTGCCGTCATGATAAGCTTGCTTCTTGGACATCACTTTTCCAATTGTCTGTGGTGAAAATGTGTTTGGCATGTTGGCATGAATGGTGGTCGTATAAACGGCATTATTTTTTTATCCAGGGCTTTGGCTCTCGGGTCATTTCGGTAAAAAAAAAAAAAATCGTGTCTCGTCTGGGCGGCGGCTACGTTCGTACCAGATAATCCGCCCGCACTGGCCAGTTCGCCGCGGCATATTCGGGGCCTGGCTCTGCTCGCACGCCGTGGGGAACGCTCGAGAAACCGGGGTGTTCGCCGGAGGTCCTGAAGCCGGGGAACCGGGCTCTGCCCGCCGCGCCTTTGGAGCTCCGTCGGAAGACGGCTACTTGCAGACTATCGGTCTCCAGTCGTGCCGGTGTTTAGCCTTAGATTTGAGTTTACCACCCGCCTTGGGCTGCTTTCCCAAAAAACCCGACTCTGTAATATCACGAGCCCCGTAGTTTAGCTTCTGTTTACAATAGCTTTAGCATTCCCGCTAGCAACAGCCTCGTATTCGTTCCAAAAATCTTTGTGATGCAGTTTTAAATGAATGCTGGGTTAGTAGTTTTGAATGAGGACGCTTTCTTTCGGCTTCTTGTAACTTCTGCGGTACATGTTTCGCAGATGGCGAGAGCGTCGTTTTTTTTAGTAACAGCCGCCATAATATTCAACTATTTCTTGTCGTGTAACTCCGCCTTCTCAACCCCTCCTCCCTCAGGGGCTTCAGAGAGGGGAGGGGTTGAGGAGGCGGCGTGCTGAATTCTTCGGTTGTGCCCATTTGGAGGCTAAATCAAGTGTATAATAATTGGATTGCATTATCGGTTGAATTTTTTTATTATCTGGATTATCTGTGTGACGTCATAATTGCCATTATCGGCCGATAATTATCGGAGACGGATATTATCGTGTATCTTTAGTTTAAACATCGCCATCGCGATGTGCGCATGCGCGATAGTGCCATCGCAAGGACGCGCGATAGTTGTTGTTTTTTTTTTTCCCCAATCCGCAAACCTTTGATCTGCTTCATTCACTCGCAAAGCCTCTCTCACCCCCTTTCCCAGCGCTCAGTCACTGCGGCACTTGCTTATTAAAGTTAACGATGGCTTTGATCTGGTCAAAGAAGCCGGGCAGCAATCTGTCAATCATCGTTTAACTTGTTAAACAGTTTCTGCAAAGAAGCGCGGGCTGAAATGAATGTGTGTCTTTGTGGGGGAAAATTGGGGAGACGTTCGAGACATATAAAATAAACGCCAGAAGTGATTATGAGGAGTTTGTAATTTCTACATGTCACTCCAAAAGTCACAGCCATGTTAGGTAAACAGAAGCATTTAATAAAGCCAAGCATTTTTCGACTACAGTACTTTATTCTTGTTTAAAAATGATTCAGTGGGACAGTTATGTTTAAAACTGATCATAATTATTACATTTGAAGTGCTTAAAAAGCGTTTATTAATATATATATATATATTTATATATATATTATTAGGGGTGTAACTGTACACAAAAATCTCGGTTCGGTACGTACCTCGGTTTTGAGGTCACGGTTTGGTTCATTTTCGGTACAGTAAGAAAACAGAATGCAAAATATAAATGTGCTAGTTGTTTATTACACACATTTGTGCTTTCAACAATAGGAACATTAGCCTATACCAGTGCTTCTCAATTATTTTCTGTCACGCCCCCCCAAGGAAGACGTAAATGTTTCGCGCCCCCCCAAACTCTCTGCCGCCACTGTAAATAGTATCATTTGTCTATAAAATTACTATTATAAATACGCATCTGCCTAACATTGTGTCCTTTTTTTCTAATAAAGAAAAAAAGTAACATAGATCAACTTATAATAAAGTATAACTTTATTATAAACATTGTTTTGTTTGTAACAGAGAAGACTTGATGTGCATCAATTTGCCTGCATAAAAAAAAAAAAATTCACATCCAAACTAAAAAATACACTCAAGGTACATTTTTGACCATTTGATACAGAAAAAAAAAATGTAATAAAATCAGTAAATAATACCAAATTAAAATTGATGAGAAACATTCACTCATGAGGACAATGTGCCAAAAATTTTGACCGAAAAAACAAATCTGAATAAAAGGGGGGGGGGGAGTGTCCTTGGACAGGACAGTTTTTATTTTTGCTGCTCACAGTATTTACCTCCTTTGCAATGATGTGGAGTTATTTTTCAATTAGCATGCTAACAATGCTCACTGGCTTACTGATATAACACTGACAAAGCAGGACGATTGTTGGCAATATACGGCACGTTTTTACTGAAAAAATCAAGCGGCTTAACAATGATTGATTTGGCTTCTTGCTGTCTGCTATAATAATTTTTAGACACAGTAAACAGTGGTCTTTCATCATCACCCACTTTATTAAAAGTCAAAGCTAAAAGGCAAACGGCACGAAAAAAGCGCATTCACGGCGGCCGAGGTAGAACCGTAGGTGAGGGCAGTCGTCGTGACGATCCCAAGCCGAAAATGGCACTTCTCGGGCGGCAACGTGAGAACCGGACAAGACAGTGGGTCGCTGCGTGAGTGAGTCCGGTCGGAAAACGGCTTTCGAAAACGGCGGTGGCACACTGCTCTTCATATCTGTTGTCTGTGTGTGCTGAGTGCTCTTCCTTAGTTCAAAAATACTGCGCGCACTCTGAAAATGAGAGCGCCACTGCCACCTACTGAGTGGATGTGCAAGTACACTTTATTCCAGTACGGCAAAAAAAAAAAAAAAAAAACACCCACATAAAACATGTTCCCCGAGGTCACATGCGCCCCCCCTGGCATTGCTCTGCGCCCCCCCAGGGGGGCGCGCCCCACTATTTGAGAAGTACTGGCCTATACAAAGCTAGAATTCTGCTCAAAAAATAGAAAATACAATATTCTAAAATGTAGATCGTTTTAAAAACAAAATAAAAATAACTTTGGCTAAGACTTTTTCTTGAAAATAAATATCTGATGTGCAAAATTGAACAGTTGCAACACTGAAGTGAAGAGTTGTTCCATGTATATTCTTTTTTAATTTGAATTCCCCACCCAGAGGGCCAACCATCTTCCATGTTAACATTTAACCGTTACCCATGCTGCTCACTGCACTTCTCAGTGGTGCTATGGCCCTGGCCGTTTAATTGTTATCTTTTTTGAGACTGTCAGTCATCTGATCGCCGCGTCCGCCAGCTGGCTGCCTCCCCTCCCAACGTGGCATACTCTGATTGATGCCGGACGGGCTGACGACGTCACCGCCGCTGACGGACCACCCGAACTAGCCGCTGTCTGACATGTATCCATTATGCAGCGCTTTGTTTACATTTGCGGCAATAACAACACTTGCTTTACGGCAGCTACTCCGATACTCGGTAATACGGCTCTGGGTAATACTATTAGGCCGTTGTTTGAGCTTGCATACCCGCATGTGTGTTGTATTGTGCCTGAGTCTTGTTAACCAAATAAAGGCAGCGTTAACAAAAGTCATCTGACCGCTCGTCATTTTACAGTCAACACTCAGAGTTCGCAACTTCGCATTTGACAGCATATTTGCCGCGTACCTCCTTGCCAGCTGTTTGCTCGCTATTCATTCACCTGTGCATTTGATCGCTATTTTGTTAGACTCCCGCTTTTTCGGTGAGGTATTTTGTGTTCATTCGTTATTGGATCGTTTTTGTTCACCACTGTAAATAAGAGCACCCCAGCAGTAGAGGTAAACTGCCGTTTTCGTTCAACCCCTTTTGTTCAGTGTAGAAGCCAGGTTAGTGGCTGTATTGTTTTTTCTTTTTTACGATCAGGGTTTACTTCGCAGGTGGGGTTCAAGTGTAGTTTCATTTTGTTTGTTGTTTTGGACTGGGCTTACGCTGAAGCCAGCTTCTTCCGCATTTTGTATATTTTGTTCATTGCGAGTTCGAATTGTGTGAATAAATTTGTGTCCACTTGCAACTTGTGGGCGTGTCTCGTTTTATGTTACGCCCTTAGCGGCTGTCCGTGGGACGTAACAGTGGGATTATGGGAAGCATGAGCGGGCATTCCGCGCTTGCGTTAAATGCATCAAATATTTTAACGTGATTAATTCAAAAAAATTAATTACCGCCAGTTAACGCGCTAAATTCTACAGCACTTTACATTTCGTCAGAAACTCGTTCGGTACGTCCCCGTACCGAACCGAGGACCCCGAACCGAAACGGTTCAATACAAATACATGTACTGTTACACCCTTAATATATATATATATATATATATGAATATACACACACACTCACCGGCCACTTTATTAGGTACACCTGTCCAACTGCTCGTTAACACTTAATTTCTAATCAGCCAATCACATGGCGGCAACTCAGTGCATTTAGGCATGTAGACATGGTTTAAGACAATCTCCTGCAGTTCAAACCGAGCATCAGTATGGGGAAGAAGGGTGATTTGAGTGACTTTGAATGTGGCATGGTTGTTGTTGCCAGAAGGGCTGGTCTGAGTATTTCAGAAACTGCTGATCTACTGGGATTTTCACGCACAACCATCTCTAGGGTTTACAGAGAATGGCCCGAAAAAGAAAAAATATCCAGTGAGCGGCAGTTCTGTGGGCGGAAATGCCTTGTTGATGCCAGAGGAGAATGGCCAGACTGGTTCGAGCTGATAGAAAGGCAACAGTGACTTAAATAACCACCCGTTACAACCAAGGTAGGCAGAACAGCATCTCTGAACGCACAGTACGTCGAACTATGAGGCAGATGGGCTACAGCAGCGGAAGACCACGCCGGGTGCCACTCCTTTCAGCTAAGAACAGGAAACTGAGGCTACAATTTGCTCAAGCTCATCGAAATTGGACAATAGAAGATTGGAAAAACGTTGCCTGGTCTGATGAGTCTCGATTTCTGCTGCGACATTCAAATGATAGGGTCAGAATTTGGGGTCAACAACATGAAAACATGGATCCATCCTGCCTCGTACCAACGGTTCAGACTGGTGGTGGTTGTGTAATGGTGTGGGGAATATTTTCTTGGCACTCTTTGGGCCTCTTATTACCAATTGAGCATCGTTGGAACGCCACAGCCTACCTGAGTATTGTTGCTGACCATGTCCATCCCTTTATGACCACAATGTACCCAACTTCTGATGGCTACTTTCAGCAGGATAATGCGCCATGTCATAAAGCTGGAATCATCTCGGACTGGTTTCCTGAACATGACAATGAGTTCACTGTACTCAAATGGCCTCCACAGTCACCAGATCTCAATCCAATAGAGCATCTTTGGGATGTGGTGGAACGGGAGAGTCGCATCATGGATGTGCAGCCGACAAATCTGCACCAACTGTGTGATGCCATCATGTCAATATGAACCACTCTCTGAGGAATGCTTCCAGTACCTTGTTGAATCTATGCCACAAAGAATTGAGGCAGTTCTGAAGGCAAAGGGGGTCCAACCCGTTACTAGCATGGTGTACCTAATAAAGTGGCCGGTGAGTGTATATATATATATATATATATATATGTAAATATATACAGATTTTTAAAAATCATACTTGTCGTACATGTCTTATATGTCATACATGTCTTATATGTATCTCTTTCCAGTGTTAGATCTGAATAAATACATTGAGCACACACCCACACACACACACAAAATGGGGGGGGCGCTACTTCGTGTTTTTTCACTTATCGCGGTGGGTTCTGGTCCCTATTAACCGCGGAAAACGATGGAATACTGTACACAGTGGTCATGAGGAGTCATCCAAAGTCTTTCCGAACAGCTATTCAAGTCATCTAGTAAAAATTTCTTTAAAAAAAAATATATATACATGGGTATATATATATATATATATATATATATATATATATATATATGATGAATATATACAGTGGGGAGAACAAGTATTTGATACACTGCCAATGGAAAAACCCATTGACAGCATATCAAATACTTGTTCTCCCCACTGTATATATAAATTTTAATATCGCAGTATAATATCGCAATATATCGCAAACCCCCCAAAAAATCGCAACAATATTTTTTTCCAATATCGTTCAGGCCTATTAGCAAGGTACATTAACGTTAATCTTATTTATTAGCGCTACGTTAACTTAATTTTACCTTGTCCTGAGTATCAATCCTCTGCTCTCGGAGTAAACGCCGTTGGTGGAATGCTGGCTAGGCGGGCGGGTGGCGCCGGCCTGGGTTTCAGGGGCAGTCATCGGTCGCGGGGTCCAGCCGAGGGTGCCGAAGCTTCGGCGGGGCCATGTGTAGCCGGGGCCGGGTGGGGAAAGTGTTATGCGCTGTATGAGGGCCGAGTTATCAGACCTGCGCCGTCAAGGAAGACCCGAATTACGACCCTCCGCCATAGCCTCTCTGGCTCCTCCTTTTTTTTTCAGACTTTGCGTCGCGTCAACACGTGTGACGTGGTGGAAATGGACTATGATAGGTCCGCTCCGACTGTTGTTTCCGGTTTAGCGCGAAATCACCGCCATTGACAAACATTATTTTTCTACACGCAAAAATGGACCAAGCCGACGAGAGTATCAACGAAGAGCAAGTACGACAACTTCTACAATGTCTCGTCAAGACATTATGAAGATTGCCAAATGGCAAGCTATTCGTGGGAGGAGATTGCTGAAAATACGGGGCTGGAGATCAGCCAGCAATTGAATTTTAAAAAAAAAAAGGAAGAACCACCGAGACAAGTACAGTATGTGTGTGTTGGGAATCGAATGGCCACACGAAGCGGTGAACCACTCGGCCAAAAACTGCCAGCTTTTTATCTATTTGTCATATTTTTGGTTGGTGCACTTCATTTATTGTGTACATATGTTTGCTGTGAGTCTGTGACTTATTTACGTGTCACACTTCAAGTATATGAAGAAAAAAGCGCAGGTTTGGTGTCAAAAGAGTTGTTGTTTAATTTTCAACAACGGACAGTTCACACTCGATTCATCATCACTGATTGAGAGTGCAATCAAATATATCCGCCGCTGCTGTTTTCTTCCGGTACGTACGTGACGTCAGCGCGTTGTGGCGCATTAAAAGTAGTCCAGGCAAAATGTGATGCATAGAGCTGGCAAAATTAAAAGATTCCTCGAGGCGAATAAAATTCCTTGATCAATTTTTTAACTCGAGTTATACGAGTTATTCGAGTACTCGTTTCAGGTCTACACCACACCATGTCTGTAAATTACTGATTGCCCTCTGTGTGTGAGGGTGTGCGGGCACGCGTGTGTCTTAGGAGTACAAACGATAGTATTTTTTTAAATTCTTGAATGCTAAATGACCGTGATGCATATTATTTTACTTTATTGTTTAGTACTTGAAGGCTACATTGATTAACAATGTAAACATTTTTCAACAATGTCATCTTGCTAATATACCATGTTGTTTAACTTAATGGTTTTCATTTCAATGTTTGAAATGATTCAGCAAGAAATTGGTCAAAAACTTCAAAATTGCTTTGTATTTTTTCTTGATTTTAGACCACCACTGTAACTTGATTCTATTAAATGTGTACATATCAAATTGATCGAAGGCCCTTGAACTGACAACGAAACAACATAAAAATGCGATCGCGGTTCTGGTGAGCATGGTAAATCATCAGATATCAACACTGACATTCAGACTTTTTTTTTTAAGTGCTGCTGTCCATCCAACCCTATGGGGAAAAAAAGCCGCTCGAAGACTCAGAAGTCAGGGGGGCCAGGAATGAGTGCAACGGCTTCCTCCAAAGAGATGGCGAACCTAATCGCTGAACTGCTGCAAAGTAGGTTTATGTATGCCTCTTTCCATCATTTGCAGAACTAGCTTTGCATGTCTCTCTATATAGCGGGAAAGCTCGCAAGCACTCGTGGCTAAACATGGTCTACGCTGCTCTTCCTAAAGTCACCAGTTGTGAGGAATGTGGTTTTCACAAAAAAAGCTTGAGGAGTAGAAGTACAGTGATCCCTCGCTACTTCGGGCTTCAAACTTCGCGCCTGCAGTCCATCGCAGATTAAAAAGAAAAAAAAAAAATCATAATAATAAAAAAATACAGATAAGCTGTCCCGAGCCGATCGCTTAGTCGAGTTATCGCTCCCTCATTCTCACTGCTCTTTTTTTCCCCAGGCTGGCAATGCATGTGCACTGAAGTTACTTATTAAAGTTAAAGATGTTCATTGATCATTGAGAGTCACGGGCTTCTAAAGCACCGTGTGAGTCAATCATCGTTTAACTTCTTAAACAGTTGCTATGGCAACTCATTGTGTGTAAGTGAGAGGATTTCAATACAGGACTGCCTTGGAACAGACAGGCTTTGTGTCGGCATTGCGCGGGTGGGTGGATAAGGAAGTGTGTGCTGGAATGAATATGTGTGTGGCGACGTTCGAGGCAGACGTGTTGTGTTGGCGGCAATAAATGGTAAGGTAGGAGGTAACACAAGCATTTAATAATGCTAAGCATTTTTCTACTACAGTACAGTACCTTATTCTTGTTTAAAAATAATTCGGTGGGATAGAACATGTTTAGAACTATCATTATTATTACATTTGAAGTGCTTAAAAACCATTTATTAATATATACAGTGGGGAGAACAAGTATTTGATACACAGTCAATGGGAAAACCCATTGGCAATGTATCAAATACTTGTTCACCCCACTGTATGTATCATATGTTAATATACACTCACCGGCCACTTTATTAGGTATACCATGTTAGTCACGGGTTGGACCCCCTTTTGCCTTCAGAAATGCCTCAATTCTTCGTGGCATAGATTCAACAAGGTGCTGGAAGCGTTCCTCAGAGAGTTTGGTCCATATTGACATGATGGCATCACACAGTTGGTGCAGATTTGTCGGCTGCACATCCATGATGCGATCCCCCGTTCCACCACATCCCAAAGATGCTCTATTGGATTGAGATCTGGTGACTGTGGAGGCCATTTGAGTACAGTGAATTCATTGTCATGTTCAAGAAACCAGTCTGAGATGATTCCAGCTGTATGACATGGCGCATTATCCTGCTGAAAGTAGCCATCAGAAGTTGGGTACTTTGTGGTCATAAAGGGATGGACATGTTCAGCAACAATACTTAGGTAGGCTGTGGCGTTCCAACGATCCTCAATTGGTACCAAGGGGCCCAAAGAGTGCCAAGAAAATATTCCCCACACCATTACACCACCACCACCAGCCTGAACCATTAATACAAGGCAGGATGGATCCATGGTTTCATGTTGTTGACGCCAAATTCTGACCCTACCATCCGAATGTCGCAGCAGAAATCGAGACTCATCAGACCAGGCAACGTTTTCCCAATCTTCTATTGTCCAATTTCGATGAGCTTGTGCAAATTGTAACCTCAGTTTCCTGTTCTTAGCTGAAAGGAGTGGCACCCGGCGTGGTCTTCTGCTGCTGTAGCCCATCTGCCTCAAAGTTCGACGTACTGCGCGTTCAGAGATGCTGTTCTGCCTACCTTGGTTGTCACGGTTGGTTATTTGAGTCACTGTTGCCTTTCTATCAGCTTGAACCAGTCTTGCCATTCTCCTCTGGCATCAACAAGGCATTTCCGCCCACAGAATTGCCGCTCACTGGATATTTTTTCTTTCTCGGACCATTCTCTGTAAACCGTAGAGATGGTTGTGCGTGAAAATCCCAGTAGATCAGCAGTTTCTGAAATACTCAGACCAGCCCCTCTGGCACCAACAACCATGCCACGTTCAAAGCCACTCAAATCACCTTTCTTCCCCATACTGATGCTCGGTTTGAACTGCAGGAGATTGTCTTAAACCATGTCTACATGCCTTAAAGCACTGAGTTGCCGCCATGTGATTGGCTGATTAGAAATTAAGTGTTAAAGGAGCAGTTTGACAGGTGTACCTAATAAAGTGGCCGGTGAGTGTATATGTACACTACCGTTCAAAAGATTGGGGTCACCCAGATCATTTTATGTTTTCCTTCAAAATTCACACTTTACTTTTGCAAATGAGTTGCAAAATGAATAGAAAATATTGTCAAGACATTGACAAGTTTAGAAATAAGGATTTTTATTTGAAATAATATTTTTTTCCTTCAAACTTTGCTTTTATAAAAGAATGCTCCCTTTGCAACAATTACAGCTTTCCAGACCAATGACACACTAGCTGTTAATTTGTTGAAGTAATCGGGAGAAACTTCACTCCACGCTTCCAGAAGCACCTCCTACAAGTTGGATTGGCTTGATGGGCACTTCTTGCCTACCATACTTGACCGTATCCCACAACAGCTTAGTGGCCACACCATTACATATAGAATACCAGCTACCTGCTTCTTTCCTAAACACCGTAATTTCCCGAATGTAACACACTTTTTTTCCCCCAAATCAACTTGTAAAATCATGTTGCGCATTATACGCGGGTACATGGATGGAGACAGAAATATGTATACTGTATATTACATATATATAAAAAACGATTTTTTTTTGTATTGACACGGCCATGTTTTGTTGAAGAAACGTATGCGGCGAGCCGTTGCCGACCATTACGGTACGTGACGTCACCATTTTGTTTCGGTAATACTTCACTCTGATCGGCCGAATGATTTCGTCTTTGTTAAATTCTGCTTTTTTCACTCTTCACAAAGCACAGAATTTAGTTTCTTGAACTAATTTTAGTCAACGTTTATTGCAGCTCGGCAACTCAGACCATAACAAACGTAACAACACAGATTTCCTGTGTCCGTCAACTATATCTGTCCCTTGGGAAACTCAAACCCAAATAACAATAGTTCCTATTGTTACTGTCGTGTCGACAGCGATGAGCTCTCTCAGATTTACGTTCTCACTTTCATTATACTGTATCAATCCATGGAGGAAACGTTTATTCATTATGATGAACCGAGCAAGTTATACAGCAGCCTTTAAAAGAAAAGTCACATCTGTTTTGTTTTCTCCTGGATTCTGGTAAGTTCAAAAAGTTATCAGATCATATTATTACCGTACATATGGTCAGTTTACTGTAATGTTTTGAACTACCAATGTGCTATGCTTGTGCTGTGTTTCACCAGTCAGTAAAATGACATTTTTGTATCTGTACACGAGCTCTGTTTTCTTGTATTCTTCTATTTAGTGGTGCTAAAATTAGGGTGCGCGTTATACACGGGTACAATAATTTCCCCTAGATTTTACAGGTAAATTTGGGGTGCCCGTTATACACGGGTGCGCCTTATATTCGGAAAATTACGGTAGTTCTTGCATAATTTGAAGGTATTCTTTGGGTCATTGTCATGTTGTAGAATGAAATTGGCTCCAATCAAGCGTTGTCCACAGTGTATGGAATGGCGTTGCAAAATGGAGTGAGTCCTTATTTAACTCATTTGCTCCCAAAAACTTATACATACAGTACGTTCTAATTTTAATTGTTTCAATGTCCCAAAGACGTATTTAGTAGCAGTGCAACGGTTTGCGGTTCAAAGCCAAACCGTACGGTTCGCCCTGCGCCCTATACGGTTCAATACACCTTTATGAACCGCGCCTTTTCGGTTTTGCAATTAATGTATTCCGAATGCTTGTGGAACGAATTGATCGAGCTCTGTGTGCCTGTGTGTGACGTGAAGCACCGCTGTGGAGAAATTCCCGCCCCGCAAGTAAATGTCCGATCGCTGTCAAGCACCTGTGTAATAGAAGCCGAGTAATGCCCTCTCTCGCTTACGAGAGAAGTGAAAGTGGAACAAGAAAGAAAACAAATAGCTATGGCGAGCGGAGGAGTGGAGAGACCGAATTTTGAGGAAGCGCCGGCTTCTTTCAAGTCTGCGGTGTGGCAACATTTCGGTTTCCCCGTGGACTACAATGAATGAATGAATGAATGAAATTTTATCGTCATTGTCATCATCATCGGTATCATTGACAGTTACAGAATGTGGGATAGTTTGGCCAGGAAAAATCATTGACAGTCACAGAATATGGAATAATTTGCCCGAAAAGACGATGACAGACAAAGGAGGCCGGGAAAAAGCATATGCTTATCAATACCCGTCCCCCAGCAGCCCGGGACGCACAGACGAGCATGTTAGTGTTGCATAATCCATTTTTTTACTTATATATCTTCCCAAAAGTCATTGATTGCCATGGCATTACGCAATATTGTCAATTTGAGTAGGTTCATTGGATAGCTTGATTTTCAAGTTGGTGTAGGGAGGGATGGCCGGGTGTGTCATGGAGGCCCACGTCTGCTGTATCCGCTCCGGAAGATTAGTCATCATCCGCCCTTGCATGGTTCCCGCGAGCGAGCCTTTCATGATCCCGGATCTCCGTGATGATTTTCGTGACCATTTGAGCGGTGGCATCACTTAACGCTGCTTGGTCCTTCCTCACCTAGGACAATTCGTCACCGTTGTTATGAGCAATCTCCACTGCCTCGTTGAGTTGACACTTCATTCTCATCGAGAATCGGTGTACCCAGAGGGCACCAAGAAGCAGCGGGCGGGCGAGCGCCATCAGTGAGCCGAAGATAAAGAGGTCCTCGACGTCTTCAAGCTGGAGAGACGTTAAATATGGGCCTCCATTTTCCCCAGGCATCCTCCGCATATCCAGACGTTAAGGTGTTGGCCGGACATGGCCGTTGGATGAGAGATAAGACAAAAGACAGACATAAACATTCAACATACTGTACATAAGTACTGTATTTGTTTATTATAACAATAAATACACAAGATGGCATTAACATTATTAACATTCTTTCTGTTAAAGGGATCCACGGATAGAAAGACTTGTAGTTCTTAAAAGATACATTTGAGTACAAGTTATAGTAATTTTATATTAAAACCCCTCTTGATGTTTTCATTTTAATAAAGTTGGTATAATTTGTGAATGTAAACTAATAGCTCGCCATGGTTTCCGTCGCCGAGCGGGACGTCACATGGGCTCCCTGCCGTTTTCCAAATTAAAAAACAATTGCAAATCACATAACAAAAAACAAATCAAAAAACAAAACGCCAAATCACATAACAAAATAGCAAATTGAAAAACACAACGCCAAATTAAAAAAAAAAACCTGCAAATCACATAACAACAAAAACGAATTAAAAAACAACTGCAAATCACAAAACAAAACAACAAATTAAAAAATACAACGACAAATCACATAACAAAATAAAAAATACAACGACAAATCCAAAATGAAATTACATTAAGGCAACCAGAAAAGGTAGGTACCGCTCAAAATGTCAACTCATCGCTGATTGGACGAATCCACCGGAAAGCGTGTGTACTTATGAACAAGGAAGTTTGTCCGCTTCTGGCGTGGAATTTCAAATTGAGTCTTACCAAAGATGTGAACATGGCTGGCGCCATAAAAGAATATTTTTATTCGGAGAATACGTATGATGTCATATTGGACATGCTCGCAGAAGGTTTGCAGTGTTTCCCACTGGATTTTAGGAGACTGTGGTAGGAGGGTCTCTGACCCTCGGGGTAGGGTGTGTGTGTGTGTACATTTTCAAGCCTAGTGTATCTCTTTAGGGCATTTTGAGACCACTGAATGTAATATAAATTGCTGTATGCGGTGTCGCCGGATCGCGCCAAATGCAGCAGAATGCAGCAGACAGTAGTCCCGTAGCCTGGTACACCAGACTCAGCGGCAATATGTTCCAATCCGCGGTAAATTCGGTTTTACATGACCAAAAACACATCGAGTCGCTAAAACCAAGTCTGTCTCGCGCTAGCCATGTTGAATATGTTGAAATGTCTCTCGCTAGTTTCTTGTCGCTTTACCGACGTCGCGTCAGCCCGTCGCTGATTGGTCCGCTCCGCTGTCTATTTGCTGTGGCTGGCTCCGCCCTGGAAATTTTTTTCTGCTGAATGGTGGCCAAACTCATACTCTCATAGCCAGGCATGAAAATGGGTCAGGGGTTAAAAAGGTGAGAAGGGTGTGGAGGAAATATGTTCCAGTACACTGTACACCCCAACAAAATATTGAGCTCTGTCGACCCACACTGTGTTTCAGCAGGGCCGTGCAGAGACCGGTGGAGGGGCGGGTGCTCGTAGATCAAAAGGGTTTCATGAATAAGTATTTAATACACCTTAAAACAACAAAACATCAATTTTAACCAGTTTTAGATAATAATTGGCTGTGACTCTGACATACTTTAATTGGGAGGGGGCAACAGTGAATAGAAATCAAAACTGTCATCAACACTTTCTGGCTGTGACTCAGTCAGTCTGCCTCTTTTCTTCCTTCAACCTCTGCATCAAAACTTATTTCCTCAATTTGTTCATCTGAGAACAAACCACATCTGATGGTCACTGAGCCACCAACAGCACAGTTTTCTCAAAACTATTATTTCATTATTATCCATACTTAACAACTCTAGCACCTAATGATTAATAAAGCAATGACATAAAATCTTATATAAAAATAACATTGTAATTGTGTTTATAATTGTCAGCTATTCACCCAGCTGATGAGGTATCCACTGCCTTTAGCAGCCTCATCCAACTCCTTTTTTTATCCCTCAATCTCCTTTCCCTACGAGGCATGTCTATGTAATGAAATATATAAATATTAAAAAAAAAAAGAAAAAAAAAAGAAAAAAAAAAAAATACAGACTCCCCGGTGGCTTTTAGTTTTAAAGCTTTCTTAATTTCTTTCTCAATAACGATGGAGATAGATTTGTGTTTTTATTATTCAATCAAAAAACAAAGTTACTTCCATCAAAAACAAAGTTGCTTCAATCAAAATACAGTATATACTTTTAATCCCCAAAAAGTCACTTCAATAAAAAAAATTGTTTTTGATTGCAAAAATAAATTTGAGACAAAAAAAGCATTTGAAAACTATTTTTCTTGATTGAAACAAATGTTTCCATTGAAGTAATGTTGTTTTGCCTTTGGGCTACATTTTGGCTAGGACATTTGTGTCTTTGTTATTCAATCAAATAAGTTGCTTCAAACAAAAAAATATATATAAAAAGAAAAACTTTGCAAATGTGTCAATCACCGTTTAACAAAGCCTGAGAGGGTTTGAGTAGACTCACTATGAAGCATTTAATAAAGCCAAGCATTTTCTTACTACTTTATTCTTGTTTAAAAATAATTCGGTGGGGCAGTAACATGTTTAAAACTTATCATAATTCTTACATTTTGAAGTGCTAGAAAACCATTTATAAATGATACTTTGGTGAAAAAAGGGAAAAAACATGTCTTATATATACAGTGCCTTGCAAAAGTATTCGGCCCCCTTGAACCTTGCAACCTTTCGCCACATTTCAGGCTTCAAACATAAAGATAAAATTTTAATTTTTTGTCAAGAATCAACAAGTGGGATGCAATCGTGAAGTGGAACAAAATTTATTGGATAATTTAAACTTTTTTTAACAAATAAAAAACTGAAAAGTGGGGCGTGCAATATTATTCGGCCCCCTTGCGTTAATACTTTGTAGCGCCACCTTTTGCTCCAATTACAGCTGCAAGTCGCTTGGGGTATGTTACTATCAGTTTTGCACATCGAGAGACTGACATTCTTGCCCATTCTTCCTTGCAAAACAGCTCGAGCTCATTGAGGTTGGATGGAGAGTGTTTGTGAACAGCAGTCTTCAGCTCTTTCCACAGATTCTCGATTGGATTCAGGTCTGGACTTTGACTTGGCCATTCTAACACCTGGATACGTTTATTTTTTAACCATTCCATTGTAGATTTGGCTTTATGTTTTGGATCATTGTCCTGTTGGAAGATAAATCTCTGTCCCAGTCTCAGGTCTTGTGCAGATACCAACAGGTTTTCTTCCAGAATGTTCCTGTATTTGGCTGCATCCATCTTCCTGTCAATTTTAACCATCTTCCCTGTCCCTGCTGAAGAAAAGCAGGCCCAAACCATGATGCTGCCACCATGTTTGACAGTGGGGATGGTGTGTTCAGGGTGATGAGCTGTGTTGCTTTTACGCCAAACATATCGTTTTGCATTGTGGCCAAAAAGTTCAATTTTGGTTTCATCTGACCAGAGCACCTTCTTCCACATGTTTGGTGTGTCTCCCAGGTGGCTCGTGGCAAACTTTAAACGAGACTTTTTATGGATATCTTTGAGAAATGGCTTTGTTCTCGCCACTGTTCCATAAAGGCCAGATTTGATGCAGTGTACGACTGATTGTTGTCCTATGGACAGACTCTCCCACCTCAGCTGTAGATCTCTGCAGTTCATCCAGAGTGATCATGGGCCTCTTGGCTGCATCTCTGATCAGTTTTCTCCTTGTTTGAGAAGAAAGTTTAGAAGGACGGCCGGGTCTTGGTAGATTTGCAGTGGTCTGATGCTCCTTCCATTTCAATATGATGGCTTGCACAGTGCTCCTTGAGATGTTTAAAGCTTGGGAAATCTTTTTGTATCCAAATCCGGTTTTAAACTTCTCCACAACAGTATCTCGGACCTGCCTGGTGTGTTCCTTGGTTTTCATAATGCTCTCTGCACTTTAAACAGAACCCTGAGACTATCACAGAGCAGGTGCATTTATACGGAGACTTGATTACACACAGGTGGATTCTATTTATCATCATCGGTCATTTAGGACAGCATTGGATCATTCAGAGATCCTCACTGAACTTCTGGAGTGAGTTTGCTGCACTGAAAGTAAAGGGGCCGAATAATATTGCACTCCCCACTTTTCAGTTTTTTATTTGTTAAAAAAGTTTAAATTATCCAATAAATGTTGTTCCACTTCACGATTGTGTCCCACTTGTTGTTGATTCTTGACAAAAAAAAAAAAAAATTCATATCTTTATGTTTGAAGCCTGAAATGTGGCGAAAGGTTGCAAGATTCAAGGGGGCCGAATACTTTTGCAAGGCACTGTATGTATCTTTTTTCCAATGTAAAATCTGAATAAATACATTGAACACGCACAAAAAAATGGGGAGGGGGGGCTACTTCGCGGTTTTCACTTATTGCGGCGGGTTCTGGTCCCCATTAACCGCGAAAAACGAGGGATCCCTGTATTTCTGAAACGCTTTAAGAAGCAAGAGTCATTCCCACCAGTCGTCGGGCCGGTGTTGTGCCGACACTGGCTGTCAGCTCAAGTCCCAGCCGAAAATAACGCGTCTCAGGCGGACGACGGGAGCGATACGAGGCGCCCCCCTCCATCCGAGAGCATGCCGCTTAATTTGACTCAACAGTGTGTTTCTTCGTTTATATTACCGCAAAATACACAAGCTTGACGCCAATTTAACGGGAGCTATTTTTTTTCATGGGAGATTTGTCTAGCTCTGGCAGTGTTCAACGCAAGCTGCAACGAATGGCAGTAACTTTTTTATATCGCAAAATGTGAAAACGATTGAAACCATTACTCACCAAGTTCAATCTGCTGGCAAATACAGGCAAGTGTGTATGCTGCGCTCTGGTCTGCCCCGGTGTGGATAAGGCCTGATTTTTGTTTTCGCAGCTTTGCAATGCAACCAAAGGCTCTCCGAGCACTCCATGTACACCGTAAGGAGTGCGCGCGTTTGGAATAATGGAACGCAGCCTGGGCCGATGATTGGTTCTCGTCAGCGAAGCATCTAGAAGGATTTGCTGACTGTCCAAGAGTCACTTTTTTAAAGAACCAATTTCATAAGTGCTCAGTTTACGTACTAAGTTAATCACATGATGATGATAATAATAATAATAATTAAATAAAACCTCCCCTCCTCCCAAAAAGAATTTCTCCTCGGATCTACGCAATTCACGTAGGTCGCCCTTTTTGACTTCAAAACGGCGAATTTTGCCGAAAGGTGAGAGATTTTCATGCCTGCATAGCACAGCTATGAGTCTGGTGTACCAGGCTAGTAGTCCCGTCTATGAGCGCGACCTGTTGGCGAGAGTGTCTGTGTGTGCACGCACGCGCGCGCTCTCGCTCGCGCGGGTGGTAGAGTGGAGTGGGCTACAGCTGTGTAATCGGCTGACTGACGCATCTGATTATCTTTTTTTTTTTTCGGCGGGGGGGTGCAAACGAGACTATGGCGGGCCGACACAGTCTCGTTCATTGGTGGGAAACACTGGTTTGTGAGACGCACGTAACACTACATGGGGCCAAATTACATCTGGCACGTGGATGGCTACGATAAACTTAAACCCTTTGGCCTGGCTCTCGATGTATGGATTCTGGAGAAGAATAATGTGGTATAATGTGGCTGGCTTGTGGAGCAACAAACAACAATCAGTCTGTAATCGCGTACAACTCTATTAATTGCGTCACGGGTCTTTGTGCCATCCCAATGAGACTGCGAACAGACCTCGGCATGGAAAATGGGACAATGGCAGCAATACAGTGTGCCCTCCGTCAACGCCATAGACTTATGCAGGCTCATCCAGCCACCGTTATGGATCATCAATCGGCAATCAGCGGATTGAATCCTGGTGGTAGTTGTTCAGAAGAAGGTGAGTGTGTATATGAGAAGAACACAGCATTTTAAACAAAATTGAATACCAAAAGCGAGTCATTCAAATTATTATTTTTTAAATTCACCTCATATAAGGGTTAATTATTGCCACATAAAATCTTATGTATCCCAAGGTTTCAGTTTTGGATAGACTTGTTTGGAGACCTGGGAGGCTATGGAAGTTTCAGTGGAATCCACGAACTGCCTGCTAGGATTTTGCTTCAGTGGTGCTGTACAAAAGGACCTGGATGAATGCAAGGACCACTGGAACAAGCACAGGATTCGTCCAAGCGGTCTTGCATCTTGTCCTGGAGAGATATCATATGAACCATCTCTTGCCCCATAGGTAATTGTTTCATGTTGAATTGTATCACATTTTACATCATAAAATATACACATTATTAGTCTTATCAAAATGTGTGGATTGTATACATGGTTAAAGCAACTTAAGATTAAGTGCTCCCTATCAGTTTACTATTCCATCACCTGATAAGCAATTATTTGGGACTCTGAAATATATCAAAGTACAGTTAAATGATTCCATCAGAACTGTTTTTCCAAACAAAATGGGGGAAATGCTGTCAATTTAAACTCATTTAGTAGTGATGTCTGAGATCGACGTCTAATTTGATCTGTGTAATAAATCCTTAATTGTATTTTCTCATTTTGCATATTTGGTTCCAGAGACTGGATTTCCTGTTGTGGAGAGAAGAGAACTGGATGTGTTTCCTGAGGCAAGGCAAACTGCAGACTTGTGCAACGATCCAAATATTGAATAATACCTACAGCACACTGATCAGCAACATGGACTACAGCAACCACAGGACTGGAAGTCACCCACAGAATTGTATTTTACTCTGAAGGAAATAGCTGGGTTGTAGTGTTTTTGAAACACGCTCATAGTATGTGACTTTTCTTCCCTCACAATAAACGTGCTATGGTAACATTTTACCTGGTACTTATTATGAAACCCAAAAAGTTAAGCACAAAGAATTCAAAATTTTTGGCCACTTCCGTGTAAATGTATTCACCTTGGTCTTTAAATTATTGTCCTCATGGCACTGTATTGTGGTCAGTGCATTTCGTAGTCAATTTCTGTATGTATTGGCTGACTTGAAAACGTACAGTTAATGAATACCATTTCCAGTACATGCATAGCAACATGGAAGGTTTAAAAACATATATACTATAAAAATGAGTTAAAAATTAAGTCTGGCACTTTCAATGAAAACTTTATTAAAGATTTAACATTTACCTGAAAAACTATGAGAAAATAAAGCTAGGTGCTTCTCAGAACTTCTGCCAAAATTTCCTACATCGGCAAAACGTTCTATATGAGTCGAATTTGACACCCAAAGTACTACCTTGCGCTCTCAACTTTTGTTTGGATGCAAACAGGCTGAAGGTACTAAAAAAATGCCTTAAGAAAACTTAAATGTAGTAATAAGGACAGTTTAAATACGCTACATGACTAATGTGGTCAACTGCTTCAAAGCTAACACAGAAAAACACAGTGCAAGGTACTAAAAAACTGAATAAAAACAAAAATAGTACTCACTACTTCTAACCGATGTGCGCATGCGTGCCAGAGCTTGCGCAAGCGCGCTGAGCATTGTGGAGGACGTTTCGCCGCATAGTAAGGAATGGCCAAACCCGGTGTTCGGCCATCAGCACGCATGCGCACATCGGTTAGAAGCGGCGAGTACTCACTATTTTTGTTTTTATTTATTTATTTAGAACCTTTTCACTGCCTCAAAGATACTTTTTGCATGTATTACCCTCTCATACTTTTAACCATTGTGTTTTTTTGTGTTAGCTTTGAAGCAGTTGACCACATTAGTCACGTAGTGTATTTTAACCGTCCTTATTTGATATAACTACATTTAAGTATTTTCTGCAGGCATTTTTTTAGTACGTTATTCCTGTATGCATCTAAACAAAAGTTTAGCGCACACGTTAGTACTTTGGGTGTCAATTTCGACTAATGTAAACGTTTCGCCGATGTAGCAGATTTTGGCAGAACACCGGTCAACAGTACCTGGTGAGAACTGGCTTATTAATAAATACAATATCAAACATGAAACAGAGAAGGCCACATTTGAGTCCACAACCTCAGAACTCTTAAGGTGCATGGAGTTACTACTTGGCTAACATGCAGTAGTGCAAAAAGACTAAGACAAATCCTAAACTCTGAGTGCCATTGACAATGACAGACGTATAACCACGTGGCTCTTTTCATACCTCTGCTGTGAATTTAGATCTATCACCTGTAGACATTTAATCCATTTAAAATAGGTGTCGTGACAGAATGAACCTTCATTCCTTTGCTAACCCTCCCATTTCAATGGATTTGACATCCAGCGTCGTCAATGGCAGTGAGTTAATTGTTACTTTAAAAATTTCATAGAATGTTTCTCAAAACGTTATACAAAAACATTGTAAATACAGTACATTTAAAAACACCCAAATCCGGGTGAATTCTGGATTCCAAAGTCGATGTTTTGCTTAAAAAGGCCATATGTGTCAAAAATAAAGCTTACAATGTATTGGCACAAGTGTAGTCGAGTGGGAACGGTGAGTGTCATGGACTCGATGCGTGGAAGGGGCTGGTGGAAATGCTGCTAACCCTGTAGTGAAAATCAAAACTTCTTCCAGGGAAACGGCTGCAACTTTCTCTGAAATAGGAATAGCAACATTGCAGTAGATCATTTGATTGGCATGCATTACGCAATGCCTTTATTCCCAAAAGGAAAGCGCATAATTAGGACATGTCAAGGAAATCTTTTTAAGGCCTGGTAACCGAATGAATAATGTTAGCTTTCTCCGGTAAACGTATGTATCGTTTTACAGAGGTAAAGAAAGTCATACTGCACTGTTTTACTTACTCGAAGGACATTTTGCGTCATCGACATTAGAAACTTTTCGAAACCTCTTGCCACAGCCGCTGCAAAAATTAGGTGAAGATTTCCACAGGTCTGACAATGCATTATACTTCAAGAATTCAGTTGTGTTTTGCGTATTTTTGGCCAACTGTTGAACTTAACCAAAAGCGCGCAGTAACAATCTCTGCTGGTAGGCGCCTTCTTGCAATCGAGTCTTCCTTCTTGTCCAGTCAACGATGAGAGTACTGTTTCACGTGGATTCGTCCAATCAGCGATGAGTTAACATTTTGAGCGGTACCTACATTTTCCGGTTGCCTTAATGTAATTTCATTTTGGATTTGTCGTTTTGTTATTTTGTTATGTGATTTGGCGTTTTTTTTTTTTTTTAATTTGTTGTGATTTGCAATTGTGTTTTTTAATTTGACGTGTTTTTAATTACTTTTTTTGTTATGTGATTTGCAGTTGTGTTTTTTTATTTGGGGTTGTGTTTTTTAATTTGTTTTTTTGTTATGTGATTTGCAATTGTGTTTTTTAATTTGGCGTTGTGTTTTTTAATTTGTTTTTTTGTTATGTGATTTGCAGTTGTGTTTTATAATTTGGTTTTTAATTTGCCGTTGTGTTTTGCACAGCAGGGCCACCGTACTTCTGTGGCGTTTGCTAACTTTTTTAATGCGCGCACACACTAGATATCATGACATAGCAAACTGATGTGCTACGTCCCATGCCATTGGCTACGTGAGCCCAGAGTGATTATGGGACACGAAGTCCATATACTACATCGATGAATTATAAACCACCATGACTGAATGGGAGTTAAGCAGGCCAAATCAATCCATACCAGTGACTATAGATAATGCTGCAAATATTGTTAATTCCAGTGTTTCCCACCAATGAACGAGACTGTGGCGGCCCTCTCGTTTGGGCCCTCCACAGTCTCATTTGCCCCCCCCGCCGAAAAAAAAAGATAATAATCAGATGCGTCAGTCAGCCGATTACACAGCTGTAGCCCACTCCACTCTCGCTCGCGCGCGCGTGCATGCGTGCACATACACAGACACACGCGCCAACAGGTCGCGCTCATAGACGGGACTACTAGCCTGGTACACCAGACTCATAGCTGTGCTATGCAGGCATGAAAATCTCTCACCTTTCGGCGAAATTTGCCGTTTTGAAGTAAAAAAGGGCGACCTGCGTGAATTGCGTAGATCCGAGGACAATTCTTTTTGGGCGGAGGGGGGGGGGTCAGGAGGTTTTATTTAATTATTATTATTATTATCATCATGTGATTAACTTAGTACGTAAACTGAGCGCTTAAGAAATCGGTTCTTTAAAAAAGTGACACTTGGACAGTCAGCAAATCCTTCTAGATGCTTCGCTGACGAGAACCAATCATCGGCCCAAGCTGCGTTCCATTATTCCAAACACGCGCACTCCTTACGTGTACATGGAGTGCTCGGAGAGCCTTTGGTTGTATTGCAAAGCTGTGAAAACAAAAACCAGGCCTTATCCACACCGGGGCAGACCAGAGCGCAGCATACACACTTGCCTGTATTTGCCAGCAGATTGAATCTGGTGAGTAATGGTTTCAATCGTTTTCACATTTTGCGATATAAAAAAGTTACTGCCATTCTTTGCAGCTTGCGTTGAACACTACCAGAGCTAGCCAAATCTCCCATAAAAAAAAAAAAAAAGCTCCCGTTAAATTGGCGTCAAGCTTGTGTATCTAGCGGTAATATAAACGAAGAAACACACTGTTGAGTCAAATTAAGCGGCATGCTCTCGGATGGAGGGGGCGCCTCGCATCGCTCCCGTCGTCCGCCTGAGACGCTTTATTTTCGGCTGGGACTTGAGCTGACGGCCGGTGTCGGCACAACACCGGCCCGATGAGTGGTGGGAATGACTCCTGCTTCTTAAAGCTTTTCAGAAATACAGGGATCGCTCGTTTTCGCGGTTAATGGGGACCAGAACCCGCCGCAATAAGTGAAAACCGCGAAGTAGCGCCCCCCCGCCCCATTTTTTGTCCGTGTTCAATGCATTTATTCAGATTTTACATTGGAAAAAAGATACATATATACAAGACATGTTTTTTCACTTTTTTCACCAAAGTATCATTTATAAATGGTTTTCAAGCACTTCAAAATGTAAGAATTATGATAAGTTTTAAACATGTTACTGCCCCACCGAATTATTTTTAAACAAGAATAAAGTAGTAAGAAAATGCTTGGCTTTATTAAATGCTTCATAGTGAGTCTACTCAAACCCTCTCAGGCTTTGGTAAACTGTGATTGACACATGTGCAAAGTTTTTCTTTTTATATATATTTTTTTGTTTGAAGCAACTTATTTGATTGAATAATAAAGACAAAAATGTCCTAGCCAAAATGTAGCCCAAAGGCAAAACAACATTACTTCAATTGAAACATTTGTTTCAATCAAGAAAAATAGTTTTCAAATGCTTTTTTTTGTCTCAAATGTATTTCTGCAATCAAAAACAATTTTTTTAATTGAAGTGACTTTTTGGGGATTAAAAGTATATACTGTATTTTGATTGAAGCAACTTTGTTTTTGATTTAAGTAACTGTTTTTTGAATGAATAATAAAAACACAAATCGACCTCCATCGTTATTGAGAGAGAAAGAAATTAAGAAAGCTTTAAAACTAAAAGCCACCGAGGGAGTCTGTTTTTTTTGTTTTTTTTTAATATTTATATTTCATTACATAGACATGCCTCGTAGGCAAGGGAGATTGAGGGATATAAAAAGGAGTTAGATGAGGCTGCTAAAGGCAGTGGATACCTCATCAGCTTGGTGAATAGCAGACCTGGTAAGAACAAGTTTGCAAGGATAGTCGGGTATTAAATACAATTATAAACACAATTACAATGTTATTTTTCTATAAGATTCTATGTCATTGCTTTATTAATCATTAGGTGCTAGAGTTGTTAAGTATGGATAATAATGAAATAATAGTTTTAAGAAAACTCTGCTGTTGGTGACTCAGTGACCATCTGATGTGGTTTGTTCTCAGATGAACAAGTTGAGGAAGGAAGTTTTGATGCAGAGGTTGAAGGAAGAAAAGAGGCAGACTGACTGAGTCACAGCCAGAAAGTGTTGATGACAGTTTTGATTTCTATTCACTGCGCCCCCTCCCAATTAAAGTATGTCACAGTCGCAGCCAATTATTATCTAAAGCTGGTTAAAATTGAAGTTATGTTGTTTTAAGGTGTATTAAATACTTGTTCATGAAACCCTTTTGATCTACGAGCACCCGCCCCTCCACCGGTCTCTGCACGGCCCTGCTGAAACACAGTGTGGGTCGACAGAGCTCAATATTTTGTTGGGTTGTACAGTGTACTGGAACATATTTCCTTCTCACCCTTCTCACCTTTTTAACCCCTGACCCATTTTCATGCCTGGCTATGAGAGTATGAGTCTGGCCACCATTCAGCAGAAAAAAATTTCCAGGGAGGAGCCAGCCACAGCAAATAGACAGCGGAGCAGACCAATCAGCGACGGGCTGACGCGACGTCGGTAAAGCGACAAGAAACTAGCGAGAGACATTTCAACATATTCAACATTGCTAGCGCGAGACTGTTGGTTTCAGCGACTCGATGTGTTTTTGGTCATGTTAAACCGAATTTACGGCGGAGTCTGGTGTACCAGGCTACGGGACTACTGTCTGCTGCATTCTGCTGCATTTGGCACGATCCGGCAACACCGCATACAGCAATTTATATTACATTCAGTAGTCTCAAAATGCCCTAAAGAGATACACCAGGCTTGAAAATGTACACACACACCCTACCCCGAGGGTCAGAGACCCTCCCACCACAGTCTCCTAAAATCCTGTGGGAAACACTGTAATTCAGTACGTGACACTGATGGATTTGGACCACAAATAGGATGTTTTGCTCATGTAGTAACCTAGCTGCTAAGAGAGCTGTAGCAATCAACAGTGTGCCCCGCCTCACTTTACAAACAGTAAAGATTGTTCTCAGCCCTTTTATACAAAATTTCAGTAAGAAGTAAGCACATAAATATTATGCACAAAAATGCATGTTTATATGATGGCAATTTAATTTTTGCTCGTTTTTTGCCATTGTTTACATAGGCAGTAATACAAAATCTTATTCAGCAGTGAGGGTCACTTTGTTCAAGATAGGTCTGGAGGGTTCTCACTTTCCCTTCATTTTAAGGCATTTACAGGCCACTTACTGTTGAGTTTGAGTCAGTGCCTATACATTCCAGGGTCACTTCCTCTTCTGTAACCCCAAATCAACAGGAAGGGACCCATAGAATAACCCAAAATCAACAGGTAATTATCTCAAATCTCCCAAGATGACCTTTTTGCCTGGCATTGGCTGCCACTGACGTCCATGGAAGTGGGAGGGGCCTATTTGAATGGGAAGGGGTTCATTCGCTGCTACCCTCCCAGTTCAAAATGATTGGACGTCTACTAGTGATAAACTTACAGCAGAAAGATGAAAATAGCTAGGTTTTCCGTTTTTTAGTTGTTTTGTACAATATCTTGGTCAGGAATGATTTCCTGACCAATGTAGCGGCAATCGTGCCATCGCCATATTGTGAGATCATCGTTATCGTAAGCTTTTTATTGCAAATCGTATCATGAGGTACCAAAAGGTTTCCACCCCTAATAAATACCACAAGAATGTCAACAGATACATGTCTGTGGCCGCGTGGAATGACAGGACATTAAGGGTTAAATAGCATTTGGAAAATGGCAGCGGCAACTGTCTTTGATGTTGAATCCGAAAGTAATGAACACCTCTGGCCTCTTATACAACACGTAGCATAGCCAGGACCTTACGAAAGAGTAGCTTCATAATGCGATTTCTTATGTGTTACCCATATAAGCCGAAATCGTGACAGACTTGAATTTGTTAAAGTGATCCTCTAACATAAATACATGTAGGCTCTAATAAACCACAATTGTTCTCTTGTACTAAAATATGTTGTTAGAAACACATAAAATGTTAAATCAATGGCAATATTTAGTCCATATTTTGATCGATAGTTGGCGCCATGGTTTGCGGGCTCGCAGTGATGACGTAATTGGTATCTTTCCAAAAGTGTAGCGTGTTCAACAATTGCTCATTGCTGACTAAACTCGCGAAGTAAAATGCCACGATGTGCTGCTTTTGGATGCAATTTCCAGTCAAATGGAAACAAGGGGAGTGGAGTGAGTGGTCAAGGTGGAATTATTATTTTTAGTGAATAAATGTGCATAAGTGGAAGTTTCTCCCCCTTTTTGGTCCCTGTATGCACGTATCCTACCCACCACGCGTTACAACTGGCGCCCAAACATTTTTTCTGGATCCACAGTCAAGTAAGGGATCCGTCTATTTTCTGGATCCGACGGTCCCACTGCGTCTGCAATATTGGTTTTGGATCTGTCCATTTATTTGATTCGTCGGTC
This sequence comes from Corythoichthys intestinalis, assembly GCF_030265065.1. Taxonomy (NCBI): domain Eukaryota; kingdom Metazoa; phylum Chordata; class Actinopteri; order Syngnathiformes; family Syngnathidae; genus Corythoichthys; species Corythoichthys intestinalis. The sequence continues at coordinate 3,339,165 of NC_080409.1, read as the reverse complement.
CCACAGCGGCTTTTCGGATCAGTCTATTTTGTGGAATCGACGGCCTGATGCGGCTGCGACATTGCCATGGGGTCGGTCTAATTCCTGGATCTTCGAGTGGGTAAAAAACGCGGATTTGGATTACTATTGCTATCTTATTTGTCGACTATTCTTCGTAGGAGTTTTCCCCAAATCATACTAAACAATTAAAGCACTATGGCACGCTACAGTGACGACAGTGACTCTGACGTGGACCTCACAACAATGTTGGAGTTCGTCAGGGAACGCGTGTTTGCGTACTGCTGAGCTCCCGAGTGAAGAGTGGTCAAGGTGGAAATATTTTTTGTGAATAAATGTGCATAGTGGAAGCTTCTCCCCTTTTTGGTACTTTTATACACATATCCTAGCTACCACGCGTTACAATGTACAAGACATGGATTACACAAGGTGTGCTCTTTGGCCTGTACTGTATGTAAAGCACACGACAGCTCTGGATGCTAACAATCTACATAATTATATTGGGATAAGTTTGAAAACGCAATATGCTTACCTTGAATATCTGCTAATAAAACCGGAGTTCCAAACAGCATACACTCTCGCTCCCAACCGGAGTTCCAAACAGCATACACTCTCGCATCACCAGTTTTGGCCAACTTTTGTCTTATCAGGTATTTGCTGCACGCATTTTTCCCTGAAGCTTGTCTTGTGAACGACCGGCAGTGCTGTCCTGCTCTTCACTTTTCAGATCTGGTTCAAATAGGAAGGGTACAACTGACGACAACTTGGGAAAGCTAACGAGTGACACGCTGGAATTTTGGCAACGGGACCAGTGACGTCACGCACTGCGACGGAAAGAACGGCGACCTATCACTTAAAATAATTTTACAAACTTAATTAAAACAAAAACATTAAGAGGGGTTTTAATATCAATTATAACTCATACTAACATTTATCTTTTAAGAGTTACTTGTCTTAAAGGGTATGACAACACCTGGGGAAATGCTAATATTCCATCATTTATCCATCAACGCATGCCTTTTGAATTCATATCATTCCACTTCGTGTAATTACACACATCGCAACACCAAGAAAATGATAGAAATTAGGTCGTTTGTCAAGTTAAAAGGACCCGCTCCCGAGATGCCGGAAATCTAGCATATTGTGTGCGTGACGTCACTATAGGGAAACAACCGGCTCAGTGCTTAGTACTGAATGGCGGCGATGATGGCGGACAATTTTGTTTCTATTTGCAGCAACGAATCTGACGTAACGAACATTCTTCTAATGGTGACGAGGAGAGTTATGAAACTTTCTTTGGTGTTTTGGGTTATCAATTTGAGCCCAAACGAAAGCCAATGCAGCCTAATGAAAGGATCATTGAGGGGAGCAATCACACTGATGAAACACCGGCGGCAACAGAATCACCGAATGGTTTGTTTTGCATTTCTTTTTGTGAAGCTGATACACCGTGACCGCAAAATAAAGCAATGTATAGAATAATTATCATTTAATATGCTATCATCGGTTTCGCTCCGCCAACCGACACAAACATGAATGGGATTAGAGGGTTTGTTCTATATATTTTACGAGCGATAATTTATACATGTGTCCAGTCCTATATCCAATGCGTGATATGTTTTCTATTATAAAAGAGTACTCACTCTGGCCATTTCCCTCCTTTGCTTTGCCTGGGGTGGTGAGGTGGTCTCATCAGAGCCAGTCATCGTCCTCTTTCACCGGGCACCGCATCTGCTTTCAGCAGCAATTTCTTAGCAAAACCTGATTTCATTTGCCCATAGTTCGTATAGCTTTCAGGTGTAAAATGTGCACCACACAAAACCGTACCGGAGGTCGGGTCTGCAAAATTAGCCCTCAGCACGGACGAACTTTATTCATTGTCTGCGTAGTCCAGCTCTTTTTCTCGCGTTCTGGAACTCATGGGTACTACATTGCGACAAATGGCACATAGCATGACAGGTTTGAACCATTTTAGCGATTTTTTGATAAAACACGAACGCAACTCTCTCATCAATAAACAACGATGGCACCTGCCTCGACCTTTTGTTTCCTTGTTATGACGTCTCTGCCCCATTCGGCTGTTTCTGGAACACTTTCGGAAATGTTCGTCATCTTTTATCTATTTTCAATAATTGCTCATTAATGTGATTGATTTTTTTGTTAACTTTATCAATATTTGTTATCTTGGCACATAACGGTTCTATTGATGTCTCACACCCCCTTTGCGTTTTCATACCCTTTAAAAATAGAGGATCCCTTTAATGTTTTGATCCGTTTATTATTTCGATTCCAGAATTTCCACATAATTTTGAATTCTTCTGTCCAACAACATTATTTTATAATACTTGAGTATTGTTTTTAATATTTGTTTTACTTGTACTTGAGTAGTTCTTTTGAATGACTACTTTTACTTGCACATGAGTAATATTATTTTGAAGTAACGTGACTCTTACCTGAGTAAAAGTTGTGGGTACTTTACCCGCCTCTGGTTAGGAGAGGGATGGATAACAAATTTCTGTCAGAGCATAAAAGGCGGGGCCAAAATTGGCGACATTTTTTGTGGTCAACATACAAGATTTTGTCGACTCGTTCTCCCATTTCATAGTTATTATTCGATCCGATCATGTGTCTTTGGCCGGTCCCGCGGCCTCCACCCAGAGAGATGTGCCCGGAACACCTCACCAGGGAGGCGTCCCATCCTGGTCAGATGCCCAAGTCACCGCATCTGGCTCCTCTCAATGCGGAGGAGCAGCGGATCTACTCTGAGCCCCTCCCGGATGACCCTACGGAGGAAACTCATTTCGGCCGCTTGTATCCGGGATCTTGTTCTTTGTTCACGACCCACAGCTCGTGACCATAGGTGATGGTAGAAACATAGATCGATCAATAAACAAAGAGCCACCACTCCTCCTTCACCGCTATGGACAGGTGCAGAGTCCGCATCACTGCAGACACGATACTGATCCGCCTGTCGAGGTCCCACTCCCTCCTACCCTCACTCGTGAAAGGGAACCCAAGATACTCGAACTCCTGCACTTGGGGGAGGAGCTCATCCCCGACCCGGAGTGGGCCCTTTTCCGGCTGAGGACCATGGTTTCAGATTTGGAGGTGCTGATCTTCATCCCAACCACTTCACTTCACACTCGGCTGCAAACCGCTCCAGTGAGAGTTGGAGGTCACAGCTTGATGAAGCCAACAGCACCACATCATCTTCAGAAAGCAGAGATACAATGCTGAGGCCACCAAGCCGGACACCCTCAACGCTTTGACTGTGCATACAATTCTGTCCATAAAAATAATGAACAGAATTGGTGACAAAGGGCAGCCTTGGCGGAGTCCAACCCTCACTGGGAATGAATTCGACTTACTGCCTGCATTGCGGACCAAACTCTGACACTGGTCTTTCAGGGACCAAACAGCCCTTATGAAGGGGCTCGGTACCTTGTACTCCTGAAGCGGCCCCCATAGGACTCCTCGAGGCACATGGTCAAACGTCTTCTCCAAAACCACAAAACACTGGTTGAGCCAATTCCCATGCACCCTCAAGGATCCTGCATAGGGTGTAGAGCGTGTCCACTGTTCCACGGCCGGGACAAAAACAACACTGCTCCTCCTGAATCCGAGATTTGACTTCCTGACGAACTCTCCTCTCCAGCACTCCTGAATAGACTTTGCTGCGGAGGCTGAGGAGTGTGATCCCTCTATAATTGGATCACATCCTCCGGTCCCCTTCTTAAAAAGGGGGACCACCACTCCGGTCCGCCTTGTTCTTCCTTGCTTCTAAAGTCACATCCTTGGAGAAGTTGGCACCAAAACAGTTGAAGAGGGACCCATTGATGTGCAGCAAAATGGTGTTGGCCAGTCTGTGCCCCTCCTGGCACCTGCCCCCCTGCAAGGTCGGTATGAGGCCGCCAGGAACTCCAGCAGTTGTCTGAAGCCGTTCCTCGGGTTGAACATAAATGTTGAAGCGTAGACGACACAGAAGACGTTTGCGAAAGTTTAAAAACGGCGGTGCTGTTGTGCTGAACCGGAAACTACGTTCTGAGTGGACTAATTACAGTCCTTCGACGTTCACGCCACGTGAGTTGACGTGACGCGTTGTCAGGATTTTTTGCACGTCAGGCTACACAGTAGAGTCTGAGTTAATGGCCTAGGTCCGCTGTCACTTCAGCACAGAAGCATAAATCAGCCTAAATGTGGCGTGCTTGTATTAATACTTTTTCTTTATTTTTTTTTTCAGAGTGCAGCATTGAAGCCCCGTCAGCGAGTGAAGAGTGGCAGGAATACGTCGAAATACGAAGCTTGGTGGAGAAGATCCGAAAGAAACAGAAGGGTAATTCGTTGTTTCTTGGTCCTCTTTGAACTCTTTGGCTGGGCGATATGGCCTTAAGTACTTATATAGGTAAATCTGCTCAATTTACCGTGATAAGGATAACTGACGATAAATTCGCCCAAGCGGACTGTTATATAATTTGAAAATCTGAATCAATGCAAGAAATACAAATCAAACATTTCTCGTTGCTTTATTTACCAGCTTTCAATTTAACATATCTAACAATTGTACATGCGGTGTAAACATATATGAAAATATCTTGTAAACAATAAGCATTCAATTATGAACAGTTATAACAGGTTGTATGACTTAAACAATGAACAATATTATAAATATCAAAATGGCCACTGAGCAAAAATGCCATTGTAACACATGACTTACAGCAAAAAGTGCTTGAACAGTACACTACAAACAGAGGATGTATCAGACAACCGAATTTTAATGGCTGCTGTGACATGATTACTCAAACAAGTGTTTACGTCTAGGTTTCAGGTGTTTTTTTTCCCCCCTTAAGCATTTTCTGAAATACATGCACGCACACAAACACACATTAGGCTATACTGCTTTTATTTCAATTGGCCATTTAAAGGGATCCACGGATAGAAAGACAAGTAATTCGGCAGCTATTTTTCCCAGTCGGTGGTCAGGGCATCAAAACTTAAAATTGTTAATTTGATCCAAAATGACTGTCATATTGTCCTGCAAAGTGTACATGCAGCAAATTTGAAGCCAAATTATTATCATTTATTACATCATATTGTCATTGCCAATCTGATTTTTCAAAATGGGTGTCATTTTAAGTTTATTCTTAGTGTAGAATCAGAAGTATGTGAGATTGCCTCCAGAAGTCTGAACATGACGTGCTTTTATTTTGAAATGCTCATCGGAAGTAAGTTTACTAAGCCACTAACCGCAAGCTTTACACTTAGTACAAAAAAACAAAGTGCACATCGCTTTTTGTCAAGCATGCGGTGTCAATAATTCTTTTGTTCACATCGCTTGCGAATGCTTTAATCCAGCGAATTTTCATGTTAGAAGTGTCACCTTTAAACCACGCACAAATGTACGCACGCATGCAAGGATTAATCACAGCCTGGAAAATTACCGCCCTCCTTTTTATATACCGTCCGATAATTTGACTTGTATCGCGATTAGCTTAGGCACGACCACTTTCTCATTTCGTCACATTTTTTCCGTGACTTCCGCACCCCGTTTGCCAGTCGCCTTTAATCTGGTTGGGAGCGACGTTGCTCAGCTTCTTTGCCGCTAGAACTTGGCCCACTCGCCTGGCTCTCAATCAATGCCTCTTGTTGCACAGTTTAAGGACTAGTAAAGATTGTAATAGCCTTCTAAAAAGCTTTCCTAGGACGAACAAAAGTCCTATAGACCCCAATCACCAACGTCACACAATCACGTGATCGCTGTATTGTGCCGCCATATTGTGTATGTATTTTCATTGATGGTAGTTTCTAAACTTGCAAATTATGGAAGCCCAGGTGCTTTCAGACGCTGTGAACTCATTGGATGAGTTGCATAAAAGCCGTTATTTGGAAAAGCTTCGGTCGATTCAGTCGCCAGATCCATATTTGATGCCCAAACCGATGTTACCTCCCGTCCGGTCCCGTCCCGTGCGTCAGAGCTCGTCCTGAGACCACAAAATGTGTTTGGGGTCTATTTTGCCCAGAATGTACACTTTTTACATCCTGTCATGGGTGTCGCGTTTTTTTATTTTTTTTATTTTTTTTATACATTTATGAAAATGTCTTTATTTGACTGACAATTTGCACTGAATACTACTGTACTGTCGGGTCTATGACGTGTTCCCAAAGAGCCTGCTCAGTTGTTAAGACTTTTGTTCAATACGTTTCTAATCAAATTCTTATGTACCTAAAACTCTAATGAAGTCGAAAATACGTGTTTTCTACTTTGGATACAATTTTGCGTATGCGTGCCCAGTCACAGACTTTCTTTGTCATGGCATCAACTGTCAGTTCTCATTCACTAAGAAACCTTCGTGAGTCGTGAATACACGAGCTCACAGGCTATCGGTATATACACTTGCTAAATCCTGTTTGGTGTCGCATCATTACGCTGCCGATGATTGCATTGGACCCGCGCATTGAATTTAGTTTTCCATTATTAAAGGTATTAAAAATATTGAATTAGCTGTTGTAAGTCTGGATTTTTTTCACCGTGGTCTTAATTTTCAAGTACATCTCAGTGCAACCTAAATTATATCCGTGACGAAGTTTTTTTTTTTTTTTTAATCCTTAACGAAAATGATGCACTGCACTACAAATCGAAATGCAACTGGTGCGTGCCAAACCACCACAACCGGCAAAACGGAGAATCCATTCCACCTCTGCATCGGGAATGCGTCCGTTTGTCGGTGGAACAAAAACCCTGCAGGCAGAAGTATTGTGGATCCTGAACACCAAAACAGACCACCATTCATATACTTCAAATGAGTCCATTGGTGATCTGTTTCGGATATTACGTCATTTTTGGTCGGCATCGGCTGTCACAATGTTGGTCATATTGCGTTTTTTTCCAGAGGGAGCGTTCCCGATGTCGTAACTGTTTTTTGTAACGAATTTTTAGTTGGCAGAAAAAAAAACGCACATTTTCTTAATGTTTAAATAGTCTACATATTTTTATGATCATTATAAATGCATTTACACGATGAAATTACGCTGGAAAAGTTTGTTATACATAATGTTGGTCAAATCGTGTTTTTTTTTCCGGAGGGAGCATTCCCAACTTCGTAACTGCAGCCAATTTAAGCTCATCAAGACTTTAAGGTAGAGGTAAAATCGGGCCTAAAAAGTCCAGCCCGAGCCGAACTGGTCCGCGGGTATTAAAGCCCGAACGCGTTTTGCGTGGCATTTGTGATGATGTCTGCATAAAAGCTTGTCTTTTATAACAAATTCTCAGTTGGCAGAAAAAAAGGCACATTTTCTTAATGTTTAAATAGACTACATATTTTCACGATCATTATAAATTTATTTACACAACAAAATAACGCTGGAAAAGTTTCTTAAATATAAATAAACAGATGCGGTTTTGCGCAGAGGGGAAGATTAAAAAGGGCGTATAGGCACGCTCTGGTTATGCAATGACCATACAGCGCCTGAACCCTGGCCAGGCCCGACGTAATAATTGACGTTTTAATTTTGGTCATGTTTTCAGTTTTATTTAGCTGTTTCCAGCTTGCTATTTTTATAATTGCGATGTTTGTTTACCGCTTTTCCTCTTACTGTGAAGAGGGAGGAAGTTACATCGGCCGCCGCTATGATATTTAAGTCGTCAGCCATCTGCTGTGACCCGGGAATTTAACGCCTGCTTTCACGCACACTGCTTCCCATGTCAGTCGACACGGGAAATTGTTTTCACACACAACTGCTGCACGGTTAAGTCCCGCTATATTCCCATTGTTTTGAAGTATGTGATAGGAGCTCAAGTTACATCCAGATACTTTAGGTTGCAGTTTATGGGTCATGCGAAGGCAGTGGACCTGCTTAAACATTTCGGTTTGCCTTTCGAATTAATGTGAATTTCGCCGTTTTAATTCGAGAGTTAGCCATGTTCACTGGGGTCTTGGCAGGTGCACTAGCGACTAGCCTGTTACAGAAGATGGCTGGTCTGAGTCCTGTCCTCCTCCTCTTTTTGTTCATAATTATTGTGTGCGTGTGTGTGTTTAAAAAAATTCTGACACTTTATAATGTTACTTTAAATGTGTTTTAATTGTATCTTCAATATATGTGCATTCTTTTGTCAAACACACTTAGTAATTGAGGTTAAATTTGATGTTCAGTGCTTTATTTATTTAATATGATTCAATATGATCAAAATAATGGGTGCGAGAAAAGTATTAATTTTCAGTTGAAATGGCATTAAAAAAGGTCTTAAAAGTCTTGAATTTTCAGTGGGGAGAACAAGTATTTGATACACTGCAGATTTTGCTGGTTTTCCCACTTGCAAGCCATGTAGAGGTCTGTAATTTGTATCATAAGTTCTTTTCAACTGTGAGGGACGGAATCTAATATGAAAATCCAGAAAATCACATTGTATAATTTCTAAATAATCAATTTGTATTTAAATGCATGAAATAAGTATTTGATACATTACCAACTAGTAAATATTTCTGCTCTTAGTTCTTTTTTTTAAGAACCCCTCCTGTTCTCCACTCATTACCGGAAGTAACTGCACCTGTTTGAACTTGTTACCTGTATAAAAGACACCTGTTCACATGCTCAAACAAACAAACTCCAACCTCTCCACAATGGCCAAGACCAAAGAGCTGTGTAAGGACATCAGGGATAAACTAATAGACCTGCACAAGGCTGGGATGGGCTACAGGAAAATAAGCAAGCGGCTTGGTGAGAAGGTAACAACTGTTGGAGCGATTATTAGAAAATGGAAGAAGTTCAAGTTGACGGTCAGTCTGCCTTGTTCTGGGGCTCCATGCAAGATCTCACCTCGTGGGGCATCACTGATCATGATGAAAGTGAGGGATCAGCCCAGAACTACACGGCAGGACTTGTTCAATGACCTGAAGAGAGCTGGAACCACAGTCTCGAAGAAAACCATCGGAAACACATTACGCCGTCATGGATTAAAACTCTACAGCGCACGCAAGGTCCCGCTGCTGAAGCCAGTGTATGTCCAGACTCGTCTGAAGTTTGCCACTGACCATCTGGATGATCCAGGGGAGCAATGGAAGAAGGTCATGTGGTCGGATGAGACCAAAATTGAACTTTTTGGTCTAAACTCGGCTCGTCCTGTTTGTAGGAAAAAGAAGGATGAGTACAACCCCAAGAACACCATCCCAACCGTAAAACATGGATGAGGAAACATCATTTTTTGGGGCTGGTTCTCTGCCAAGGGTATAGGACGACTGCACCGTATTGAGGGGAGTATGGATGGGGCTATGTATCGCCAGATCTTGCTGACAACCTCCTTCCTTCAGTGAGAGCCCTGAAGATGGGTCCTGGCTGGGTCTTCCAGCATGACAACGACCCAAAGCACACTGCCAAGGCAACTAAAGAGTGGCTCCGTAAGAAACCTCTTAAGGTCCTGGAGTGGCCTAGCCAGTCACCAGATCTGAACCCGATAGAAAATCTATGGAGGGAGCTGAAAGTCCGTGTTGCCCGGCAGCAGCCCCGAAACCTGAAGGCTCTGGACAAGATCTGCATGGAGGAGTGGGCCAAAATCCCTGCTGCAGTGTGTGCAAACCTACAAGACTACAGGAAACGTTTGGTATCTGCAATAGCAAACAAAGGTTTCTGTACAAAATATTAAGTTTGATTTTTGTGATGTATCAAATACTTATTTTTAGGGCTGTCAAACGATTAAAATTTTTAAGAGAGTTAATTACAGCTTAAAAATTAATTAATCGTAATTAATCGCAATTCAAACCATCGCTAAAATATGCCATATTTTTCTGTAAATTATTGTTGGAATGGAAAGATGAGACACACGACGGATATATACATACAACATACTGTACATAAGTACTGTATTTGTTTAGTGTAACAATAAATCCACAAACGCCATTATTAACATTCTTTCTGTTAAAGTGATCCACGGATAGAAAGACTTGTAGTTCCTAAAAGATAATTGTTACAGTTACAAGTTATAGTAATTTTATATTAAAACCCCTCTTCATGTTTTTGTTATAATAAAATTTGTAAAATTTTCAATCAAAGGTAGAGTTAATAAAACAATAATAATAATAAGAATAAAAATAACAATAACAAAAATAGAGTGACCAAAGTCTAAGTTTTACCTGTATTTTGCATAGCTATTTTGATATGGAATGCCAGTTCATTTTGCATTGTTGTTTAACTGTGTGTCAGCATAGGGCCTCATTACTATTGACTGAAGTGCTTTTCTTTTTGTGAACATTATTTTTTTTTGGAAAGATAGGAATATTATTTTTGTTGTGCTTTCACTAAACGATACTTATGTTTGTTGTGAAGGAGAAGCTTATGCCAATAAACGGCGCGGTCCAAAGAACGCCTGTGTCCACTCGCCTTTACTGTATAACATATATCTGTACATATCTTACCCAAAATACCATAAGAGACACATAAATGCCACTAAAAGAAAGAAAACTTACCGAAATATGTGTGGAGCACAAATAGCAATTTGCATTCCATTGTGAATACAGCATAAACGTCTCACAACTACTAATTCTCCCACGTTTAAAAGAAATAACATGAGTATGGAACGGCGCTGCCCGCAAGCGGCCGGTGGCATTCTCTTCACTCTTAATGTCCATAAACGGCCTCATTGTAATCTGTTTGAGGCAATGTGCGAGCGGGTCATTTAGTGCATGCGTTAATTGCGTCAAATATTTTAACGTGAGGTGGAAAAGCGCTATATAACACCATTTACCATTAATTAAAAAAATTAATTAACGCCCGTTAATGCGATAATTTTGACAGCCCTACTTATTTTATGCAATTAAATGCAAATTTATTATTTAAAAATCATACAACGTAATTTTCTGGATTTTTGTATTAGATTCCGTCCCTCACAGTTGAAGAGAACTTATGATACGAATTACAGACCTCTACATGCTTTGCAAGTGGGAAAACCAGCAAAATCGGCAGTGTATCAAATACTTGTTCTCCCTGCTGTAGATTTATCAATCCTGGGGGGACCCTGGATTGTAAACTTTTATAGCAATGTTTGATTTTTACCTCGGCTACTGGTGCTAGCTGTCAGTAAGGTAAGCCGCACTAGGCATAATGGTATATTAAGTTTTGAAATGCTGCGTTTGGAAACGTGCTGGTTTAATTTTTCGTCTGTTTATTTCGGTTATTTGGTTGGGTGCAATTTGGAATATTGAATGAGAATAATAATTGAGTGGGAATAAAAATTTGTCAACAACAACTGTCGTGATAGTTTTGAAGCCACGGTTTAATTTACATTATTGTACTGGAATGAGAAATGAGCTTTTTGTTCAAGCTAAATTCTACAGAAGAGGTATTATTTAGAAAATTGTTTCAGATGATTTATACGTACAGTAAGAATTGAAAATACAGCTATTATTTTGTTCAAGGATTCAATTATTCGCCAATACAGAAGAGGCATTTTTAAAATCACTATTTAAGCCAGTGTTTTTTGCGTTATTATTTTAGGAATAACAAAGCCTATGAGGTAACCTACAGTGGGGAGAACAAGTATTTGATACACTGCCAATGGGAAAACCCATTGGCAGTGTATCAAATACTTGTTCTCCCCACTGTATGTGAATTTGAATTTGTGTCTTTGGTTACATGGCTACTTTTTTATATATATATATATATATATATATATATATATGTGTATATAAAACTAATTTTTTCTATCCAGACAGAGGAGGCACACTTTAAATATATTAAAGTGATGAGGCATCGTCCAGGCCAAGTGTCCTGTTTTTTGGAAATCAAAATATGGTCCCCCTAGCTTTACTAGTTTCGGCGAGAACGGAATATTTTGTTGTTGTAATCTACAGTTCTACACAAACGTACATCAAGATCTCATTCATGAGGTGTGAGACTAAACGTGCCGATTACCGGTTTCAGAACCACAAAAATTTTCCGTCATGCCATCCCTAAGGTGTTAGCTATTTTTTATGTCCCAAAAATGCATGGAGAAATCCTTCACTTGCAGCTGTCAGGCTCAACCCTCCCCCACCGGTTTTTGCACAGTGTCAGTGAGTCAGGTATGCTACACGATGGCTGGAGGAGGTGAAACTCCTAACCTTTTTCCCCTCATAGAAGAAAACTAAATCGCTGGTATGGAAATACTTCGGCTACAGAAAAGTTACAGACGGCCGCGGCTTAGAGGAGGAGGAGGGCCAGCCGACATGTAAGACGTTTGCAAAGAGTGGCTGCCGAGGAGGCAATACTTCCCATATGATTTTGCATTTATACAAATTTAAAGGTTAAAATGCTGTCATGAATGTTTTCCACCAGCTACGAGCGTTAACTCCAGCGTGTTTACTGTGTCTAGTGGTGGTAAAACGTGGTGTTTCTCTCTGGCAACTGTCTGTTGAGAAAGCGAGTGTGTGTATAATGTAAACATGATACGAGTCATACACACATGCTTTTTATGGAAAATGATTAAATTATTTTTGTTCTGATGGTCATAATGTTGAGATGTGGCTGTGGGGTTTGGCTCACCTAAAGGATTGCATTTATTTCAATTTTTTTTTTAGATTTTTTTAATTTTTTATTTATATTAACTTAAAATTGCACTTATGTTCCAAATTGCTAACATGTTTTGAAAAATTAAAATCCTGTTCTATAGGATTTTTTTTTTTTAATCCCAGATATCTCAAAGTAACGCTTTCGAACTGGAATTGCAATACCGTGAAACCATGATATTTTGGCTTAAGGTTATCATACTGTCAGAATATCATACCGGCACATGCGTATGACCCATTTTTAGAGTGTCCCAAAATTCCAAGAAAGCGTATTTATCAAGGTTTCATCAGCTGTGACCTATGTATCTACATCCACCAAACAGAATGCTATGACAACGCCAGCGCTCACTGCTGCTGGGAACGCACAGTCTCTTTATTAGGAAAATAATGAAATTAGGGCTGTCAAACGATTAAAATTTTTTAATCGAATTAATCAGAGCTTAAAAATTGTAATTAATTACAATTCAAACCATCTCTAAAATATGCCATATTTTTCTGTAAATTATTGTTGAAATAGAAAAGACACCAGACGGCTATATACTTTCAACATACTGTACATAAGTACTGTATTTGTTTATTATAACAATAAATCCACAAGTTGGCATCGACATGATTAACATGCTTTCTGTTAAAGGGATCCACGGATAGAAAGACTTGTAGTTCTTAAAAGATAAATGTTAGTACAAGTTATAGTAATTTTATATCAAACCCCTCTTAATATTTTCGTTTTAATAAAAATTGTAAAATTTTCAATCAAAAAAATGAACTAGTAGCTCGCCATTGTTGACGTCGCCGAGCGGTGACGTCACATGGGCTCCCTGCCGTTCTTCCACAGTGTCTTCAACTATGTAAGGTAGTGATTGAAATACACACTAAGGAGTCAAAGGCGAGTTTTAGATTAATTAGAAATCAAGCCAATGAGTGTGTTTTGTCCCTCGACTAACGCCGTAGCTCCCTGTTTACTAGTCCATCCATTGTACTTCACGGTCATTTGAGTGCTGGCTTCACAACATACGAGACCTCTGATAGTTTGTATATTGTAACTAAATATTGCCATCCAGTGTAGTTGTTGAGCTAAACGAAATGTTTGAATAGAGTTTCACCAAAGTCTGAGTAAGTTTTATGTATATTTTGCGTAGCTATTTTGATTGGGAATGCCAGTTCTCTTTGCATTGTTGTGTAACTGTGTGAGAATAGGGCCCCATTAATACAAATTGAAGCGCTTTTGTTTTTGTGAATATTTTTTTATTTTGAGCGATAGGAATAATATTTTTGTTGTGCTTTCACTAATTGATACTTATGTTTGTTGTGAAGGAGTTGCCGAAGTTTATGCCAATAAACGGCGCGGTCTAATGAACGCCTGTGTCCACTTGCCTTTCCTGCCTCTTAGCTCTCAATGTGCAAAAAACGGCGTCATTGTAATCTGTTTGAGGCAATGCATGAGCGGGTCATTCCGCGCATGCGTAAAATGCGTCAAATAATTTTTTAGCCCTTCATTAACCGTCGACAGGATGTTGTGCTCGTCGACGGATTTACGTCATCGATGACGTCGACCATGTCGACAAGTCGGGACAGCTCTACGTCAAATATTTTAACGTGATTAATTTAAAAAAATTATTACCGCCGTTAACGTAATAAATTTGACAGCACTAAATGAAATGAATTAAAAAAATAATAATAATTAGGTGCATTTGCATTTTTTGGATTAATAGTTTTTGGCCAATTGTTCCCAATATTCGGTTTCGGCCAAGAATTTTGCTTTCGATACAGCTCTAATAATTAAAGCCTATATTTTAAATTCCTTTTTTTTTTTTTTTTGGTTGTTGTTGTTCTTAGGTATGTCGGTAGTATTTGAGGGTTGCAGACACAGCCATTTCCAGGATTTGGTATCCTGGGCAAAAACGAGTGGGGCTTCCTGTGATGGTTTCCGAATTGCCAACTTTGGAAAAGAGGGCTACGGTCTTCAAGCTACAAGAGACATAAAGGTGAGAATTATGCTGTTGATTTGACAAAACATATATAAGCAGGGGTGCACATAATTTTTTTGCCCAGGTTCTCAGAGGAGGACCTGGAGATGTGACTTGGTCCTCATTGAACTTGAGAGCCTGATGCGATAAATTTATGACAAGCTTTACTTAGAGCCAATTAACTTTAATTAATTATATTAACAATTAATGCTTGATTAACATCAACTGGCACAACAAAATTGTCATTACTTTGAAGTGAAATGTAAAGAAATAAAAAGACCCAATTCAAAATAAAGGGCATTATGCGGCTCCCACATTAACTCCAAGCTTTTTTAAAAGTGGGCTGTCCTCCTCATAAGACCTCATTGAACGTGCATATTTAGCTTTGTAAAATGCGAGCAAAAACACGTTTGTCAGTGCATGTCGCTGTTCATTACCTTTATTCCGCCCTATTCCACCGCCACTTGTCCATAGGGCGAGTGGGGTCCTGTTTGACATCGATAGTTTGCTTAATTGCCACATGCTCTCTGTTTTTTTCGTGCTTTTCAAAGTTTGGATGGCTGAAATTCTTTGACCCTACATAAAATGCGCTGCTCTTATCGGCGACATTGGGATTCTCACGGCACATTTTGTACCGCATTTCCGTGCAAGCATCATTTGCTCCTAGCCATGGTACCTCCTGTAGCCACTTTTCAGCAAAAGTCCTTTTTTCGGTAGCTCCGGTGACGTCTCTGTCGTCTGTCTGTCTTTTGACGGGGGTGGGGGAACACGGAAGTAATTACTCAGTGTGGCCTGCCTCTTCGACATTTTGAGAAGTTATTTTCTCGTGTCCGCCTCAAATACAGTGGTCAGCCATCGGTACGCAAAAGTGTATGGAAGCCGTTGAGGGCCAGCGCGTTTGTCTATGTCCAGTAAGCATGCGCGCATGCGGACCACTTATGTGCACCCCTGTATATAAGATGAAAGACTCCTTCTGAAGCTAAGGTTTTATTTTATTTTACATATATGGAAACGTTACATATGCTTATCACTTAAATTTTTTGAAACTGATTTCCATCTACGTATATTTGTTGCCAATGAAATTGTTAACCTGTGTTGCCTTGAGATATGAGTGAATTGACCTAGGAGAGTTTGAAGATTGGAGCTGCCATTCAGCCTAGGTCTTGCGATAAACGTTGTATAAACATTTGTGGTCAAATGTTTACATACACTTGTAAAGAACATACTATCATGGCTTTGTCTAGTTTCCAGTTATTTCTACAACTCAGATTTTTCTCAGCTAGAGTAATTTGAACAGATACTTCTTTGTCACAATACATACAATGAGAAGCAGAAGTAATTGCACCCCTTTTGATTTTGCAAGTTCACCCACTTAGAAAATGGGTAGAGATCTGAAATTTAAATCATAGATGCATTTTCATCTATAGAGACATAATTAAAAAAAATAAAAAATAAAATCAGTGCTAATATTTAGTGCAGAAGCCTTTGTTTGCAATTACAGAGGCCAGATGCTTTCTGTAGTTCTTCACCAGGTTTTCACATATGGAAACAGAGATTTTAGCCCATTCCTCCACACAAATCTTCTCTGGATATGTCAGGTTTTAGGGCTGTCGTTGAGAAACAAGAAGTTTCAGCTCAATCCAAAGATTTTCTATTGGATTGAGGTCTAGAGACTGGCTAGGCCACTCCAGAACCTTGATATGCTTTTTACGCAGCCACTCCTTGGTCAGCTTGGCTGTGTGCTTCGGATCATTATCAAGTTGGAAGATCCAACCATGACTCATCTTCAAGTCTCTGACTGAGGGAAGGAAGTTGTGGCTCAGAATCTGAAGATACATTTCACCATTCATCCTCTGCTTTATACAGTACAGTCGTCCAGTCCTGTTTGCCGAATAGCAGCGCCAAAGCATGAGGTTTGCACCACCATACTTCACAATGGGGATGGTGTTCTTGGGATTGTACTCTTCCTTCTTTTTCTTCCACGCATGACGAGTAAAGTTTGCACCAAAAAGTTCCACTTTGGTCTCATCCGACCACATGATTTTCTCCCATGACCCAGGTCCATCATTCAGAGTTTCCCTGGCAAACTTCAGATGGGCTTTCACATGCACTGGCTTCAACAGGGGAACCTTCTGAGCAATGCTTGGTTTTAAACCGTTGCACCGTAATGTTCTACTGACAGTAGCCTTTGAAACTGCATCCAGCTCTCTTCAGGTCATTGACCAGCTCCTGCCGTGTAGTTCTAGGCCGAGCCCTCACTTTTTTCATCATGAGTGAATTTATATGGAGCCCCAGTCCGAAGTAGATTATCAGTCATGTTAAACTTTTTTCCATTTTTCTAACAATTGCTACAACTGTTATATTCTCACGAAGCTGCTTTCCAATTCTCCCCATAGCCTCTTCCAGCTTTGTGGAGCTCGACATTTTTTTCTTTGGCGTCTTTCGAAAGCGCTATGGTTTTGACAATGGTAACGGTTGGATTATGACAGACTGTGGGGTGCAATATTGAGCTCAAACGGGTGGTGGGCATGTGGTTATTCATGGGGTAAAGGTGGACTTTTGTTTAAGGTAGACTGCCTCTTTGAGTGTCATAATTATTGCTGATTCTCAGGGGTACAAATACTTAGGAACCCAGTAAATTGCAAATAAATGCTTTTTTTTTTTTTTTTTTTTTTTTTTTTTTTAAATCATACAATGTAATTTCCGGATTTCCTTTTTTAGATTATGTCACTATGAGTGGAAATGCATATATGATTGAAATTTCAGACCTCTACCTATTTTCTAAGTGGGTGAATTTGCAAAATCACAAGGGGTTAAAATACTTCTGCTCCTCACTGATATATACCTGTATTCCAGTTCCTGGTTTGGAAGTTGAAATGGTCGTATGTCGAGCGGGATTATCTTATAAGAATACATTATAGATCAAGACTTTCGGCAGACAAGCGAGCGGCAGCATAAGACAGCAGCTCCCAGTGGATCTGTTCCCCTCTGAGAAATAAATGCTCTGAAAGTTGATGGAAACAAAGATATTGCTAAAAGGGGAGTAATGAAAAAAAGCAGAGGAAAACCTCAAGTGAATGCTGAGGAGGATGTTTTATCCTTGGCTACTTTATTAATTAGTAATGTATGATGCATCGATAATTATGATCATCGTCAATACCGTGATCATCGTTCAATAATCAAGTCATAGCACCCTGAATCGTAATCGAATCGAATCGTGGGGTGCCTCCCGCAGATCACTGAAACACAGTGTGGGTCGATAGAGCTCAATATTTTGTTAGGTTGTACAGTATACCGGAACATATTTCCTTTTTAACCCTGACCCATTTTCATGCCTGATTAAAGGTTAAGAAGTCGTCAGTTTTGACCATTATGAAGTAATTTAGCCCTGTCGTACTGAATAAATGCATTTTTAATATTTCATATTCCATTTAGCGCAAGACTTATTTGTCATGACTAGGGATGGGAATCGAAATCCGATTCCAATTCCGAACCGGTTCCTAGAGTTTTGAGGCCTTGACATCACAATGAAAAAGCCTTAACGGTCCCTTTAACGATTCCTAAAGACGCGTATTGCGTCGTGACGTGACATGTCTTGTTGTCGAGACGCATCAAACTAGCATGGCGCCAAGAACCACTCGCTTCAAAGTTTGGCTACACTTCACCAGGAAAGAGGGTGAAAATGAAAGGTTACGATGGTTTAGCAGCCGTAAACATAACAATGACAGCACATAGGTTCAAACGCTCGAAAGTGTGTCTTCACTTTACAAGGAAAAATTACAACAAAGCGACTTGCAGTCATTGCAAGGTGGAGGGAATACGACTGCACTGTCCTCACCGAGATGCTAAGGCTACGTCCAGGCTATACAGCTAGCTAAACTCCCAAATGACGATGCAGTAGATGTTGGTATAATTTGCTGACTTTATTCAACCATCACTTGAAGAGTGAAACTAAAAATAGAAATGAAACAAATCAGTTTCATCCCCAATAACAAACAGGTTTGCATCAACGTAAATAGCGATGATTAGCTGCTAATACAGTAAATAACACAAACGGTTAGCATGCATTCGCTAGCATTAGCACATCGTTCAAACCACTACACAACTGGATTTAAATGTCCGATCGCGAGTGGAAACCCACAACAACAACACAAAAGATGATACATACAGGCGTTGCCTCTGTAGATATTTTACAAACATTAACAAAGAACGTAGGCTCGTAGCAGTGTTTCCCTTTCTCACTAACTCGCTCACTCGCTTGGATGCGGCACTTCTTCTTCGCGTGGAAGCGCGCTCTTCTTCATGTGAGTGCGTTCTTCTTCGCGTGAGGAAGCGCAAGGGCATCCCCACTTGAGCGTGAAAGCACCATAAAAACTAAAAGGCATGCATTTCACTACAATGGTAAATAATACACTTTTACACAGGTGTCCCCAAACTACGGCCTGCCTCCACATTTGGTCCGGCCCCCTGAACAATACCAGAGAGCATTTTGATTTTTTTTTTTTTTTTTTTCTCAGTAGTGTTATTTATTTCCTGGCCTTTTTCTGTGAAGAACTCAGAGAGGGTTATTTGGTCATTATCTATTTAATTAATAGTGTTATTATTATTTGTTATTATTTTTATTTTAATCACTTTTGTTTCGTGAAGAATCCAGAAAGGGTTATTTGAATGTGGCTTTCTGAAAAACAAATTTTTACTTTTAGGCACTCCTGCAATCTTTCACACTTTCTCTGTTACAAACTGACCTCCTCATCAGAGAAGGGAAAAGTTATGTGGCCCTCACAGGAAAAAGTTTCGGGACCCCTGCTTTAACACATATTGCCAAAGGCAGAACAACGACCTATATGCCAATATATACCAATATTTTTTATTTCTATTAGAAAAATGTTTCAGTAAAACGTTACACATTCTTGTGTATTTGCCACTTATTGCCACAGTTAACATTGAGGCTTTGGGCCTCTTTTGACCTCGAGTGAGTTTGTAAGGTTGTGACTTCTGATTAAACAAACTCGATGCCAATCGAAACATTTTGTTCCTTTTCCTCAAATTAGAATCGATAAAGAATCGAATCGTTAAGCAATATCGATAATGGAATCGGAATCGTAAAAATCGTATCAATTCCCATCCCTAGTCATGACCATACAATTTATTTAGCAATTGGGGAAAATACTTTAAAAAATATCCTATAAAAATATTGGAGAGCTAAAAACAACGTTGACATTTTGCTGCTCTCTGTCTCATTGTCCTCATTCAGAATCTTCCCCATTGGGCTGCATTTTAAATCAGCTGAAATTGTTACTCTGCCAACGTCGTCACCCAGAGCGCTATAATTACAGGCAGAAACGGCTAATTAAAAGACTCATTTCTCGTCATCTGCGCTTTGCCAAATTGTTGTATATAATCAAATCGTCTCAAAATATATTTACTCACATAATAATGCTGTTTAAGATTTATTTTTTATTTTTTATCATGTAACAGGCACTTTAAGGCCAAAAAAACTGCCAGCTTCGTCAGGTTATCAATCATTTATTTCAGAACTTGTGCAACACAACATGACTACTAGAGCTGGGAATCTTTGGGCACCTAACGATTCGAAAACGATTCAGAGGCTCCGATTCGATTATAAAACGATTATTGATGCACCCCCCTCCTTTGTTTTTTGTTTTTGTTTTGTTTTTTTAATGTTTTGTGCATTAGTTCCAAAATTGTTCAAAAATCCTCTCAGGCTAAACCAAACTACTATTTCAGTATCAAGTTAACATATAACAGTAAACAAATATACAAAAATAACAGTAAATAAAAAAACTCCAGTCCCCATTCTGTATCAGCAGCTTTAAACTACATTCAATTAATTTAATTGTTGTGAATCAACTGTTACAGTTGTTAAAATCGCTCCAGTTATTCCATAATTTCCCTTCTGTCGACTTTTGTCAAAGTTTTAATACGATTTCCTCATTTAAAGATAGATTCTGCCGATTTAGGAGTATTTTAGATAAAAAGTTAATTAGGTTTGCTACAACAGAGCCTTCTAGAGAGGTCTACTGCTTTAAGATGGCAGCTGTTTACTTACGCCGGAAAGCCTGTCATTTCGCATCTCTGTTCAATAATACATGTTCTAACACCGACGTTGTCTGTCATTTTGCATCTAGTTCTACATATATATGATATCTACTGTAGCCGTATGTTTGTAGCAACTGGGCATTGTTTGTAGTTGACAGTTAGGTATGATTGTTTTTTAATCTAGCAGCATGAGTTGAACATGATATTTACTCTCGGTCCGTTCCTCATTGCGTCCCAAAGACCGCGCTGACTGTGTTTTACTTCCGCTTTACTTGGTATAATTCAATAATTGGAATTTGGATATTTGTGAATCGTTCTCGAATCTTCCAAGGCCGAATCGCGAATAATCTAAGAATCGGAAATTTTGCACGCCTCTAATGCCTACTGTCCACCGCTGCTGAACAAAGTGAAAGTAAAAAGTCCATCTCTCACTCTGTCAAGTCAGCCACACAGTGTGCTCAGGTACACCACGCAAAACACATCCGCCACATTAGAACCCGATTCGTTACATTATTACAGGTATTAATATTATTATTATCATTATTATTCTGATTTTCATTCATAATTTATTTGTTTTGCTCTGTGTAATTGCTATTTGCAAAAGTACCAGCGGCATTTATTTAGGATTTAGTGTAGTTTTTCGGGCTGTAGAACGAATTCATGGAATTATAATTTATTTTTATAGGAAAATCCTGCTCTACATTAGGGGTGTGCCATCAAAGGTACTCCACGATTCGATTCGATTACGATTCAGGGTGCTACGATTTGATTGTTGAACGATTATCTTCGCGGTATTGACGATGATCACGATTTTCGATGCATCTTTCCCCCCTTACCTTTCAGGATTTCTTTTTTCTTACTTTGTGGCCACTTCATACTTTTAAGCAAGGTATATATGCCTGTATTCATTAATTAAAGCAGCAAAACAAATTAATGGCCGTTACGTTTTATTTCAAATCACCTAATGATCCAGCAGGAACGATGGAAACATGCCTATAGAGCCTACCCACGTACCACGTGCTTGCTGTATGGTTCCGCCCACTTGTCCGTCAAAACATAGTGTTAACCTGTTACGGCTACGTACATTTCTCCTATTTACGGCGTGTTTTTCTGCTCCTTAACATTAATAATCAAAATGGTGAAGGCGTGTGTGGCTGTTGGTTGCACTAACAGAGAAGATGGAAGGAGAGACTTGAAGTTTTACCGTATTCTGAGGGATCCAAAGAGGAGAGCGAAATGGACGGCTGCAATTCGACGTGAAAACTGGACACCAAAAAATCACCACAGACTATGTAGTAGTCATTTTATATCCAGTAAGATGCATTTAATATATATTTAGAGGGTTTTGGCCTGACAACCACAATTAAGATCATTGCTAGGCTAATCGCCGACAACATACGACGTAGTACGACATAGTTTCAAATTCAAGATATTTGTGACTTCCCTTTCTTCCACCATCGTTATTTTTTGAATAATATTTAGCTGGTACCAAGTGAAAGAAACTGGCCTCGTCTACGGGGCTGACAAATAACCACAATTCAGATCATTGCGAGGCTAATCGCCGACAACATACGACGTAGTACGACATAGTTTCAAATTCAAGATGTTTGTGACTTCCCTTTCTTCCACCATCGTTACTTTTTGAATAATATTTAGCTGGTACCAAGTGAAAGAAACTGGCCTTGTCTACGGGGCTGACAAATAACCACAATTAAGATCATTGCTAGGCTAATCGCCGACAACATACACGTAGGTATGTAGTGAGAGTGCTATCGCTAAACCATATAAACATTAAAAGCCTTAACTCCATTGACAAACGACATGGAATACATTAGACTTGACAGTGGATGTTAGCAATAACAAAAGATTTTGAATTGAAAATTTCGTAACTCACCTTTCCAAGCACAAGATAGATTCCTGCCAAATTTTCGTGGACGAGGACCTGTTTCACCCAACCAGCAACGAAGTATTTATAAGCCTCCAAGCTCTTGAAGTTTTTCATATTTTCGTGAGAATAGGCTGATTTAGTGTGGACAAGATAATTGTAAATATCTGCGTAGCAGATGTCAGGCAGACAGGGCGAAGACAGTGGGTCGAAAAACATCGATTTGGGCATCAAATATGGATCTGGCGACTGTATAGAACGAAGCTTTTCCTCATAACGCCTTTTATGCAACAGATCCAGTGAGTTTGCGGCATCAGAAAGCACCGGGTCTTCCATGAAATGCATTTTAAATTCCGCCATCAATTGAAACCAATGCTAATACAGAGTCAAAATGACGGACAAGTGGGCGGAACCATACAGCGAGCACGTGGTACGTGGGTAGGCTCTATACAACCCAAAGCTGATCTTAAGCTGCTCTTTTTCACAAGAAGGTGCAAAAACATGAGCTGTTTCAAAGGCAGTACTTACAGTATTTCTCTCAAAAATACGATAAAATTTACACTGGTGGAATGAAGTCCACATTTTTTGAACAAACATAAAGTGAGTTTAGAAATGAGACTTCTTTTAACCATTATATTTTGTTTTCACAGATCTATTTTGCATGTTGTAGTGTTACCGCTGTACTTAATCCTAGTTTTACACGTTCTGCATATGGACTAACTTTTGTAAACCACTAAACAATGCACAAATGGACATAAAAAATACATGTTAGCGAATTTGCTAAATAGCATAGCGCTCAGTAGGCCTGAACGATATTGAAAAAAAACTATTGCTGCGATTTTTTGGGGGTTTGCGATATTAAAATATATATATATACATAAAATTTTTTAAAGAAATTTTCACTAGATGACTTGAATAGCTGTTTGGAAAGACCTTGGATGATTCACCGTGACTACAGTGTACAGTGATCCCTTGTTTTTCGTGATTAATGGGGACCAGAACCCGCCGCGATAAGTGAAAAACCACAATGTAGCGCCCCCCCCCCCCCCCCAAAAAAAAATGTTTTTTCTTTATTTTTTTTATGTGTGTTCAATGTATTTATTCAGATTTAGCATTGGCAAAAGATACATAAAAGATGTGTTTTTTTCCCTTTTTTCCCCCCCAAAGTATGATTTAAAAAAAATGTGTATACAGTGGGGAGAACAAGTATTTGATACACTGCCAATGGGTTTTCCATATATTTTAAAAAAGGGTTTTTAACCACTTCAAATGTAATAATTATGATCAGTTTTAAACATAACTGTACCACCAAATCCTTTCAAAAAAAAGAATAAAGAACTGTAGTAGAAAAGTGCTTGGCTTTATTAAATGCTTCTGTTTACCTACCTTGGGTGTGACTCCTGGAGTGACATGTAGAAATTACAAACTCCTCCAGATCCCTTCTGGCGTTTAGACACAACATGTCAGGCTGCCACACACACACACACACACACACACACACACACACACACACACACACACACACACACACACACACACACACACACACACACACACACACACACACACACACACACACACACACACACACACACACACACACACACACACACACACACACACACACACACACACTCCAGCGCGTGCTTCCTTGCGTAGTAACTATCTAACAAGTTAAACGTTGATTAACAAGTTAAACGCTGATTGACGTATGGCGGCACATGTGAAGTCCGCTTCTCTGGCAAGCTCAAACAACCATCTGTCAACATTGTTAACTTTAATAAGCAAGTCCCACAGTGACTAATGAACAAAGAGCTGGGAGAAGGAGGGCGGGAGGCTGTGCGGAGCGAATGAAGCAGCACAAGTTTGTGGATTTAAAAAAAAATCCATCTCACTATGGCACATCCATGCGATGGGACTATTGCGCACGCACATCACGATATATCGTTCAGGCTTAGCGCTCAGGGCTTATTAGTAACATCTAGAAAACGACAACAATAAAGGTTAAACAGTACATGAGGGTTTGTGTTCTCACCTCTTGTCCACGCACACGTGACTTAGCAACACACTACGGACATTTTCCAATTAACACTTGAACCTACTGATGGACAACTGAAAGGCAAGGAGCAGCGAACGATCTCTCTTCCCCTCTTGCTCTAAAAAATAACTTAGCACAGAAGATGACCCAAAGCACGACCACCCAGAGCTTGCCTGTCTCATACACAAATTTAATTTGGAGTCTTTTGTACAGGAGTAAATCTCTCACTCAGTAACTTCCACTGCTGCCATCCTCACCTTGTGCATCCCTTAAGGTGTCCGGGCAGCAGACGTGTCTTGAATTTTATTCCACTAGCAGAGGATGTCATTAAGTTATTAGGGAAAATCAGTGTTTTTGAACATTTATGAATCATAATCGAATTGTCTTGTGTCGAATCTCAATGAATCTAATAATTGATGTATTGGCACACCGCTACTCGACATACAACCATTTCGACTTACAAACAAGGTCCTGGAACGAATTCATTTCGTATGTAGAGGTACCACAGTATATAAGTCAGAATATTCTTTTGTAAAAAAGAAAAAGTGTGCACCATCTTGACTTGAGCTTTTTAGGTGCTGAATGGTTTTGTTACACGCCTGTTACAGCAGCTTTTTGACGTCTTATCAACTTGTGTAACTGAGTTATCAGGCTAACCCAAGCTGCTGCTTGTCTATGGTATCTCAATTTTCAGACAATAAAGAGAAAGTTGACCGACATTTCTTCCTTTTTTAAGAAGAAAATTAGCACAGGAGGAGAGAAAGAGATGACTCTGAAGCAACAGTGGCTTAGTGAGGAGGAGGAGGATGGAGGAGAGGAACAGACACTAGGATGCACAGCCATCAGTGAGAGAACACAGTGATGAGGAAGACTAACATCAGACAGCAGCAGAACAGTCAGTCAGCAACAACACTGGTCACAGAAGTGAGGCAGGATTCCGCAAAAGCAGGTGTTCGACGTGTTCCTTGACCAACAGGTGAAGTTAGGACTATGTGATCCTAATAATGAAACTGATGGCTAGCCTAGATGATAATGTCATACAGAGATTTTTTCTTCGTGTGTGTGTTTTCATTGAATTACAAATTATGAGATGCATTCTGGGGCAAATGAGGCAGTTTAAAATTTTGTGTGTACATTTTTATTTCTGAGTGTTAAGACAGCATGCTGTCAGAGATTGGAGTTGTCATTTGTGTATGTTCACCCTATAGTACGTACGTGTATGCTTGCGTGTGTGCGTGGTGAGTATCCAATCAACAGTTGAGCTCACACTGATGCGGAAGTCGGGCATGAACCCACAACAAAATCAAAGCAAGAGCATTCAGTCAGTCTTCAGCGATGATAAAATCAAATATCTTGATCACAGACAGTATGATACTCACAAAAAAACAAAAAAAGGAGGCCAAACGTTCTATGGAAACATTCCTTTGATTCCAACGCAGATAAGGTAACCTTTGCTGAAATAATCACTGTTCATCACACTCAGTCATACAGATCAGAAGACTGGAGAAGACTAGAAGCGATTACCAGTTATGTCAGATAATGCCAAAATAGCATGTTGAGATATAATAGTAATATCCATAGTTACAGATATGCTTGCCAGGGCTGAATATAGTGTTAGATCGTAACCATAATTTGTTAGATTAAAAAAAAAAAAAAAAAAAAAATTACTGCCTTGCCATTTGTTGCTGTGAGGGAGTCAATTTAAAAGACTTGCAATGATGGGCAAAGCTTTTACAATATAATGTATAAATTGTTGTTTTATACTAGCAATTGATGAACATGTTTATAATGTGTGGAAATTAGGGCTGCAGCTATCGAATATTTTAGTAATCGAGTAATCGACTGAAAATTCTGTCGATTAATCGAGTAATCGGATAAAATATACATGAGAAAAAGACATTTCATCTAATATTGAACCATGTTCAGTCAATGTGTTTATTTTTTATGTACATTGTTGAAAACAGCCAGCAATTGCATCTCAGATGTGACACTGCTTTCACTCAAAAAACTAGATCTTACTTAAAAAAAAAAAAAAAAAAAAAAAAGAAAGAAAAAAAAAAAACTTTTCTTATCTAAAAATGTAATTGCGCTTGATAATACACAGCACTTAAAAGCTTGGTGTTTTTCCCACATGTTTCAATTGAATTTCCATTTGTGTCAAGCTATTTTTAACTTCTATTTAAGTTTTGAGTTAGTCTAAACTGTAAGTCCTGATAGGATTTTGAGTTTTTGCAGTGTTCAAAATAAATGTATGATACCTGCTGTATTCGAGCACATTAGGGACCAGTGCTACTTGGTGTTTTATCCAGCAATGACTACTGAGCTAAAATTCAGTTTGCATTTTTATTTTACACCCCCATCACTCTACAGCGCTATGTTTTCACAGATTAAATAAAGCCAGTATGTAAGACACGTTAGCCACGCATCGACAGTGGTCATAATTAATAGGAACGTAGCCTTCCTAAGGGCTAACGTTACGTGATGGAGTGACAGTTACGTTACATTTATTAGTGCTGAGAAATCTACTGCTTTAAGATGACGGCTCTTTACTAACGCCACCCAGACTCGGCCGAGTCTGTCATTTCGCATCTAGTTCTATGTACATGCGATATCTATGAGATGCATCAGACGCTACCTGCTACCATCGTAGTATCATACATGCGGGCTTAGTTTTTAGCAACGTCGGCGTAGGTTGCAGCGGCTGTCCGCTGCAGTAAGTTTTTAAAAAAAATTTTATTGCTTCTTTTTCTACGCACGTGACGTCAGCGCGCTGTCCCGCATTAAAAGTAGTCTGGGCAAAACGTGATGCTTAGAGCTGGCAAAGTTAAAGTGCCTGTGACACGAAAAAGCATGTTTATTTCATAATACACGCGGTATTTTATGCCCCTGAATGATATGGACCGCTTGGATGTGTGTGGAAGCGATCGCTATATTTATTTAGTTTTTTTAATCCTGCGCCATGAAAATGAGTGACTTCCGGCTTCGGTCTCTCATTGAGGAGGAGGGCGCTGTGACGTGTACGGTAGAAGACGTTCTCTTCACTATACAGTGTACTGTTGTGTATGAGGACGAAGGATTCAGCTGATTTTGCGGATTAATACTTTTATTTTTTGCATCACGCCAGCCAAACGGCTGCAGAAAAATCATTCTGTATGCGGGAGAGGCGTATGCGCCTTTTTGGAGTTTCAAAAGGTTCCCATTCACCGTGGATATTTACTGTGGGACCATTGGACTTACAAGGAAGTGAGTAAACATCTTGTTTTGTATTATGTCAAATACGAATAAAGTGATTACAAAGTAAACACTATAAAATTCCTTTAAATAAAGGACTACTTACGTTTGATCATTGATAGGCATGTAAAAAGCTATCCTCATGCTCATTAGGAGTTAGCTGTTAGCACGTTAGCTCCACAACAACTCCAGCCACCCTCCTCCAGGGAACGAACTGTAAATTGCTCTCCGCCGGGCGGTTTGCCGATCCGCAAAGAAACTCGACAACCGGGTCGTCATGTCAAATAATCCAGGCTAGTTATGTGTGATTTTCCACTTCGAAGACTTTGAAACGTCCCTCGGTTCGGGTTAGCATGTCGGCTAGCTGTCACTCCTTCTGGTCTGTTTACATTCTCCGAAGCCGGGGAAGGGAAATTACATATGTCCGATTTAGGTGTCATAAAATATCGTTCGGGAGGTGTGACAGTAAAGGTGAAGTCGACTGTTTTGACCATTATAGAGTAATTTTGCCATGTCGTCTTGAATAAATGGATTTTTATTATTTTATATTCCATTTAGCACAAGATTGTTATTTGTCATGACCATGCCATTTATTTAGCAATTGGGGAAAGTACTTGGGTAAAAAGAATATCCTGTAAAAATATTGAGGTAAAGAGACAGAAACAATGACATTTTGCCGCTCTCTTCGTCGCGTTTTCCTCATTGTGAATAGTTCCCCCTCGACGGGCTGACTGGTCCTTCTCAAGCCATTTATATAGCTATTGGGGAAAAATACTTGGATAAAAAGAATATCTTGTAAAAATATTGGGAGTAGAGAGACTGAAACAATGACATTTTGCGGCTCTCTTCGTCGCGTTTTCCTCGTTCTGAACAATTCCCCCTCAATGGGCTGAATAGTAAAACCGATGAGCCCAGTCTACCGCTGACGTCATCCACCTGTTGGGGACGCTAAAGCCCTATAATGGTAGGCATGGCTAACCGGCAGATTAAAAGACTAATTTCTCGTCATCTGCGCTTTGCTCAATTGTTGTATATAGTCGAATCGTCTCAAAATATGATTCTAATTCACATAATAATGCCATTTAAGACTTTTTTTCTGGTGTCATATGCTCTTTAAATGATTCCTCGAGGTGAATAAAATTACTCAGATCAGTTTTTAAACAAGATTTACTCGAGTTGCTCGAGTATTCGTTTCAGCTCTAGTGGAAATAAAAACAATGACGAGCGAAAATGGCCAAAAATTCGGTGACCAGACGTCCACTCCAGTGTAGTCGAGGCACCGAGTCTCTATTCAAGAGAGAGCCTAAATAATATAAGACATTGGATGCCTACAGCTATGTGATAGACAACCATGTTCAGGACATACTGTTTAATGATTACAAAGTTGAAAAGTTAGTTGGTCTGAAGACTGAAGTGCTTCATAGTCAAAGACAAAGGAAGAGGACTGAGATGTATCGAGTCTGGGTCATTGTCAACGAGAAAAACAACGCCATCCTGACCGCAAACTGTACATGAATAGTTGAGTATGTCATGAAGTAATATAACAAAATTCAGTCAGAACTTTCCAAGTCATCAGAAACCTCTTCTGCACAAATTGTGTACAATGATCCCTTCTTTTTCGTGTTTAATAAGGACTAGAAACCCCGCTAAAAGTGAAAAACCACGAAGTAGGGTTTGAAGTAGGGTGTGATTACCGTATATGTGGGATGCATGGGGGACCTACACACACCTCTTGAATGTCCTGTAGGTCCACTCACAAGCAAAGAGAGCATGTAGCGGGGATATGATGCTTTATTTGTGTGTAAAAGAGAAGTTAAATTTCCTCCAGAGATGTTGGGGGTATGTAGCAGGCTTTAGCTGCTCTCAAAGCGGGTAAAAATTAAAGATGCACCGATACCGATACTAGTATCGGCAGGGGGCGCCGATTTGGCCCGAAACGGTTGTATTGGCGAGTACCAACAAAGACTGCGCCGATACCATTTACCGGTCCATTATTATAACATTTGACCGCAGCCTTTTTTTTTTTCTCCTGGCGCTCACTACACTCTGTCTCTGTGTTGTGTGATGACACGTGAACACCAAGCAGCTATCGCTATTGGCCTTCTCCAGACCAATGAGAACGGGCCAATAGCCACTCCTGACCAATGACAAGGCCCCTTGGCGGTGCCGACATGGCGGCGGTCGGGAAATATTTCAAAATACAAATCCCGTCAATTAAAATCAATGGCTGTATGCAAGATTTGCGGCCTGAAAGTTTCGAGATGTGGAGTTAAATCAGCCAGTTTCAATACCTCGAACCTGATAAAACATTTGAAGACGAAACGTGAACGAACACAACGAGTCTGAGCCTGCAAGAGCAGGACTGCTATCCAGAGGAAGGGCGCTGGACCGGTGCAACAATCCCTGGTCTGTTCACTATGTCAACTTTACTTTGTCTTTTACTTAAAGAAATGCTGCAGTAATTTGGGGACTGTTTCCAAAGTAGGGTTGCCACCTTTCAGAAATAGAAATAAGGGACTGCCCCCCCCCTCCCGAAAAAAGGAGGCTAATTGAGAGACGGGATGCTGTGGTCAATTATTATTACTTATAATTGTTAGCGTCCGCAAATGCGGAAACAAGGTTGGACCTCAAAGTGGACAACAAGCGGGGGATACGTACAAGGGTTTAATGATTGCAAACAAAAAAATAACACGCGATCGCGGGATAGTAGAAATAACAAAATGAGTCCGTGACAGCAGGTCGACGAAGCTCAATACTACAAACTCGAAGGTTACTAAGACAATAGGCAGCGAGCCAAAAAGCCAAAATAAAAACACTCAAATACCTGCACAGGGAAGAGGTTACAAATGAGTGCAGCACACTAACAGAAAAAACCCAATGCAGGGGCGTAACAAGCAAATGTAGCGAGACTATAGTGTGAGATGTCAAATGGCGATCAGCAAAGCAAATATCTTGGCAGCCTTCTCTGAGCTCACCCGTGCTTAAATGCTGTGTTGATGAGCCTGCATTGGATTCAGGTGCGACGTCAGGAACTAACAGCCCAGCAACAAAACAAAATCTAACCAGCAGCAGAATGTGACAATAATTTCATGAAAGTTGCACTGTTTGGCCTTTGAGAGGTTTAAATAAGTTTACTCAGTTTATTCAGAGTTTATTATTATGAACTTATTTTTACTTTCATACTGTTGGGCTAGTATTATACTTTGTACTAGTCTTTTTCCTATTTTGCAAAGGTAAGCAACAGCCTGACAAAGCCTTGATAGCAATGATTTCACATCCAATTATGTAGCTCTTTGGGGAAAAAAAACAAAAGAAAAACAGAAACAAATTATATATATACTGTATATATATATATATATATATATATATATATATATATATATATATATATACATAAACGGGGTGGTATCGGTATCGGTATCGAGACCAAAAAATGGTATCGGTGCAACACTAGAAAAAATGGTGAAAAGTACCACTGAAAATGACCTCGGAGCTCCAGGAAGTGTTTGGAGGGGATAGAGTGCGCCATTTGAAGGTAAAAGTTGTTGAAACTTCTTGTGAGGTATTCGAGGTTTGTAGTGAGCTTTGGGTATTCTCAAAGCAGGCAAAATGATAAAATGTAATGATGTACAGTGCCTTGCAAAAGTATTCGGCCCCCTTGAATCTTGCAACCTTTCGCCACATT
Organism: Corythoichthys intestinalis; assembly: GCF_030265065.1. Taxonomy (NCBI): domain Eukaryota; kingdom Metazoa; phylum Chordata; class Actinopteri; order Syngnathiformes; family Syngnathidae; genus Corythoichthys; species Corythoichthys intestinalis. The sequence goes on along the minus strand of NC_080409.1, from coordinate 3,307,772 downwards.
TCAGGCTTCAAACATAAAGATATGAAATTTAATTTTTTTGTCAAGAATCAACAACAAGTGGGACCCAATCGTGAAGTGGAACGACATTTATTGGATAATTTAAACTTTTTTTACAAATAAAAAACTGAAAAGTGGGGCGTGCAATATTATTCGGCCCCTTTCAGTGCAGCAAACTCACTCCAGAAGTTCAGTGAGGATCTCTGAATGATCCAATGTTGTCCTAAATGACCGATGATGATAAATAGAATCCACCTGTGTGTAATCAAGTCTCCGTATAAATGCACCTGCTCTGTGATAGTCTCAGGGTTCTGTTTAAAGTGTAGAGAGCATTATGAAAACCAAGGAACACACCAGGCAGGTCCGAGATACTGTTGTGGAGAAGTTTAAAGCCGGATTTGGATACAAAAAGATTTCCCAAGCTTTAAACATCTCAAGGAGCACTGTGCAAGCCATCATATTGAAATGGAAGGAGCATCAGACCACTGCAAATCTACCAAGACCCGGCCGTCCTTCCAAACAAGGAGAAAACTGATCAGAGATGCAGCCAAGAGGCCAATGATCACTCTGGATGAACTGCAGAGATCTACAGCTGAGGTGGGAGAGTCTGTCCATAGGACAACAATCAGTCGTACACTGCACAAATCTGGCCTTTATGGAAGAGTGGCAAGAAGAAAGCCATTTCTCAAAGATATCCATAAAAAGTCTCGTTTAAAGATTGCCACAAGCCACCTAGGAGACACACCAAACATGTGGAAGAAGGTGCTCTGGTCAGATGAAACCAAAATTGAACTTTTTAGCCACAATGCAAAACGATATGTTTGGCGTATAAGCAACACAGCTCATCACCCTGAACACACCATCCCCACTGTCAAACATGGTGGTGGCAGCATCATGGTTTGGGCCTGCTTTTCTTCAGCAGGGACAGGGAAGATGGTTAAAATTGACGGGAAGATGGATGCAGCCAAATACAGGAACATTCTGGAAGAAAACCTGTTGGTATCTGCACAAGACCTGAGACTGGGATGGAGATTTATCTTCCAACAGGACAATGATCCAAAACATAAAGCCAAATCTACAATGGAATGGTCAAAAATAAACGTATCCAGGTGTTAGTATGGCCAAGTCAAAGTCCAGACCTGAATCCAATCGAGAATCTGTGGAAAGAGCTGAAGACTGCTTTTCACAAACACTCTCCATCCAACCTCACTGAGCTCGAGCTGTTTTGCAAGGAAGAATGGGCAAGAATGTCAGTCTCTCGATGTGCAAAACTGATAGAAACATACCCCAAGCGACTTGCAGCTGTAATTGGAGCAAAAGCTGGCGCTACAAAGTATTAACGCAAGGGGGCCGAATAATATTGCACGCCCCACTTTTCAGTTTATTTGTTGAAAAAGTTTAAATTATCCAATAAATGTTGTTCCACTTCACATTTGTGTCCCACTTGTTGTTGATTCTTGACAAAAAATTAAAATTTTATATCTTTATGTTTGAAGCCTGAAATGTGGTGAAAGGTTGCAAGGTTCAACGGGGCCGAATACTTTTGCAAGGCACTGTATATCCCCTTAATAAACTAAATAAACGTGTAGAGAAAAGCAACGTTATCTATTTAGCTAAAGCTTACCTGAATTTGACAGGAGTCAGGGAACAAACGGACCCAAGAATGCAGAGCGCAGTGCAGGTTTTATTGACAATATTCCCAAGAGGGAGAATTCTTGGCTTTTGGCGAGGCCCGGAGCGTTGTTTGACGGTGGGGGGGGACAAGCAAGGCGAAGGTCCAGGCAGGATACATTCTAGATCCGGTCCTGTTGGATGTCACACAAAAAGGCACAGACGAGGAGGCGGCTAGATGCAAAAATCCACAAGGTCAAAAGGTGTAGAAGACTGGAAGACAAGGTAACTAGAAAATGCTCGTATATTGCAGTGAGGGCTAACAAACTCGCAATGAAGCTGTGGGTGTATATGAAGGGAGGCTGTGATAATGACCAGAACAGGTGAGTGGAATGAGTACTAATGACTGGGAGGGAAAAAAAAGGAAAAAGCATACAGGCCTGCTGTTGGGCTTTAACAGAAATAAAAAAAAAAATGCTCGCTGCAGATTCTTACATTCTTGATCATTTGTTCGTTCCGGCCGATTGGTTTTATTGCTCCCAATCACAAACATCTTCCATTAGCGCTGAAAACGGTCCGAGTCAATGCTATGGTGTGAAACGTTTTGTGTTTTGTTGTCGTAACGATTAATGCATCCCACCGCAGCACACATTTTAATGGCTTTCTGCGTTTCAAGTCACTTTATGTTGCATCTCTGCCTCTTGCTCAGTTGTCATTTTCTGCACCTTTGCAATTCTTCTGTTATAAAGTAAGGATTTAGGTGGCTAAATGACTCTTTTGTCCTGAATGCAATTTTTATTATGGACACTTGTTAGTTTAGCTCTGACTACCAGAGTAAAATTCCTCCAATATACATGGCCGATAAATTTTATTTTCAAATTTTAGGTTTTATTTCATCATTTACTATAATATTGTACCAAGGTAACACTGAAATCTTGTTCATTAAGAGGCTTTCCAACAGTGCCATAACTGTTGCCAAAAGCATTGTTTCAGTAAAAAAAAAAAAAAAAAGTCAAGTTCCTTACTTTTTGTGGTGGCTTATTCTCCATATAGGCAGAAGAATTGTTCTTGTGCATTCCAAGGAAGATGCTGATGACCACAGAATCGGCACAGAAATCCATCCTGGGTAAGTCATTTCCGATTTTTACTTATCAGAACTATCATGCAAACTCATTTTTAATATCTTTGTTATATACAACATACTGTACAAGGGTAGTTGGAAAAGGTTGGCATGCCCTCTCTGGGTCGGGGATGAGATCCTGCCCCAAGTGGAGAAGGTTTAAGTATCTTGGGGTCATGTTCACCAGTGAGAGTAGGAGGGAGTGGGAGAGCGCAGGCGGATCGGTGCACCATCTGCAGTGATGGGGAATATGCACTGGTCCATAGTGGTGAAGGAGGAGCTGAGCCAAAAGGCGAAGCTCTCGATTTACAAGTCGATCTACGTTCCTAGCCTCACCGTGACCAAAAAAAACAAGATGGCGGGTACGAGTGGCCGAAATGAGTTTCCTCCGCAGGGCTCTCTCTTAGAGATATGGTGAGAAGCTCGGTTATCTGGGAGGGACTCTGTCGAACCGCTACTCCTCCACTGAGAGGAGCCAGTTGAGGTGGCTCGGGCATCTGGTTCAGATGCCTCCTGGACGCCTCCCTGGAGAGGGGTTCCGGGAATGTCACTCCGGCCGGAGGCCCCGTGGACGACTCAGGACACGCTGGGGAGACTATGTCTCTCGGCTGGCCTGGGAACGCCTTGGGATCCCGCCGGAGGAGGTGGTTGAAGTGGCTGGGGAGAGTGAAGTCTGGGCTTCCCTGCTAAAGCTGCTGCCCCTGCGAACTGACCCAGGATTAAGCGGTAGATGATGGATGGATGGTTTTTAAGCAAAAAAGAGTGAGCCCATTTCATGACAAATTGCTTCAATGCTTCTAATTGGCTTCCACGGGGGGTTGATACAGCAGTCTTGTTGAAAGGGGGCCCAAGACATTCCTCCTTTTGCTTTGTCAGTATGATTCCCAAAATGTGAGGTGTGTGGGCGTGCGTATTAGTGTATTATGCATGAATGAAAACAATATGTCTATATGCTGCCATAGCAGTTTCATGGTGCATTATACCCGCGGACTACTTTTAATTTGTCAGTTTTACCCCGGAGACCCTGTTTACAGACACTGCCCAACCGCTTTTGTTTCAACCCAGCAATCAAAAATTATTCATGCTCATATTTCAAACTTTTAACAAATTACGTCACAATGAAAAAAAATAAGTGTCTGTAAATAGGTCATGGATATCTACCTCATAACTATCGCTGTATTTTTTTTTTTTTGTTACTGTCACATTTTCCTAGATGTTTTAGATCAATGGTCCCCAACCTTTTTGGCACCACAGACCGGTCTAATGTGGGCCTTTTTTTCAGGGACACGCAATGTGTGTCAGAAAATATAATACAACGGGGTTAAAAAATGAATACTCAGTGCAGGGACAATGTCACTCACCATATGCTGAATCAACATTTTTTTAACAGTGGCCTCTCCTAAAACTTGACGGCAATTATCCGTGGTCTCAAGCATAATGAGGTTTCTTGGCTTTAGCAATATGGTTCGCCATGAGGTATGATGCGTTCAGTGCGCTTTTGTTACCTCATTTTCTAGCTTTTAGCAACATATTATGCAGAATTGACTTGGTTGGAGGCTCCTCTTCTGGCTCAGCAGGTGGCCTTCCCATAAAAAAGTTGTCCAAAGATGTCGCTAAAGTTACTGTTTACATTGACTGGCACAGGGCTGCTATAAGTGTGCATACACACCAGTAATTGCGGCCGATATTGATGCGTCAAAGCCACAGTCACTGGCCAGATTGCAGTCATTAACAAGTGATTTATTATTTCTCTGCAGCCCGGTAGCAAATGTGCCAAGGACCGGTCCGTGGCCTGGTGGTTGGGGATCACTGTTTTAGATGATAAATAATCAATCCAAACAAAGAAAAATTGGAAAAAAAAAAAAAAAAAAAAAAACGTTTAAAAGGGTAAATATTTGAAAAAGAAAATCTCAACCACTGTTTTTTGCCCGTGACTTCCGTCATTACTGTGTTTCACCCGTAAAATCTCCACAAAGTCCCGCTGTGGCCATTCACAGCTGTGTCTTGACACTCTGTGATAAATGCTACACAGTTTTTGGAAGTATTTCACAATATCTCTTTAAAATCTTTTTTTTTAAATCAGTCCTTAAAATGATGCTAGCTCATGCTCGCACCTCGAATTACCAGAAAGCCACAAAAAGACTTAAAAAGATGTTACAGTCGAACGCTAGTACGAAAAATATGGACAGTACAGGCTAACTGACTAGCGTGCTATCCATGATCTTTTCGCTTGGATTGCTTATAATGGGATGATATCGATGTATTAGATACATTAAATACTTAAATCATAAAACCTAGGTGCTAGGCTTCAAGGCTAAATACAATAAATAGCTTGTGTTATGTACTTACGTTTATATGTTCCCTTTATGCACATGGAGCCTTTTATTCTCAGTTAAAGCAGTAATGCCTTCACATTCTTTGAATTGAAAAAACATTTTAAAGGCCCACTGCAAAAATTAAAATATGGGATTGGAATTTAACTCTTAAAATTCCCCTGGAAATGTTTTTGCTTTGCACAGATTAAAATCAATCCAAATAAAACAATGTATGCAATAAAGTTATCATTCACTATACAGCTAACTCCCCGTTTAGACAGAGCTAAATTAAAGCTACACGTACTCACACATCAATTGTCTTTATTATTGTACATCCCTCCCCTTGTATTAGTGCATACATATTGATTATGAAAGACTCAAGTAGACAAAGGGTGATCATCTTGTTGTGTTCATTATTTATTGTGTACCAGGATGGGTGTCCAAAACCTTCTTTTAAATTAGAAACTTAAAGAAAATTTCAAAGGTCTGAAAAATGTCTATTTTTCACTCATCGGATTTGACCTACTTTTAAGGTGTAAACAAATGCCCTCCTGTTCAAAATATTTCTTGCCCCAGAAAATACAGATTTTAAGCTTTCCAATGATGTGTCACACATGCATATAAAACAATTTTGAAATTTGGCCAAATTGGGGGTCTCAGAGCAGAACTTCAAATCACCTGAGAGTTTTCCGCCATGTATATATATGTGTGTACATCAGGGCTGCAACTAACGATTTTTTCATAATCCATTAATTGGACGATTAAATAAACGATTAATCAGATTTATCGGATGTCTTTTTTTTTTTTTTTTTTGCAGTTACCTTCACAATTTAACTTGAAGTTGTTTTAGGCATGTTGTAAACAACAACGAAGACCAAATGGATGACTATTTCCTTCCAAATATTTTATTACATCTTCCTGACTTAACTCTACAACTGTACTGTTCATAAAAGTTCATAAAATTTTAGTTTAGTTTAGTTTTGATTAAAGGTTCTGAGTATTAAACATAAAAATTTCTCTGTACACAAATCAGAAATAAATCTTGTTCATTCATATAAAAAGTATTGCTGATTTAAATTGTGTCAATGACTCATTTATTTTCTTTAAACAAACTAAACAACAAAATTGAATGAGGAGGCAGATTGTAATGTATTTTATTTATTCAATAGTTGTTCATGAATGCAATTCGAATCCAATAACAAAGATCCCTCTCTGGTATGACAATTTACACTCACCGGCCACTTTATTAGGTACACCTGTCCAACTGCTCGTTAACAACTTAATTTCTAATCAGGCAATCACATGCGGCAACTCAGTGCATTTAGGCATGTAGACATGGTTTAAGACAATCTCCTGCAGTTCAAACCGAGGATCAGTATGGGGAAGAAGGGTGATTTGAGTGACTTTGAACGTGGCATGGTTGTTGTTGCCAGAAGGGCTGGTCTGAGTATTTCAGAAACTGCTGATCTACTGGGATTTTCACGCACAACCATCTCTAGGGTTTACAGAGAATGGCCCGAAAAAGAAATAATATCCAGTGAGCAGCAGTTCTGTGGGCGGAAATGCTTTATTGATGCCAGAGGAGAATGGCCAGACTGGTTCGAGCTGATAGAAAGGCAACAGCGACTCAAATAACCACCCGTTACAACCGAGGTAGGCAGAACAGCATCTCTGAACGCACAGTATGTCGAACTTTGAGGCAGATGGGCTACAGCAGCAGAAGACCACGCCGGGTGCCACTCAGTTCAGCTAAGAACAGGAAACTGAGGCTACAATTTGCACAAGCTCATCGAAATTGGACAATAGAAGATTGGAAAAACGTTGCCTGGTCTGATGAGTCTCGATTTCCGCTGCAACATTCGGATGGTAGGGTCAGAATTTGGCGTCCAAAAAATGAAAGCATGGATCCATCCTGCCTTGTATCAACGGTTCAGGCTGGTGGTGGTGGTGAAATGGTGTGGGGAAAATATTTTCTTGGCACTCTTTGGGCCCCTTGGTACCAATTGAGCATTGTTGGAACGCCACAGCCTACCTAAGTATTGTTGCTGACCATGTCCATCCCTTTATGACCACAATGTACCCAACTTCTGATGGCTGCTTTCAGCAGGATAATGCGCCATGTCATAAAGCTGGAATCGTCTCAGACTGGTTTCTTGAACATGACAATGAGTTCACTGTACTCAAATGGCCTCCACAGTCACCAGATCTCAATCCAATAGAGCATCTTTGGGATGTGGTGGAACGGGAGAGTCGCATCATGGATGTGCAGCCGACAAATCTGCACCAACTGTGTGATGCCATCATGTCAATATGGACCAAACTCTCTAAGGAATGCTTCCAGCACCTTGTTGAATCTATGCCACGAACAATTGAGGCAGTTTTGAAGGCAAAAGGGGGTCCAACCCGTTACTAGCATGGTGTACCTAATAAAGTGGCCGGTGAGTGTACAGTTTGAATGGCAGTTTGTGTTGAAAAGAAACTGTTATTTTAATGAGTTTTTGTGTGTTGTTTCTTTATAAAAAGAAAAACAGTAAGACAACTTTGCTATCTAACAATAACTGAAGCACTAATATGCTTCACCAAAATGCAATACAAACGGACACTCAAGATACTGATTAGCATAATCGCTACCTAGCCTAGCTTTGCTCGATGCTAAATAGTAACGCCTCATCAAAAGTCGCAATGCAGAAATCGCAGACATCAATGAGTGGTCGAGATTTTCTTTTTCAGATATTTACCCTTTTAAACTTTTTTTTTTTCCTTTTTCGTTTTTCTTTGTTTGGATCGATTATTCATCATCTAAAATATTCAGGAAAATGTGACAGTAACAACAAAAAATACAATGAAGCGATTTAGATTAGATTTCATTATGACGTAATTTGTTTAAAGATTTTAAAATATACGAGTACATAATTTTATAAAGTCGTTTTTTTAAACTAAAAATGATAGCCATTTCGAATAATAAATATAATTAATTACCTTCTTTTTATGGCTGGAGTTGAAACAAAAGCGGTTGCGCTGTGTCTGTAAACTGGGGTCTCCAGGGTAAAATGGACAAATTGAAAATAGTTTGGGGGATTAATGCGCAATGAAACTGCTATAGCAGCATATATAAATATTGTTCTATCAGAAACAGCAATTATTATAGGTTAAAATGCAGCGCATGGCGCTTGGAACTATTTTTAATTTGTCCGTTTTACCCTGAATACCCCCGTTTACAGATGTCGTGCAACCGCTTTTGTTTCAACCCAGCTGAAAAACGAAGGTAATTAATTGTTTAATATTCAAAATGTCGTTTTTAGCTTAGAATCATGAATTGATGTCTCATATTTTGTTAAAAAAAACAAAAAAAACCCTTTACTTACTTAAAAAAATTATTCACTCACATATTTTAAACTTTTAAACAAATTATGTCACAATGAAAAAAATGGCGTCTTTAAAAAAGTCACTGATATTTACCTCATAACTATCGCTTAATTGTAGTTTCTTTGTTACTGCCGCATTTTCTCCGATATGTTAAATGATAAATAATCAATCCAAACCAGGGGTCGCGTTAACCGAATATTTTCCATCGTTGACCGGTTTTTTAAAACGGTGACGGAAAAAAATGAAGTCCATCCGTCATTTTGACGGGTTGCAATTCACACCACAGACCACAGGGTGGCGAGTGAGCATATTAATTAGCTATTGTCTCTCTTGATGCATGACGTCGTTGGCCTTACTCGGAAAAATGTTAAGGCAACTGAGTGTTTGCCTGGCACGGCCACACTGTTCTCCCTTTATTTTTCAAACACTAAGAGAAAAGTCTGGGACACAGCCTCTGGAGTAGGTACAAAATCAATCGACAAATCAGATTTGTTTATTTGCGTGACGTGTTCTTCACGAGCAACGTCACTCTTGCGCACCGAAAGTCGTCTCTACATCAACACGGATGGCGACGGGAGAGCCGAGAATATGTTCCAATCCGCGGTAAATTCCGTTTTAAATGAGCTAAAACACATCGATAAGAGTCATTGACAACAGTCTGTCTCGCACTAGCCATGTTGAATAAACTCCATTCTCCTCGTATGTTTACTTCCGCGCGCAAGTCCCTCGTCCTGCCCTCATCGCTTTGCTAACGACACTCTGCCCATCGCTGATTGGTGCACTCCGCTGTCTGTTTGCCTCTTGTTAAGCTTGTTCGGACAGAATATTAATTAAAAATGAATGAAAACTAAATACTATTGAATATGTCATTATTATCATTTTAAAAATGTAAGTGATGGGTAAAAATAGATTATGACCGGATTTTTATGACACTGTCAGTCAAAATGACAGACAACGAAAAAGTTTAGCGTAACCTCTGATCCAAACAAAGAAAAATTGAAAAAAAAAAGTTTAAAAGGGTAAATATATGAAAAAGAAAATCTCGACCACACGTTGATGTCTGCGATTTCTGCATCGTGACCCTTGTTATATGACCATGTTTCACCCATAAAATCCCCCCAAAATCCAGCTGTGGCCATTCACAACCGTGTCTTGACACTCACTGATACATGCTACATGGAGTTTTTGGATCGAAACAAGGTAAGTGCGCGATAATATCTCGTTAAAGTCATGGCGTCTGTAATTCTGCTCTCGCGTGCTCTCACCTCCAGATAGGGTTTTTCTTTTTAAAAAACATTATTATTATTTTTTTAAATGCCCTCCTGTTCAAAAATTTTCGTCACCCAGAAATTTGAGAATTTAAGCTTTGCAGTGGTCAGGGTACCCGCGGGTTATTAAAAGTATTAAAAAACCATTGAATTTAGTTTTCCATTATTAAAGGTATTAAAAGTATTAAAGTATTAAATTAGCTGTTGTAAGTCTGGAATTTTTTCACCATGGTCTTAATTTTCAAGAACATCTCAGTGCAACCTAAATTATATCCGTGACAATTTTTTTTAAAATTTTTAATTCATAACGAAGATGCATAGAATTTTTACGATGCACTGTCCTACAAATCGAAATGCAACTCGTGCGTGCCAAACCACCACAACCGGCAAAACGGAGAATCCATCCACCTCTGCATCGGGAATGCATCCGTTCCACCTCTGCATCGGGAATGCGTCCGTTTGTCGGTGGAACGAAAACCCTGCAGGCAGAAGTATTGTGGATTCTGAACACCAAAACAGACCACCATTCATATACTTCAAATGAGTCCATTGCTGATCTGTTTCGGATATTATGTCATTTTTGGTCGGCATCGGCTGTCACAATGTTGGTCATATTGCGTTTTGTTCCAGAGGGAGCGTTCCCGATGTCTTAACTGTCTTTTGTAACGAATTTTCAGTTGGCAGAAAAAAACGCACGTTTTCTTAATGTTTAAATAGTCTACATATTTTTATGACCATTATAAATGCATTTACACAATGAAATAATGCTGGAAAAGTTTGTTAAACATAATGTTGCTCAAATCGTGTTTTTTTTCCGGAGGGAGCATTCCCGACTTCGTAACTGCAACCAATTTAAGCTCATCAAGACTTTTAAGATAGAGGTAAAATCGGGCCTAAAAAGTCCAGCCCGACCCGAACTGGTCCGCGGGTATTAAAGCCCGACCCGCGTTTTGTGTGATAACATTTGTCACGATGTCTGCATAAAAGCCTGTCTTTTATAACGAATTCTCAGTTGGCAGAAAAAAAACACACATTTTCTTAATGTTTAAATAAACTACATATTTTTATGAACATTATACATTTATTTATACAACGAAATAACACTTGAAAAGTTAGTTAAATATAAATAAACAAATGCGGGTTTTGCGGACTCGCAGATGGGAAGATTAAAAAGGGCGTATAGGCACGCTCTGGCTCTGCAATGACCATACAGTGCCTTCTTTTTTTTATCGAAATTATTTATCTTATAATAAGTATTCCTTAGTTTATCATTCATACATCGTTAATATATAGTTATTTCAAAAAGTTAGCGAGAAAGAACCCTGGCCCGGCCCGACGTAATAATTGACATTTTAATTTTGGTCATGTTTTCAGTTTAATTTAGCTGTTTCCAGCTTGCTATGTTTTTAATTGCGATGTTTGTTTACCGCTTTTCCTCTTACTGCAAAGAGGGAGGAAGTTACATCGGCCGCCGCTATGATGTTTAAGTCATCAGCCATCTGCTGTGACCCGGGAATTTAACGCCTGCTTTCACGAACACTGCTTCCCATGTCAGTCGACACGGGAAATTGTTTTCACACACAACTGCTGCACGGTTAAGTCCCGCGATATTCCCGTTGTTTTGGAGAATGTGATAGGGGCACAAGTTACATCTAGATACTTTAGGTTGCAGTTTATGGGTCATGCGAAGGCAGTGGACCTGCTTAAACATTTCGGTTTGCCTTTCAAATGAATGTGAATTTCGCCGTTTTAACTCGAGAGTTAGCCATGTTCACTGGGGTCTTGGCAGGTGCACTAGCGGCTAGCCTGTTACAGAAGATGGCTGGTCTGAGTCCTGTCCTCCTCTTTTTGTCCATAATTATTGTGTGCGTGTGTGTGTTTAAAAAAATTCTGACACTTTATAATGTTATTTTAAATGTGTTTTAGTTGTATCTTCAATATATGTGCATTCTTTTGTCAAACACACTTAGTAATTGAGGTTAAATTTGATCTTCAGTGCTTTATTTATTTAATATGATTCAATATGATCTAAATAATGGGTGCGAGAAAAGTATTAATTTTCAGTTGAAATGGCATCAAAAAAGGTCTTAAAAGTCTTGAATTTAGATTCATCAATCCTGGTGGGACCCTGAATGGTGTATCACACATGCATATCTGACAATTTTGAAAGTTGGCCAAATTGGGGGGTCTCGGAGCGGAACTTCGTCACCTGAGTGTTTTCTGCCATATATGTGCAGTACATATATCTCTCTCTCTATATCTCTCTCTCTATATATATGTATATATACAGGGGTGCACATAAGTGGTCTGCATGCGCACATGCGTACCGGACGTAGACAAACGCGCTGGCCCTCAACGACTTCCATACGCTTTTGCGTACCGATGGCAGACCACTGTATTTGCGGCGGACACGAGAAAATAACTTCTCAAAATGTCAAAGAGGCAGGCCACACTGAGTAATTACTTCCGTGTTCCCCCACCCCCGTCAAAAGACAGACAGACGACAGAGACGTCACTGGAGCTACCGAAAAAAAGGACTTTTGCTGAAAAGTAGGAGGTACCATGGCTAGAAGCAAATGATGCTCGCACGGAAATGCGGTACAAAATGTGCTGTGAGAATCCCAATGTCGCCGATAAGAGCAGCGCATTTTATGTAGGGTCAAAGAATTTCAGCCATCCAAACTTTGAAAAGCACGAAAAAAACAGTGAGCATGTGGCAATTAAGCAAATTATCGATGTCAAACAGGACCCCGCTCGCCCTATGGACAAGTGGCGGAATAAAGGTAATGAACAGCGACATGCACTGACAAATGTGTTTTTGCTCGCATTTTACAAAGCTAAACATGCACGTTCAATAAGGTCTTATGAGGAGGACGTCCCACTTTTAAAAAGGGTTGGAGTTAATGTGGGAGCCGCATAATGCCCTTTATTTTGAATTGGTGCTTTTTATTTCTTTACATTTCACTTCAAAGTAATGGCAATTTTGTTGTGCCAGTTGATGTTAATCAAGCATTAATTGTTAATATAATTAATTAAAGTTAATTGGCTCTAAGTAAAGCTTGTCATAAATTTATCGCATCAGGCTGGTCGGCTCTCAAGCTCAATGAGGACCAAGTCACATCTCCAGGTCCTCCTCTGAGAACCTGGGCGAAAAAATTATGTGCACCCCTGTATATATATATATATATATATAATGTATAGGTTCTGTGAAGTAAAAAGTGAAAAAACATCAGGCAAATTGGTAAATTATAAGATTCTGAAATGTCAATCAACAGATGTATTTTGCAGTAAAACCCTTTTGCTCATCAGCGACCTCTCTACATGTCACGTCAATGTAAAATGCCTGAATACAATACAAATCCAAAACTTAAACTAAATTTAAGTTCAAATGGTAAATTTTAGTGGTTTAAACTTATATTTATGAATGGTGTTTCATGCATTACACCGGCAAGACCATCTCGTCTTTGCTTACTGCTGTGTGCGACATGATGGAATTAGACAAAGAGTTCAAATATAATCAAACCTTTTTTTCTCAGGACCTCTGCTTCGCCAAGACCGGATTCTTAAAGCAATGGGCAATGTGTCTCTTGCCCTTCACCTGCTTTGTGAGAGGGCCAATCCTACATCCATGTGGGTTCCATATATCCGCAGTCTTCCTCATGAATATACCACTCCACTGTATTACGAGCTGGAAGAGGTGCAGCTGCTTCTGGGCACACAAGCTGTTCAGGATGTTTTTAACCAGTTTAAAAACACAGCACGCCAGTATGCCTATTTCTACAAACTTTTGCAGGTAGGGGACATCACCTTTTGCATTTAATATACCCTGATCTGTCACAACACGCCAGAGAGAATTTAGAAAATCTCATTGTTCATCCCCAATTTCAATGAAGTTGGGACATTGTGTTCAACAAATAATAACATAATGCAATGATTTGCAAATCATTTTCATTTTTTAACTTTATACCGATATTTTAGATGGTAAATAATCTATCCAAACAAAGGAAAAAAAAAAAAAAAAAAAAAAAAACGTTTAAAAGGGTAAATACATGAAAAAGAAAATCTCGACCACTCCTTTTGTCCGTGACTTCCGTGTCGCGACCCTTGTTAAACTACCGTGTTTCACCCATAAAATACCCACAAAGTACAGCTGTGGCCATTCACAGCTGTGTCTTGAAACTCAGTTATACTGTACATGCTACATGGAATTTTTGGATCGAAAAGAGGTAAGTACGCGATAATTTCTCAATAAATTGTGGCGTCTTTAATTATGTTCTCTCATGCTGTCACCTCCAGTTAGGGTTTTGCTGTAAAAAAAAATTTTTTTTTTAATTATTTTTTTTAAAATGCCCTCCTGTTCAAAATTTTTCATCCCCCGGAAAATTGAGATTTTAAACTTTGCACTGATGTATCACACATGCAAATAGGACAATTTGGAAATTTGGCCAAATTGGGGGTCTCGGAGCGTAACTTTAAGTCACCTGAGTAGGCATGTGCCGGTTACCGGTTTCACGGTTTACCGCGGTGTGAAAACATTGCTGTTTCAAAACCACTAAAATTTTCTGTCAGACCGTAGTACATTATTCGCAATTTTTCGTGTGTCAAAAATGCATCCAGAAGTGGCTTGGCGTGGCAGCGCTCACCCCCTCCCGTTTGTTGCTGTGTGTGAAAGTGACGGTATCGGCTAGACAGCCAGCGAACCCAAAAACAAATACTCCAAACATAAGGCGTACTTTTCTTCAATTTATTGAACTCTCAAATCGTGGTAAGTGGAATATACAAAATGAATACAATTAAAACAAATACGAATACAAAAAAATTTTTTTATTCAGAACTGTTTTTACTTTTTTATAGAAATTATTTTGTTCTTGCTCTAATCTTGAGCAACTTGAGCTGTGGCTGTGGGTATAGTCTATGTGGGTATAGTCTATAAGTTATGTTTTTTTTTCATTGATTATTTATTTATTTTAACAATATATTCATGTTCCAATTTGCAACCATGTTCTGAAAAATAAAAAATCCTGTTAAATGGAAAAAAGTTATTTTGAGATGTATGGGTTAAAAAAAACAAAAAACATTTTGGAGCTATAATTGCAATACCGTGATACCGTGAAACCGCGGTATTTTTGCTCACGGTTACCGTCAAAATCTCATAACGGCACATGCCTACACCTGAGTGTTTTCCACCATATATAGATACAGTAGTACCTCTACATACGAAGTTAATTCGTTCCAGGACCTTGTTAGTAAGATTTTCCACTTAAGAATACATTATAATTCCATTAATCCGTTCCACAGCCTGAAAACCTACAATAAATCCTTCAGAAATACTGCTGGTACTATTACAAATGGCAATTACACACAGCAAAACAAATAAATTATAATTAAAAATTGGAATAATGATATAATAATAGTAATAATGTAACGAATCAGGTTCTAGTGAGGTGGATGTGTTTTGTGTGCTGTACCTGATCGCACTGCATGGCTGACATGACAGAGAGAGAAAGGTGCGGTGGAGATTTTACTTTCACTGTTTTGTTGCTGGCAGACAGTAGCTGTTTCGCGTTGCACAAGTTCCCAAATAAATTATTAAAAACCTGACGACGCTTGCGATTTCTTTGGCGATATTACCACAGTAATAATTGTCACCTTAAACTTATAAAGCCTGGCGAACGAAGGTTGGAGGAGGACTGTCGAAATCGTAGACATTCTACGGCCGTATTGTGGAGCCAGTTCACGGATGCGCACACCACGCTCATATTTTTCCATCATTTCCATCTTCCTTTCAATGGTAAATGTCACCTTTTTCCTTTTTTTACAACCTGCATTAACCTTCTTTAGAACCCGTGTTGATTTCTCTCACAAGAAAATCCGCCGTGCGTCCGTCTTGCGGCAAAACAAAGAAACTGCGGCGCTGTCAGAAATTGTTGTATTTTGAGCATGTTGTTGGATGTAGAAACAAATGGCGAGTGAATTTTTTCATCGGATGTTGAAAAGATCGGGTGTTGAAACGATCGTATGTTGAGCTACCTCTGTGTACTGTTCAAAAGTTTGGGGTCACCCAGGCAATTTTGTGTTTTCCTTCAAAAGTCACACTTTTATTTTTAAAATTGTGTTTCAAAATGAAAGGAATATATAGTCACGACAAGATTGACAAGATTGGAAATGTCTTCTCTTCTACTCTGGTTAGATCTTGTTTGTGCTGCTCTCTGAGGGGAGAGATACACAGCGTTTTAGGAAATCTTCCATTTCTTGGCAATTTCTCTTATGGAATAGCCTTATAGAGTTTAATCAAACCCACAAAGGTGATGCTCCAGATACCCAACTAGCTCAAAGGAACATCAGTTTTATAGCTTCTCTAACCACCTAAACTGTTTTGAGCTGTGCCAGCATAATTGCACAAGGTTGTCTAATTATCCTTCTAAGGCAATTAGCAAGCACAATGTACCATTAGAACACTGGAGTGATGCTTGCTGTAAATGGCCTCTTTACAAAACTACATAGATTTTGCGTTTAAACTGGACGTTTCCAGCTAAAGTCATTTACCACTTTATTAATGTATAGAGTGTTTTTCTGATTAGTTTAATGTTATTTCCATTGAAAAAAACTGACTTTCTTTCAAAAAGGAGGACATTTCTAAGTGACCTTAAACTTTTGAACGTTAGTGTATACAGTGGGGAAAATAAGTATTTATTCAACCACTAATTGTGCAAGTTCTCCCACTTGAAAATATTAGAGAGGCCTCTAATTGTCAACTTGGTTAAACCTCAACCATGAGAGACAGAATGTGGGAAAAAAAACAGAATCTCATTGTTTGATTTTTAATGAATTTATTGGCAAATCATGGTGGAAAATAAGTATTTGGTCAATACCAAAAGTTCATCTCAATACTTTGTTATGTACCCTTTGTTGGCAATAACGGAGGCCAAACATTTTCTGTAACTCTTCACAAGCTTTTCACACACTGTTGCTGGTATTTTGGCCCATTCCTCCATGCAGAGCTCCTCTACAGCAGTGATGTTTTGGGGCTGTCGTTGGGCAACACGGACTTTCAACTCCCTCCGCAGATTTTCTATGGGTTTGAGACTTGGAGACTGGCTAGGCCACTCCAGGACCTTGAAATGCTTCTAACAAAGCCACTCCTTTGTTGCCCTGGCTGTTTGTTTGGGATCATTGTCATGCTGAAAGACCCAGCCACGTCTCATCTTCAATGCCCTTGCTGATGGAAGATTTTCTCTCAAAATCTCTTGATACATGGCCCCATTTATTCTTTCCTTTACACAGATCAGTCGTCCTGGTCCCTTTGCAGAAAAAGAGCCCCAAAGCATGATGTTTCCACCCCCATGCTTCACAGTGTGTATGGTGCAATTCAGTATTTTTTTCCCTCCAAACAAGAGAACCTGTGTTTCTACCAAAAAGTTCTATTTTGGTTTCATCTGACCATAACACATTCTCCCGGTCCTCTTCGGGATCATCTAAATGCTCTCTAGCGAACCGCAGACGGGCCTGGACGTGTACTTTCTTCAGCAGGGGTACACGTCTGGCAGTGCAGGATTTGAGTCCCTGGCGGCGCATTGTGTTACTGATAGTAGCCTTTGTTACTGTGGTCCTAGCTCTCTGTAGGTCATTCAATAGGTCCTCCCGTGTGGTTCTGGGATTTTTGCTCACCATTCTTGTTTATCATTTTGACGCCACGGGGTGATGGGAGAGTTGAAAGTCCGTGTTGCCCAACGACAGCCCCAAAACATCACTGCTCTAGAGGAGATCTGCATGGAGGAATGGGCCAAAATACCAGCAACAGTGTGTGAAAAGCTTGTGAAGAGTTACAGAAAACATTTGGCCTCCGTTATTGCCAACAAAGGTTAGATAACAAAGTATTGAGATGAACTTTTGGTATAGACCAAATACTTATTTTCCACCATAATTTGCAAATAAATTCTTTAAAAATTAAACAATGTGATTTTCTGTTTTTTTTTCCACATTCTGTCTCTCATGGTTGAGGTTTACCCATGTTGACAATTACAGGCCTCTCTAATATTTTCAAGCGGGAGATCTTGCACAATTAGTGGTTGACTAAATACTTATTTGCCCCACTGTATATATTAGGTATATTGATATAATAGTATATGTAGATACAGACCTACATAAAGCAGGTTTTCAAACCAGTCTAAACCGCTCCTGTTTAAGGGTAATCAGAATTACCAAAGTTATTTAATGTAGTTAAATGCCACAATAATTAGAGAGGCTTTCTTGCAGAATATTTTATTATTTTCTACGAGGTCAAAAGTTTACATACATTTATACATTAGTATTGTAGCATTTCGTTTGAACTGCATGAATTGATGGGAGCTTTTCGGGTAACCTTCCACAAGCTTCTACAGTACTCTGTTGGGATACGAGCCCATTCCTCCTGACAAGAAACTGAGTCGAGTACCTTTTCAGATCCGCCCACAAATATTCGATGGGATTCAAATCAGGGCTTTGTGATGGCCACTCCATGACAATGACTTTGTTATCCTCAAGCCACTTTTAAACTATTTTTACTGTATCGTTGCGGTCATTGGCCATTTGGAAGACCCATTTCCGTCCATGTTTTAGCTTCCTAATGTTTTTCCTTACAAATGTCTTAAGATGTTGCCATATGTCCATGGATGTTCTTTCTTTGGTATTTCTGAATGTCCAAAAATACAGTGCCTTGCAAAAGTATTCGGCCCCCTTGAATCTTGCAACCTTTCGCTACATTTCAGGCTTCAAACATAAAGATATGAAATTTAATTTTTTTGTCAAGAATCAACAACAAGTGGGACACAATCGTGAAGTGGAACAACATTTATTGGATAATTTAAACTTTTTTAACAAATAAAAAAATGAAAAGTGGGGCGTGCAATATTATTCGGCCCCTTTACTTTTAGTGCAGCAAACTCACTCCATAAGTTCAGTGAGGATCTCTGAATGATCCAATGTTGTCCTAAATGACCGATGATGATAAATAGAATCCCATGTGTGTAATCAAGTCCCCGTATAAATGCACCTGCTCTGTGATAGTCTCAGGTTCTGTTTAAAGTGCAGAGAGCATTATGAAAACCAAGGAACACACCAGGCAGGTCCGAGATACCGTTGTGGAAAAGTTTAAAGCCGGATTTGGATACAAAAAGATTTCCCAAGCTTTAAACATCTCAAGGAGCACTGTGCAAGCCATCATATTGAAATGGGAGGAGCATCAGACCACTGCAAATCTATCAAGACCAGGCCGTCCTTCCAAACTTTCTTCTCAGACAAGGAGAAAACTGATCAGAGATGCAGCCAAGAGGCCCATGATCACTCTGGATGAACTGCAGAGATCTACAGCTGAGGTGGGAGAGTCTGTCCATAGGACAACAATCAGTCGTACACTGCACAAATCTGGCCTTTATGGAGAGTGGCAAGAAGAAAGCCATTTCTCAAAGATATCCATAAAAAGTCTCGTTTAAAGTTTGCCACAAGCCACCTGGGAGACACACCAAACATGTGGAAGAAGGTGCTCTGGTCAGATGAAACCAAAATTGAACTTTTTGGCCACAATGCAAAACGATATATTTGGCGTAAAAGCAACACAGCTCATCACCCTGAACACACCATCCCCACTGTCAAACATGGTGGTGGCAGCATAATGGTTTGGGCCTGCTTTTCTTCAGCAGGGACAGGGAAGATGATTAAAATTGACGGGAAGATGGATGCAGCCAAATACAGGAGCATTCTGGAAGAAAACCTGTTGGTATCTGCACAAGACCTGAGACTGGGACGGAGATTTATCTTCCAACAGGACAATGATCCAAAAAATAAAGCCAACTCTACAATGGAATGGTTCAAAAATAAACTTATCCAGGTGTTAGAATGGCCAAGTCAAAGTCCAGACCTGAATCCAATCGAGAATCTGTGGAAAGAGCTGAAGACTGCTGTTCACAAACACTCTCCATCCAACCTCACTGAGCTCGAGCTGTTTTGCAAGGAAGAATGGGCAAGAATGTCAGTCTCTCGATGTGCAAAACTGATAGAAACATACCCCAGGCGACTTGCAGCTGTAATTGGAGCAAAAGCTGGCGCTACAAAGTATTAACGCAAGGGGGCCGAATAATATTGCACGCCCCACTTTTCAGTTTTTTGTTAAAAAAGTTTAAATTATCCAATAAATTTTGTTCCACTTCACGATTGTGTCCCACTTGTTGTTGATTCTTGACAAAAAATTAAAATTTTATATCTTTATGTTTGAAGCCTGAAATGTGGCGAAAGGTTGCAAGGTTCAAGGGGGCCAAATACTTTTGCAAGGCACTGTAGGAGAGATTTAGTCTGTTTTGACTTCAGACAGTCAGACGAAAAAATAAGGAAAAAAAAAAATTTGCAGTGTATTTTAGCTTATTATTTTAGCATACACACACACTTGCGCATCCCCCCCCCAATCCATGTACATACATCATTGCGTTGCTTCTGACCTTGCATGCATTATATATACAAAGAGTACAATTTTCCTCTTCCTTCTTTTCGCTAATCATCTTTTTCTCCAATTTGCAGAGTCATCCTACCGCTGGTGTTCTACCCCTAAAAGAGTGCTTCACATTTGATGACTATAGGTTAGTGTGTAACAAAAATCAATTTTCCGAGAACACTGCCTACACCTGACTGACCTCCCTCTAATGTAGTGATGTCGTAACTGCGGCCTGCTGTCCAGTTTTTATTGACCCAGAAAAATGATGAAAATATAATTGAAGAAGAAACTTGAGCTATGTTGCACATTTCAGTTTCAACACTAGATAGAGCTAGTCACTTAAACTGTGCCTATCTTTTTCACTGCAACATAAGAGTGATCTATTCTCTTGTCTTTTCTATTTGTTTCACTGAGAGTGGGAAGGATGGAAAGCGTCTGTCTTCCACATGCTCTCGCCTTGCGTGGCATAACTCAAACCAAAGTCAACAGCAAGAATAATTTGACTTCAAATCGATGAAGCAAGGGTTATGAAGACAGTGAACGGTAACACTCGCTGCCTTAAAAGTGTTTTGGTCGACAAAAATTTATCCAAATGGATCATTTCACCTAAAGAAAGTGTTTACAAACAGTTATGAGAGAATATGATATGATATAAATGGCAAGCTCATAACTTCATAAAATATTGAAATCAAGGTAGGAAACTGTTGATCTTGTACTAAATATATTATTTGAAGCACATAAAACATAGCCAATGATTTAAAAATCTTGAGTACATATTTTGACTTACGAAGAGTGCCAGGTTTTATGGACGCAGGGGGTGATGATGCAGCTCTGTTGCTCTTGGTAGAATAGCTGTGCTCGATATTTGCATGATTTGTTGGTTTCCATATGAGGACTTGACTTACGGATTGCAGCTAATAGAAATATGGAATAACAATACACATACTATTGATGTAGACATAATAACATGTTCCTCCTATATATCTCCATCTGTGTGCAAAATATTCATTATTATTCATTATAATCTGTTGGGCAGAAAATGATACACGCAATCAGCAACCCAACTAAGTTTAAACCAATCATTCATTCGCTTTCCGTGTCGCTTATCCGTTACCGGGTCGCGGGACACCCTCATACATTAAATGTGTACAGGAATGCTGGACTGGCCAAGTGTTTCATGCATCTTATCATAACTATGGCAGGGGTGTTATTATTTTAATTGATAAGGAAATACCATTCCAAATGACTAAAACAATACAAGATCAAGGTGGTAGGTATGTAATTGTTCAATATGGAACACCAAAAGGGTCCAAATTAGATAGATAAAAACAACATGAATACCATTTTGGTAAATAACAGACAAATTGTGTAATACGGCCTTCTTCTTTTCCTTTCGGCTTTTCCCTTCAGAGGTTGCCGCAGCAAATTAGTTGACTCCTTCAAACTGCATCATCTGCCCTCACACCAACTACCTTCATGTCCTCCTTAACTACATCCATAAACCTCCTCTTTGGCCGTCCTCTAGACCGCCTGCCAATCTTCCTCATACAAAACCAAAGTTCCTCTCTAACCCTATAGCTTGTAAAATCTTTTTCATAATACTATTACCTTATTTTACAATTTAAGGGCATATATTACACAATGTGTCTGTTATTTATTGAAATGGTATTTCAAAATGTTTTTATTTCATTTTGACCCTTTTGCTGTTACATAGTGAAAGGCAATATACTTTCACTTAAAGTAAATTTAATTAGCCTATATGGACCCAACGATGACAATCCCAAATTATTTGAAGATTTTTTGGGGGACATTTTTACATTAGATCAAAGTTGCATCAATGGGGGAGAGTTTGACTGAACTCTGTATTCAAAATTGATCGTTCTACGGGTACTGAAACCACCCAGACACAGATCAGAAAATTAACAAGTCAAAATAGAAAATAGAAAAATTAAACCTGTCTCCAGACCTCTAAATCAAAATCCTGATAAGAAAGAATTTTCCTGTCATTCGGCTGCATTTAGGTTTCGGTCACACAACGATCACTAATCCCAAGAACTAATGTCTAATATTGAAGATTGTTGGTATAAGAGCATAGCGATTCGTGACCATGCTGCTATTTCACTAAATTTGCATGAAAATAATTTTGTCTGTGATCTGCCAAGTTGTCACTTGCAGGTGTACTGGCTACAGAATTCCAAATTTCTCAAACATATTGGTAGTAAAATTGATGCCTATTTTTATTTGAATACAAATGATACTACAGCGAGTGTACGCTGGAAGGCATTTAAAGTATACATTAGGGTAGAAATAATCAGCTATACAAGCTATATGTCGATACAGAGAAGAATAGGGATGGAAATATCTGAAAAACGAATTAGAGCTCTATGAATGAAAATTAATGTAAATATGATCCTTTTCTAATATAGGCTTGAGAACTAGGTACAACAAGCTCTCAGCTGATACAATTCAATTTTATTTGTATAGCCCTATATCACAACAAGATTGTCTCAAAGGGCTTTGCAGATTCAGTATGACACACAGTCAGAAACAGTAGATGAATTAGATAAAGTTCATGTCCTGGGCATCCCCCATTCTTAGACCCTCCTCCGCAAGGAAAAACTCCAAAAACCCTTTGGGAAAAATGAGAAACCTTGGGGAGAACCACAGTCAGAAGAGATCCACTCCCAGGACGGACAGGCTATAGATGCACCAGGACTGATGGCGGATATTAGCAGGAGGAGGTCCAGTTTGTAGAGATGCGATGGAATGAAGAAACAAGAGCAGGTCCTTCTACCCAGATGAGAAGGGTTTGGGGGGGGGGGGGGGGGGGGGCAAGGAGGACGTCCATCCAGCCAGGGGCCAGGATAGTCAGGAGGCTGTGGTAGTCTCTTATGGTTGAAACATACGTATTATGACTAAGTAGAGAAGGTGTGAAAATTATTGTCCTGGCATGTAAAAAATCTATAATCTGAGAGAACTAATTTAAATGTATAAAAATTTCATCTTGCCATTTCACTAGGTTCCCTCGGAAATAAATGACAGTTTCAGAGTATATTACCAATACTACCAATTGATATACAGTATATGTATATAGTGAGGAGCAGAAGTATTTGCACTCAGTGTGATTTTGCAAGTTCACCCACTTAGAAAATAGAGGTCTGAAATTTCAATCATAGATGCATTTCCACTTATAGAGACATAATCTAAAAAAAATTCAGAAATCACATTGTATGTTTTTTTAAATAATTTATTTGTAATTTAGTGGGCTTCATAAGTATTTGTACCCCTGGTAAAATCAGTTAGGCTTTATTGGCTGAGCGAGATCGTGTTGGTTCGTTCCACTCCTATGGATCTACATGAACTCTGCTTTATAATATACTGTATATATAAACTTGTGAAGAACATAATTTCATGGCTCTCTTGAGTTTCCAGTTATTTCTACAACTCTGATTTTTCTCCGATCGAGTGATTGGAACAGATACTTCTTTGTCACAAAAAACATTCATGAAGTTTGGTTCTTTTATGACTTTATTATGGGTTAACAGAAAAAGTGATCAAATCTGCTGGGTAAAAAATATACATACATGGATCTGAAAAAGCGAATCATTGACTTGAACAAGTCAGGAAAGTCACTTGGAGCCATTTCAAAGCAGCTGCAGGTCCCAAGAGCAACAGTGCAAACAATTGTTTGTAAGTATAAAGTGCATGACACTGTTTTGTCACTGCCACAATCAGGAAGAAAACGCAAGCTATCACCTGCTGCTGAGAGAAAATTGGTCAGGAGGGTAAAGATTCAACCGAGAATCACCAAAAAGCAAATCTGCCAAGAATTAGAAGCTGCTGGAACACAGGTGTCAGTGTCCACAGTCAAGCGTGTTTTGCATCTCCATGGACTGAGAGGCTGCCGTGCAAGAAGGAAGCCCTTGCTCCAAAAGCGGCACCTTAAGGCTCGACTGAAGTTTGCTGCTGATCACATGGACAAAGATAAGACCTTCTGGAGGAAAGTTCTGTGGTCAGACGAAACAAAAATCGAGCTGTTTGGCCACAATGCCCAGCAATATGTTTGGAGGAGAAAAGGTGAGGCCTTTAACTCCAAGTACACCATGCCTACCGTCAAGCACGGTGGTGGTAGTATTATGCTGTGGGGCTGTTATGCTGCCAATGGAACTGGTGCTTTACAGAGAGTAAATGGGATAATGAAGAAGGAGGATTGCCTTCAAATTCTTCAAGATAACCTAACGTCATCAGCCCGAAGATTGGGTCTTGGGCGCAGTTGGGTGTTCCAGCAGGACAATGACCCCAAACACACATCAAAAGTGGTAATGGAATGTCTAAATCAGGCTAGAATTAAGGTTTTCGAATGGCCTTCCCAAAGTCCTGACTTAAACCCCTTTGAGAACTTGTGGACAATGCTGAAGAAACAAGTCCATGTCAGAAAGCCATCAAATTTAACTGAACTGCACCAATTCTGTCAAGAGGAGTGGTCAAAGATTCAACCAGAAGCTTGCCAGAAGCTTGTGGATGGCTACCAAAAGCGCCTAATTGAAGTGAAAATGGCCAAGGGACATGTTACCAAATATTAGCGCTGCTGTATGTATATTTTTGACACAGCAGATTTGATCACTTTTTTCTGTTCACCCATAATAAAGTCATAAAAGAACCAAACTTCATGAATGTTTTTTGTGACAAAGAAGTATCTGTTCCAATCACTCTATCAGAGAAAAATCAGAGTTGTAGAAATAACTGGAAACTCAAGAGAGCCATGACATTATGTTCTTCACAAGTGTATGTAAACTTTTGACCACAACTGTACGTTGATAATTAGTACCCCAAAAAAGTTTCTACTCACGGTTTCCAGGCATTTCTTAATAGTTAGCATTTTTGTGTTGATCTTTTTTTTTTTTTTTTTTACTGTGGCGCAGTGATATTGATACGGCGGAGTAGCATAGTAAGTGTGTGAAGCTTTTTTAGGTCACTTGCACCAATAGAAGATGAGGATTGTTGCCATGGTTTCAAAAACACACAACATGGCGGAGACCTCGTCCAGCTCCGAAATGAGCGAATATGAACAAAAGATAAGGAAACCGCATTCCAAATTTAGTCAAAAGGCATCGAAACGATGCTATAAGCCTCTCTTCTCTTTTTAAGGCAAAGACGTGCTGGAATTTTCGCAAAAACGGTGGGAAACTTACAGAGCCTGTGTCAGACGATGGCTTTTTCTACAGGGTCCGTGCAAGAAGTGGATTTTGACAATGCCCCCGAGGAAGCTGGTTTCCATATAACATGCTAGTTTTGGTTTATTTGCAAAAGGTGTTTGAGTTCTTTCTGTATGGCCTCGTCAGCCTTGCCGGAAATATCCATTCCCCGAACAACTGATGCTCTGTACAAGCATTGCAGGAGAGCAAACGACTAAGCAGAAATTATGAAACATTGACAGGTAAAATGTGTGCCCCCTTCGCCCATTGGGAATGGGTGGCACACTGAGGATGGGCAGTTGGCAGTGACATGGATGACTAAAAATCCTGCCCCCTACTTTTGCAAGTAGTCCAATATAATTGCAAGGCAACCAAATGTGAAACGGGAATATTTTCTTGTATGTCTGCAAAACTGTCTTGTACTGATTTATGTCGGTGCCAAGCATGCGAGAATGTTTCTAAAACAGAGGACAGACTTGTATGGGATGATGACTTTGATGAAAGTGATATTGAGCAGTAATGTCATCATGTCCATTTTTCTTATTTTTTTGTCTTTATACAGTATTATTTCAATTTTTAATAATGTGTATGTTCATATTCAGACACACTACCATATTTAAATAAATTTTATACACCATACTTGTGAATGATTCCAACTTTTTGTGTTTATATTTTTTGTCTAATTCCATTTTTGCCATGATTCAGATTTAGGAGGGCGTGGTAGCAATTCGGGGGATTTTCAGCCATTTATGATCATTGTAAGGTCTTTTTTATTTTATATCTTTCATTGCATAGTAGGTTGTGATATTTTTAATATATGACACATACGCTAAATTTATTATATATTTCATTGGACTCGGTGCAAATCACTTATGTTGAAGCGTTTCCTTCAAGAAATTAGCTACATTTGTCATTGTGAATTCACCCATGTGTACACTAAGGGGCAGTTTACATGGTGACTCTCCGAGAAGACGAAAAATTTAGAATTTGCATTTTTATGGTTCCGTCTCCATTCGAACAATGTCGCAATTCCGCATGAAAACGATGTAGTATTCATGCCAGACCCTAGGGGGCAGTGCAGATTTACAAGGTGACAGCGAATTATGCACTTTGACCTCCTCAGCCCGGAAGACAACATGCCCGCCCTCTCAAAGCAATTGAATTGTCTTTTGTTCAAAAAGGCACAAAAATGGAAACATCCAACATATTTAAATTTTAAGATATTATTAAAACAGTAAATTAAAGCCGACGTTCTGCCATTAGCTGTTTAAATGTTTAATCGCACCGCTGCGCACGCCCAATGTGACGTGTATGAGTGCCAACGTTATTGGCGCGGGTCCCGCGCGGCAGGAGCTTTTGATATTCATGTGGCGCCAGCCCCCCTCAAGCCCCAGCAATCGAATTCTTCCACTTTGGAGGCAGGATTCAAAATTTTTCGTCTTCGCCGACACCGTATCAAATCATCTGCATCACATCTGACCAAAGCACACGGTCCCAACTGGGACCGTGTGCTTTGGTCAGATGAGACCAAGATTGAGCTTTTTGGAACCAACCACTCTCAGTGGGTCTGGCGTGCCACAAAAGATGCGCATGCTGAAAAGCACCTCATACCCACTGTGAAGTATGGGGGTGGGTCAGTGATGCTGTGGGGCTGTTTCGCTTCCAAAGGCCCTGGGAACCTTGTTAGGGTGCATGGCATCATGAATGCTTTGAAATACCAGGACATTTTAAATCAAAATCTGTTGCCCTCTGCCCGAAAGCTGAAGATGGGTCGTCACTGGGTCTTTCAGCAAGACAATGACCCTAAACATATGGCCAACTCTACACAGAAATGGTTCACCAGACACAAAATCAAGCTCCTCCCATGGCCATCTCAGTCCCCAGACCTTGTTTTGTTGGCAAAAGGGGGTTGTACAAAGTATTAATACTAGGGGTGCTAATAATTGTGACACACATTATTTGATGTCAAATAATTATTTATTTAAGTGGGATTTTTCCCCACTGAATAAATGCACTTGTATTGGTTGGATTTTTCTCTTTTTTTCCATTAAGGTCCCATATTATTTGAATAAAAAAAATTATTAGAAGCTAAAAAACATCTTAACCAGGGGTGCCAATAATTATGGAGGGCACTGTATAATCTCCAATATGCAAAGAAAAAAAAAAAAAAATATATATATATATATATGTATATATATATATATATATATATTAGGCCTGAACGATATTGGAAAAAAACTATTGCTGCGATTTTTTGGGGGGTTTGCGATATATTGCGATATTAAAAAAAAATGTATATATATTTTTTTCAAGAAATTTTCATAAGATGACTTAAATAGCTGTTTGGAAAGACTTTAGATGACTCACCATCACCACAGTGTACAGTCATCCCTTGTTTTACGTGGTTAATGGGGACCAGAACCCTTTTTTTGTGTGTGTGTGTGTGTGTGTGTGTGTGTGTGTGTGTGTGTGTGTGTGTGTGTGTGTGTTTTTAGTGCCCAATGTATTTATTCAGATTTAGCATTGGAAAGAGATACACATAAGACATGTTTTTTTCTCACTTTTCCCCCCAAAGTGATTTAAAAAATGTATGTAAATAAATGTTTTTTAAGCACTTCAAATGTCATAATTATGATAAGTTTTAAACATAACTGTCCAACCAAATCATTTTTGAACAAAAATTAAGTACTGTAGCAGATAAATGCTTGGCTTTATTAAATGCTTCTGTTTAGCTGTGACCGTTGAAGTGACATGTAGAAATTTCAAACTCCTCATGATCACTTCTGGCATTTAAATGTCTCCAACGTCCCTACAGTACACACATTCATTCCAGTGGGGCTTCCTTACAACTGTTTAACAAGTTAAACGATGATTGACAGATGCCCGTGTGAAGTCTGCATCTTTGGCCAGATCAAAGCCATCGTTGTGCCGCAGTGACTGAGAGGATCAAAAGGCTGGGAGAGGGAGGGTAGGAGGCTGTGTGCAGACCAGACAGTGAGGCGTATGTGGAACAAAGAAAAGAAAAACTATCGCACGTGCTTGCGATGGGACTATCGCGCACACGCACATCGCGATGGCGATGTTTAAACGATATATCGTTCAGGCTTATATATACACATTTACACAACTCAAGATAAAACAATATAAAATGCATCAGTGGGGAGTCAATGATAGTGATACTCTAGATAAGGTGACATTTGATAGCAGCAAGCCCCCAACCCCCATAATTACTCACAACAAAAGGCGTGTGTGTGGCTACTTGTAGTCGATGTTGTTAAAAAGCCACGTGGATGCAATGTTTAAAATTTTCCGAAACGTCGTTGGACGGACCCTGCAGAGAAAGCCATTGTCTGACACAGGCTCTGTAAGCTTCCCACCGTTAAAGTCTAAATTCCTTTACATCTTCGCCCTGGACAGATAAGAGTTGCATATAGCGTTTCGATGCCTTTTGACTAAATTTGGAATGCGATTTCCTTCTTTTGTTCATATTTGCTCGTGTCAGAGCTGGATGCGGTCAACGCCATGTTGTGTGTTTTTGAAACCATGGCAACAATCCTCGTCTCCTATTGGTGCACGTGATCTAAAACAGCTTCACATACTGACTATGCTATTCCGCCGTATCAATATCACTTCGCCACAGTAAAAAAAAAAAAAAAAACTACACAATAACGCTAACTATTAAAAAATGACTGGAAACCATGAGTAGAACTTTTTGGGGATACTAATTAGTAACGTATATACATTATAAATCAGAGTTCACGTAGATCCACATGAGTGGAACGCAATCCATTTTCTAAGCACTTTTCCCATGGTCCTAATACAGCCTAAGCGTTAATATTTAGTGGAGAAGCCTTTGTTTGCAATTAAAGAGAGTTCAGACGCTTTCTGTAGTACTTCACCAGGTTTTCACATTTTGGCCCATTCTCCACACAAATCCTCTGTATATCTGTCAGGTTTCGGGGCTGTCTTTGAGAAGCGCCAAGTTTCAGCTCCATCCAAAGAGATGCTGGCTAAGCCACTCCAGAACCTTGATATGCTTTTTACGTAGCCACTCCTTGGTCAGCTTGGCTGTGCGCTTCGAGTCATTGTCTTGTGTTAAGATCCAGCCACGATTCATCTTCAAGTCTCTGACTGAGGCAAGGAAGTTGTGGCTCAAAATCTGACAATATATTTCGCCATTCATCTTCTGCTTTATACAGTACGATACCTCACAGTGGGGATGGTGTTCTTGAGAATGTACTCACCTTTCTTTTCCCTCCACACATGAAGAGTAAAGTTTGCACCAAATGTTCCCATGACCCCTCTGCATCATTCAGATCGTCCCTGGCAAACTTCAGACCGGCCTTCACATCTACTGGCTTCAACAGGGAAACCTTCTGAACAATGCATGATTTTAAACCATTGCATCGTAGTGTTATACTGAAAGAGCCTATGAAACTTTTCATCCAGCTCTCTTCAGGTCATTGACCAGCTCCTGCCGTTGTAGTTCCAGGCTGAGCCCTCACTTTTCTCATCATGAGTGATGCCCTCGAGGAGAGATTTTACATGGAGCCCCAGTTTGTGGTAAATTATTAGTCATGTTTAGCCTTTTCCATTTTCTAACAATTGCTGCAACTGTTGATTTATTTTCACTAAGCTGCTTTCCAATTGTCCCATTGCCTTTTTCAGCTTTGTGGAACTCAACATTTTTTCTCTGGTGTCTTTCAAAAGCTCTCGGGTCTTGTCCATGGTAGCAATTGGATTATGACTGACTTTGGTGGACAGGTGACAGTGATGAGCTCACATGGGTATTGGGCGGGTAAAGGTGGACTTTTTTAAGGTAGACTGACAACTCTTTGAGTTTCATAATTTTTGCTCATTCGGAGGGGTACAAATAGTTTTGAACCCCGGTAAATTACAAATAAATTATTTTAAAAATCATTGAATGTGAGTTCCGGATTTTTTATTTTATTTTATTTTTTAAGATGGCGTCTCTATAAGTGGAAATGCATCTATGATTGAAAGTTCAGACCTTAACCAATTTTCTCAGTGGGCGAACTTGCAAAATCACAACGGGTGCAAATGCTTCTGCCCCTCTTTGTTAATTTAGAAATATCAAAAATTTTGGATGTACACAATGAGTTTCTGGCACAATATCAGTTTCAAGCATTTGGAGAAGGCTTTAAGACAGAATTGAAGAGTAATTTATTGGGGAAATCTTGAAAGCCATCATTATTATCACTTATTTAAAAATTTATAATTAACTAATAATTGGGAAAATGTGTAGACATCAGGGCCTACTTATTGAATTTTATAAATTGTGTAAGGAAAAGTTGGTGATCCCATTGCTAAATATGTTTCATGAATCATTTCAAAATGGAGTGCTCCCAACATCGTTACGATCAATGTTCCCTCTAATTTTTCATGTGTCTGAGCAGACACCAAAGGCGTAGGTTTGGTCTCAATGTTGGTAGGGACAATATAACAGCATAACCTGCATTTACACATTTTGCTGGGGTGGGGACGTTAATAAGATTAAACAGACTGGGTGAACGGCCAGAAAACTAATTCATTAATAGGCTACAGGAATACAGAATACAGCCAATCAAACGTGCGTTTGAAGAAAAAACATGGACTGGCTCATTCACCAAGTGAAAAAGGGGTAAATATAAGTCTGAACATAATGAAAATAATTCACTTATTAATGGTAGGGTCAATTCTATCGTTACAACATATGGGAAGACAATCAAAATGACCTATATAACTGAACACATTATTTAATGCAAATAAGGTTGCTTAAACATTTAACAACAACATTTACCATTAAACAATTGGGACAATTTGATTATCCTGAAAAGTTGGTAGTGTTTTGTCCTCATGCAAAGCTACCTACCCCCTTGGCAGACACACAAGCTCCCTGAGCACACTGCGGACCACGGTGAGCAACATCAGATGTGTACCCTTGGGTACACACGCCTGTTCAAAACCCTGGATCATAGCAAGTCACATGGCTTATTAAAAGAATGAAACTACAGCAGCAATTTTCATGAGTTTACTTTTAATATAATTGATTTGGGCCACATAAAAAGAAAAAGACAAAAATCTCGTTGTTCATGAGATGTGTACTACGTTATATGTGAGAGTCCTGATTTAACCATAGGAAGAATCCTGCTTTGACCTGGGTAAGGTCCAGTTGTGGCATAGATGACTTAATAAATAAGACCTAATGAACAACCACAATGGGAGTACAGTATAACAAACTCACAGTTTTAATGTGTGAGTTTGTACTCCCATTGTACTCACACATTAGAACTGCTCCTCCGTGACCTTATCGTGGTGGACGAGTTTGCGTGTCCTAATGACCCTAGGAGCTATGCTGTCGGGGGGGTTTTACCCTTGGTAGTGTTTCACATGACAGATTGGTCCTAGGCGAAGGGTCAGACAAAGAACGGTTCAAAAGACGCTAATGGACGATAAAAACAGGAGTAAGTGTACCTGGCCCGGAGGAGTACCGGGGCTCCGCCCTGGAGCCAGGCCTGGGGTTGGGGCCCGTGTGCGAGCGCCTGGTGGTCGGGCCTTCACCCATGGGGCCCGGCCGGGCACAGCCCGAACCGGATTCATGGGCTCATCGTCCCGTGGACCCACCACCCACAGGTTGAATCTGCAGGGTCCGGTGCTATGTGGATTGGGTAGCAGACCAAGGCAGGGACCTTGGCGGTCTGATCCCCGGTTGTGGAAACTGGCATTTGGAACATGGAAGTATTGGAAGGGTACTGGAAAGTGCCCCGAGAGGGGACTCCATTGTCCTACTAGGGGACTTCAATGCCCACGTGGGCAATGACAGTGTGACCTGGAGAGGAGTGGTTGGGAGGAACGGCCTGCCTGATCCGAACCCGAGTGGTGTTCAGTTATTGGACTTCTGTGCTACCTACAGTTTGGCCATAATAAACATCATGTTCGAACATAAGGATGTTCATCGGCGTACATGGCACCAGGACACCTTAGGCCGCCGGTCGATGATCAATTTTGTAGTCGTATCATCAGACCTGCGGTCTTATGTTCTGGACACTCGGGTTAAGAGAGGAGCAGAGCTGTCAACTGACCACCACCTGGTTGTGAGTTGGATTGGATGGGTGGGGAAGAAGCCACGCAGACCTGGTAGGCCTAAACGAATAGTGAGGGTCTGCTGGGAATGCTTGGCGGAGGAACCTGTCAGACTGATTTTCAACTCGCACCTCCGGCAGAGCTTCGACCGCGTTTCAGGGGCAGTGGGGGACATTGAGTCTGAATGGGCTTTGTTTCGCTCTGCCATTGTCGAGGCCGCTGCTGAGAGCTGTGGCTGCAAGGTAGCTGGGACCAGTCGTGGTGGTAAGCCTCGAACCAGATGGTGGTCACCAGAGGTGAGGGGGGCCATCAAGCTGAAGAAGGAGGCCTACAGAGCCTGTTTGGCCTGTGTGTCTCCTGAGACAGCTGACTGGTACCGGCGGGCCAAGCGGAGTGCAGCTTTGGCAGTCGCCGAGGCAAAAACTCGGACGTGGGAGGAGTTCGATGAGGCGATGGACGAAGACTATCAGTGGGCTCCAAAAAGGTTCTGGCAAACCGTCCGGCGCCTCAGGGGGTGAAGGCGGCATCTTGCCCATACTGTTTACAGTGGGGGCGAGGAGCTACTAACTTCAACTGAGGACATAGTCGGGCGGTGGAAGGAATACTTTGAGGACCTCCTTAATCCACTAACACGCATTCCATGGAGGAAACAGAGCCGAGGGACCTGGGGTTGGTAGGGTCAATTACTGGGGCAGAAGTCGCCCAGGTAGTGAAATTTTTTCCACGGCGGCGGAGCTCCAGGGATTGATGAAGTCCGCCCTGGGTATCTCAAGGCTTTGGATGTTGCAGGGCTGTCTTGGCTGACGCTCCTGTGCAACATTGCTTGGTCATCGGGGGCAGTGCCTTTGGGATGGCAAACCGTGGTGGTGGTCCCTATCTTTAAGAAAGGCGACCAGAGGGTGTGTTCCAACTACCGGGGATCACACTCCTCAGCCTCCCCGGGAAAGTCTACGCCAGGGTACTGGAAAGGATGGTCCGGTTGGTAGTTGAACCTCAGATCGAGGAGGAACAATGTTGTTTTCGTCCTGGCCGTGGAACCATGGACCAGCTCTTTACCCTCGCGAGGGTACTTGAGGGGGCATGGGAGTTCGCCGTTTTGTGGATTTGGAGAAGGCTTATGACCGTGTCCCCAAGGGCACCCTGTGGGGGGTACTCCGGGAGTATGGGGTGGATGGCCCTCTGCTAGGGGCCATCCAGTCCCTCTACCACAGGAGTATGAGTCTGGTCCGTGTGGCCGGCAATAACTCGGACCTGTTCCCGGTGAGGGTTGGACTCCGCATGGACTGGCCTTTGTCACCGCATGGACTGGCCTTTGTCACCGGTTCTGTTTGTGACTTTCATGGACAGAATGACTAGGCTCAGCCGGGTGGTGGAGAGGGTCGAGTTCGGTGGTGGGAGGATCTCATCTCTACTTTTTGCGGGTTATGTGGTCCTCCTGGCTCCATCACACAGCGACCTTCAGCTCTCGCTGGAACAGTTCGCAGCCGAGTGTGAAACGGCTGGGATGAGAATCAGCACCTCCAAGTCTGAGGCCATGGTTCTCAGATGGAAAAGGGTCGGGGGGGAGTTCCTGCCCCAGGTGGAGGAGTTTAAGTATCTTGGGATCTTGTTCACGAGTGAGGGTAGGTCGGAACGTGAGTTTGACAGGCGAATTGGGGCGGCGTCAGCAGTGTTGTGGGCGCTTAACCAGTCTGTCGTGGTGAAGAGGGAGCTGAGCCGGAAGGCGAAGCTCTCGATTTACTGGTCAATCGACGCTCCTACCCTCACCTTTGGCCATGAACTTTGGGTAATGACCGAAAAAACAAGATCGCGGATACAAACGGCTGAAATGAGTTTCCTTCGCAGAGTGGCTCAGCCTTCGAGATAGGTTGAGGAGCTAGATCATCCAGGAGGGACTCGGAGTAGAGCCGCTGCTCCTCCATGTCGAGAGGAGCCAGTTGAGGTGGTTTGGACATCTGGTTAGGATGCCCCCTGGACGCTTCCCTCGGGAGGTGTTTCAGGCATGTCCAACTGGGATTAACAGATTAGTGTGTCAGATTATTTCACTTACTTCGTAAATGTTACTATTTGATGTTATCAAGCCCATACACCTAAATCAATGAAAATTTGCTTTCAAATGATGTTTTGAACAATATAAAACCATTTCTGAGAAACAAGCTTTTTTTTATACTAACTTTTTGCTCAAAATAAGCTTGTTTAGAAAAATACCTTGCTGAAAATAAGCATATTTCAAGAAATTCTGAGTAAAATTTACTTAAGCACTGGCAGATAATTTCACTTATTTCTAGTAGATTTACACTAAAACAAAGGAATTCAGGTAGTTGTGTTTTTGCAGTATACAGAACATTCTTCCTGTAGACCAAGAAGTTTGATGTGCTGTGACACTAAAATACTTTGTAAATTATTAGCCTAAAGGTTAGAACAATGCATTCCTTCTTTAGTTCATAATGATCAAAATGGTTCCATGCAAAACCCCAAGGATTTCATAAGACGAGTCTTGAACATAATTCTACAAGGCTAATGCTTAGAACATGGCTGTTACTGGAAGCCAGACAAGCTTTTGATAGGATTGAATTGCCGAATTTATGTTTTGCCTAAATATGGTTTCTTCAGTGGGTTAGGAAACTGTACATTATTCCATTGTCCAATATCTCGACAAACAGTATTGGCTCGAAACCAATAACTCTTGAGCGATCAACTCGCCAAGGACCCAGACCCCCACAGTGACCACCATCCAGCCTTTGGCAATAAGACGAAAACACGCAACCACCACCATGCACTCATCCAAACCCACAACCGCCGAGTCGAGACAATGAGGAGGCCCCGACCCAGGGGCCACACCCCTGTAGGAAAGTAGTACCAACATAAAAGGGTAGTGCAGTGTATGCTTTAAAATTGGAGCTCCCAGCCAGGGAGCAGTGGGATGTCAATGGGGATCTGCCAAAAATAATGGCTGATTTTGATTGTTTATTTTTCAATACATGTTTGTTTTCTGTTAGTTTCCTAATTTCAAGTTTTTCCAGAAACATTTGGTGTTTTTTTTTTTTTTTTTTTCTTCTTCAACAGAAGGGTTTGAACAATTTTGTCCACCTGGACATGCACAATTTCCTTTGTTCATTAAATATAATCATTCATATGATAATACTTATTTAAATTATGTGTCTGTATAGGCCTTTGGGATCTGTTTGATCATTTAGAGCCTATTTAACTTGAACCAAAGCTATTACGAGTTTCAATAAATATTGAAAAATCCTCTGAGATGAGTGATTTTGCTTGTTCTACAGGTGGGCTGTGTCTTCAGTCATGACCCGGCAGAACCAGATTCCTACTGAGGACGGTAGTCAAGTCACTCAGGCCCTCATACCTCTTTGGGACATGTGCAACCACACAAATGGAATGGTATGGGCAGAATTTCCTACTCACACTTGCAATGAACATATATTGCTTAAATTACTCCGTCTTGGTGTCAGAACTCGGCTGTGCATATATAGATACAGTGGGGAAAATAGGAAAACAGTAATCAAGGACTGTGAGAGACTGATTTTTTAAAACAATTTATCTGTATTATATTGATGCAAATGGGTATTTGAACACCATGTTAATATTTGGTACAGTAGCCTTTGATTACAATTACAGAGGTCAAACGTTTCCTGTAACTTTTCACCAGGTTTGCACTGGCTGCAGCTGGGGTTTTGCACCATTGCTCCACACAGATCCTCTCTAGATCAATCAAGTTTCTGGGCTGTCACTGAGAAACACGAACGTCGAGCTTCCCCCAAAGATTTTCTGTTAGATTTAGGTCTGTAGACTGGCTAGGCCCCTCCAGAACCTTGATATGCTTTTTAGGAAGCCACTCCGTGGTTATTCTGGCTGTCTGCTTCAGGCCGTTGTCATGTTGGAAGACTCAGTCACAACCCATTTTCAATGCTCTAACTGAGGGAAGGAAGTTAAACCCCAAAATCTCACCATATATGGCCCTGGTCATCCTCTCCTTAATACAGTGCGGTCGTCTAGTCCCATATGCAGAAAAACACCCCAAAGCATGATGTTACCACCCCATGCTTCACAGTAGGGATGTTGTTCTTGAGATGGTACTCATTCTTCTTCCTCCAAATACTATGAGTGGAATTAAGACCAAAAAGTTGCATTTTGATCTCATATGACCACATGATTTTTCCTTTGAGCCGTCAGGATCATCCAAATGGTTATTGGCAAACCTAAAAAGGGCCTGGACAAATGCTGGTTTTAGCAGGGGAACCTCCTGTGCCATGCATGATTTTAAACCATGACATCTTAGTGTATTACCAACATCAACCTTGGAAATGGTGGTCTCGGTTCCTTTCAGGTCATTGACCAGCTCCTCCTGTGTAGTTCTTGGCTGATTCCTTACCATTCTTAGGAACATTGAGACTCTACGATATAGATCTTGCATGGAGCACCAGTCCGATGGAGACTGACAGTCATGTTTAGCGTCTTCCATTTTCTAATAATTGTTCCAACAGTGGATTTTATATCACCAAGCTGCTTGCCAATTGTCAAGTAACCTTGTCAGCCTGGTAGATGTCTACAATTCTGTCTCTGGTGTTTTTGGACAGATCTTTGGTCTTGACCATGTTAGGAATTGAGGTCTTCCTGATTTTATGGGGTGGACAGGTGTTTATATGCAGCTAACCTTATCAAACAGGTCAAAAAGTCAGCTTAAGAAGTCCACCTCCACTCCACTTATTCGTTGGACTTTTTAAAGGCAACTAAAAGGTCTTTGAGGCTTACAATTCTAGGTAGTAAACTGGTTTTCAAATACTTATTTGCAGCTAGGGATGGGAATTGATAGGATTTTTACGATTCCGATTCCATTATCGATATTGCTTAACGATTCGATTCTTTATCGATTCTCTTATCGATTCTAATTTGGGGAAAAAGAACAAACGTTTTGATTGGCATCGAGTTTGTTTAATCAGAAGTCACAACATTACAAACTCACAACGAGATCAAAAGAGGCCCAAAGCCTCAATGTTAACTGTGGCAATAAGTGGCAAATACACAAGAATGTGTAACATTTTACTGAAACATTTATCTAATAGAAATAAAAAATATTGGTATATATTGGCAGATAGTTTTTTGTTCTGCCTTTGGCAATATGTGTTAAAGCAGGGGTCCCCAAACTTTTTCCTGTGAGGGCCACAAAACTTTTCGCTTCTCTGATGAGGGGCCGGGGTCAGTTTGTTACAGAAAAAGTGTGACGATTGCAGAAGTGCATAAATGTAAAAAATTATTGTTTTTCAGAAAGCCACAATCAAATAACCCTTTCTGGATTCTTTATAATAATAATTAATAATAAAAACACTATTAATTAAATTAGGGCTGCAGCTATCGAATATTTTAGTAGTCGATTAATCGATGGACTAGTAAGTTCGAATAATCGAGTAATCTGATAAGGAACATGAAAAATTAAAGTACCTGAGCTGAGCCTCAAACGGTATATATATATATATATATTTTTTTTTTTAATGAGGATCTATGTACAACAAAAGAACAATTGGCTGACTTACACAGAAAAAGTCTGCTAGCTTAAATGCTATAAAATGCTAAAGTTTTTTCACAATGCTCTTAACAAATGTTTCAGACACATATTCCTACAAAATACGGCTAAATATACCAATAAATTATGAATGCATTAAAAAACATCAGCTCAAATAAAAACTTAGCTTACAATGGTCTTAACAGGGAGCAGTTGGATTCAGCCATGTGAAAAGAGGCAGACCAGAGGGCAGTG
Source organism: Corythoichthys intestinalis (assembly GCF_030265065.1). NCBI lineage: Eukaryota > Metazoa > Chordata > Actinopteri > Syngnathiformes > Syngnathidae > Corythoichthys > Corythoichthys intestinalis. The sequence continues at coordinate 3,269,582 of NC_080409.1, read as the reverse complement.
TATCCACCCTAATCAATTCATTTAAATGTGCAACGCCACTTTTATTAAACGAATACTCGAAGCAACAAAATTTAATTCGAATATTTTTTTCTAATCGAATACTCGAGTTAATCGATTAATCGTTGCAGCACTAAATTAAATAGATAATTACCAAATAACCCTCTCTGAATTCTTCAAGGAAAAGGCTAGAAAATAAATAACACGATTGAGAGAAAAAAAAAAAAAAATTCAAAATGGCCGGACCAAATGTGGAGGCGGGCCGTATTTGGGCCACGGGCCGCAGTTTGAGGACTTCTGGAGCGCACTTACACCCAAACAAGAAATGCCGCATCCAAGTGAGTGAGAGAGGGAAACACTTCTACGAGCCTACGTTCTTTGTTAATGTTAATATCTACAGAGGCAACGCCTCAATGTATCATCTTTTGTGTTGTTGTTGTTGTGTTTCCACTCGCGATCGGACACTTAAATCCAGTTGTGTAGTGGTTTGAACGATGTGCTAATGCTAGTGAACGAGTGCTAACCATACTGGTATTAGCAGCTAATCATCGCTGATTTACGTTGATGCAAACCTGTTTGTTATTGGGGACGAAATTGATTTGTTTCATTTCTATTCTTAGTTTCACTCTTCAGGTGATGGTTGAATAAAGTCAGCAAATTATACCAACATCTTCTGCATCGTCATTTGGGAGTTTAGCTAGCTGTATAGCCGGGACTTTTTTTTTTTTTTTTTTTAATAGCCAGGACTGAGCCTTAGCCTCTCTGTGAGGACAGCGCAATCGTATTCCCTCCCGATGCAGTTATCTCCACCTTGCAATGACTGCAAGTCGCTTTGTTGTAATTTTTCCTCGTGAAGTGAAGACACACTTTCGAGCGTTTCAACCTACGTGCTGTCATTGTTATGTTTATGGCTTCAATGCTCGTGCTTACCCGTCGTAACCTTTCATTTTCACACTCTTTCCTGGTGAAGTGTAGTCAAACTTTGGAGCGAGTGGTTCTTGGCGCCATGCTAGTTTGATGCGTCTGGACAACAACACGTCACGACGCAATACGCGTCTTTAGGAATCGTTAAAGGGACCGTTAAGGCTTTTTCATTGTGATGTCGAGGCCTCGAAACACTCGGAACCGGTTCCGAATTGGAATCGGATTTCGATTCCCATCCCTATTTGCAGCAGTATAATAGAAATAAATTGTTAAAATATCATACACTGTGATTTCATTTTTTTTTTCTCAGATTGTCTCTCACAGTGGACAAGTACCTACCATAAAGATTTCAAAGCCGCCATCATTTCTAAGTGGGTGAACTCGCAGGATGTTCAAATTCGTATTTACCTCATTGTGTATGAGTGCTGTCACGCGATTAAAATTTGTAATCGCAGTTAATCGCATTTTTGCATAGTTAACACATAGAGTGGGGAGAACAAGTATTTGATACACTGCCAATCATTGGCAGTGTATCAAATACTTGTTCTCCCCACTGTAGTTAACTCACTCAAAAAGAAAAATCCTTGATTTCTGTCCCATTATTGATCAAATTTTAATTGTAGTGTCTTCAACAGATTAAAAGATCAATCGCATGCAGTCCATAATTAACTCATGATTAATCACATTTTGTTTTCATTGTTGAGCCGGCCAGTTTCCCAAAATAGTTAAAAAAAAAACTAATATAGTCTTTTCAGCCGGCTTTGACTATGTGTTGTTTGGCTATGCTCATTCCCCTTTCAGTACAGCCAGTGTCCTTACGTATGACGTCACGTGACTATCAGGAAATCAAACAAACAAACCCGTTGCTATCAACTGGTACGCTAATGCTACAAGTGAACGTGATGGAGTCGATTTATTTTTAATTATTTTTATTTTTAGTTTTGGCAGCTTTGGTCCTCCATTCAAGAGTGCACATGGCGCCGAGACGTTTGTCGCTGTATTTTCATCCAAACATGCTAGAAAACGACCATGGCGAGTTTATTCTATTCATGGTGCCTCAACATGCCCCATATTGGTCATTAAAATCTAAAATGATAAAGTTTCGTCCAAAAAGCAGTATTTGACTTGTGTTTAAGTCCAAACTATGAAGGAACGGGTACGGGGAGTCTATTTAACCAGTGTTTCCCACCAATGAACAAGACTGTGGCGGGTCTCGTCTCCCCCCCCACCCCTCCCCCCCGAGAAAAAAAAAAAAAAGATAATAATCAGATGCGTCAGTCAGCTGATTACACAGCTGTAGCCCACTCTACTACCCGCGCGAGCGTGCGTGCACACACATAGACACACGCGCCAACAGGTCGCGCTCATAGACGGGACTACTAGCCTGGTACACCAGACTCATAGCTGTGCTATGCAGGCATGAAAATCTCTCACCTTTCGGCGAAATTCGCCGTTTTGAAGTAAAAAAGGGCGACCTACGTGAATTGCGTAGATCCGAGGAGAAATTATTTTGGGGGGGGCGGGAGGTTTTATTTAAATATCATTATTATTGTCATCATGTGATTAACTTAGGCTACATTCATACTACAGGTCTTAATGCACGAATCCGATTTTTTGTCATATCTGTTTTTTTGCCGTGCCCGTTCAGACTGCCTTTGTCCATTGAGACCGTTCAAGTATTACGCATGCGCACTAATTCGCAGTCCGACAAGCGCTGAGCAAGACGACCCGCATGCGCAGAAGCATCAAAACAAATGACCACACATGCTGGCTGTCATCCGTCATTCCAGGGATATCATATTTTGCTTTTTAAAAAGAGGACACAAATAACAGACATAAATAATCCCCCGTTTAGGCTTATATTCAAAGTTTATATGGATCGATAAGCATGCACGCACTGTCCGTGCACGTCACACACACGTACGGGCAGTTTGCCCCGACTCTCGGCCGTGTAGGCAATGTTGAAATATTGCTCACTTGGAGCAGAGAGAAAACTGAGCATTCTCAGGCTTATCCTCAACCCATTTTTATTTTTTATGACTGTTGTCTAGTCCGAGTCTTCCTAAAAAGCTGTGCTCACTGCAAGCTAGGCGCTAATAACGCACAGCTGCATCGCTACGGTAACGTCTCTCTCGCTATTTGATGACGTAATTGCTGCATGAAATCCGATTTGGGAGAGTGGACAGTACAGACCGCCGCGACAGTCTGGAAAAATGTGGCCCAGATCGGATTTGAACCACATACGAAAGTGACCCAGATCGGATTTGAAATGGTCCAGTTCTATGCGACTTGTCACGTTCAGACCGTCAAGTTAATGCCTCACTCGAGTCGGAAAAAAACAAAAAAATTGGATTCTTGTATTAAGACCTGTAGTATGAACGTAGCCTTAGTACGTAAACTGAGCGCTTAAGAAATCGGTTCTTTAAAAAAGTGACACTTGGACAGTCAGCAAATCCCTCTAGATGCTTCGCTGACGAGAACCAATCATCGGCCCAAGCTGCGTTCCATTATTCCAAACGCGCGCACTCCTTACGTATATACAAGGAGTGCTCGGAGAGCCTTTGGTTGCATCGCAAAGCTGCGAAAACAAAAAGCAGGCCTTATCCACACCGGGGCAGACCAGAGCGCAGCATACACACTTGCCTGTATTTGCCAGCAGATTGAATTTGGTGAGTAATGGTTTCAGTCGTTTTCACATTTTGCGATATAAAAAAGTTAAAGACAGTGGATACCTCATCAGCTGGGTGAATAGCAGACCTGGTAAGAACAAGTTTGCAAGGATAGTCTGGTATTAAATACAATTATAAACACAATTACAATGTTATTTTTCTATACGATTTTATGTCATTGCTTTATTAATCATTAGGTGCTAGAGTTGTTAAGTATGGATAGTAATGAAATAAGTTTTGAGAAAATTGTGCTGTTGGTAGCTCAGTGACCATCTGATGTGGTTTGTTCTCAGATGAACAAGTTGAGGAAGGAAGTTTTGATGCAGAGGTTGAAGGAAGAAAAGAGGCAGACTGACTGAGTCACAGCCAGAAAGTGCTGATGACAGTTTTGATTTCTATTCACTGTTGCCCCCTCCCAATTAAAGTATGTCACAGTCGCAGCCAATTATTATCTAAAGCTGGTTAAAATTGAAGTTATGTTGTTTTAAGGTGTATTAAATACTTGTTCATGTGCCCCTTTTGATGTACGAGCACCCGCCCCTCCACCGGTCTCTGCACGGCCCTGCTGAAACACAGTGTGGGTCGACGGAGCTCAATATTTTGTTGGGGTGTACAGTGTACTGAAACATATTTCCTCCACACCCTTCTCACCTTTTTAACCCCTGACCCATTTTCATGCCTGGCTATGAGAGTATGAGTCTGGCCACCATTCAGCAGAAAAAAAAATCCAGGGCGGAGCCAGCCACAGCAAATAGACAGCGGAGCGGACCAATCAGCGATGGGCTGACGCGACGTCAGTAAAGCGACAAGAAACTAGCGAGAGACATTTCAACATATTCAACATGGCTAGCGCGAGACAGACTGTTGGTTTTAGCGACTCGATGTGTTTTTGGTCATGTAAAACCGAAGTTACCGCGGATTGGAACATATTGCCGCTGAGTCTGGTGTACCAGGCTACGGGACTACTGTCTGCTGCATTCTGCTGCATTTGGCGCGATCCGGCGACACCGCATACAGCAATTTATATTACATTCAGTGGTCTCAAAATGCCCTAAAGAGATACACCAGGCTTGAAAATGTACACACATACCCTACCCCGAGGGTCAGAGACCCTCCCACCACAGTCTCCTAAAATCCTGTGGGAAACACTGTTAACTGTGCGTGAAAAACATTGACGGCGTCAAAGATGGCTCGGGTTAACTCAGTTATAACTGCATTAACTGACATCACTAATATACAGTATAAAAAGTGTAAACTGTATTTGTAATCGTCCCTGATCCAGTGGCGCGGGAAGTGGTGTTGAGTAGATTTTTTTGTGTGTTAAAAATAAATGAAATATTAAATAAATAAAACATAAAAACAATGGGGGATTTAACTTTGGGGATTATATATGTTGAAAAAGTTTTTTGTTTGTTTGACACCTTGCTTGCTACCAGGTCACGTTGGATAAAGCGCTATTGGAACGGAGGCGTTAACTGTTAACAAAGAAGGCGTTAACATCGCATAAAAATGAATAAGCGATTAAATTCTTTCCAAAACAGAGAAATTTTCTAAGTAAAATTTGGTCAAAAATGAAAATTATTCTGATAGATTATAATAGTGCCAAGTGAGGAAAGGTTTGCTGCAGATTTAGACCTTGGAGAACTTCAAATAGTTTGCATTCTAGCGATATTATTGTTTGTTATTCCTGTTGCGCAGAGCGCTGTTGGATATTTGTGTGTAATTTATTTGAGTGTTGTGAAAAGTGGGTGTGAAACCAAGGCTTATTAGACCTATTAGTTTTGAAATGTGTTTGTATGTCATTGCGCCGTCTGGCTGCATGGATTGTCATATTACACGGGGGCTTTTATTTCCAATACAAAAACTCTTAACACACACTCTGTAGGTAAAATACAACTCTGTCTTTGTTGTAGCCTAGTAGTAGTACGTAAACTATCCAGCATGTGTGTGTACTGCCCGTGTGCAAGCCTTGTATGAAGAAAAAGAGCGAGCATGACAAATTTGAACTGAAACAGCTGTTTTTGGATGGGAAAATCAAAATAAGAAGCTCAGCCCCCCCCTCGCTGTGATTGATTTCCAGTTCTCCTGCCCGTACTGCCATGGTACAGGCATCACGGTTCGGTGCATGCCGGCAAACTGCAAATCAATCCGTCCGTCCGTCCATCCATCCAATCCGGGGTCGGGTCCTCCTGCAGGATCCCAAGGCATTCCCTGACCAGCCAAGAGACGTTGTCTCTCCAACGTGTCCTGGGCCGTCGCCGGAGCCTCCTGCCGGTGGGACATGCTCGGAATACCTCTTTAGGGAGGCATCCAGGAGGCTCCTATCAACGCGGAGGAGTAGCGGCTCGACACCGAGTCCCTCCTGGATGACCGAGCTTCTCACCCTATCTCTAAAAGATAACCCGGACACCCTCCGGATGAAACTCATTTCGGCCGCTTGTATCCGGGATCTCGGCCTTTCGATCACGACCCACAACTTGTGACCATATGTGAGAGTAGAACGTAGATCGACTGGTAAATCGAGAGCTTCACCTTCCAACTCAGTTCCTTCTTCACCACTACGGACAAGTCCAGAGTCCGCATCACTTTAGACGCTGCACCGCTCTGCCTGTCAATCTCCTGCTCCCTCCTACCCTTGCTTGTAGACAAGACCACAAGATACTTGAACTCCTCTACTTGGGGCAGGCTCTCATCCCCAACCCAGAGAGGGTGTGCCACCCTTTTCCGACTGAGGACCAATGACTCGCATTTGGAGTTGCTGATCTTCATCCTGACCGCTTCACACTCAGCTGCGAACCGCTCCAGTGAGAGTTTGAGTTTCATGGCTTGATGAAGCCAACAGCACGACATCATCTGCAAAAAGCAGGAATGTAATGCTGAGGCCACCAAACCGGACCCCAAAACGCTTCGGCTGCACCTAGAAATTCTGTCCATGAAAGTTATGACCATAATTGGTGACAAAGGGCAGCCATGGCGGAGTCCAACCCTCAATGGGAACAAATTTGACTTACTGCCGGCAATGCGGACCAAACTCTGACACCGGTCGTATTGGGACCGAACAGCTCTTACCGGGCGCAGTACCCTGTACTCTCAGAGAAGCTTTCACAGGACTCCCCGAGGCACACGGTTGAACGCCTTCTCCAAATCCACAAAACACATGTAGACTGGTTGGTAACTCCAATGCACCGTCGAGGACCCTGCCGAGGGTGTAGAGCTGGTCCACTGTTCCACGGCCGGGACGAAAACCACACTGCTCCTCCTGAATCAGAAATTCGACTTCCCGACGGACCTTACTCTCCACTACCCCTGAATAGACTTTACTGGGGAGGCTGAGGAGTGTGATCCCTCTATAATTGACCACCATGCAGTCACCTTCAAAATCCCTCTCCCTGCCCCTCTCACCAAACCAGATCATATTGTATACTTCAGGAACATCAAGAACATCGACTTCACATCCCTCAGTCAGCACGTGCAGCTCCTTTCTCCTCCTTCAAATACATCAGTCACTGGACTCATTGATTACTACAACCACAATCTCCGGTCTATCCTTGACACTCATGCGCCACAAAAAAAAACGGACAGTCACCTTCATCCGTTCAGCTCCCTGGTTCACAGAGGAGCTGAGATCACGAAAAAGGACTGGGCGAGTCCTGGAGTGGGTCTATGTTACATCAGGGCTGTTGGTGCATAAGCTGGCCTACCGGGAACATCAACGGAAATATGCCAAAGAACTCTCCAAGGCCACGTTAGCGCACTACTCCAACATTATTAACAATAACTCAGGTAACTCCAAACAACTCTTCACCACCGTCAAACACCTCCTCAAACCTCAAACTATAGCACACCACAACCAGACAGCCTCACAGTGCAACAAATTCATGGACTTCTTCACTTCCAAAATACACAATATTCGCGCGTATTCTCCCACACTTACAGTTCTGTCACATTATGTGACATTACACCTGTCACTCACGACCTGTCTCACTTTTCCCCCACAGTGCAGCAGGAGGTCAAGAAGGTCATCAGTAAATCCAAACCATCCACTTGCTCCCGAGACCCATTCCTTTCCCCTCTGCTTAAAACACACTGTCACTCCATCAGTCACTTAATAACAACAATTATCAGTCTTTCTCTTCAAACTGAGCATGTTCCGGCCACCCTCAAAACAGCTATCATCAAGCCCCTCCTCAAAAAACCCACTCTTGATCCTGATCCTCTGTCAAATTATAGACCCATCTCCAATCTCCCCTTCATTTCCAAAATTCTTGAAAAAATTATACCCATCCAATTTCACATCCACCTGAAATCAAACCGTTGATATGAAAAATTCCAACCTGGTTTTCGTCCATCCCACAGCACCGAGACAGCTTTCATCAGAGTCACCAATGACCTTCTGATGACCTCTGACTCCGGTTCTACTTCCCTCCTTATCCTTCTCGACCTCTCTGCTGCATTTGATACTGTTGATCATCACATCCTCCTTCAGCGCCTCCAACACAATATAGGTATCTCTGGTACTGCCCTTCAGTGGTTTAACTCATACCTCACGGGAAGGACCAAGTTTGTAGCCCTGGGGGATGCTAAATCCCGCCCTAACACTGTTGTCTGCGGAGTCCCCCAGGGCTCTGTGCTCTGTGGAACCCTCTTCACCATTTACATGCTACCCCTCGGTCATGTCGCCAGCAGGCATGGAATACAATTCCATTGTTATGCTGACGAAACACAACTATATTTCAAGGTCACTCCATCCTCCACCCCCTCCTCCTCTGTTTCTCAACTTGACTCCTGCCTGGAGGAGATGGATGAGTGAAAACTTCCTGCAGCTGAACAGCTCCAAAACAGAAGCTATTCACATTGGTACTCCTCACCAGCTCCGTCCCGCCACCATTTCCTCAGTCTCCTTTTTCGGCCACAAATTTTCCTTATCCCCTTCTGTGACTAATTTGCTAATCTTAGCTTTAACAATCACATCAATTATATTTGCAAAACCTCCTTCTTTCACCTCCGCAATATTGCCAAACTCCGGCCATCTCTCTCCCGTCCTGCTGCAGAGATACTCGTCCATGCCTTTATCTCCTCCAGCTTGGACTATTGTAATGCACTCCTCATCGGGATCCTTGGCAAGACCCTACAAAGGCTTCAGTATGTCCAAAACAGCGCTGCCAGGGTCCTGATGAGGGTGCGTAAACATGAGCACATCACCCCCATCCTTCACAGCGTACACTGGCTCCCTGTTCACCTCCGTATTAAATTCAAAATCCTCCTTCACACCCATCACTGTCTACACGGTGTAGCCCCCAACTACCTCACCGAACTCCTCACATCACATACTTCAGCCAGAACCCGGTCAGGCCAACAGCACCGTCTACTCCCGCCCAGGACTCTGCTCAAGACTATGGGCGACAGGACCTTTGCAGCTGCTGCTCCCCGTCTGTGGAACGCCCTCCTAGACCACCTCAGAGCCCCGCAGACGGTGGATGCATTTAAAAATGGACTAAAAACTCACCTTTTTAAAAAAGCTTACTATAGCAAATTTTATTTGACTGTCTTATTCTTATCTGATATGTATCTGATTTTTTGTGTGCTTCCGTCTGTTTTTGCTCTTTTATTCTTAGTGTTTTATTTATTTGTTTTGGTAATGTGCACTTTGAGATTTGTTTTCCAAATGTAAAGTGTGTTATAAATAAAATTCATTATTATTATAACACACCCTCCGATCCCCATTCCTAAAAAGGGGGACCACCACCCCGGTGTGCCAATCCAGAGCCACTGTCCCCGATGTCCATGCGATGTTGTAGAGGCGTGTCAGCCATGACAGCCCCACAACATCCAGAGCCTTTAGGAACTCCGGGCGGATCTCATCGACCCCTGTGGCCTTGCCAACCAAGGGCTTTCCAAGCACCTCAGTGACTTCGACCCCAGAGATATGAGAGCCCAGCTCTGTGTCCCCAGACTCTGCTTCCTCAAAGGAAGGCGTGTCGGTGGAATTGAGGAGGTCTTCGAAGTATTCTCTCCATGACTCACGACGTCCCGAGTCGAGGTCAGCAGTACCCAATCTCCACTATACACATTGTTAATGGTGCACTGCTGGCCAGCCAGTACCTGTCAGCTGCCTCCGGAGTCCCAGAGGCCAAAAAGGCCCGGTAAGCCTCCTTCTTCAGCTTGTGGTGGTGTCCACCAGCGGAATCGGGAATTGCCACCATGACTGGCACCAACCATATTACGGCCACAACTCCGATCGGCAGCCTCAACAATGGAGGTGCGGAATATGGCCCACTCGGACTCAATGTCCCCCACCTCCACCGGGACCAGTGTTGGGAATAACGCTGTTATAAATAACGCCGTTACATAATGGCATTATTTTTGCCGTAACGGGGTAATCTAATTAATTACTTTTCTCATCTTGGCAACGCCAATACCGTTACTGAGGCGGGAAAGGCGTGCGTTACTACGCGTTGCGATGTTGGTTGACTGACGCGAGAAAAGTCTGGAAAAAGACAGACTCACGGAGATGAGAGAGCAGAGCAGGAGTGGGGAGGAGGCAAGGGAGTGTGACGCCGTTGCAAACGCGATGCTACTATGCTAAGTGGCTCCAATAATACCTGACTGTAGCCGATAGCCTACAAACTACGCCCACATGATGCTTCGGTAGATATCACATATATACAGAACTAGATGCAAATGAAAGACACGGCGGCATTAGCAACATATATAATAAAGAATTAGATACATTAGTAAACAGCCACCATCTTAAAGCAGTAGACTTCTAATGAAGGCTCTGTTGTAGAGAACATTCCTAGCAAACCGAAGTCACTTTTTATCTAAAATGCTCCTAAATCGGAAAAATTTAACTTAAATCAATCTTTAAATGATGAAACAGCTTTACAACTTACACATGTCGAAAACAGACTGAAGGGAACTAATGCAATACGGGAGCAATTTTAACAACTTTAACGGTTGATTCACAACATTAAATGACTTCCATACATCGCAAAAGTTATTATGTCGTTATCGCGATATCCGCAATACCCCTGTGTCTAGTTAAGTTTAGGGTAAAGAATTGGGCTAAGGCCAATTGTCCCAAAAACCCTTTAAACTTCAGATTGTGTGACCTGTTTTTTTTTTTTTTAAATAAATAAAAAAATATAGAAAATTATCACCAGTTACTTTGTCAAGTAATTAATTACTCTTACATTCAGGTAACTGAATTACTAACGCAATTACTTTTTGGGAGAAGTAATTTGTAACTAATTAACTAATTACTTTTTAGAGTAAGATTCCCAACACTGCCTGGGACAAGGGAGAGGTTCTGCCAGAGGTGCGTGTTGAAGCTATTTCGGACAGGGGATTCTGCCAGACATTCCCAGCAGACCCTCACAATACGTTTGGGCCTGCCATGTCTGGCCAGCATCTTCCCCCGCCATCGGAGACAACACACCACCAGGTGGTGATCAGTTGACAGCTCTGCCCCTCTCTTCTCCCGAGTGTACAAAACATGCGGTTGAAGTATGATGACACGACTACAAAGTTGTTCATTGAACTGCGGCCTAGGGCGTCCTGGTGCCAAGTGCACATATGGGCACCCTGTTTGAACATGGTGTTCGTCATGGACAATCCGTGATGAGCACAGAAGTACAATAAGAGAACACAGCTCATGTTCTGATCAGGGGGGCCGTTCTTCCCAATCACACCCCTCCATGTCTTACTGTCATTACTCACGCGAGCTTTGAAGTCTCCCAGCAGGATGTGGGAGTCCCCAGAGGGAGCGCTATCCAGCACACCCTCCAAGGACTCTAAAATTGGTGGGTACTCTGACCTGCTGTTTCTAGGGTAAGCACAAACAACAGTCAGGACCCGTCCCCCCACCCGAGGGGGGAGGGAGGCTACCCTCTCATCTACTGGGGTAAACCCCAACGTACAGGTGCCAAGCTGGGGGGCAATAAGTATGCCCACACCTGCTCGGTGCATCTCACTGTGGGCAACTCCAGAGTGGAAAAGGGTCCAACACCTCTCGAGTAGGATTGATACCAGAACCCAAAATGTGTGTGGAGGAGAGGCCGACTATATCTAGTCGGAACTTCTCTGCCTCACACACCAGCCAGGGCTCCTTCCCTGCCAGAGAGCTGACATTCCACATCCCAAGAGTTAGTTTCTGTAGCTCGGGGTCGGACCGCCAAGGCCCCTGCTTTGCCCTACGCACCCAACTCCTTTGGCCCCTCCCACACGTGGTGAGCACATGGAAAGGGGGACCCACGTTTCCTTTTCGGGCTGTGCCCGGCCGGGCCCCATGGGAACAGGCACGGCCACCAGACGCTTGCCTTCGAGCCCCATCTCGAGACCTGGCTCTAGAGGGTGGCCCCGGTAACCCGCGTCCGGGCAAGTGAAAACTGACTCCATGTGTGTTTATAAGCATAAGGGGTCTTTGGAGTCATGCTGTTTCTGGTCCCTCACCTAATAATTATTAATATACAGTGGGGAGAACAAGTATTTGATACACTGCCGATTTTGCTGGTTTTCCCACTTGCAAGCCATGTAGAGGTCTGTCATTTGCATCATAAGTTCTCTTCAACTGTGAGCTATGTAATCTAATACAAAAATCCAGAAAATCACATTGTATAATTTTTAAATAATAAACTTGTATTTAACTGCATGAAATAAGTATTTGATACATTACCAACTAGTAAATATTTCGGCTCTTAGTTATTTTTTAACAACCTCTCCTGTTCTCCACTCATTACCGGAAGTAACTGCACCTGTTTGAACTTGTTACCTGTATAAAAGACACCTGTTCACATGCTCAAACAAACAAACTCCAACCTCTCCACAATGGCCAAGACCAAAGAGCTGTGTAAGGAAATCGGGGATAAAATAATAGACCTGCACAAGGCTTGGATGGGCTACAGGATAATAAGCAAGCAGCTTGGTGAGAAGGTAACAACTGTTGGAGCGATTATTAGAAAATGGAAGAAGTTCAAGGTGACGGTCAATCTGCCTCGTTCTGGGGCTCCATGCAAGATCTCACCTCGTGGGGCATCACTGATCATGAGGAAGGTGAGGGATCAGCCCAGAACTACACAGCAGGACCTGGTCAATGACCTGAAGAGAGCTGGAACCACAGTCTCGAAGAAAACCATCGGAAACACATTACGCCGTCATGGATTCAAATCCTACAGCGCACGTAAGGTCCCGCTGCTGAAGCCAGTGCATGTCCAGACAGGTCTGAAGTTTGCCACTGACCATCTGGATGATTAAGAGGAGCAATGGGAGAAGGTCATGTGGTCGGATGAGACCAAAATTGAACTTTTTGGTCTAAACTCGGCTCGTCGTGTTTGGAGGAAAAAGAAAGATGAGTACAACCCCAAGAACACCATCCCAACCAATGAAACATGGAGGAGGAAACATCATTTTTTGGGGCTGCTTCTCTGCCAAGGGTACAGGACGACTGCAGCGTATTGAGGGGAGGATGGCTGGGGCTATGTATCGCCAGATCTTGGCTTACAACCTCCTTCCTTCAGTGAGAGCCCTGAAGATGGGTCGTGGCTGGGTCTTCCAGCATGACAACGACCCAAAGCACACAGCCAAGGCAACTAAAGAGTGGCTCTGTAAGAAGCATCTTAAGGTCCTGGAGTGGCCTAGCCAGTCACCAGATCTGAACCCGTTAGAAAATCTATGGAGGGAGCTGAAAGTCCGTGTTGCCCGGCAGCAGCCCCGAAACCTGAAGGCTCTGGAGAAGATCTGCATGGAGCAGTGGGCCAAAATCCCTGCTGCAGTGTGTGCAAACCTTGTCAAGGACTACAGGAAACGTTTGGTATCTGTAATAGCAAACAAAGGTTTCTGTACCAAATATTAAGTTTGATTTTTGTGATGTATCAAATACTTATTTCATGCAATTAAATTTAAATTTATTAATTAAAAATCATACGTGATTTTCTGTGTTTTTGTATTAGAGTCCGCCCCTCACAGTTGAAGAGAACTTATTATACAAATTACAGACCTCTACATGCTTTGCAAGTGGGAAAACCAGCAAAATCGGCAGTGTATCAAATACTTGTTCTCCCCACTGTAATTATTTCATATTTTCAGATCAGGAAATTTTTATTTTGATCTCGCGCTACTCTGAAGTCTTTGAAACACCGAGCATGTTTGCACTATTTTAAGATATGCTTTTTCAGTTTTGGAACTATTTGCACATTTTATTTTATTCTATTTTATTTATTTTATTTTAGTCAATATTAAAATATGTCTTATGTAGGAGTGTATGTTCACTGGTAATGGTTTACAGTTAACTGTGTGTAATCCCACACGGAAAATGGTAGCATTTTATTTTGCTAAAAAAAAAGTTTGCCTGCTTGTCGCGCTCAGTCAGCTGCATGACGCGCACTTTGGGTCTCCCAGTCAGCATGGTTCACAGTTCAGCTTCTGTAGTCAGCAGGTATCCTCCTGTAGTTGTAATCTTCCTTAACGGCCTGTTGTCTTGGCTGCAAATTCCAATCACTCCAACTCCAACCACTCATACTTCAAATACCATATTGGCCCGAATATAAGACGGCCCTGATGATAAGACGACCCCCTCTTTTTCAAGACTCAAATTTGAAAAAAGACTTTTTGAACACCAAATTAATTTTTATATGGAAAATAATTACAGTACATCTGAAACAAATGATTATAACATATTTGAGAGAAAAATCATGTTATTTTGCCTCATTCAAATCTTAATATCTGAACATTTAAATATGTAAACTAAAGTGCTATCACATTCGAAAATGAATGGCTTCTGGTTTTTTAAATGTAAACCAATCTATTGTGATAAAACAACAAAATTGCAATAACTGCATTAACCATCAAAGTGAAGTAACTTTAACTTGAAACAACTTAGTCTTGAAACAAATCTGAATAAGGAATAACATTGCAATAAAATAATGCAAACTGGTTAAACTTGAGCGTAGCTGAGATCTGTCATGACAGAACATCGCTTCAATGATATCTGGCGCCATCTAGCGTCGTGAATGTCTAGACCGCGGATATAAGATGACCCCCACTTTTTCAGTAAATAAAATCCTCAAGTCCTCATTCTGTATCAACAGAATGAATTGTAGCATTTTGCAGAGATATATTATTTTTATCCAACCAAAATGTACAAGCAGGTATAAATGAAAGACAATGTGTACTACTACTTCAATACAAATGGCTCAAAAAATTGCTTTTCCGCTTTTTAAGTTGTGTAAACATGTACACGTAAACATTAAGGTGCAAATAATTAAATTTAAAAAAAACTCAAGTCATTTTGCATCCAAACTTCAACAATATGCAGGACAGGTCAAGTATGTTCTTGTAAAAGAACACGAGTTGATTGATGTACTCAGATGAAAGTGCTCTGCTGTGCATTGACTCCTGCAGTCGAAAAAACAAGGTTCTGCGTGTGGGTGTACCATGTGAGATGGCTAAAGTTACCCAGCTGGGCAGCGACAACCATATTAGTTGCGTTGTCTGTAACAAAAAAAAATTCTTTTTTTGCGATGTTCCATTCATTTACAGCACTGCTTAGCAGCTCAGCTATTTTAGCACCCGTGTGGTTTTCATGCATTGCACGTAACAGCGGGTCGATCTACGTTCAACAGCGATGGCATGATTTCTGCTTTTGTCTTCTTGTAGGGAGCTGGTGTGCCGTGTCGGTGAAACTGCGTCGAGATGGGATGACATACCTTGGCTCTTTTGCTTTCAACATTCTTCGAAATCCCCTATTTTCTAGAAGAGGATTTTCTAGTCGAATCCAAAATAATTCTACACATCTGCTTTTAAATTTTTGGGAGCGGGTCTGATCTCACGGAGAAGTTGGTTGTTTAGGTCAGCCAAGCTTGTTGCTGTTTTTTATCTAGGAAGCGTGAGTTGTGAATGTTTACTCTTGGTTCGTTCCCCATAGCGTCTGGAAGACCGCGCTGACTGTGTTTTAGTTCCGCTTTACGTGGCATATTTCAATAATCAGAATTATGGATATTTGTGAATCATTCTCGACTCTTCCATGGCCGAATCGCAAATAATCTAAGAATTGGAAATTTCACACACCTTTAGTAGTGTATATGGGACTTTAAGGAGAAGAGGAGGTTGTAATAGCTGTGTATAGAGCTTTACCAGTGTCTTTGAGAACGTGAAAAGTTTTTTTTGTTCTTTGGGAACTATAGTTCTCCACGAACGTGCATCGAGAGATCATTTATCTTAGCAAGGAGAGATGTGAAAGCCATTTTCTGAGTGTGCCAAAGCTTGGCAAACATCAAGAAAGAATATTTATTAAGGTTGCATCTGACATGACTGGTCCGCTCATTTGACCACAGGAACACGAACGTCTACTAGCTTGATCACGCTTTGCTTCTGCCCTATGAAATATTTTGAGAACATTAGACTGTCTTCTAGCATTAGCCAAGGGAAGAGTTTGAGCCAATCTGACAGGAATGTGTAAATCTTTCTAGCAGTGTTGCTGCTAACACTGACTGTCGGCTAAGGGCGTAGGTTTGCATAGGGAGGTTGGGACATAACACTACCAACTTTTCAGGATGCTTAAATTGTCCCCACCAACGTTTAAGCAACCTTATTTGCATTATCTAATGATTTCAGTTATATGTATTTTCTTATTAGCCCTAATGCACAATATTTGGAAAGCATCAAGTTGGGGAAAAAAAAACCTTGAGTCTTGAATGTATTGATCTTTCTATTTGCAGATCACGACTGGCTACAACTTGGAGGATGACCGCTGTGAATGTGTGGCACTGAGAAATTACAAGGAGAATGAACAGGTGCAGTGGGGGTATAATTATAAGTTACTTTTTCAAAAAGGCCCCTATTATATATATTGTATTGTTTTTTGCACTCAACATCAGCATAGTCTACATTTTCTTCTAATGTGTCAATGACTTAAAGAATTTAAATCAGGGTGGAAAAGTCTTGCCATATCAGGAGCAAATTGATTTGATTCCTATGGAGGGATCAAGTTGTGTTGAGTTACGTCTGAAAGCTGTCAATTAAGGTCATAGGGATTATTCCAGTCAAAGGATTATTCCAGTAGAGAGAGGATATAAAATGTCAAAGATGCAAGATAGCGGCCACTAATGCAAGCTTCGCCTGTATTTTTCCAGTCGCCTCGGGAAAACAGTTTTAGTTATGATATGACAGTGCTGCCATCTGCTGTTGAATGAAAGTGCTCCTATTCGTCTATATACTGGTCAAAAATGACGTCTTTATGTCGACTACAACAGAAGGTTAGCATCATCATCACGGCCCCTGTGTTGGGTTTCCCGTCCCATTGTGTAGAGCTGACCAGGTGAGCTAGGCCCCTGTAGTACCGGCGGTTTTGTGCCAGCATAATCAAGGATTCCAGGATTAATTGTCTCATCAGTTCACATTTACATGTTAATGGTGGGAAAATAGAACTCTTAATGCCCGTCCACATGTGCCACGGGTCGTTGGCCTGGATTTTTTGGGCGTATGTGGCTTTGGCCCTCTTAATGCCTGCAGTCAGATTTTTCCTCGCCTCTCTGAGTGCTGATGTCTCGCCTGCCTTAAACGCAGCATTCCTAGCTTTAAGCAGAGCTCTCACCTCAGCATTAAGCCAGGGTTTCTGGTTCGGGTAGCCGGTCACTGTCCTAGTGGTGGTGACCACACTTCACACTTGGAGATGAAGCCGAGGACAGAGGAAGTGTATTCCTCAAGATCCAACTCTCCCCCATTTGTAGCTGCCTCTTTGAATACTTGCCAGTCTGTGCTCTGACAACAGTCCTGGAGCACAGAGGCTGCATGCCTGGGCCATACAGTGACTATTTTCTTAGTTGCTCTCATCCGTCTCAGCAGGAGGCATTACGCTGGCACCAGCAGGACGGAGATGTGGTCGGGAAGGCCAAGATGGGGGCGAGGAAGAGCTCTGTACACACAGCGTATGTTGGTGTATACACAGTCTAAAGTGTTGTCTCCCCGTGTGGGGATGGAGGCATGCTGGTGAAATCTGGGCAGGGTGTCCGTCAGTTTTACGTGGTTAAAGTCACCAGCAACCGCGTGAAACGCCTCTGGGTGCGTAGTTTGCGGCGAGTTAATGATGTCGTGTAGCTCCTTCAATGCTACATTAGTATTACCACCCGGCGGGATGTAAACAATGGTGACGAACACCACTGTAAATTCCCGAGGCAGATAGTGAAGCCGAGTCCTTACGGTCATCAGTTCTATCGCTCAGAGCAGTAAGTTTTAACCAGCCCACAGTTTGTGCACCAACCTTCATTGACGTACACACAGAGTCCTCCTCCCTGCGTCCCGAGCGGTGGTCACGGTCTGCTCTGAACAGCTGTAGTCCGTCCATCTGGAAAGCGGAGTCTGGCATCTTGTTGTTAAGCCAGATTTCCGTGAGACAAAGAACCACAGTTTCTCATCTTAGAAGAAGCACTCGTAGCGAGTCCACACAGTCGTTTGCAGTCTTTGGGTCAGACTTCAGGATGGCTCTTGTCGGGTGGTCAGGAGCAAGATGGAGAACATGGCCAAGCCAGTGGATGTGGCACTGTGCAGCCAGGCCGGAGGCTCTGGGCTAATTTCTCCGCACTAGCAGAGTTTTGTTGGAGATTTGCTGGGGCCACCTGATGTTCTCGATGGTTGTGAGAGCTCTGCTGTCAATGCCTTCTATTTTTGCGGCCAGTGTCTTGTTTAACGGTCATGTTTCAGAGCCATAGAGGAGAATAGATAGTACGGCGGTGTTGTAAATTCGGAGCTTCGTCTTCAGTTAGATGGCTTGGTGCACCAGAGTGGTTTTCCAGAGAGACTGCAGGGCAGAGGCTGCCAGGGCTCTCCGGCGAAGAACCTTTGATTAAAGATCCCCGTTATTGGTTATCGTGGACCCCAGATAAACAAAGCTCTTCACAGGCTGTACGGCAAAGGCCCTCTCTTTTGATGAGTGCTTCTGGCTCTCCGCCAGCTCGTAATTTTAAATGTGGAACCGGCCCGACTATTTGACATGAACGATCTGTGATGAGCTGATGGTCCATTCACACGTTTTACTTGGACCTTCAAACATACTGTACATCGCAATAATATGCTTCAATTCAGTGCCCATTGGTGGTCCTCCCGTTGCGGATTGCACGGAGATGGGCATTAGTACAGAGCTGGTCTTGCGCCTAAGTCTCTACTCAGCCAGCAGCGGGGTTGGCCCCGCCCAACTCAATGCTGAGCGCTCTGGAGTATATAAAAATACGTAGGGGAAAATTAAACCACGAAGTGAACTGCGTGGTACCTCGTCATAGAGGTGCACAATCAGTTTGACTTCAATGACTTTTTCGCCTGTCTAAATTATTGTTGCCACTTCCAGGAGAGCGAGACTCACGAAATAGCTGCTCCGAGAGGCTCCACCTGTTTCGGCCAATGTTATTTACAAGTTCCATGGTTGCGATTTCAGCTTCTAGGAAATATGTGCAGTGCCACACCATTATTCTATTTGTTATTTTCCAAGTGGTGAGTGCGCAACGATTGTAACATACCAAGTAACGATGTCAAGATTTATATCAATCACAACTCGGCGACTGCTCGTAAAACAGAGCGTGCCCTCACTCTTGCTCCCGCATGATACGTTCAAATGTGCTCATGAAAAAAAAACTGTGATCACAAATGTAGCAACAGAAAATGTATACCGTAATTTTCGGACTATAAGCCGCTACTTTTTTCCTTCATTTTGAATCGTGCGGCTTATAGTCCAGTGCAGCTTATTTGTTGATTTATTTGGGTTAATAGATAACACTTTAATTGACAGCGGCGTGATAAGACCGTCATAATTATGACATGGCACTATCAAAGGCTTTACAGAATGCTTATGAAACTGTCATCCGGCAAATTATGTCACGAACTCCATTTATGTCCAGCTCGGATCTTTTACATCCATTCAAAAGTGATATAAATGCTGGACAATACTAAATGACATTTGTTATAAGCATTCATTAATGCTCATGACAGTGTCATGTCATAATTATGAGTGTCTAATGACAGGCTTATGAAGCTACTGTCAAATAAAGTGTTAGCAAATACCATAACTAGCAATTAATGACACAACTGGAACAGTAACCGAAGAAATAATTTGCACAGAACATGTATTTTGATTGTTATTTACATCTGTAGCGCTGCCATGCATGCTAGGAGGCATGTTGAACAACAACAGTCTTGACAGCAGGTGGCAGAAGATGTTGACTGTCTCCCACTAGGGAGCAGTGATGATCAAATGAAGCTTCTTGAAACAATGAAGCTTTGCAGTCAATTGGTTCAAAGCTTCATGGTGGTTCATTTGGTCTTATGATGAAATAAAGTGTTACCGGTTAATATCTTTTGGTGTAAATATCCCACAATGCAGTGAGGACAGCTGCAGCTTATAGTCAGGTGCGCCTTATAGTGTGAAAATTATGGTATATATATTAGGGCTGTCAAACGATTAAATTTTTTTAATCGAGTTAATTACAGCTTAAAAATTAATTAATCGCAATTCAAACCATCTATAACATATGCCATATTTTTCTGTAAATTATTGTTGGAATGGAAAGATAAGACACAAGACGGATATATACATTCAACATAAGCATAGGCAGAGTTTGACTTTTGGGGCAGGGGGGGCACAACATGTTGATAACCCCGAAACGTAGTGTCAACAATAAAACTAACGTACAAAAATATTAATAATAATAAGTTGAAAATTAGCGTTTTTTGTTTCCCATCATTCCTGAGAGGAATTCTAAATCAGGCTGCTTAGGACAGTTATATTTTTCGCCAAGATCGTCTTCCATTGAATTTAGTACTCCTGGCGGTGTCGTGCCAATGTATTTACCCTCGTCAAAAATTGTACCCCCTGGGCAGAGCCACCGCACTGCACGGATTTGCTTGATTTCCATGTTTTGGTGATGTAGTTATCTACGAAGTTTTAAAACATGGGCAATCCATCAAAAAAAAAAAAAAAAACTTTTTTCTTCTTCTGTGGTATAACGTAACATACGTACTGAACATAAAAAAAGGCAAGGTTTTACCGTTTTACTCGTAAGATGAGCTATAACTGTTATTACTGTAATTCAAGTCCTGTATGGAGTTTCTCCAGTTTAATAAACGTCAATGTCCAAAATATACACTGTAACTACGGTTCTTTTCTGGCTTCAATTAATAGTTTAAGTCGACATAACTCATAACGAATGTGTGTGTGTGCGCGCTCTCGCGGCCATGGCATACAATTTTTGACGGTGGTAACTACATTGCCAAGACACCGGTGGTGGCTCTGTTGTACAATTAGCATCTTAAGTGGGGCAAATTATAACTCCGTTCACCATTTTGGCAGTGCTCTCTGGCGGTTCGTGGTCCCCATTTTCAATCCTGGATCTTGCTCAGTAGTTGTTGTCGCTTTTGAAAGTTTAGGTTTGAAAAAAATATGTATTAAAAATATGTATATTAGGGCTGTCAAATGATTAAAATTTTTAATCGAGTTAATCACAGCTTAAAAATTAATTAATCGTAATTAATCGCAATTCAAACCATCTCCAAAATATGCCATATTTTTGCATAAATTATTGTTGAAATTGAAAGATAAGACACAAGACTGATATATACATACAACATACTGTACATAAGTACTGTATTTGTTTATTATAACAATAAATCCACAAATGGCATTATTAACATTATTTCTGTTAAAGTGATCCACGGATAGAAAGACTTGTAGTTCTTAAAAGATAAATGTTATAGTTACAAGGTATAGCCATTTTATTTTAATACCCCTCTTCATGTTTTTGTTTTAATAAAATTTGTAAAATTTTCAATTAAAAGTGGAGTTAATATAATAATAACAAGAATAAAAATAACAATAATAAGAATAGAGTGACCAAAGTCTGAGTAAATTGCCAGTTCATGCCAGTTCACTTTGCATTGTTGTTTAACTGTGTGAGAATAGGGCCTCATTACTAGAGACTGAAGTGCTTTTCTTTTTGTGAATATTATTATTTTATTTATTTTTTTTGAGATAGGAATATTATTTTTGTTGTGCTTTCACTAAATGATATATATGTTTGTTGTGAAGGAGCTTATGCCACTAAACAGCGCGGTCCAAAGAACGCCTGTGTCCACTCACCTTTATAACATATATATCTCTGTACATATCTTACCCAAAATACAACAAGAGACACATAATTGCCACTAAAAGAAAGAAAACTTACAGAAATATGTGTGGAGCACAAATAGCACAATGTAACAGCATAAACGTCTCACAACTACTAATTCTCCCACTAGTAGAAGGAAGTTAATTAGTATGGAACGGCGCTGCCCCCAAGCGGCCAGTGGCATTCTCTTCACTCTTAATGTCCATAAACGGCATCATTGTAATCTGTTTGAAGCAATGCATGAGCGGGTCATTCAGTGCATGTGTTAATTGCGTCAAATATTTTAACGTGATTAATTTTAAAAATTAATTAATGACCATTAACGCAATACTTTTGACAGCCCTAATGTATATCCATCTTGCCTCTTCGGTCCTTGTGTGGTTTTGGCTAAGAAAATAAAAATGACCGTCTAAGGTGCTAGTCACATTGTCATTTCGAAAAATAATTTCGTGAGGATGTGCGCCCAGTGCAGTTGAAGAAGCGATGCATACACAGCGAGTCCATTTCTCTTAACCAATAGTTTATTTTGGCGGCGTCATGTAAACTCAAATTCTCTTTATCCAAATAAAAGTAACAAACTAAAAGACTCAAAAACGTATTCACAACGGAACAAACAAAATGTGTACATTCATTTCGAGCACAATGCACAAAGCCACAGTCAAAAACTGTTTTGCCCTCCTAACTACCAACTCCTGTGTCATGATTAGCCATTTTAAGTGTACAGGGGCTGACTCCAGGTCAGTGGAAAGAAACGTTTGACAGCCCCTAGTGGCAAGGAGTAAAATTACAATAATAACACAAATCGGGAATATGGCTCATACAAATTTTGACCCATTACATAAAATATCTTTTTTTGTTCATTTCATTCATTTTTGTTGTTTGTTTTATTGCTTTAAAGCTTTTATATACAATTTTTTTACTGGAAAACTTGATTTTAAAATCAGATATACTATAGGAAAGTCAGTTACATGCAATGACAGCTTTCGGCCACCAGAGGGGCCTGCCCCCATAAACTCGCTTATGTACATAAGTACTGTATTAGTTTATTAAAACAATAAATCAACAAGATAGCATGAACATTATTAACATTCTGTTAAAGCGATCCATGGATAGAAAGACTTGTAGTTCTTAAAAGATAAATGTTAGTACAAGTTATAGAAATTTTATATTAAAACCCCTCTTAATGTTTTCGTTTTATTAAAATTTGTAAAATTTTCAATCAAAAATTAAACTAATAGCTCGCCATTGTTGATGTCAATAATTACACCATGCTCACTCATGGTGCTGTAAAGCCATAAAATCAGTTTGACCCAAGCGCCAGCAGAGGGCGCCAAACACCAAAAAACAAGTAACAAGTGGACATTACACTCAGCTGTCATTTTAATCTGTTTGAGCGGGGCATGTGCGTTAATTGCGTCAAATATTTTAACGTGATTAATTAAGAAAATTAATTACCGCCCGTTAACGCGATAATTTTGACAGTCCAAATATATATATATATATATATATA
Source organism: Corythoichthys intestinalis (assembly GCF_030265065.1). NCBI lineage: Eukaryota > Metazoa > Chordata > Actinopteri > Syngnathiformes > Syngnathidae > Corythoichthys > Corythoichthys intestinalis. Next base: position 3,246,339 of record NC_080409.1, on the reverse strand, counting down.
TATGTGTACGGTACTATGCAAAAGTTTTAGGCAGGACACCTGCCTAAAACTTTTGCACAGTACTATATATATATATATATATATATATATTATATTCATGCAGTATATGGACACACACAGACTGTATGGCTCTCGTGGAATCATATTTTTAAATAAGTTGGGTGTTTTGGCTTTCTTGGTCAAAAAGGTTCCCGAACCCTGCTCTACGGTGTCATCACCATGCAGGATGGGGGTGGATAAGGTCCATCACCAACATGCATTAATTTGGTCTTGGTCCAGCTCACGTGAAGACCAAGCTTTTCTTCCTCTTCGCTGTATACACTTAGAGCATCCCTTAACTGGTTGTAGGAGGTGCTGAGCAAGATGGTGTCATCAGCGTACTCCAGGTCGGTCAGTTGGTAGTTGCCAAGGAACACTCCGGGTACTCGCTCACAGACCCTGCACATCAAGTGGTCGATTACACAATTAAACAGGTTTGGAGCAGCCACACAGCCTTGGGGGACACCACTGAAGATGGGAAACTACTCAGAGTCATTGCCGTTGACGCGGAAACAACTCTGTGTATTGCTGTAAAGCAGCCTGAGGAGGGTTGTGAATGGGGTGGGTGCGCCAAGGGCTTGTAGGATACTCCACAGTGATGAGTGGTGGACTGTATCAAATGCGGCCTTGAGGTTTAGGAATCCAGTGTAAAGATGCTGGTCTTTCCGGAATTCATAGACTTTTTCAACGAGCAGATGGACGGCGGAGATGTGATCTGATGTGGAGCGTTTAGGCATGAAGCCAGCCTACTGGGGGCGGCAGCCACTTCTAAGAGAATGGAGAAGGGAGAGCACGGGTCAGCAAGATCTTTGTGAAGAGCTTTCCAAGAATGGAGAGCAGAGTGATGCCTCTCTGGTTTCCGCAGACGAGCCTTTCGCCTTTGCACTTCCAGAAGGTCAGGATGACTCCTTTGGTCCAGTCGCTGGGGAGCTGCTCTGTTTCCCACACCTTGTAAAAGATGTGCATCACCCACTCGACAATGCTATCCCCGCCTGACTTTATCATCTCAACGGTTATGGAGCAAATGCCAGGGGCTTTCCTGTTCATCAGTTTTTGTAGAGCAGCTCTGACCTCGTTTGTTGTTATGAGGTCTGTGTTATAGGCATGGTTGGGGGTTGTGTCTGCAACAGCTGGGATGATGGGAACCAGGGTGGTGTTGTGCTGCAGTAAGAGGCGGAAGTGCTCTTTCCAGCGTTGAAGGCAGTATGTCTCTGTTTTTATGAGGTTGCCGTCAGTCTCTATATCCAGGGCTGACTTGATGTAGGGGCCATTGCAAGCTTGGCGGAGGAGATTGTAAATGCGGCTCATGTTGTCATTGTTGGCTGCGGACTCATGCATCCTTCTCGTCCTCATCCGCCACATCCGTGGATAGGCGACGATGATTGTCATCTTGCCTATGGTGGTGGGCAGATAGCAACATGGGTGTCCAGCTGACGAGGGATTTGCAGAGGGCATTTGGGATGGCAAGGGCCACGCCATAGAGGCTCATTAGTTTCTATGGGCCGCTGTAGATGTAACAGTGGTCTCCACCCCTCCCAGTGTGATGTTATAACTGCAGAGCTCTCGGGATAGTAGGGTAGTGGCTTCTTTTTCTGGTCAGTTTCGTAACAAAAAGGAGGGTTCTCCTGGGTAGGTTGTTAGCCCTCCGCAGGATAGTCTGTTGGTAGGGCTGCCACCTCACAGTGTAACGACACGCTGGGGTCTTGTTTGTATGGAACCTACCTGGAGACCGTCCCGCCAAGGGAGAACCTACCAGGAGCGAGCTCCAGACCGTATCACTCTCCAGGGTCACTGGAACGCGCAAGCCCCCTCGCCACATCAAGGCCAAGGCCGAGAGGGGGACAGACGTTATGGCCGAGAGAAATCAATGGGATGCCGGCGTCCCCGATTGTTCAGAGGTTAGGATTTTTTTAGGATTTATCATCAATTTGCACGTTTTTTTGACACCATCATAATTACGTAGTGTGCATATTTAAAAAAAAAAATCTTACTTTTTAACCAAGTGTTCGCCAAAATGTTCAGTGACAATCAAAAACTTACCATTTGCATTTTGATGCATTCTCTTCTTGTGATGAATGAAAAGGTCTAAAACGGTTTTTAACGCAACAAACCAAAAAGTACATGTCTGCTCTGTTTTTGTCTGTTCTTTTGCATCGTTAAAAAAAAGTCCTCTCACCCCAACTGGCACAATATCTGTGTCATCCCTTAAGCCTGGGTCCTCTACCAGAGGCCTGGTAGTTTAAGGGTTCGGTGCAAATTTTAGCTGTTCCTAGGACTGCACTCTTCGAGACTGAGGCTTCAGATGTTGTTCCTGGGATCTGCTGGAGCCATTCTCCCAGTCTAGGGGGTTACTGCCCTGAGTGCCCTGAGTGCTCCCACTACCATGGGTTCCCACACAGTTTTCACCTTCCACATCCGTTCCAACTGCTCTTTCAGTCCTCTGTATTTTTCCACCTTCTTGTGTTCCATCTCCCTGATGATAACATCAGCTGATATTGTCACTCTCTTTTGTTCTTGGTTCACAACCACAACGTGTGGTTGGTTAGCCTGGAACTGTTTGTCATTCTGGAAGCTGAAGCCCTACAAAAACTCAGTGTCATGATTAGCTATCAAGCAGCATATTCACAGTAATACTGGGTTCTACACCTCACATGGCTGATTTGTGTACACTCCACCCATCCTCTTTCTCCTTGGTCATCAGGCCCCCAACGAGGTGTCAACTGGAAATACAACTCACTAACGATAGCACCAACATATTCATTCAATGTATTTCTTGTTGTTTGTGACTCTTCTCTCGCTGTTCTCTTTTCTTCTGTCCCCTCCATAACCCATTCCTGTTCGCTGCTTTCTCCTAATAAATGAGGTGCGTTTAAAAAAAAAAAAAAAAAATATATATATATATATATATATATATATGTTTATACAGTATATACACACACACACACACATACAGGTTTGGGTGGTTTATCAGGGCATTTTTCTCAAACCGGTCCAGTGGTGGTTTTTGGGGACCTACCTTTCCCTTTGTCCTAGAGAGGTCCAACAAAGATAAAACTGGTCCAAAAAAATTGAGAAAAATTCCCGTCTATTTAGAATTCAAATATTGTGAAAGAATCTGTAGATATGGCCACCTGACATTTTCCAGCATTACGAGGACGGGGCGGGAGGGGGCGTTTCCTAGTACAATGGTGGCTTAGGGGGGCACACCTGGTTTTAAGGGTCATATGACACACATTCAGGACAAAACCCTTGTTTGTAAGGACCACATTGATTTAACAAGACATTCTCCATACACACACATATTATATGTTTTCCCCCCCCTCAAACTTCACTTTAAGGCTCCTTTTGCATTAACTGGAACATTGTAGACCTTTGTCATTCTAGCTGTAAATATGTCAATTTAATCTTGAGAAATTTGACCCCACGCTTCCAGAAGTCCCTTCCATAAATTGGATTGGCTTGATGGGCACTTTTTCGCGTACCATTTGGTGAAGCTACTCCCACATTAATTCATTGGGTTTGAGCTCTGGTAACTGTGCTTGCCACTCCACTGAAGATAGAATACTAGCACCTGTTCCCTAGATAGTTAATGCATAGTTTGGAGGTGTACTTTGCGTCATCGTCCTACTGTAGGATGAAATGGGCTTCGTTCATGCATTGTCTGCAGGGAATGGCATGACAATGCAAAATGGAGCGATAGCCTTCCCTTTTCAAAAACCCTTTTACCTTAAAGAGAATCCCATAGAGTGCTTGAAGCCCTCTGTCAAGCATGGTGGGAGTAATGTAATGGTGAATTGGGATATTTGTACAGGGTATAAAAGATAGGGTATAAAAGCCCATTTCATGCCACAACAGAAAAAATGACCCAAAGAACACCCTCACATTTTAAAAACTATTTTGGGAAGAAGCAGAATGCTGGTATTCGATCTGTAATAGTGACTCGCACAGTCACCTGATCTCAATCCATTGAGCTGCTGTTGAAGCTTGGCTGCATGGTACACATGACGTGCCCATCAAGCTCATCCATTTAATGGGAGCGTCTTCTTGAAGGATGAGTGATTTTTTTTTTTTTTTTACATGACCGACAAATGAACAGCTAGAATGCCAAAGGTCAATCCTGTAATTGTTGCAAGTGAAGCATTCTTTATCGAAAGCAGTTTCAAGGAGAATTTTCAAATAAAAATTATTTTTAACCCTGTCAATAGTTTTGAATATATTTCCTATTTATTTTGTAAGTCGTTTGATTAAACAGTTTTCATGGAAAACACGAAATTGTCTCGGTGACTGTAAACTTCAAGGGTAGGGACACACAATCCAGACAAAACCCTTGTTTATGAGGACCATACTGATTTGACAGGACATTACCCACACATATACAGAAAACATACACACAACCCAAACAAAACCCTTGTTTGTGAGGACCACACTGGCTTGAGAGGACATTATCCACACATACATACACAAAATCCAGACAAAAGCCTCGTTTGTGAGGACAATACTGGTTTGACAGGACATTACCCACACATATACAGTATACATACACACAACCCAAACAAAACCCTTGTTTGTGAGGACCACACTGGTTTGACAGGACATTACCCAGACATGAACTATGCACTCACACAATCGGAATAAAACATTTGATGATCCTGCTGGTCCTATACTACTGTCGACCCTAGTTTTATATGGCAAATCAAATTTATCACTAAAGAGTGAACACACCATTAGTACCACTGGTGCAATCTGAAATCCTAAAGAGAAAGTTTATCTGGATGATTCTCTTAACAGCGTGCTTGCAATGTCAGAACAGTAGCTTGAGCGACACTGCTGTCATAATTGATCAACCTGGGCGTCGGGTAATTGAAGGCTGCTGATACTGAAAACCTCAACCATAATTTTTTTTCCAAATGCCCAATGGTCATTAACTTAACATCTTGCTTCACTGCATGGTGTAGAAAATGTTCTTCAGCAGATAAATCAGCAAATAATTTCAATGACTACCTCGCACCAGTATTCTGAAGAACCTCACTCACCTTGCCCATAGAATGTTTACAGCCCTCCCCTCAAGCAGGATGCACAGCAGAGCCAAAACAGCTAGACTTCAAACAGCTACACAAAGTGTTCCGGATTAAAAAGACCTTGAAAAAGATGTGACAATCACTGATTTTGATGACTGTGAAACTGATTACAGTAAGGAATGCTCACAGAAATAATTGTACAACAACGCTACAGTACAACCTTATTAGAAAGTGCTTTATTGTTCAACAAACATTAACAACTTTTGAAAAAACTGATCAAATAACCCCTTAACTCCTGTCTATAAAAATGCCCACTTGGCCATGAATAAATTTTAATACTTTTATCATAACTTAAAACAATGTGCAAGAAAAAATATAAGGACAACAACCTGAACTTGCCTTTCACAAAAAAAGTCATTTTTCTGCAAAAAATCTTCAAATAAAATGTAAACCAAATATTGCACTAATAAAAGTTAACATAAATACTTAATTAGAACCTATTTAACCTAACAACGCTACAGTACAACCTTATTAGAAAGTGCTTTATTGTTCAAAAAACATTAACAACTTTTGAAAAAACTGTTCAAATAACCCCTTAACTCCTGTCCATAAAAATGCCCACTTGGCCATGAATAAATTCTAATACTTTTATCATAACTTAAAACAATGTGCAAGAAAAAAAATAAGGACAACAACCTGAACTTGCCTTTCACAAAAAAAGTCATTTTTCTGCAAAAAATCTTTAAATAAAATGTAAACCAAATATTGCACTAATGAAAGTTAACAAATACTTAATTAGAACCTATTTAATCTAACAACGCTACAGTACAACCTTATTAGAAAGTGCTTAATTGTTCAACAAACATTAACAACTTTTGAAAAAACTGTTCAAGTAACCCCTTAACTCCTGTCTATTAAAATGCCCACTTGGCCATGAATCAATTCTAATACTTTTATCATGACTTAAAACAATGTGCAAGAAAAAAAAAAATAAGGACAACCTGAACTTGCCTTTCACACACAAAAAAAAAAAAAAAAAAGTCATTTTTCTGCAAAAAATCAAATAAAATGTAAACCAAATATTGCACTAATAAAAGTTAACATAAATACTTAATTAGAACCTATTTTTTTAACTTAAGGCCACGGTTCCTCACAAAATCCCTAATATTTTGAAGGGTTCTATTCTTCAAAATCGGGTCCTCAGCTAGTTTGCATTGTTCACACTCAATCTTACTTGCCAATTTCCCTTTTTCGATGTGGGTTTTGAAGAATTTCATGACAGCGCTGATTTCGGCGTTGCTCCATGGCCTCTTCACATATTTTCTGCGTTTGATCTCTGTCAATGAAAATGCCATATGTTAAGATTCAAGACAATAGATGCTTAGTGTAAATTTTATTGAAAATAACATTTGAGCTAGTGAAATATTATTTAATTATGTTCTACTTATAATTATTGTTAAATTAAAAATTTAGAGGGAAATTATCATGATTACGGTGAGAACACCATAGCAGTTGCCCATTTGGTGTCCGAGTCCCATATGACTCAACCAGGTAATTTCTGTCCTTCACAAGCACAATGAAGGTTTCTTTCAAAGTGATGTGCTTTTTAGTACCAATAGCATATTTAAAAATCTGGAGAAATAAATGTTAATTTGTTTGGAAAGCCAGTGACTGTTAGGGGAAAGATATCATATACAGTGTACAGTGGGGAGAACAAGTATTTGATACACTGCCGATTTTGCTGGTTTTCCAACTTGCAAAGCATGTAGAGGTATGCAATTTGTATCATAAGTTCTCTTCAACTGTGAGGGGCGGAGTCGAATACAAAAAAAAACTGAAAATCATGTTGTATGATTTTTAAATAATAAATTTGTATTTAATTGCAAGAAATAAGTATTTGATACATCACAAAAATCAAACTTAATATTTGGTACAGAAACCTTTGTTTGCCATTACAGATACCAAACGTTTCCTGTAGTCCTTGACAAGGTTTGCACACACTGCAGCAGGGATTTTGGCCCACTCCTCCATGCAGATCTTCTCCAGAGTCTTCAGGTTTCGGGGCTGCTGCCGGGAAACACGGACTTTCAGCTCCCTCCATAGATTTTTCTATCGGGTTCAGATCTGGTGACTGGCTAGGCCACTCCAGGACCTTAAGATGCGTCTTACGGAGCCACTCTTTAGTTGCCTTGGCGGTGTGCTTTGGGTCGTTGTCATGCTGGAAGACCCAGCCACGACCCATCTTCAGGGCTCTCACTGAAGGAAGGAGGTTGTCAGCCAAGATCTGGCGATACATAGCCCCATCCATCCTCCCCTCAATACGGTGCAGTCGTCCTATACCCATGGCAGAGCAGCAGCCCCAAAAAAAGATGTTTCCTCCGGTAATGAGTGGAGAACAGGAGGGGTTCTTAAAAAAGAACTAAGAGCCGAAATATTTACGAGTTGGTAATGTATCAAATACTTATTTCATGCAGTTAAATACAAATGTATTATTTTAAATTATACAATGTGATTTTCTGGATTTTTGTATTAGATTCCGTCCCTCGCAGTTGAAGAGAACTTACGATACAAATTACAGACCTCTACATGGCTTGCAAGTAGGAAAACCAGCAAAATCGGCAGTGTATCAAATACTTGTTCTCCCCACTGTACACTGTAGCGAATACCTAGCGTATTCTATGAACAAATGTACTTTAAAAAATTTGTTATTTAGCTTTTAATTGTTAATTATGGATGAATTACTGGAATAAATGGATTAGATACCTCTGGAACTGCTGACGACACACTTTTTCTTCTGTCCTGGAGAAGCAACAAATTCTGTTACTATAGACAGTATAAAATTCAATCCATTCAAGGAGACTTTTTTTCCCTAAACAAAACTAATCACTGAAACATAGCTGTAACATCACTGCAATTATAAAGAAATGACTGTACCTTTGGAAGTCTTGACCAAATCCTCAGTCAATATAGTTGTTTTTCGTTTTCCTAAAACAAAAATATAAAATTTCTGAAATTACATTAAATATCCTAACTGCAAACTAAAAAAAATTCCACAGCCACTGAAATCTTGCAAACTGTTACTGCAGTATGAATCACTATAAACAGTACATGCAATTTTACCTAATGCCACCTATCAGGCTCCTGGAAGAGGGTTGCAAAGCTAATCTCCAGTATCAGACTAACCGCTAATTGATTAAAAGTTTATATTGGCTTGTGTTCTTATTGGCAACAAAGACAGATATTACTGACTGCAACAGCTTTATTTTGTATTACCAGAGGAACTGTTTTGCTCTTCGTCGATCTCCATTCTTTCGTTTTCTGGTCAAAAGAGAACAAAACATCTATCAGCACTACTTTGGTCATTGCAGATACTTGCACATAGACAAATACAGGCATAAACTAAAGTATTGCAACCTCTGGAATGTTTCCTGAAAATTCATAATTTCTCCTTATGAGAAATGCTTTTACTATTTTAGCTTCTTAAATCCTTATACAATTTTTCCCTTCATGACAAGCATACAACAGCAAGGTCAAATTTTAAACATTCTAGGTCAGGGGTGCCCAAGTCCAGTCCTCGAGAGCCCCTATCTAGCTTGTTTTCCATTTCTCCCTCCTTCAACACACCTGACTCAAATAATCAGGATCATTATCAGGCTCTTGCAGAGCTTGCTGATGAGCTGATCATTTGATTCAGGTGTGTTAAAGGAGGGAGACATGGAAAACAAGCTGTATAGGGGCTCTCGAGGACCGGACTTGGGCAGCCCTATTCTAGGTGGCTTCACCACCCCCCACTCTTTTTTACAAGGAGCCAATAATATTCCCTGGGCCATTTTTTTTTTTTTTATGTTTTGTTTAAAAACGTATCAATTTGTGCTTTTTTTCTTCGTCATTTTGTGTCTTTATAATGGAATATAGCAATTAATAAACGTGCATACCAACATTTCAAATTTCAACAAATTGTGGTAGAAATGGATTTTTGGGAAACATTTCAGGATTGCCAATATTTTTGTCCATGCCTTTAACTCCTAAACCACACCAATGATGGTACCCTGATAGTATCGTTCTTCATCATCCTTATTAGATCTGTTTATTATAGGGTTTATTAAATCAATACCACAATGCCAAAAAATATGGTTTTTGAGCGACATAATGCCGCAAATGCACAAGACATTTAATACATACCCATTAGTCCAAGGGGACAACCTCTGCCTCCGTCTTCGTCTCCACCATTTTCTTCGTCTCTCCCTGTGCCCCCGTCTTCGGCTCCACCATTTTCTTCGTCTCTCCCTGTGCCTCCGTCTTCGTCTCCACCATTTTCTTCGTCTCTCCCTGTGCCTCCGTCTTCGTCTCCACCATTTTCTTCGTCTCTCCCTCTTTCACCTTCGTTGTGTTCATCGTCACTGCTGCTTTCATCATCCTCATCCACTTTGTCGTCTCCATCATCCAACTCACCATACATTTCTGGATCCAATTTATCTTGGGGGAAAAAGGCAAAAATATAAATCTTCTGCTTGTACTTTTTGCATTCCAAATATTTGTTTATATTCCCAATTTAGGAAAATAATGAATATAACTATTATTTCTTGCAAATTTGAGCTTTGTCAATTAGTGTGCCTTACCACTACATACCTTCAATCTCAATCTCATCAAGAGACTTCCCCTTGAACTGTGCCAACGTTCCTTTCTCCATAGGAAGCAGAATCTTCGTGATTTTTGCCACTTCAATCGTGGCTTCTGGCAGACGGTAAAAGTCTCTGTGAACTCTAATATCATGGCCCAAAAAGTTAGCCAGTTGATCCAGTTCGTTGTTCTTAAGGTTCAAGATTTGGGATTGGGTCGCAATGTGCTTTCGAAGTTGTGTAGACCTCAGATACTGTGGATTCTTTGCGCCACACAAGCGTGCAAATGTTCTAACACAATCCTGTCCTCTGTAGTGGCTTGTGAAGGGGCATTCTGGCCTTCCAAATAGGAAAGGGTTGTCCTTGTGCACATTGCACATCTGTCTTTTCTCTACGAGAAGTGTTGTCGCACAAACAACCTCAGGGTTCAACAAAACTGCCACTTTCCTGCCTCTTTTACCCATAATTTCCACTCTGCTAAAGTGCCTTGCTAGCTTCTGTTCAAAAAGTGACAGACTGGCAGCTACATCACCATGAAGCTCAGTTTGGTCTCTTTTCTTGAAGGATTCCAGAGACATTTTTGAAACTTCACCTGCACGGCGTCTATTAAAGAGTATTATTTGTGAAAGTGTCAACCTTGCAAGTTCTCCATATGCCTGAGGAGACTCATGTTTTTTTTAAGTTGTGTATGGCAATAGCCGAGTTCTCCTCCAGGTATTTATGTAACTTTTGCACATCCTCTGTGAATGGTATGATGGATGGTTGATTGAACCTTGACTTTCTCAAAGTAGCCAGTGCAGTGTGAGAGACATATCCGGCCCATTCTTTTGAGCAGAGTCTGATGAATCGTTCAGTTGCTTTTATCAAATGTTCATCCTCTGCTGCTATAGCTCTGCAAAGAATAATGTCCCCAATTTTTTTCAACGAGTGCCCCAACTTCAGGGCAAGACTTGGTGTGGAATACGAGTTTTTCTCTTCATCATATCCTGAAACTTTTCACAGCATTAACAATTTTGTAGAAGTTGTTTGGTTTTACACCATCTTCAAAGCTTTGAATAGAATACATCACTCTTAGAGTCAATAAAAGTCTACCCATTTCCCGAACCTTTGTCCTAATGTACTCAAATTTTGTGGGATCATTCCCATGCTTGTTGTACAGCGACTGGGCCAGTTGCAATATGATGAAATCATTGCGCACTACAGATCCTATGTCGTCTTGCCTCATCTTTCCGAGCACCTTCCACACGCCAGTGGAAATGGTGTGACAGCTGGTTGACTCCGCCATATCAGCCAGAGATAAGACTTTGCTCCTTTGATGGTCCTCAGTTTTTTTCTTTAATGGACACCTTTTTGTGTGGCGCCACAGCTCTTTGCGAAGAAACATACCTTTGCAATATGTACAATGGACATACCTTTTGGAGTTCTCAGAGACTTTTGATGATCCAGCTCTTCTTCTGACTTTCAGTGATCCACTATGGCTATTTATTACCTCCTGATTATGCTCATAATTTCCTTTGTTCCGCAACTTATCCAATAACATTTTTCTCTCTTTTGAGTTCTTGGGTAATGACAATGCTCGGGCAATGTCCAAATCTTCTTTCTCATGCTTTTTAAAGTGCCGAGAAATTTTGGATTGGGCTTTTTTGCAAACATAGCAGTAATTCTTTAAAGTGCAAGAAGAGATTTGTTGAGTTGATATGCTAGGAAGAGGCTCAGCCGGGGTGGGAGGCTGCTCGGCCGGGGTGGGAGGCTGCTCGGCCGTATTTGTTGAAATAATCCAGTTATCACGATGAGTCACTCCATTATCAGAACAGGGTTGGTCATTGATGCAGTCAGATTTGTCAGATTTCTTTGTTTTTCCTTCAGAAGGAAGTGGTTTAACTTGTCCAAGATATGGCAAGATTACTGATTGTGCATCCTCATTATGTTCAGTGTCAGTAGGAAAATCAGAGCTGGATCCATCAGAGCTTCTTGATGGAAGGTAGACATCGTCTGAACCTGAATCACTGATTTCAGAGTCAGAAACATGATCCCAAGACTTAGTAGCATCCTAAACAGCAAAAAAAAAAAAAAAAAAATGTTGACATAAGTCATATGTCACAGTTCAAATATCAAACAGTTTGGAGCAAAAGTTCAAATGCTTATGAAGACAAACATACCAGTGATGAATTCTTCTTCAAAAAACAGGATTTATGCCATGATCTTGAACATACTAAAAGCACATTTAAGAGAACCATTAAAGTGAACAATTTTGCTTTTGTTCAACAAATATTTTCAGTAACTTAATAAAATATCTGTTTAAGTAATGAAAAATACAAACATTTGCATGTCACACCAAGCCATTTTAAACTGGAGACAGGCCCAGTGCAGTCTTCACAATTTTCCAAAGCACTGAGAACTGCACCAAACATTCTATGGTGGCACTAAAAAAAGAAAAAAAAAAGTATGACAATCAAGAGGGTTCAACACGACAGGAATATGTCTATGATCTGGAAGGTTCTCAAGCAGATGGAAGCCATCAAAATGGTCAAAGCATCCAAGGGGGCAACTATTCTCTATAAACGTCAGAGCGTTATGTCGGAAGAGATTAAACGCCTTTTGCTGATATGGATTAAGGATAAAGAGACTAGAGCTGTCCCGACTAGTCGACGTCGTCAATGACAAATGCGTCGAGCACAACATTCCGTCGACGGTTAATAAAGGGTTAAAATAAATAAATATATATATATATATTTATAATGTAGAAAGTTGAGGATGGCGGAGCGCAAGCGGGTAAAGCGACACAAAGCCAAAAAAAGCACACCATTGTAGCCAAAGCATGGACTTATTTCAACGAAACAAAGGAGGGTATACGGTCGTGTGCAGTCTGCAACGCCAAGCTTGTCGGCCACGAATGAACATCTGAAGAGTCGTCAGCCAGTTGTAATTTTAGAAGATGACAGAAGACAACAAGCTGGCAGATCAGAAGTCCACATAACCAGTGTTGTTAATAACAGCGTCATTTTTGTCAGTTGTGAGTAATCTAATTACTTTTCTCATCGTTTTTGGGCTTTGAAACGAATTAACCCAATTATAGTATTAAGTATTCTTTTGGGAAATCCCGCTCAACATATGACCATTTTATCTTAAAGTCCTTGGACAAATTCATATCTAGAGGTACAACTTTATTGAAACATTTAAACACAGGAAAAAGAAGTGCCTGCAAAAATCAAGTACATCACATGAACACTTGACACACTAGCTTGTTGTCAGATCTAGTAAGTACAGTGGGGCAAATAAGTATTTAGTCAACCACTAATTGTGCAAGTTCTCCCACTTGAAAATATTAGACAGGCCTGTAATTGTCAACATGGCTAAACCTCAACCATGAGACAGAATGTGGAAAAAAAATAAAAACAGAAAATCACATTGTTTGACTTTTAAAGAATTTATTTGCAAATCATGGTGGAAAATAAGTATTTGGTCTATACCAAAAGTTCATCTCAATACTTTGTTATGTACCCTTTGTTGGCAATAACGGAGGCCAAACGTTTTCTGTAACTCTTCACAAGCTTTTCACACACTGTCAAGAGGAATCACCATAGTTATAAGTTATTTCTTCTCCTGGAAAGATGTCTTTGATAGCGAACAGACACAAGTGTGGTCTCCCTCGAACCATGATTCTTTTGACTTTGCAGTTTGGATGAACATGATCATCATTCACTAGTCGTCCCAGTGTTTGGTCTTCTTTTGAAGCATTTATGCTGTGGGGAAAAGGCGGTGACTTTAAACTTGGCTTGTGGTTCCATTATTTGTAGGGTATTACGGAAAATCACAATTAAAAACAGTTAAATTAAAAACAAGCTATTTTGTTTTTCCAATAAATGGTGCATAATGTATCCCTTACTCATATATTGTATTCTAAAGTCCTGATACCTGATAATATAAAGGAGTTACAATACTGGTAAATTAATTAAAACTAGAAAGGGACTGTAGACGACTATATGAAAACTGTTCTAATACAATAATTCCCTAAGACAGGGTCAGGACCCAAAGTTGATTCATGAGAGATTCTATTTGTACTTGAAATAAATTAACCTGAAACTATTTAATACACAAGTTTTAGCCTTCTAATATGAATAGTAAAATCCATTTTTTGGACAATATGCTACTTTAGATACTTATTTATAGTCAAATTTATATGCCTTATATTGATTTTCCTTCCACTGCATATTTAATTCTATCAGGAGAGTAACTTTGAACTACTAATGACGACAGCAAATAAAGGGTTAAATAACTCAAGTTCTTCTTCCAAACCACAATGGGTGCCCCAAACAGCTGTATTAAATCCGAGATCAGTTGATGAAATGAGTTCAAGGTTTCTTGCACCATTTTGAAGGTAGAACTTAATGCTTTTAAAGACATAATTACGACTTTAAAAATAAATAGAATTTAAGACCAAGACATGTCACAACAATTTTTTTAAGGAAAAAACATTTTATTTTACTGTAAACGCAACTGTTGCCACAAATGGTATTTTTCCAACTATCGTGTGGGAATCGATGGCTTTAACCCCTATTGTCCTAACGAAAAAGTTGCTGAGTTTGCATTTGGGGTGGAAATCTCTGGATACCTCACGATAATCATAATCATAACAATGATCTCAGGATATGGCGATAAAACAATTATCGATATATGTGTCAGGAAATCATTGCATGAAACAAGCAATAAGCAAAGAAAAAAGGTCTTTATATCTTTCTGCTGTGAACAGGAATGAGTTTATCAATAATGTTCATTCGCTGCCACACTCCCACTTCAAACAGATTGGACATCCATGGCCATCAGTTGTAGCTAATAGCAGAGAACCAGTTCATTTTGTGGCATTTGACGTCATTTTCTGCTGATTTTCGGTCAATTCCTTTTGCTGTTGAGGCATTTATTGGTCACTTCCTGCTGATTTGGGGGCATTTAAAAGTCCCTTGTAGTCTATCTTGGGTTACTGAAAAGGAAGTGACTCAAAACCAACAGGAAGTAGCCTGTAAATGACCTAACATGAACATGAAGTGACCTTTAAATGCCCACAAAAGACTGGCTGTGGATGCTCTAGTTTCAGTAACTGGATTGTACGTCTAGTGCCGTCAATGGTAACCAGAGAGCTAAAGCAGACACTACTCTAATGGAAGATTTTGGTCGCAACCTGTTGGTTCCTTTTTTTTCCCCCCCAAACAGTGACACCTTTTAAAAATGATATACTGATTCTTGGTGGAAGCATATTGATAACCTTTGGCCCACAAAGTACCATGATATTCCACCTTTCCAATATATTGTCACATCCCTACTTTGTACCGGGCACTGTTGTTATTTTGACCAGGGGCCAACCACCGCTTACATAAAAGATCTTCGGTCCCTTATTTATTAAATTCCAACTTCCCCATCTCGGCATATTCCCACTCACCTCTACAACCGCGAACAACCAGGAAATGCCGTCATGTCAAGTCGCGTATGCTGAGGTAGTGGACAACGTACCGTATAACATATTAATCCAAAACTCTTGTATATCGTGCAAGGCCATTGATAAAACAAATGCACACCATTAGAAGTTTTACGGAAGACGGTCATTTCCCTGGCATTACATGCATCGTCTGGAAATGTAATACCTACTGCAATTTTCCATTAAATTGAAGGCAATTTAAGACCTTAATGATCCGGATTTTAAATGTAAGACATTTTAAGACTTTTTAAGGATCTGCGGGAACCCTGCAGTTATTCATGTTGCAGACTTGTTAGACCAGAACCCTTATTTTAACAGAACAAGATTACTTTCGCATTTTCGAATATGCTACTGCATTTTATCTCATAAATATATATATTAATTTTTATGGACAAGTAACAAGGAAATAATTGGGTAAGATACTTACCAATATTGCTTTCCATTCCATATGAAATCAAATGCATATTTGTTGCTTTTGTCATCTGCACCTTTACTCAGAGACAGAACTCCTCGGTACTCCACCACAAAACTTTTGGGTTCAATGTACTCTCTTGCAAATACACCTCTCCCTGAAAAAAAAAAAAAAAAAAACTTTTGTAACCAACCTTATTTGTGGTCATCTTTTCAAGGGGATACGAGTGGAATAAGTCAATTATTAACTCTTTACCTGCTGAGAAAATAAACTTTCTGGAGTACCAAAGGAAAAAAAGTTTCCAAACAGCAGAGTTGCATGGCAACAAGTTGTATTTAGTAATAAAACGGCCCCAAAGGTCTCCTGAAGCCACCCTATCAATTAATCATGGACACTGTGCTTTTAAATTTAACTGCAATGTTTGACCACGGAAGCATTTAAAACTACAAAAGAATTATCAAGTGTTTGTTGGCTTCAATAGTCTTGCACGAACTTGCACAAGCTTCTTTGTAGCCACAACTGGTTGCTTAAAATCAATACTGTGAGGAAATAATTTTAGTGTGTTAATGATGAGTAGGGGGGTGGCTTTGGTCACACTGGGAAAGTAATCAGGATGAGGTTTGAGCATCCACCATCCAGAGGTTCTGCAGCAGGGGTGTCCAAGTCCGTTCCTCAAAGATACATATCTAGCCTGTTTTCCATGTTTTCCTCCTCTGACACATCTGGATCAAATGATCACATCATCAACCGTCCTGATTATTTGATTCAGGTGTGTTAGAGAAGGAATATTGGTAAACAAACCGGATAGGTGACCTCGGGGACTGTACTTGTTTACAGCTTGTTTCCATGTCTAGTATGCATGTATATTTCAATTTAACATTGTTTCTTAATTAGGCCAGCAACTCAGTTTAACAACCAGATTTTTCTTGATTTAACCACATTAAGAACTATTTTTATATTCCAAGTCTAGTACGCAAGGAGACAAAGTTTAATAAATTATGAAATTTACCTTTATAGTGGTTGATAAATCTTTCCTCAATGAATGTTTTATCTTTTTCCTCAATTATATGTTCCACAGCATCTTGTTCTGGACTCTTTCTCCTCCTGCTTCTCTTCTCAGCCATCTTTGCTGTAATCCACAGACAATAATATTACAATATAATATTTCAGACAAACTAATAGATGTCATGAATAAAGAAGGCTATTAATTGTTAGAATGTGTAATTCAGCAATATTTAAATTTAAATATGACGGCAGTTAAAATATCATAATGTTACTGCTCATATAGCACCATATAAAATACAATCTACACATAAACGCCACATATTATAAGGAACGTTAGATCAGTCTACCAAAACCAGGAAGGCTGGCAGGGCTCTAGATAGAAGTTTTGCATTACAACTCATGAATGATGAATAAAACAAGGTGCATTTAAAGAGTTTTTATGTTGTCGTTTTTGTTTTTTTTTTAAATGGAACGATTGAGGCACCGAATGAGCAGAAATAGGCTGATGGATAAAACGGCGTTTTAGAAACGTACTCATGTTAAATCCGTAACTCTACAGTGTTTATATAGATGAAGATCGACGTCGCTTTTACCCGCTGACAATTTTGAAAAGCTTCAGTTGTGGACTGTGAATGTGGCTTGACGAAAAAGTATCGAAATAAATACGTTTAAACAGCTGGATGACTCCGTGCAACAGAATTAAACGGGAGAGCAAACGACTATGGCACAAACACATTAATATACTTAGACTGTAGTGTTTAATGTCCTATAGACGAACATCGACGTCCCTTTAACCTGTTGATTATTTTGCCTAGTTGCAGAGTTGACGAAAAAGTATCTAAACTCCGTTAAAACAGCCAGACAACTCGGCGAAATAGAGTCAGTAGGGAGAGTAAACGACTATAGCACGAACACATTAATACACTTCGACTGTACTTTAAATAGCTTTTATCAAACATTTGCCTTACCTCCTCCATTGAAGGGACATTACATGTGCTCAAAAAGTGTCCACTCACCAGCCAATCACTGACAGCGCTCCTCTCTGGAGCTTCCGGGTTGACGCCAAAGGCATTCCTCCAATCACTGCGGAGAACCTCGTTGATTGACGTTTGACTGACGTTGAGAACAGCCAATCGGTGACCAATACGTCAAGGAAGTACTCCGCCAATGAAGTCCGCTAAATTTGTGTGTTCTTTTCCCGCGTTTGTGTCTGAAAGCCCAATGGCCGGAAATTTTTTCTGCGTGTATGACTTCGTGTGTGAGACACAAATATGTCGGGTTTTCGTACTTATGAGGACATGACGAGAAAAAGCGGGAGGATGTCATTTCCATTGTTCTGAATGCATTTACAGTGCTTGAATTATCGGGACACCGAAAGTGTCCCGATAAACCGTTTGGTCCTGGTAATGCTGGTACGTAAACCGATAAAATGTCCCGCTAATGTAGCGAAACCAACGCACACACACACACACACACACACACAATTTAACCGAGTAAAACGCTCATTAATTGAAGTTTTCACCTGCCCTTTACATAATGTCATTTGTAATCATTGGTTTGATAATATTAATGAAATAAATTACAAAAACATCACCCCGATTGTCTGTGTTGCTTAGCCGGAAAATGGTGCACTTTGTGCGGCCACGAGAGAAGTACAAAGCGCCTGCAGCCTCCTTAATGTAGGTTCATGTATTTTCATTCAAATATGCTCGAAAAGTAGCTAGATGGGTAAGTGCAACTGAAAGGTAAAGGGTAGAAGAGCAGCGAAGTGGTCAAGGAGGAGTGTTAGTGCCTAGGAGGTCAGATACTTAGGGTGGGGCAAGGCCGTGAAAAGCTTTGAATGTGATGACGGGATCTTGTTCATCTCCCTCCATCTCGCCGGTGTTAGGTTTTGTGTTTGTTTCCTCCTAGTGTGACTTGTCCCAGTGATTGCCCTTTGATTTCACCTGTTGGGCCTGCTCCTTGTGTATTCGCTCACCTGCTTCCTTCAGTGTCACCCACCTGTTCCTTGTTGTCTCGTTACCCCTTGTCTGTGTGTATATATAAGCTCCCGGTTTTTGTTAAGTCTGTCGCGATATTTTCCATGTTCACGTCAATGGTGATTCTTGTCTGTTCCTGCATCCAAGCCCACGTGTTCCTATATAAGTTTTTGATACCCAGGGTTAGTTTTGTTCGCTTTGGTGTTTTTTTTTTTTAAATGTTTTTTTTTTTTTTTTTTTTTTTTTTTTTTAATCACCAGTCTTTGGTTTGTTTGTATTCTGTTTTTTGTTGGCTTTGATTAAATCATTCTTGTCACCTTTTCTGCCTCGCCTCCCTTTCCCTGCATTTGGACACAACACTGCCCGTGTGCCTGACAGCCGGTGAAATCCCGGGAGGAGTGTGGACTGCGGTGTGCTAGTTTAACTAGAGGGTCGGTTAGTAAGGGCACTTTCACACCTTTTGAAAGGGACCAGAATTATTTTTCTCAGATATTCCGCTTCCCTCTTGTAAATGTGAATGCGCACCTGAACTCGAGTTCAGACCAAACATACGAACTCTGGTCCGCCCAAAAATCGTGGATCTCGATCCGCTATGAGCCCACCATGCTTCGCTTGTGAATGCAAGCGGAGCAGGTCACGCTTATGCTACATTATGTGCAGCTGCTGTGACTCTCTATGCTCCCCCACCACCCAGGAGGGAGTTATTTCCTCTTCTAAATTTGTCCAATCAATGAGTGCATCTTTCATCCGCGTGATGCCACTCGAAAAGTTTGGTTGGTGCAGTGTGAGTACTGAACCTTTTCAACAAGTCATTTGCAATTGTTGTTGCAAGGTAGCTCATCAACTCTGCCTGGGTCCTCTTGTTCTAATTTGAGAGTGCCCTAAAGCTCAAATACCTTGTTCTAGATCATTCCATATGTTGATGTGAGATCTCGTAGCCAAATGCCGTGCGTTCATGTTTTTGTAACCATTATCCGAATCGAATATTGATAGCTGAGAGGAAAGTGCAACAAAGAATCCAAACCAAGTTGACAATTGATTCCAAGTATAGGATAATCTAAAATAGCAAGGCAATATGGCAAAAACGAATGACAAACAGAAGAAGGCCAAGCCAAGGTTCATACTCAGCATCCAATGAGCATTCCCAAGGAGTGACGACATCTGATGGAAATGTTTAAAGTGTCGGGAGGCGGTGAGGTGGATTGGAAAGGCTGTTGGGGCATTGTCCAGAGGTGTTGCTAATCTTGGATTGGGCAGGAAAGTTCGTATGGTACTGTTGTCAGGGGACAAGAGTTATCATACCAATGTAATGCACCACCATCCTCAAATGGGGGTATCGGTTTTCAGGACGTCTGCTGGTGGGGTTTACTCCTCTTTTATCATCAAATAAATGAATGGATGTGCTAAAATTTTCTTCATCTAAATTTGTGGAAAAAGTAAAAGGTCAAACATCAACACTTACCTTAGCACAATGTTGAATACAGCTACAAACCAAGACAGAAATCTTGGTGTAATTATTTACTCAAATCGCAGCTTCAACAGCAATCTAAAGTTTGTGACTAAATCTGCCTATTACCACCTAAAAAATATAGCCAGAGTTAAGGGGTCCAAACAAGACATGGAAAAACCTATCCATGCATTCATTTGTAGTAGACTGTACTATTGTAATTAGGGCTGTCCCAAACGACTAATTTTCTGCCGATTAGTCAGCCGACTAATCTAATAATTAATTTTTTTTTGTTTTTGTTTTTACTAGTTTAGCAATGAAATTTTTGTTGACGCTTATCAATTCACAAAAACATATTGGAACACTTAAATTATTTATTAAAGTACAAATAAACACGTAAATAACAATAATAAATCACAAATAAACAATGAGTTCAAATGCTGATAGAATTAACTAGTGCAAAAGTATGGAATGTAAAGAGATTCAGAACACTGACTTCACCTTTCCAACATGGTTCAAAACAATTCTTAAACACCTAGCATTTATATTAAAGTATAGTACTATATATAATAGTATTATAATAATAATACTTTATTGCCAATCAGATTTTTTCATAAAGGGTGTCATTTTAAAGGTATTCTTGGTGTAGAATCTGAATTCTGAAGTATGTGGGATTAACTCCAGAAATCGCTATTTATATGACAAACATGACATGCTTTTATTTTGAAATGTTCACCGGAAGTACGTTCGCTAAACCGCTAACTTCAGCTTTTCACGCCGCAAAAAAAACACTTTTTGTCATTGCATGTAGTTTGTCAGTAATAGATTTTTTTGGTCATTTTTTTCGTTTGCAAATGCTGTTAACCAGCGATTTTTCATGTTTGAAGTGTCACCTTTTAACCGCAAGTTTGCTTTCACGAGATGACTGCCAATGTTTTATAGCAGGCTAAAGTAAGTTGCCTTTTTCCCCCATTCACCTCAGTGTAGCAGTGCTAACGTTACAGTGTTTAATATAGATGTGTTATCTTAATTTGAATGTCTAAACTTTAATTCTACAGCGTGTTAATAAGAGAAAGAAACTGGAGTCTCATATGCCATCAGCACGCACGCACGCACGCAGCGATAAAAGGCAGCCATGAAAATTACCGCCCTCATTTTTATTTGCCGTGCGATAAATGGACTCGTTTCGCGACAGGCTGAGCAACTTCAATAAAACATGTCGTTTGTTAGTTAGATGGAGTTACAAACTGGGTGACGACGCTTTAGGTGTTTATTCATGGCCGACGTGCAGCCAAGCTTGGCATTGAAGAGACAGGACAAGAGTGTACCCTCTTTTGTTTCTTTTAAATAAGTCAATGTTTTGGACACTCTTGTGCGCTTTTTTGGCTTTGTGCCGCTTTCCCCGCTTGCATACAGAGCGTCCAACATTGTGAACTTTCCACGCATATTTTTTTTTAACCCTTCATTAACCGTCGACGGGATGTTTTGCTCGTCGACGGATTTACGTCATCGATGACGTCCACTATGTCGACTAGTCGGGACAGCTCTAATTGTAATGGTATATTTACAGGTCTTAACAAAAAAAAAAAAAACAACCAGGAAGCTACATCTCATACAGAACTCTGCTGCCAGAGTCCCTGCAGCTATAAGTAAACTGGACCATATTGCACCATTTCTGAAATCTTTACACTGGCTTCCTGTGAGTCAAAGAATAAATACACTATAAAATACTGCTATCGGTCTTCAAAACACTTAATGGCCTTGGATCAAAACAAATGCTTGATTTGTTAGGCCCAAAGCATCTAGACCCCTAATTTTGTCTGGAACCGGCATGCTGTGTGTTCCAAGAACAAGAAACAAGCAGGTTAAGGAAGTATTCAGTCACCCCAGTTACTTGAAGCTCTGAAGTGTGCTCAAACCGCCATAGCGCCATTATATCAAGGCTAAATACGCTGCCGTTTTCCGCAGCGTATTCATAACTGCCCATATAGTTCTGAGTTTAAGTTATCTGACCATTGCTTTTCATTCAATTGTGGGGGTTTTTACTTCTGTTTCTTGTTTTGTTTTTGCTTTATTTAATGTGGTTTTTATTTATCATTTTATTTGTGTTTTGGGGTTTTTATGTGATTTAAAGCACTTTGAATAACCTTGTGTTTAATTGTGCTATACAAAGAAATTTGATAAACTCTGATTTTGTTCTTATTATGTCAATAGATTTACATTTTCTATGGCACAAGATCCAATGCTGACTTTTTCGTCCATAATGGATTCTTCTTCCAAGACAACCTCCATGATCGAGTGAAGATCAAGCTGGGCATCAGTAAAAGTGAGAGACTTTACGCCATGAAAGCAGAGGTTCTGGCCCGTGCTGGTATCCCAGTGTATGTATGACATTCATTTTTTATGCTTTATTCTCAGGGAAGCAAATCATTGCCACCATCATTTGTGGTGGGACCTAAACGGATTTGACTTGTAATTCAGTTATATGCTTGAGTTTTACACAGATCAAAATTATTTTTGAAAAATAAGTGTAGAATATATACTGTTATACTATACTATAGAGTTCAAGGTCAAAATTCAAATATATGGGCATACATTGCTGTGAAATGTGCAATTTGAAAGTTGGATTAAATACATGGACCTTTTACCTTACCCACTTATTCATTAATGACAATACTTGTTGATTAGAATCTCTATGTTAATTTAAATTGATACTTTCAGTTACGGTTTTCAATGAGGTTGGGTACAGGTACTCCAGTTTTGCACTCGACTGTTAATGTAAAGACTGGGAACACCTTGAGAAATATATGTAATTCGTTCAACCTTTATATGTTCTCTTGCTGAATACCATCCATCCATCCATCTTCCGCTTGTTCTGGGGTCGGGTCGCGGGGGCAGCAGCTTTAACAGGGAAGCCCAGACTTCCCTCTCCCCAGCCACTTCAACCAGCTCCTCCGGCAGGATCCTCAGGCGTTCCCAGGCCAGCCGAAAGACATTGTCTCTCCAGCGTGTCCTCGGTCGTCCCAGGGGCCTCCGGCCGGTGGGACATACTCGGAACACCTCTCCAGGGAGGTTTCCAGGAGGCATCCGAACCAGATGCCCGAGCCACCTCAGCTGGCTCCTCTCTACGCGGAGGAGTAGCGGCTAGATGCCGAGTCCCTCCCGGATGACCGAGCTTCTCACCCTATCTCTAAGCGAGAGCCGGGACACCCTGCGGAGGAAACTCATTTCGGCCGCTTGTATCCGGGATCTTTCTCTTTTGGTCACGACCCACAGCTCGTGACCATAGGTGAGGGTAGGAACGTAGATGGACTGGTAAATCGAGAGCTTTGCCTTTCGGCTCAGCTCCTTCTTCACCACTACGGACCGGTGCAGAGTCCGCATTACTGCAGATGCTGCACCGATCCGCCTGTCGATCTCCCGCTCCCTCCTACCGTCACTCATGAACAAGACACTAAGACACTTGAACTACTCCACTTGGGGCAGGTTCTCATCCCCGACCCGGAGAGGGCACTCCACCCTTTTTCGACTGAGGACCATGGTCTCGGATTTGGAGGTGCTGATCTTCATCCCAACCGCTTCACACTCAGCTGCGAACCGCTCCAGTGAGAGTTGGAGGTCACGGCTTGATGAAGCCAACAGCACTACATCATCTGCAAAAAGCAGAGATTCAATGCTGAGGTCACCAAACCTGACCCCCTCACCGCTTCAGCTGCCCCTAAAAATTATGTCCATAAAAATTATGAACAGAATCGGTGACAAAGGGCAGCCTTGGCAGAGTCCAACCCTCACTGGGAACGAATTCGACTTACTGCCGGCAATGGGGACCAAACTCTGACAGCGGTCGTACAGGGACCAAACAGTCCTTACCAAGGGGCTCGGTACCCCGTACTCTCGGACAACCCCCCACAGGACTCCCCGAGGCACACGGTCGAACGCCTTCTCTAGATCCACAAAACACATGTAGACTGGTTGGGCGAACTCCCACGCACCCTCAGTTCATTTGATAGAATACCAGGAGTGAAAGTGGGCCGGTTCGGGCCGGAACGCCATTTCGGCTTAAGATTCGGAGCCGGCACGCCGTTCCGGTATACGGTGCTTTGACCCCGAAAATATGACAGCAACTGTCAAAACCGTATGTTTAAAAAAACTGCTAGGCTGCCACACACACATCTCATCTTTACGGAGAAAACAATCTACCAACATCAGGTTTACATACACAAGTGTTAACAACAAGCATAATAAAGTGCTTGTGTAGCGTAATCCGTTTCCATCGATATTTATTATTTTTTTATTCCACGGACGGCACGGAGGTTTTCCCAGCAGCTGCATGACGGGTCACATCAATGTGGGCATGCACTCAGTAAAGCAAACTCGCAAACTGACTGGCTGCATTGAAACATTTTTCATTCATTCATTTTCCATGCCGCTTTTCCCCACGAGGGTCACTGGGGTGCTGAAGCCTATCCCAGGTAACTCAGTGCAGTCGGCAGGGAACACCCTGAATTGGTCACCAGCCAATCGCAGGGCACAATGAGACATACAACCATTCACTCACACACTCATACCTACGAAAAATTTAGAGTGTTCAATAAGCATGCCATGCACGTTTTTTGGGGTACGTGGCAGGAACCTGGAGAAAACCTACGCAGGCATGGGAAGGACATGCAAACTCCACACAGGAAGGCAGCAGCAAAAATTGCATCCACAATCCCAGAACTGTGAGGTGGACGTGCTAACCACTGTCCCACCGTCCCGCCTTTATAATGTGAATTATTTTTAAACAACAATAATGTAGAAGAATGCTTTGTCAATCATTGTTAACATTAAGTACCAAACGCCAGCTGCACTGGTGACCAAGAAAAAATGTTTGGTCGCACTGCTTAGCAGGAGGGTGGGTTAGAGGCTGTGGCGCTGCACGAGCATGAAGCAGAAAAACATTCATATATATTTTTTACCTTTGTCTTGTGTTGAGGTCGGTACCGACCCGTTTGCAGTTTTAAATAATTATGATCACTTCATATTTTTTGTATCACATTGACACTCAATGACTTTATCAGGAACATCAATTTTTTTTTTCAAGTTTTGGAATTCAATTTTTTTTCCTTTTTAAAATGTTCTGGTGAAAATTATGACTTTTAGTGTTAGGGTCAGTTTTACCTGGTTAAAATGTAAGACTAAAAAAACCATAATATGTGCCACTCTTGAGCCAACAATCCACAAGCAGCTCATCAGCAAGCTCTGCAGCTGCCTGATAACGATCCTGATTAGTTGATTCAGGTGTGTTAGAGGAGGGAGACATGGAAAACAAGCTGGATAGGGGCTCTCGAGGACCGGGATTGGAAGCATTTCAGATTACATAGTGCGACAATGAGGCGAACTTTCACTGCAAGCAAAGCTTAATATCACATCTTTGCTGCTGATGATGAGGCTGGGGATTACAGTAGTGGGATACAGAAGACCAGAGTTCTGAGAAGGTGGACATTGTGGAGTATCCATTGGAAGACACAGACACATCAGAGGAAGTCACTCATGAGGAGCTGCACCTGCTTAAACATATAAATCCAGAAGTGGCAATATCTGTCTGTTTTATATATATTATATAATATATATATATATATATATATATATATATATATATATATATATAATGTGTGTGTGTGTGTGTATATAATTTCTCTGTTCCTTCTGACTGTCTAGGATGTCTGGTTGAGATGGGTAAAAGTCCTTTCTGATGTTCAACCCAGGCCAGAGGTGAAGGTGGAAAAATATTTTGTCCCTTTCCAAAGAAGATGCCAATTATGGCAATACATGCCCAGTAAGACAGGAAAATATGGCATAAAAATATGGGCAGCCTGTGACGCATAAACAAGCTACGCCTGGAATCTTCAGATTTACACTGTCAAATCTGCTAGTGGCATCCTCCATTAAAAAAAAAAAAAAAAATGTTCATTCGCTGCCACCCTCCCAGTTCAAATGGATTGGACGTCTACTAGTGATGAACTCATTCCAATTCACAGCATTAGCTTTTTTTCCTGTTTATGATTGAATGAAGAATTATTTCGTGACCAATATATCGATAATCGTTGTATCGCCATATCGTCAGATCATCGTTATAGTGAGCTTTGTATCGCAAATCGTATCTTATCATGAGGTACCAAGAGGTTCCCACTCCTATAAAACACCCACAGAGAAATTACAAGATCCCCCTTCCCCTTTTATTTCTATATACAGGTCAAAATTGACCCCAACATCATATACTGTGTGTTCCTATAGTTAATAAAATATTAGAATTAAAATATATACAACTCTGAACATTTGACCGATGTCTTCTATTATCCCTCAGGAATAATCTGGTAGCATGACAACCTTTATTTATTTAATTGTCTTGGGATTTTTGGAGGGCATTTTTTATATTGAAAACGAGTATGCTGTCAAAAGAAAAGCCCTCAATGGGTACAAGAAAATATTTTAACCATTTTTTCATAGATGAAGAATCCTAACAAGTAACCAAGAGAGAACAAACACATGGGATCATAAATATTTGTTTTTTTTTATGGTATTCTATGGCAGATTTAAAAGACGGGTCAAAAACGACCCGGACACCGGGGAAAGTAACAGAAAGCTAATACAAGATGATGGTTAAAATAAAAACGATCCTTTTCACACGATTCCAAACTCTGTGACAAATGACGCAATCGGCCCAATTTCCGATCACCTGATTGGATTGGGGACATTCCTAATTTATAAAATACCGTTTAATTTACTTTTTTTTACACTTGCTGCTTTTATGAAGTAACACAAATTTGTTTTTAAAAAACAATTGCACGTCCTGCGATGTGACTATTGCGCATGCGCACATTGCGATGATGATATTCAAAGGATATATTGTGAAGGGATACCCACAGCTAATTATGTAGGCTTCTGCCTTCATTCGACCCAAAGCCTTTTCTCTTGTAACGCACATGTGCAATGCCCACTTTGGCTGACGCGCATATGTTATCCTGCAAGTCGATGACACTGGCCAATATTAAGACGAGGCAGTAATAAGAAAGATGGCTTATTCAGGTGAGCCTGAAATTGAAAACCCTCTGCACGTACAGTGGGGAGAACAAGTATTTGATACACTGCCAAGTATCAAATACTTGTTCTCCCCACTGTATATTCCTTTTTAGACACTTTGGTATACTTCTCAGATCAGAATTGAAATCCTCAAATCTACTCATTCAATCTCTGACATTTTTCAACTTGTGCATACGAAGAAAGCAGTTTCTTGTTTCTTTGAACAGGTTGCAAATACATTGGTCCATCTATGCAAATGATTCTGTACAATTCTCTGATGTTTTCAACATTATCTATTGCTTATGTCACATTGCTCGAGATCCCCAACAATTTTCCCTCCATGAAGTTGGCCCTCCATCAGATGCAAATTTTGGCCCTCCATCTGACGCAAATTTATTTAAGAAATTTTGTTTGTGCTACGTTTGTGCTGTAAAAAGTTTTGTTTGTGCTGCTATCGTTTTTTAGATATTCACAATTCTTTTATAGGTCAATCTGAGGTCAACTAGCCCCCCATTTTTATGATAGTGTCTAAAAATTGTGTCAATCGTTTATGCTTCGTTTATAAGTTTATGCTTCGTTTGTGCTGCTGTCGTTTATGAGATATTTAGATATAAATTTTGAGTGATGACGTCACTCGCAGACCCTCCATCGCGGCTGACGCAGCGTAGCAACTCCCTCAATAATAGAGGGCTGCAAATCACGTAATCACTCAAAATTAATATCTCGAGCCCCCTATTTACTGCAAAATGGACCCGAAGGGGTGTCATTCGTTTGTGCTACGTTTGCGCTAGTTGTCCGGACACCCCACTGTTATTGAGGGCATTGGTATGCTCCGTCAGCTGCGGGAGTTGGATACGGAAAAGCTGTGAGTGACATAGTCACTCGAAATTCATATCTCAATATTTATAAAACGATAGCACAAATGAATGGCACCTTATGGCATATGTATACAGTAAGCCTAAACGATATATCGTTTAAACATCGCCATCGTGATGTGCACATGCGGCAAAGTCCCATCGCAAGGACGTGCGACTTTTTTAATTTTTAAAAATGTTTTTATACACACTTTTGTTTTGCTTCATGCGCTCCGCACAGTCTCTCTCCTTCCCTTTAGCTCAGCAGTCATCACCCCCAGAACCTCTCCTCCCCCTGCTACAGTGGAATGGAGGGAGGAGGGGCCAAACAGCAGAGTGGAGAGAGGAGGGGCCATTCTCAAACTGAAAACAAGCAACACTGTTTTACGAAATTTTCAAGGTTCGCAGTGAGTACGCAACAGGCACACTTTTGCTTAATAGACAATGTTTATTGATTAGAAATTGCAAATAAATGAATAAATGGAGTTTAATTGATTACAATCCCACAAAAGCAAGCAAAATCAGCAAAAACAAAATCAAGCATCACTCAGAATAACAAACATAGCTCAGAATAACTACAACGCTAAGTCTGAATTGTCAAAAACCCCTACGAAGCAGTTAAAAACACATCAGCACAGCTCAGAATAACTACAACACTAGGTCTGAATTGTCAAAAACCCCTACGAAGCAGTTAAAAACACATCAACACACATAACTTTGGCGCTAGATAATTAGTTGTCGAAGCTAAAAATAGCCCCGCACCAAAGCGCAACGAGTTCCTCTATGATAATGAAATCAAGCTCTTACCTGTCGACAATGAACGGAGGGCCACACAACGTTCCTGGTTTGAGCGATCAAGGAACTCCGGCCAAGCGACTATGCGTGAATCCTACGACCGACCCTAGGTGTGGCCCGGAAAAAGTCCGCTCTTATAGGCATATGCCACGTAAGAACAGAGGGGGCCAACCCCTGCCCTCAGGAGACATATTGCCTGCCCAAACATGGTAAATTTGACATGTTTTGGCCAACCTCTTAAGGAGATTAGTCTCGTGTCCAAATATAATTGGTTCACTCGTTGCACTTCCGAGCAGCATCGTATATCTTGGTTACCATAGCAATGAGCTAAAACTCCCGTCAGAGAGGCGAGCATAACCTGATAAGAAGTTGCATTATCAGTCCAAAAGAATGTGTGCACCTAGAGCACACATTTAGTTACTTTTCTCAAAGGCAGTTATGGCGCAGTTAAAAAGCAATGTCTATATGTGTATAGTTATACATATATGGAACAATTCGGGTCACAAAAAAGGTTACAAGGTCATAAAAAGGTCATAAAAATGTTACAGGTGTTTTTTCCAATACGTTCCACCCTTTGACCCGGATTGGGTCCATCATTAACCCCTTAATTAATTAATCCTTCAATATATTGTTCCCAATTGTCAAATATCCATGTTTGACGGCTTCTTCCAAAACTACACGCCATCCTGATAAAGAACTGTCTGTGGTCAATTTACAGATCGAGGACTTTAGAAGCCCATTCATCCTTTCAATCAATCCGGCAGCTTGCGGGTGATAAGGAACATGGTAAATCCAGGTGACGTTATGTTCCTTAGCCCATTGCTTTATTTTCCCACCAGTAAAATGGGTGCCATTGTCAGTTTGTATTTGTAGTGGCACGCCATAGTACCTCTCAATCAAAGCCAAACAACGGAGAGTGGACACTTGATTCGCTGTTTTACACGGATGAACCACCAAGACTCCAGACTGAGTGTCCACAGCCGTGCACACATACTGACAGCCCTGTGATGCTGGAAGTGGTCCAATAAAATCCATTTGCCAAACCTGTGCTGGTTGTTTACCTCTTTGAATTTGTCCTTGTACGTGCTGGGGCACGCCTCTCCTTTGATGTTCACATCGCTCACAAGTTTCTACAGCAGTTTTCACGTCATCAATTTTCAAGTCAATACCCTGATCTTGGGCCCATTGGACTGTGGAGTCCACGCCCCAATGTCCAGATTTTCCGTGAGCCCAGCGGGCCAATCCCACACTTGATTGTCGTTCAACTACCATGGTTTTGACTACCTGATCGATCTGTTGATTGAACAAAGCCTCTGATGTTTGCTTATTAGTGTGGGCGTCTACATGCGTGATGTAGACTGGTAGGTTCTGAACCTTCTCCCAAATTTCCCCCCAAAGGTCTTTTCCCCAAACTTCCTTGTTTTGAATTTTCCATTGATGTGACTTCCAAGTGGGCATCCAAGTAGTGAGCCCATTGCACACCGACCATGAGTCCGAGAAAATATGCACTGGAGACACACCAGCTGCCTGATGTATCACCATATGCACTGCTTTCAGTTCAGCCCATTGGCTGCTCTTTCCTTCCCCTAGTTCCTCAAATATTTGCCCGTTAGCCGGATTTAAAGCTCCAGCTTTCCACCGTCTTTTGCCAGCCTTCCACTGAGCTGAGCCATCAGTGAACCAAGCCCTATTGCGTTCCTCTGGGGTGAGGTCATCGTACGATTTTCCCCACTTGACTGGGGACTCGGACAATTCCTCCACCTCAAAGAACTTTTCTCCTTCTTCCGGCGCATCAGCTACTTGTTCGTGCAGCGCCGACACGCCCTTCAAACCTGGCTTGGCCCTTTCAGATACATACCATTTCCATTTAATGATACTGCTTTCTTGGGCAGTCCCAATCCTGTATGTTGTAGGATTGGACAACACCCATCCCAAAATCGGAATGACAGGTCTCATAAGGAATTCATGTCCAGTAGTCATTCCCTCAGTTTCCACTAGGCTCCAATAACAAGCCAAAAGTTGTTTCTCAAACGGTGTATATCGTTCCCCAGCAGGGGGCAATCGTCTAGACCAGAAACCCATAGGCTTCCGGACCCTGCCTTGTTTCTGCCACAAGCTCCAATTAGCATAATCATTATGCACTGAAACCTGTAACTCAACTGGACCTGTTTGTAACTTTCCTAACGATAAAGCCTGTTGTATGGCCTCTTTGGCCATGTCAAAAGCAGTTTGTTGTCTCTGTGTCCATTCAAAATCGTTCTTTTTCCGAGTCACTTGATACAATGGCTGCAAGATCTGACTCAAATGTGGAATATGATTTCTCCAGTAGCCAAAAAGACTTATGAATTTCTGCACGTCTCTTTTTGTGTTGGGCACTCCAAAATTCTGAATCTTGTTTTTGGCCTTCTCCGTGATTTCTCTCTCACCTCGATTCCAATTTATTCCCAGGAATTTCACAGTCTGGGAGGGTCCTTGTACCTTCGCGGGATTGATCTCCCACCCTTTGAACTTCATATGCGTGATCAATCGTTGCAAGTACTCTTTGACCAACTCCTCAGTAGGAGCCTGCGCCATTATGTCATCAATGTAATGAGAGATCATTACCTCAGGAGGCATTTGAACCACATCCAGATGTTCTGCCACAATCCGATGACATATGGTGGGGCTATGCAAATACCCTTGGGGAAGACGAGTAAACGTATACTGTCTTCCCTCCCAAGTAAATGCAAATTGCTCCATTCGATTCTCTGGAATTGGAATAGTGAAGAAGGCATTTGCCAAATCAATCACACCATACCACGTTCCAGGATGGTGCTGCACTCGTTCAATAATTGTGATGGTGTCTGGGACAGCAGCAGTAAGGGGAGGAGTATGTTTATTCAACTCCCTATAATCTACTGTCATCCGCCATGACCCATCAGACTTTCTCACTGGCCATATTGGATTGTTCCATGACGTGCTGCAAGTCTTCAATACACCCGCATCCACATAGTCTTTAATGGTGGCAGTGATTTCAGCATGCCCCCCTGGGATGCGGTACTGCTTTAGACAAACCACCTTATCAGATTGAGGAATTTCAAACGGTGGCATATGAACTTTGCCCACTGTCACCGCTCTCACTCCAAACTGAAACCTTCCTTGCTCCAAATGCAATGTCATTCCCCGAAGCACATCCACTCCAATGATCCATTCCCTAACAGGAGTAATGATCACTGAGTAAATGGCTTTTGGCAATTGTCCAATTGAAAGAGGAAGTTGAACTTGTACTCCCTTCACCACGTGTCCGCCCAATCCAGTTATGGACACAACAGGCCCTTTAAATTTATCTGGGTTCCCATAAATTAGAGTGGCCTCCGCCCCCGTGTCTACCAGAGCTTGCACTTCCTGCTCCGAATTTTTCCAATGAATTTTCATTTTCACATGCGGTTGGGAATCCATTCCTGACCAATCGGAACAGTGTGCCCTGATAGATATAGGTGAGACTTGGCCTTCATCCTATTCTAAATCTATGAGGCTAGGATAGAGAGAGGAAGAAGTCTTCTCTCTCCTCTTTTCCTTCTTCTCTTTACAACATCGTTTGTCCTTGAGGCGCCTGTTTGTTTTCACTGCCCGCACTCGTGCTGACTCCCCCTTCTCCTCGGAGGCAGAGGAAAAAGAATCCTCTAATTCCAGAGGTGGAGCTGTTGGAGCCGCTCGCCCCTCCTCTCTCAAAACCGCCCGCAAGACCCCCTCCATTTCCCTCAGCGACGCTCCGAAAGATGTTGCTAGGCAACTCACCTTTAGCCCCTTTTTCTAACAACGCTCTCTCTATTCCGAAGTTGGAAGGCCATCTATCTCACTAGGCGGCACTCCCGCCTTCAGCAAGGCATTCCATAGGTCCATTCTTGATGACCCTTCAGCCGCGGGAGGGGCTCGGTTGCCCCGGTTAGAGGGAGGAGGAGGCCTTGCTGGCTGGCGAGAAGTCTCCTTTTGAATACTTTCCCAGCTACCTAAACTCCCCAGTTCCGACATCATGTTAGACACTTCAGTGAGCGTCTGATTCGGATTTCCTACCATCAGAGTCAAAACCAATGATTTGTAAGCCGGAGGCGCGGTTTTAATCATAGTGTCACGCACTGCCTTCAGGACCGGGAGAGAATGGACATCTTCCACCTCCCCAAGCACCAAAGCCTGGCGGATACACAGGCGCAACATGCGCTGCTTCCCTTCCCTTATAGTCTGCCACTCTCTATCCAGAGAAGGCCAATCAGACAGGGAAGGATAGCGCAACAAAACAGCTTGAGCATACATTTCCCCCACGGAGTAAACTCCGTCAGCCATCAAACGAATATTCGCTCGAAAATCGGTATTCACCACAGGATCACGTGAAAGACCAGAAAATCGATGCCCATCTTGCACATCAATGTCAGTCTGCCACGCGCCTTCTTCCATTAATCTCAAAACCCACAAGTCCAAAGGTTCGTCAGACTTCTGACGAAATTTAGCATTCAAATGTATAATTTCCTCAGCAGTATAATCCTCCAGCGTCTTAGACATTTCAGGGGCAGGCTGCTCACGCGGTCTTTCCCGGTAAACAGGCTCCCCATCCCTGTCCAACACTGGATCGCCATCTTCATCCACAATTGCTTCGCGAATAGGTGGCAAAATGCGTTCAACTTGTCGTCGGCGAGATACGGGACGTTCCTGAAAATTCCCAGCACTCTGCGCATTCCAAATATCCCCGTCCCATGTTTCGGGGTTCCACGAATTTGCATTCTCTAACGATGACGCAACAAATGCCCGCACTTTGACGGGATCAGCGCGCCTTCGAGAGTGCGCGCTCTCGTGTTGGCAAACGTCCCACACACTAACCGCTTGTTCACACAATCGATGCAATCGATCCCGTTGGCATTCCAGTAATTTAATTTTTGACTCCAAAATGCCTTTCTCACGTTGACAATTATCCAATTGTACTTTTAATTGTAACGCTCTTTTCTCAGCGTCCTCCAATTTCTCTGTTTGAATCCTCCAAGCAGCAGCACAGGCCCACATGCGTCGTTGGACCCCACCCAACGGCGCCTTAGCCCTGACCACCACAGATGACAACTCTTTTTTAACATCGTGCGTTGTACAGTCTCCTAATGAATCTTTCCACGACTCAGGACGACCACCACATTCACGTAAACACGACGCAATCCCATTCCAGGGCTCTTTTTCCCAACCAGGAGTTACGATCACCCCATCGATCGACTCCTCAGCTTCTTTCACATTACACTTCCGCAATTTCTTAAACATAGCTATTCTGTTACGTCTCACTCAGTATTACTTTAAGCAACACAACCCAAATTTACTCAAATTATCAAATCAATTGACCAAATAAAATCCCCAGTATTACTCAATCACAATGTCCAATTCCAATCAAATCAATTTATCAAGTAATACGATTGATCCTGCCGACAAGGCCAAAATGTTTTACGAAATTTTCAAGGTTCGCAGTGAGTAAGCAACAGGCACACTTTTGCTTAATAGACAATGTTTATTGATTAGAAATTGCAAATAAATGAATAAATGGAGTTTAATTGATTACAATCCCACAAAAGCAAGCAAAATCAGCAAAAACAAAATCAAGCATCACTCAGAATAACAAACATAGCTCAGAATAACTACAACGCTAGGTCTGAATTGTCAAAAACCCCTACGAAGCAGTTAAAAACACATCAGCACAGCTCAGAATAACTACAACGCTAGGTCTGAATTGTCAAAAACCCCTACGAAGCAGTTAAAAACACATCAACACACATAACTTTGGCGCTAGATAATTAGTTGTCGAAGCTAAAAATATCCCCGCACCAAAGCGCAACGAGTTCCTCTATGATAATGAAATCAAGCTCTTACCTGTCGACAATGAACGGAGGGCCACACAACGTTCCTGGTTTGAGCGATCAAGGAACTCCGGCTGAGCGACTACGCGTGAATCCTACGACCGACCCTAGGTGTGGCCCGGAAAAAGTCCGCTCTTATAGGCATATGCCACGTAAGAACAGAGGGGGCCAACCCCTGCCCTCAGGATACATATTGCCTGCCCAAACATGGTAAATTTGACATGTTTTGGCCAACCTCTTAAGGAGATTAGTCTCGTGTCCAAATATAATTGGTTCACTCGTTGCACTTCCAAGCAGCATCATATATCTTGGGTACCATAGCAATGAGCTAAAACTCCCGTCAGAGAGGCGAGCATAACCTGATAAGAAGTTGCATTATCAGTCCAAAAGAATGTGTGCACCTAGAGCACACATTTAGTTACTTTTCTCAAAGGCAATTATGGCGCAGTTAAAAAGCAATGTCTATATGTGTATAGTTATACATATATGGAACAATTCGGGTCACAAAAAAGGTTATAAGGTCATAAAAATGTTACAGGTGTTTTTTCCAATACAAACACGTTAACGGAAGTGATGGAAGACTTTGTCCCCAAAAGAAAATCAACATCTGAATTTGGAAGTATTTTGGCTATCGCCAAGATGATACGGAACAAAAAAACAGCCCTCTGTCGACAGTGCCTCGCCGTGGTTGCCTCAACACAAGGTAATACGTTGATCATGTTTGACCATTTAAAATGCAAGTATACCTGCAAGTATCGCTGAATTCCTGCTACGACTCCCCATCAGAGCGGCTATTTAGTGCAAGTGGGAACATTGTCACGTGTCAATGTTCTTGTCTCAAGTCCACAATGGTGGCTAAACCAGTATTCTTGGCCAAAAACTATGAGACCCAGTTGAGAACTGCTGAGCAAGGAAGGTGGCCGATATGCATACAAATAAACAACACAGCTGCAGGAATTTCTTTTCTTCTTTTTATTCCTGTGACAGCTATCAGAAAGGCAGGAAATTTAGGAGTTAAAACAGTTCTGTTATCACAGTTATTCAGTTTAGTTATTTGCAAGTTCAGTTGCATTTTTCGGTTTCTTTTATACATTTATTGTCAATTGGATTTTTTCAAATAACTCAGAGGTATAGTACAGCTGAACATTTATTTTTCATATTTAATATTTTTAAAGATTTTTACAACTACAGCTGTTTTGCAGTTTTATATGTATTGTTATATTTTTGTGAAAACATCGGGGGACTAATGCACTCACACTTTGGCCGATTTAATATTTAAGTTCAAATATGTTTACAACTTTGTTGTTGTTTTACTGAGGTTTTTATTTATTGTTACAGTTTATGAACAAGACTATTGTACCTGCTCTTGTATTTGGCATATTTGATATTATTGTTCAAATATGTGTGCATCTTTGTTCTTTTTTAAGTTTAAGTTTTTATTTATTGTTAGATTTTGTGAACAACCCTGTGGACTAATGCACCTGCTCTTTTATTTGTCATTTGCTATATTTGCTGCTGTTGAAGTGTAAAATACCGTGTTCAATAAATCTTTTAAATCTAAAGCTTTTGTGCAGTGACATGGCTTCCTTGATCCCTTCATACAAAGATCTTAATTATTCACAGATTAAACAATATTATATGAATACACTGTGGTCATGGTTAGTCAACCAAAGTCTTTGCAAACAGCTATTTAAGTATCTTGTGAAAATATGGTTTTAACATCGCAATATAATATGGCAAAATATCGCAAACCGCCCAAAAATTGCAACAATATATTTTTTTTCAATATCCTTCAGGCCTTATATACAGAAATATATATACACGCACATACTGTTGAAGCTGGAAGTTTACTAAACAAATTTTATTTTTTTGTCTCAGATTAGGGTTTTGTAAAGGCCACTCCAAGACATTGATTGTGTTAAACTCAAACCAATTTCTAAAGATGTTGACAGTAAGTCTAGGGTCATTTTCCATTTGTAAGTTCCATTTGTGCCCAAATTTTAGCACCCAGGCTTATGTCTTGATATGTCGCCTTAATGTGTATCAAAATATTAGAGCCATTTAATGAATAACTGAAGTACAAATGTTAACGAAATGCCCTTTTAAACCACAGGTGTCAAACCGATTCCATAAAGGGCTGCTATGGGTGCTGGATTTCATTCCAACTGAAAACACCCAGATTTGACCGATGAGGTTTTTGCTAAAACAAGCCGCACCTGATGGCAATCAACTGATTGCAGAGGACAGATTGGTGGAAAGGTTTTAAGGTCTTAAGTGGCTGAAAGGAAAACCTGCACCCATTAGCACAGTGCTTCTCAATTATTTTCTGTCACGCCCCCCCCAAGGAAGACGTAAATGTCTCACGCCTCTGTCTCAAACCCTCTGCCGCCACTGTAAATAGTATCATTTGTCTATAATATTACTATTACAGGCACGCCTCTGCCTAACATTGTGTCCTTTTTTTCTATTACAGAAAAAAACTTTACTTTTACTTTTTTTTTTCTATTAAAGAAAAAAAGTAACATAAATAACTTTATTAACATTGTTTTATTTGTAACAGAAAAGACGTAACGCGCATCAATTTGCCTGAATTGAAAAAAGTCACATCCAAAATGTAAAAATACACTCAAGGTACATTTTTGACCATTTGATACCGGAAAAATAAAATGTAATAAAATCAGTAAATAACAACAAATTGATTAGAAAAATTAACTCATGAGGACAATATGCCAAAAAATTTGACCGAAAAAACAAAACTGAATAGAAGGAAAAAAAGTGTCTTTGGACAGAAGGAAAGTTTTTATTTTCGCTGCTCACAGTATCACCTCTTTTGCAATGGTGTGGGGTTATTTTGCACTTAGCATGCTAACAGTGCTCACTGGTTTACTGATATAACACTGACAAAGCGGGACGATTAAAGCGATATTTGGCACGTTTTCGCTGAAAAACAATCAAGCGGCTTATCAATGAGATTGGGGTCTAATATCTTTAAGTGGCGTCTTAATTGATTTGGCTTCCGGCTGTCAGCTATAATCATTTTTAGACACAGTAAACAGTGTTTTTTCCTCATCTCCCACTGCATTAAAAGTCAAAGCCAAAAGGCAAACGGCCCGGAAACAGCACATTCTCGGCGGCCGAGGGAGAACCGTAGGTGGGGGCGGTCGTCGTGACGATCCCAAGCCGAAAATGGCACTTCTCGGGCGGACACGTGAGAACCGGAGAAGACCGTGGGTCGCTGCGTGAGTCCTGCTGGAAAATGGCTTTCGAAAACGGCGCACAGCTCTTTATATATCTTTTCTGTGTGCACTTGCTTAGTTCAAAAATACTGCGCGCACTCTGAAAATGAGAGCGCAACTGCCACCCACTGAGTGCATGTGCAAATACACATTATTCTAGTACGGCAAAAAAAAAAAAAAAAAAAAAAAGCATGTTCCCCAAGGTCACATGCGCCACCCCTGGGATCGCTCTGCGCCCCCCTAGGGAAGCGCCCACTGTTTGAGAAGTACTGCATTAGCACCTTTGTGGAATTGGCTTGACATCTGTGCTTGAATCAGTAGTGCATTCATGACTTAATGATTTTTTAATTTTTTATTCTTTTGTGATTTGTAGGTCGTGTGTCTTTGCTCTGCACTTGAATGAATTTCCAGTTTCAGCACAGCTCCTAGCTTTTTTGAGAGTCTTCTGCATGACAGAGGGTAAGACATGTTATTCACTGAACAACACCCACTCACATGGAACATTCTGATGTGGTGTGATTTATCTCTAAACAGAAGTATTTATGCATGCAGTAGTCTGACTTAAGGCAAACTGCAATGCTCACTGATGAAAGCTCTTTTTTTACGAGTAGGGAGCGTCTGTCAAGTAAGGGAAAGGGCCCTTTCTGGAAGGAAGTTTTTCACGCTCCACCTAGGGAGGGAATATTTTCAATCTCAAAGCCCCGTAGGTCAGGGGACCTCTCTAGTAACAAGCATGTTTCTTGCAATTCTTCAAACGCATATAATATTTATCTTGACTGTTAATCTGTCATTTCTTTGTCAAAAGTATCATCATCATAAATGATCACACCTTTTCACACCTGCAAAAAAGTTAGTGGTGCGCACCTTTTAGGCTGGTGTGATTACAAACCAGCAAACTCTTGTGCGGACCAAAAAGCCGGTCCGAGACCTTGTCTTAGATGTGATCTCGGTTCGCTTCCAAACAGATTGTGGTGCGGTTCGCTATAAGTGTGAAAGCGACTGTACAGTGGCAGTCATCTGCTGTGGGTGAGATGGGGTGAAACCATGCGCAGGCTTTTTCTCGCTTGACTTTCTCCTGGTATGGGAGATTGCATCCACATGCTACGATTCCTCGGCTGACCGGATAACTGCCTGTTGCTTTTCACCTCTTTGTGCCGCCTCACTTGTGCTATGGCCATCTTTAAATCCAACTTTTCATTTAGCTTCATTTTTGTCAGACAATTTAGCATCTCGTATCCCCACGATAATCCTGTCTCTGATCAGTTCCTCGCGCAGGACACCGAAAATACAGTGTTCAGAAGGCTTATGCACTTCTGCCGTTATGCACTTATGCCGACTGCTAGGCATCTTGTTTTAAATTGGCTCGTTCATAAATTACAACAAAGTGCTCATTAAAAGCCTTTTTTACTTTAGCATTATTTTCCTTTTTAGCTGCCTCTAACTGAAAAGAGTTCAAAATGCAGTTGGTCTTCTCGCCCATTGTGTAAATAAGAGAGTTCACATGGTAAGTGCTGTCCTCATAAGTCAGTCCTGAAGCGAGTCTGAAGTGCTTAAATGTTGAATCCAGGCAGGCCACGACTTCAGCACGAAGTCAAAAGCTCCTGGCTAAGTGATGGTAAAGAAGTGGTCCATGTTGTTGGTGTTGTTGTCAAAATAAAAACGTGATTTTTTTTGTTTTGTTTTTTTTAATATACAGTATGAATGAGCTTCAATGTGCATGTCAGGCAGAAAAACACAGCGGGCTGGATTGGACCCGCTGCCACATTTGACACCCCTGCACGATATTACCCAAAGTATTTGTTCACCTGCTTTGACGCACATACAAGTGCCACCTCGTTCCTGGGTTTAATATGATATCGGTCCACCTTTTCCTGCTAAGTGGGGAGAACAAGTATTTGATACACTGCCAATGGGTCCCCACTGTAAAAGAATTCGCCAGGTCCCCCACAACCGTACAAAGGCAAATCCACACCCCTCTAGTGGCTTGGCGGAGACTTACAGAGCGTTTCCTTGACGCAGAACTTCGAATGCACAATGACTACATAGGGTCTTCGCCATCGCTCCACCGTCAGCGGAACACAGAAGCATAAATCAGGCCTAAAATGAAAATTATAAGGGCTGCCAAAAACAAACACCGACTGAAAGTTGGCTGTGGAATATTTAATATTTCCACACTGGAATCCACTGAGCCATTCTTTCAAAATGTTTGTAGCCTTGGACCAGGCCAAGTGATTAGGATACCCGATTCTCATTGGGTGAGCAAATGCTTTTGGTAATATAGTGTATTTATACTGTATTTGTGATATACAAATTGTATGGTTTATACTGCTTGTACTGTTCATCATGGAAATAGGGCCCACATCAGGCTGTGAGTTTTTTGTATGAGCGCTAAAATGGTGCTCAAGGCTGTAGACTGTTTGCGTCACGGTTAGGCAAGAGCTGAGATTGAAACCCCAGACTTATACAAGAAGTACCAGATTTTTTTGATTTTTTTTAAATCGATAACTCACACACAGAAAACAGTTTTTAGAACATTCTTGCTGCAAAATCAGGAGTACTAAACCATGCATTACATTTCTTCATGAGTAGGAATTTTTCTCTCAGATGTTTTCATGTTTTCTCACAGAAGAACTGAAAGACTCCCTTGTGGAAGACTCCATCAATAAGATCTTAAACCTGAGTAAACGTGAGTTCCCAGTTAGCTGGGAGAATGAAATCAAATTGTGGACTTTCCTGGAGACCAGAGTTGCCCTGCTGCTCAAGAACTACAGGACTACTTCTGAGGTCAGAATTGTATTATTCAATGCACAATATAAGTAGTCCACCCTGGAAACAGTGGCCAAAAAGCATTTATTCCACATACAGACAACAATATTGATTCTATGGAGAGCAATTATTGATTCCGCAGCCCGAAATGTTTTTTTTTTTTTTTCTGACAGGCATGAAATAAAAACAAACCAAAATGAACAGTTATAAGGCAACATTCGTGCCATAATGATGTAAGAAAGAATCATCTGCAAAACATTAGCCACGTTTACATGGAGCCAAATATTCCAATTACAATCGGTTTAGATGTTCAAACCGAATAAATGTGTTCCATATAAACACCTCATTCGGAATGAACAGGCCCAAACCGAATGGAATTTCATTCCGTTTCACGGGGTGGAATATTCCTTTTCCCAAACCGATTAGAAGTAAAATTATATCATGTAAACAGGGAAGCGGAATGGTGTCTGGTTGCGTTCTTTCTGCACATGCTCCGTACTGACGTGGTGACGTCACTTGGTGACGTAAGTAATGTCACTTGCAACATGGCTTCCAAGCACAGCGCACCTAATTGGAGTCCGGCGGAAAGTTTGTATTTAATTCAAACTTTAAAAGAATTGAATATAATTGCTTGCTTAGACGGGCGTAAAATGAGGAACAGTGAACTATTTAAAAAAGTTCACGAGAGGTTACACGAAGCCGGAATAGACCGGAGCGTTGACCAGATTAGAAACCGGTGGAAAACGCTGAAAACTGGCTACTACAAAGCAAAAGAGCAAAACAGCAGCACTCTGACGATCGATCTCCATGTTTTGCAACGTGACGCTTTGTTTTGATTAATCTGCGCATGTCAGACGGCAGTTGTCAAACGTCCTTTCGGAATAAAGGCAGACACATGTAAACGCTGGATCGGAATAGATGAAGTGACATGTAAACAGCTGATCTGAAATTTCCATTCGGAATGATTTGAATCGGTATGAATAAAAGTCTGCATGTAAACGTGGCTAATGTGCCTATAAGATCAAACCAATATTGTCTGTTTCACTTTTAGCACTAGAATTACCATGGGTGTCCCATTTTGGGACAACCTAGGATCATCCCCAAGGGTGTCCCATTTTGGGACAGCCTTATAAGGAGATCCTCCGACAAGCCCATCTCATTTCTACCCCTTGGCCCACCTCCTGGCCCACCCCTTGGCCCACCCCTTGGCCCACCCCTCGGCCCACCCCTTGGCCCTTCAAACGAAGCGATAAGGATTATTTGTGTCACAATTCTGAGGCCTCCGCTGGCTGCTTTGTCTTTGCTCGTAAATTGAGCCATTAGCAGAGGAGGAGGTTGGGGGAAAACTTTCTTGAGTAGGCTGTTTTCTCTTTACTTGCTGATGTTTCAAGCCCTACCCCTTACACCAAGCAACAGTGGTAACAAGAAAAGCACCTCACATGAAATGGCTGGAAAAAAATATGCAATACTAGTAAATACCACTCTTGGTTCAGAAACAAGCTGTCATTCAGGTTTCATACAATGGTGTAAATATTACATTGAATTTGAAACCAAACTAAACTAAACTTCTTGTTACCACTGTTGCTTGGTGTGCTTAGTTGTAGTATTTCTGAATATCTATGTATATCCACAGCAAATTGTTAACTGATCTTTTCAAAAATGTTTTTTAACATGTAGAGGGTATTCAAACAAATACATCCGAATGAATTAGAATTATTATACTACTGTTAAAAAACTCCTCAGAAGTTTAGCAGTTTATTGTCAAGTAAGAAGTAACAGTGTCTGAAAGTAGCATGACGCCCATCCCCCATTCACTGATAATGGCTGAAAATTCCCCCCCAACAACCTTCCACAACGAACAGCGGAATTGCAAGTAAAGAAAAAGCAGCCTGACTTGCAAAGGTTTCGCCCTTACTTTTGCATTCAAACACATTTTGCTTTGCTTTCAAGTGACTTTTTTTTTTCTCGATTGAAAATATATATTTTGATTGAAGGAACTTTTTGTTTTGGCTTGACCAAGAAATAAACAAATCTAGTTACAAACTTATCAACCTCAAAGTTGTGAGTGATTCTAATAAAATATAAAAACATATCAAAAGCAAAATAAAGATACCAACACAAGAATTTTATAATTTCTT
The DNA here is from genome assembly GCF_030265065.1 of Corythoichthys intestinalis. Lineage (NCBI taxonomy): Eukaryota > Metazoa > Chordata > Actinopteri > Syngnathiformes > Syngnathidae > Corythoichthys > Corythoichthys intestinalis. The sequence continues at coordinate 3,203,638 of NC_080409.1, read as the reverse complement.
TATCTTTTCATTACAGTCATCATGCAAAATACATGGTGTCTCAGCGGTGGTGCTGACGTATTCTGTCTGGGCTGTCATAACAGGGTTGGCACTCCAATGCCGGCTCCTTCTTGCATTTGCCACAGGTGTACCTGTAGCAGTGAACACAATTGCCGTTTGCAGAGTTCTGTGAGCATTCAACTCTAACTTGACACTTGGCTCTTTTACTGGGACTGGGTGTGAGGGGCTGCTGACGAAGCTTGTTCTCTTTGCGTGACAAAAGTCACTTGAATGAAAGCAAAATGTTTGAATGCAAAAGTAGCCTCAAAATAAAGACAGCCAAAGAAATTGTTGTATTTGTTTTGCTTTTGATATGTTTTTATATTTTATTGAAATCAATCACAGCTTTGAAAGCCTACTGTTGGTTGATAAATTTGTTGGTAGATTTGTTTATTTCTTAGTCAGTTCCAAAGAAAAAGTTCCTTCAATCAAAGTATATATTTTCAATCAGAAACAAAAGTCACTTGAGCGAAAGCAAAATGTGTTTGAATGCAAAAGTAAGGGCGAAACCTTCCAGAGTGAGGCTGCTTTGTATGGAGTTTTATTTGTGTCACAATTCTGAGGCCTCCGCTGGCTGCTTTGTCTTTGCTCGTAAATTGAGCCATTAGCAGAGGAGGGGGTTGGGGGGAAACTTTCTTGAGTAGGCTGCTTTCTCTTTACTTGCAAAAGAGGTGTCCTAATTCTTAGGGCTGATGTTTCAATCAAAAACAAAAGTCACTTAAGCGAAAGCAAAATGTGTTTGAATGCAAAAGTAAGGGCGAAACCTTCCAGAGTGAGGCTGCTTTGTATGGAGTTTTATTTGTGTCACAATTCTGAGGCCTCCGCTGGCTGCTTTGTCTTTGCTCGTAAATTGAGCCATTAGCAGAGGAGGGGGTTGGGGGGGAAACTTTCTTGAGTAGGCTGCTTTCTCTTTACTTGCAAAAGAGGTGTCCCAATTCTTAGGGCTGATGTTTCAATCAAAAACAAAAGTCACTTGAGCGAAAGCAAAATGTGTTTGAATGCAAAAATAAGGGCGAAACCTTCCAGAGTGAGGCTGCTTTGTATGGCGTTTTATTTGTGTCACAATTCTGAGGCCTCCGCTGGCTGCTTTGTCTTTGCTCGTAAATTGAGCCATTAGCAGAGGAGGAGGTTGGGGGAAAACTTTCTTGAGTAGGCTGTTTTCTCTTTACTTGCTGATGTTTCAAGCCCTTCCCCTTACCCCTACTCCTTATCGCTTCGTTTGAAGGGCCAAGGGGTGGGCCGAGGGGTGGGCAGAGGGGTGGGCCTAGTGGTGGGTGGGCCGAGGGGTGGGCCAAGGGGTGGGCGCGGAGGTGGGCCAAGGGGTAGAGATGGGCTCGGCTTGGGGGCGGATCCCAGGGTGTCCCAAAATGGGACACCCTTGGTAATTTTAGGAGGTATCAAAACCTCCTGGTAGTTCTAGTGTTAGGCAAGTTTATTAGCAACCCTAAGTGCAAAACATTTCATCATACAATGAGTATGAGTGGAATGTTCAAAATAAATGCACGCTATCCACTTGACCTGGATATTGTAAACATTAGTTGAGTGCATGTATCGCAGGGGGAGTAAAGTGCAGAACATTGCATTAAATGGAATAATTACAGTATACTAAACGGCAGTCTTTTGGTAAAAGCAATACAGTGATCCCTTATTTTTTGCGGTTAATGGGGATCAACACCCCCCCCCCCCCCCCCCCCCCGCGAAAAATGGAAAAACTGCGCGAAGTAGGGTTCAGTAACAATACATGCGTCATAGACTTCACTATCAGTTGACGAGACCGCACCTACAGACACTGCTTCCCTTAGGGGGCGGGCCAGGCAGAGCATCGTGACAGCTTTCACTGCGATAAACTCAAACACACGCTGCATTCTAATGCCGGATTTAGGTAGAAACTGAAACCGGACAAATGTTTTAGTGGATATAAGCAGGTAGGAGTGTCTCAAGTGATTTGGTCGAGGATTCAAGGTAATTACATTGCTGGCCAAACGTATCGCCACCACTGCAATATTGTCAGATAATGCTCAAAAGAAAAATTTGAGCAGAGACGAGAGACGAAAAGACAAGAGATTTCAACGAAAGATTGTGCGGATGATGGATAAAGAACCTTGACTAACATCCAAACAAGTTCAAGCTGTCCTGCAGTCCAAGGGTACATCAGTGTCAACCAGTACTATCCGTTGGCGTCTGAATGAAAAAGGACTCGATGGTAGGATTCCCAGGAAGACCCCACTTCTGACCAAGACACATAAGAAAGCCAGGCTGGAGTTTGCCATAACTTAACTGAAAAAGCTATAAACGTTTTGGAAGAATGTTCTCTGGTCAGATGAGACAAAAGTAGTGTTTTTGGGAAAAGGCATCAACATAGGGTTTACAGGGGAAAAAAGTGAGGCCTTGAAAAAAAAGAACACGGTCCTCACAGTCAAACATGGCGGAGGTTCCCTGATGTTTTGGGGTTGCTTTGCTGCCTCTGGCACTGGACTGCTTGACTGTGTGCATGGCATTATGAAGTCTGAAGACGACCAACAAATTTTGCAGCATAATGTTGGGCCCAGTGTTAGAAAGCTGGGTCTCCCTCAGAGGTCATGGGTCTTCCAGCAGGACAATGATCCAAAACACACTTCAAAAAGCACTAAAAAATAGGTTGAGAGAAAGCACTGGAGACTTCTAAAGTGTCCAGCAATGAGTCCAGACCTGAATCCCATAAAACACCTGTGGAGAGATCTGAAAATGGCAGAGCATTGCAAGAAACACATTGCTGGATACAGGAAGCGGTTGCTTGCAGGAATTTTGTCTAAAGGTTGTGCTACCAAGTATTAGGCTTAGGGTGCCAATACTTTTGTGTCCGGCCCATTTTTTGGAGTGTCGTGTGAAATGATAATGATTTAATTTTTTTTTTTCATTGTCGTTTGTGTTTTTTCATTGCAGGCAAAATAAATGAAGATATTACTACCAAAGCATTTGTCATTGCAATCATTTTCTGGGAGAAATTGAGCATTATCTGACAGAATTGCAGTGGTGCCAATACATTTGGCCAGCAGTGTAAATGGGGTTTTGCATTGCAAAGGCCCATATAGTAAAATTCCTTCTTTTTTGTTTCGGCGCACAGCGCAGCCGAGCCATTTGACCGATCGGCACCGTTCAAATATCGAAACAACCAGAATTTTCGCGCAATTCAGGACTTTTCAAATGACCCTGAAAAATTTTCCGTTCGCCCGTAAATACCGCTTTTTCGGGGGGGGGGGGGGGGGGGGGGGATCTAAATGTATGTAGTCCTACTATTTTTGACCAAATCATATAATTTGGACATCAAAAATTCCAAGAGGGTGAGGGGCATAAAATTTGTATACAGAATTTCGAAAAAAAATTATGCTTACCGAGAAATTTGCCAAAAACTGTCCCAATTATTCTTAATGATATGTCACTGACAGCCATGAACGTCCAAATTTCCCATTCATTTCCGATTGCATTTACATTGCATTGACCAGTGTTGTCACAGATTACTTGAAAAAGTAATTTAATTACTGATTACTGATTACGCCTCAAAAAAGTAATCTAGTTACTTTACTGATTACTTTACCACATTATCAAAGTAACTAAGTTACTTTAAAAGTAATCTATCAGTTACTTTTTACCATTTTTCTCCCTTTGCCGCCTCAACATAAGAATGACAACAGAAAAATGTCATCACATGTAATTGACTTTCCGATGATTGAATTTAAAGGGGAATATCAGAATTTTGTGCTAGCTTAGCCACTCCAGAGCTCTGAAACTAACAAATATCTGACAAACTGCTTGGAATTTGTTGAAATCAACTCCACCGACCAATTAAACCCCGCTAACTCTAAGATTAAGCCTAATGTCAAAACTTCTGAATTTTGGGTTATGGTTAACAGCATATCAGTGCCAATGTAAAATAATGCAAACTGACTGCACAAAATTGCAAAGGTGTTGGCGGGCGCGGATGCGCATGCACAACCCGAACGTATTCTTCTCAACGCACACGCGGTCAATTTGGCCACAAAACGTGGCGGCAACTAAGCACTTTACACTCAATCGGACTTACAACACATCCCTCAGATGCTAAACGAACACATCACCTCACGGCATAAATGTGCAACACGCATATGATGTAAACAAAAGCTTGCCAACTTGGAGCGATGACTGCCCGTCGTTGCTACGGCAAAGCTACGAAACAGCCGCACATGTAGGGGGTCCAACCTTTTGCTGATACCCTCCAGAATGAAGGAAAAATACTCATCTTCATTCATGGATATCCACAGATCAACTTTCCCTCGCAACGTCTTAACACTCGGCTCGAATGTCCACCCGCCTGGCCCACGCCTTCAGTCCCACAGCACATGTGACGCGAGACCAAAACAGGAAATAGCTAAGAGGTTGTCATGGAAACACGTACCAGAAACCTTTTATGTTAGCATTTTCTATTCAAAATGCTCTTCGTACATGACTACAATATTCTTCGTTCTACATACGTTATGAGGCAATGAAAAAATAGTAACGCAGAGACACTAAGGAAACTAACTTTAATCAGATAACGCATAGACACTAAGGAAACTAACTTTAATCAGATTACTGGTGTAGAAAAATGAACGCATTAGATTACTCGTTACTGAAAAAGGTAATCAGATTACACTGGCATTGACGACCATGTACACTGATGCCATTGAAGGCCATGTCAATTTTTTTTTTTAAACCAATGTACCTGGATTCCAATGACGCATATGTAAGTCCATGCCATTGAAGGCCGTGTATGTCCAAAATTTCCTTTTATTTCTAATGGCATTTACATTGACCTGATATCACCAGGACATGTCCCAGAAATGTCCCAAATAGACAGGAAGTGGCCAGACAGTATTGTCCCCCAAATCAACGGGAAGTCACCTGATATTGTCCCAGAACTGTCCCCAAATCAACAGGAATTGTCTTAAAATCAATAAGAAATGTCCCCAAATGACCAGAAAGTGACTCGATGTCAACTGAATGTGCCCCTGAAATGTCCCCAAATCAACAGGAAGTGGCCAGATTTCAACAGTATGTGTCCGCCAAATCAACAGGAAGTTGATATTGTCCCTGAAATGTCCCCAAATCAACCTGGGCGCAGCTAAGTTCTGTATCCCCCCACAGCAAAGCCCCATAGTAATTTTGCCAGAAATTGCAGTTTCTAGTTTTAATATAAAATTTCACCAAAAATGTGCATAACTTTATCTTGAAATATTTACGTAAAATGAATTGCTCCCCGTTTTTTTGCTTTTAACCAAGAATCCAGACTGTTTTACGATCATATCTATAGAAATTCCGGGATTTAAACATTTATTTAGACGAGTTTTCAACTTTAAGATCTTTGCTTAAAATCTGAGAATTGTATAGCTAATTTTATAGTAATTAATTTTTATAATTTTAAGTTTTTAAGTTTTGTTATAATTATATAGAAATAAGTAATCGGGATTTTTGTAGGGAACGACTTTGAATTTGTTTATGCCGCTGCTCATGGAGACTCAAATATGCCTAAGAGAGGTGCCTGTTTTGATTTTAGGTCACTAGCGGCTTTGGTTTTGAAAATATTTGAAAATATATTTAAATTTCCCGAGATATTTTGGAGGTATGCAGCAGCCTATAGGTGCTCTCAAAACGGGTAAAAATGGTAAAAAGTACCAATGAAAATGATGGCATTGGTCCAGGAGGTGTTTGGAGGGGATAGAGTGCTCCATTTGTGGCTAAAAGTTGTTAAAACTCCTCGTGAGGTGTTGGAGGTTTGTAGCGGGCTATGGGTATTCTCAAACCGTGTAAAAATGGTGAAGAAAAATGCAGAATATCCCCTCCGAGGTGTTTGGCGCGGAAATATTTCTCCACTTTTGGGTAAAAAAATTGTTAAACCTTTCCTGTTCAGCTGCTTGACACGGAGAATGGGAATCTGAGTGTCTTATTGGTCTGAACAGTTTTAATGTACTGTATTTAGAACACACAGTAACAAACAATACATTACACTCCTACACTAAACAATGAACATGTTGGTGCTAATTGTATTTCCAGTTGACACCATGTGGGGGGCCTGATGACCAAGGAGAGATAAAAAAAAAAGGGGGGGGGGGGGGCACTTTTGTTGCTGCACCCGTCCGTCGTGCATAGCCAATCAGCTCAAGGGATGAAGCCACTCTGTCTCATCGGTTGCAGAGGCTATAAGGGTGCTCACTTGGTGCTCTAATGTGTCACTCAAACAGCAGGAACACACAGTTTGTATGAGTATCTACAAAGCCCCTGAGTCATGTCTGCCTTGCTGCGAAACAATGTCTCCTGCGCTTCAAAGTGAAACAACACTTATTTTTTCATTTTTATTTTTTCATGAATACTTTTTAAAACCAGGCAATGCACTGAATCCGCAAAACGTGAACCGCGAGGTCCCGAGGGATCACTGTAATACCATTTATTTTATTATGAAGAGCAGGGCCAGTGGCATGCACTAATATACTACAGTTTGGATGGAAACTACAGTTAAAATGTAATATTCTGAACCATGCCCTGTATTCCAGACTGTTTTGATTTCCAGGTAATGCCTTGAAAATCTGTAATCATTTATTTCTGGAGGGACAGTATGAAGTCATGATCGTTAACATAAAAATGTCTGATTTACAATCATTCTTGTTTTATTATTTCAGGAGGACCGTGCCATGCTACAGCAACCAGATCTATCGCCTCATGCCCGTGCGGCAATCAACCTGCGTCTAGCTGAAAAGCAGATCCTGCTCAAATGTTTGGCCAGCGGACAAGCGCAGCATGCACATTTTGAAAAAAACATAGCAGAGAGCTTACCTTTGCCTTGTTGTGGCTTTGCTTCCCGTAAGGATACGAATTGCAATGGTTCTGATCATGCTTGAGCTGGAGAAGTACTGTATCTCTGAATAGAGACAACGGAAATGAAGGCTAATTGATACTCAGTGCAAGAAAAGACGTGTAGTTTAGCAATAACGATGATGCGACCCGGAATGATAAAGAACCTACGAATATCTCATTCAAACATGAAAAATTGTAAAGCCAACATTTGGTGAATAAACACTGCTAAGACTGCTACAGTCTGTAGTATTTATTATGATACAAATGAAGTTTCTTTTTATATTCTGACATCTTGGAATAAAATTAAAGCATAAACCACCCAACGCACGATGGAAGAATTGTGAAGCTACTGCCAAACAAGGGGTTCAATGTTAAAATGTAACCTTATATGCCAAGATTATTTTTTTGATGTATTTTTTTTTTTTTGTTAGAATTTCGCTGTAAACAGTGGGGTATTGCATAAACCCAGGATAAGGGATTACGTCCGTAAATATCGGTCATTCCGGACGATCTAAACGTACAGTGCCTTGCAAAAGTATTCGGCCCCCTTGAATCTTGCAACCTTTCGCCACATTTCAGGCTTCAAACATAAAGATATGAAATTTATATTTTTTGTCAAGAATCAACAACAAGTGGGACACAATCGTGAAGTGGAACAACATTTATTGGATAATATAAACTTTTTTAACAAATAAAAAACTGAAAAGTGGGACGTGCAATATTATTCGGCCCCTTTACTTTCAGTGCAGCAAACTCACTCCAGAAGTTCAGTGAGGATCTCTGAATGATCCAATGTTGTCCTAAATGACCGATGATGATAAATAGAATCCACCTGTTTGTAATCAAGTCTCCGTATAAATGCACCTGCTCTGTGATAGTCTCAGAGTTCTGTTTGAAGTGCAGAGAGCATTATGAAAACCAAGGAACACACCAGGCAGGTCCGAGATACTGTTGTGGAGAAGTTTAAAGCCGGATTTGGATACAAAAAGATTTCCCAAGCTTTAAACATCTCAAGGAGCACTGTGCAAGCCATCATATTGAAATGGAAGGAGCATCAGACCACTGCAAATCTACCAAGACCCGGCCGTCCTTCCAAACTTTCTTCTCAAACAAGGAGAAAACTGATCAGAGATGCAGCCAAGAGGCCCATGATCACTCTGGATGAACTGCAGAGATCTACAGCTTGAGGTGGGAGAGTCTGTCCATAGGACAACAATCAGTCGTACACTGCACAAATCTGGCCTTTATGGAAGAGTGGCAAGAAGAAAGCCATTTCTCAAAGATATCCATAAAAAGTCTCGTTTAAAGTTTGCCACAAGCCACCTGGGAGACACACCAAACATGTGGAAGAAGGTGCTCTGGTCAGATGAAACCAAAATTGAACTTTTTGGCCATGATGCAAAACGATATGTTTGGCGTAAAAGCAACACAGCTCATCACCCTGAACACACCATCCCCACTGTCAAACTTGGTGGTGGCAGCATCATGATTTGGGCCTGCTTTTCTTCAGCAGGGACAGGGAAGATGGTTAAAATTGACGGGAAGATGGATGCAGCCAAATACAGGAACATTTTGGAAGAAAACCTGTTGGTATCTGCACAAGACCTGAGACTGGGACGGAGATTTATCTTCCAACAGGACAATGATCCAAAACATAAAGCCAAATCTACAATGGAATGGTTAAAAAATAAACGTATCCAGGTGTTAGAATGGCCAAGTCAAAGTCCAGACCTGAATCCAATCGAGAATCTGTGGAAAGAGCTGAAGACTGCTGTTCAAAAACACTCTCCATCCAACCTCACTGAGCTCGAGCTGTTTTGCAAGGAAGAATGGGCAAGAATGTCAGTCTCTCGATGTGCAAAACTGATAGAAACATACCCCAAGCGACTTGCAGCTGTAATTGGAGCAAAAGGTGGCGCTACAAAGTATTAACGCAAGGGGGCCGAATAATATTGCACGCCCCACTTTTCAGTTTTTTATTTGTTAAAAAAGTTATCCAATAAATTTTGTTCCACTTCACGATTGTGTCCCACTTGTTGTTGATTCTTGGCAAAAAATTAAAATTTTATATCTTTATGTTTGAAGCCTGAAATGTGGCGGAAGGTTGCAAGGTTCAAGGGGGCCGAATACTTTTGCAAGGCACTGTACCTACCAGAAAAACTGTGTTTCCATACACATCTGATTCTGAACAAGTACAGTGGGGCAAATAAGTATTTAGTCAACCACTAATTGTGCAAGTTCTCCCACTTGAAAATATTAGAGAGGCCCGTAATTGTCAACATGGATAAACCTCAACCATGAGAGACAGACTGTGGAAAAAAAAAAAAAAATCACATAGTTTGATTTTTAAATAATTTATTTGCAAATCACGGTGGAAAATAAGTATTTGGTCAATACCAAAAGTTCATCTCAATACTTTGTTATGTACCCTTTGTTGGCAATAACAGAGGCCAAACGTTTTCTGTAACTCTTCACAAGCTTTTCACACACTGTTGCTGGTATTTTGGCCCATTCCTCCATGCAGAGCTCCTCTAGAGCAATGATGTTTTGGGGCTGTCGTTGGGCAACACGGACTTTCAACTCCCTCCGCAGATTTTCTATGGGGTTGAGACCTGGAGACTGGCTAGGCCACTCCAGGCCCTTGAAATGCTTCTTACGAAGCCACCCGTTTGTTTCCTTGGCTGTGTGTTTGGGATCATTGCCATGCTGAAAGACCCAGCCACGTCTCATCTTCAATGCCCTTGCTGATGGAAGGAGATTTTCACTAAAAATCTCTCGATACATGGCCCCATTCATTCTTTCCTTTACACTGATCAGTCGTCCTGGTCCCTTTGCAGAAAAACAGCCCCAAAGCATGATGTTTCCACTCCCATGCTTCACAGTGGGTATGGTGCAATTCAGTATTCTTTTTCCTCCAAACAAGGGAACCTTTGTTTCTACCAAAATGTTCTATCTTGGTTTCATCTGACCATAACACATTCTTCCAGTCCTCTTCTGGATCATCCAAATGCTCTGTAGCAAACCGCAGACGGGCCTGGACGTGTACTTTCTTCAGCAGGGGGACACGTCTGGCAGTGCAGGATTTGAGTCCCTGGCGGTGCATTGTGTTACTGATAGTAGCCTTTGTTACTGTGGTCCTAGCTCTCTGTAGGTCATTCACTAGGTCCCCCCATTTGGTTCTGAGATTTTTGCTCCCTGTTCTTGTTATCATTTTGACGCCACGGGGTGAGGAGGGAGTTGAAAGTCCGTGTTGCCCAACGACAGCCCCAAAACATCACTGCTCTCGAGGAGCTCTGCATGGAGGAATGGGCCAAAATACCAGCAACAGTGTGTGAAAAGCTTGTGAAGATTAGAGAAAACGTTTGGCCTCTGTTATTGCCAACAAAGGGTACATAAAAAAGGATTGAAATGAACTTTTGTGATTGACCAAATACTTATCAACCATGATTTGCAAATAAATTATTTAAAAATCAAACAATTTGATTTTCAGGTTTTTTTTCCCACATTCTGTCTCTCATGTTTGAGGTTTACCCATGTTGACAATGACAGGCCTCTCTAATATTTTCAAGTGGGAGAACTTGCACAATTAGTGGTTGACTAAATACTTATTTGCACCACTGTATCAGTGGCGACTGAGCGTAGCTAGCAACTAGCCCTACTGACCTCCCTGGTAAACTTTAGGGTTTAGGTACGCATTTATTCAAAAACATCCACACCTGGCTTGAATCAATTTCATCTTGGAAAAAGCAAACGTGCAACCTATTAATCCAAGAATAAGCCAATCAGGCCAAGTCAAGCCGCGGCTTCATGATTATCCTTTAATTCTTAATCCTACTTTTGTACAATATTCCCCAGGAAAAGACAGAAAATGACACAAATTGAGACAAAACCTTTTCCCAGAAAAGGAGAGAGAGAGATCCCTTAGCCTCTCATTGTGCTCTTTCGTTCTGCTCCTTTTATTGACACATTGTAATTTATTCTAATACCCTCGAAGGAATTGTTTTGTGGGTGCACTGATGAATAGGGATGGGAATTTATGATTTTTACGATTCCGATTCCATTATCGATATTGCTTAGTGATTCGATTCTTTATCGACTCTCTTATCGATTCTAATTTGGACTAATGGACTGTAAGAGGTTCTGGGTTCAATAAGTTTTATGGTTCATTCGCCTCGGGGTGTCAGAACACAAGGAGCAGAGAGAGGAGTTGGTTTTTGGCACTTTTAATTAGGGCTGTCAAACGATTAAAATTTTTAATCGAGTTAATTACAGCTTAAAAATTAATTAATCGTAATTAATCGCAATTAATCGCAATTCAAACCATCTATAAAATATGCCATATTTTTCTGTAAATTATTGTTGGAATGGAAAGATAAGATGGATATATACATTCAACATACGGTACATAAGGACTGTATTTGTTTATGATAACAATAAATCAACAAGATGGCATTGACATTATTAACATTCTGTTAAAGTGATCCATGGATAGAAAGACTTGTAGTTCTTAAAAGATGAATATTAGTACAAGTTATAGAAATGTTATATTAAAACGCCTCTTAATGTTTTCGTTTTAATAAAATTTGTAAAATTTTCAATCAAAAAATAAACTAGTAGCCCTATTCTGTCCTCAATGTGTGTGAGTACACAATTTGACAGATAGCGAACATAAGTTCCAAAAAGAAATCAGACGGTGTGGCAAAGTTGCATGGGCTTTACTGAAGTCATCTCTTTTTGACAGGAGCACGTTTCTTGTATTTTTGTAAAACTGAAAATAACAAGGCAATGTGTCAATAACTTGCATAAATCACAAAATAACATAACATGTACACACACGTGTCCATTTGAGCAGTAGCACTAGCCAATTAGCTCACAAGCATCTAACAATGTAACTGCATTTCACCATATATGTGAACAAATTCAAATACACATCATCAATAACTATCTAATGCTCATGAATATAAACAAAGGAGGAATATGACTCACAAGCGATGCATGTATTAGAACAAACAGTGTGATGGGGCTATGAGAACTGCCACTGAATACTGGATGCGGACGTTAGCTGGTCTGAATAGCACTGTCTATTAGTGTGAGTTCGCGTCGACATATAATCACGTCAGAAAAGCTCGCCGAAACCCAAATAATCAGCTGCACTGAATCGCCAGCAGAGGGCGACATTACGCCACATAACATATGCAAGTCACACCCAAGCGCCAGCAGAGGGCGAAAAAACTCCATACAACACAATTAACAAGTTGGCCTTTCACTGTACTGACATTTAAATCTGTCTGAGCGGGCCTAGTGTGTTAATTGCGTCAAATATTTTAACGTGATTAATTTAAAAAATTAATTAACGCCCGTTAACGCAATAATTTTGACAGCCCTACTTTTAATACAACTTGGCAACATGCACAACTATATACAGGCAATGGCACTTGATTCTCATGATATGAGAATGACTCAATGAGCAGGTGTGAGCATGCGTGGAAAGATGTTGATATATTTGTATGTGAGTGAAAGACTGGAATGTGTGGATATACTGGTATGTGTGGTTCTGAAAGGAAAGAAAATTAGTGCTGATGCAATAAACAATGCAAATTGACTGTAAAGCAGTTAATAACACACATACATGACTCGCAATGTAATGAACACAAAGTGTGTGTGGGGGGGCCGCGCACAAGCCGGGAGCACGCTGCGTGCACTTTCGGTCATCTTGGCCACAAAAGTGGCGAAAACTAAGCACTGTGCAGTCATATGGATGTAAAACATCATTTTAAGATGCTAAACTAACACATTCCCTCTTAACACAAATGTGCAACTCAAATATAATGGTGGGTGCGCGAGTGCGCGCGCATAACCCACAAGCACGCTGTGTGCACGTGCGGTCATCTTGGCCATAAAAGTGGCGAAAACTAAGCACTGTACACTCATATGGATGTACAACATAATCTTAAGATGCTAAGCTAACACATTACCTCTAATCACAAATGTGCAACACGAATATAATGGTGGGTGCGCGAGTGCGCGCGCATAACCCACAAGCACGCTGAGTGCACATGCGGTCATCTTGGCCATAAAAGTGGTGAAAACTCAGCACTGTAGACTTAAACAACGCTTTCCTCCACGCAGCGAGGTCGAGCGGAGCAACCAACCAACAGTAAAAACACAAAATGCTCGCGCTGATAACGGCTTTAATTTATCATAAGAACTTTATGGCATGAAGAGAAAATACTTACATTCATTCGTGGACGCACAAAAAATAATAATTCCACTCACAGGTGGCCGTCTGCTCGAAATGCCCACCTTACGCCTATTCTCCGTTCCAGAATATGCTGCGCGCATGACATAGGACAATAACAGGAAACTGACTGGCTGCTATTGGAACGAACGCATACCCATGAAATCTTTCTAACAGGAGTATTGAAATTGCTAATTAAATCCTTTAGGATTATTTTAGATGCATATATGTTATATTTTTCTTATAGTGTATTCGGCGACGAATACGATGGACCCATTAAAAGTTTTTGGGAAAAATCACCATTTCTTTAAGTAGTCTGATGAATAATGACTTGGCCTATGAATACCACTGCATTATTGCACGGCGTCACCTTCTGGTACAATAGGTAGGTGGTTACACTGTGAGCATTCATGTTGTGACGCTTGCTTGTTGGCGTGTATCATGCGTCAATTCCGTGAGGTTGAGTGTACTGTTAGGAATCTATAAGAGAATCGTTAAATAATCTGCCAAACGATTCCATGGAATTGATACACGCGGAACTGGTTCTTCTCGATTCCCATCCCTTCTGATGAATCAGAGTCAAATTCAACTTTATTGTTATTGCACATGTACAGGTGCAGCGCAACAAAATACAGTTTGCACCTACCCACAAGTGCTAAAAAAAGAGCAGCAAGTACAGCTACAACTGTGAATCAAAAAAATTAAATTGGATGGTAAAACAAAAGGGACCGAACCCAGCCCTACTGCTCACAGCCCCAGCTATATTATAAGAGGCATCCCCAACTACCATTTCAAAGTCGACAGGCTCATATCTATCAGAAACTCAAGGCCACTGCCAAGGAGAATGGCTGAAAATAATGACAGTATGAACGTACCATTGAAAATAGTACGCCCGGTTGTGGCTCTGTCGTACAATTTAGCGTCATAAGTGGGACGAACTGAAACTCTGCTCGCCATTTTGGCGGTGCTCTCCGGCATTTCGTGGTCAACATCCTTAATCCTTGGTTCTCGCTCAGTAGTTTTTGTCGCCTTTGAAAGCTTGTTTGAAAAAAATTACGTACATCCATCTTGTTTCTTTTGTCTTCAGGTGGTTTTGTCTAAGTAAAGCAAATGACCGTCTCTAAGGTGCTAGTCACATGACCTGTTCGAAAATTAATTTTGACCCATCATAAAAATATTTTTTTGGTTCATTTTATTCATTTTCATTGGTGGTTTTGTTAGTGGTTTTATTGCTTTACAACTTTTTTAGATAACATACCGGAAGTCTTAATTCTAAATTCATATACTGGGTTGGAACGTCAGTTACATGCAATGACATTTTCTGCCACCTTGGAGGGAATGTGTCCCCTGCCCCAAACCCCCATAAAATCTCTGCGTATGGTTCACCTGAATTTATAATGTAGCCTTTTATTCTCAGTAAAAGCAATGAATAGATCCAAAGGCAATCAATAGTGAATCGTGCCACGTTATACTAAATTACATTTGAAAATTTGAGTCTGGGACCTTTCGTTTTCGCACACTGCTGAAAATGAGTTTTGCCTTCCAAACAGCAGTGTGAAAGAAGCGCTGTTTGGCTGAGTAATTAAAATTTAATGATATCTCAAAAACCACTGCGCATAATCGATCCAAAGGCCATGAAATAGTGAATCATGCCACGTTATAGTATTTACATTTGGAAATTTGAGTCTGGGATGTTTCGTTTTAGCTCAATGCTCCAAATGAGTTTTGACTTCCAAACAGCACTTTTCAGCAGGAGAGAAACGCACATCGGATTTGTAATGTAAATTTGATGATATCTCCAAAACCGCTGCGAAGAATAGATCCAAGGGCCATCAAATAGTAAAATCCGCCATGTTATACTAAATACATTTGGAAATATAAGTCTGGGACCTTTCGTTTGCTTGCAATGCTCAGATCAATTTTGACATCCATCTAGCACTTTTCAGAAGAGGAGCACACTTCGGCTTTTAATGTCATTTTGATGATATCTCCAAAACCACTGCGCAGAATGGATCCAAGGGTCACCAAATAGTGAATCGTACCATGTTATACTTAATACATTTGGAAATTTGATTCTGGGACCTTTAGTTTGCTTGATATAATCACATGAGTTTTGACTTGCATTTAGCACTTGTCAGCCGGAGAAGAGCTCACTTCGGCTTTTTGATATAATTTCGATGATATCTCCAAAACCGCTGCACTGAATGGATTCTAGAGCCAACAAATAGTAAATCATGACACGTTATACTAAATACATTTGGAAATTTGAGGCTGGGACCTTTCGCTTGCTTGCAATAATCAAAATGAGTTTTGAAAGCAATACTGACCTCCGCAGTAAGAGATAAGAGCAATTTTGCTGAGTAATGTAATTTTGATGATATCTCAAAAACCGCTGCGCAGAATGGTACCGAAGCTCATCAAATGCTGTATTGGGCCAAGTTCTAGTAAAAACATTTGGAAATTTGGGTTTGGGACATTTGGTTTGTGCGCAATCCTCACAACGAGTTTTGAAAGCCATACCGACCACCCCAACGTGAGATAAGCTCACTTTTGCAAAGTATTTATTTATTTATTTAATTCTGATTATATCTCAAAAACCGCTGTGCAGAATTGAACCAAAGCTCACCAAATGCTGAAATGTGTCATATTCTAGAACTAATCCCATTTGGAATTTTGGGTCTGGGACATTTGGTTTGTGCGCAATCCTCAAAATGAAATTTGAGAGGATTACTGACCTCCCTAGCGTGAGATCAGCGCACTTTAGCAGAGTAATGTAAATTTGATGATATCTCTCAAACCGCTACGCAGAAGTGAACCAGAGTTCACCAAATGCTGAACTGTGTCATATTCTAGTAATTACATTTGGAAATTTGTGTCCGGGACGTTCGGTTTGTGAGCAATTCTGAAAGTGAGTTTTAATAGCAATACTGACCTCCACAGCGTGAGACAGGCGTAATTCAGAAGAGAAATGTAAATTTGATGATATGTCCAAAACCGCTGCGTAGAAGTGAACCAAAGCTCACCAAATGCTGAATTGTGTCATATTTTAGTTATTACATTGGGAAATTTGGGTCTGGGACATGTAGCTTGTGCGCAATCTTCAGAATGAGTTTTGAAATCCATACTGACCTAAAAACTTTGCAATAAAATAATGCAAACTGGTTACATTTGAGAGTAGCTGAGATCTGTCATGACAGAAAATCGCTTCAATGATATCTGGTGCCATCTAGCATCGTCAATGTCTAGACCGCGAATATAAGACGACCCCCACTTTTTCAGTCTTATTTCAATGCAAAAAACACTTATATACGGGCCATCATGGTAATTACATATGGAAATTTGGGTCTGGGACATTTGGTTTGTGCGCAATTCTCACAGTGAGTTTTGAAAGCCAAACTGACCTCTCCGGCGTGAGATAAGCGCACTTTTGTAAACCAATATAATTCTGATGATACAGTATCTCAAAACACCGCTGTGCAGAATTGAAACAAAGCTCACCAAATGCTGAATTGTGTCATATTCTAGTAAATACATTTGGAAATTTGGGTGTGGGGCATTGTTTTGTGCGCATTCCTCAAAATGAGTTTTGAAAGCAATACTAACTTCCGCAACGTGAGATAAGCACAATTCAGAAGAGAAATGTAAATTTGATGATATCTCCGAAACCACAGCGCAGAATTGAACCAAAACTCACCAAATGCTGAATTATGTCATATTCTTGTAATTACTTTTGGAAATCAGGGTCTGGGAAATTTTATTTGTGCGCAATCCTCAGAATGAGTTTTGAAAGCAATACTGACATCCCCAGTGTGAGATCAGTGCACTTGCGCACAGTAAGGTCATTTTGATGATATTTGGGTCTGGGACATTTGGTTTGTGAGCAATCCTCCATTGGGTGAGGTTTGGTTCACTTCTGCGCAGCGGTTTTGGAGTTATCATCAATATTACATTTCTCTGCAAAAGTGCATAGATCTCGCGCTCAAAAGGTGAGAATGGCTTTTTTTAACTCATTATGAGAAGTGCGCACAAACCAAATGTCCTAGAACCAAATTTCCAAATGTAATTATTAGAATATGACACAATTCACCATTGGGTGAAGTTTGGTTCACATCTGCGCAGTGGTTTGGGAGTTATCATCAATATTACACTTCTGCGCACAAACCAAATGTCCTAGAACCTGTTAGGGCCCCTGCTCCTTGAGCCCTGCTCCTCCCCCTTGTGTGTGTGTGTGTGTGTGTGTGTGTGTCTTGATTGCAGGATTGGACAGATGGGTGATGCTGGGACCAGGTGCAGTCAATCGTCGTCAACAGCCTACTTAAACCAGTCCCTGGCCTCACTTCATCGCCAGATCAACAACTCCACTCGAAGAGTTTGTGACATGAGCCCTTGATAATTCTAGTAATCTGGATTGCCTTGCTTTAGCTCATTTTACCTTTGTTCACAGATCCTGCATTGCTCACCTGACTTCACAGCTGACCAGTGATGGCAAACTGAAGCATCATGAAGCAATGAGGCTTTCCATCAAACTGGTTCGCTCCTGGGCCGAAGCATCATGAGGCTTCATTTGCTCTATGGCGCCTTCATGTGGAAAATAAATATCATGACAGAGTGATTAAAATGATACCATGGATTTGATGGGGTCAAAAGGGCAGGGAGTTGTTATGTGTATGAATGTGCGTGTGTTACTTGAAAGTAGAGCCTAGATTGGGCCTAGGAAATCCAGCCCGACCCGGCCCGAGCAATTAACTTTCAGGTCCAAGCCCCCCAAAAAAACAAAATTGTATTTTTTTATTTGTATCCCCGAGCCCGAAAAAAAGCCGAAATTTTATTTTTTATTTGTGAGGACCCAGAAGGAGGAAATGCAGGGATGCAATGCGTCAGTCAGACATGGACAGAGCACTGCTTGGAAAATGGTTGCATTTTGTGTGATCACATTTGTGACAACACCTATGTGCATAATGATAACAAATTAAAGCTTGTCTTTTGTAACAAATTCTCCCAGTTGAACAAGACTGTAAAATGCATATTAAATAAACATTTATATCTTTCATATTTGTGTGTCTGTTCTATCAGGTGGATAGTTCATGCGTCATTTCCTTGGCAAAATGCAGCAACAGACATTTATTTTAATCAAGTTGGCAGAAAAGAACACAAGTTTTCTTAATGTTTAAATAGTCTACATATTTTTATCATCATAATAAATGCATGTACACAATGAAATAACACTGAATAGGTTTGTTAAATATATTTCTGTGTGGGATATTGTGCTCTCATGGACACACCTCTCTGGCAAGGAGAGGAACAGCAGCATGTACAAAAATAAACTAAAACACTTTTAAATAACATTCTTTATTTTAATGACTTGCATCAGAACAAACAAAAGAACAACCTGCCTTAAGAAGCACTGAAACAAAATAAGAACATTTTAAAGAACACCACGAAGTCCTGCTTTGCATAAAGAGGTGCAGCCCTCGAAACAAATGATAATAAAGATGTTTGACTAATATCATATCCATATCGAAATTCGAAAAGGAAATATCAGGATGCAGAGTTGCAGACTCGCGGAGAGCCCAGGAGCCTTCATGTGCACAAACAATGCACTGGTTTACTGCGGCTCATGTTTGGGATTACCACAGTGCTCTTTCTCTGTTTTATCCAGTTTATTTCATTTTGTAACAAGTATTCCTTAGTTTAACTTCCATATACAAATATACATTTATTCTAAAAAAAAAAAAAAGTTAGCGAGAAGAAGTCTGTCCCGACCCGACCCGAACGTAAATGAGTGACATTTTGGGCCCGACCCGAGCTCAAGATCTAGGTTCTACTTGAAAGAATGATTGCTTTATTTTAGACATTGACATATAAACAAGGAACAAGACACACATTTCATTCATTTTTATTGAGGAAAACTTTCCTAATTTCCAAAGTTTTTGGCTTTAAAACGGTTTCATTTTTTTGATAGGATTTCTCCTGCTTTTGAAAATAGTCTTTCGCAAGGGACGGATGAGGCCGGGGTACAATGCCTCAACATATAGATGAAGTGTTCTCTTGGTACCCAAGTTCTTTAGAACAAAGTTTGCACTTCACCTTTTGAAAAATCACCAAGTAGAAGAAATACATTAAAACGAGGGATAGACTGTGTTGTCACAATTATTTACAATATATATTACCACTGGTTATTATAATTTGTACCTTTTTAGGAGGGAACTGCTCAAAATGAGCCCAGACAGGGGATGTTCTCTTCTTTTTCGATGTTGGACAGTGCGTCCATTGCAAAACGAATCCGATTGAATTTAGGTTTGAAGATGCGAGCTGGGTGTGTCAGTGTCACCTGTCAGCTCATTGTCGTCTCGGTGCGCCATTTCATTTCGAATCACCGGCGAAACTATGTGTTGGCGATGACGTAGGAAGCCCATCTCGTGAGGCTTCGGACGTAGCAACGTGCCTTCCGAGGCTTCGGGCGTGGCCACAAGAGTAATCAACACATGCCTCGATGCGCGCTTTGCAGATTTTTTTCCTGGTTTGCTCGGCACACGCATCGGCGCCTCGGCACAGTAGGGCACATCACTACAGCTGACCTGCTTACACGTCAACTGCCTGCCTATCTGGACGACTGCCTTCACATACAGCAATAAACAATTGTTATCACTGCCACCTTGCCTTCCTTCTCCCCGTTTGGGTCCCCCGCTCAGCCAGAAACATAACAGAACTAAATTTCCAAATGTAATTACTAGAATATGACACAATTCACCATTGGGTGAAGTTGGGTTCACTTCTGCGCAGCGGTTTGGGAGTTATCATCAATATTACATTTCTTTGCCAAAGTGCACTGATCTCGCGCTCAAAAGGTAAGTATTGCTGTTTTTGAACTCATTTTGAAGATAGTGCACAAACCAAATGTCCTAGAAGCAAATTTCCAAATGTAATCACGAGAATGTGACACAATTCACCATTGGGTGAAGTTTGGTTTACTTCTGCGCAGTGGTTTGGGAGTTATCATCAATATTACATTTCTCGGTCAAAGTGCACTGATCTCGCGCTCAAAAGGTGAGTATTTCTTTTTTGAACTCATTTTGAGGATTGCGCATAAACCAAATGTCCTCGAACCACATTTCCAAATGTAATTACTAGAATATGGCACAATTAACCCCTGGGTGAAGTTTGGTTCCCTACTGCGCAGCGGTTTGGGAGTTATCATCAGTATTACATTTCTCTGCCAAAGTGCACTGATCTCGCGCTCAAAAGGTGAGTATTGGTCTTTTGAACTCATTTTGAGGATTGCGCACAAACCAAATGTCCTAGAACCAAATTTCCAAATTTGTAGAATATGACACAATTCACCATTGGGTGAAGTTTGGTTCACTTCTGCGCAGCGGTTTGGGAGTTATCAATATTACATTTCTCTGCCAAAGTGCACTGATCTCGTGCTCAAATGGTATTGCTTTTTTAAACTCATTTTGAGGATTGCGCACAAATCAAATGTCCTCGAACCAAATTTCCAGATGTAATTACTAGAATATGACACAATTCACCATTAGGTGACGTTTGATTCACTTCTGCGCAGCGGTTTGGGAGTTATCATCAACATTGATTTCTCTGCCAAAGTGCACTGATCTCGCGCTCAAAAGGTATTGCTTTTTTTGAACTCATTTTGAGGTTTGCGCACAAACCAAATCTCATGGCATAAAATTTCTAAATGTAATTACTAGAATATGTCACAATTCACCATTGGGTGAAGTTTGGTTTACTTCTGCGCAGTGGTTTGGGAGTTATCATCAATATTACATTTCTCGGTCAAAGTGCACTGATCTCGCGCTCAAAAGGTATTTCTTTTTTGAACTCATTTTGAGGATTGCGCATGAACCAAATGTCCTAGAACCACATTTCCAAATGTAATTACTAGAATATGGCACAATTAACCCCTGGGTGAAGTTTGGTTCCCTACTGCGCAGCGGTTTGGGAGTTATCATCAGTATTACATTTCTCTGCCAAAGTGCACTGATCTCGCGCTCAAAAGGTGAGTATTGGTTTTTTGAACTCATTTTGAGGATTGCGCACAAACCAAATGTCCTAGAACCAAATTTCCAAATTTGTAGAATATGACACAATTCACCATTGGGTGAAGTTTGGTTCACTTCTGCGCAGCGGTTTGGGAGTTATCAATATTACATTTCTCTGCCAAAGTGCACTGATCTCGTGCTCAAATGGTATTGCTTTTTTAAACTCATTTTGAGGATTGCGCACAAATCAAATGTCCTCGAACCAAATTTCCAGATGTAATTACTAGAATATGACACAATTCACCATTAGGTGAAGTTTGATTCACTTCTGCGCAGCGGTTTGGGAGTTATCATCAACATTGATTTCTCTGCCAAAGTGCACTGATCTCGCGCTCAAAAGGTATTGCTTTTTTTGAACTCATTTTGAGGATTGCGCACAAACCAAATCTCATGGCATAAAATTTCTAAATGTAATTACTAGAATATGTCACAATTCACCATTGGGTGAAGTTTGGTTTACCTCTACGCAGTGGTTTGGGAGTTATCATCAATATTACATTTCTCGGTCAAAGTGCACTGATCTCGCGCTCAAAAGGTATTTCTTTTTTGAACTCATTTTGAGGATTGCGCATGAACCAAATGTCCTAGAACCACATTTCCAAATGTAATTACTAGGATATGGCACAATTAACCCCTGGGTGAAGTTTGGTTCCCTACTGCGCAGCGGTTTGGGAGTTATCATCAGTATTACATTTCTCTGCCAAAGTGCACTGATCTCGCGCTCAAAAAGTGCGTATTGGTTTTTTGAACTCATTTTGAGGATTGCGCACAAACCAAATGTCCTAGAACAAAATTTCCAAATGCAATTTCTAGAATATGACACAATTCACCATTGGGTGAAGTTTGGTTCACTTCTGCGCAGCGGTTTGGGAGTTATCATCAATATTACATTTCTCTGCCAAAGTGCACTGATCTCGCGCTCAAAAGGTGAGTATTGCTTTTTTGAACTCATTTTGAGGATTGCGCACAAACCAAATCTCATTGAACCAAATTTCTAAATGTATTTACTACAATATGACACAATTCACATCTGAATGAAATTTGGTTCACTTCTGCGCAGCGGTTTGGGAGTAATCATCAACACTGATTTCTCTGCCAAAGTGCACTGATATCGTGCTCAAAAGGTATTGCTTTTTTAAAGTAATTTTGAGGATTGCGCACAAATCAAATGTCCTCGAACCAAATTTCCAGATGTACTTACTAGAATATGACACAATTCACCATTAGGTGAAGTTTGATTCACTTCTGCGCAGCGGTTTGGGAGTTACCATCAACATTGATTTCTCTGCCAAAGTGCACTGATCTCACGCTCAAAAGGTATTGCTTTTTTAAACTCATTTTGAGGATTGCGCACAAACCAAATTTCATGGCATAAAATTTCTAAATGTAATTACTAGAATATGTCACAATTCAACACTTGGTGAAGTTTGGTTCACTTGTGCGCAGCGGTTTAGGAGTTATCATCAATATTACATTTCTCTGCCAAAATGCACTGATCTCGCGCTCAAAAGGTGAGAATGGCTTTTTTTAACTCATTTTGCAGATTGCGCACAAACCAAATGTCCTAGAACCACATTTTGAAATGTAATTACTAGAATATGACACAATTCACCATTGGGTGAAGTTTGGTTCACTTCTGCGCAGCGGTTTCAGAGTTCTCATCAATATTAAAGTTCTCTGCCAAAGTGCACTGACCTCGCGCTCAAAAAGTGAGTATTGCTTTTTTGAACTCATTTTGAGGATTGCGCACAAACCAAATTTCCTAGAACCAAATTTTCAAATGTATTTACTAGAATACGACACAATTCACCATTGGATGAAATTTGGTTCACCTTTGCGAAGCGGTTTGGGAGTTATCAACATTGATTTCTCTGCCAAAGTGCACTGATCTCGCGCTCAAATGGTATTGATTTTTTGAACTCATTTTAAGGATTGCGCACAAACCAAATCTCCTAGAAACAAATTTCCAAATATGATTACTAGAATATGACACAATTCACCACTGGGTGAAGTTTGGTTCACTTCTGCGCAGCGGTTTGGGAGTTATCATCATAGTTTCATTTCTCTGCCAAAGTGCATAGATTTCGTGCTCCAAGGGTGAGAATGGCTTTTTTGAACTCATTTTGTGGAATGCGCACAAACCAAATGTCCTAGAACCAAATTTCCAAATGTAATTACTACAATATGACACAATTCACCATTGGGTGAAGTTTGGTTACCTTCTGCGCAGTGGTTTAGGAGTTATCATCAATATTACATTTCTCTGCCAAAATGCACTGATCTCGGGCTCAAAACGTGAGTATTGCTTTTTTGAACTCATTTCGAGGATTGCACACAAACCATATGTCTTAGAACCAAATTTCCAAATGCAATTGCTCGAATATGGCACAATTCACCATTGGGTGAAGTTTGATTCACTTCCGCGAAGCGGTTTGGGAGTTATCTTCAAAATTACGTTTCTCGGCCGAAGTGAGTTGATCTCAGTGTCAAAAGGTGAGAACGGCTTTTTTTAACTCAGTTTGAGGATTGCGCTCAAACAAAATGTCCTAGAACCAAAATTCCAAATGTAACTACTAGATTGTGATACAATACACCATTGGGTGAAGTTTGGTTCACTTCTGCGCAGCAATTTGGGAGTTATCATCAATCTTACATTTCTCGGCGGAAGTGCATAGATCTCAGGCTCTAAAGGTGATGTTGGCCGTTTGAACTCATTTTGAGGATTGCACACAAACAAAATGCCCTAGAACCAAATTTCCATATGTAATGACTAGAATGAGACACAATACACCACTGGGTGAAGTTTGGTTCACTTCTGCGCAGCGGTTTAGGAGTTATCATCAATATTACATTTCTCTGCCAAAGTGCACTGATCTCGGGCTCAAAACGTGAGTATTGCTTTTTTGAACTCATTTTGAGGATTGCGCACAAACCAAATGTCCTAGAACCACATTTTCAAATGTAATTACTAGAATATGACACAATTCACCATTGGGTGAAGTTTGATTAACTTCCGCGAAGCGGTTTGGGAGTTATCATCTATCTTACATTTCTCGGCCGAAGTGCATAGATCTCAGGCTCTAAAGTTGATGTTGGCCGTTTGAACTTATTTTGAGGATTGCACACAAACCAAATATCCTAGAACCAAATTTCCAAATATAATGACTAGAATGTAACACAATACACCATTGGGTGAAGTTTGGTTCACTTCTGCGCAGCGGTTTGGGAGTTATAAACAATCTTACATTTCTCGGCCGAAGTGCATAGATCTCAGGCTCTAAAGGTGATATTGGCCGTTTGAACTCATTTTGAGGATTGCGCACAAACCAAATGTCCTAGAACCATATTTCCAAATGTAATGACTAGAATGTGACACATTGCACCATTGGGTGAAGTTTGGTTCACTTCTGCACAGCGATTTGGGAGTTATCATCAATCTTACATTTCTCGGCGGAAGTGCACAGATCTCAGGCTCTAAAGGTGATGTTGGCCGTTTGAACTCATTTTGAGGATTGCGCTCAAACCAAATGTCCTAGAACCAAATTTCCAAATGTAACTACTAGATTGTAATACAATACACTATTGGGTGAAGTTTGGTTCACTTCTGCGCAGCGGTTTGGGAGTTATCATCAACATTACATTTCTCGGCCAAAGTGAATAGATCTCACTGTCAAAAGGCGTGAATGGCTTTTTTGAACTCAATTTGAGGATTGCGCTCAAACCAAATGTCCTAGAACCAAATTTCCAAATGTAACTACTAGATTGTGATACAATACACTATTGGGTGAAGTTTGGTTGACTTCTGCGCAGCGGTTTGGGAGTTAACATCAAAATTACATTTCTCGGCCGAATCGCGTAGATCTCACTGTCAAAAGGCTTAAATGACTTTTTTTTTTAACTAAGTTTGACTATTGCGCTCAAACCAAATGTCCTAGAACCAAATTTCCAAATGTAACTACTAGATTGTGATACAATACACTATTGGGTGAAGATTGGTTGACTTCTGCGCAGCGGTTTGGGAGTTAACATAGAAATTACATTTCTCGGCCGAATCGCGTAGATCTCACTGTCAAAAGGCTTAAATGACTTTTTTAAAATGATTTTGAAGATTGCGCTCAAACTAAAGGTCCTAGAACCAAATTTCCAAATGTAACTACTAGATTGTGATACAATACACTATTGGGTGAAGTTTCGTTCACTTCTGCGCAGCGGTTTGGGAGTTAACATCAAAATTAAATTTCTCGGCCGAATTGCGTAGATCTCACTGTCAAAAGGCTTAAATGACTTTTTTTAACTACGTTTAAGGATTGCTCTCAAACCAAATGTCCTAGAACCAAATTTCCAAATGTAACTACTAGATTGTGATACAATACACAATTGGGTGAAGATTGGTTGACTTCTGCGCAGCGGTTTGGGAGTTAACATCAAAATTACATTTCTCGGCCGAATCGCGTAGATCTAACTGTCAAAAGGCTTGAATGACTTTTTTTAACTAAGTTTGAAGATTGCGCTCAAACTTAAGGTCCTAGAACCAAATTTCCAAATGTAACTACTAGATTGTGATACAATACACTATTGGATGAAGTTTGGTTGACTTCTGCGCAGCGGTTTGGGAGTTAACATCAAAATTACATTTCTTGGCCGAATTGCGTAGATCTCACTGTCAAAAGGCTTAAATGACTTTTTTTAACTACGTTTAAGGATTGCGCTCAAACCAAATGTCCTACAACCAAATTTCCAAATGTAACTACTAGATTGTGATACAATACACTATTGGGTGAAGTTTGGTTGACTTCTGCGCAGCGGTTTGGGAGTTAACATCAAAATTACATTTCTCGGCCGAATCGCGTAGATCTCACTGTCAAAAGGCTTAAATGACTTTTTTCAACTAAGTTTGAGGATTGCGCTCAAACCAAATGTCCTAGAACCAAATTTCCAAATGTAACTACTAGATTGTGATACAATACACTATTGGGTGAAGTTTGGTTGACTTCTGCGCAGCGGTTTGGGAGTTAACATCAAAATTACATTTCTCGGCCGAATTGCGTAGATCTCACTGTCAAAAGGCTTAAATGACTTTTTTTTTAACTACGTTTAAGGATTGCGCTCAAACCAAATGTCCTAGAACCACATTTCCAAATGTAACTACTAGATTGTGATACAATACACTATTGGGTGAAGTTTGGTTGACTTCTGCGCAGCGGTTTGGGAGTTAACATCAAAATTACATTTCTCGGCCGAATCGCGTAGATCTCACTGTCAAAAGGCTTAAATGACTTTTTTTAACTAAGTTTGAAGATTGCGCTCAAACTAAAGGTCCTAGAACCAAATTTCCAAATGTAACTACTAGATTGTGATACAATACACTATTGGGTGAAGTTTGGTTCACTTCTGCGCAGCGGTTTGGGAGTTAACATCAAAATTACATTTCTCGGCCAAATTGCGTATATCTCACTGTCAAAAGGCTTAAATGACTTTTTTAACTAAGTTTGAGGATTGCGCTCAAACCAAATGTCCTAGAACATAATTTCCAAATGTAACTACTAGATTGTGATACAATACACTATTGGGTGAAGTTTGGTTGACTTCTGCGCAGCAGTTTGGGAGTTAACATCAAAATTACATTTCTCGGCCGAATTGCGTAGATCTCACTGTCAAAAGGCTTAAATGACTTTTTTTAACTAAGTTTGAGGATTGCGCTCAAACCAAATGTCTTAGAACCAAATTTCCAAATGTAACTACTAGATTGTGATACAATACACTATTGGGTGAAGTTTGGTTGACTTCTGCGCAGCGGTTTGGGAGTTAACATCAAAATTACATTTCTCGGCCGAATCGCGTAGATCTCACTGTCAAAAGGCTTAAATGACTTTTTTCAACTAAGTTTTAGGATTGCGCTCAAACCAAATGTCCTAGAACCAAATTTCCAAATGTAACTACTAGATTGTGATACAATACACTATTGGGTGAAGTTTGGTTGACTTCCGCGCAGCGGTTTGGGAGTTAACATCAAAATTACATTTCTCGGCCGAATTGCGTAGATCTCACTGTCAAAAGGCTTAAATGACTTTTTTTTTAACTACGTTTAAGGATTGCGCTCAAACCAAATGTCCTAGAACCACATTTCCAAATGTAACTACTAGATTGTGATACAATACACTATTGGGTGAAGTTTGGTTGACTTCTGCGCAGCGGTTTGGGAGTTAACATCAAAATTACATTTCTCGGCCCAATCGCGTAGATCTCACTGTCAAAAGGCTTAAATGACTTTTTTTAACTAAGTTTGAAGATTGCGCTCAAACTAAAGGTCCTAGAACCAAATTTCCAAATGTAACTACTAGATTGTGATACAATACACTATTGGGTGAAGTTTGGTTCACTTCTGCGCAGCGGTTTGGGAGTTAACATCAAAATTACATTTCTCGGCCAAATTGCGTATATCTCACTGTCAAAAGGCTTAAATGACTTTTTTAACTAAGTTTGAGGATTGCGCTCAAACCAAATGTCCTAGAACCAAATTTCCAAATGTAACTACTAGATTGTGATACAATACACTATTGGGTGAAGTTTGGTTGACTTCTGCGCAGCAGTTTGGGAGTTAACATCAAAATTACATTTCTCGGCCGAATTGCGTAGATCTCACTGTCAAAAGGCTTAAATGACTTTTTTTAACTAAGTTTGAGGATTGCGCTCAAACCAAATGTCTTAGAACCAAATTTCCAAATGTAACTACTAGATTGTGATACAATACACTATTGGGTGAAGTTTGGTTGACTTCTGCGCAGCGGTTTGGGAGTTAACATCAAAATTACATTTCTCGGCCGAATAGCGTAGATCTCACTGTCAAAAGGCTTAAATGACTTTTTTAAACTAAGTTTTAGGATTGCGCTCAAACCAAATGTCCTAGAACCAAATTTCCAAATGTAACTACTAGATTGTGATACAATACACTATTGGGTGAAGTTTGGTTGACTTCTGCGCAGCGGTTTGGGAGTTAACATCAAAATTACATTTCTCGGCCGAATTGCGTAGATCTCACTGTCAAAAGGCTTAAATGACTTTTTTAAACTAAGTTTTAGGATTGCGCTCAAACCAAATATCCTAGAACCAAATTTCCAAATATAATGACTAGAATGTAACACAATACACCATTGGGTGAAGTTTGGTTCACTTCTGCGCAGCGGTTTGGGAGTTATAAACAATCTTACATTTCTCGGCCGAAGTGCATAGATCTCAGGCTCTAAAGGTGATATTGGCCGTTTGAACTCATTTTGAGGATTGCGCACAAACCAAATGTCCTAGAACCATATTTCCAAATGTAATGACTAGAATGTGACACATTGCACCATTGGGTGAAGTTTGGTTCACTTCTGCACAGCGATTTGGGAGTTATCATCAATCTTACATTTCTCGTCGGAAGTGCACAGATCTCAGGCTCTAAAGGTGATGTTGGCCGTTTGAACTCATTTTGAGGATTGCGCTCAAACCAAATGTCCTAGAACCAAATTTCCAAATGTAACTACTAGATTGTAATACAATACACTATTGGGTGAAGTTTGGTTCACTTCTGCGCAGCGGTTTGGGAGTTATCATCAACATTACATTTCTCGGCCAAAGTGAATAGATCTCACTGTCAAAAGGCGTGAATGGCTTTTTTGAACTCAATTTGAGGATTGCGCTCAAACCAAATGTCCTAGAACCAAATTTCCAAATGTAACTACTAGATTGTGATACAATACACTATTGGGTGAAGTTTGGTTGACTTCTGCGCAGCGGTTTGGGAGTTAACATCAAAATTACATTTCTCGGCCGAATCGCGTAGATCTCACTGTCAAAAGGCTTAAATGACTTTTTTTTTAACTAAGTTTGACTATTGCGCTCAAACCAAATGTCCTAGAACCAAATTTCCAAATGTAACTACTAGATTGTGATACAATACACTATTGGGTGAAGATTGGTTGACTTCTGCGCAGCGGTTTGGGAGTTAACATAGAAATTACATTTCTCGGCCGAATCGCGTAGATCTCACTGTCAAAAGGCTTAAATGACTTTTTTAAAATGATTTTGAAGATTGCGCTCAAACTAAAGGTCCTAGAACCAAATTTCCAAATGTAACTACTAGATTGTGATACAATACACTATTGGGTGAAGTTTCGTTCACTTCTGCGCAGCGGTTTGGGAGTTAACATCAAAATTAAATTTCTCGGCCGAATTGCGTAGATCTCACTGTCAAAAGGCTTAAATGACTTTTTTTAACTACGTTTAAGGATTGCGCTCAAACCAAATGTCCTAGAACCAAATTTCCAAATGTAACTACTAGATTGTGATACAATACACAATTGGGTGAAGATTGGTTGACTTCTGCGCAGCGGTTTGGGAGTTAGCATCAAAATTACATTTCTCGGCCGAATCGCGTAGATCTAACTGTCAAAAGGCTTGAATGACTTTTTTTAACTAAGTTTGAAGATTGCGCTCAAACTTAAGGTCCTAGAACCAAATTTCCAAATGTAACTACTAGATTGTGATACAATACACTATTGGATGAAGTTTGGTTGACTTCTGCGCAGCGGTTTGGGAGTTAACATCAAAATTACATTTCTTGGCCGAATTGCGTAGATCTCACTGTCAAAAGGCTTAAATGACTTTTTTTAACTACGTTTAAGGATTGCGCTCAAACCAAATGTCCTACAACCAAATTTCCAAATGTAACCACTACATTGTGATACAATACACTATTGGGTGAAGTTTGGTTGACTTCTGCGCAGCGGTTTGGGAGTTAACATCAAAATTACATTTCTCGGCCGAATCGCGTAGATCTCACTGTCAAAATGCTTAAATGACTTTTTTCAACTAAGTTTGAGGATTGCGCTCAAACCAAATGTCCTAGAACCAAATTTCCAAATGTAACTACTAGATTGTGATACAATACACTATTGGGTGAAGTTTGGTTGACTTCTGCGCAGCGGTTTGGGAGTTAACATCAAAATTACATTTCTCGGCCGAATTGCGTAGATCTCACTGTCAAAAGGCTTTAATGACTTTTTTTTTAACTACGTTTAAGGATTGCGCTCAAACCAAATGTCCTAGAACCACATTTCCAAATGTAACTACTAGATTGTGATACAATACACTATTGGGTGAAGTTTGGTTGACTTCTGCGCAGCGGTTTGGGAGTTAACATCAAAATTACATTTCTCGGCCGAATCGCGTAGATCTCACTGTCAAAAGGCTTAAATGACTTTTTTTAACTAAGTTTGAAGATTGCGCTCAAACTAAAGGTCCTAGAACCAAATTTCCAAATGTAACTACTAGATTGTGATACAATACACTATTGGGTGAAGTTTGGTTCACTTCTGCGCAGCGGTTTGGGAGTTAACATCAAAATTACATTTCTCGGCCAAATTGCGTATATCTCACTGTCAAAAGGCTTAAATGACTTTTTTAACTAAGTTTGAGGATTGCGCTCAAACCAAATGTCCTAGAACATAATTTCCAAATGTAACTACTAGATTGTGATACAATACACAATTGGGTGAAGATTGGTTGACTTCTGCGCAGCGGTTTGGGAGTTAGCATCAAAATTACATTTCTCGGCCGAATCGCGTAGATCTCACTGTCAAAAGGCTTAAATGACTTTTTTTAACTAAGTTTGAGGATTGCGCTCAAACCAAATGTCTTAGAACCAAATTTCCAAATGTAACTACTAGATTGTGATACAATACACTATTGGGTGAAGTTTGGTTGACTTCTGCGCAGCGGTTTGGGAGTTAACATCAAAATTACATTTCTCGGCCGAATCGCGTAGATCTCACTGTCAAAAGGCTTAAATGACTTTTTTCAACTAAGTTTTAGGATTGCGCTCAAACCAAATGTCCTAGAACCAAATTTCCAAATGTAACTACTAGATTGTGATACAATACACTATTGGGTGAAGTTTGGTTGACTTCCGCGCAGCGGTTTGGGAGTTAACATCAAAATTACATTTCTCGGCCGAATTGCGTAGATCTCACTGTCAAAAGGCTTAAATGACTTTTTTTTTAACTACGTTTAAGGATTGCGCTCAAACCAAATGTCCTAGAACCACATTTCCAAATGTAACTACTAGATTGTGATACAATACACTATTGGGTGAAGTTTGGTTGACTTCTGCGCAGCGGTTTGGGAGTTAACATCAAAATTACATTTCTCGGCCCAATCGCGTAGATCTCACTGTCAAAAGGCTTAAATGACTTTTTTTAACTAAGTTTGAAGATTGCGCTCAAACTAAAGGTCCTAGAACCAAATTTCCAAATGTAACTACTAGATTGTGATACAATACACTATTGGGTGAAGTTTGGTTCACTTCTGCGCAGCGGTTTGGGAGTTAACATCAAAATTACATTTCTCGGCCAAATTGCGTATATCTCACTGTCAAAAGGCTTAAATGACTTTTTTAACTAAGTTTGAGGATTGCGCTCAAACCAAATGTCCTAGAACCAAATTTCCAAATGTAACTACTAGATTGTGATACAATACACTATTGGGTGAAGTTTGGTTGACTTCTGCGCAGCAGTTTGGGAGTTAACATCAAAATTACATTTCTCGGCCGAATTGCGTAGATCTCACTGTCAAAAGGCTTAAATGACTTTTTTTAACTAAGTTTGAGGATTGCGCTCAAACCAAATGTCTTAGAACCAAATTTCCAAATGTAACTACTAGATTGTGATACAATACACTATTGGGTGAAGTTTGGTTGACTTCTGCGCAGCGGTTTGGGAGTTAACATCAAAATTACATTTCTCGGCCGAATAGCGTAGATCTCACTGTCAAAAGGCTTAAATGACTTTTTTAAACTAAGTTTTAGGATTGCGCTCAAACCAAATGTCCTAGAACCAAATTTCCAAATGTAACTACTAGATTGTGATACAATACACTATTGGGTGAAGTTTGGTTGACTTCTGCGCAGCGGTTTGGGAGTTAACATCAAAATTACATTTCTCGGCCGAATTGCGTAGATCTCACTGTCAAAAGGCTTAAATGACTTTTTTAAACTAAGTTTTAGGATTGCGCTCAAACCAAATATCCTAGAACCAAATTTCCAAATATAATGACTAGAATGTAACACAATACACCATTGGGTGAAGTTTGGTTCACTTCTGCGCAGCGGTTTGGGAGTTATAAACAATCTTACATTTCTCGGCCGAAGTGCATAGATCTCAGGCTCTAAAGGTGATATTGGCCGTTTGAACTCATTTTGAGGATTGCGCACAAACCAAATGTCCTAGAACCATATTTCCAAATGTAATGACTAGAATGTGACACATTGCACCATTGGGTGAAGTTTGGTTCACTTCTGCACAGCGATTTGGGAGTTATCATCAATCTTACATTTCTCGTCGGAAGTGCACAGATCTCAGGCTCTAAAGGTGATGTTGGCCGTTTGAACTCATTTTGAGGATTGCGCTCAAACCAAATGTCCTAGAACCAAATTTCCAAATGTAACTACTAGATTGTAATACAATACACTATTGGGTGAAGTTTGGTTCACTTCTGCGCAGCGGTTTGGGAGTTATCATCAACATTACATTTCTCGGCCAAAGTGAATAGATCTCACTGTCAAAAGGCGTGAATGGCTTTTTTGAACTCAATTTGAGGATTGCGCTCAAACCAAATGTCCTAGAACCAAATTTCCAAATGTAACTACTAGATTGTGATACAATACACTATTGGGTGAAGTTTGGTTGACTTCTGCGCAGCGGTTTGGGAGTTAACATCAAAATTACATTTCTCGGCCGAATCGCGTAGATCTCACTGTCAAAAGGCTTAAATGACTTTTTTTTTAACTAAGTTTGACTATTGCGCTCAAACCAAATGTCCTAGAACCAAATTTCCAAATGTAACTACTAGATTGTGATACAATACACTATTGGGTGAAGATTGGTTGACTTCTGCGCAGCGGTTTGGGAGTTAACATAGAAATTACATTTCTCGGCCGAATCGCGTAGATCTCACTGTCAAAAGGCTTAAATGACTTTTTTAAAATGATTTTGAAGATTGCGCTCAAACTAAAGGTCCTAGAACCAAATTTCCAAATGTAACTACTAGATTGTGATACAATACACTATTGGGTGAAGTTTCGTTCACTTCTGCGCAGCGGTTTGGGAGTTAACATCAAAATTAAATTTCTCGGCCGAATTGCGTAGATCTCACTGTCAAAAGGCTTAAATGACTTTTTTTAACTACGTTTAAGGATTGCGCTCAAACCAAATGTCCTAGAACCAAATTTCCAAATGTAACTACTAGATTGTGATACAATACACAATTGGGTGAAGATTGGTTGACTTCTGCGCAGCGGTTTGGGAGTTAGCATCAAAATTACATTTCTCGGCCGAATCGCGTAGATCTAACTGTCAAAAGGCTTGAATGACTTTTTTTAACTAAGTTTGAAGATTGCGCTCAAACTTAAGGTCCTAGAACCAAATTTCCAAATGTAACTACTAGATTGTGATACAATACACTATTGGATGAAGTTTGGTTGACTTCTGCGCAGCGGTTTGGGAGTTAACATCAAAATTACATTTCTTGGCCGAATTGCGTAGATCTCACTGTCAAAAGGCTTAAATGACTTTTTTTAACTACGTTTAAGGATTGCGCTCAAACCAAATGTCCTACAACCAAATTTCCAAATGTAACCACTACATTGTGATACAATACACTATTGGGTGAAGTTTGGTTGACTTCTGCGCAGCGGTTTGGGAGTTAACATCAAAATTACATTTCTCGGCCGAATCGCGTAGATCTCACTGTCAAAATGCTTAAATGACTTTTTTCAACTAAGTTTGAGGATTGCGCTCAAACCAAATGTCCTAGAACCAAATTTCCAAATGTAACTACTAGATTGTGATACAATACACTATTGGGTGAAGTTTGGTTGACTTCTGCGCAGCGGTTTGGGAGTTAACATCAAAATTACATTTCTCGGCCGAATTGCGTAGATCTCACTGTCAAAAGGCTTTAATGACTTTTTTTTTAACTACGTTTAAGGATTGCGCTCAAACCAAATGTCCTAGAACCACATTTCCAAATGTAACTACTAGATTGTGATACAATACACTATTGGGTGAAGTTTGGTTGACTTCTGCGCAGCGGTTTGGGAGTTAACATCAAAATTACATTTCTCGGCCGAATCGCGTAGATCTCACTGTCAAAAGGCTTAAATGACTTTTTTTAACTAAGTTTGAAGATTGCGCTCAAACTAAAGGTCCTAGAACCAAATTTCCAAATGTAACTACTAGATTGTGATACAATACACTATTGGGTGAAGTTTGGTTCACTTCTGCGCAGCGGTTTGGGAGTTAACATCAAAATTACATTTCTCGGCCAAATTGCGTATATCTCACTGTCAAAAGGCTTAAATGACTTTTTTAACTAAGTTTGAGGATTGCGCTCAAACCAAATGTCCTAGAACCAAATTTCCAAATGTAACTACTAGATTGTGATACAATACACTATTGGGTGAAGTTTGGTTGACTTCTGCGCAGCAGTTTGGGAGTTAACATCAAAATTACATTTCTCGGCCGAATTGCGTAGATCTCACTGTCAAAAGGCTTAAATGACTTTTTTTAACTAAGTTTGAGGATTGCGCTCAAACCAAATGTCTTAGAACCAAATTTCCAAATGTAACTACTAGATTGTGATACAATACACTATTGGGTGAAGTTTGGTTGACTTCTGCGCAGCGGTTTGGGAGTTAACATCAAAATTACATTTCTCGGCCGAATCGCGTAGATCTCACTGTCAAAAGGCTTAAATGACTTTTTTAAACTAAGTTTTAGGATTGCGCTCAAACCAAATGTCCTAGAACCAAATTTCCAAATGTAACTACTAGATTGTGATACAATACACTATTGGGTGAAGTTTGGTTGACTTCCGCGCAGCGGTTTGGGAGTTAACATCAAAATTACATTTCTCGGCCGAATTGCGTAGATCTCACTGTCAAAAGGCTTAAATGACTTTTTTTTTAACTACGTTTAAGGATTGCGCTCAAACCAAATGTCCTAGAACCACATTTCCAAATGTAACTACTAGATTGTGATACAATACACTATTGGGTGAAGTTTGGTTGACTTCTGCGCAGCGGTTTGTGAGTTAACATCAAAATTACATTTCTCGGCCCAATCGCGTAGATCTCACTGTCAAAAGGCTTAAATGACTTTTTTTAACTAAGTTTGAAGATTGCGCTCAAACTAAAGGTCCTAGAACCAAATTTCCAAATGTAACTACTAGATTGTGATACAATACACTATTGGGTGAAGTTTGGTTCACTTCTGCGCAGCGGTTTGGGAGTTAACATCAAAATTACATTTCTCGGCCAAATTGCGTATATCTCACTGTCAAAAGGCTTAAATGACTTTTTTAACTAAGTTTGAGGATTGCGCTCAAACTAAATGTCCTAGAACCAAATTTCCAAATGTAACTACTAGATTGTGATACAATACACTATTGGGTGAAGTTTGGTTGACTTCTGCGCAGCAGTTTGGGAGTTAACATCAAAATTACATTTCTCGGCCGAATTGCGTAGATCTCACTGTCAAAAGGCTTAAATGACTTTTTTAACTAAGTTTGAGGATTGCGCTCAAACCAAATGTCTTAGAACCAAATTTCCAAATGTAACTACTAGATTGTGATACAATACACTATTGGGTGAAGTTTGGTTGACTTCTGCGCAGCGGTTTGGGAGTTAACATCAAAATTACATTTCTCGGCCGAATCGCGTAGATCTCACTGTCAAAAGGCTTAAATGACTTTTTTAAACTAAGTTTTAGGATTGCGCTCAAACCAAATGTCCTAGAACCAAATTTCCAAATGTAACTACTAGATTGTGATACAATACACTATTGGGTGAAGTTTGGTTGACTTCTGCGCAGCGGTTTGGCAGTTAACATCAAAATTACATTTCTCGGCCGAATTGCGTAGATCTCACTGTCAAAAGGCTTAAATGACTTTTTTTTAACTAAGTTTGAGGATTGCGCTCAAACCAAATGTCTTAGAACCAAATTTCCAAATGTAACTACTAGATTGTGATACAATACACTATTGGGTGAAGTTTGGTTGACTTCTGCGCAGCGGTTTGGGAGTTAACATCAAAATTACATCTCTCGGCCGAATCGCGTAGATCTCACTGTCAAAAGGCTTAAATGACTTTTTTAAACTAAGTTTTAGGATTGCGCTCAAACCAAATGTCCTAGAACCAAATTTCCAAATGTAACTACTAGATTGTGATACAATACACTATTGGGTGAAGTTTGGTTGACTTCCGCGCAGCGGTTTGGGAGTTAACATCAAAATTACATTTCTCGGCCGAATTGCGTAGATCTCACTGTCAAAAGGCTTAAATGACTTTTTTTTTAACTACGTTTAAGGATTGCGCTCAAACCAAATGTCCTAGAACCACATTTCCAAATGTAACTACTAGATTGTGATACAATACACTATTGGGTGAAGTTTGGTTGACTTCTGCGCAGCGGTTTGTGAGTTAACATCAAAATTACATTTCTCGGCCCAATCGCGTAGATCTCACTGTCAAAAGGCTTAAATGACTTTTTTTAACTAAGTTTGAAGATTGCGCTCAAACTAAAGGTCCTAGAACCAAATTTCCAAATGTAACTACTAGATTGTGATACAATACACTATTGGGTGAAGTTTGGTTCACTTCTGCGCAGCGGTTTGGGAGTTAACATCAAAATTACATTTCTCGGCCAAATTGCGTATATCTCACTGTCAAAAGGCTTAAATGACTTTTTTAACTAAGTTTGAGGATTGCGCTCAAACTAAATGTCCTAGAACCAAATTTCCAAATGTAACTACTAGATTGTGATACAATACACTATTGGGTGAAGTTTGGTTGACTTCTGCGCAGCAGTTTGGGAGTTAACATCAAAATTACATTTCTCGGCCGAATTGCGTAGATCTCACTGTCAAAAGGCTTAAATGACTTTTTTAACTAAGTTTGAGGATTGCGCTCAAACCAAATGTCTTAGAACCAAATTTCCAAATGTAACTACTAGATTGTGATACAATACACTATTGGGTGAAGTTTGGTTGACTTCTGCGCAGCGGTTTGGGAGTTAACATCAAAATTACATTTCTCGGCCGAATCGCGTAGATCTCACTGTCAAAAGGCTTAAATGACTTTTTTAAACTAAGTTTTAGGATTGCGCTCAAACCAAATGTCCTAGAACCAAATTTCCAAATGTAACTACTAGATTGTGATACAATACACTATTGGGTGAAGTTTGGTTGACTTCTGCGCAGCGGTTTGGCAGTTAACATCAAAATTACATTTCTCGGCCGAATTGCGTAGATCTCACTGTCAAAAGGCTTAAATGACTTTTTTTTAACTAAGTTTGAGGATTGCGCTCAAACCAAATGTCTTAGAACCAAATTTCCAAATGTAACTACTAGATTGTGATACAATACACTATTGGGTGAAGTTTGGTTGACTTCTGCGCAGCGGTTTGGGAGTTAACATCAAAATTACATCTCTCGGCCGAATCGCGTAGATCTCACTGTCAAAAGGCTTAAATGACTTTTTTAAACTAAGTTTTAGGATTGCGCTCAAACCAAATGTCCTAGAACCAAATTTCCAAATGTAACTACTAGATTGTGATACAATACACTATTGGGTGAAGTTTGGTTGACTTCTGCGCAGCGGTTTGGGAGTTAACATCAAAATTACATTTCTCGGCCGAATTGGGTAGATCTCACTGTCAAAAGGCTTAAATGACTTTTTTTAACTAAGTTTGAAGATTGCGCTCAAACTAAAGGTCCTAGAACCAAATTTCCAAATGTAACTACTAGATTGTGATACAATACACTATTGGGTGAAGTTTGGTTCACTTCTGCGCAGCGGTTTGGGAGTTAACATCAAAATTACATTTCTCGGCCGAAGTGCATAGATCTCAGACTCTAAAGTTAATGTTGGCCGTTTGAAGTCATTTTGAGGATTGCACACAAACCAAATATCCTAGAACCAAATTTCCAAATATAATGACTAGAATGTAACACAATACACCATTGGGTGAAGTTTGGTTCACTTCTGCGCAGCGGTTATGGAGTTATAAACAATCTTACATTTCTCGGCCGAAGTG
This sequence comes from Corythoichthys intestinalis, assembly GCF_030265065.1. Lineage (NCBI taxonomy): Eukaryota > Metazoa > Chordata > Actinopteri > Syngnathiformes > Syngnathidae > Corythoichthys > Corythoichthys intestinalis. Next base: position 3,165,329 of record NC_080409.1, on the reverse strand, counting down.
CATAGATCTCAGGCTCTAAAGGTGATATTGGCCGTTTGAACTCATTTTGAGGATTGCGCACAAACCAAATGTCCTAGAACCATATTTCCAAATGTAATGACTAGAATGTGACACATTGCACCATTGGGTGAAGTTTGGTTCACTTCTGCACAGCGATTTGGGAGTTATCATCAATCTTACATTTCTCGGCGGAAGTGCACAGATCTCAGGCTCTAAAGGTGATGTTGGCCGTTTGAACTCATTTTGAGGATTGCGCTCAAACCAAATGTCCTAGAACCAAATTTCCAAATGTAACTACTAGATTGTAATACAATACACTATTGGGTGAAGTTTGGTTCACTTCTGCGCAGCGGTTTTGGAGTTATCATCAACATTACATTTCTCGGCCAAAGTGAATAGATCTTACTGTCAAAAGGCTTGAATGGCTTTTTTTAACTCAATTTGAGGATTGCGCTCAAACCAAATGTCCTAGAACCAAATTTCCAAATGTAACTACTAGATTGTGATACAACACACTATTGGGTGAAGTTTGGTTGACTTCTGCGCAGCGGTTTGGGAGTTAACATCAAAATTACATTTCTCGGCCGAATCGCGTAGATCTCACTGTCAAAAGGCTTAAATGACTTTTTTTTAACAAAGTTTGACTATTGCGCTCAAATCAAATATCCTAGAACCAAATTTCCAAATGTAACTACTAGATTGTGATACAATACACTATTGGGTGAAGATTGGTTGACTTCTGCGCAGCGGTTTGGGAGTTAACATAGAAATTACATTTCTCGGCCGAATCGCGTAGATCTCACTGTCAAAAGGATTAAATGACTTTTTTAAAATGATTTTGAAGATTGCGCTCAAACTAAAGGTCCTAGAACCAAATTTCCAAATGTAACTACTAGATTGTGATACAATACACTATTGGGTGAAGTTTGGTTCACTTCTGCGCAGCGGTTTGGGAGTTAACATCAAAATTACATTTCTCGGCCGAATTGCGTAGATCTCACTGTCAATAGGCTTAAATGACTTTTTTTAACTAAGTTTGAGGATTGCGCTCAAACCAAATGTCCTAGAACCAAATTTCCAAATGTAACTACTAGATTGTGATACAATACACTATTGGGTGAAGTTTGGTTCACTTCTGCGCAGCGGTTTGGGAGTTAACATCAAAATTACATTTCTTGGCCGAATTGCGTAGATCTCACTGTCAAAAGGCTTAAATGACTTTTTTTAACTAAGTATGAGGATTGCGCTCAAACCAAATGTCCTAGAACCAAATTTCCAAATGTAACTACTAGACTGTGATACAATACACTATTGGGTGAAGTTTGGTTGACTTCTGCGCAGCGGTTTGGGAGTTAACATCAAAATTACATTTCTCGGCCGAATCGCGTAGATCTCACTGTCAAAAGGCTTAAATGACTTTTTTTTAACAAAGTTTGACTATTGCGCTCAAACCAAATGTCCTAGAACCAAATTTCCAAATGTAACTACTAGATTGTGATACAATACACTATTGGGTGAAGATTGGTTGACTTCTGCGCAGCGGTTTGGGAGTTAACATAGAAATTACATTTCTTGGCCGAATCGCGTAGATCTCACTGTCAAAAGGATTAAATGACTTTTTTAAAATGATTTTGAAGATTGCGCTCAAACGAAAGGTCCTAGAACCAAATTTCCAAATGTAACTACTAGATTGTGATACAATACACTATTGGGTGAAGTTTGGTTCACTTCTGCGCAGCGGTTTGGGAGTTAACAACAAAATTACATTTCTCGGCCGAAGTGCATAGATCTCAGGCTCTAAAGTTGATGTTGGCCGTTTGAACTCATTTTGAGAATTGCACACAAACCAAATATCCTAGAACCAAATTTCCAAATATAATGACTAGAATGTAACACAATACACCATTGGGTGAAGTTTGGTTCACTTCTGCGCAGCGGTTTGGGAGTTATAAACAATCTTACATTTCTCGGCCGAAGTGCATAGATCTCAGGCTCTAAAGGTGATATTGGCCGTTTGAACTCATTTTGAGGATTGCGCACAAACCAAATGTCCTAGAACCATATTTCCAAATGTAATGACTAGAATGTGACACATTGCACCATTGGGTGAAGTTTGGTTCACTTCTGCACAGCGATTTGGGAGTTATCATCAATCTTACATTTCTCGGCGGAAGTGCACAGATCTCAGGCTCTAAAGGTGATGTTGGCCGTTTGAACTCATTTTGAGGATTGCGCTCAAACCAAACGTCCTAGAACAAATTTTCCAAATGTAACTACTAGATTGTAATACAATACACTATTGGGTGAAGTTTGGTTCACTTCTGCGCAGCGGTTTGGGAGTTATCATCAACATTACATTTCTCGGCCAAAGTGAATAGATCTCACTGTCAAAAGGCGTGAATGGCTTTTTTGAACTCAATTTGAGGATTGCGCTCAAACCAAATGTCCTAGAACCAAATTTCCAAATGTAACTACTAGATTGTGATACAACACACTATTGGGTGAAGTTTGGTTGACTTCTGCGCAGCGGTTTGGGAGTTAACATCAAAATTACATTTCTCGGCCGAATCGTGTAGATCTCACTGTCAAAAGGCTTAAATGACTTTTTTTTAACAAAGTTTGACTATTGCGCTCAAACCAAATGTCGTAGAACCAAATTTCCAAATGTAACTACTAGATTGTGATACAATACACTATTGGGTGAAGATTGGTTGACTTCTGCGCAGCGGTTTGGGAGTTAACATAGAAATTACATTTCTCGGCCGAATCGCGTAGATCTCACTGTCAAAAGGATTAAATGACTTTTTTAAAATGATTTTGAAGATTGCGCTCAAACTAAAGGTCCTAGAACTAAATTTCCAAATGTAACTACTAGATTGTGATACAATACACTATTGGGTGAAGTTTGGTTCACTTCTGCGCAGCGGTTTGGGAGTTAACATCAAAATTACATTTCTCGGCCGAATCGCGTAGATCTCACTGTCAAAAGGCTTAAATGACTTTTTTTTAACAAAGTTTGACTATTGCGCTCGAACCAAATGTCCTAGAACCAAATTTCCAAATGTAACTACTAGATTGTGATACAATACACTATTGGGTGAAGATTGGTTGACTTCTGCGCAGCGGTTTGGGAGTTAACATAGAAATTACATTTCTCGGCCGAATCGCGTAGATCTCACTGTCAAAAGGATTAAATGACTTTTTTAAAATGATTTTGAAGATTGCGCTCAAACGAAAGGTCCTAGAACCAAATTTCCAAATGTCACTACTAGATTGTGATACAATACACTATTGGGTGAAGTTTGGTTCACTTCTGCGCAGCGGTTTGGGAGTTAACATCAAAATTACATTTCTCGGCCGAAGTGCATAGATCTCAGGCTCTAAATTTGATGTTGGCCGTTTGAACTCATTTTGAGAATTGCACACAAACCAAATATCCGAGAACCAAATTTCCAAATATAATGACTAGAATGTAACACAATACACCATTGGGTGAAGTTTGGTTCACTTCTGCGCAGCGGTTTGGGAGTTATAAACAATCTTACATTTCTCGGCCGAAGTGCATAGATCTCAGGCTCTAAAGGTGATATTGGCCGTTTGAACTCATTTTGAGGATTGCGCACAAACCAAATGTCCTAGAACCATATTTCCAAATGTAATGACTAGAATGTGACACATTGCACCATTGGGTGAAGTTTGGTTCACTTCTGCACAGCGATTTGGGAGTTATCATCAATCTTACATTTCTCGGCGGAAGTGCACAGATCTCAGGCTCTAAAGGTGATGTTGGCCGTTTGAACTCATTTTGAGGATTGCGCTCAAACAAAATGTCCTAGAACAAATTTTCCAAATGTAACTACTAGATTGTAATACAATACACTATTGGGTGAAGTTTGGTTCACTTCTGCGCAGCGGTTTGGGAGTTATCATCAACATTACATTTCTCGGCCAAAGTGAATAGATCTCACTGTCAAAAGGCGTGAATGGCTTTTTTTAACTCAATTTGAGGATTGCGCTCAAACCAAATGTCCTAGAACCAAATTTCCAAATGTAACTACTAGATTGTGATACAATACACTATTGGGTGAAGTTTGGTCGACTTCTGCGCAGCGGTTTGGGAGTTAACATCAAAATTACATTTCTCGGCCGAATTGCGTAGATCTCACTGTCAAAAGGCTTAAATGACTTTTTTTAACTAAGTATGAGGATTGCGCTCAAACCAAATGTCCTAGAACCAAATTTCCAAATGTAATTACTAGACTGTGATACAATACACTATTGGGTGAAGTTTGGTTGACTTCTGCCCAGCGGTTTGGGAGTTAACATCAAAATTACATTTCTCGGCTGAATTGCGTATATCTCACTGTCAAAAGGCTTAAATGACTTTTTTAACTAAGTTTGAGGATTGCGCTCAAACCAAATGTCCTAGAACCAAATTTCCAAATGTAACTACTAGATTGTGATACAATACACTATTGGGTGAAGTTTGGTTCACTTCTGCGCAGCGGTTTGGGAGTTAACATCAAAATTACATTTCTCGGCCGAATTGCGTAGATCTCACTGTCAAAAGGCTTAAATGACTTTTTTTAACTAAGTATGAGGATTGCGCTCAAACCAAATGTCCTAGAACCAAATTTCCAAATGTAACTACTAGACTGTGATACAATACACTATTGGGTGAAGTTTGGTTGACTTCTGCGCAGCGGTTTGGGAGTTAACATCAAAATTACATTTCTCGGCTGAATTGCTTATATCTCACTGTCAAAAGGATTAAATGACTTTTTTAAAATGATTTTGAAGATTGCGCTCAAACTAAAGGTCCTAGAACCAAATTTCCAAATGTAACTACTAGATTGTGATACAATACACTATTGGGTGAAGTTTGGTTCACTTCTGCGCAGCGGTTTGGGAGTTAACATCAAAATTACATTTCTCGGCCGAATTGCGTAGATCTCACTGTCAAAAGGCTTAAATGACTTTTTTTAACTAAGTATGAGGATTGCGCTCAAACCAAATGTCCTAGAACCAAATTTCCAAATGTAACTACTAGACTGTGATACAATACACTATTGGGTGAAGTTTGGTTGACTTCTGCGCAGCGGTTTGGGAGTTAACATCAAAATTACATTTCTCGGCCGAATCGTGTAGATCTCACTGTCAAAAGGCTTAAATGACTTTTTTTTAACAAAGTTTGACTATTGCGCTCAAACCAAATGTCGTAGAACCAAATTTCCAAATGTAACTACTAGATTGTGATACAATACACTATTGGGTGAAGATTGGTTGACTTCTGCGCAGCGGTTTGGGAGTTAACATAGAAATTACATTTCTCGGCCGAATCGCGTAGATCTCACTGTCAAAAGGATTAAATGACTTTTTTAAAATGATTTTGAAGATTGCGCTCAAACTAAAGGTCCTAGAACTAAATTTCCAAATGTAACTACTAGATTGTGATACAATACACTATTGGGTGAAGTTTGGTTCACTTCTGCGCAGCGGTTTGGGAGTTAACATCAAAATTACATTTCTCGGCCGAATCGCGTAGATCTCACTGTCAAAAGGCTTAAATGACTTTTTTTTAACAAAGTTTGACTATTGCGCTCAAACCAAATGTCCTAGAACCAAATTTCCAAATGTAACTACTAGATTGTGATACAATACACTATTGGGTGAAGATTGGTTGACTTCTGCGCAGCGGTTTGGGAGTTAACATAGAAATTACATTTCTCGGCCGAATCGCGTAGATCTCACTGTCAAAAGGATTAAATGACTTTTTTAAAATGATTTTGAAGATTGCGCTCAAACGAAAGGTCCTAGAACCAAATTTCCAAATGTCACTACTAGATTGTGATACAATACACTATTGGGTGAAGTTTGGTTCACTTCTGCGCAGCGGTTTGGGAGTTAACATCAAAATTACATTTCTCGGCCGAAGTGCATAGATCTCAGGCTCTAAATTTGATGTTGGCCGTTTGAACTCATTTTGAGAATTTCACACAAACCAAATATCCGAGAACCAAATTTCCAAATATAATGACTAGAATGTAACACAATACACCATTGGGTGAAGTTTGGTTCACTTCTGCGCAGCGGTTTGGGAGTTATAAACAATCTTACATTTCTCGGCCGAAGTGCATAGATCTCAGGCTCTAAAGGTGATATTGGCCGTTTGAACTCATTTTGAGGATTGCGCACAAACCAAATGTCCTAGAACCATATTTCCAAATGTAATGACTAGAATGTGACACATTGCACCATTGGGTGAAGTTTGGTTCACTTCTGCACAGCGATTTGGGAGTTATCATCAATCTTACATTTCTCGGCGGAAGTGCACAGATCTCAGGCTCTAAAGGTGATGTTGGCCGTTTGAACTCATTTTGAGGATTGCGCTCAAACAAAATGTCCTAGAACAAATTTTCCAAATGTAACTACTAGATTGTAATACAATACACTATTGGGTGAAGTTTGGTTCACTTCTGCGCAGCGGTTTGGGAGTTATCATCAACATTACATTTCTCGGCCAAAGTGAATAGATCTCACTGTCAAAAGGCGTGAATGGCTTTTTTTAACTCAATTTGAGGATTGCGCTCAAACCAAATGTCCTAGAACCAAATTTCCAAATGTAACTACTAGATTGTGATACAATACACTATTGGGTGAAGTTTGGTCGACTTCTGCGCAGCGGTTTGGGAGTTAACATCAAAATTACATTTCTCGGCCGAATTGCGTAGATCTCACTGTCAAAAGGCTTAAATGACTTTTTTTAACTAAGTTTGAGGATTGCGCTCAAACCAAATGTCCTAGAACCAAATTTCCAAATGTAACTACTAGACTGTGATACAATACAATATTGGGTGAAGTTTGGTTCACTTCTGCGCAGCGGTTTGGGAGTTAACATCAAAATTACATTTCTCGGCCGAATTGCGTAGATCTCACTGTCAAAAGGCTTAAATGACTTTTTTTAACTAAGTATGAGGATTGCGCTCAAACCAAATGTCCTAGAACCAAATTTCCAAATGTAACTACTAGACTGTGATACAATACACTATTGGGTGAAGTTTGGTTGACTTCTGCGCAGCGGTTTGGGAGTTAACATCAAAATTACATTTCTCGGCTGAATTGCGTATATCTCACTGTCAAAAGGATTAAATGACTTTTTTAAAATGATTTTGAAGATTGCGCTCAAACTAAAGGTCCTAGAACCAAATTTCCAAATGTAACTACTAGATTGTGATACAATACACTATTGGGTGAAGTTTGGTTCACTTCTGCGCAGCGGTTTGGGAGTTAACATCAAAATTACATTTCTCGGCCGAATTGCGTAGATCTCACTGTCAAAAGGCTTAAATGACTTTTTTTAACTAAGTATGAGGATTGCGCTTAAACCAAATGTCCTAGAACCAAATTTCCAAATGTAACTACTAGACTATGATACAATACACTATTGGGTGAAGTTTGGTTGACTTCTGCGCAGCGGTTTGGGAGTTAACATCAAAATTACATTTCTCGGCTGAATTGCGTATATCTCACTGTCAAAAGGCTTAAATGACTTTTTTAACTAAGTTTGAGGATTGCGCTCAAACCAAATGTCCTAGAACCAAATTTCCAAATGTAACTACTAGATTGTGATACAATACACTATTGGGTGAAGTTTGGTTCACTTCTGTGCAGCGGTTTGGGAGTTATCATCAACATTACATTTCTCGGCCAAAGTGAATAGATCTCACTGTCAAAAGGCGTGAATGGCTTTTTTTAACTCAATTTGAGGATTGCGCTCAAACCAAATGTCCTAGAACCAAATTTCCAAATGTAACTACTAGATTGTGATACAATACTCTATTGGGTGAAGTTTGGTTGACATCTGCGCAGCGGTTTGGGAGTTAACATCAAAATTACATTTCTCGGCCGAATCGCGTAGATCTCACTGTCAAAAAGCTTAAATGACTTTTTTTTTAACAAAGTTTGACTATTGCGCTCAAACCAAATGTCCTAGAACCAAATTTCCAAATGTAACTACTAGATTGTGATACAATACACTATTGGGTGAAGATTGGTTGACTTCTGCGCAGCGGTTTGGGAGTTAACATAGAAATTACATTTCTCGGCCGAATCGCGTAGATCTCACTGTCAAAAGGATTAAATGACTTTTTTAAAATGATTTTGAAGATTGCGCTCAAACTAAAGGTCCTAGAACCAAATTTCCAAATGTAACTACTAGATTGTGATACAATACACTATTGGGTGAAGTTTGGTTCACTTCTGCGCAGCGGTTTGGGAGTTAACATCAAAATTACATTTCTCGGCCGAATTGCGTAGATCTCACTGTCAAAAGGCTTAAATGACTTTTTTTAACTAAGTATGAGGATTGCGCTCAAACCAAATGTCCTAGAACCAAATTTCCAAATGTAACTACTAGACTGTGATACAATACACTATTGGGTGAAGTTTGGTTGACTTCTGCGCAGCGGTTTGGGAGTTAACATCAAAATTACATTTCTCGGCTGAATTGCGTATATCTCACTGTCAAAAGGCTTAAATGACTTTTTTTTAACTAAGTATGAGGATTGCGCTCAAACCAAATGTCCTAGAACCAAATTTCCAAATGTAACTACTAGACTGTGATACAATACACTATTGGGTGAAGTTTGGTTGACTTCTGCGCAGCGGTTTGGGAGTTAACATCAAAATTACATTTCTCGGCTGAATTGCATATATCTCACTGTCAAAAGGCTTAAATGACTTTTTTAACTAAGTATGAGGATTGCGCTCAAACCAAATGTCCTAGAACCAAATTTCCAAATGTAACTACTAGATTGTGATACAATACACTATTGGGTGAAGTTTGGTTCACTTCTGCGCAGCGGTTTGGGAGTTAACATCAAAATTACATTTCTAGGCCGAATCGCGTAGATCTCACTGTCAAAAGGCTTAAATGACTTTTTTAAAATGATTTTGAAGATTGCGCTCAAACTAAAGGTCCTAGAACCAAATTTCCAAATGTAACTACTAGATTGTGATACAATACACTATTGGGTGAAGTTTGGTTCACTTCTGCGCAGCGGTTTGGGAGTTAACATCAAAATTACATTTCTCGGCCGAAGTGCATATATCTCAGGCTCTAAAGTTGATGTTGGCCGTTTGAACTCATTTTGAGAATTGCACACAAACCAAATATCCGAGAACCAAATTTCCAAATATAATGACTAGAATGTAACACAATACACCATTGGGTGAAGTTTGGTTCACTTCTGCGCAGCGGTTTGGGAGTTATAAACAATCTTACATTTCTCGGCCGAAGTGCATAGATCTCAGGCTCTAAAGGTGATATTGGCCGTTTGAACTCATTTTGAGGATTGCGCACAAACCAAATGTCCTAGAACCATATTTCCAAATGTAATGACTAGAATGTGACACATTGCACCATTGGGTGAAGTTTGGTTCACTTCTGCACAGCGATTTGGGAGTTATCATCAATCTTACATTTCTCGGCGGAAGTGCACAGATCTCAGGCTCTAAAGGTGATGTTGGCCGTTTGAACTCATTTTGAGGATTGCGCTCAAACAAAATGTCCTAGAACAAATTTTCCAAATGTAACTACTAGATTGTAATACAATACACTATTGGGTGAAGTTTGGTTCACTTCTGCGCAGCGGTTTGGGAGTTATCATCAACATTACATTTCTCGGCCAAAGTGAATAGATCTCACTGTCAAAAGGCGTGAATGGCTTTTTTGAACTCAATTTGAGGATTGCGCTCAAACCAAATGTCCTAGAACCAAATTTCCAAATGTAACTACTAGATTGTGATACAATACACTATTGGGTGAAGTTTGGTCGACTTCTGCGCAGCGGTTTGGGAGTTAACATCAAAATTACATTTCTCGGCCGAATTGCGTAGATCTCACTGTCAAAAGGCTTAAATGACTTTTTTTAACTAAGTATGAGGATTGCGCTCAAACCAAATGTCCTAGAACCAAATTTCCAAATGTAATTACTAGACTGTGATACAATACACTATTGGGTGAAGTTTGGTTGACTTCTGCCCAGCGGTTTGGGAGTTAACATCAAAATTACATTTCTCGGCTGAATTGCGTATATCTCACTGTCAAAAGGCTTAAATGACTTTTTTAACTAAGTTTGAGGATTGCGCTCAAACCAAATGTCCTAGAACCAAATTTCCAAATGTAACTACTAGATTGTGATACAATACACTATTGGGTGAAGTTTGGTTCACTTCTGCGCAGCGGTTTGGGAGTTAACATCAAAATTACATTTCTCGGCCGAATTGCGTAGATCTCACTGTCAAAAGGCTTAAATGACTTTTTTTAACTAAGTATGAGGATTGCGCTCAAACCAAATGTCCTAGAACCAAATTTCCAAATGTAACTACTAGACTGTGATACAATACACTATTGGGTGAAGTTTGGTTGACTTCTGCGCAGCGGTTTGGGAGTTAACATAGAAATTACATTTCTCGACCGAATCGCGTAGATCTCACTGTCAAAAGGATTAAATGACTTTTTTAAAATGATTTTGAAGATTGCGCTCAAACTAAAGGTCCTAAAACCAAATTTCCAAATGTAACTACTAGATTGTGATACAATACACTATTGGGTGAAGTTTGGTTCACTTCTGCGCAGCGGTTTGGGAGTTAACATCAAAATTACATTTCTCGGCCGAATTGCGTAGATCTCACTGTCAAAAGGCTTAAATGACTTTTTTTAACTAAGTATGAGGATTGCGCTCAAACCAAATGTCCTAGAACCAAATTTCCAAATGTAACTACTAGACTGTGATACAATACACTATTGGGTGAAGTTTGGTTGACTTCTGCGCAGCGGTTTGGGAGTTAACATCAAAATTACATTTCTCGGCTGAATTGCGTATATCTCACTGTCAAAAGGCTTAAATGACTTTTTTAACTAAGTTTGAGGATTGCGCTCAAACCAAATGTCCTAGAACCAAATTTCCAAATGTAACTACTAGATTGTGATACAATACACTATTGGGTGAAGTTTGGTTCACTTCTGTGCAGCGGTTTGGGAGTTATCATCAACATTACATTTCTCGGCCAAAGTGAATAGATCTCACTGTCAAAAGGCGTGAATGGCTTTTTTTAACTCAATTTGAGGATTGCGCTCAAACCAAATGTCCTAGAACCAAATTTCCAAATGTAACTACTAGATTGTGATACAATACTCTATTGGGTGAAGTTTGGTTGACATCTGCGCAGCGGTTTGGGAGTTAACATCAAAATTACATTTCTCGGCCGAATCGCGTAGATCTCACTGTCAAAAAGCTTAAATGACTTTTTTTTTAACAAAGTTTGACTATTGCGCTCAAACCAAATGTCCTAGAACCAAATTTCCAAATGTAACTACTAGATTGTGATACAATACACTATTGGGTGAAGATTGGTTGACTTCTGCGCAGCGGTTTGGGAGTTAACATAGAAATTACATTTCTCGGCCGAATCGCGTAGATCTCACTGTCAAAAGGCTTAAATGACTTTTTTAAAATGATTTTGAAGATTGCGCTCAAACTAAAGGTCCTAGAACCAAATTTCCAAATGTAACTACTAGATTGTGATACAATACACTATTGGGTGAAGTTTGGTTGACTTCTGCGCAGCGGTTTGGGAGTTAACATCAAAATTACATTTCTCGGCCGAATTGCGTAGATCTCACTGTCAAAAGGCTTATGTGACTTTTTTTAACTACGTTTAAGGATTGCGCTCAAACCAAATGTCCTAGAACCAAATTTCCAAATGTAACTACTAGATTGTGATACAATACACTATTGGGTGAAGTTTGGTTCACTTCTGCGCAGCGGTTTGGGAGTTAACATCAAAATTACATTTCTCGGCCGAATTGCGTAGATCTCACTGTCAAAAGGCTTAAATGACTTTTTTAAACTAAGTTTTAGGATTGCGCTCAAACCAAATGTCCTAGAACCAAATTTCCAAATGTAACTACTAGATTGTGATACAATACACTATTGGGTGAAGTTTGGTTCACTTCTGCGTAGCGGTTTAGGAGTGAACATCAAAATTACATTTCTCGGCCATATCGCATAGATCTCACTGTGAAAAGGCTTAAATGACTTTTTTAATTAAGTTTGATGAATGCGCTCAAACCAAATGTCCTAAAACTAAATTTCCAAATGTAACTACTAGATTGTGATACAATACACTATTGGGTGAAGTTTGGTTCACTTCTGCGCAGCGGTTTGGGAGTTAACATCAAAATTACATTTCTCGGCCGAAGTGCATAGATCTCAGGCTCTAAAGTTGATGTTGGCCGTTTGAACTCATTTTGAGAATTGCACACAAACCAAATATCCGAGAACCAAATTTCCAAATATAATGACTAGAATGTAAAACAATACACCATTGGGTGAAGTTTGGTTCACTTCTGCGCAGCGGTTTGGGAGTTATAAACAATCTTACATTTCTCGGCCGAAGTGCATAGATCTCAGGCTCTAAAGGTGATATTGGCCGTTTGAACTTATTTTGAGGATTGCGCACAAACCAAATGTCCTAGAACCATATTTCCAAATGTAATGACTAGAATGTGACACATTGCACCATTGGGTGAAGTTTGGTTCACTTCTGCACGGCAATTTGGGAGTTATCATCAATCTTACATTTCTCGGCGGAAGTGCACAGATCTCAGGCTCTAAAGGTGATGTTGGCCGTTTGAACTCATTTTGAGGATTGCGCTCAAACAAAATGTCCTAGAACAAATTTTCCAAATGTAACTACTAGATTGTAATACAATACACTATTGGGTGAAGTTTGGTTCACTTCTGCGTAGCGGTTTGGGAGTTAACATCAAAATTACATTTCTCGGCCGAATTGCGTAGATCTCACTGTCAAAAGGCTTATATGACTTTTTTTAACTACGTTTAAGGATTGCGCTCAAATTAAATGTCCTAGAACCAAATTTCCAAATGTAACTACTAGATTGTGATACAATACACTATTGGGTGAAGTTTGGTTGACTTCTGCGCAGCGGTTTGGGAGTTAACATCAAAATTACATTTCTCGGCCGAATTGCGTAGATCTCACTGCCAAAAGGCTTAAATGACATTTTTTAACTAAGTTTGAGGATTGCGCTCAAACCAAATGTCCTAGAACCAAATTTCCAAATGTAACTACTAGATTGTGATACAATACACTATTGGGTGAAGATTGGTTGACTTCTGCGCAGCGGTTTGGGAGTTAACATAGAAATTACATTTCTCGACCGAATCGCGTAGATCTCACTGTCAAAAGGCTTAAATGACTTTTTTAAAATGATTTTGAAGATTGCGCTCAAACTAAAGGTCCTAAAACCAAATTTCCAAATGTAACTACTAGATTGTGATACAATACACTATTGGGTGAAGTTTGGTTCACTTCTGCGCAGCGGTTTGGGAGTTAACATCAAAATTACATTTCTCGGCCGAATTGCGTAGATCTCACTGTCAAAAGGCTTAAATGACTTTTTTTAACTAAGTATGAGGATTGCGCTCAAACCAAATGTCCTAGAACCAAATTTCCAAATGTAACTACTAGACTGTGATACAATACACTATTGGGTGAAGTTTGGTTGACTTCTGCGCAGCGGTTTGGGAGTTAACATCAAAATTACATTTCTCGGCTGAATTGCGTATATCTCACTGTCAAAAGGCTTAAATGACTTTTTTTAACTAAGTTTGAGGATTGCGCTCAAACCAAATGTCCTAGAACCAAATTTCCAAATGTAACTACTAGATTGTGATACAATACACTATTGGGTGAAGTTTGGTTCACTTCTGCGCAGCGGTTTGGGAGTTAACATCAAAATTACATTTCTCGGCCGAATTGCGTAGATCTCACTGTCAAAAGGCTTAAATGACTTTTTTTAACTAAGTATGAGGATTGCGCTCAAACCAAATGTCCTAGAACCAAATTTCCAAATGTAACTACTAGACTGTGATACAATACACTATTGGGTGAAGTTTGGTTGACTTCTGCGCAGCGGTTTGGGAGTTAACATCAAAATTACATTTCTCGGCTGAATTGCGTATATCTCACTGTCAAAAGGCTTAAATGACTTTTTTAACTAAGTTTGAGGATTGCGCTCAAACCAAATGTCCTAGAACCAAATTTCCAAATGTAACTACTAGATTGTGATACAATACACTATTGGGTGAAGTTTGGTTGACTTCTGTGCAGCGGTTTGGGAGTTAACATCAAAATTACATTTCTCGGCCGAATTGCGTAGATCTCACTGCCAAAAGGCTTAAATGACTTTTTTTAACTAAGTTTGAGGATTGCGCTCAAACCAAATGTCCTAGAACCAAATTTCCAAATGTAACTACTAGATTGTGATACAATACACTATTGGGTGAAGATTGGTTGACTTCTGCGCAGCGGTTTGGGAGTTAACATAGAAATTACATTTCTCGGCCGAATCGCGTAGATCTCACTGTCAAAGGCTTAAATGACTTTTTAAAAATGATTTTGAAGATTGCGCTCAAACTAAAGGTCCTAGAACCAAATTTCCAAATGCAACTACTAGATTGTGATACAATACACTATTGGGTGAAGTTTGGTTCACTTCTGCGTAGCGGTTTGGGAGTTAACATCAAAATTACATTTCTCGGCCGAATTGCGTAGATCTCACTGTCAAAAGGCTTATATGACTTTTTTTAACTACGTTTAAGGATTGCGCTCAAATTAAATGTCCTAGAACCAAATTTCCAAATGTAACTACTAGATTGTGATACAATACACTATTGAGTGAAGTTTGGTTGACTTCTGCGCAGCTGTTTGGGAGTTAACATCAAAATTACATTTCTCGGCCGAATCGCGTAGATCTCACTGTCAAAAGGCTTAAATGACTTTTTTTAACTAAGTTTGAAGATTGCGCTCAAACTAAAGGTCCTAGAACCAAATTTCCAAATGTAACTACTAGATTGTGATACAATACACTATTGGGTGAAGTTTGGTTGACTTCTGCGCAGCGGTTTGGGAGTTAACATCAAAATTACATTTCTCGGCCGAATTGCGTAGATCTCACTGTCAAAAGGCTTAAATGACTTTTTTAAACTAAGTTTTAGGATTGCGCTCAAACCAAATGTCCTAGAACCAAATTTCCAAATGTAACTACTAGATTGTGATACAATACACTATTGGGTGAAGTTTGGTTGACTTCTGCGCAGCGATTTGGGAGTTAACATCAAAATTACATTTCTCGGCCGAATCGCGTAGATCTCACTGTCAAAAGGCTTAAATGACTTTTTTTTTAACTAAGTTTGACTATTGCGCTCAAACCAAATGTCCTAGAACCAAATTTCCAAATGTAACTACTAGATTGTGATACAATACACTATTGGGTGAAGATTGGTTGACTTCTGCGCAGCGGTTTGGGAGTTAAAATAGAAATTACATTTCTCGGCCTAATCGCGTAGATCTCACTGTCAAAAGGATTAAATGACTTTTTTAAAATGATTTTGAAGATTGCGCTCAAACTAAAGGTCCTAGAACCAAATTTCCAAATGTAACTACTAGATTGTGATACAATACACTATTGGGTGAAGTTTGGTTCACTTCTGCGCAGCGGTTTGGGAGTTAACATCAAAATTACATTTCTCGGCCGAATTGCGTAGATCTCACTGTCAAAAGGCTTAAATGACTTCTTTAAACTACGTTTAAGGATTGCGCTCAAACCAAATGTCCTAGAACCAAATTTCCAAATGTAACTACTAGATTGTGATACAATACACTATTGGGTGAAGTTTGGTTCACTTCTGCGCAGCGGTTTGGGAGTTAACATCAAAATTACATTTCTCGGCCGAATTGCGTAGATCTCACTGTCAAAAGGCTTAAATGACTTTTTTAAACTAAGTTTTAGGATTGCGCTCAAACCAAATGTCCTAGAACCAAATTTCCAAATGTAACTACTAGATTGTGATACAATACACTATTGGGTGAAGTTTGGTTCACTTCTGCGTAGCGGTTTGGGAGTGAACATCAAAATTACATTTCTCGGCCATATCGCATAGATCTCACTGTGAAAAGGCTTAAATGACTTTTTTAATTAAGTTTGATGATTGCGCTCAAACCAAATGTCCTAAAACTAAATTTCCAAATGTAACTACTAGATTGTGATACAATACACTATTGGGTGAAGTTTGGTTCACTTCTGCACAGCGGTTTGGGAGTTAACATCAAAATTACATTTCTCGGCCGAAGTGCATAGATCTCAGGCTCTAAAGTTGATATTGGCCGTTTGAACTCATTTTGAGAATTGCACACAAACCAAATATCCGAGAACCAAATTTCCAAATATAATGACTAGAATGTAACACAATACACCATTGGGTGAAGTTTGGTTCACTTCTGCGCAGCGGTTTGGGAGTTATAAACAATCTTACATTTCTCGGCCGAAGTGCATAGATCTCAGGCTCTAAAGGTGATATTGGCCGTTTGAACTCATTTTGAGGATTGCGCACAAACCAAATGTCCTAGAACCATATTTCCAAATGTAATGACTAGAATGTGACACATTGCACCATTGGGTGAAGTTTGGTTCACTTCTGCACAGCGATTTGGGAGTTATCATCAATCTTACATTTCTCGGCGGAAGTGCACAGATCTCAGGCTCTAAAGGTGATGTTGGCCGTTTGAACTCATTTTGAGGATTGCGCTCAAACAAAATGTCCTAGAACAAATTTTCCAAATGTAACTACTAGATTGTAATATAATACACTATTGGGTGAAGTTTGGTTCACTTCTGCGCAGCGGTTTGGGAGTTATCATCAACATTACATTTCTCGGCCAAAGTGAATAGATCTCACTGTCAAAAGGCGTGAATGGCTTTTTTTTAACTCAATTTGAGGATTGCGCTCAAACCAAATGTCCTAGAACCAAATTTCCAAATGTAACTACTAGGTTGTGATACAATACACTATTGGGTGAAGTTTGGTTGACTTCTGCGCAGCGGTTTGGGAGTTAACATCAAAATTACATTTCTCGGCCGAATTGCGTAGATCTCACTGTCAAAAGGCTTAAATGACTTTTTTTAACTAAGTATGAGGATTGCGCTCAAACCAAATGTCCTAGAACCAAATTTCCAAATGTAACTACTAGATTGTGATACAATACACTATTGGGTGAAGTTTGGTTCACTTCTGCGCAGCGGTTTGGGAGTTAACATCAAAATTACATTTCTCGGCCGAATTGCGTAGATCTCACTGTCAAAAGGCTTAAATGACTTTTTTTAACTAAGTATGAGGATTGCGCTCAAACCAAATGTCCTAGAACCAAATTTCCAAATGTAACTACTAGACTGTGATACAATACACTATTGGGTGAAGTTTGGTTGACTTCTGCGCAGCGGTTTGGGAGTTAACATCAAAATTACATTTCTCGGCTGAATTGCGTATATCTCACTGTCAAAAGGCTTGAATGACTTTTTTAACTAAGTTTGAGGATTGCGCTCAAACCAAATGTCCTAGAACCAAATTTCCAAATGTTACTACTAGATTGTGATACAATACACTATTGGGTGAAGTTTGGTTGACTTCTGTGCAGCGGTTTGGGAGTTATCATCAACATTACATTTCTCGGCCAAAGTGAATAGATCTCACTGTCAAAAGGCGTGAATGGCTTTTTTTAACTCAATTTGAGGATTGCGCTCAAACCAAATGTCCTAGAACCAAATTTCCAAATGTAACTACTAGATTGTGATACAATACACTATTGGGTGAAGTTTGGTTGACATCTGCGCAGCGGTTTGGGAGTTAACATCAAAATTACATTTCTCGGCCGAATCGCGTAGATCTCACTGTCAAAAGGCTTAAATGACTTTTTTTTTAACAAAGTTTGACTATTGCGCTCAAACCAAATGTCCTAGAACCAAATTTCCAAATGTAACTACTAGATTGTGATACAATACACTATTGGGTGAAGATTGGTTGACTTCTGCGCAGCGGTTTGGGAGTTAACATAGAAATTACATTTCTCGGCCGAATCGCGTAGATTTCACTGTCAAAAGGATTAAATGACTTTTTTAAAATGATTTTGAAGATTGCGCTCAAACTAAAGGTCCTAGAACCAAATTTCCAAATGTAACTACTAGATTGTGATACAATACACTATTGGGTGAAGTTTGGTTGACTTCTGCGCATCGGTTTGGGAGTTAACATCAAAATTACATTTCTCGGCCGAATTGCGTAGATCTCACTGTCAAAAGGCTTAAATGACTTTTTTTAACTAAGTATGAGGATTGCGCTCAAACCAAATGTCCTAGAACCAAATTTCCAAATGTAACTACTAGACTGTGATACAATACACTATTGGGTGAAGTTTGGTTGACTTCTGCGCAGCGGTTTGGGAGTTAACATCAAAATTACATTTCTCGGCTGAATTGCATATATCTCACTGTCAAAAGGCTTAAATGACTTTTTTAACTAAGTATGAGGATTGCGCTCAAACCAAATTTCCTAGAACCAAATTTCCAAATGTAACTACTAGATTGTGATACAATACACTATTGGGTGAAGTTTGGTTCACTTCTGCGCAGCGGTTTGGGAGTTAACATCAAAATTACATTTCTAGGCCGAATCGCGTAGATCTCACTGTCAAAAGGCTTAAATGACTTTTTTAAAATGATTTTGAAGATTGCGCTCAAACTAAAGGTCCTAGAACCAAATTTCCAAATGTAACTACTAGATTGTGATACAATACACTATTGGGTGAAGTTTGGTTCACTTCTGCGCAGCGGTTTGGGAGTTAACATCAAAATTACATTTCTCGGCCGAAGTGCATAGATCTCAGGCTCTAAAGTTGATGTTGTGCCGTTTGAACTCATTTTGAGAATTGCACACAAACCAAATATCCTAGAACCAAATTTCCAAATATAATGACTAGAATGTAACACAATACACCATTGGGTGAAGTTTGGTTCACTTCTGCGCAGCGGTTTGGGAGTTATAAACAATCTTACATTTCTCGGCCGAAGTGCATAGATCTCAGGCTCTAAAGGTGATATTGGCCGTTTGAACTCATTTTGAGGATTGCGCACAAACCAAATGTCCTAGAACCATATTTCCAAATGTAATGACTAGAATGTGACACATTGCACCATTGGGTGAAGTTTGGTTCACTTCTGCACAGCGATTTGGGAGTTATCATCAATCTTACATTTCTCGGCGGAAGTGCACAGATCTCAGGCTCTAAAGGTGATGTTGGCCGTTTGAACTCATTTTGAGGATTGCGCTCAAACAAAATGTCCTAGAACAAATTTTCCAAATGTAACTACTAGATTGTAATACAATACACTATTGGGTGAAGTTTGGTTCACTTCTGCGCAGCGGTTTGGGAGTTATCATCAACATTACATTTCTCGGCCAAAGTGAATAGATCTCACTGTCAAAAGGCGTGAATGGCTTTTTTTAACTCAATTTGAGGATTGCGCTCAAACCAAATGTCCTAGAACCAAATTTCCAAATGTAACTACTAGGTTGTGATACAATACACTATTGGGTGAAGTTTGGTTGACTTCTGCGCAGCGGTTTGGGAGTTAACATCAAAATTACATTTCTCGGCCGAATTGCGTAGATCTCACTGTCAAAAGGCTTAAATGACTTTTTTTTAACTAAGTATGAGGATTGCGCTCAAACCAAATGTCCTAGAACCAAATTTCCAAATGTAACTACTAGATTGTGATACAATACACTATTGGGTGAAGTTTGGTTCACTTCTGCGCAGCGGTTTGGGAGTTAACATCAAAATTACATTTCTCGGCCGAATTGCGTAGATCTCACTGTCAAAAGGCTTAAATGACTTTTTTTAACTAAGTATGAGGATTGCGCTCAAACCAAATGTCCTAGAACCAAATTTCCAAATGTAACTACTAGACTGTGATACAATACACTATTGGGTGAAGTTTGGTTGACTTCTGCGCAGCGGTTTGGGAGTTAACATCAAAATTACATTTCTCGGCTGAATTGCGTATATCTCACTGTCAAAAGGCTTGAATGACTTTTTTAACTAAGTTTGAGGATTGCGCTCAAACCAAATGTCCTAGAACCAAATTTCCAAATGTTACTACTAGATTGTGATACAATACACTATTGGGTGAAGTTTGGTTGACTTCTGTGCAGCGGTTTGGGAGTTATCATCAACATTACATTTCTCGGCCAAAGTGAATAGATCTCACTGTCAAAAGGCGTGAATGGCTTTTTTTAACTCAATTTGAGGATTGCGCTCAAACCAAATGTCCTAGAACCAAATTTCCAAATGTAACTACTAGATTGTGATACAATACACTATTGGGTGAAGTTTGGTTGACATCTGCGCAGCGGTTTGGGAGTTAACATCAAAATTACATTTCTCGGCCGAATCGCGTAGATCTCACTGTCAAAAGGCTTAAATGACTTTTTTTTTAACAAAGTTTGACTATTGCGCTCAAACCAAATGTCCTAGAACCAAATTTCCAAATGTAACTACTAGATTGTGATACAATACACTATTGGGTGAAGATTGGTTGACTTCTGCGCAGCGGTTTGGGAGTTAACATAGAAATTACATTTCTCGGCCGAATCGCGTAGATCTCACTGTCAAAAGGATTAAATGACTTTTTTAAAATGATTTTGAAGATTGCGCTCAAACTAAAGGTCCTAGAACCAAATTTCCAAATGTAACTACTAGATTGTGATACAATACACTATTGGGTGAAGTTTGGTTCACTTCTGCGCAGCGGTTTGGGAGTTAACATCAAAATTACATTTCTCGGCCGAATTGCGTAGATCTCACTGTCAAAAGGCTTAAATGACTTTTTTTAACTAAGTATGAGGATTGCGCTCAAACCAAATGTCCTAGAACCAAATTTCCAAATGTAACTACTAGACTGTGATACAATACACTATTGGGTGAAGTTTGGTTGACTTCTGCGCAGCGGTTTGGGAGTTAACATCAAAATTACATTTCTCGGCTGAATTGCATATATCTCACTGTCAAAAGGCTTAAATGACTTTTTTAACTAAGTATGAGGATTGCGCTCAAACCAAATGTCCTAGAACCAAATTTCCAAATGTAACTACTAGATTGTGATACAATACACTATTGGGTGAAGTTTGGTTCACTTCTGCGCAGCGGTTTGGGAGTTAACATCAAAATTACATTTCTAGGCCGAATCGCGTAGATCTCACTGTCAAAAGGCTTAAATGACTTTTTTAAAATGATTTTGAAGATTGCGCTCAAACTAAAGGTCCTAGAACCAAATTTCCAAATGTAACTACTAGATTGTGATACAATACACTATTGGGTGAAGTTTGGTTCACTTCTGCGCAGCGGTTTGGGAGTTAACATCAAAATTACATTTCTCGGCCGAAGTGCATAGATCTCAGGCTCTAAAGTTGATGTTGTGCCGTTTGAACTCATTTTGAGAATTGCACACAAACCAAATATCCTAGAACCAAATTTCCAAATATAATGACTAGAATGTAACACAATACACCATTGGGTGAAGTTTGGTTCACTTCTGCGCAGTTGTTTGGGAGTTATAAACAATCTTACATTTCTCGGCCGAAGTGCATAGATCTCAGGCTCTAAAGGTGATATTGGCCGTTTGAACTCATTTTGAGGATTGCGCACAAACCAAATGTCCTAGAACCATATTTCCAAATGTAATGACTAGAATGTGACACATTGCACCATTGGGTGAAGTTTGGTTCACTTCTGCACAGCGATTTGGGAGTTATCATCAATCTTACATTTCTCGGCGGAAGTGCACAGATCTCAGGCTCTAAAGGTGATGTTGGCCGTTTGAACTCATTTTGAGGATTGCGCTCAAACAAAATGTCCTAGAACAAATTTTCCAAATGTAACTACTAGATTGTAATACAATACACTATTGGGTGAAGTTTGGTTCACTTCTGCGCAGCGGTTTGGGAGTTAACATCAAAATTACATTTCTCGGCCGAATTGCGTAGATCTCACTGCCAAAAGGCTGAAATGACATTTTTTAACTAAGTTTGAGGATTGCGCTCAAACCAAATGTCCTAGAACCAAATTTCCAAATGTAACTACTAGATTGTGATACAATACACTACTGGGTGAAGATTGGTTGACTTCTGCGCAGCGGTTTGGGAGTTAACATAGAAATTACATTTCTCGACCGAATCGCGTAGATCTCACTGTCAAAAGGCTTAAATGACTTTTTTAAAATGATTTTGAAGATTGCGTTTAAACTAAAGGTCCTAGAACCAAATTTCCAAATGTAACTACTAGATTGTGATACAATACGCTATTGGGTGAAGTTTGGTTGACTTCTGAGCAGCGGTTTGGGAGTTAACATCAAAATTACATTTCTCGGCCGAATTGCGTAGATCTCACTGCCAAAAGGCTTAAATGACTTTTTTTAACTAAGTTTGAGGATTGCGCTCAAACCAAATGTCCTAGAACCAAATTTCCAAATGTAACTACTAGATTGTGATACAATACACTATTGGGTGAAGATTGGTTGACTTCTGCGCAGCGGTTTGGGAGTTAACATAGAAATTACATTTCTCGGCCGAATCGCGTAGATCTCACTGTCAAAAGGCTTAAATGACTTTTTTAAAATGATTTTGAAGATTGCGCTCAAACTAAAGGTCCTAGAACCAAATTTCCAAATGTAACTACTAGATTGTGATACAATACACTATTGGGTGAAGTTTGGTTGACTTCTGCGCATCGGTTTGGGAGTTAACATCAAAATTACATTTCTCGGCCGAATTGCGTAGATCTCACTGTCAAAAGGCTTATGTGACTTTTTTTAACTACGTTTAAGGATTGCGCTCAAACCAAATGTCCTAGAACCAAATTTCCAAATGTAACTACTAGATTGTGATACAATACACTATTGGGTGAAGTTTGGTTCACTTCTGCGCAGCGGTTTGGGAGTTAACATCAAAATTACATTTCTCGGCCGAATTGCGTAGATCTCACTGTCAAAAGGCTTAAATGACTTTTTTAAACTAAGTTTTAGGATTGCGCTCAAACCAAATGTCCTAGAACCAAATTTCCAAATGTAACTACTAGATTGTGATACAATACACTATTGGGTGAAGTTTGGTTCACTTCTGCGTAGCGGTTTAGGAGTGAACATCAAAATTACATTTCTCGGCCATATCGCATAGATCTCACTGTGAAAAGGCTTAAATGACTTTTTTAATTAAGTTTGATGAATGCGCTCAAACCAAATGTCCTAAAACTAAATTTCCAAATGTAACTACTAGATTGTGATACAATACACTATTGGGTGAAGTTTGGTTCACTTCTGCGCAGCGGTTTGGGAGTTAACATCAAAATTACATTTCTCGGCCGAAGTGCATAGATCTCAGGCTCTAAAGTTGATGTTGGCCGTTTGAACTCATTTTGAGAATTGCACACAAACCAAATATCCGAGAACCAAATTTCCAAATATAATGACTAGAATGTAAAACAATACACCATTGGGTGAAGTTTGGTTCACTTCTGCGCAGCGGTTTGGGAGTTATAAACAATCTTACATTTCTCGGCCGAAGTGCATAGATCTCAGGCTCTAAAGGTGATATTGGCCGTTTGAACTCATTTTGAGGATTGCGCACAAACCAAATGTCCTAGAACCATATTTCCAAATGTAATGACTAGAATGTGACACATTGCACCATTGGGTGAAGTTTGGTTCACTTCTGCACAGCAATTTGGGAGTTATCATCAATCTTACATTTCTCGGCGGAAGTGCACAGATCTCAGGCTCTAAAGGTGATGTTGGCCGTTTGAACTCATTTTGAGGATTGCGCTCAAACAAAATGTCCTAGAACAAATTTTCCAAATGTAACTACTAGATTGTAATACAATACACTATTGGGTGAAGTTTGGTTCACTTCTGCGTAGCGGTTTGGGAGTTAACATCAAAATTACATTTCTCGGCCGAATTGCGTAGATCTCACTGTCAAAAGGCTTATATGACTTTTTTTAACTACGTTTAAGGATTGCGCTCAAATTAAATGTCCTAGAACCAAATTTCCAAATGTAACTACTAGATTGTGATACAATACACTATTGGGTGAAGTTTGGTTGACTTCTGCGCAGCGGTTTGGGAGTTAACATCAAAATTACATTTCTCGGCCGAATTGCGTAGATCTCACTGCCAAAAGGCTTAAATGACATTTTTTAACTAAGTTTGAGGATTGCGCTCAAACCAAATGTCCTAGAACCAAATTTCCAAATGTAACTACTAGATTGTGATACAATACACTATTGGGTGAAGATTGGTTGACTTCTGCGCAGCGGTTTGGGAGTTAACATAGAAATTACATTTCTCGACCGAATCGCGTAGATCTTACTGTCAAAAGGCTTAAATGACTTTTTTAAAATGATTTTGAAGATTGCGCTCAAACTAAAGGTCCTAAAACCAAATTTCCAAATGTAACTACTAGATTGTGATACAATACACTATTGGGTGAAGTTTGGTTCACTTCTGCGCAGCGGTTTGGGAGTTAACATCAAAATTACATTTCTCGGCCGAATTGCGTAGATCTCACTGTCAAAAGGCTTAAATGACTTTTTTTAACTAAGTATGAGGATTGCGCTCAAACCAAATGTCCTAGAACCAAATTTCCAAATGTAACTACTAGACTGTGATACAATACACTATTGGGTGAAGTTTGGTTGACTTCTGCGCAGCGGTTTGGGAGTTAACATCAAAATTACATTTCTCGGCTGAATTGCGTATATCTCACTGTCAAAAGGCTTAAATGACTTTTTTTAACTAAGTTTGAGGATTGCGCTCAAACCAAATGTCCTAGAACCAAATTTCCAAATGTAACTACTAGATTGTGATACAATACACTATTGGGTGAAGTTTGGTTGACTTCTGCGCAGCGGTTTGGGAGTTAACATCAAAATTACATTTCTCGGCCGAATTGCGTAGATCTCACTGTCAAAAGGCTTAAATGACTTTTTTTAACTAAGTATGAGGATTGCGCTCAAACCAAATGTCCTAGAACCAAATTTCCAAATGTAACTACTAGACTGTGATACAATACACTATTGGGTGAAGTTTGGTTGACTTCTGCGCAGCGGTTTGGGAGTTAACATCAAAATTACATTTCTCGGCTGAATTGCGTATATCTCACTGTCAAAAGGCTTAAATGACTTTTTTAACTAAGTTTGAGGATTGCGCTCAAACCAAATGTCCTAGAACCAAATTTCCAAATGTAACTACTAGATTGTGATACAATACACTATTGGGTGAAGTTTGGTTGACTTCTGTGCAGCGGTTTGGGAGTTAACATCAAAATTACATTTCTCGGCCGAATTGCGTAGATCTCACTGCCAAAAGGCTTAAATGACTTTTTTTAACTAAGTTTGAGGATTGCGCTCAAACCAAATGTCCTAGAACCAAATTTCCAAATGTAACTACTAGATTGTGATACAATACACTATTGGGTGAAGATTGGTTGACTTCTGCGCAGCGGTTTGGGAGTTAACATAGAAATTACATTTCTCGGCCGAATCGCGTAGATCTCACTGTCAAAAGGCTTAAATGACTTTTTAAAAATGATTTTGAAGATTGCGCTCAAACTAAAGGTCCTAGAACCAAATTTCCAAATGCAACTACTAGATTGTGATACAATACACTATTGGGTGAAGTTTGGTTCACTTCTGCGTAGCGGTTTGGGAGTTAACATCAAAATTACATTTCTCGGCAGAATTGCGTAGATCTCACTGTCAAAAGGCTTATATGACTTTTTTTAACTACGTTTAAGGATTGCGCTCAAATTAAATGTCCTAGAACCAAATTTCCAAATGTAACTACTAGATTGTGATACAATACACTATTGAGTGAAGTTTGGTTGACTTCTGCGCAGCTGTTTGGGAGTTAACATCAAAATTACATTTCTCGGCCGAATCGCGTAGATCTCATTGTCAAAAGGCTTAAATGACTTTTTTTAACTAAGTTTGAAGATTGCGCTCAAACTAAAGGTCCTAGAACCAAATTTCCAAATGTAACTACTAGATTGTGATACAATACACTATTGGGTGAAGTTTGGTTGACTTCTGCGCAGCGGTTTGGGAGTTAACATCAAAATTACATTTCTCGGCCGAATTGCGTAGATCTCACTGTCAAAAGGCTTAAATGACTTTTTTAAACTAAGTTTTAGGATTGCGCTCAAACCAAATGTCCTAGAACCAAATTTCCAAATGTAACTACTAGATTGTGATACAATACACTATTGGGTGAAGTTTGGTTGACTTCTGCGCAGCGATTTGGGAGTTAACATCAAAATTACATTTCTCGGCCGAATCGCGTAGATCTCACTGTGAAAAGGCTTAAATGACTTTTTTAATTAAGTTTGATGAATGCGCTCAAACCAAATGTCCTAAAACTAAATTTCCAAATGTAACTACTAGATTGTGATACAATACACTATTGGGTGAAGTTTGGTTCACTTCTGCGCAGCGGTTTGGGAGTTAACATCAAAATTACATTTCTCGGCCGAAGTGCATAGATCTCAGGCTCTAAAGTTGATGTTGGCCGTTTGAACTCATTTTGAGAATTGCACACAAACCAAATATCCGAGAACCAAATTTCCAAATATAATGACTAGAATGTAAAACAATACACCATTGGGTGAAGTTTGGTTCACTTCTGCGCAGCGGTTTGGGAGTTATAAACAATCTTACATTTCTCGGCCGAAGTGCATAGATCTCAGGCTCTAAAGGTGATATTGGCCGTTTGAACTCATTTTGAGGATTGCGCACAAACCAAATGTCCTAGAACCATATTTCCAAATGTAATGACTAGAATGTGACACATTGCACCATTGGGTGAAGTTTGGTTCACTTCTGCACAGCAATTTGGGAGTTATCATCAATCTTACATTTCTCGGCGGAAGTGCACAGATCTCAGGCTCTAAAGGTGATGTTGGCCGTTTGAACTCATTTTGAGGATTGCGCTCAAACAAAATGTCCTAGAACAAATTTTCCAAATGTAACTACTAGATTGTAATACAATACACTATTGGGTGAAGTTTGGTTCACTTCTGCGTAGCGGTTTGGGAGTTAACATCAAAATTACATTTCTCGGCCGAATTGCGTAGATCTCACTGTCAAAAGGCTTATATGACTTTTTTTAACTACGTTTAAGGATTGCGCTCAAATTAAATGTCCTAGAACCAAATTTCCAAATGTAACTACTAGATTGTGATACAATACACTATTGGGTGAAGTTTGGTTGACTTCTGCGCAGCGGTTTGGGAGTTAACATCAAAATTACATTTCTCGGCCGAATTGCGTAGATCTCACTGCCAAAAGGCTTAAATGACATTTTTTAACTAAGTTTGAGGATTGCGCTCAAACCAAATGTCCTAGAACCAAATTTCCAAATGTAACTACTAGATTGTGATACAATACACTATTGGGTGAAGATTGGTTGACTTCTGCGCAGCGGTTTGGGAGTTAACATAGAAATTACATTTCTCGACCGAATCGCGTAGATCTTACTGTCAAAAGGCTTAAATGACTTTTTTAAAATGATTTTGAAGATTGCGCTCAAACTAAAGGTCCTAAAACCAAATTTCCAAATGTAACTACTAGATTGTGATACAATACACTATTGGGTGAAGTTTGGTTCACTTCTGCGCAGCGGTTTGGGAGTTAACATCAAAATTACATTTCTCGGCCGAATTGCGTAGATCTCACTGTCAAAAGGCTTAAATGACTTTTTTTAACTAAGTATGAGGATTGCGCTCAAACCAAATGTCCTAGAACCAAATTTCCAAATGTAACTACTAGACTGTGATACAATACACTATTGGGTGAAGTTTGGTTGACTTCTGCGCAGCGGTTTGGGAGTTAACATCAAAATTACATTTCTCGGCTGAATTGCGTATATCTCACTGTCAAAAGGCTTAAATGACTTTTTTAACTAAGTTTGAGGATTGCGCTCAAACCAAATGTCCTAGAACCAAATTTCCAAATGTAACTACTAGATTGTGATACAATACACTATTGGGTGAAGTTTGGTTCACTTCTGCGCAGCGGTTTGGGAGTTAACATCAAAATTACATTTCTCGGCCGAATTGCGTAGATCTCACTGTCAAAAGGCTTAAATGACTTTTTTTAACTAAGTATGAGGATTGCGCTCAAACCAAATGTCCTAGAACCAAATTTCCAAATGTAACTACTAGATTGTGATACAATACACTATTGGGTGAAGTTTGGTTCACTTCTGCGCAGCGGTTTGGGAGTTAACATCAAAATTACATTTCTCGGCCGAATTGCGTAGATCTCACTGTCAAAAGGCTTAAATGACTTTTTTTAACTAAGTATGAGGATTGCGCTCAAACCAAATGTCCTAGAACCAAATTTCCAAATGTAACTACTAGACTGTGATACAATACACTATTGGGTGAAGTTTGGTTGACTTCTGCGCAGCGGTTTGGGAGTTAACATCAAAATTACATTTCTCGGCTGAATTGCGTATATCTCACTGTCAAAAGGCTTAAATGACTTTTTTAACTAAGTTTGAGGATTGCGCTCAAACCAAATGTCCTAGAACCAAATTTCCAAATGTAACTACTAGATTGTGATACAATACACTATTGGGTGAAGTTTGGTTGACTTCTGTGCAGCAGTTTGGGAGTTAACATCAAAATTACATTTCTCGGCCGAATTGCGTAGATCTCACTGCCAAAAGGCTTAAATGACTTTTTTTAACTAAGTTTGAGGATTGCGCTCAAACCAAATGTCCTAGAACCAAATTTCCAAATGTAACTACTAGATTGTGATACAATACACTATTGGGTGAAGATTGGTTGACTTCTGCGCAGCGGTTTGGGAGTTAACATAGAAATTACATTTCTCGGCCGAATCGCGTAGATCTCACTGTCAAAAGGCTTAAATGACTTTTTAAAAATGATTTTGAAGATTGCGCTCAAACTAAAGGTCCTAGAACCAAATTTCCAAATGCAACTACTAGATTGTGATACAATACACTATTGGGTGAAGTTTGGTTCACTTCTGCGTAGCGGTTTGGGAGTTAACATCAAAATTACATTTCTCGGCCGAATTGCGTAGATCTCACTGTCAAAAGGCTTATATGACTTTTTTTAACTACGTTTAAGGATTGCGCTCAAATTAAATGTCCTAGAACCAAATTTCCAAATGTAACTACTAGATTGTGATACAATACACTATTGAGTGAAGTTTGGTTGACTTCTGCGCAGCTGTTTGGGAGTTAACATCAAAATTACATTTCTCGGCCGAATCGCGTAGATCTCACTGTCAAAAGGCTTAAATGACTTTTTTTAACTAAGTTTGAAGATTGCGCTCAAACTAAAGGTCCTAGAACCAAATTTCCAAATGTAACTACTAGATTGTGATACAATACACTATTGGGTGAAGTTTGGTTGACTTCTGCGCAGCGGTTTGGGAGTTAACATCAAAATTACATTTCTCGGCCGAATTGCGTAGATCTCACTGTCAAAAGGCTTAAATGACTTTTTTAAACTAAGTTTTAGGATTGCGCTCAAACCAAATGTCCTAGAACCAAATTTCCAAATGTAACTACTAGATTGTGATACAATACACTATTGGGTGAAGTTTGGTTGACTTCTGCGCAGCGATTTGGGAGTTAACATCAAAATTACATTTCTCGGCCGAATCGCGTAGATCTCACTGTCAAAAGGCTTAAATGACTTTTTTTTTAACTAAGTTTGACTATTGCGCTCAAACCAAATGTCCTAGAACCAAATTTCCAAATGTAACTACTAGATTGTGATACAATACACTATTGGGTGAAGATTGGTTGACTTCTGCGCAGCGGTTTGGGAGTTAACATAGAAATTACATTTCTCGGCCTAATCGCGTAGATCTCACTGTCAAAAGGATTAAATGACTTTTTTAAAATGATTTTGAAGATTGCGCTCAAACTAAAGGTCCTAGAACCAAATTTCCAAATGTAACTACTAGATTGTGATACAATACACTATTGGGTGAAGTTTGGTTCACTTCTGCGCAGCGGTTTGGGAGTTAACATCAAAATTACATTTCTCGGCCGAATTGCGTAGATCTCACTGTCAAAAGGCTTAAATGACTTCTTTAAACTACGTTTAAGGATTGCGCTCAAACCAAATGTCCTAGAACCAAATTTCCAAATGTAACTACTAGATTGTGATACAATACACTATTGGGTGAAGTTTGGTTCACTTCTGCGCAGCGGTTTGGGAGTTAACATCAAAATTACATTTCTCGGCCGAATTGCGTAGATCTCACTGTCAAAAGGCTTAAATGACTTTTTTAAACTAAGTTTTAGGATTGCGCTCAAACCAAATGTCCTAGAACCAAATTTCCAAATGTAACTACTAGATTGTGAGACAATACACTATTGGGTGAAGTTTGGTTCACTTCTGCGTAGCGGTTTGGGAGTGAACATCAAAATTACATTTCTCGGCCATATCGCATAGATCTCACTGTGAAAAGGCTTAAATGACTTTTTTAATTAAGTTTGATGATTGCGCTCAAACCAAATGTCCTAAAACTAAATTTCCAAATGTAACTACTAGATTGTGATACAATACACTATTGGGTGAAGTTTGGTTCACTTCTGCACAGCGGTTTGGGAGTTAACATCAAAATTACATTTCTCGGCCGAAGTGCATAGATCTCAGGCTCTAAAGGTGATATTGGCCGTTTGAACTCATTTTGAGAATTGCGCTCAAACAAAATGTCCGAGAACCAAATTTCCAAATATAATGACTAGAATGTAACACAATACACTATTGGGTGAAGTTTGGTTCACTTCTGCGCAGCGGTTTGGGAGTTATCATCAACATTACATTTCTCGGCCAAAGTGAATAGATCTCACTGTCAAAAGGCGTGAATGGCTTTTTTTAACTCAATTTGAGGATTGCGCTCAAACCAAATGTCCTAGAACCAAATTTCCAAATGTAACTACTAGGTTGTGATACAATACACTATTGGGTGAAGTTTGGTTGACTTCTGCGCAGCGGTTTGGGAGTTAACATCAAAATTACATTTCTCGGCCGAATTGCGTAGATCTCACTGTCAAAAGGCTTAAATGACTTTTTTTAACTAAGTATGAGGA
This sequence comes from Corythoichthys intestinalis, assembly GCF_030265065.1. Classification (NCBI taxonomy): domain Eukaryota; kingdom Metazoa; phylum Chordata; class Actinopteri; order Syngnathiformes; family Syngnathidae; genus Corythoichthys; species Corythoichthys intestinalis. The sequence continues at coordinate 3,134,218 of NC_080409.1, read as the reverse complement.
TTGCGCTCAAACCAAATGTCCTAGAACCAAATTTCCAAATGTAACTACTAGATTGTGATACAATACACTATTGGGTGAAGTTTGGTTCACTTCTGCGCAGCGGTTTGGGAGTTAACATCAAAATTACATTTCTCGGCCGAATTGCGTAGATCTCACTGTCAAAAGGCTTAAATGACTTTTTTTAACTAAGTATGAGGATTGCGCTCAAACCAAATGTCCTAGAACCAAATTTCCAAATGTAACTACTAGACTGTGATACAATACACTATTGGGTGAAGTTTGGTTGACTTCTGCGCAGCGGTTTGGGAGTTAACATCAAAATTACATTTCTCGGCTGAATTGCGTATATCTCACTGTCAAAAGGCTTGAATGACTTTTTTAACTAAGTTTGAGGATTGCGCTCAAACCAAATGTCCTAGAACCAAATTTCCAAATGTTACTACTAGATTGTGATACAATACACTATTGGGTGAAGTTTGGTTGACTTCTGTGCAGCGGTTTGGGAGTTATCATCAACATTACATTTCTCGGCCAAAGTGAATAGATCTCACTGTCAAAAGGCGTGAATGGCTTTTTTTAACTCAATTTGAGGATTGCGCTCAAACCAAATGTCCTAGAACAAAATTTCCAAATGTAACTACTAGATTGTGATACAATACACTATTGGGTGAAGTTTGGTTGACATCTGCGCAGCGGTTTGGGAGTTAACATCAAAATTACATTTCTCGGCCGAATCGCGTAGATCTCACTGTCAAAAGGCTTAAATGACTTTTTTTTTAACAAAGTTTGACTATTGCGCTCAAACCAAATGTCCTAGAACCAAATTTCCAAATGTAACTACTAGATTGTGATACAATACACTATTGGGTGAAGATTGGTTGACTTCTGCGCAGCGGTTTGGGAGTTAACATAGAAATTACATTTCTCGGCCGAATCGCGTAGATCTCACTGTCAAAAGGATTAAATGACTTTTTTAAAATGATTTTGAAGATTGCGCTCAAACTAAAGGTCCTAGAACCAAATTTCCAAATGTAACTACTAGATTGTGATACAATACACTATTGGGTGAAGTTTGGTTTACTTCTGCGCAGCGGTTTGGGAGTTAACATCAAAATTACATTTCTCGGCCGAATTGCGTAGATCTCACTGTCAAAAGGCTTAAATGACTTTTTTTAACTAAGTATGAGGATTGCGCTCAAACCAAATGTCCTAGAACCAAATTTCCAAATGTAACTACTAGACTGTGATACAATACACTATTGGGTGAAGTTTGGTTGACTTCTGCGCAGCGGTTTGGGAGTTAACATCAAAATTACATTTCTCGGCTGAATTGCATATATCTCACTGTCAAAAGGCTTAAATGACTTTTTTAACTAAGTATGAGGATTGCGCTCAAACCAAATTTCCTAGAACCAAATTTCCAAATGTAACTACTAGATTGTGATACAATACACTATTGGGTGAAGTTTGGTTCACTTCTGCGCAGCGGTTTGGGAGTTAACATCAAAATTACATTTCTAGGCCGAATCGCGTAGATCTCACTGTCAAAAGGCTTAAATGACTTTTTTAAAATGATTTTGAAGATTGCGCTCAAACTAAAGGTCCTAGAACCAAATTTCCAAATGTAACTACTAGATTGTGATACAATACACTATTGGGTGAAGTTTGGTTCACTTCTGCGCAGCGGTTTGGGAGTTAACATCAAAATTACATTTCTCGGCCGAAGTGCATAGATCTCAGGCTCTAAAGTTGATGTTGTGCCGTTTGAACTCATTTTGAGAATTGCACACAAACCAAATATCCTAGAACCAAATTTCCAAATATAATGACTAGAATGTAACACAATACACCATTGGGTGAAGTTTGGTTCACTTCTGCGCAGCGGTTTGGGAGTTATAAACAATCTTACATTTCTCGGCCGAAGTGCATAGATCTCAGGCTCTAAAGGTGATATTGGCCGTTTGAACTCATTTTGAGGATTGCGCACAAACCAAATGTCCTAGAACCATATTTCCAAATGTAATGACTAGAATGTGACACATTGCACCATTGGGTGAAGTTTGGTTCACTTCTGCACAGCGATTTGGGAGTTATCATCAATCTTACATTTCTCGGCGGAAGTGCACAGATCTCAGGCTCTAAAGGTGATGTTGGCCGTTTGAACTCATTTTGAGGATTGCGCTCAAACAAAATGTCCTAGAACAAATTTTCCAAATGTAACTACTAGATTGTAATACAATACACTATTGGGTGAAGTTTGGTTCACTTCTGCGCAGCGGTTTGGGAGTTATCATCAACATTACATTTCTCGGCCAAAGTGAATAGATCTCACTGTCAAAAGGCGTGAATGGCTTTTTTTAACTCAATTTGAGGATTGCGCTCAAACCAAATGTCCTAGAACCAAATTTCCAAATGTAACTACTAGGTTGTGATACAATACACTATTGGGTGAAGTTTGGTTGACTTCTGCGCAGCGGTTTGGGAGTTAACATCAAAATTACATTTCTCGGCCGAATTGCGTAGATCTCACTGTCAAAAGGCTTAAATGACTTTTTTTAACTAAGTATGAGGATTGCGCTCAAACCAAATGTCCTAGAACCAAATTTCCAAATGTAACTACTAGATTGTGATACAATACACTATTGGGTGAAGTTTGGTTCACTTCTGCGCAGCGGTTTGGGAGTTAACATCAAAATTACATTTCTCGGCCGAATTGCGTAGATCTCACTGTCAAAAGGCTTAAATGACTTTTTTTAACTAAGTATGAGGATTGCGCTCAAACCAAATGTCCTAGAACCAAATTTCCAAATGTAACTACTAGACTGTGATACAATACACTATTGGGTGAAGTTTGGTTGACTTCTGCGCAGCGGTTTGGGAGTTAACATCAAAATTACATTACTCGGCTGAATTGCGTATATCTCACTGTCAAAAGGCTTGAATGACTTTTTTAACTAAGTTTGAGGATTGCGCTCAAACCAAATGTCCTAGAACCAAATTTCCAAATGTTACTACTAGATTGTGATACAATACACTATTGGGTGAAGTTTGGTTGACTTCTGTGCAGCGGTTTGGGAGTTATCATCAACATTACATTTCTCGGCCAAAGTGAATAGATCTCACTGTCAAAAGGCGTGAATGGCTTTTTTTAACTCAATTTGAGGATTGCGCTCAAACCAAATGTCCTAGAACCAAATTTCCAAATGTAACTACTAGATTGTGATACAATACACTATTGGGTGAAGTTTGGTTGACATCTGCGCAGCGGTTTGGGAGTTAACATCAAAATTACATTTCTCGGCCGAATCGCGTAGATCTCACTGTCAAAAGGCTTAAATGACTTTTTTTTTAACAAAGTTTGACTATTGCGCTCAAACCAAATGTCCTAGAACCAAATTTCCAAATGTAACTACTAGATTGTGATACAATACACTATTGGGTGAAGATTGGTTGACTTCTGCGCAGCGGTTTGGGAGTTAACATAGAAATTACATTTCTCGGCCGAATCGCGTAGATCTCACTGTCAAAAGGATTAAATGACTTTTTTAAAATGATTTTGAAGATTGCGCTCAAACTAAAGGTCCTAGAACCAAATTTCCAAATGTAACTACTAGATTGTGATACAATACACTATTGGGTGAAGTTTGGTTCACTTCTGCGCAGCGGTTTGGGAGTTAACATCAAAATTACATTTCTCGGCCGAATTGCGTAGATCTCACTGTCAAAAGGCTTAAATGACTTTTTTTAACTAAGTATGAGGATTGCGCTCAAACCAAATGTCCTAGAACCAAATTTCCAAATGTAACTACTAGACTGTGATACAATACACTATTGGGTGAAGTTTGGTTGACTTCTGCGCAGCGGTTTGGGAGTTAACATCAAAATTACATTTCTCGGCTGAATTGCATATATCTCACTGTCAAAAGGCTTAAATGACTTTTTTAACTAAGTATGAGGATTGCGCTCAAACCAAATGTCCTAGAACCAAATTTCCAAATGGAACTACTAGATTGTGATACAATACACTATTGGGTGAAGTTTGGTTCACTTCTGCGCAGCGGTTTGGGAGTTAACATCAAAATTACATTTCTAGGCCGAATCGCGTAGATCTCACTGTCAAAAGGCTTAAATGACTTTTTTAAAATGATTTTGAAGATTGCGCTCAAACTAAAGGTCCTAGAACCAAATTTCCAAATGTAACTACTAGATTGTGATACAATACACTATTGGGTGAAGTTTGGTTCACTTCTGCGCAGCGGTTTGGGAGTTAACATCAAAATTACATTTCTCGGCCGAAGTGCATAGATCTCAGGCTCTAAAGTTGATGTTGTGCCGTTTGAACTCATTTTGAGAATTGCACACAAACCAAATATCCTAGAACCAAATTTCCAAATATAATGACTAGAATGTAACACAATACACCATTGGGTGAAGTTTGGTTCACTTCTGCGCAGCGGTTTGGGAGTTATAAACAATCTTACATTTCTCGGCCGAAGTGCATAGATCTCAGGCTCTAAAGGTGATATTGGCCGTTTGAACTCATTTTGAGGATTGCGCACAAACCAAATGTCCTAGAACCATATTTCCAAATATAATGACTAGAATGTGACACATTGCACCATTGGGTGAAGTTTGGTTCACTTCTGCACAGCGATTTGGGAGTTATCATCAATCTTACATTTCTCGGCGGAAGTGCACAGATCTCAGGCTCTAAAGGTGATGTTGGCCGTTTGAACTCATTTTGAGGATTGCGCTCAAACCAAATGTCCTAGAACAAATTTTCCAAATGTAACTACTAGATTGTAATACAATACACTATTGGGTGAAGTTTGGTTCACTTCTGCGCAGCGGTTTGGGAGTTATCATCAGCATTACATTTCTCGGCCAAAGTGAATAGATCTCACTGTCAAAAGGCGTGAATGGCTTTTTTGAACTCAATTTGAGGATTGCGCTCAAACCAAATGTCCTAGAACCAAATTTCCAAATGTAACTACTAGATTGTGATACAATACACTATTGGGTGAAGTTTGGTTGACTTCTGCGCAGCGGTTTGGGAGTTAACATCAAAATTACATTTCTCGGCCGAATCGCGTAGATCTCACTGTCAAAAGGCTTAAATGACTTTTTTTTTAACAAAGTTTGACTATTGCGCTCAAACCAAATGTCCTAGAACCAAATTTCCAAATGTACCTACTAGATTGTGATACAATACACTATTGGGTGAAGATTGGTTGACTTCTGCGCATCGGTTTGGGAGTTAACATAGAAATTACATTTCTCGGCCAAAGTGAATAGATCTCACTGTCAAAAGGCGTGAATGGCTTTTTTGAACTCAATTTGAGGATTGCGCTCAAACCAAATGTCCTAGAACCAAATTTCCAAATGTAACTACTAGATTGTGATACAATACACTATTGGGTGAAGTTTGGTTGACTTCTGCGCAGCGGTTTGGGAGTTAACATCAAAATTACATTTCTCGGCCATATCGCATAGATCTCACTGTGAAAAGGCTTAAATGGCTTTTTTGACCTACGTTTGAGAATTGCGCTCAAATCTAATGTCCTAGAACCAAATTTCCACATGTAACTACTAAATTGTGATACAATACACTATTGGGTGAAGTTTGGTTGACTTCTGCGCAGCGGTTTGGGAGTTAACATAGAAATTACATTTCTCGGCCGAATCGCGTAGATCTCACTGTCAAAAGGATTAAATGACTTTTTTAAAATGATTTTGAAGATTGCGCTCACACTAAAGGTCCTAGAACCAAATTTCCAAATGTAACTACTAGATTGTGATACAATACACTATTGGGTGAAGTTTGGTTCACTTCTGCGCAGCGGTTTGGGAGTTAACATCAAAATTACATTTCTCGGCCGAATTGCGTAGATCTCACTGTCAAAAGGCTTATATGACTTTTTTTAACTACGTTTAAGGATTGCGCTCAAATTAAATGTCCTAGAACCAAATTTCCAAATGTAACTACTAGATTGTGATACAATACACTATTGAGTGAAGTTTGGTTGACTTCTGCGCAGCTGTTTGGGAGTTAACATCAAAATTACATTTCTCGGCCGAATCGCGTAGATCTCACTGTCAAAAGGCTTAAATGACTTTTTTTAACTAAGTTTGAAGATTGCGCTCAAACTAAAGGTCCTAGAACCAAATTTCCAAATGTAACTACTAGATTGTGATACAATACACTATTGGGTGAAGTTTGGTCGACTTCTGCGCAGCGGTTTGGGAGTTAACATCAAAATTACATTTCTCGGCCGAATTGCGTAGATCTCACTGTCAAAAGGCTTAAATGACTTTTTTAAACTAAGTTTTAGGATTGCGCTCAAACCAAATGTCCTAGAACCAAATTTCCAAATGTAACTACTAGATTGTGATACAATACACTATTGGGTGAAGTTTGGTTGACTTCTGCGCAGCGATTTGGGAGTTAACATCAAAATTACATTTCTCGGCCGAATCGCGTAGATCTCACTGTCAAAAGGCTTAAATGACTTTTTTTTTAACTAAGTTTGACTATTGCGCTCAAACCAAATGTCCTAGAACCAAATTTCCAAATGTAACTACTAGATTGTGATACAATACACTATTGGGTGAAGATTGGTTGACTTCTGCGCAGCGGTTTGGGAGTTAACATAGAAATTACATTTCTCGGCCTAATCGCGTAGATCTCACTGTCAAAAGGATTAAATTACTTTTTTAAAATGATTTTGAAGATTGCGCTCAAACTAAAGGTCCTAGAACCAAATTTCCAAATGTAACTACTAGATTGTGATACAATACACTATTGGGTGAAGTTTGGTTCACTTCTGCGCAGCGGTTTGGGAGTTAACATCAAAATTACATTTCTCGGCCGAATTGCGTAGATCTCACTGTCAAAAGGCTTAAATGACTTCTTTAAACTACGTTTAAGGATTGCGCTCAAACCAAATGTCCTAGAACCAAATTTCCAAATGTAACTACTAGATTGTGATACAATACACTATTGGGTGAAGTTTGGTTCACTTCTGCGCAGCGGTTTGGGAGTTAACATCAAAATTACATTTCTCGGCCGAATTGCGTAGATCTCACTGTCAAAAGGCTTAAATGACTTTTTTAAACTAAGTTTTAGGATTGCGCTCAAACCAAATGTCCTAGAACCAAATTTCCAAATGTAACTACTAGATTGTGATACAATACACTATTGGGTGAAGTTTGGTTCACTTCTGCGTAGCGGTTTGGGAGTGAACATCAAAATTACATTTCTCGGCCATATCGCATAGATCTCACTGTGAAAAGGCTTAAATGACTTTTTTAATTAAGTTTGATGATTGCGCTCAAACCAAATGTCCTAAAACTAAATTTCCAAATGTAACTACTAGATTTTGATACAATACACTATTGGGTGAAGTTTGGTTTACTTCTGCACGGCGGTTTGGGAGTTAACATCAAAATTACATTTCTCGGCCGAAGTGCATAGATCTCAGGCTCTAAAGTTGATATTGGCCGTTTGAACTCATTTTGAGAATTGCACACAAACCAAATATCCGAGAACCAAATTTCCAAATATAATGACTAGAATGTAACACAATACACCATTGGGTGAAGTTTGGTTCACTTCTGCGCAGCGGTTTGGGAGTTATAAACAATCTTACATTTCTCGGCCGAAGTGCATAGATCTCAGGCTCTAAAGGTGATATTGGCCGTTTGAACTCATTTTGAGGATTGCGCACAAACCAAATGTCCTAGAACCATATTTCCAAATGTAATGACTAGAATGTGACACATTGCACCATTGGGTGAAGTTTGGTTCACTTCTGCACAGCGATTTGGGAGTTATCATCAATCTTACATTTCTCGGCGGAAGTGCACAGATCTCAGGCTCTAAAGGTGATGTTGGCCATTTGAACTCATTTTGAGGATTGCGCTCAAACAAAATGTCCTAGAACAAATTTTCCAAATGTAACTACTAGATTGTAATACAATACACTATTGGGTGAAGTTTGGTTCACTTCTGCGCAGCGGTTTGGGAGTTATCATCAACATTACATTTCTCGGCCAAAGTGAATAGATCTCACTGTCAAAAGGCGTGAATGGCTTTTTTTAACTCAATTTGAGGATTGCGCTCAAACCAAATGTCCTAGAACCAAATTTCCAAATGTAACTACTAGGTTGTGATACAATACACTATTGGGTGAAGTTTGGTTGACTTCTGCGCAGCGGTTTGGGAGTTAACATCAAAATTACATTTCTCGGCCGAATTGCGTAGATCTCACTGTCAAAAGGCTTAAATGACTTTTTTTAACTAAGTATGAGGATTGCGCTCAAACCAAATGTCCTAGAACCAAATTTCCAAATGTAACTACTAGATTGTGATACAATACACTATTGGGTGAAGTTTGGTTCACTTCTGCGCAGCGGTTTGGGAGTTAACATCAAAATTACATTTCTCGGCCGAATTGCGTAGATCTCACTGTCAAAAGGCTTAAATGACTTTTTTAACTAAGTTTGAGGATTGCGCTCAAACCAAATGTCCTAGAACCAAATTTCCAAATGTTACTACTAGATTGTGATACAATACACTATTGGGTGAAGTTTGGTTGACTTCTGTGCAGCGGTTTGGGAGTTATCATCAACATTACATTTCTCGGCCAAAGTGAATAGATCTCACTGTCAAAAGGCGTGAATGGCTTTTTTTAACTCAATTTGAGGATTGCGCTCAAACCAAATGTCCTAGAACCAAATTTCCAAATGTAACTACTAGATTGTGATACAATACACTATTGGGTGAAGTTTGGTTGACTTCTGCGCAGCGGTTTGGGAGTTAACATAGAAATTACATTTCTCGGCCGAATCGCGTAGATCTCACTGTCAAAAGGCTTAAATGACTTTTTTAAAATGATTTTGAAGATTGCGCTCAAACTAAAGGTCCTAGAACCAAATTTCCAAATGTAACTACTAGATTGTGATACAATACACTATTGGGTGAAGTTTGGTTCACTTCTGCGCAGCGGTTTGGGAGTTAACATCAAAATTACATTTCTCGGCCGAAGTGCATAGATCTCAGGCTCTAAAGTTGATGTTGGCCGTTTGAACTCATTTTGAGAATTGCACACAAACCAAATATCCTAGAACCAAATTTCCAAATATAATGACTAGAATGTAACACAATACACCATTGGGTGAAGTTTGGTTCACTTCTGCGCAGCGGTTTGGGAGTTATAAACAATCTTACATTTCTCGGCCGAAGTGCATAGATCTCAGGCTCTAAAGGTGATATTGGCCGTTTGAACTCATTTTGAGGATTCCGCACAAACCAAATGTCCTAGAACCATATTTCCAAATGTAATGACTAGAATGTGACACATTGCACCATTGGGTGAAGTTTGGTTCACTTCTGCACAGCGATTTGGGAGTTATCATCAATCTTACATTTCTCGGCGGAAGTGCACAGATCTCAGGCTCTAAAGGTGATGTTGGCCGTTTGAACTCATTTTGAGGATTGCGCTCAAACCAAATGTCCTAGAACAAATTTTCCAAATGTAACTACTAGATTGTAATACAATACACTATTGGGTGAAGTTTGGTTCACTTCTGCGCAGCGGTTTGGGAGTTATCATCAACATTACATTTCTCGGCCAAAGTGAATAGATCTCACTGTCAAAAGGCGTGAATGGCTTTTTTTAACTCAATTTGAGGATTGCGCTCAAAGCAAATGTCCTAGAACCAAATATCCAAATGTAACTACTAGACTGTGATACAATACACTATTGGGTGAAGTTTGGTTGACTTCTGCGCAGCGGTTTGGGAGTTAACATAGAAATTACATTTCTCGGCCGAATCGCGTAGATCTCACTGTCAAAAGGATTAAATGACTTTTTTAAAATGATTTTGAAGATTGCGCTCAAACTAAAGGTCCTAAAACCAAATTTCCAAATGTAACTACTAGATTGTGATACAATACACTATTGGGTGAAGTTTGGTTCACTTCTGCGCAGCGGTTTGGGAGTTAACATCAAAATTACATTTCTCGGCCGAATTGCGTAGATCTCACTGTCAAAAGGCTTAAATGACTTTTTTTAACTAAGTATGAGGATTGCGCTCAAACCAAATGTCCTAGAACCAAATTTCCAAATGTAACTACTAGACTGTGATACAATACACTATTGGGTGAAGTTTGGTTGACTTCTGCGCAGCGGTTTGGGAGTTAACATCAAAATTACATTTCTCGGCTGAATTGCGTATATCTCACTGTCAAAAGGCTTAAATGACTTTTTTAACTAAGTTTGAGGATTGCGCTCAAACCAAATGTCCTAGAACCAAATTTCCAAATGTAACTACTAGATTGTGATACAATACACTATTGGGTGAAGTTTGGTTCACTTCTGCGCAGCGGTTTGGGAGTTAACATAGAAATTACATTTCTCGGCCGAATAGCGTAGATCTCACTGTCAAAAGGCTTAAATGACTTTTTTAAAATGATTTTGAAGATTGCGCTCAAACTAAAGGTCCTAGAACCAAATTTCCAAATGTAACTACTAGATTGTGATACAATACACTATTGGGTGAAGTTTGGTTCACTTCTGCGCAGCGGTTTGGGAGTTAACATCAAAATTACATTTCTCGGCCGAAGTATATAGATCTCAGGCTCTAAAGTTGATGTTGGCCGTTTGAACTCATTTTGAGAATTGCACACAAACCAAATATCCTAGAACCAAATTTCCAAATATAATGACTAGAATGTAACACAATACACCATTGGGTGAAGTTTGGTTCACTTCTGCGCAGCGGTTTGGGAGTTATAAACAATCTTACATTTCTCGGCCGAAGTGCATAGATCTCAGGCTCTAAAGGTGATATTGGCCGTTTGAACTCATTTTGAGGATTGCGCACAAACCAAATGTCCTAGAACCATATTTCCAAATGTAATGACTAGAATGTGACACATTGCACCATTGGGTGAAGTTTGGTTCACTTCTGCACAGCGATTTGGGAGTTATCATCAATCTTACATTTCTCGGCGGAAGTGCACAGATCTCAGGCTCTAAAGGTGATGTTGGCCGTTTGAACTCATTTTGAGGATTGCGCTCAAACCAAATGTCCTAGAACAAATTTTCCAAATGTAACTACTAGATTGTAATACAATACACTATTGGGTGAAGTTTGGTTCACTTCTGCGCAGCGGTTTGGGAGTTATCATCAACATTACATTTCTCGGCCAAAGTGAATAGATCTCACTGTCAAAAGGCGTGAATGGCTTTTTTTAACTCAATTTGAGGATTGCGCTCAAACCAAATGTCCTAGAACCAAATTTCCAAATGTAACTACTAGACTGTGATACAATACACTATTGGGTGAAGTTTGGTTGACTTCTGCGCAGCGGTTTGGGAGTTAACATCAAAATTACATTTCTCGGCCGAATCGCGTAGATCTCACTGTCAAAAGGCTTAAATGACTTTTTTTTAACAAAGTTTGACTATTGCGCTCAAACAAATGTCCTAGAACCAAATTTCCAAATGTAACTACTAGATTGTGATACAATACACTATTGGGTGAAGATTGGTCGACTTCTGCGCAGCGGTTTGGGAGTTAACATAGAAATTACATTTCTCGGCCGAATCGCGTAGATCTCACTGTCAAAAGGATTAAATGACTTTTTTAAAATGATTTTGAAGATTGCGCTCAAACTAAAGGTCCTAAAACCAAATTTCCAAATGTAACTACTAGATTGTGATACAATACACTATTGGGTGGTTTGGTTCACTTCTGCGCAGCGGTTTGGGAGTTAACATCAAAATTACATTTCTCGGCCGAATTGCGTAGATCTCACTGTCAAAAGGCTTAAATGACTTTTTTTAACTAAGTATGAGGATTGCGCTCAAACCAAATGTCCTAGAACCAAATTTCCAAATGTAACTACTAGACTGTGATACAATACACTATTGGGTGAAGTTTGGTTGACTTCTGCGCAGCGGTTTGGGAGTTAACATCAAAATTACATTTCTCGGCTGAATTGCGTATATCTCACTGTCAAAAGGCTTAAATGACTTTTTTAACTAAGTTTGAGGATTGCGCTCAAACCAAATGTCCTAGAACCAAATTTCCAAATGTAACTACTAGATTGTGATACAATACACTATTGGGTGAAGTTTGGTTCACTTCTGCGCAGCGGTTTGGGAGTTAACATCAAAATTACATTTCTCGGCCGAATTGCGTAGATCTCACTGCCAAAAGGCTTAAATGACTTTTTTAAACTAAGTTTGAGGATTGCGCTCAAACCAAATGTCCTAGAACCAAATTTCCAAATGTAACTACTAGATTGTGATACAATACACTATTGGGTGAAGATTGGTTGACTTCTGCGCAGCGGTTTGGGAGTTAACATAGAAATTACATTTCTCGGCCGAATCGCGTAGATCTCACTGTCAAAAGGCTTAAATGACTTTTTAAAAATGATTTTGAAGATTGCGCTCAAACTAAAGGTCCTAGAACCAAATTTCCAAATGCAACTACTAGATTGTGATACAATACACTATTGGGTGAAGTTTGGTTCACTTCTGCGTAGCGGTTTTGGAGTTAACATCAAAATTACATTTCTCGGCCGAATTGCGTAGATCTCACTGTCAAAAGGCTTATATGACTTTTTTTAACTACGTTTAAGGATTGCGCTCAAATTAAATGTCCTAGAACCAAATTTCCAAATGTAACTACTAGATTGTGATACAATACACTATTGAGTGAAGTTTGGTTGACTTCTGCGCAGCTGTTTGGGAGTTAACATCAAAATTACATTTCTCGGCCGAATCGCGTAGATCTCACTGTCAAAAGGCTTAAATGACTTTTTTTAACTAAGTTTGAAGATTGCGCTCAAACTAAAGGTCCTAGAACCAAATTTCCAAATGTAACTACTAGATTGTGATACAATACACTATTGGGTGAAGTTTGGTTGACTTCTGCGCAGCGGTTTGGGAGTTAACATCAAAATTACATTTCTCGGCCGAATTGCGTAGATCTCACTGTCAAAAGGCTTAAATGACTTTTTTAAACTAAGTTTTAGGATTGCGCTCAAACCAAATGTCCTAGAACCAAATTTCCAAATGTAACTACTAGATTGTGATACAATACACTATTGGGTGAAGTTTGGTTGACTTCTGCGCAGCGATTTGGGAGTTAACATCAAAATTACATTTCTCGGCCGAATCGCGTAGATCTCACTGTCAAAAGGCTTAAATGACTTTTTTTTTAACTAAGTTTGACTATTGCGCTCAAACCAAATGTCCTAGAACCAAATTTCCAGATGTAACTACTAGATTGTGATACAATACACTATTGGGTGAAGATTGGTTGACTTCTGCGCAGCGGTTTGGGAGTTAACATAGAAATTACATTCCTCGGCCGAATCGCGTAGATCTCACTGTCAAAAGGATTAAATGACTTTTTTAAAATGATTTTGAAGATTGCGCTCAAACTAAAGGTCCTAGAACCAAATTTCCAAATGTAACTACTAGATTGTGATACAATACACTATTGGGTGAAGTTTGGTTCACTTCTGCGCAGCGGTTTGGGAGTTAACATCAAAATTACATTTCTCGGCCGAAGTGCATAGATCTCAGGCTCTAAAGTTGATGTTGGCCGTTTGAACTCATTTTGAGAATTGCACACAAACCAAATATCCTAGAACCAAATTTCCAAATATAATGACTAGAATGTAACACAATACACCATTGGGTGAAGTTTGGTTCACTTCTGCGCAGCGGTTTGGGAGTTATAAACAATCTTACATTTCTCGGCCGAAGTGCATAGATCTCAGGCTCTAAAGGTGATATTGGCCGTTTGAACTCATTTTGAGGATTGCGCACAAACCAAATGTCCTAGAACCATATTTCCAAATGTAATGACTAGAATGTGACACATTGCACCATTGGGTGAAGTTTGGTTCACTTCTGCACAGCGATTTGGGAGTTATCATCAATCTTACATTTCTCGGCGGAAGTGCACAGATCTCAGGCTCTAAAGGTGATGTTGGCCGTTTGAACTCATTTTGAGGATTGCGCTCAAACCAAATGTCCTAGAACAAATTTTCCAAATGTAACTACTAGATTGTAATACAATACACTATTGGGTGAAGTTTGGTTCACTTCTGCGCAGCGGTTTGGGAGTTATCATCAACATTACATTTCTCGGCCAAAGTGAATAGATCTCACTGTCAAAAGGCGTGAATGGCTTTTTTTAACTCAATTTGAGGATTGCGCTCAAACCAAATGTCCTAGAACCAAATTTCCAAATGTAACTACTAGACTGTGATACAATACACTATTGGGTGAAGTTTGGTTGACTTCTGCGCAGCGGTTTGGGAGTTAACATCAAAATTACATTTCTCGGCCGAATCGCGTAGATCTCACTGTCAAAAGGCTTAAATGACTTTTTTTTAACAAAGTTTGACTATTGCGCTCAAACCAAATGTCCTAGAACCAAATTTCCAAATGTAACTACTAGATTGTGATACAATACACTATTGGGTGAAGATTGGTTGACTTCTGCGCAGCGGTTTGGGAGTTAACATAGAAATTACATTTCTTGGCCGAATCGCGTAGATCTCACTGTCAAAAGGATTAAATGACTTTTTTAAAATGATTTTGAAGATTGCGCTCAAACTAAAGGTCCTAGAACCAAATTTACAAATGTAACTACTAGATTGTGATACAATACACTATTGGGTGAAGTTTGGTTCACTTCTGCGCAGCGGTTTGGGAGTTAACATCAAAATTACATTTCTCGGCCGAAGTGCATAGATCTCAGGCTCTAAAGTTGATGTTGGCCGTTTGAACTCATTTTGAGAATTGCACACAAACCAAATATCCTAGAACCAAATTTCCAAATATAATGACTAGAATGTAACACAATACACCATTGGGTGAAGTTTGGTTCACTTCTGCGCAGCGGTTTGGGAGTTATAAACAATCTTACATTTCTCGGCCGAAGTGCATAGATCTCAGGCTCTAAAGGTGATATTGGCCGTTTGAACTCATTTTGAGGATTGCGCACAAACCAAATGTCCTAGAACCATATTTCCAAATGTAATGACTAGAATGTGACACATTGCACCATTGGGTGAAGTTTGGATCACTTCTGCACAGCGATTTGGGAGTTATCATCAATCTTACATTTCTCGGCGGAAGTGCACAGATCTCAGGCTCTAAAGGTGATGTTGGCCGTTTGAACTCATTTTGAGGATTGCGCTCAAACCAAATGTCCTAGAACAAATTTTCCAAATGTAACTACTAGATTGTAATAAAATACACTATTGGGTGAAGTTTGGTTCACTTCTGCGCAGCGGTTTGGGAGTTATCATCAACATTACATTTCTCGGCCAAAGTGAATAGATCTCACTGTCAAAAGGCGTGAATGGCTTTTTTGAACTCAATTTGAGGATTGCGCTCAAACCAAATGTCCTAGAACCAAATTTCCAAATGTAACTACTAGATTGTGATACAATACACTATTGGGTGAAGTTTGGTTGACTTCTGCGCAGCGGTTTGGGAGTTAATATCAAAATTACATTTCTCGGCCGAATCGCGTAGATCTCACTGTCAAAAGGCTTAAATGACTTTTTTTTTAACAAAGTTTGACTATTGCGCTCAAACCAAATGTCCTAGAACCAAATTTCCAAATGTAACTACTAGAGTGTGATACAATACACTATTGGGTGAAGATTGGTTGACTTCTGCGCAGCGGTTTGGGAGTTAACATAGAAATTACATTTCTCGGCCGAATTGCGTAGATCTCACTGTCAAAAGGATTAAATGACTTTTTTAAAATGATTTTGAAGATTGCGCTCAAACTAAAGGTCCTAAAACCAAATTTCCAAATGTAACTACTAGATTGTGATACAATACACTATTGGGTGAAGTTTGGTTCACTTCTGCGCAGCGGTTTGGGAGTTAACATCAAAATTACATTTCTCGGCCGAATTGCGTAGATCTCACTGTCAAAAGGCTTAAATGGCTTTTTTTAACTAAGTATGAGGATTGCGCTCAAACCAAATGTCCGAGAACCAAATTTCCAAATGTAACTACTATACTGTGATACAATACACTATTGGGTGAAGTTTGGTTGACTTCTGCGCAGCGGTTTGGGAGTTAAAATCAAAATTACATTTCTCGGCTGAATTGCGTATATCTCACTGTCAAAAGGCTTAAATGACTTTTTTTAACTAAGTTTGAGGATTGCGCTCAAACCAAATGTCCTAGAACCAAATTTCCAAATGTAACTACTAGATTGTGATACAATACACTATTGGGTGAAGTTTGGTTCACTTCTGCGCAGCGGTTTGGGAGTTAACATCAAAATTACATTTCTCGGCCGAATTGCGTAGATCTCACTGTCAAAAGGCTTAAATGACTTTTTTTAACTAAGTATGAGGATTGCGCTCAAACCAAATGTCCTAGAACCAAATTTCCAAATGTAACTACTAGACTGTGATACAATACACTATTGGGTGAAGTTTGGTTGACTTCTGTGCAGCGGTTTGGGAGTTAACATCAAAATTACATTTCTCGGCCGAATTGCGTAGATCTCACTGCCAAAAGGCTTAAATGACTTTTTTAAACTAAGTTTGAGGATTGCGCTCAAACCAAATGTCCTAGAACCAAATTTCCAAATGTAACTACTAGATTGTGATACAATACACTATTGGGTGAAGATTGGTTGACTTCTGCGCAGCGGTTTGGGAGTTAACATAGAAATTACATTTCTCGGCCGAATCGCGTAGATCTCACTGTCAAAAGGCTTAAATGACTTTTTAAAAATGATTTTGAAGATTGCGCTCAAACTAAAGGTCCTAGAACCAAATTTCCAAATGCAACTACTAGATTGTGATACAATACACTATTGGGTGAAGTTTGGTTCACTTCTGCGTAGCGGTTTGGGAGTTAACATCAAAATTACATTTCTCGGCCGAATTGCGTAGATCTCACTGTCAAAAGGCTTATATGACTTTTTTTAACTACGTTTAAGGATTGCGCTCAAATTAAATGTCCTAGAACCAAATTTCCAAATGTAACTACTAGATTGTGATACAATACACTATTGAGTGAAGTTTGGTTGACTTCTGCGCAGCTGTTTGGGAGTTAACATTAAAAATTACATTTCTCGGCCGAATCGCGTAGATCTCACTGTCAAAAGGCTTAAATGACTTTTTTTAACTAAGTTTGAAGATTGCGCTCAAACTAAAGGTCCTAGAACCAAATTTCCAAATGTAACTACTAGATTGTGATACAATACACTATTGGGTGAAGTTTGGTTGACTTCTGCGCAGCGGTTTGGGAGTTAACATCAAAATTACATTTCTCGGCCGAATTGCGTAGATCTCACTGTCAAAAGGCTTAAATGACTTTTTTAAACTAAGTTTTAGGATTGCGCTCAAACCAAATGTCCTAGAACCAAATTTCCAAATGTAACTACTAGATTGTGATACAATACACTATTGGGTGAAGTTTGGTTGACTTCTGCGCAGCGATTTGGGAGTTAACATCAAAATTACATTTCTCGGCCGAATCGCGTAGATCTCACTGTCAAAAGGCTTAAATGACTTTTTTTTTAACTAAGTTTGACTATTGCGCTCAAACCAAATGTCCTAGAACCAAATTTCCAGATGTAACTACTAGATTGTGATACAATACACTATTGGGTGAAGATTGGTTGACTTCTGCGCAGCGGTTTGGGAGTTAACATAGAAATTACATTCCTCGGCCGAATCGCGTAGATCTCACTGTCAAAAGGATTAAATGACTTTTTTAAAATGATTTTGAAGATTGCGCTCAAACTAAAGGTCCTAGAACCAAATTTCCAAATGTAACTACTAGATTGTGATACAATACACTATTGGGTGAAGTTTGGTTCACTTCTGCGCAGCGGTTTGGGAGTTAACATCAAAATTACATTTCTCGGCCGAATCGCGTAGATCTCACTGTCAAAAGGCTTAAATGACTTTTTTTAACTAAGTATGAGGATTGCGCTCAAACCAAATGTCCTAGAACCAAATTTCCAAATGTAACTACTAGACTGTGATACAATACACTATTGGGTGAAGTTTGGTTGACTTCTGCGCAGCGGTTTGGGAGTTAACATCAAAATTACATTTCTCGGCTGAATTGCGTATATCTCACTGTCAAAAGGCTTAAATGATTTTTTTAACAAAGTTTGACTATTGCGCTCAAACCAAATGTCCTAGAACCAAATTTCCAAATGTAACTACTAGATTGTGATACAATACACTATTGGGTGAAGATTGGTTGACTTCTGCGCAGCGGTTTGGGAGTTAACATAGAAATTACATTTCTTGGCCGAATCGCGTAGATCTCACTGTCAAAAGGATTAAATGACTTTTTTAAAATGATTTTGAAGATTGCGCTCAAACTAAAGGTCCTAGAACCAAATTTACAAATGTAACTACTAGATTGTGATACAATACACTATTGGGTGAAGTTTGGTTCACTTCTGCGCAGCGGTTTGGGAGTTAACATCAAAATTACATTTCTCGGCCGAAGTGCATAGATCTCAGGCTCTAAAGTTGATGTTGGCCGTTTGAACTCATTTTGAGAATTGCACACAAACCAAATATCCTAGAACCAAATTTCCAAATATAATGACTAGAATGTAACACAATACACCATTGGGTGAAGTTTGGTTCACTTCTGCGCAGCGGTTTGGGAGTTATAAACAATCTTACATTTCTCGGCCGAAGTGCATAGATCTCAGGCTCTAAAGGTGATATTGGCCGTTTGAACTCATTTTGAGGATTGCGCACAAACCAAATGTCCTAGAACCATATTTCCAAATGTAACTACTAGATTGTGATACAATACACTATTGGGTGAAGTTTGGTTGACTTCTGCGCAGCGGTTTGGGAGTTAACATCAAAATTACATTTCTCGGCTGAATTGCGTATATCTCACTGTCAAAAGGCTTAAATGACTTTTTTAACTAAGTTTGAGGATTGCGCTCAAACTAAATGTCCTAGAACCAAATTTCCAAATGTAACTACTAGATTGTGATACAATACACTATTGGGTGAAGTTTGGTTGACTTCTGTGCAGCGGTTTGGGAGTTAACATCAAAATTACATTTCTCGGCCGAATTGCGTAGATCTCACTGCCAAAAGGCTTAAATGACTTTTTTTAACTAAGTTTGAGGATTGCGCTCAAACCAAATGTCCTAGAACCAAATTTCCAAATGTAACTACTAGATTGTGATACAATACACTATTGGGTGAAGATTGGTTGACTTCTGCGCAGCGGTTTGGGAGTTAACATAGAAATTACATTTCTCGGCCGAATCGCGTAGATCTCACTGTCAAAAGGCTTAAATGACTTTTTAAATATGATTTTGAAGATTGCGCTCAAACTAAAGGTCCTAGAACCAAATTTCCAAATGCAACTACTAGATTGTGATACAATACACTATTGGGTGAAGTTTGGTTCACTTCTGCGTAGCGGTTTGGGAGTTAACATCAAAATTACATTTCTCGGCCGAATTGCGTAGATCTCACTGTCAAAAGGCTTATATGACTTTTTTTAACTATGTTTAAGGATTGCGCTCAAATTAAATGTCCTAGAACCAAATTTCCAAATGTAACTACTAGATTGTGATACAATACACTATTGAGTGAAGTTTGGTTGACTTCTGCGCAGCTGTTTGGGAGTTAACATCAAAATTACATTTCTCGGCCGAATCGCGTAGATCTCACTGTCAAAAGGCTTAAATGACTTTTTTTAACTAAGTTTGAAGATTGCGCTCAAACTAAAGGTCCTAGAACCAAATTTCCAAATGTAACTACTAGATTGTGATACAATACACTATTGGGTGAAGTTTGGTTGACTTCTGCGCAGCGGTTTGGGAGTTAACATCAAAATTACATTTCTCGGCCGAATTGCGTAGATCTCACTGTCAAAAGGCTTAAATGACTTTTTTAAACTAAGTTTTAGGATTGCGCTCAAACCAAATGTCCTAGAACCAAATTTCCAAATGTAACTACTAGATTGTGATACAATACACTATTGGGTGAAGTTTGGTTGACTTCTGCGCAGCGATTTGGGAGTTAACATCAAAATTACATTTCTCGGCCGAATCGCGTAGATCTCACTGTCAAAAGGCTTAAATGACTTTTTTTTTAACTAAGTTTGACTATTGCGCTCAAACCAAATGTCCTAGAACCAAATTTCCAGATGTAAATACTAGATTGTGATACAATACACTATTGGGTGAAGATTGGTTGACTTCTGCGCAGCGGTTTGGGAGTTAACATAGAAATTACATTCCTCGGCCGAATCGCGTAGATCTCACTGTCAAAAGGATTAAATGACTTTTTTAAAATGATTTTGAAGATTGCGCTCAAACTAAAGGTCCTAGAACCAAATTTCCAAATGTAACTACTAGATTGTGATACAATACACTATTGGGTGAAGTTTGGTTCACTTCTGCGCAGCGGTTTGGGAGTTAACATCAAAATTACATTTCTCGGCCGAATCGCGTAGATCTCACTGTCAAAAGGCTTAAATGACTTTTTTTAACTAAGTATGAGGATTGCGCTCAAACCAAATGTCCTAGAACCAAATTTCCAAATGTAACTACTAGACTGTGATACAATACACTATTGGGTGAAGTTTGGTTGACTTCTGCGCAGCGGTTTGGGAGTTAACATCAAAATTACATTTCTCGGCTGAATTGCGTATATCTCACTGTCAAAAGGCTTAAATGACTTTTTTAACTAAGTTTGAGGATTGCGCTCAAACCAAATGTCCTAGAACCAAATTTTCAAATGTAACTACTAGATTGTGATACAATACACTATTGGGTGAAGTTTGGTTGACTTCTGCGCAGCGGTTTGGGAGTTAACATCAAAATTACATTTCTCGGCCGAATTGCGTAGATCTCACTGCCAAAAGGCTTAAATGACATTTTTTAACTAAGTTTGAGGATTGCGCTCAAACCAAATGTCCTAGAACCAAATTTCCAAATGTAACTACTAGATTGTGATACAATACACTATTGGGTGAAGATTGGTTGACTTCTGCGCAGCGGTTTGGGAGTTAACATAGAAATTACATTTCTCGACCGAATCGCGTAGATCTCACTGTCAAAAGGCTTAAATGACTTTTTTAAAATGATTTTGAAGATTGCGT
Organism: Corythoichthys intestinalis; assembly: GCF_030265065.1. Lineage (NCBI taxonomy): Eukaryota > Metazoa > Chordata > Actinopteri > Syngnathiformes > Syngnathidae > Corythoichthys > Corythoichthys intestinalis. The sequence goes on along the minus strand of NC_080409.1, from coordinate 3,113,042 downwards.
TTAAACTAAAGGTCCTAGAACCAAATTTCCAAATGTAACTACTAGATTGTGATACAATACGCTATTGGGTGAAGTTTGGTTGACTTCTGTGCAGCGGTTTGGGAGTTAACATCAAAATTACATTTCTCGGCCGAATTGCGTAGATCTCACTGCCAAAAGGCTTAAATGACTTTTTTTAACTAAGTTTGAGGATTGCGCTCAAACCAAATGTCCTAGAACCAAATTTCCAAATGTAACTACTAGATTGTGATACAATACACTATTGGGTGAAGATTGGTTGACTTCTGCGCAGCGGTTTGGGAGTTAACATAGAAATTACATTTCTCGGCCGAATCGCGTAGATCTCACTGTCAAAAGGCTTAAATGACTTTTTTAAAATGATTTTGAAGATTGCGCTCAAACTAAAGCTCCTAGAACCAAATTTCCAAATGTAACTACTAGATTGTGATACAATACACTATTGGGTGAAGTTTGGTTGACTTCTGCGCAGCGGTTTGGGAGTTAACATCAAAATTACATTTCTCGGCCGAATTGCGTAGATCTCACTGTCAAAAGGCTTATGTGACTTTTTTTAACTACGTTTAAGGATTGCGCTCAAACCAAATGTCCTAGAACCAAATTTCCAAATGTAACTACTAGATTGTGATACAATACACTATTGAGTGAAGTTTGGTTGACTTCTGCGCAGCGGTTTGGGAGTTAACATAGAAATTACATTTCTCGGCCGAATCGCGTAGATCTCACTGTCAAAAGGATTAAATGACTTTTTTAAAATGATTTTGAAGATTGCGCTCAAACTAAAGGTCCTAAAACCAAATTTCCAAATGTAACTACTAGATTGTGATACAATACACTATTGGGTGAAGTTTGGTTCACTTCTGCGCAGCGGTTTGGGAGTTAACATCAAAATTACATTTCTCGGCCGAATTGCGTAGATCTCACTGTCAAAAGGCTTAAATGACTTTTTTTAACTAAGTATGAGGATTGCGCTCAAACCAAATGTCCTAGAACCAAATTTCCAAATGTAACTACTAGACTGTGATACAATACACTATTGGGTGAAGTTTGGTTGACTTCTGCCCAGCGGTTTGGGAGTTAACATCAAAATTACATTTCTCGGCTGAATTGCGTATATCTCACTGTCAAAAGGCTTAAATGACTTTTTTAACTAAGTTTGAGGATTGCGCTCAAACCAAATGTCCTAGAACCAAATTTCCAAATGTAACTACTAGATTGTGATACAATACACTATTGGGTGAAGTTTGGTTCACTTCTGCGCAGCGGTTTGGGAGTTAACATAGAAATTACATTTCTCGGCCGAATAGCGTAGATCTCACTGTCAAAAGGCTTAAATGACTTTTTTAAAATGATTTTGAAGATTGCGCTCAAACTAAAGGTCCTAGAACCAAATTTCCAAATGTAACTACTAGATTGTGATACAATACACTATTGGGTGAAGTTTGGTTCACTTCTGCGCAGCGGTTTGGGAGTTAACATCAAAATTACATTTCTCGGCCGAAGTGCATAGATCTCAGGCTCTAAAGTTGATGTTGGCCGTTTGAACTCATTTTGAGAATTGCACACAAACCAAATATCCTAGAACCAAATTTCCAAATATAATGACTAGAATGTAACACAATACACCATTGGGTGAAGTTTGGTTCACTTCTGCGCAGCGGTTTGGGAGTTATAAACAATCTTACATTTCTCGGCCGAAGTGCATAGATCTCAGGCTCTAAAGGTGATATTGGCCGTTTGAACTCATTTTGAGGATTGCGCACAAACCAAATGTCCTAGAACCATATTTCCAAATGTAATGACTAGAATGTGACACATTGCACCATTGGGTGAAGTTTGGTTCACTTCTGCACAGCGATTTGGGAGTTATCATCAATCTTACATTTCTCGGCGGAAGTGCACAGATCTCAGGCTCTAAAGGTGATGTTGGCCGTTTGAACTCATTTTGAGGATTGCGCTCAAACCAAATGTCCTAGAACAAATTTTCCAAATGTAACTACTAGATTGTAATACAATACACTATTGGGTGAAGTTTGGTTCACTTCTGCGCAGCGGTTTGGGAGTTATCATCAACATTACATTTCTCGGCCAAAGTGAATAGATCTCACTGTCAAAAGGCGTGAATGGCTTTTTTTAACTCAATTTGAGGATTGCGCTCAAACCAAATGTCCTAGAACCAAATTTCCAAATGTAACTACTAGACTGTGATACAATACACTATTGGGTGAAGTTTGGTTGACTTCTGCGCAGCGGTTTGGGAGTTAACATCAAAATTACATTTCTCGGCCGAATCGCGTAGATCTCACTGTCAAAAGGCTTAAATGACTTTTTTTTAACAAAGTTTGACTATTGCGCTCAAACCAAATGTCCTAGAACCAAATTTCCAAATGTAACTACTAGATTGTGATACAATACACTATTGGGTGAAGATTGGTTGACTTCTGCGCAGCGGTTTGGGAGTTAACATAGAAATTACATTACTTGGCCGAATCGCGTAGATCTCACTGTCAAAAGGATTAAATGACTTTTTTAAAATGATTTTGAAGATTGCGCTCAAACTAAAGGTCCTAGAACCAAATTTACAAATGTAACTACTAGATTGTGATACAATACACTATTGGGTGAAGTTTGGTTCACTTCTGCGCAGCGGTTTGGGAGTTAACATCAAAATTACATTTCTCGGCCGAAGTGCATAGATCTCAGGCTCTAAAGTTGATGTTGGCCGTTTGAACTCATTTTGAGAATTGCACACAAACCAAATATCCTAGAACCAAATTTCCAAATATAATGACTAGAATGTAACACAATACACCATTGGGTGAAGTTTGGTTCACTTCTGCGCAGCGGTTTGGGAGTTATAAACAATCTTACATTTCTCGGCCGAAGTGCATAGATCTCAGGCTCTAAAGGTGATATTGGCCGTTTGAACTCATTTTGAGGATTGCGCACAAACCAAATGTCCTAGAACCATATTTCCAAATGTAACTACTAGATTGTGATACAATACACTACTGGGTGAAGTTTGGTTGACTTCTGCGCAGCGGTTTGGGAGTTAACATCAAAATTACATTTCTCGGCTGAATTGCGTATATCTCACTGTCAAAAGGCTTAAATGACTTTTTTAACTAAGTTTGAGGATTGCGCTCAAACTAAATGTCCTAGAACCAAATTTCCAAATGTAACTACTAGATTGTGATACAATACACTATTGGGTGAAGTTTGGTTGACTTCTGTGCAGCGGTTTGGGAGTTAACATCAAAATTACATTTCTCGGCCGAATTGCGTAGATCTCACTGCCAAAAGGCTTAAATGACTTTTTTTAACTAAGTTTTAGGATTGCGCTCAAACCAAATGTCCTAGAACCAAATTTCCAAATGTAACTACTAGATTGTGATACAATACACTATTGGGTGAAGATTGGTTGACTTCTGCGCAGCGGTTTGGGAGTTAACATAGAAATTACATTTCTCGGCCGAATCGCGTAGATCTCACTGTCAAAAGGCTTAAATGACTTTTTAAAAATGATTTTGAAGATTGCGCTCAAACTAAAGGTCCTAGAACCAAATTTCCAAATGCAACTACTAGATTGTGATACAATACACTATTGGGTGAAGTTTGGTTCACTTCTGCGTAGCGGTTTGGGAGTTAACATCAAAATTACATTTCTCGGCCGAATTGCGTAGATCTCACTGTCAAAAGGCTTATATGACTTTTTTTAACTACGTTTAAGGATTGCGCTCAAATTAAATGTCCTAGAACCAAATTTCCAAATGTAACTACTAGATTGTGATACAATACACTATTGAGTGAAGTTTGGTTGACTTCTGCGCAGCTGTTTGGGAGTTAACATCAAAATTACATTTCTCGGCCGAATTGCGTAGATCTCACTGTCAAAAGGCTTAAATGACTTTTTTAAACTAAGTTTTAGGATTGCGCTCAAACCAAATGTCCTAGAACCAAATTTCCAAATGTAACTACTAGATTGTGATACAATACACTATTGGGTGAAGTTTGGTTACTTCTGCGCAGCGATTTGGGAGTTAACATCAAAATTACATTTCTCGGCCGAATCGCGTAGATCTCACTGTCAAAAGGCTTAAATGACTTTTTTTTTAACTAAGTTTGACTATTGCGCTCAAACCAAATGTCCTAGAACCAAATTTCCAAATGTAACTACTAGATTGTGATACAATACACTATTGGGTGAAGATTGGTTGACTTCTGCGCAGCGGTTTGGGAGTTAACATAGAAATTACATTCCTCGGCCGAATCGCGTAGATCTCACTGTCAAAAGGATTAAATGACTTTTTTAAAATGATTTTGAAGATTGCGCTCAAACTAAAGGTCCTAGAACCAAATTTCCAAATGTAACTACTAGATTGTGATACAATACACTATTGGGTGAAGTTTGGTTCACTTCTGCGCAGCGGTTTGGGAGTTAACATCAAAATTACATTTCTCGGCCGAATCGCGTAGATCTCACTGTCAAAAGGCTTAAATGACTTTTTTTAACTAAGTATGAGGATTGCGCTCAAACCAAATGTCCTAGAACCAAATTTCCAAATGTAACTACTAGACTGTGATACAATACACTATTGGGTGAAGTTTGGTTGACTTCTGCGCAGCGGTTTGGGAGTTAACATCAAAATTACATTTCTCGGCTGAATTGCGTATATCTCACTGTCAAAAGGCTTAAATGACTTTTTTAACTAAGTTTAAGGATTGCGCTCAAACCAAATGTCCTAGAACCAAATTTTCAAATGTAACTACTAGATTGTGATACAATACACTATTGGGTGAAGTTTGGTTGACTTCTGCGCAGCGGTTTGGGAGTTAACATCAAAATTACATTTCTCGGCCGAATTGCGTAGATCTCACTGCCAAAAGGCTCAAATGACATTTTTTAACTAAGTTTGAGGATTGCGCTCAAACCAAATGTCCTAGAACCAAATTTCCAAATGTAACTACTAGATTGTGATACAATACACTATTGGGTGAAGATTGGTTGACTTCTGCGCAGCGGTTTGGGAGTTAACATAGAAATTACATTTCTCGACCGAATCGCGTAGATCTCACTGTCAAAAGGCTTAAATGACTTTTTTAAAATGATTTTGAAGATTGCGTTTAAACTAAAGGTCCTAGAACCAAATTTCCAAATGTAACTACTAGATTGTGATACAATACGCTATTGGGTGAAGTTTGGTTGACTTCTGTGCAGCGGTTTGGGAGTTAACATCAAAATTACATTTCTCGGCCGAATTGCGTAGATCTCACTGCCAAAAGGCTTAAATGACTTTTTTTAACTAAGTTTGAGGATTGCGCTCAAACCAAATGTCCTAGAACCAAATTTCCAAATGTAACTACTAGATTGTGATACAATACACTATTGGGTGAAGATTGGTTGACTTCTGCGCAGCGGTTTGGGAGTTAACATAGAAATTACATTTCTCGGCCGAATCGCGTAGATCTCACTGTCAAAAGGATTAAATGACTTTTTTAAAATGATTTTGAAGATTGCGCTCAAACTAAAGGTCCTAAAACCAAATTTCCAAATGTAACTACTAGATTGTGATACAATACACTATTGGGTGAAGTTTGGTTCACTTCTGCGCAGCGGTTTGGGAGTTAACATCAAAATTACATTTCTCGGCCGAATTGCGTAGATCTCACTGTCAAAAGGCTTAAATGACTTTTTTTAACTAAGTATGAGGATTGCGCTCAAACCAAATGTCCTAGAACCAAATTTCCAAATGTAACTACTAGACTGTGATACAATACACTATTGGGTGAAGTTTGGTTGACTTCTGCGCAGCGGTTTGGGAGTTAACATCAAAATTACATTTCTCGGCTGAATTGCGTATATCTCACTGTCAAAAGGCTTAAATGACTTTTTTAACTAAGTTTGAGGATTGCGCTCAAACCAAATGTCCTAGAACCAAATTTCCAAATGTAACTACTAGATTGTGATACAATACACTATTGGGTGAAGTTTGGTTCACTTCTGCGCAGCGGTTTGGGAGTTAACATAGAAATTACATTTCTCGGCCGAATAGCGTAGATCTCACTGTCAAAAGGCTTAAATGACTTTTTTAAAATGATTTTGAAGATTGCGCTCAAACTAAAGGTCCTAGAACCAAATTTCCAAATGTAACTACTAGATTGTGATACAATACACTATTGGGTGAAGTTTGGTTCACTTCTGCGCAGCGGTTTGGGAGTTAACATCAAAATTACATTTCTCGGCCGAATTGCGTAGATCTCACTGTCAAAAGGCTTAAATGACTTTTTTAAACTAAGTTTTAGGATTGCGCTCAAACCAAATGTCCTAGAACCAAATTTCCAAATGTAACTACTAGATTGTGATACAATACACTATTGGGTGAAGTTTGGTTGACTTCTGCGCAGCGATTTGGGAGTTAACATCAAAATTACATTTCTCGGCCGAATCGCGTAGATCTCACTGTCAAAAGGCTTAAATGACTTTTTTTTTTAACTAAGTTTGACTATTGCGCTCAAACCAAATGTCCTAGAACCAAATTTCCAAATGTAACTACTAGATTGTGATACAATACACTATTGGGTGAAGATTGGTTGACTTCTGCGCAGCGATTTGGGAGTTAACATCAAAATTACATTTCTCGGCCGAATCGCGTAGATCTCACTGTCAAAAGGCTTAAATGACTTTTTTAAACTACGTTTAAGGATTGCGCTCAAACCAAATGTCCTACAAATAAATTTCCAAATGTAACTACTAGATTGTGATACAATACACTATTGGGTGAAGTTTGGTTGACTTCTGCGCAGCGGTTTGGGAGTTAACATCAAAATTACATTTCTCGGCCGAATCGCGTAGATCTCACTGTCAAAAGGCTTAAATGACTTTTTTTAACTAAGTATGAGGATTGCGCTCAAACCAAATGTCCTAGAACCAAATTTCCAAATGTAACTACTAGACTGTGATACAATACACTATTGGGTGAAGTTTGGTTGACTTCTGCGCAGCGGTTTGGGAGTTAACATCAAAATTACATTTCTCGGCTGAATTGCGTATATCTCACTGTCAAAAGGCTTAAATGACTTTTTTAATTAAGTTTGAGGATTGCGCTCAAACCAAATGTCCTAGAACCAAATTTCCAAATGTAACTACTAGATTGTGATACAATACACTATTGGGTGAAGTTTGGTTGACTTCTGCGCAGCGGTTTGGGAGTTAACATCAAAATTACATTTCTCGGCCGAATTGCGTAGATCTCACTGTCAAAAGGCTTAAATGACTTTTTTAAACTACGTTTAAGGATTGCGCTCAAACCAAATGTCCTACAACCAAATTTCCAAATGTAACTACTAGATTGTGATACAATACACTATTGGGTGAAGTTTGGTTGACTTCTGCGCAGCGGTTTGGGAGTTAACATCAAAATTACATTTCTCGGCCGAATTGGGTAGATCTCACTGTCAAAAGGCTTAAATGACTTTTTTAAACTAAGGTTAAGGATTGAGCTCAAACCAAATGTCCTAGAACCAAATTTCCAAATGTAACTACTAGATTGTGATACAATACACTATTGGGTGAAGTTTGGTTGACTTCTGCGCAGCGGTTTGGGAGTTAACATCAAAATTACATTTCTCGGCCGAATCGCGTATATCTCACTGTCAAAAGGCTTAAATGACTTTTTTTTAACTAAGTTTGACTACTGCGCTCAAACAAAATGTCCTAGAACCAAATTTCCAAATGTAAATACTAGATTGTGATACAATACACTATTGGGTGAAGATTGGTTGACTTCTGCGCAGCGGTTTGGGAGTTAACATAGAAATTACATTTCTCGGCCGAATCGCGTAGATCTCACTGTCAAAAGGCTTAAATGACTTTTTTAAAATGATTTTGAAGATTGCGCTCAAACTAAAGGTCCTAGAACCAAATTTCCAAATGTAACTACTAGATTGTGATACAATACACTATTGGGTGAAGTTTGGTTCACTTCTGCGCAGCGGTTTGGGAGTTAACATCAAAATTACATTTCTCGGCCGAATTGCGTAGATCTCACTGTCAAAAGGCTTAAATGACTTTTTTAAACTACGTTTAAGGATTGCGCTCAAACCAAATGTCCTACAACCAAATTTCCAAATGTAACTACTAGATTGTGATACAATACACTATTGGGTGAAGTTTGGTTCACTTCTGCGCAGCGGTTTGGGAGTTAACATCAAAATTACATTTCTAGGCCGAATCGCGTAGATCTCACTGTCAAAAGGCTTAAATGACTTTTTTTAACTAATGATGAGGATTGCGCTCAAACCAAATGTCCTAGACCAAATTTCCAAATGTAACTACTAGACTGTGATACAATACACTATTGGGTGAAGTTTGGTTGACTTCTGCGCAGCGGTTTGGGAGTTAACATCAAAATTACATTTCTCGGCTGAATTGCGTATATCTCACTGTCAAAAGGCTTAAATGACTTTTTTTAACTAAGTTTTAGGATTGCGCTCAAACCAAATGTCCTAGAACCAAATTTCCAAATGTAACTACTAGATTGTGATACAATACACTATTGGGTGAAGTTTGGTTGACTTCTGCGCAGCGGTTTGGGAGTTAACGTCAAAATTACATTTCTCGGCCGAATTGCGTAGATCTCACTGTCAAAAGGCTTAAATGACTTTTTTTTAACTAAGTTTGAAGATTGCGCTCAAACTAAAGGTCCTAGAACCAAATTTCCAAATGTAACTACTAGATTCTGATACAATACACTATTGGGTGAAGTTTGGTTCACTTCTGCGCAGCGGTTTGGGAGTTAACATCAAAATTACATTTCTCGGCCGAAGTGCATAGATCTCAGGCTCTAAAGTTGATGTTGGCCGTTTGAACTCATTTTGAGGATTGCACACAAACCAAATATCCTAGAACCAAATTTCCAAATATAATGACTAGAATTTAACACAATACACCATTGGGTGAAGTTTGGTTCACTTCTGCGCAGCGGTTTGGGAGTTATAAACAATCTTACATTTCTCGGCCGAAGTGCATAGATCTCAGGCTCTAAAGGTGATATTGGCCGTTTGAACTCATTTTGAGGATTGCGCACAAACCAAATGTCCTAGAACCATATTTCCAAATGTAATGACTAGAATGTGACACATTGCACCATTGGGTGAAGTTTGGTTCACTTCTGCACAGCGATTTGTGAGTTATCATCAATCTTACATTTCTCGGCGGAAGTGCACAGATCTCAGGCTCTAAAGGTGATGTTGGCCGTTTGAACTCATTTTGAGGATTGCGCTCAAACCAAATGTCCTAGAACCAAATTTCCAAATGTAACTACTAGATTGTGATACAATACACTATTGGGTGAAGTTTGGTTGACTTCTGCGCAGCGGTTTGGGAGTTAACATCAAAATTACATTTCTCGGCCGAATCGCGTAGATCACACTGTCAAAAGGCTTAAATGACTTTTTTTAACTAAGTTTGAAGATTGCGCTCAAACTAAAGGTCCTAGAACCAAATTTCCAAATGTAACTACTAGATTGTGATACAATACACTATTGGGTGAAGTTTGGTTGACTTCTGCGCAGCGGTTTGGGAGTTAACATCAAAATTACATTTCTCGGACGAATTGCGTAGATCTCCCTGTCAAAAGGCTTAAATGACTTTTTTTAACTACGTTTAAGGATTGCGCTCAAACCAAATGTCCTACAACCAAATTTCCAAATGTAACTACTAGATTGTGATACAATACACTATTGGGTGAAGTTTGGTTGACTTCTGCGCAGCGGTTTGGGAGTTATCATAAAAATTACATTTCTCGGCCGAATTGCGTAGATCTCACTGTCAAAAGGCTTAAATGACTTTTTTAAACTAAGTTTTAGGATTGCGCTCAAACCAAATGTCCTAGAACCAAATTTCCAAATGTAACTACTAGATTGTAATACAATACACTATTGGGTGAAGTTTGGTTGACTTCTGCGCAGCGATTTGGGAGTTAACATCAAAATTACATTTCTCGGCCGAATCGCGTAGATCTCACTGTCAAAAGGCTTAAATGACTTTTTTTTTAACTAAGTTTGACTATTGCACTCAAACCAAATGTCCTAGAACCAAATTTCCAAATGTAACTACTAGATTGTGATACAATACACTATTGGGTGAAGATTGGTTGACTTCTGCGCAGCGATTTGGGAGTTAACATCAAAATTACATTTCTCGGCCGAATCGCGTAGATCTCACTGTCAAAAGGCTTAAATGACTTTTTTAAACTACGTTTAAGGATTGCGCTCAAACCAAATGTCCTACAAATAAATTTCCAAATGTAACTACTAGATTGTGATACAATACACTATTGGGTGAAGTTTGGTTCACTTCTGCGCAGCGGTGTGGGAGTTAACATCAAAATTACATTTCTCGGCCGAATCGCGTAGATCTCACTGTCAAAAGGCTTAAATGACTTTTTTTAACTAAGTATGAGGATTGCGCTCAAACCAAATGTCCTAGAACCAAATTTCCAAATGTAACTACTAGACTGTGATACAATACACTATTGGGTGAAGTTTGGTTGACTTCTGCGCAGCGGTTTGGGAGTTAACATCAAAATTACATTTCTCGGCTGAATTGCGTATATCTCACTGTCAAAAAGCTTAAATGACTTTTTTAACTAAGTTTGAGGATTGCGCTCAAACCAAATGTCCTAGAACCAAATTTCCAAATGTAACTACTAGATTGTGATACAATACACTATTGGGTGAAGTTTGGTTGACTTCTGCGCAGCGGTTTGGGAGTTAACATCAAAATTACATTTCTCGGCCGAATTGCGTAGATCTCACTGTCAAAAGGCTTAAATGACTTTTGTAAACTACGTTTAAGGATTGCGCTCAAACCAAATGTCCTACAACCAAATTTCCAAATGTAACTACTAGACTGTGATACAATACACTATTGGGTGAAGTTTGGTTGACTTCTGCGCAGCGGTTTGGGAGTTAACATCAAAATTACATTTCTCGGCCGAATTGGGTAGATCTCACTGTCAAAAGGCTTAAATGACTTTTTTAAACTAAGGTTAAGGATTGAGCTCAAAACAAATGTCCTAGAACCAAATTTCCAAATGTAACTACTAGATTGTGATACAATACACTATTGGGTGAAGTTTGGTTGACTTCTGCGCAGCGGTTTGGGAGTTAACATCAAAATTACATTTCTCGGCCGAATCGCGTATATCTCACTGTCAAAAGGCTTAAATGACTTTTTTTTAACTAAGTTTGACTACTGCGCTCAAACCAAATGTCCTAGATCCAAATTTCCAAATGTAACTACTAGATTGTGATACAATACACTATTGGGTGAAGATTGGTTGACTTCTGCGCAGCGGTTTGGGAGTTAACATAGAAATTACATTTCTCGGCCGAATCGCGTAGATCTCACTGTCAAAAGGCTTAAATGACTTTTTTAAAATGATTTTGAAGATTGCGCTCAAACTAAAGGTCCTAGAACCAAATTTCCAAATGTAACTACTAGATTTTGATACAATACACTATTTTGTGAAGTTTGGTTCACTTCTGCGCAGCGGTTTGGGAGTTAACATCAAAATTACATTTCTCGGCCGAATCGCGTAGATCTCACTGTCAAAAGGCTTTAATGACTTTTTTTAACTAAGTTTTAGGATTGCGCTCAAACCAAATGTCCTAGAACCAAATTTCCAAATGTAACTACTAGATTGTGATACAATACACTATTGGGTGAAGTTTGGTTGACTTTTTCGCAGCGGTTTGGGAGTTAACATCAAAATTACATTTCTCGGCTGAATTGCGTAGATCTCACTGTCAAAAGGCTTAAATGACTTTTTTTTAACTAAGTTTGAAGATTGCGCTCAAACTAAAGGTCCTAGAACCAAATTTCCAAATGTAACTACTAGATTGTGATACAATACACTATTGGGTGAAGTTTGGTTCACTTCTGCGCAGCGGTTTGGGAGTTAACATCAAAATTACATTTCTCGGCCGAAGTGCATAGATCTCAGGCTCTAAAGTTGATGTTGGCCGTTTGAACTCATTTTGAGGATTGCACACAAACCAAATATCCTAGAACCAAATTTCCAAATATAATGACTAGAATTTAACACAATACACCATTGGGTGAAGTTTGGTTCACTTCTGCGCAGCGGTTTGGGAGTTATAAACAATCTTACATTTCTCGGCCGAAGTGCATAGATCTCAGGCTCTAAAGGTGATATTGGCCGTTTGAACTCATTTTGAGGATTGCGCACAAACCAAATGTCCTAGAACCATATTTCCAAATGTAATGACTACAATGTGACACATTGCACCATTGCGTGAAGTTTGGTTCACTTCTGCACAGCGATTTGTGAGTTATCATCAATCTTACATTTCTCGGCGGAAGTGCACAGATCTCAGGCTCTAAAGGTGATGTTGGCCGTTTGAACTCATTTTGAGGATTGCGCTCAAACCAAATGTCCTAGAACCAAATTTCCAAATGTAACTACTAGATTGTGATACAATACACTATTGGGTGAAGTTTGGTTGACTTCTGCGCAGCGGTTTGGGAGTTAACATCAAAATTACATTTCTCGGCCGAATCGCGTAGATCACACTGTCAAAAGGCTTAAATGACTTTTTTTAACTAAGTTTGAAGATTGCGCTCAAACTAAAGGTCCTAGAACCAAATTTCTAAATGTAACTACTAGATTGTGATACAATACACTATTGGGTGAAGTTTGGTTGACTTCTGCGCAGCGGTTTGGGAGTTAACATCAAAATTACATTTCTCGGACGAATTGCGTAGATCTCCCTGTCAAAAGGCTTAAATGACTTTATTTAACTACGTTTAAGGATTGCGCTCAAACCAAATGTCCTACAACCAAATTTCCAAATGTAACTACTAGATTGTGATACAATACACTATTGGGTGAAGTTTGGTTGACTTCTGCGCAGCGGTTTGGGAGTTAACATAAAAATTACATTTCTCGGCCGAATTGCGTAGATCTCACTGTCAAAAGGCTTAAATGACTTTTTTAAACTAAGTTTTAGGATTGCGCTCAAACCAAATGTCCTAGAACCAAATTTCCAAATGTAACTACTAGATTGTGATACAATACACTATTGGGTGAAGTTTGGTTGACTTCTGCGCAGCGATTTGGGAGTTAACATCAAAATTACATTTCTCGGCCGAATCGCGTAGATCTCACTGTCAAAAGGCTTAAATGACTTTTTTTTAACTAAGTTTGACTATTGCGCTCAAACCAAATGTCCTAGAACCAAATTTCCAAATGTAACTACTAGATTGTGATACAATACACTATTGGGTGAAGATTGGTTGACTTCTGCGCAGCGATTTGGGAGTTAACATCAAAATTACATTTCTCGGCCGAATCGCGTAGGTCTCACTGTCAAAAGGCTTAAATGACTTTTTTAAACTACGTTTAAGGATTGCGCTCAAACCAAATGTCCTACAAATAAATTTCCAAATGTAACTACTAGATTGTGATACAATACACTATTGGGTGAAGTTTGGTTCACTTCTGCGCAGCGGTTTGGGAGTTAACATCAAAATTACATTTCTCGGCCGAATCGCGTAGATCTCACTGTCAAAAGGCTTAAATGACTTTTTTTAACTAAGTATGAGGATTGCGCTCAAACCAAATGTCCTAGAACCAAATTTCCAAATGTAACTACTAGACTGTGATACAATACACTATTGGGTGAAGTTTGGTTGACTTCTGCGCAGCGGTTTGGGAGTTAACATCAAAATTACATTTCTCGGCTGAATTGCGTATATCTCACTGTCAAAAAGCTTAAATGACTTTTTTAACTAAGTTTGAGGATTGCGCTCAAACCAAATGTCCTAGAACCAAATTTCCAAATGTAACTACTAGATTGTGATACAATACACTATTGGGTGAAGTTTGGTTGACTTCTGCGCAGCGGTTTGGGAGTTAACATCAAAATTACATTTCTCGGCCGAATTGCGTAGATCTCACTGTCAAAAGGCTTAAATGACTTTTGTAAACTACGTTTAAGGATTGCGCTCAAACCAAATGTCCTAGAACCAAATTTCCAAATGTAACTACTAGATTGTGATACAATACACTATTGGGTGAAGATTGGTTGACTTCTGCGCAGCGGTTTGGGAGTTAACATAGAAATTACATTTCTCGGCCGAATCGCGTAGATCTCACTGTCAAAATGCTTAAATGACTTTTTTAAAATGATTTTGAAGATTGCGCTCAAACTAAAGGTCCTAGAACCAAATTTCCAAATGTAACTACTAGATTTTGATACAATACACTATTTTGTGAAGTTTGGTTCACTTCTGCGCAGCGGTTTGGGAGTTAACATCAAAATTACATTTCTCGGCCGAATTGCGTAGATCTCACTGTCAAAAGGCTTAAATGACTTTTTTAAACTACGTTTAAGGATTGCGCTCAAACCAAATGTCCTACAACCAAATTTCCAAATGTAACTACTAGATTGTGATACAATACACTATTGGGTGAAGTTTGGTTCACTTCTGCGCAGCGGTTTGGGAGTTAACATCAAAATTACATTTCTAGGCCGAATCGCGTAGATCTCACTGTCAAAAGGCTTAAATGACTTTTTTTAACTAATGATGAGGATTGCGCTCAAACCAAATGTCCTAGACCAAATTTCCAAATGTAACTACTAGACTGTGATACAATACACTATTGGGTGAAGTTTGGTTGACTTCTGCGCAGCGGTTTGGGAGTTAACATCAAAATTACATTTCTCGGCTGAATTGCGTACATCTCACTGTCAAAAGGCTTAAATGACTTTTTTAACTAAGTTTGAGGATTGCGCTCAAACCAAATGTCCTAGAACCAAATTTCCAAATGTAACTACTAGATTGTGATACAATACACTATTGGGTGAAGTTTGGTTGACTTCTGCGCAGCGGTTTGGGAGTTAACATCAAAATTACATTTCTCGGCCGAATCGCGTAGATCTCACTGTCAAAAGGCTTTAATGACTTTTTTTAACTAAGTTTTAGGATTGCGCTCAAACCAAATGTCCTAGAACCAAATTTCCAAATGTAACTACTAGATTGTGATACAATACACTATTGGGTGAAGTTTGGTTGACTTCTGCGCAGCGATTTGGGAGTTAACATCAAAATTACATTTCTCGGCCGAATCGCGTAGATCTCACTGTCAAAAGGCTTAAATGACTTTTTTTTAACTAAGTTTGACTATTGCGCTCAAACCAAATGTCCTAGAACCAAATTTCCAAATGTAACTACTAGATTGTGATACAATACACTATTGGGTGAAGATTGGTTGACTTCTGCGCAGCGATTTGGGAGTTAACATCAAAATTACATTTCTCGGCCGAATCGCGTAGATCTCACTGTCAAAAGGCTTAAATGACTTTTTTAAACTACGTTTAAGGATTGCGCTCAAACCAAATGTCCTACAAATAAATTTCCAAATGTAACTACTAGATTGTGATACAATACACTATTGGGTGAAGTTTGGTTCACTTCTGCGCAGCGGTTTGGGAGTTAACATCAAAATTACATTTCTCGGCCGAATCGCGTAGATCTCACTGTCAAAAGGCTTAAATGACTTTTTTTAACTAAGTATGAGGATTGCGCTCAAACCAAATGTCCTAGAACCAAATTTCCAAATGTAACTACTAGACTGTGATACAATACACTATTGGGTGAAGTTTGGTTGACTTCTGCGCAGCGGTTTGGGAGTTAACATCAAAATTACATTTCTCGGCTGAATTGCGTATATCTCACTGTCAAAAAGCTTAAATGACTTTTTTAACTAAGTTTGAGGATTGCGCTCAAACCAAATGTCCTAGAACCAAATTTCCAAATGTAACTACTAGATTGTGATACAATACACTATTGGGTGAAGTTTGGTTGACTTCTGCGCAGCGGTTTGGGAGTTAACATCAAAATTACATTTCTCGGCCGAATTGCGTAGATCTCACTGTCAAAAGGCTTAAATGACTTTTGTAAACTACGTTTAAGGATTGCGCTCAAACCAAATGTCCTACAACCAAATTTCCAAATGTAACTACTAGACTGTGATACAATACACTATTATGTGAAGTTTGGTTGACTTCTGCGCAGCGGTTTGGGAGTTAACATCAAAATTACATTTCTCGGCCGAATTGGGTAGATCTCACTGTCAAAAGGCTTAAATGACTTTTTTAAACTAAGGTTAAGGATTGAGCTCAAACCAAATGTCCTAGAACCAAATTTCCAAATGTAACTACTAGATTGTGATACAATACACTATTGGGTGAAGTTTGGTTGACTTCTGCGCAGCGGTTTGGGAGTTAACATCAAAATTACATTTCTCGGCCGAATCGCGTATATCTCACTGTCAAAAGGCTTAAATGACTTTTTTTTAACTAAGTTTGACTACTGCGCTCAAACCAAATGTCCTAGAACCAAATTTCCAAATGTAACTACTAGATTGTGATACAATACACTATTGGGTGAAGATTGGTTGACTTCTGCGCAGCGGTTTGGGAGTTAACATAGAAATTACATTTCTCGGCCGAATCGCGTAGATCTCACTGTCAAAATGCTTAAATGACTTTTTTAAAATGATTTTGAAGATTGCGCTCAAACTAAAGGTCCTAGAACCAAATTTCCAAATGTAACTACTAGATTTTGATACAATACACTATTTTGTGAAGTTTGGTTCACTTCTGCGCAGCGGTTTGGGAGTTAACATCAAAATTACATTTCTCGGCCGAATTGCGTAGATCTCACTGTCAAAAGGCTTAAATGACTTTTTTAAACTACGTTTAAGGATTGCGCTCAAACCAAATGTCCTACAACCAAATTTCCAAATGTAACTACTAGATTGTGATACAATACACTATTGGGTGAAGTTTGGTTCACTTCTGCGCAGCGGTTTGGGAGTTAACATCAAAATTACATTTCTAGGCCGAATCGCGTAGATCTCACTGTCAAAAGGCTTAAATGACTTTTTTTAACTAATGATGAGGATTGCGCTCAAACCAAATGTCCTAGACCAAATTTCCAAATGTAACTACTAGACTGTGATACAATACACTATTGGGTGAAGTTTGGTTGACTTCTGCGCAGCGGTTTGGGAGTTAACATCAAAATTACATTTCTCGGCTGAATTGCGTACATCTCACTGTCAAAAGGCTTAAATGACTTTTTTAACTAAGTTTGAGGATTGCGCTCAAACCAAATGTCCTAGAACCAAATTTCCAAATGTAACTACTAGATTGTGATACAATACACTATTGGGTGAAGTTTGGTTGACTTCTGCGCAGCGGTTTGGGAGTTAACATCAAAATTACATTTCTCGGCCGAATCGCGTAGATCTCACTGTCAAAAGGCTTTAATGACTTTTTTTAACTAAGTTTTAGGATTGCGCTCAAACCAAATGTCCTAGAACCAAATTTCCAAATGTAACTACTAGATTGTGATACAATACACTATTGGGTGAAGTTTGGTTGACTTCTGCGCAGCGGTTTGGGAGTTAACATCAAAATTACATTTCTCGGCCGAATTGCGTAGATCTCACTGTCAAAAGGCTTAAATGACTTTTTTTTAACTAAGTTTGAAGATTGCGCTCAAACTAAAGGTCCTAGAACCAAATTTCCAAATGTAACTACTAGATTGTGATACAATACACTATTGGGTGAAGTTTGGTTCACTTCTGCGCAGCGGTTTGGGAGTTAACATCAAAATTACATTTCTCGGCCGAAGTGCATAGATCTCAGGCTCTAAAGTTGATGTTGGCCGTTTGAACTCATTTTGAGGATTGCACACAAACCAAATATCCTAGAACCAAATTTCCAAATATAATGACTAGAATTTAACACAATACACCATTGGGTGAAGTTTGGTTCACTTCTGCGCAGCGGTTTGGGAGTTATAAACAATCTTACATTTCTCGGCCGAAGTGCATAGATCTCAGGCTCTAAAGGTGATATTGGCCGTTTGAACTCATTTTGAGGATTGCGCACAAACCAAATGTCCTAGAACCATATTTCCAAATGTAATGACTAGAATGTGACACATTGCACCATTGGGTGAAGTTTGGTTCACTTCTGCACAGCGATTTGTGAGTTATCATCAATCTTACATTTCTCGGCGGAAGTGCACAGATCTCAGGCTCTAAAGGTGATGTTGGCCGTTTGAACTCATTTTGAGGATTGCGCTCAAACCAAATGTCCTAGAACCAAATTTCCAAATGTAACTACTAGATTGTGATACAATACACTATTGGGTGAAGTTTGGTTGACTTCTGCGCAGCGGTTTGGGAGTTAACATCAAAATTACATTTCTCGGCCGAATCGCGTAGATCACACTGTCAAAAGGCTTAAATGACTTTTTTTAACTAAGTTTGAAGATTGCGCTCAAACTAAAGGTCCTAGAACCAAATTTCCAAATGTAACTACTAGATTGTGATACAATACACTATTGGGTGAAGTTTGGTTGACTTCTGCGCAGCGGTTTGGGAGTTAACATCAAAATTACATTTCTCGGACGAATTGCGTAGATCTCACTGTCAAAAGGCTTAAATGACTTTTTTTAACTACGTTTAAGGATTGCGCTCAAACCAAATGTCCTACAACCAAATTTCCAAATGTAACTACTAGATTGTGATACAATACACTATTGGGTGAAGTTTGGTTGACTTCTGCGCAGCGGTTTGGGAGTTAACATCAAAATTACATTTCTCGGCCGAATCGCGTAGATCACACTGTCAAAAGGCTTAAATGACTTTTTTTAACTAAGTTTGAAGATTGCGCTCAAACTAAAGGTCCTAGAACCAAATTTCCAAATGTAACTACTAGATTGTGATACCATACACTATTGGGTGAAGTTTGGTTGACTTCTGCGCAGCGGTTTGGGAGTTAACATCAAAATTACATTTCTCGGACGAATTGCGTAGATCTCCCTGTCAAAAGGCTTAAATGACTTTATTTAACTACGTTTAAGGATTGCGCTTAAACCAAATGTCCTACAACCAAATTTCCAAATGTAACTACTAGATTGTGATACAATACACTATTGGGTGAAGTTTGGTTGACTTCTGCGCAGCGATTTGGGAGTTAACATCAAAATTACATTTCTCGGCCGAATCGCGTAGATCTCACTGTCAAAAGGCTTAAATGACTTTTTTTTTAACTAAGTTTGACTATTGCGCTCAAACCAAATGTCCTAGAACCAAATTTCCAAATGTAACTACTAGATTGTGATACAATACACTATTGGGTGAAGATTGGTTGACTTCTGCGCAGCGATTTGGGAGTTAACATCAAAATTACATTTCTCGGCCGAATCGCGTAGATCTCACTGTCAAAAGGCTTAAATGACTTTTTTAAACTACGTTTAAGGATTGCGCTCAAACCAAATGTCCTACAAATAAATTTCCAAATGTAACTACTAGATTGTGATACAATACACTATTGGGTGAAGTTTGGTTCACTTCTGCGCAGCGGTTTGGGAGTTAACATCAAAATTACATTTCTCGGCCGAATCGCGTAGATCTCACTGTCAAAAGGCTTAAATGACTTTTTTTAACTAAGTATGAGGATTGCGCTCAAACCAAATGTCCTAGAACCAAATTTCCAAATGTAACTACTAGACTGTGATACAATACACTATTGGGTGAAGTTTGGTTGACTTCTGCGCAGCAGTTTGGGAGTTAACATCAAAATTACATTTCTCGGCCGAATTGCGTAGATCTCACTGTCAAAAGGCTTAAATGACTTTTGTAAACTACGTTTAAGGATTGCGCTCAAACCAAATGTCCTACAACCAAATTTCCAAATGTAACTACTAGACTGTGATACAATACACTATTGGGTGAAGTTTGGTTGACTTCTGCGCAGCGGTTTGGGAGTTAACATCAAAATTACATTTCTCGGCCGAATTGGGTAGATCTCACTGTCAAAAGGCTTAAATGACTTTTTTAAACTAAGGTTAAGGATTGAGCTCAAAACAAATGTCCTAGAACCAAATTTCCAAATGTAACTACTAGATTGTGATACAATACACTATTGGGTGAAGTTTGGTTGACTTCTGCGCAGCGGTTTGGGAGTTAACATCAAAATTACATTTCTCGGCCGAATCGCGTATATCTCACTGTCAAAAGGCTTAAATGACTTTTTTTTAACTAAGTTTGACTACTGCGCTCAAACCAAATGTCCTAGAACCAAATTTCCAAATGTAACTACTAGATTGTGATACAATACACTATTGGGTGAAGATTGGTTGACTTCTGCGCAGCGGTTTGGGAGTTAACATAGAAATTACATTTCTCGGCCGAATCGCGTAGATCTCACTGTCAAAAGGCTTAAATGACTTTTTTAAAATGATTTTGAAGATTGCGCTCAAACTAAAGGTCCTAGAACCAAATTTCCAAATGTAACTACTAGATTTTGATACAATACACTATTTTGTGAAGTTTGGTTCACTTCTGCGCAGCGGTTTGGGAGTTAACATCAAAATTACATTTCTCGGCCGAATTGCGTAGATCTCACTGTCAAAAGGCTTAAATGACTTTTTTAAACTACGTTTAAGGATTGCGCTCAAACCAAATGTCCTACAACCAAATTTCCAAATGTAACTACTAGATTGTGATACAATACACTATTGGGTGAAGTTTGGTTCACTTCTGCGCAGCGGTTTGGGAGTTAACATCAAAATTACATTTCTAGGCCGAATCGCGTAGATCTCACTGTCAAAAGGCTTAAATGACTTTTTTTAACTAATGATGAGGATTGCGCTCAAACCAAATGTCCTAGACCAAATTTCCAAATGTAACTACTAGACTGTGATACAATACACTATTGGGTGAAGTTTGGTTGACTTCTGCGCAGTGGTTTGGGAGTTAACATCAAAATTACATTTCTCGGCTGAATTGCGTACATCTCACTGTCAAAAGGCTTAAATGACTTTTTTAACTAAGTTTGAGGATTGCGCTCAAACCAAATGTCCTAGAACCAAATTTCCAAATGTAACTACTAGATTGTGATACAATACACTATTGGGTGAAGTTTGGTTGACTTCTGCGCAGCGGTTTGGGAGTTAACATCAAAATTACATTTCTCGGCCGAATCGCGTAGATCTCACTGTCAAAAGGCTTTAATGACTTTTTTTAACTAAGTTTTAGGATTGCGCTCAAACCAAATGTCCTAGAACCAAATTTCCAAATGTAACTACTAGATTGTGATACAATACACTATTGGGTGAAGTTTGGTTGACTTCTGCGCAGCGGTTTGGGAGTTAACATCAAAATTACATTTCTCGGCCGAATTGCGTAGATCTCACTGTCAAAAGGCTTAAATGACTTTTTTTTAACTAAGTTTGAAGATTGCGCTCAAACTAAAGGTCCTAGAACCAAATTTCCAAATGTAACTACTAGATTGTGATACAATACACTATTGGGTGAAGTTTGGTTCACTTCTGCGCAGCGGTTTGGGAGTTAACATCAAAATTACATTTCTCGGCCGAAGTGCATAGATCTCAGGCTCTAAAGTTGATGTTGGCCGTTTGAACTCATTTTGAGGATTGCACACAAACCAAATATCCTAGAACCAAATTTCCAAATATAATGACTAGAATTTAACACAATACACCATTGGGTGAAGTTTGGTTCACTTCTGCGCAGCGGTTTGGGAGTTATAAACAATCTTACATTTCTCGGCCGAAGTGCATAGATCTCAGGCTCTAAAGGTGATATTGGCCGTTTGAACTCATTTTGAGGATTGCGCACAAACCAAATGTCCTAGAACCATATTTCCAAATGTAATGACTAGAATGTGAATCATTGCACCATTGGGTGAAGTTTGGTTCACTTCTGCACAGCGATTTGTGAGTTATCATCAATCTTACATTTCTCGGCGGAAGTGCACAGATCTCAGGCTCTAAAGGTGATGTTGGCCGTTTGAACTCATTTTGAGGATTGCGCTCAAACCAAATGTCCTAGAACCAAATTTCCAAATGTAACTACTAGATTGTAATACAATACACTATTGGGTGAAGTTTGGTTGACTTCTGCGCAGCGGTTTGGGAGTTAACATCAAAATTACATTTCTCGGCCGAATCGCGTAGATCACACTGTCAAAAGGCTTAAATGACTTTTTTTAACTAAGTTTGAAGATCGCGCTCAAACTAAAGGTCCTATAACCAAATTTCCAAATGTAACTACTAGATTGTGATACAATACACTATTGGGTGAAGTTTGGTTGACTTCTGCGCAGCGGTTTGGGAGTTAACATCAAAATTACATTTCTCGGACGAATTGCGTAGATCTCACTGTCAAAAGGCTTAAATGACTTTTTTTAACTACGTTTAAGGATTGCGCTCAAACCAAATGTCCTAGAACCAAATTTCCAAATGTAACTACTAGATTGTGATACAATACACTATTGGGTGAAGTTTGGTTGACTTCTGCGCAGCGGTTTGGGAGTTAACATCAAAATTACATTTCTCGGCCGAATTGCGTAGATCTCACTGTCAAAAGGCTTAAATGACTTTTTTAAACTAAGTTTTAGGATTGCGCTCAAACCAAATGTCCTAGAACCAAATTTCCAAATGTAACTACTAGATTGTGATACAATACACTATTGGGTGAAGTTTGGTTGACTTCTGCGCAGCGATTTGGGAGTTAACATCAAAATTACATTTCTCGGCCGAATCGCGTAGATCTCACTGTCAAAAGGCTTAAATGACTTTTTTTCTAACTAAGTTTGACTATTGCGCTCAAACCAAATGTCCTAGAACCAAATTTCCAAATGTAACTACTAGATTGTGATACAATACACTATTGGGTGAAGATTGGTTGACTTCTGCGCAGCGATTTGGGAGTTAACATCAAAATTACATTTCTCGGCCGAATCGCGTAGATCTCACTGTCAAAAGGCTTAAATGACTTTTTTAAACTACGTTTAAGGATTGCGCTCAAACCAAATGTCCTACAAATAAATTTCCAAATGTAACTACTAGATTGTGATACAATACACTATTGGGTGAAGTTTGGTTCACTTCTGCGCAGCGGTTTGGGAGTTAACATCAAAATTACATTTCTCGGCCGAATCGCGTAGATCTCACTGTCAAAAGGCTTAAATGACTTTTTTTAACTAAGTATGAGGATTGCGCTCAAACCAAATGTCCTAGAACCAAATTTCCAAATGTAACTACTAGACTGTGATACAATACACTATTGGGTGAAGTTTGGTTGACTTCTGCGCAGCGGTTTGGGAGTTAACATCAAAATTACATTTCTCGGCTGAATTGCGTATATCTCACTGTCAAAAGGCTTAAATGACTTTTTAAACTAAGTTTGAGGATTGCGCTCAAACCAAATGTCCTAGAACCAAATTTCCAAATGTAACTACTAGATTGTGATACAATACACTATTGGGTGAAGTTTGGTTGACTTTTGCGCAGCGGTTTGGGAGTTAACATCAAAATTACATTTCTCGGCCGAATTGCGTAGATCTCACTGTCAAAAGGCTTAAATGACTTTTGTAAACTACGTTTAAGGATTGCGCTCAAACCAAATGTCCTACAACCAAATTTCCAAATGTAACTACTAGACTGTGATACAATACACTATTGGGTGAAGTTTGGTTGACTTCTGCGCAGCGGTTTGGGAGTTAACATCAAAATTACATTTCTCGGCCGAATTGGGTAGATCTCACTGTCAAAAGGCTTAAATGACTTTTTTAAACTAAGGTTAAGGATTGAGCTCAAACCAAATGTCCTAGAACCAAATTTCCAAATGTAACTACTAGATTGTGATACAATACACTATTGGGTGAAGTTTGGTTGACTTCTGCGCAGCGGTTTGGGAGTTAACATCAAAATTACATTTCTCGGCCGAATCGCGTATATCTCACTGTCAAAAGGCTTAAATGACTTTTTTTTAACTAAGTTTGACTACTGCGCTCAAACCAAATGTCCTAGAACCAAATTTCCAAATGTAACTACTAGATTGTGATACAATACACTATTGGGTGAAGATTGGTTGACTTCTGCGCAGCGGTTTGGGAGTTAACATAGAAATTACATTTCTCGGCCGAATCGCGTAGATCTCACTGTCAAAAGGCTTAAATGACTTTTTAAAAATGATTTTGAAGATTGCGCTCAAACTAAAGGTCCTAGAACCAAATTTCCAAATGTAACTACTAGATTTTGATACAATACACTATTTTGTGAAGTTTGGTTCACTTCTGCGCAGCGGTTTGGGAGTTAACATCAAAATTACATTTCTCGGCCGAATTGCGTAGATCTCACTGTCAAAAGGCTTAAATGACTTTTTTAAACTACGTTTAAGGATTGCGCTCAAACCAAATGTCCTACAACCAAATTTCCAAATGTAACTACTAGATTGTGATACAATACACTATTGGGTGAAGTTTGGTTCACTTCTGCGCAGCAGTTTGGGAGTTAACATCAAAATTACATTTCTAGGCCGAATCGCGTAGATCTCACTGTCAAAAGGCTTAAATGACTTTATTTAACTAATGATGAGGATTGCGCTCAAACCAAATGTCCTAGACCAAATTTCCAAATGTAACTACTAGACTGTGATACAATACACTATTGGGTGAAGTTTGGTTGACTTCTGCGCAGCGGTTTGGGAGTTAACATCAAAATTACATTTCTCGGCTGAATTGCGTATATCTCACTGTCAAAAGGCTTAAATGACTTTTTTAACTAAGTTTGAGGATTGCGCTCAAACCAAATGTCCTAGAACCAAATTTCCAAATGTAACTACTAGATTGTGATACAATACACTATTGGGTGAAGTTTGGTTGACTTCTGCGCAGCGGTTTGGGAGTTAACATCAAAATTACATTTCTCGGCCGAATCGCGTAGATCTCACTGTCAAAAGGCTTAAATGACTTTTTTTAACTAAGTTTTAGGATTGCGCTCAAACCAAATGTCCTAGAACCAAATTTCCAAATGTAACTACTAGATTGTGATACAATACACTATTGGGTGAAGTTTGGTTCACTTCTGCGCAGCGGTTTGGGAGTTAACATCAAAATTACATTTCTCGGCCGAAGTGCATAGATCTCAGGCTCTAAAGTTGATGTTGGCCGTTTGAACTCATTTTGAGGATTGCACACAAACCAAATATCCTAGAACCAAATTTCCAAATATAATGACTAGAATTTAACACAATACACCATTGGGTGAAGTTTGGTTCACTTCTGCGCAGCGGTTTGGGAGTTATAAACAATCTTACATTTCTCGGCCGAAGTGCATAGATCTCAGGCTCTAAAGGTGATATTGGCCGTTTGAACTCATTTTGAGGATTGCGCACAAACCAAATGTCCTAGAACCATATTTCCAAATGTAATGACTAGAATGTGACACATTGCACCATTGGGTGAAGTTTGGTTCACTTCTGCACAGCGATTTGTGAGTTATCATCAATCTTACATTTCTCGGCGGAAGTGCACAGATCTCAGGCTCTAAAGGTGATGTTGGCCGTTTGAACTCATTTTGAGGATTGCGCTCAAACCAAATGTCCTAGAACCAAATTTCCAAATGTAACTACTAGATTGTGATACAATACACTATTGGGTGAAGTTTGGTTGACTTCTGCGCAGCGGTTTGGGAGTTAACATCAAAATTACATTTCTCGGCCGAATCGCGTAGATCACACTGTCAAAAGGCTTAAATGACTTTTTTTTAACTAAGTTTGAAGATTGCGCTCAAACTAAAGGTCCTAGAACCAAATTTCCAAATGTAACTACTAGATTGTGATACAATACACTATTGGGTGAAGTTTGGTTGACTTCTGCGCAGCGGTTTGGGAGTTAACATCAAAATTACATTTCTCGGACGAATTGCGTAGATCTCACTGTCAAAAGGCTTAAATGACTTTTTTTAACTACGTTTAAGGATTGCGCTCAAACCAAATGTCCTACAACCAAATTTCCAAATGTAACTACTAGATTGTGATACAATACACTATTGGGTGAAGTTTGGTTGACTTCTGCGCAGCGGTTTGGGAGTTAACATCAAAATTACATTTCTCGGCCGAATTGCGTAGATCTCACTGTCAAAAGGCTTAAATGACTTTTTTAAACTAAGTTTTAGGATTGCGCTCAAACCAAATGTCCTAGAACCAAATTTCCATATGTAACTACTAGATTGTGATACAATACACTATTGGGTGAAGATTGGTTGACTTCTGCGCAGCGATTTGGGAGTTAACATCAAAATTACATTTCTCGGCCGAATCGCGTAGATCTCACTGTCAAAAGGCTTAAATGACTTTTTTAAACTACGTTTAAGGATTGCGCTCAAACCAAATGTCCTACAAATAAATTTCCAAATGTAACTACTAGATTGTGATACAATACACTATTGGGTGAAGTTTGGTTCACTTCTGCGCAGCGGTTTGGGAGTTAACATCAAAATTACATTTCTCGGCCGAATCGCGTAGATCTCACTGTCAAAAGGCTTAAATGACTTTTTTTAACTAAGTATGAGGATTGCGCTCAAACCAAATGTTCTAGAACCAAATTTCCAAATGTAACTACTAGACTTTGATACAATACACTATTGGGTGAAGTTTGGTTGACTTCTGCGCAGCGGTTTGGGAGTTAACATCAAAATTACATTTCTCGGCTGAATTGCGTATATCTCACTGTCAAAAGGCTTAAATGACTTTTTTAACTAAGTTTGAGGATTGCGCTCAAACCAAATGTCCTAGAACCAAATTTCCAAATGTAACTACTAGATTGTGATACAATACACTATTGGGTGAAGATTGGTTGACTTCTGCGCAGCGGTTTGGGAGTTAACATAGAAATTACATTTCTCGGCCGAATCGCGTAGATCTCACTGTCAAAAGGCTTAAATGACTTTTTTAAAATGATTTTGAAGATTGCGCTCAAACTAAAGGTCCTAGAACCAAATTTCCAAATGTAACTACTAGATTTTGATACAATACACTATTTTGTGAAGTTTGGTTCACTTCTGCGCAGCGGTTTGGGAGTTAACATCAAAATTACATTTCTCGGCCGAATTGCGTAGATCTCACTGTCAAAAGGCTTAAATGACTTTTTTAAACTACGTTTAAGGATTGCGCTCAAACCAAATGTCCTACAACCAAATTTCCAAATGTAACTACTAGATTGTGATACAATACACTATTGGGTGAAGTTTGGTTCACTTCTGCGCAGCAGTTTGGGAGTTAACATCAAAATTACATTTCTAGGCCGAATCGCGTAGATCTCACTGTCAAAAGGCTTAAATGACTTTATTTAACTAATGATGAGGATTGCGCTCAAACCAAATGTCCTAGACCAAATTTCCAAATGTAACTACTAGACTGTGATACAATACACTATTGGGTGAAGTTTGGTTGACTTCTGCGCAGCGGTTTGGGAGTTAACATCAAAATTACATTTCTCGGCCGAATCGCGTAGATCTCACTGTCAAAAGGCTTAAATGACTTTTTTTAACTAAGTTTTAGGATTGCGCTCAAACCAAATGTCCTAGAACCAAATTTCCAAAAGTAACTACTAGATTGTGATACAATACACTATTGGGTGAATTTTGGTTGACTTCTGCGCAGCGGTTTGGGAGTTAACATCAAAATTACATTTCTCGGCCGAATTGCGTAGATCTCACTGTCAAAAGGCTTAAATGACTTTTTTTTAAACTAAGTTTGAAGATTGCGCTCAAACTAAAGGTCCTAGAACCAAATTTCCAAATGTAACTACTAGATTGTGATACAATACACTATTGGGTGAAGTTTGGTTCACTTCTGCGCAGCGGTTTGGGAGTTAACATCAAAATTACATTTCTCGGCCGAAGTGCATAGATCTCAGGCTCTAAAGTTGATGTTGGCCGTTTGAACTCATTTTGAGGATTGCACACAAACCAAATATCCTAGAACCAAATTTCCAAATATAATGACTAGAATTTAACACAATACACCATTGGGTGAAGTTTGGTTCACTTCTGCACAGCGATTTGTTAGTTATCATCAATCTTACATTTCTCGGCGGAAGTGCACAGATCTCAGGCTCTAAAGGTGATGTTGGCCGTTTGAACTCATTTTGAGGATTGCGCTCAAACCAAATGTCCTAGAACCAAATTTCCAAATGTAACTACTAGATTGTAATACAATACACTATTGGGTGAAGTTTGGTTGACTTCTGCACAGCGATTTGTGAGTTATCATCAATCTTACATTTCTCGGCGGAAGTGCACAGATCTCAGGCTCTAAAGGTGATGTTGGCCGTTTGAACTCATTTTGAGGATTGCGCTCAAACTAAAGGTCCTAGAACCAAATTTCCAAACGTAACTACTAGATTGTGATACAATACACTATTGGGTGAAGTTTGGTTCACTTCTGCGCAGCGGTTTGGGAGTTAACATCAAAATTACATTTCTCGGCCGAAGTGCATAGATCTCAGCTCTAAAGTTGATGTTGGCCGTTTGAACTCATTTTGAGGATTGCACACAAACCAAATATCCTAGAACCAAATTTCCAAATATAATGACTAGAATTTAACACAATACACTATTGGGTGAAGTTTGGTTCACTTCTGCGCAGCGGTTTGGGAGTTAACATCAAAATTACATTTCTCGGCCGAAGTGCATAGATCTCAGGCTCTAAAGTTGATGTTGGCCGTTTGAACTCATTTTGAGGATTGCACACAAACCAAATATCCTAGAACCAAATTTCCAAATATAATGACTAGAATTTAACACAATACACCATTGGGTGAAGTTTGGTTCACTTCTGCGCAGCGGTTTGGGAGTTATAAACAATCTTACATTTCTCGGCCGAAGTGCATAGATATCAGGCTCTAAAGGTGATATTGGCCGTTTGAACTCATTTTGAGGATTGCGCACATACCAAATGTCCTAGAACCATATTTCCAAATGTAATGACTAGAATGTGACACATTGCACCATTGGGTGAAGTTTGGTTCACTTCTGCACAGCGATTTGTGAGTTATCATCAATCTTACATTTCTCGGCGGAAGTGCACAGATCTCAGGCTCTAAAGGTGATGTTGGCCGTTTGAACTCATTTTGAGGATTGCGCTCAAACCAAATGTCCTAGAACCAAATTTCCAAATGTAACTACTAGATTGTGATACAATACACTATTGGGTGAAGTTTGGTTGACTTCTGCGCAGCGGTTTGGGAGTTAACATCAAAATTACATTTCTCGGCCGAATCGCGTAGATCACACTGTCAAAAGGCTTAAATGACTTTTTTTAACTAAGTTTGAAGATTGCGCTCAAACTAAAGGTCCTAGAACCAAATTTCCAAATGTAACTACTAGATTGTGATACAATACACTATTGGGTGAAGTTTGGTTGACTTCTGCGCAGCGGTTTGGGAGTTAACATCAAAATTACATTTCTCGGACGAATTGCGTAGATCTCACTGTCAAAAGGCTTAAATGACTTTTTTTAACTACGTTTAAGGATTGCGCTCAAACCCAATGTCCTACAACCAAATTTCCAAATGTAACTACTAGATTGTGATACAATACACTATTGGGTGAAGTTTGGTTGACTTCTGCGCAGCGGTTTGGGAGTTAACATCAAAATTACATTTCTCGGCCGAATTGCGTAGATCTCACTGTCAAAAGGCTTAAATGACTTTTTTAAACTAAGTTTTAGGATTGCGCTCAAACCAAATGTCCTAGAACCAAATTTCCAAATGTAACTACTAGATTGTGATACAATACACTATTGGGTGAAGTTTGGTTGACTTCTGCGCAGCGATTTGGGAGTTAACATCAAAATTACATTTCTCGGCCGAATCGCGTAGATCTCACTGTCAAAAGGCTTAAATGACTTTTTTTTAACTAAGTTTGACTATTGCGCTCAAACCAAATGTCCTAGAACCAAATTTCCAAATGTAACTACTAGATTGTGATACAATACACTATTGGGTGAAGATTGGTTGACTTCTGCGCAGCGATTTGGGAGTTAACATCAAAATTACATTTCTCGGCCGAATCGCGTAGATCTCACTGTCAAAAGGCTTAAATGACTTTTTTTTAACTAAGTTTGACTATTGCGCTCAAACCAAATGTCCTAGAACCAAATTTCCATATGTAACTACTAGATTGTGATACAATACACTATTGGGTGAAGATTGGTTGACTTCTGCGCAGCGATTTGGGAGTTAACATCAAAATTACATTTCTCGGCCGAATCGCGTAGATCTCACTGTCAAAAGGCTTAAATGACTTTTTTAAACTACGTTTAAGGATTGCGCTCAAACCAAATGTCCTACAAATAAATTTCCAAATGTAACTACTAGATTGTGATACAATACACTATTGGGTGAAGTTTGGTTCACTTCTGCGCAGCGGTTTGGGAGTTAACATCAAAATTACATTTCTCGGCCGAATCGCGTAGATCTCACTGTCAAAAGGCTTAAATGACTTTTTTTTAACTAAGTATGAGGATTGCGCTCAAACCAAATGTTCTAGAACCAAATTTCCAAATGTAACTACTAGACTTTGATACAATACACTATTGGGTGAAGTTTGGTTGACTTCTGCGCAGCGGTTTGGGAGTTAACATCAAAATTACATTTCTCGGCTGAATTGCGTATATCTCACTGTCAAAAGGCTTAAATGACTTTTTTAACTAAGTTTGAGGATTGCGCTCAAACCAAATGTCCTAGAACCAAATTTCCAAATGTAACTACTAGATTGTGATACAATACACTATTGGGTGAAGATTGGTTGACTTCTGCGCAGCGGTTTGGGAGTTAACATAGAAATTACATTTCTCGGCCGAATCGCGTAGATCTCACTGTCAAAAGGCTTAAATGACTTTTTTAAAATGATTTTGAAGATTGCGCTCAAACTAAAGGTCCTAGAACCAAATTTCCAAATGTAACTACTAGATTTTGATACAATACACTATTTTGTGAAGTTTGGTTCACTTCTGCGCAGCGGTTTGGGAGTTAACATCAAAATTACATTTCTCGGCCGAATTGCGTAGATCTCACTGTCAAAAGGCTTAAATGACTTTTTTAAACTACGTTTAAGGATTGCGCTCAAACCAAATGTCCTACAACCAAATTTCCAAATGTAACTACTAGATTGTGATACAATACACTATTGGGTGAAGTTTGGTTCACTTCTGCGCAGCAGTTTGGGAGTTAACATCAAAATTACATTTCTAGGCCGAATCGCGTAGATCTCACTGTCAAAAGGCTTAAATGACTTTATTTAACTAATGATGAGGATTGCGCTCAAACCAAATGTCCTAGACCAAATTTCCAAATGTAACTACTAGACTGTGATACAATACACTATTGGGTGAAGTTTGGTTGACTTCTGCGCAGCGGTTTGGGAGTTAACATCAAAATTACATTTCTCGGCCGAATCGCGTTCATCTCACTGTCAAAAGGCTTAAATGACTTTTTTTAACTAAGTTTTAGGATTGGGAGTTAACATCAAAATTACATTTCTCGGCCGAATCGCGTAGATCACACTGTCAAAAGGCTTAAATGACTTTTTTTAACTAAGTTTGAAGATTGCGCTCAAACTAAAGGTCCTAGAACCAAATTTCCAAATGTAACTACTAGATTGTGATACAATACACTATTGGGTGAAGTTTGGTTGACTTCTGCGCAGCGGTTTGGGAGTTAACATCAAAATTACATTTCTCGGACGAATTGCGTAGATCTCACTGTCAAAAGGCTTAAATGACTTTTTTTAACTATGTTTAAGGATTGCGCTCAAACCCAATGTCCTACAACCAAATTTCCAAATGTAACTACTAGATTGTGATACAATACACTATTGGGTGAAGTTTGGTTGACTTCTGCGCAGCGGTTTGGGAGTTAACATCAAAATTACATTTCTCGGCCGAATTGCGTAGATCTCACTGTCAAAAGGCTTAAATGACTTTTTTAAACTAAGTTTTAGGATTGCGCTCAAACCAAATGTCCTAGAACCAAATTTCCATATGTAACTACTAGATTGTGATACAATACACTATTGGGTGAAGATTGGTTGACTTCTGCGCAGCGATTTGGGAGTTAACATCAAAATTACATTTCTCGGCCGAATCGCGTAGATCTCACTGTCAAAAGGCTTAAATGACTTTTTTAAACTACGTTTAAGGATTGCGCTCAAACCAAATGTCCTACAAATAAATTTCCAAATGTAACTACTAGATTGTGATACAATACACTATTGGGTGAAGTTTGGTTCACTTCTGCGCAGCGGTTTGGGAGTTAACATCAAAATTACATTTCTCGGCCGAATCGCGTAGATCTCACTGTCAAAAGGCTTAAATGACTTTTTTTAACTAAGTATGAGGATTGCGCTCAAACCAAATGTTCTAGAACCAAATTTCCAAATGTAACTACTAGACTTTGATACAATACACTATTGGGTGAAGTTTGGTTGACTTCTGCGCAGCGGTTTGGGAGTTAACATCAAAATTACATTTCTCGGCTGAATTGCGTATATCTCACTGTCAAAAGGCTTAAATGACTTTTTTAACTAAGTTTGAGGATTGCGCTCAAACCAAATGTCCTAGAACCAAATTTCCAAATGTAACTACTAGATTGTGATACAATACACTATTGGGTGAAGATTGGTTGACTTCTGCGCAGCGGTTTGGGAGTTAACATAGAAATTACATTTCTCGGCCGAATCGCGTAGATCTCACTGTCAAAAGGCTTAAATGACTTTTTTAAAATGATTTTGAAGATTGCGCTCAAACTAAAGGTCCTAGAACCAAATTTCCAAATGTAACTACTAGATTTTGATACAATACACTATTTTGTGAAGTTTGGTTCACTTCTGCGCAGCGGTTTGGGAGTTAACATCAAAATTACATTTCTCGGCCGAATTGCGTAGATCTCACTGTCAAAAGGCTTAAATGACTTTTTTAAACTACGTTTAAGGATTGCGCTCAAACCAAATGTCCTACAACCAAATTTCCAAATGTAACTACTAGATTGTGATACAATACACTATTGGGTGAAGTTTGGTTCACTTCTGCGCAGCAGTTTGGGAGTTAACATCAAAATTACATTTCTAGGCCGAATCGCGTAGATCTCACTGTCAAAAGGCTTAAATGACTTTATTTAACTAATGATGAGGATTGCGCTCAAACCAAATGTCCTAGACCAAATTTCCAAATGTAACTACTAGACTGTGATACAATACACTATTGGGTGAAGTTTGGTTGACTTCTGCGCAGCGGTTTGGGAGTTAACATCAAAATTACATTTCTCGGCCGAATCGCGTAGATCTCACTGTCAAAAGGCTTAAATGACTTTTTTTAACTAAGTTTTAGGATTGCGCTCAAACCAAATGTCCTAGAACCAAATTTCCAAAAGTAACTACTAGATTGTGATACAATACACTATTGGGTGAATTTTGGTTGACTTCTGCGCAGCGGTTTGGGAGTTAACATCAAAATTACATTTCTCGGCCGAATTGCGTAGATCTCACTGTCAAAAGGCTTAAATGACTTTTTTTTAAACTAAGTTTGAAGATTGCGCTCAAACTAAAGGTCCTAGAACCAAATTTCCAAATGTAACTACTAGATTGTGATACAATACACTATTGGGTGAAGTTTGGTTCACTTCTGCGCAGCGGTTTGGGAGTTAACATCAAAATTACATTTCTCGGCCGAAGTGCATAGATCTCAGGCTCTAAAGTTGATGTTGGCCGTTTGAACTCATTTTGAGGATTGCACACAAACCAAATATCCTAGAACCAAATTTCCAAATATAATGACTAGAATTTAACACAATACACCATTGGGTGAAGTTTGGTTCACTTCTGCACAGCGATTTGTTAGTTATCATCAATCTTACATTTCTCGGCGGAAGTGCACAGATCTCAGGCTCTAAAGGTGATGTTGGCCGTTTGAACTCATTTTGAGGATTGCGCTCAAACCAAATGTCCTAGAACCAAATTTCCAAATGTAACTACTAGATTGTAATACAATACACTATTGGGTGAAGTTTGGTTGACTTCTGCACAGCGATTTGTGAGTTATCATCAATCTTACATTTCTCGGCGGAAGTGCACAGATCTCAGGCTCTAAAGGTGATGTTGGCCGTTTGAACTCATTTTGAGGATTGCGCTCAAACTAAAGGTCCTAGAACCAAATTTCCAAACGTAACTACTAGATTGTGATACAATACACTATTGGGTGAAGTTTGGTTCACTTCTGCGCAGCGGTTTGGGAGTTAACATCAAAATTACATTTCTCGGCCGAAGTGCATAGATCTCAGCTCTAAAGTTGATGTTGGCCGTTTGAACTCATTTTGAGGATTGCACACAAACCAAATATCCTAGAACCAAATTTCCAAATATAATGACTAGAATTTAACACAATACACTATTGGGTGAAGTTTGGTTCACTTCTGCGCAGCGGTTTGGGAGTTAACATCAAAATTACATTTCTCGGCCGAAGTGCATAGATCTCAGGCTCTAAAGTTGATGTTGGCCGTTTGAACTCATTTTGAGGATTGCACACAAACCAAATATCCTAGAACCAAATTTCCAAATATAATGACTAGAATTTAACACAATACACCATTGGGTGAAGTTTGGTTCACTTCTGCGCAGCGGTTTGGGAGTTATAAACAATCTTACATTTCTCGGCCGAAGTGCATAGATATCAGGCTCTAAAGGTGATATTGGCCGTTTGAACTCATTTTGAGGATTGCGCACATACCAAATGTCCTAGAACCATATTTCCAAATGTAATGACTAGAATGTGACACATTGCACCATTGGGTGAAGTTTGGTTCACTTCTGCACAGCGATTTGTGAGTTATCATCAATCTTACATTTCTCGGCGGAAGTGCACAGATCTCAGGCTCTAAAGGTGATGTTGGCCGTTTGAACTCATTTTGAGGATTGCGCTCAAACCAAATGTCCTAGAACCAAATTTCCAAATGTAACTACTAGATTGTGATACAATACACTATTGGGTGAAGTTTGGTTGACTTCTGCGCAGCGGTTTGGGAGTTAACATCAAAATTACATTTCTCGGCCGAATCGCGTAGATCACACTGTCAAAAGGCTTAAATGACTTTTTTTAACTAAGTTTGAAGATTGCGCTCAAACTAAAGGTCCTAGAACCAAATTTCCAAATGTAACTACTAGATTGTGATACAATACACTATTGGGTGAAGTTTGGTTGACTTCTGCGCAGCGGTTTGGGAGTTAACATCAAAATTACATTTCTCGGACGAATTGCGTAGATCTCACTGTCAAAAGGCTTAAATGACTTTTTTTAACTACGTTTAAGGATTGCGCTCAAACCCAATGTCCTACAACCAAATTTCCAAATGTAACTACTAGATTGTGATACAATACACTATTGGGTGAAGTTTGGTTGACTTCTGCGCAGCGGTTTGGGAGTTAACATCAAAATTACATTTCTCGGCCGAATTGCGTAGATCTCACTGTCAAAAGGCTTAAATGACTTTTTTAAACTAAGTTTTAGGATTGCGCTCAAACCAAATGTCCTAGAACCAAATTTCCAAATGTAACTACTAGATTGTGATACAATACACTATTGGGTGAAGTTTGGTTGACTTCTGCGCAGCGATTTGGGAGTTAACATCAAAATTACATTTCTCGGCCGAATCGCGTAGATCTCACTGTCAAAAGGCTTAAATGACTTTTTTTTAACTAAGTTTGACTATTGCGCTCAAACCAAATGTCCTAGAACCAAATTTCCAAATGTAACTACTAGATTGTGATACAATACACTATTGGGTGAAGATTGGTTGACTTCTGCGCAGCGATTTGGGAGTTAACATCAAAATTACATTTCTCGGCCGAATCGCGTAGATCTCACTGTCAAAAGGCTTAAATGACTTTTTTTTAACTAAGTTTGACTATTGCGCTCAAACCAAATGTCCTAGAACCAAATTTCCATATGTAACTACTAGATTGTGATACAATACACTATTGGGTGAAGATTGGTTGACTTCTGCGCAGCGATTTGGGAGTTAACATCAAAATTACATTTCTCGGCCGAATCGCGTAGATCTCACTGTCAAAAGGCTTAAATGACTTTTTTAAACTACGTTTAAGGATTGCGCTCAAACCAAATGTCCTACAAATAAATTTCCAAATGTAACTACTAGATTGTGATACAATACACTATTGGGTGAAGTTTGGTTCACTTCTGCGCAGCGGTTTGGGAGTTAACATCAAAATTACATTTCTCGGCCGAATCGCGTAGATCTCACTGTCAAAAGGCTTAAATGACTTTTTTTTAACTAAGTATGAGGATTGCGCTCAAACCAAATGTTCTAGAACCAAATTTCCAAATGTAACTACTAGACTTTGATACAATACACTATTGGGTGAAGTTTGGTTGACTTCTGCGCAGCGGTTTGGGAGTTAACATCAAAATTACATTTCTCGGCTGAATTGCGTATATCTCACTGTCAAAAGGCTTAAATGACTTTTTTAACTAAGTTTGAGGATTGCGCTCAAACCAAATGTCCTAGAACCAAATTTCCAAATGTAACTACTAGATTGTGATACAATACACTATTGGGTGAAGATTGGTTGACTTCTGCGCAGCGGTTTGGGAGTTAACATAGAAATTACATTTCTCGGCCGAATCGCGTAGATCTCACTGTCAAAAGGCTTAAATGACTTTTTTAAAATGATTTTGAAGATTGCGCTCAAACTAAAGGTCCTAGAACCAAATTTCCAAATGTAACTACTAGATTTTGATACAATACACTATTTTGTGAAGTTTGGTTCACTTCTGCGCAGCGGTTTGGGAGTTAACATCAAAATTACATTTCTCGGCCGAATTGCGTAGATCTCACTGTCAAAAGGCTTAAATGACTTTTTTAAACTACGTTTAAGGATTGCGCTCAAACCAAATGTCCTACAACCAAATTTCCAAATGTAACTACTAGATTGTGATACAATACACTATTGGGTGAAGTTTGGTTCACTTCTGCGCAGCAGTTTGGGAGTTAACATCAAAATTACATTTCTAGGCCGAATCGCGTAGATCTCACTGTCAAAAGGCTTAAATGACTTTATTTAACTAATGATGAGGATTGCGCTCAAACCAAATGTCCTAGACCAAATTTCCAAATGTAACTACTAGACTGTGATACAATACACTATTGGGTGAAGTTTGGTTGACTTCTGCGCAGCGGTTTGGGAGTTAACATCAAAATTACATTTCTCGGCCGAATCGCGTTCATCTCACTGTCAAAAGGCTTAAATGACTTTTTTTAACTAAGTTTTAGGATTGGGAGTTAACATCAAAATTACATTTCTCGGCCGAATCGCGTAGATCACACTGTCAAAAGGCTTAAATGACTTTTTTTAACTAAGTTTGAAGATTGCGCTCAAACTAAAGGTCCTAGAACCAAATTTCCAAATGTAACTACTAGATTGTGATACAATACACTATTGGGTGAAGTTTGGTTGACTTCTGCGCAGCGGTTTGGGAGTTAACATCAAAATTACATTTCTCGGACGAATTGCGTAGATCTCACTGTCAAAAGGCTTAAATGACTTTTTTTAACTATGTTTAAGGATTGCGCTCAAACCCAATGTCCTACAACCAAATTTCCAAATGTAACTACTAGATTGTGATACAATACACTATTGGGTGAAGTTTGGTTGACTTCTGCGCAGCGGTTTGGGAGTTAACATCAAAATTACATTTCTCGGCCGAATTGCGTAGATCTCACTGTCAAAAGGCTTAAATGACTTTTTTAAA
The DNA here is from genome assembly GCF_030265065.1 of Corythoichthys intestinalis. Lineage (NCBI taxonomy): Eukaryota > Metazoa > Chordata > Actinopteri > Syngnathiformes > Syngnathidae > Corythoichthys > Corythoichthys intestinalis. Next base: position 3,075,282 of record NC_080409.1, on the reverse strand, counting down.
CTAAGTTTTAGGATTGCGCTCAAACCAAATGTCCTAGAACCAAATTTCCAAATGTAACTACTAGATTGTGATACAATACACTATTGGTTGAAGTTTGGTTGACTTCTGCGCAGCGATTTGGGAGTTAACATCAAAATTACATTTCTCGGCCGAATCGCGTAGATCTCACTGTCAAAAGGCTTAAATGACTTTTTTTTAACTAAGTTTGACTATTGCGCTCAAACCAAATGTCCTAGAACCAAATTTCCAAATGTAACTACTAGATTGTGATACAATACACTATTGGGTGAAGATTGGTTGACTTCTGCGCAGCGATTTGGGAGTTAACATCAAAATTACATTTCTCGGCCGAATCGCGTAGATCTCACTGTCAAAAGGCTTAAATGACTTTTTTAAACTACGTTTAAGGATTGCGCTCAAACCAAATGTCCTACAAATAAATTTCCAAATGTAACTACTAGATTGTGATACAATACACTATTGGGTGAAGTTTGGTTCACTTCTGCGCAGCGGTTTGGGAGTTAACATCAAAATTACATTTCTCGGCCGAATCGCGTAGATCTCACTGTCAAAAGGCTTAAATGACTTTTTTTTTAACTAAGTTTGAAGATTGCGCTCAAACTAAACTAGAACCAGATTTCCAAATGTAACTACTAGATTGTGATACAATACACTATTGGGTGAAGTTTGGTTCACTTCTGCGCAGCGGTTTGGGAGTTAACATCAAAATTACATTTCTCGGCCGAAGTGCATAGATCTCAGGCTCTAAAGTTGATGTTGGCCGTTTGAACTCATTTTGAGGATTGCACACAAACCAAATATCCTAGAACCAAATTTCCAAATATAATGACTAGAATTTAACACAATACACTTTTTTTAACTAAGTTTGAAGATTGCGCTCAAACTAAAGGTCCTAGAACCAAATTTCCAAATGTAACTACTAGATTGTGATACAATACACTATTGGGTGAAGTTTGGTTGACTTCTGCGCAGCGGTTTGGGAGTTAACATCAAAATTACATTTCTCGGACGAATTGCGTAGATCTCACTGTCAAAAGGCTTAAATGACTTTTTTTAACTACGTTTAAGGATTGTGCTCAAACCCAATGTCCTACAACCAAATTTCCAAATGTAACTACTAGATTGTGATACAATACACTATTGGGTGAAGTTTGGTTGACTTCTGCGCAGCGGTTTGGGAGTTAACATCAAAATTACATTTCTCGGCCGAATTGCGTAGATCTCACTGTCAAAAGGCTTAAATGACTTTTTTAAACTAAGTTTTAGGATTGCGCTCAAACCAAATGTCCTAGAACCAAATTTCCAAATGTAACTACTAGATTGTGATACAATACACTATTGGGTGAAGTTTGGTTGACTTCTGCGCAGCGATTTGGGAGTTAACATCAAAATTACATTTCTCGGCCGAATCGCGTAGATCTCACTGTCAAAAGGCTTAAATGACTTTTTTTTAACTAAGTTTGACTATTGCGCTCAAACCAAATGACTTTTTTTTTAACTAAGTTTGACTATTGCGCTCAAACCAAATGACTTTTTTTTTAACTAAGTTTGAAGATTGCGCTCAAACTAAACTAGAACCAGATTTCCAAATGTAACTACTAGATTGTGATACAATACACTATTGGGTGAAGTTTGGTTCACTTCTGCGCAGCGGTTTGGGAGTTAACATCAAAATTACATTTCTCGGCCGAAGTGCATAGATCTCAGGCTCTAAAGTTGATGTTGGCCGTTTGAACTCATTTTGAGGATTGCACACAAACCAAATATCCTAGAACCAAATTTCCAAATATAATGACTAGAATTTAACACAATACACTTTTTTTAACTAAGTTTGAAGATTGCGCTCAAACTAAAGGTCCTAGAACCAAATTTCCAAATGTAACTACTAGATTGTGATACAATACACTATTGGGTGAAGTTTGGTTGACTTCTGCGCAGCGGTTTGGGAGTTAACATCAAAATTACATTTCTCGGACGAATTGCGTAGATCTCACTGTCAAAAGGCTTAAATGACTTTTTTTAACTACGTTTAAGGATTGCGCTCAAACCCAATGTCCTACAACCAAATTTCCAAATGTAACTACTAGATTGTGATACAATACACTATTGGGTGAAGTTTGGTTGACTTCTGCGCAGCGGTTTGGGAGTTAACATCAAAATTACATTTCTCGGCCGAATTGCGTAGATCTCACTGTCAAAAGGCTTAAATGACTTTTTTAAACTAAGTTTTAGGATTGCGCTCAAACCAAATGTCCTAGAACCAAATTTCCAAATGTAACTACTAGATTGTGATACAATACACTATTGGGTGAAGTTTGGTTGACTTCTGCGCAGCGATTTGGGAGTTAACATCAAAATTACATTTCTCGGCCGAATCGCGTAGATCTCACTGTCAAAAGGCTTAAATGACTTTTTTTTAACTAAGTTTGACTATTGCGCTCAAACCAAATGTCCTAGAACCAAATTTCCAAATGTAACTACTAGATTGTGATACAATACACTATTGGGTGAAGATTGGTTGACTTCTGCGCAGCGATTTGGGAGTTAACATCAAAATTACATTTCTCGGCCGAATCGCGTAGAGCTCACTGTCAAAAGGCTTAAATGACTTTTTTAAACTACGTTTAAGGATTGCGCTCAAACCAAATGTCCTACAAATAAATTTCCAAATGTAACTACTAGATTGTGATACAATACACTATTGGGTGAAGTTTGGTTCACTTCTGCGCAGCGGTTTGGGAGTTAACATCAAAATTACATTTCTCGGCCGAATCGCGTAGATCTCACTGTCAAAAGGCTTAAATGACTTTTTTTTTAACTAAGTTTGAAGATTGCGCTCAAACTAAACTAGAACCAGATTTCCAAATGTAACTACTAGATTGTGATACAATACACTATTGGGTGAAGTTTGGTTCACTTCTGCGCAGCGGTTTGGGAGTTAACATCAAAATTACATTTCTCGGCCGAAGTGCATAGATCTCAGGCTCTAAAGTTGATGTTGGCCGTTTGAACTCATTTTGAGGATTGCACACAAACCAAATATCCTAGAACCAAATTTCCAAATATAATGACTAGAATTTAACACAATACACCATTGGGTGAAGTTTGGTTCACTTCTGCGCAGCGGTTTGGGAGTTATAAACAATCTTACATTTCTCGGCCGAAGTGCATAGATATCAGGCTCTAAAGGTGATATTGGCCGTTTGAACTCATTTTGAGGATTGCGCACATACCAAATGTCCTAGAACCATATTTCCAAATGTAATGACTAGAATGTGACACATTGCACCATTGGGTGAAGTTTGGTTCACTTCTGCACAGCGATTTGTGAGTTATCATCAATCTTACATTTCTCGGCGGAAGTGCACAGATCTCAGGCTCTAAAGGTGATGTTGGCCGTTTGAACTCATTTTGAGGATTGCGCTCAAACCAAATGTCCTAGAACCAAATTTCCAAATGTAACTACTAGATTGTGATACAATACACTATTGGGTGAAGTTTGGTTGACTTCTGCGCAGCGGTTTGGGAGTTAACATCAAAATTACATTTCTCGGCCGAATCGCGTAGATCACACTGTCAAAAGGCTTAAATGACTTTTTTTAACTAAGTTTGAAGATTGAGCTCAAACTAAAGGTCCTAGAACCAAATTTCCAAATGTAACTACTAGATTGTGATACAATACACTATTGGGTGAAGTTTGGTTGACTTCTGCGCAGCGGTTTGGGAGTTAACATCAAAATTACATTTCTCGGCCGAATCGCGTAGATCTCACTGTCAAAAGGCTTAAATGACTTTTTTTTAACTAAGTTTGACTACGGCGCTCAAACCAAATGTCCTAGAACCAAATTTCCAAATGTAACTACTAGATTGTGATACAATACACTATTGGGTGAAGATTGGTTGACTTCTGCGCAGCGGTTTGGGAGTTAACATAGAAATTACATTTCTCGGCCGAATCGCGTAGATCTCACTGTCAAAAGGCTTAAATGACTTTTTTTTAACTAAGTTTGAAGATTGCGCTCAAACTAAAGGTCCTAGAATCAAATTTCCAAATGTAACTACTAGATTGTGATACAATACACTATTGGGTGAAGTTTGGTTCACTTCTGCGCAGCGGTTTGGGAGTTAACATCAAAATTACATTTCTCGGCCGAAGTGCATAGATCTCAGGCTCTAAAGTTGATGTTGGCCGTTTGAACTCATTTTGAGGATTGCACACAAACCAAATATCCTAGAACCAAATTTCCAAATATAATGACTAGAATTTAACACAATACACCATTGGGTGAAGTTTGGTTCACTTCTGCGCAGCGGTTTGGGAGTTATAAACAATCTTACATTTCTCGGCCGAAGTGCATAGATCTCAGGCTCTAAAGGTGATATTGGCAGTTTGAACTCATTTTGAGGATTGCGCACAAACCAAATGTCCTAGAACCATATTTCAAAATGTAATGACTAGAATGTGACACATTGCACCATTGGGTGAAGTTTGGTTCACTTCTGCACAGCGATTTGTGAGTTATCATCAATCTTACATTTCTCGGCGGAAGTGCACAGATCTCAGGCTCTAAAGGTGATGTTGGCCGTTTGAACTCATTTTGAGGATTGCGCTCAAACCAAATGTCCTAGAACCAAATTTCCAAATGTAACTACTAGATTGTGATAAAATACACTATTGGGTGAAGTTTGGTTGACTTCTGCGCAGCGGTTTGGGAGTTAACATCAAAATTACATTTCTCGGCCGAATCGCGTAGATCACACTGTCAAAAGGCTTAAATGACTTTTTTTAACTAAGTTTGAATTTTGCGCTCAAACTAAAGGTCCTAGAACCAAATTTCCAAATGTAACTACTAGATTGTGATACAATACACTATTGGGTGAAGTTTGGTTCACTTCTGCGCAGCGGTTTGGGAGTTAACATCAAAATTACATTTCTCGGCCGAATCGCGTAGATCTCACTGTCAAAAGGCTTAAATGACTTTTTTCAACTAAGTTTGAGGATTGCGCTCAAACCAAATGTCCTAGAACCAAATTTCCAAATGTAACTACTAGATTGTGATACAATACACTATTGTGTGAAGTTTGGTTGACTTCTGCGCAGCGGTTTGGGAGTTAACATCAAACTTACATTTCTCGGCCGAATCGCGTAGATCTAACTGTCAAAAGGCTTGAATGACTTTTTTAAACTAAGTTTTAGGATTGCGCTCAAACCAAATGTCCTAGAACCAAATTTCCAAATGTAACTACTAGATTGTGATACAATACACTATTGGGTGAAGTTTGGTTGACTTCTGCGCAGCGGTTTGGGAGTTAACATCAAAATTACATTTCTCGGCCGAATTGGGTAGATCTCACTGTCAAAAGGCTTAAATGACTTTTTTTAACTAAGTTTGAAGATTGCGCTCAAACTAAAGGTCCTAGAACCAAATTTCCAAATGTAACTACTAGATTGTGATACAATACACTATTGGGTGAAGTTTGGTTCACTTCTGCGCAGCGGTTTGGGAGTTAACATCAAAATTACATTTCTCGGCCGAAGTGCATAGATCTCAGGCTCTAAAGTTGATGTTGGCCGTTTGAACTCATTTTGAGGATTGCACACAAACCAAATATCCTAGAACCAAATTTCCAAATATAATGACTAGAATTTAACACAATACACCATTGGGTGAAGTTTGGTTCACTTCTGCGCAGCGGTTTGGGAGTTATAAACAATCTTACATTTCTCGGCCGAAGTGCATAGATCTCAGACTCTAAAGGTGATATTGGCCGTTTGAACTCATTTTGAGGATTGCGCACAAACCAAATGTCCTAGAACCATATTTCCAAATGTAATGACTAGAATGTGACACATTGCACCATTGGGTGAAGTTTGGTTCACTTCTGCACAGCGATTTGTTAGTTATCATCAATCTTACATTTCTCGGCGGAAGTGCACAGATATCAGGCTCTAAAGGTGATGTTGGCCGTTTGAACTCATTTTGAGGATTGCGCTCAAACCAAATGTCCTAGAACCAAATTTCCAAATGTAACTACTAGATTGTAATACAATACACTATTGGGTGAAGTTTGGTTCACTTCTGCGCAGCGGTTTGGGAGTTATCATCAACATTACATTTCTCGGCCAAAGTGAATAGATCTCACTGTGAAAAGGCGTGAATGGCTTTTTTGAACTCAATTTGAGGATTGCGCTCAAACCAAATGTCCTAGAACCAAATTTCCAAATGTAACTACTAGATTGTGATACAATACACTATTGGGTAAAGTTTGGTTGACTTCTGCGCAGCGGTTTGGGAGTTAACATCAAAATTACATTTCTCGGCCGAATCGCGTAGATCTCACTGTCAAAAGGCTTAAATGACTTTTTTTTAACTAAGTTTGACTATTGCGCTCAAACCAAATGTCCTAGAACCAAATTTCCAAATGTAACTACTAGATTGTGATACAATACACTATTGGGTGAAGTTTGGTTGACTTCTGCGCAGCGGTTTGGGAGTGAACATCAAAATTACATTTCTTGGCCATATCGCATAGATCTCACTGTGAAAAGGCTTAAATGACTTTTTTAACTAAGTTTGAGGATTGCGCTCAAACCAAATGTCCTAGAACCAAATTTCCAAATGTAACTACTAGATTGTGATACAATACACTATTGGGTGAAGTTTGGTTGACTTCTGCGCAGCGGTTTGGGAGTTAACATCAAAATTACATTTCTCGGCCGAATTGCGTAGATCTCACTGTCAAAAGGCTTAAATGACTTTTGTAAACTACGTTTAAGGATTGCGCTCAAACCAAATGTCCTACAACCAAATTTCCAAATGTAACTACTAGACTGTGATACAATACACTATTGGGTGAAGTTTGGTAGACTTCTGCGCAGCGGTTTGGGAGTTAACATCAAAATTACATTTCTCGGCCGAATCGGGTAGATCTCACTGTCAAAAGGCTTAAATGACTTTTTTAAACTAAGGTTAAGGATTGAGCTCAAACCAAATGTCCTAGAACCAAATTTCCAAATGTAAATACTAGACTGTGATACAATACAGTATTGGGTGAAGTTTGGTTGACTTCTGCGCAGCGGTTTGGGAGTTAACATCAAAATTACATTTCTCGGCCGAATAGCGTATATCTCACTGTCAAAAGGCTTAAATGACTTTTTTTTAACTAAGTTTGACTACGGCGCTCAAACCAAATGTCCTAGAACCAAATTTCCAAATGTAACTACTAGATTGTGATACAATACACTATTGGGTGAAGATTGGTTGACTTCTGCGCAGCGGTTTGGGAGTTAACATAGAAATTACATTTCTCGGCCGAATCGCGTAGATCTCACTGTCAAAAGGCTTAAATGACTTTTTTAAAATTATTTTGAAGATTGCGCTCAAACTAAAGGTCCTAGAACCAAATTTCCAAATGTAACTACTAGATTGTGATACAATACACTATTTTGTGAAGTTTGGTTCTTCTGCGCAGCGGTTTGGTAGTTAACATCAAAATTACATTTCTCGGCCGAATTGCGTAGATCTCACTGTCAAAAGGCTTAAATGACTTTTTTAAACTACGTTTAAGGATTGCGCTCAAACCAAATGTCCTACAACCAAATTTCCAAATGTAACTACTAGATTGTGATACAATACACTATTGGGTGAAGTTTGGTTGACTTCTGTGCAGCGGTTTGGGAGTTAACATCAAAATTACATTTCTAGGCCGAATCGCGTAGATCTCACTGTCAAAAGGCTTAAATGACTTTTTTTAACTAATGATGAGGATTGCGCTCAAAACAAATGTCCTAGACCAAATTTCCAAATGTAACTACTAGACTGTGATACAATACACTATTGGGTGAAGTTTGGTTGACTTCTGCGCAGCGGTTTGGGAGTTAACATCAAAATTACATTTCTCGGCTGAATTGCGTATATCTCACTGTCAAAAGGCTTAAATGACTTTTTTAACTAAGTTTGAGGATTGCGCTCAAACCAAATGTCATAGAACCAAATTTCCAAATGTAACTACTAGATTGTGATACAATACACTATTGGGTGAAGTTTGGTTGACTTCTGCGCAGCGGTTTGGGAGTTAACATCAAAATTACATTTCTCGGCCGAATTGCGTAGATCTCACTGTCAAAAGGCTTAAATGACTTTTTTAAACTAAGTTTTAGGATTGCGCTCAAACCAAATGTCCTAGAACCAAATTTCCAAATGTAACTACTAGATTGTGATACAATACACTATTGGGTGAAGTTTGGTTGACTTCTGCGCAGCGATTTGGGAGTTAACATCAAAATTACATTTCTCGGCCGAATCGCGTAGATCTCACTGTCAAAAGGCTTAAATGACTTTTTTTAACTAATGATGAGGATTGCGCTCAAACCAAATGTCTTAGAACCAAATTTCCAAATGTAACTACTAGACTGTGATACAATACACTATTGGGTGAAGTTTGGTTGACTTCTGCGCAGCCGTTTGGGAGTTAACATCAAAATTACATTTCTCGGCTGAATTGCGTATATCTCACTGTCAAAAGGCTTAAATGACTTTTTTAACTAAGTTTGAGGATTGCGCTCAAACCAAATGTCCTACAACCAAATTTCCAAATGTAACTACTAGACTGTGATCCAATACACTATTGGGTGAAGTTTGGTTGACTTCTGCGCAGCGGTTTGGGAGTTAACATCAAAATTACATTTCTCGGCCGAATCGCGTATATCTCACTGTCAAAAGGCTTAAATGACTTTTTTTTAACTAAGTTTGACTACGGCGCTCAAACCAAATGTCCTAGAACCAAATTTCCAAATGTAACTACTAGATTGTGATACAATACACTATTGGGTGAAGATTGGTTGACTTCTGCGCAGCGGTTTGGGAGTTAACATAGAAATTACATTTCTCGGCCGAATCGCGTAGATCTCACTGTCAAAAGGCTTAAATGACTTTTTTAAAATTATTTTGAAGATTGCGCTCAAACTAAAGGTCCTAGAACCAAATTTCCAAATGTAACTACTAGATTGTGATACAATACACTATTTTGTGAAGTTTGGTTCTTCTGCGCAGCGGTTTGGGAGTTAACATCAAAATTACATTTCTCGGCCGAATTGCGTAGATCTCACTGTCAAAAGGCTTAAATGACTTTTTTAAACTACGTTTAAGGATTGCGCTCAAACCAAATGTCCTACAACCAAATTTCCAAATGTAACTACTAGATTGTGATACAATACACTATTGGGTGAAGTTTGGTTGACTTCTGCGCAGCGGTTTGGGAGTTAACATCAAAATTACATTTCTAGGCCGAATCGCTTAGATCTCACTGTCAAAAGGCTTAAATGACTTTTTTTAACTAATGATGAGGATTGCGCTCAAAACAAATGTCCTAGACCAAATTTCCAAATGTAACTACTAGACTGTGATACAATACACTATTGGGTGAAGTTTGGTTGACTTCTGCGCAGCGGTTTGGGAGTTAACATCAAAATTACATTTCTCGGCTGAATTGCGTATATCTCACTGTCAAAAGGCTTAAATGACTTTTTTAACTAAGTTTGAGGATTGCGCTCAAACCAAATGTCATAGAACCAAATTTCCAAATGTAAATACTAGATTGTGATACAATACACTATTGGGTGAAGTTTGGTTGACTTCTGCGCAGCGGTTTGGGAGTTAACATCAAAATTACATTTCTCGGCCGAATCGCGTAGATCTCACTGTCAAAAGGCTTAAATGACTTTTTTTTAACTAAGTTTGAAGATTGCGCTCAAACTAAAGGTCCTAGAATCAAATTTCCAAATGTAACTACTAGATTGTGATACAATACACTATTGGGTGAAGTTTGGTTCACTTCTGCGCAGCGGTTTGGGAGTTAACATCAAAATTACATTTCTCGGCCGAAGTGCATAGATCTCAGGCTCTAAAGTTGATGTTGGCCGTTTGAACTCATTTTGAGGATTGCACACAAACCAAATATCCTAGAACCAAATTTCCAAATATAATGACTAGAATTTAACACAATACACCATTGGGTGAAGTTTGGTTCACTTCTACGCAGCGGTTTGGGAGTTATAAACAATCTTACATTTCTCGGCCGAAGTGCATAGATCTCAGGCTCTAAAGGTGATATTGGCCGTTTGAACTCATTTTGAGGATTGCGCACAAACCAAATGTCCTAGAACCATATTTCAAAATGTAATGACTAGAATGTGACACATTGCACCATTGGGTGAAGTTTGGTTCACTTCTGCACAGCGATTTGTGAGTTATCATCAATCTTACATTTCTCGGCGGAAGTGCACAGATCTCAGGCTCTAAAGGTGATGTTGGCCGTTTGAACTCATTTTGAGGATTGCGCTCAAACCAAATGTCCTAGAACCAAATTTCCAAATGTAACTACTAGATTGTGATAAAATACACTATTGGGTGAAGTTTGGTTGACTTCTGCGCAGCGGTTTGGGAGTTAACATCAAAATTACATTTCTCGGCCGAATCGCGTAGATCACACTGTCAAAAGGCTTAAATGACTTTTTTTAACTAAGTTTGAATTTTGCGCTCAAACTAAAGGTCCTAGAACCAAATTTCCAAATGTAAATACTAGATTGTGATACAATACACTATTGGGTGAAGTTTGGTTCACTTCTGCGCAGCGGTTTGGGAGTTAACATCAAAATTACATTTCTCGGCCGAATCGCGTAGATCTCACTGTCAAAAGGCTTAAATGACTTTTTTCAACTAAGTTTGAGGATTGCGCTCAAACCAAATGTCCTAGAACCAAATTTCCAAATGTAACTACTAGATTGTGATACAATACACTATTGTGTGAAGTTTGGTTGACTTCTGCGCAGTGGTTTGGGAGTTAACATCAAAATTACATTTCTCGGCCGAATCGCGTAGATCTAACTGTCAAAAGGCTTAAATGACTTTTTTAAACTAAGTTTTAGGATTGCGCTTAAACCAAATGTCCTAGAACCAAATTTCCAAATGTAACTACTAGATTGTGATACAATACACTATTGGGTGAAGTTTGGTTGACTTCTGCGCAGCGGTTTGGGAGTTAACATCAAAATTACATTTCTCGGCCGAATTGGGTAGATCTCACTGTCAAAAGGCTTAAATGACTTTTTTTAACTAAGTTTGAAGATTGCGCTCAAACTAAAGGTCCTAGAACCAAATTTCCAAATGTAACTACTAGATTGTGATACAATACACTATTGGGTGAAGTTTGGTTCACTTCTGCGCAGCGGTTTGGGAGTTAACATCAAAATTACATTTCTCGGCCGAAGTGCATAGATCTCAGGCTCTAAAGTTGATGTTGGCCGTTTGAACTCATTTTGAGGATTGCACACAAACCAAATATCCTAGAACCAAATTTCCAAATATAATGACTAGAATTTAACACAATACACCATTGGGTGAAGTTTGGTTCACTTCTGCGCAGCGGTTTGGGAGTTATAAACAATCTTACATTTCTCGGCCGAAGTGCATAGATCTCAGACTCTAAAGGTGATATTGGCCGTTTGAACTCATTTTGAGGATTGCGCACAAACCAAATGTCCTAGAACCATATTTCCAAATGTAATGACTAGAATGTGACACATTGCACCATTGGGTGAAGTTTGGTTCACTTCTGCACAGCGATTTGTTAGTTATCATCAATCTTACATTTCTCGGCGGAAGTGCACAGATCTCAGGCTCTAAAGGTGATGTTGGCCGTTTGAACTCATTTTGAGGATTGCGCTCAAACCAAATGTCCTAGAACCAAATTTCCAAATGTAACTACTAGATTGTAATACAATACACTATTGGGTGAAGTTTGGTTCACTTCTGCGCAGCGGTTTGGGAGTTATCATCAACATTACATTTCTCGGCCAAAGTGAATAGATCTCACTGTGAAAAGGCGTGAATGGCTTTTTTGAACTCAATTTGAGGATTGCGCTCAAACCAAATGTCCTAGAACCAAATTTCCAAATGTAACTACTAGATTGTGATACAATACACTATTGGGTAAAGTTTGGTTGACTTCTGCGCAGCGGTTTGGGAGTTAACATCAAAATTACATTTCTCGGCCGAATCGCGTAGATCTCACTGTCAAAAGGCTTAAATGACTTTTTTTTAACTAAGTTTGACTATTGCGCTCAAACCAAATGTCCTAGAACCAAATTTCCAAATGTAACTACTAGATTGTGATACAATACACTATTGGGTGAAGTTTGGTTGACTTCTGCGCAGCGGTTTGGGAGTGAACATCAAAATTACATTTCTTGGCCATATCGCATAGATCTCACTGTGAAAAGGCTTAAATGACTTTTTTAACTAAGTTTGAGGATTGCGCTCAAACCAAATGTCCTAGAACCAAATTTCCAAATGTAACTACTAGATTGTGATACAATACACTATTGGGTGAAGTTTGGTTGACTTCTGCGCAGCGGTTTGGGAGTTAACATCAAAATTACATTTCTCGGCCGAATTGCGTAGATCTCACTGTCAAAAGGCTTAAATGACTTTTGTAAACTACGTTTAAGGATTGCGCTCAAACCAAATGTCCTACAACCAAATTTCCAAATGTAACTACTAGACTGTGATACAATACACTATTGGGTGAAGTTTGGTAGACTTCTGCGCAGCGGTTTGGGAGTTAACATCAAAATTACATTTCTCGGCCGAATCGGGTAGATCTCACTGTCAAAAGGCTTAAATGACTTTTTTAAACTAAGGTTAAGGATTGAGCTCAAACCAAATGTCCTAGAACCAAATTTCCAAATGTAACTACTAGACTGTGATACAATACAGTATTGGGTGAAGTTTGGTTGACTTCTGCGCAGCGGTTTGGGAGTTAACATCAAAATTACATTTCTCGGCCGAATAGCGTATATCTCACTGTCAAAAGGCTTAAATGACTTTTTTTTAACTAAGTTTGACTACGGCGCTCAAACCAAATGTCCTAGAACCAAATTTCCAAATGTAACTACTAGATTGTGATACAATACACTATTGGGTGAAGATTGGTTGACTTCTGCGCAGCGGTTTGGGAGTTAACATAGAAATTACATTTCTCGGCCGAATCGCGTAGATCTCACTGTCAAAAGGCTTAAATGACTTTTTTAAAATTATTTTGAAGATTGCGCTCAAACTAAAGGTCCTAGAACCAAATTTCCAAATGTAACTACTAGATTGTGATACAATACACTATTTTGTGAAGTTTGGTTCTTCTGCGCAGCGGTTTGGGAGTTAACATCAAAATTACATTTCTCGGCCGAATTGCGTAGATCTCACTGTCAAAAGGCTTAAATGACTTTTTTAAACTACGTTTAAGGATTGCGCTCAAACCAAATGTCCTACAACCAAATTTCCAAATGTAACTACTAGATTGTGATACAATACACTATTGGGTGAAGTTTGGTTGACTTCTGTGCAGCGGTTTGGGAGTTAACATCAAAATTACATTTCTAGGCCGAATCGCGTAGATCTCACTGTCAAAAGGCTTAAATGACTTTTTTTAACTAATGATGAGGATTGCGCTCAAAACAAATGTCCTAGACCAAATTTCCAAATGTAACTACTAGACTGTGATACAATACACTATTGGGTGAAGTTTGGTTGACTTCTGCGCAGCGGTTTGGGAGTTAACATCAAAATTACATTTCTCGGCTGAATTGCGTATATCTCACTGTCAAAAGGCTTAAATGACTTTTTTAACTAAGTTTGAGGATTGCGCTCAAACCAAATGTCATAGAACCAAATTTCCAAATGTAACTACTAGATTGTGATACAATACACTATTGGGTGAAGTTTGGTTGACTTCTGCGCAGCGGTTTGGGAGTTAACATCAAAATTACATTTCTCGGCCGAATTGCGTAGATCTCACTGTCAAAAGGCTTAAATGACTTTTTTAAACTAAGTTTTAGGATTGCGCTCAAACCAAATGTCCTAGAACCAAATTTCCAAATGTAACTACTAGATTGTGATACAATACACTATTGGGTGAAGTTTGGTTGACTTCTGCGCAGCGATTTGGGAGTTAACATCAAAATTACATTTCTCGGCCGAATCGCGTAGATCTCACTGTCAAAAGGCTTAAATGACTTTTTTTAACTAATGATGAGGATTGCGCTCAAACCAAATGTCTTAGAACCAAATTTCCAAATGTAACTACTAGACTGTGATACAATACACTATTGGGTGAAGTTTGGTTGACTTCTGCGCAGCCGTTTGGGAGTTAACATCAAAATTACATTTCTCGGCTGAATTGCGTATATCTCACTGTCAAAAGGCTTAAATGACTTTTTTAACTAAGTTTGAGGATTGCGCTCAAACCAAATGTCCTACAACCAAATTTCCAAATGTAACTACTAGACTGTGATACAATACACTATTGGGTGAAGTTTGGTTGACTTCTGCGCAGCGGTTTGGGAGTTAACATCAAAATTACATTTCTCGGCCGAATCGCGTATATCTCACTGTCAAAAGGCTTAAATGACTTTTTTTTAACTAAGTTTGACTACGGCGCTCAAACCAAATGTCCTAGAACCAAATTTCCAAATGTAACTACTAGATTGTGATACAATACACTATTGGGTGAAGATTGGTTGACTTCTGCGCAGCGGTTTGGGAGTTAACATAGAAATTACATTTCTCGGCCGAATCGCGTAGATCTCACTGTCAAAAGGCTTAAATGACTTTTTTAAAATTATTTTGAAGATTGCGCTCAAACTAAAGGTCCTAGAACCAAATTTCCAAATGTAACTACTAGATTGTGATACAATACACTATTTTGTGAAGTTTGGTTCTTCTGCGCAGCGGTTTGGGAGTTAACATCAAAATTACATTTCTCGGCCGAATTGCGTAGATCTCACTGTCAAAAGGCTTAAATGACTTTTTTAAACTACGTTTAAGGATTGCGCTCAAACCAAATGTCCTACAACCAAATTTCCAAATGTAACTACTAGATTGTGATACAATACACTATTGGGTGAAGTTTGGTTGACTTCTGCGCAGCGGTTTGGGAGTTAACATCAAAATTACATTTCTAGGCCGAATCGCTTAGATCTCACTGTCAAAAGGCTTAAATGACTTTTTTTAACTAATGATGAGGATTGCGCTCAAAACAAATGTCCTAGACCAAATTTCCAAATGTAACTACTAGACTGTGATACAATACACTATTGGGTGAAGTTTGGTTGACTTCTGCGCAGCGGTTTGGGAGTTAACATCAAAATTACATTTCTCGGCTGAATTGCGTATATCTCACTGTCAAAAGGCTTAAATGACTTTTTTAACTAAGTTTGAGGATTGCGCTCAAACCAAATGTCATAGAACCAAATTTCCAAATGTAACTACTAGATTGTGATACAATACACTATTGGGTGAAGTTTGGTTGACTTCTGCGCAGCGGTTTGGGAGTTAACATCAAAATTACATTTCTCGGCCGAATCGCGTAGATCTCACTGTCAAAAGGCTTAAATGACTTTTTTTTAACTAAGTTTGAAGATTGCGCTCAAACTAAAGGTCCTAGAATCAAATTTCCAAATGTAACTACTAGATTGTGATACAATACACTATTGGGTGAAGTTTGGTTGACTTCTGCGCAGCGGTTTGGGAGTTAACATCAAAATTACATTTCTCGGCCGAATTGCGTAGATCTCACTGTCAAAAGGCTTAAATGACTTTTTTAAACTAAGTTTTAGGATTGCGCTCAAACCAAATGTCCTAGAACCAAATTTCCAAATGTAACTACTAGATTGTGATACAATACACTATTGGGTGAAGTTTGGTTGACTTCTGCGCAGCGATTTGGGAGTTAACATCAAAATTACATTTCTCGGCCGAATCGCGTAGATCTCACTGTCAAAAGGCTTAAATGACTTTTTTTAACTAATGATGAGGATTGCGCTCAAACCAAATGTCTTAGAACCAAATTTCCAAATGTAACTACTAGACTGTGATACAATACACTATTGGGTGAAGTTTGGTTGACTTCTGCGCAGCCGTTTGGGAGTTAACATCAAAATTACATTTCTCGGCTGAATTGCGTATATCTCACTGTCAAAAGGCTTAAATGACTTTTTTAACTAAGTTTGAGGATTGCGCTCAAACCAAATGTCCTACAACCAAATTTCCAAATGTAACTACTAGACTGTGATACAATACACTATTGGGTGAAGTTTGGTTGACTTCTGCGCAGCGGTTTGGGAGTTAACATCAAAATTACATTTCTCGGCCGAATCGCGTATATCTCACTGTCAAAAGGCTTAAATGACTTTTTTTTAACTAAGTTTGACTACGGCGCTCAAACCAAATGTCCTAGAACCAAATTTCCAAATGTAACTACTAGATTGTGATACAATACACTATTGGGTGAAGATTGGTTGACTTCTGCGCAGCGGTTTGGGAGTTAACATAGAAATTACATTTCTCGGCCGAATCGCGTAGATCTCACTGTCAAAAGGCTTAAATGACTTTTTTAAAATTATTTTGAAGATTGCGCTCAAACTAAAGGTCCTAGAACCAAATTTCCAAATGTAACTACTAGATTGTGATACAATACACTATTTTGTGAAGTTTGGTTCTTCTGCGCAGCGGTTTGGGAGTTAACATCAAAATTACATTTCTCGGCCGAATTGCGTAGATCTCACTGTCAAAAGGCTTAAATGACTTTTTTAAACTACGTTTAAGGATTGCGCTCAAACCAAATGTCCTACAACCAAATTTCCAAATGTAACTACTAGATTGTGATACAATACACTATTGGGTGAAGTTTGGTTGACTTCTGCGCAGCGGTTTGGGAGTTAACATCAAAATTACATTTCTAGGCCGAATCGCTTAGATCTCACTGTCAAAAGGCTTAAATGACTTTTTTTAACTAAGTTTGAGGATTGCGCTCAAACCAAATGTCCTAGAACCAAATTTCCAAATGTAACTACTAGACTGTGATACAATACACTATTGGGTGAAGTTTGGTTGACTTCTGCGCAGCGGTTTGGGAGTTAACATCAAAATTACATTTCTCGGCTGAATTGCGTATATCTCACTGTCAAAAGGCTTAAATGACTTTTTTAACTAAGTTTGAGGATTGCGCTCAAACCAAATGTCATAGAACCAAATTTCCAAATGTAACTACTAGATTGTGATACAATACACTATTGGGTGAAGTTTGGTTGACTTCTGCGCAGCGGTTTGGGAGTTAACATCAAAATTACATTTCTCGGCCGAATCGCGTAGATCTCACTGTCAAAAGGCTTAAATGACTTTTTTTTAACTAAGTTTGAAGATTGCGCTCAAACTAAAGGTCCTAGAATCAAATTTCCAAATGTAACTACTAGATTGTGATACAATACACTATTGGGTGAAGTTTGGTTCACTTCTGCGCAGCGGTTTGGGAGTTAACATCAAAATTACATTTCTCGGCCGAAGTGCATAGATCTCAGGCTCTAAAGTTGATGTTGGCCGTTTGAACTCATTTTGAGGATTGCACACAAACCAAATATCCTAGAACCAAATTTCCAAATATAATGACTAGAATTTAACACAATACACCATTGGGTGAAGTTTGGTTCACTTCTACGCAGCGGTTTGGGAGTTATAAACAATCTTACATTTCTCGGCCGAAGTGCATAGATCTCAGGCTCTAAAGGTGATATTGGCCGTTTGAACTCATTTTGAGGATTGCGCACAAACCAAATGTCCTAGAACCATATTTCAAAATGTAATGACTAGAATGTGACACATTGCACCATTGGGTGAAGTTTGGTTCACTTCTGCACAGCGATTTGTGAGTTATCATCAATCTTACATTTCTCGGCGGAAGTGCACAGATCTCAGGCTCTAAAGGTGATGTTGGCCGTTTGAACTCATTTTGAGGATTGCGCTCAAACCAAATGTCCTAGAACCAAATTTCCAAATGTAACTACTAGATTGTGATAAAATACACTATTGGGTGAAGTTTGGTTGACTTCTGCGCAGCGGTTTGGGAGTTAACATCAAAATTACATTTCTCGGCCGAATCGCGTAGATCACACTGTCAAAAGGCTTAAATGACTTTTTTTAACTAAGTTTGAATTTTGCGCTCAAACTAAAGGTCCTAGAACCAAATTTCCAAATGTAAATACTAGATTGTGATACAATACACTATTGGGTGAAGTTTGGTTCACTTCTGCGCAGCGGTTTGGGAGTTAACATCAAAATTACATTTCTCGGCCGAATCGCGTAGATCTCACTGTCAAAAGGCTTAAATGACTTTTTTCAACTAAGTTTGAGGATTGCGCTCAAACCAAATGTCCTAGAACCAAATTTCCAAATGTAACTACTAGATTGTGATACAATACACTATTGTGTGAAGTTTGGTTGACTTCTGCGCAGCGGTTTGGGAGTTAACATCAAAATTACATTTCTCGGCCGAATCGCGTAGATCTAACTGTCAAAAGGCTTAAATGACTTTTTTAAACTAAGTTTTAGGATTGCGCTTAAACCAAATGTCCTAGAACCAAATTTCCAAATGTAACTACTAGATTGTGATACAATACACTATTGGGTGAAGTTTGGTTGACTTCTGCGCAGCGGTTTGGGAGTTAACATCAAAATTACATTTCTCGGCCGAATTGGGTAGATCTCACTGTCAAAAGGCTTAAATGACTTTTTTTAACTAAGTTTGAAGATTGCGCTCAAACTAAAGGTCCTAGAACCAAATTTCCAAATGTAACTACTAGATTGTGATACAATACACTATTGGGTGAAGTTTGGTTCACTTCTGCGCAGCGGTTTGGGAGTTAACATCAAAATTACATTTCTCGGCCGAAGTGCATAGATCTCAGGCTCTAAAGTTGATGTTGGCCGTTTGAACTCATTTTGAGGATTGCACACAAACCAAATATCCTAGAACCAAATTTCCAAATATAATGACTAGAATTTAACACAATACACCATTGGGTGAAGTTTGGTTCACTTCTGCGCAGCGGTTTGGGAGTTATAAACAATCTTACATTTCTCGGCCGAAGTGCATAGATCTCAGACTCTAAAGGTGATATTGGCCGTTTGAACTCATTTTGAGGATTGCGCACAAACCAAATGTCCTAGAACCATATTTCCAAATGTAATGACTAGAATGTGACACATTGCACCATTGGGTGAAGTTTGGTTCACTTCTGCACAGCGATTTGTTAGTTATCATCAATCTTACATTTCTCGGCGGAAGTGCACAGATCTCAGGCTCTAAAGGTGATGTTGGCCGTTTGAACTCATTTTGAGGATTGCGCTCAAACCAAATGTCCTAGAACCAAATTTCCAAATGTAACTACTAGATTGTAATACAATACACTATTGGGTGAAGTTTGGTTCACTTCTGCGCAGCGGTTTGGGAGTTATCATCAACATTACATTTCTCGGCCAAAGTGAATAGATCTCACTGTGAAAAGGCGTGAATGGCTTTTTTGAACTCAATTTGAGGATTGCGCTCAAACCAAATGTCCTAGAACCAAATTTCCAAATGTAACTACTAGATTGTGATACAATACACTATTGGGTAAAGTTTGGTTGACTTCTGCGCAGCGGTTTGGGAGTTAACATCAAAATTACATTTCTCGGCCGAATCGCGTAGATCTCACTGTCAAAAGGCTTAAATGACTTTTTTTTAACTAAGTTTGACTATTGCGCTCAAACCAAATGTCCTAGAACCAAATTTCCAAATGTAACTACTAGATTGTGATACAATACACTATTGGGTGAAGTTTGGTTGACTTCTGCGCAGCGGTTTGGGAGTGAACATCAAAATTACATTTCTTGGCCATATCGCATAGATCTCACTGTGAAAAGGCTTAAATGACTTTTTTAACTAAGTTTGAGGATTGCGCTCAAACCAAATGTCCTAGAACCAAATTTCCAAATGTAACTACTAGATTGTGATACAATACACTATTGGGTGAAGTTTGGTTGACTTCTGCGCAGCAGTTTGGGAGTTAACATCAAAATTACATTTCTCGGCCGAATTGCGTAGATCTCACTGTCAAAAGGCTTAAATGACTTTTGTAAACTACGTTTAAGGATTGCGCTCAAACCAAATGTCCTACAACCAAATTTCCAAATATAACTACTAGACTGTGATACAATACACTATTGGGTGAAGTTTGGTTGACTTCTGCGCAGCGGTTTGGGAGTTAACATCAAAATTACATTTCTCGGCCGAATCGGGTAGATCTCACTGTCAAAAGGCTTAAATTACTTTTTTAAACTAAGGTTAAGGATTGAGCTCAAACCAAATGTCCTAGAACCAAATTTCCAAATGTAACTACTAGACTGTGATACAATACACTATTGGGTGAAGTTTGGTTGACTTCTGCGCAGCGGTTTGGGAGTTAACATCAAAATTACATTTCTCGGCCGAATAGCGTATATCTCACTGTCAAAAGGCTTAAATGACTTTTTTTTAACTAAGTTTGACTACGGCGCTCAAACCAAATGTCCTAGAACCAAATTTCCAAATGTAACTACTAGATTGTGATACAATACACTATTGGGTGAAGATTGGTTGACTTCTGCGCAGCGGTTTGGGAGTTAACATAGAAATTACATTTCTCGGCCGAATCGCGTAGATCTCACTGTCAAAAGGCTTAAATGACTTTTTTAAAATTATTTTGAAGATTGCGCTCAAACTAAAGGTCCTAGAACCAAATTTCCAAATGTAACTACTAGATTGTGATACAATACACTATTTTGTGAAGGTTGGTTGACTTCTGCGCAGCGGTTTGGGAGTTAACATCAAAATTACATTTCTCGGCCGAATCGCGTAGATCACACTGTCAAAAGGCTTAAATGACTTTTTTTAACTAAGTTTGAATTTTGCGCTCAAACTAAAGGTCCTAGAACCAAATTTCCAAATGTAACTACTAGATTGTGATACAATACACTATTGGGTGAAGTTTGGTTCACTTCTGCGCAGCGGTTTGGGAGTTAACATCAAAATTACATTTCTCGGCCGAATCGCGTAGATTTCACTGTCAAAAGGCTTAAATGACTTTTTTCAACTAAGTTTGAGGATTGCGCTCAAACCAAATGTCCTAGAACCAAATTTCCAAATGTAACTACTAGATTGTGATACAATACACTATTGTGTGAAGTTTGGTTGACTTCTGCGCAGCAGTTTGGGAGTTAACATCAAAATTACATTTCTCGGCCGAATTGCGTAGATCTCACTGTCAAAAGGCTTAAATGACTTTTTTAAACTACGTTTAAGGATTGCGCTCAAACCAAATGTCCTACAACCAAATTTCCAAATGTAACTACTAGATTGTGATACAATACACTATTGGGTGAAGTTTGGTTGACTTCTGTGCAGCGGTTTGGGAGTTAACATCAAAATTACATTTCTAGGCCGAATCGCGTAGATCTCACTGTCAAAAGGCTTAAATGACTTTTTTTAACTAATGATGAGGATTGCGCTCAAAACAAATGTCCTAGACCAAATTTCCAAATGTAACTACTAGACTGTGATACAATACACTATTGGGTGAAGTTTGGTTGACTTCTGCGCAGCGGTTTGGGAGTTAACATCAAAATTACATTTCTCGGCTGAATTGCGTATATCTCACTGTCAAAAGGCTTAAATGACTTTTTTAACTAAGTTTGAGGATTGCGCTCAAACCAAATGTCATAGAACCAAATTTCCAAATGTAACTACTAGATTGTGATACAATACACTATTGGGTGAAGTTTGGTTGACTTCTGCGCAGCGGTTTGGGAGTTAACATCAAAATTACATTTCTCGGCCGAATCGCGTAGATCTCACTGTCAAAAGGCTTAAATGACTTTTTTAAACTAAGTTTTAGGATTGCGCTCAAACCAAATGTCCTAGAACCAAATTTCCAAATGTAACTACTAGACTGTGATACAATACACTATTGGGTGAAGTTTGGTTGACTTCTGCGCAGCGGTTTGGGAGTTAACATCAAAATTACATTTCTCGGCCGAATTGCGTAGATCTCATTGTCAAAAGGCTTAAATGACTTTTTTTTAACTAAGTTTGAAGATTGCGCTCAAACTAAAGGTCCTAGAATCAAATTTCCAAATGTAACTACTAGATTGTGATACAATACACTATTGGGTGCAGTTTGGTTCACTTCTGCGCAGCGGTTTGGGAGTTAACATCAAAATTACATTTCTCGGCCGAAGTGCATAGATCTCAGGCTCTAAAGTTGATGTTGGCCGTTTGAACTCATTTTGAGGATTGCACACAAACCAAATATCCTAGAACCAAATTTCCAAATATAATGACTAGAATTTAACACAATACACCATTGGGTGAAGTTTGGTTCACTTCTGCGCAGCGGTTTGGGAGTTATAAACAATCTTACATTTCTCGGCCGAAGTGCATAGATCTAACTGTCAAAAGGCTTAAATGACTTTTTTAAACTAAGTTTTAGGATTGCGCTCAAACCAAATGTCCTAGAACCAAATTTCCAAATGTAACTACTAGATTGTGATACAATACACTATTGGGTGAAGTTTGGTTGACTTCTGCGCAGCGGTTTGGGAGTTAACATCAAAATTACATTTCTCGGCCGAATTGGGTAGATCTCACTGTCAAAAGGCTTAAATGACTTTTTTTAACTAAGTTTGAAGATTGCGCTCAAACTAAAGGTCCTAGAACCAAATTTCCAAATGTAACTACTAGATTGTGATACAATACACTATTGGGTGAAGTTTGGTTCACTTCTGCGCAGCGGTTTGGGAGTTAACATCAAAATTACATTTCTCGGCCGAAGTGCATAGATCTCAGGCTCTAAAGTTGATGTTGGCCGTTTGAACTCATTTTGAGGATTGCACACAAACCAAATATCCTAGAACCAAATTTCCAAATATAATGACTAGAATTTAACACAATACACCATTGGGTGAAGTTTGGTTCACTTCTGCGCAGCGGTTTGGGAGTTATAAACAATCTTACATTTCTCGGCCGAAGTGCATAGATCTCAGACTCTAAAGGTGATATTGGCCGTTTGAACTCATTTTGAGGATTGCGCACAAACCAAATGTCCTAGAACCATATTTCCAAATGTAATGACTAGAATGTGACACATTGCACCATTGGGTGAAGTTTGGTTCACTTCTGCACAGCGATTTGTTAGTTATCATCAATCTTACATTTCTCGGCGGAAGTGCACAGATCTCAGGCTCTAAAGGTGATGTTGGCCGTTTGAACTCATTTTGAGGATTGC
Organism: Corythoichthys intestinalis; assembly: GCF_030265065.1. Taxonomy (NCBI): domain Eukaryota; kingdom Metazoa; phylum Chordata; class Actinopteri; order Syngnathiformes; family Syngnathidae; genus Corythoichthys; species Corythoichthys intestinalis. Next base: position 3,052,073 of record NC_080409.1, on the reverse strand, counting down.
GCTCAAACCAAATGTCCTAGAACCAAATTTCCAAATGTAACTACTAGATTGTAATACAATACACTATTGGGTGAAGTTTGGTTCACTTCTGCGCAGCGGTTTGGGAGTTAACATCAAAATTACATTTCTCGGCCGAAGTGCATAGATCTCAGGCTCTAAAGTTGATGTTGGCCGTTTGAACTCATTTTGAGGATTGCACACAAACCAAATATCCTAGAACCAAATTTCCAAATATAATGACTAGAATTTAACACAATACACCATTGGGTGAAGTTTGGTTCACTTCTGCGCAGCGGTTTGGGAGTTATAAACAATCTTACATTTCTCGGCCGAAGTGCATAGATCTCAGACTCTAAAGGTGATATTGGCCGTTTGAACTCATTTTGAGGATTGCGCACAAACCAAATGTCCTAGAACCATATTTCCAAATGTAATGACTAGAATGTGACACATTGCACCATTGGGTGAAGTTTGGTTCACTTCTGCACAGCGATTTGTTAGTTATCATCAATCTTACATTTCTCGGCGGAAGTGCACAGATCTCAGGCTCTAAAGGTGATGTTGGCCGTTTGAACTCATTTTGAGGATTGCGCTCAAACCAAATGTCCTAGAACCAAATTTCCAAATGTAACTACTAGATTGTAATACAATACACTATTGGGTGAAGTTTGGTTCACTTCTGCGCAGCGGTTTGGGAGTTATCATCAACATTACATTTCTCGGCCAAAGTGAATAGATCTCACTGTGAAAAGGCGTGAATGGCTTTTTTGAACTCAATTTGAGGATTGCGCTCAAACCAAATGTCCTAGAACCAAATTTCCAAATGTAACTACTAGATTGTGATACAATACACTATTGGGTAAAGTTTGGTTGACTTCTGCGCAGCGGTTTGGGAGTTAACATCAAAATTACATTTCTCGGCCGAATCGCGTAGATCTCACTGTCAAAAGGCTTAAATGACTTTTTTTTAACTAAGTTTGACTATTGCGCTCAAACCAAATGTCCTAGAACCAAATTTCCAAATGTAACTACTAGATTGTGATACAATACACTATTGGGTGAAGTTTGGTTGACTTCTGCGCAGCGGTTTGGGAGTGAACATCAAAATTACATTTCTTGGCCATATCGCATAGATCTCACTGTGAAAAGGCTTAAATGACTTTTTTAACTAAGTTTGAGGATTGCGCTCAAACCAAATGTCCTAGAACCAAATTTCCAAATGTAACTACTAGATTGTGATACAATACACTATTGGGTGAAGTTTGGTTGACTTCTGCGCAGCAGTTTGGGAGTTAACATCAAAATTACATTTCTCGGCCGAAATGCGTAGATCTCACTGTCAAAAGGCTTAAATGACTTTTGTAAACTACGTTTAAGGATTGCGCTCAAACCAAATGTCCTACAACCAAATTTCCAAATGTAACTACTAGACTGTGATACAATACACTATTGGGTGAAGTTTGGTTGACTTCTGCGCAGCGGTTTGGGAGTTAACATCAAAATTACATTTCTCGGCCGAATCGGGTAGATCTCACTGTCAAAAGGCTTAAATTACTTTTTTAAACTAAGGTTAAGGATTGAGCTCAAACCAAATGTCCTAGAACCAAATTTCCAAATGTAACTACTAGACTGTGATACAATACACTATTGGGTGAAGTTTGGTTGACTTCTGCGCAGCGGTTTGGGAGTTAACATCAAAATTACATTTCTCGGCCGAATAGCGTATATCTCACTGTCAAAAGGCTTAAATGACTTTTTTTTAACTAAGTTTGACTACGGCGCTCAAACCAAATGTCCTAGAACCAAATTTCCAAATGTAACTACTAGATTGTGATACAATACACTATTGGGTGAAGATTGGTTGACTTCTGCGCAGCGGTTTGGGAGTTAACATAGAAATTACATTTCTCGGCCGAATCGCGTAGATCTCACTGTCAAAAGGCTTAAATGACTTTTTTAAAATTATTTTGAAGATTGCGCTCAAACTAAAGGTCCTAGAACCAAATTTCCAAATGTAACTACTAGATTGTGATACAATACACTATTTTGTGAAGTTTGGTTGACTTCTGCGCAGCGGTTTGGGAGTTAACATCAAAATTACATTTCTCGGCCGAATCGCGTAGATCACACTGTCAAAAGGCTTAAATGACTTTTTTTAACTAAGTTTGAATTTTGCGCTCAAACTAAAGGTCCTAGAACCAAATTTCCAAATGTAACTACTAGATTGTGATACAATACACTATTGGGTGAAGTTTGGTTCACTTCTGCGCAGCGGTTTGGGAGTTAACATCAAAATTACATTTCTCGGCCGAATCGCGTAGATTTCACTGTCAAAAGGCTTAAATGACTTTTTTCAACTAAGTTTGAGGATTGCGCTCAAACCAAATGTCCTAGAACCAAATTTCCAAATGTAACTACTAGATTGTGATACAATACACTATTGTGTGAAGTTTGGTTGACTTCTGCGCAGCAGTTTGGGAGTTAACATCAAAATTACATTCCTCGGCCGAATTGCGTAGATCTCACTGTCAAAAGGCTTAAATGACTTTTTTAAACTACGTTTAAGGATTGCGCTCAAACCAAATGTCCTACAACCAAATTTCCAAATGTAACTACTAGATTGTGATACAATACACTATTGGGTGAAGTTTGGTTGACTTCTGTGCAGCGGTTTGGGAGTTAACATCAAAATTACATTTCTAGGCCGAATCGCGTAGATCTCACTGTCAAAAGGCTTAAATGACTTTTTTTAACTAATGATGAGGATTGCGCACAAAACAAATGTCCTAGACCAAATTTCCAAATGTAACTACTAGACTGTGATACAATACACTATTGGGTGAAGTTTGGTTGACTTCTGCGCAGCGGTTTGGGAGTTAACATCAAAATTACATTTCTCGGCTGAATTGCGTATATCTCACTGTCAAAAGGCTTAAATGACTTTTTTAACTAAGTTTGAGAATTGCGCTCAAACCAAATGTCATAGAACCAAATTTCCAAATGTAACTACTAGATTGTGATACAATACACTATTGGGTGAAGTTTGGTTGATTTCTGCGCAGCAGTTTGGGAGTTAACATCAAAATTACATTTCTCGGCCGAATCGCGTAGATCTCACTGTCAAAAGGCTTAAATGACTTTTTTAAACTAAGTTTTAGGATTGCGCTCAAACTAAAGGTCCTAGAACCAAATTTCCAAATGTAACTACTAGATTGTGATACAATACACTATTGGGTGAAGTTTGGTTCACTTCTGCGCAGCGGTTTGGGAGTTAACATCAAAATTACATTTCTCGGCCGAAGTGCATAGATCTCAGGCTCTAAAGTTGATGTTGGCCGTTTGAACTCATTTTGAGGATTGCACACAAACCAAATATCCTAGAACCAAATTTCCAAATATAATGACTAGAATTTAACACAATACACCATTGGGTGAAGCTTGGTTCACTTCTGCGCAGCGGTTTGGGAGTTATAAACAATCTTACATTTCTCGGCCGAAGTGCATAGATCTCAGGCTCTAAAGGTGATATTGGCCGTTTGAACTCATTTTTAGGATTGCGCACAAACCAAATGTCCTAGAACCAAATTTCAAAATGTAATGACTAGAATGTGACACATTGCACCATTGGGTGAAGTTTGGTTCACTTCTGCACAGCGATTTGTGAGTTATCATCAATCTTACATTTCTCGGCGGAAGTGCACAGATCTCAGGCTCTAAAGGTGATGTTGGCCGTTTGAACTCATTTTGAGGATTGCGCTCAAACCAAATGTCCTAGAACCAAATTTCCAAATGTAACTACTAGATTGTGATAAAATACACTATTGGGTGAAGTTTGGTTGACTTCTGCGCAGCGGTTTGGGAGTTAACATCAAAATTACATTTCTCGGCCGAAGTGCATAGATCTCAGGCTCTAAAGTTGATGTTGGCCGTTTGAACTCATTTTGAGGATTGCACACAAACCAAATATCCTAGAACCAAATTTCCAAATATAATGACTAGAATTTAACACAATACACCATTGGGTGAAGTTTGGTTGACTTCTGCGCAGCGGTTTGGGAGTTAACATCAAAATTACATTTCTCGGCCGAATCGCGTAGATCTCACTGTCAAAAGGCTTAAATGACTTTTTTAAACTAAGTTTTAGGATTGCGCTCAAACCAAATGTCCTAGAACCAAATTTCCAAATGTAACTACTAGACTGTGATACAATACACTATTGGGTGAAGTTTGGTTGACTTCTGCGCAGCGGTTTGGGAGTTAACATCAAAATTACATTTCTCGGCCGAATTGCGTAGATCTCATTGTCAAAAGGCTTAAATGACTTTTTTTTAACTAAGTTTGAAGATTGCGCTCAAACTAAAGGTCCTAGAATCAAATTTCCAAATGTAACTACTAGATTGTGATACAATACACTATTGGGTGAAGTTTGGTTCACTTCTGCGCAGCGGTTTGGGAGTTAACATCAAAATTACATTTCTCGGCCGAAGTGCATAGATCTCAGGCTCTAAAGTTGATGTTGGCCGTTTGAACTCATTTTGAGGATTGCACACAAACCAAATATCCTAGAACCAAATTTCCAAATATAATGACTAGAATTTAACACAATACACCATTGGGTGAAGTTTGGTTCACTTCTGCGCAGCGGTTTGGGAGTTATAAACAATCTTACATTTCTCGGCCGAAGTGCATAGATCTCAGGCTCTAAAGGTGATATTGGCCGTTTGAACTCATTTTGAGGATTGCGCACAAACCAAATGTCCTAGAACCAAATTTCAAAATGTAATGACTAGAATGTGACACATTGCACCATTGGGTGAAGTTTGGTTCACTTCTGCACAGCGATTTGTGAGTTATCATCAATCTTACATTTCTCGGCGGAAGTGCACAGATCTCAGGCTCTAAAGGTGATGTTGGCCGTTTGAACTCATTTTGAGGATTGCGCTCAAACCAAATGTCCTAGAACCAAATTTCCAAATGTAACTACTAGATTGTGATAAAATACACTATTGGGTGAAGTTTGGTTGACTTCTGCGCAGCGGTTTGGGAGTTAACATCAAAATTACATTTCTCGGCCGAAGTGCATAGATCTCAGGCTCTAAAGTTGATGTTGGCCGTTTGAACTCATTTTGAGGATTGCACACAAACCAAATATCCTAGAACCAAATTTCCAAATATAATGACTAGAATTTAACACAATACACCATTGGGTGAAGTTTGGTTGACTTCTGCGCAGCGGTTTGGGAGTTAACATCAAAATTACATTTCTCGGCCGAATCGCGTAGATCTCACTGTCAAAAGGCTTAAATGACTTTTTTAAACTAAGTTTTAGGATTGCGCTCAAACCAAATGTCCTAGAACCAAATTTCCAAATGTAACTACTAGACTGTGATACAATACACTATTGGGTGAAGTTTGGTTGACTTCTGCGCAGCGGTTTGGGAGTTAACATCAAAATTACATTTCTCGGCCGAATTGCGTAGATCTCATTGTCAAAAGGCTTAAATGACTTTTTTTTAACTAAGTTTGAAGATTGCGCTCAAACTAAAGGTCCTAGAATCAAATTTCCAAATGTAACTACTAGATTGTGATACAATACACTATTGGGTGAAGTTTGGTTCACTTCTGCGCAGCGGTTTGGGAGTTAACATCAAAATTACATTTCTCGGCCGAAGTGCATAGATCTCAGGCTCTAAAGTTGATGTTGGCCGTTTGAACTCATTTTGAGGATTGCACACAAACCAAATATCCTAGAACCAAATTTCCAAATATAATGACTAGAATTTAACACAATACACCATTGGGTGAAGTTTGGTTCACTTCTGCGCAGCGGTTTGGGAGTTATAAACAATCTTACATTTCTCGGCCGAAGTGCATAGATCTCAGACTCTAAAGGTGATATTGGCCGTTTGAACTCATTTTGAGGATTGCGCACAAACCAAATGTCCTAGAACCATATTTCCAAATGTAATGACTAGAATGTGACACATTGCACCATTGGGTGAAGTTTGGTTCACTTCTGCACAGCGATTTGTTAGTTATCATCAATCTTACATTTCTCGGCGGAAGTGCACAGATCTCAGGCTCTAAAGGTGATGTTGGCCGTTTGAACTCATTTTGAGGATTGCGCTCAAACCAAATGTCCTAGAACCAAATTTCCAAATGTAACTACTAGATTGTAATACAATACACTATTGGGTGAAGTTTGGTTCACTTCTGCGCAGCGGTTTGGGAGTTAACATCAAAATTACATTTCTCGGCCGAATCGTGTAGATTTCACTGTCAAAAGGCTTAAATGACTTTTTTTTAACTAAGTTTGACTACGGCGCTCAAACCAAATGTCCTAGAACCAAATTTCCAAATGTAACTACTAGATTGTGATACAATACACTATTGGGTGAAGATTGGTTGACTTCTGCGCAGCGGTTTGGGAGTTAACATAGAAATTACATTTCTCGGCCGAATCGCGTAGATCTCACTGTCAAAAGGCTTAAATGACTTTTTTAAAATTATTTTGAAGATTGCGCTCAAACTAAAGGTCCTAGAACCAAATTTCCAAATGTAACTACTAGATTGTGATACAATACACTATTTTGTGAAGTTTGGTTGACTTCTGCGCAGCGGTTTGGGAGTTAACATCAAAATTACATTTCTCGGCCGAATCGCGTAGATCACACTGTCAAAAGGCTTAAATGACTTTTTTTAACTAAGTTTGAATTTTGCGCTCAAACTAAAGGTCCTAGAACCAAATTTCCAAATGTAACTACTAGATTGTGATACAATACACTATTGGGTGAAGTTTGGTTCACTTCTGCGCAGCGGTTTGGGAGTTAACATCAAAATTACATTTCTCGGCCGAATCGCGTAGATTTCACTGTCAAAAGGCTTAAATGACTTTTTTCAACTAAGTTTGAGGATTGCGCTCAAACCAAATGTCCTAGAACCAAATTTCCAAATGTAACTACTAGATTGTGATACAATACACTATTGTGTGAAGTTTGGTTGACTTCTGCGCAGCAGTTTGGGAGTTAACATCAAAATTACATTTCTCGGCCGAATTGCGTAGATCTCACTGTCAAAAGGCTTAAATGACTTTTTTAAACTACGTTTAAGGATTGCGCTCAAACCAAATGTCCTACAACCAAATTTCCAAATGTAACTACTAGATTGTGATACAATACACTATTGGGTGAAGTTTGGTTGACTTCTGTGCAGCGGTTTGGGAGTTAACATCAAAATTACATTTCTAGGCCGAATCGCGTAGATCTCACTGTCAAAAGGCTTAAATGACTTTTTTTAACTAATGATGAGGATTGCGCTCAAAACAAATGTCCTAGACCAAATTTCCAAATGTAACTACTAGACTGTGATACAATACACTATTGGGTGAAGTTTGGTTGACTTCTGCGCAGCGGTTTGGGAGTTAACATCAAAATTACATTTCTCGGCTGAATTGCGTATATCTCACTGTCAAAAGGCTTAAATGACTTTTTTAACTAAGTTTGAGGATTGCGCTCAAACCAAATGTCATAGAACCAAATTTCCAAATGTAACTACTAGATTGTGATACAATACACTATTGGGTGAAGTTTGGTTGACTTCTGCGCAGCGGTTTGGGAGTTAACATCAAAATTACATTTCTCGGCCGAATCGCGTAGATCTCACTGTCAAAAGGCTTAAATGACTTTTTTAAACTAAGTTTTAGGATTGCGCTCAAACCAAATGTCCTAGAACCAAATTTCCAAATGTAACTACTAGACTGTGATACAATACACTATTGGGTGAAGTTTGGTTGACTTCTGCGCAGCGGTTTGGGAGTTAACATCAAAATTACATTTCTCGGCCGAATTGCGTAGATCTCATTGTCAAAAGGCTTAAATGACTTTTTTTTAACTAAGTTTGAAGATTGCGCTCAAACTAAAGGTCCTAGAATCAAATTTCCAAATGTAACTACTAGATTGTGATACAATACACTATTGGGTGAAGTTTGGTTCACTTCTGCGCAGCGGTTTGGGAGTTAACATCAAAATTACATTTCTCGGCCGAAGTGCATAGATCTCAGGCTCTAAAGTTGATGTTGGCCGTTTGAACTCATTTTGAGGATTGCACACAAACCAAATATCCTAGAACCAAATTTCCAAATATAATGACTAGAATTTAACACAATACACCATTGGGTGAAGTTTGGTTCACTTCTGCGCAGCGGTTTGGGAGTTATAAACAATCTTACATTTCTCGGCCGAAGTGCATAGATCTCAGGCTCTAAAGGTGATATTGGCCGTTTGAACTCATTTTGAGGATTGCGCACAAACCAAATGTCCTAGAACCAAATTTCAAAATGTAATGACTAGAATGTGACACATTGCACCATTGGGTGAAGTTTGGTTCACTTCTGCACAGCGATTTGTGAGTTATCATCAATCTTACATTTCTCGGCGGAAGTGCACAGATCTCAGGCTCTAAAGGTGATGTTGGCCGTTTGAACTCATTTTGAGGATTGCGCTCAAACCAAATGTCCTAGAACCAAATTTCCAAATGTAACTACTAGATTGTGATAAAATACACTATTGGGTGAAGTTTGGTTGACTTCTGCGCAGCGGTTTGGGAGTTAACATCAAAATTACATTTCTCGGCCGAAGTGCATAGATCTCAGGCTCTAAAGTTGATGTTGGCCGTTTGAACTCATTTTGAGGATTGCACACAAACCAAATATCCTAGAACCAAATTTCCAAATATAATGACTAGAATTTAACACAATACACCATTGGGTGAAGTTTGGTTGACTTCTGCGCAGCGGTTTGGGAGTTAACATCAAAATTACATTACTCGGCCGAATCGCGTAGATCTCACTGTCAAAAGGCTTAAATGACTTTTTTAAACTAAGTTTTAGGATTGCGCTCAAACCAAATGTCCTAGAACCAAATTTCCAAATGTAACTACTAGACTGTGATACAATACACTATTGGGTGAAGTTTGGTTCACTTCTGCGCAGCGGTTTGGGAGTTATCATCAACATTACATTTCTCGGCCAAAGTGAATAGATCTCACTGTGAAAAGGCGTGAATGGCTTTTTTGAACTCAATTTGAGGATTGCGCTCAAACCAAATGTCCTAGAACCAAATTTCCAAATGTAACTACTAGATTGTGATACAATACACTATTGGGTAAAGTTTGGTTGACTTCTGCGCAGCGGTTTGGGAGTTAACATCAAAATTACATTTCTCGGCCGAATCGCGTAGATCTCACTGTCAAAAGGCTTAAATGACTTTTTTTTAACTAAGTTTGACTATTGCGCTCAAACCAAATGTCCTAGAACCAAATTTCCAAATGTAACTACTAGATTGTGATACAATACACTATTGGGCGAAGATTGGTTGACTTCTGCGCAGCGATTTGGGAGTTAACATCAAAATTACATTTCTCGGCCGAATCGCGTAGATCTCACTGTCAAAAGGCTTAAATGACTTTTTTAAACTACGTTTAAGGATTGCGCTCAAACCAAATGTCCTACAAATAAATTTCCAAATGTAACTACTAGATTGTGATACAATACACTATTGGGTGAAGTTTGGTTCACTTCTGCGCAGCGGTTTGGGAGTTAACATCAAAATTACATTTCTCGGCCGAATCGCGTAGATCTCACTGTCAAAAGGCTTAAATGACTTTTTTTTTAACTAAGTTTGACTATTGCGCTCAAACCAAATGTCCTAGAACCAAATTTCCAAATGTAACTACTAGATTGTGATACAATACACTATTGGGTGAAGATTGGTTCACTTCTGCGCAGCGGTTTGGGAGTTAACATCAAAATTACATTTCTCGGCCGAATCGCGTAGATCTCACTGTCAAAATGCTTAAATGACTTTTTTTAACTAAGTATGAGGATTGCGCTCAAACCAAATGTCCTAGAACCAAATTTCCAAATGTAACTACTAGACTGTGATACAATACACTATTGGGTGAAGTTTGGTTGACTTCTGCGCAGCGGTTTGGGAGTTAACATCAAAATTACATTTCTCGGCTGAATTGCGTATATCTCACTGTCAAAAGGCTTAAATGACTTTTTTAACTAAGTTTGAGGATTGCGCTCAAACCAAATGTCCTAGAACCAAATTTCCAAATGTAACTACTAGATTGTGATACAATACACTATTGGGTGAAGTTTGGTTGACTTCTGCGCAGCGGTTTGGGAGTTAACATCAAAATTACATTTCTCGGCCGAATTGCGTAGATCTCACTGTCAAAAGGCTTAAATGACTTTTGTAAACTACGTTTAAGGATTGCGCTCAAACCAAATGTCCTACAACCAAATTTCCAAATGTAACTACTAGACTGTGATACAATACACTATTGGGTGAAGTTTGGTTGACTTCTGCGCAGCGGTTTGGGAGTTAACATCAAAATTACATTTCTCGGCCGAATCGGGTAGATCTCACTGTCAAAAGGCTTAAATGACTTTTTGAAACTAAGGTTAAGGATTGAGCTCAAACCAAATGTCCTAGAACCAAATTTCCAAATGTAACTACTAGATTGTCATACAATACACTATTGGGTGAAGTTTGGTTGACTTCTGCGCAGCGGTTTGGGAGTTAACATCAAAATTAAATTTCTCGGCCGAATCGCGTATATCTCACTGTCAAAAGGCTTAAATGACTTTTTTTTAACTAAGTTTGACTACTGCGCTCAAACCAAATGTCCTAGAACCAAATTTCCAAATGTAACTACTAGATTGTGATACAATACACTATTGGGTGAAGATTGGTTGACTTCTGCGCAGCGGTTTGGGAGTTAACATAGAAATTACATTTCTCGGCCGAATCGCGTAGATCTCACTGTCAAAAGGCTTAAATGACTTTTTTAAAATTATTTTGAAGATTGCGCTCAAACTAAAGGTCCTAGAACCAAATTTCCAAATGTAACTACTAGATTGTGATACAATACACTATTTTGTGAAGTTTGGTTCTTCTGCGCAGCGGTTTGGGAGTTAACATCAAAATTACATTTCTCGGCCGAATTGCGTAGATCTCACTGTCAAAAGGCTTAAATGACTTTTTTAAACTACGTTTCAGGATTGCGCTCAAACCAAATGTCCTACAACCAAATTTCCAAATGTAACTACTAGATTGTGATACAATACACTATTGGGTGAAGTTTGGTTGACTTCTGCGCAGCGGTTTGGGAGTTAACATCAAAATTACATTTCTCGGCTGAATTGCGTATATCTCACTGTCAAAAGGCTTAAATGACTTTTTTAACTAAGTTTGAGGATTGCGCTCAAAACAAATGTCATAGAACCAAATTTCCAAATGTAACTACTAGATTGTGATACAATACACTATTGGGTGAAGTTTGGTTGACTTCTGCGCAGCGGTTTGGGAGTTAACATCAAAATTACATTTCTCGGCCGAATCGCGTAGATCTCACTGTCAAAAGGCTTAAATGACTTTTTTAAACTAAGTTTTAGGATTGCGCTCAAACCAAATGTCCTAGAACCAAATTTCCAAATGTAACTACTAGATTGTGATACAATACACTATTGGGTGAAGTTTGGTTGACTTCTGCGCAGCGGTTTGGGAGTTAACATCAAAATTACATTTCTCGGCCGAATTGCGTAGATCTCATTGTCAAAAGGCTTAAATGACTTTTTTTTAACTAAGTTTGAAGATTGCGCTCAAACTAAAGGTCCTAGAATCAAATTTCCAAATGTAACTACTAGATTGTGATACAATACACTATTGGGTGAAGTTTGGTTCACTTCTGCGCAGCGGTTTGGGAGTTAACATCAAAATTACATTTCTCGGCCGAAGAGCATAGATCTCAGGCTCTAAAGTTGATGTTGGCCGTTTGAACTCATTTTGAGGATTGCACACAAACCAAATATCCTAGAACCAAATTTCCAAATATAATGACTAGAATTTAACACAATACACCATTGGGTGAAGTTTGGTTCACTTCTGCGCAGAGGTTTGGGAGTTATAAACAATCTTACATTTCTCAGCCGAAGTGCATAGATCTCAGCCTCTAAAGGTGATATTGGCCGTTTGAACTCATTTTGAGGATTGCGCACAAACCAAATGTCCTAGAACCATATTTCAAAATGTAATGACTAGAATGTGACACATTGCACCATTGGGTGAAGTTTGGTTCACTTCTGCACAGCGATTTGTGAGTTATCATCAATCTTACATTTCTCGGCGGAAGTGCACAGATCTCAGGCTCTAAAGGTGATGTTGGCCGTTTGAACTCATTTTGAGGATTGCGCTCAAACCAAATGTCCTAGAACCAAATTTCCAAATGTAACTACTAGATTGTGATAAAATACACTATTGGGTGAAGTTTGGTTGACTTCTGCGCAGCGGTTTGGGAGTTAACATTAAAATTACATTTCTCAGCCGAATCGCGTAGATCACACTGTCAAAAGGCTTAAATGACTTTTTTTAACTAAGTTTGAAGATTGCGCTCAAACTAAAGGTCCTAGAACCAAATTTCCAAATGTAACTACTAGATTGTGATACAATACACTATTGGGTGAAGTTTGGTTCACTTCTGCGCAGCGGTTTGGGAGTTAACATCAAAATTACATTTCTCGGCCGAATCGCGTAGATATCACTGTCAAAAGGCTTAAATGACTTTTTTCAACTAAGTTTGAGGATTGCGCTCAAACCAAATGTCCTAGAACCAAATTTCCAAATGTAACTACTAGATTGTGATACAATACACTATTGTGTGAAGTTTGGTTGACTTCTGCGCAGCGGTTTGGGAGTTAACATCAAAATTACATTTCTCGGCCGAATCGCGTAGATCTAACTGTCAAAAGGCTTAAATGACTTTTTTAAACTAAGTTTTAGGATTGCGCTCAAACCAAATGTCCTAGAACCAAATTTCCAAATGTAACTACTAGATTGTGATACAATACACTATTGGGTGAAGTTTGGTTGACTTCTGCGCAGCGGTTTGGGAGTTAACATCAAAATTACATTTCTCGGCCGAATTGGGTAGATCTCACTGTCAAAAGGCTTAAATGACTTTTTTTAACTAAGTTTGAAGATTGCGCTCAAACTAAAGGTCCTAGAACCAAATTTCCAAATGTAACTACTAGATTGTGATACAATACACTATTGGGCGAAGATTGGTTGACTTCTGCGCAGCGATTTGGGAGTTAACATCAAAATTACATTTCTCGGCCGAATCGCGTAGATCTCACTGTCAAAAGGCTTAAATGACTTTTTTAAACTACGTTTAAGGTTTGCGCTCAAACCAAATGTCCTACAAATAAATTTCCAAATGTAACTACTAGATTGTGATACAATACACTATTGGGTGAAGTTTGGTTCACTTCTGCGCAGCGGTTTGGGAGTTAACATCAAAATTACATTTCTCGGCCGAATCGCATAGATCTCACTGTCAAAAGGCTTAAATGACTTTTTTTAACTAAGTATGAGGATTGCGCTCAAACCAAATGTCCTAGAACCAAATTTCCAAATGTAACTACTAGACTGTGATACAATACACTATTGGGTGAAGTTTGGTTGACTTCTGCGCAGCGATTTGGGAGTTAACATCAAAATTACATTTCTCGGCCGAATCGCGTAGATCTCACTGTCAAAAGGCTTAAATGACTTTTTTTTAACTAAGTTTGACTATTGCGCTCAAACCAAATGTCCTAGAACCAAATTTCCAAATGTAACTACTAGACTGTGATACAATACACTATTGGGTGAAGTTTGGTTGACTTCTGCGCAGCGGTTTGGGAGTTAACATCAAAATTACATTTCTCGGCTGAATTGCGTATATCTCACTGTCAAAAGGCTTAAATGACTTTTTTAACTGAGTTTGAGGATTGCGCTCAAACCAAATGTCCTAGAACCAAATTTCCAAATGTAACTACTAGATTGTGATACAATACACTATTGGGTGAAGTTTGGTTGACTTCTGCGCAGCGGTTTGGGAGTTAACATCAAAATTACATTTCTCGGCCGAATTGCGTAGATCTCACTGTCAAAAGGCTTAAATGACTTTTGTAAACTACGTTTAAGGATTGCGCTCAAACCAAATGTCCTACAACCAAATTTCCAAATGTAACCACTAGACTGTGATACAATACACTATTGGGTGAAGTTTGGTTGACTTCTGCGCAGCGGTTTGGGAGTTAACATCAAAATTACATTTCTCGGCCGAATCGGGTAGATCTCACTGTCAAAAGGCTTAAATGACTTTTTGAAACTAAGGTTAAGGATTGAGCTCAAACCAAATGTCCTAGAACCAAATTTCCAAATGTAACTACTAGATTGTGATACAATACACTATTGGGTGAAGTTTGGTTGACTTCTGAGCAGCGGTTTGGGAGTTAACATCAAAATTAAATTTCTCGGCCGAATCGCGTATATCTCACTGTCAAAAGGCTTAAATGACTTTTTTTTAACTAAGTTTGACTACTGCGCTCAAACCAAATGTCCTAGAACCAAATTTCCAAATGTAACTACTAGATTGTGATACAATACACTATTGGGTGAAGATTGGTTGACTTCTGCGCAGCGGTTTGGGAGTTAACATAGAAATTACATTTCTCGGCCGAATCGCGTAGATCTCACTGTCAAAAGGCTTAAATGACTTTTTTAAAATTATTTTGAAGATTGCGCTCAAACTAAAGGTCCTAGAACCAAATTTCCAAATGTAACTACTAGATTGTGATACAATACACTATTTTGTGAAGTTTGGTTCTTCTGCGCAGCGGTTTGGGAGTTAACATCAAAATTACATTTCTCGGCCGAATTGCGTAGATCTCACTGTCAAAAGGCTTAAATGACTTTTTTAAACTACGTTTCAGGATTGCGCTCAAACCAAATGTCCTACAACCAAATTTCCAAATGTAACTACTAGATTGTGATACAATACACTATTGGGTGAAGTTTGGTTGACTTCTGCGCAGCGGTTTGGGAGTTAACATCAAAATTACATTTCTAGGCCGAATCGCGTAGATCTCACTGTCAAAAGGCTTAAATGACTTTTTTTAACTAATGATGAGGATTGCGCTCAAAACAAATGTCCTAGACCAAATTTCCAAATGTAACTACTAGACTGTGATACAATACACTATTGGGTGAAGTTTGGTTGACTTCTGCGCAGCGGTTTGGGAGTTAACATCAAAATTACATTTCTCGGCTGAATTGCGTATATCTCACTGTCAAAAGGCTTAAATGACTTTTTTAACTAAGTTTGAAGATTGCGCTCAAACTAAAGGTCCTAGAATCAAATTTCCAAATGTAACTACTAGATTGTGATACAATACACTATTGGGTGAAGTTTGGTTCACTTCTGCGCAGCGGTTTGGGAGTTAACATCAAAATTACATTTCTCGGCCGAAGTGCATAGATCTCAGGCTCTAAAGTTGATGTTGGCCGTTTGAACTCATTTTGAGGATTGCACACAAACCAAATATCCTAGAACCAAATTTCCAAATATAATGACTAGAATTTAACACAATACACCATTGGGTGAAGTTTGGTTCACTTCTGCGCAGCGGTTTGGGAGTTATCATCAACATTACATTTCTCGGCCAAAGTGAATAGATCTCACTGTGAAAAGGCGTGAATGGCTTTTTTGAACTCAATTTGAGGATTGCGCTCAAACCAAATGTCCTAGAACCAAATTTCCAAATGTAACTACTAGATTGTGATACAATACACTATTGGGTAAAGTTTGGTTGACTTCTGCGCAGCGGTTTGGGAGTTAACATCAAAATTACATTTCTCGGCCGAATCGCGTAGATCTCACTGTCAAAAGGCTTAAATGACTTTTTTTTAACTAAGTTTGACTATTGCGCTCAAACCAAATGTCCTAGAACCAAATTTCCAAATGTAACTACTAGATTGTGATACAATACACTATTGGGCGAAGATTGGTTGACTTCTGCGCAGCGATTTGGGAGTTAGCATCAAAATTACATTTCTCGGCCGAATCTCGTAGATCTCACTGTCAAAAGGCTTAAATGACTTTTTTAAACTACGTTTAAGGATTGCGCTCAAACCAAATGTCCTACAAATAAATTTCCAAATGTAACTACTAGATTGTGATACAATACACTATTGGGTGAAGTTTGGTTCACTTCTGCGCAGCGGTTTGGGAGTTAACATCAAAATTACATTTCTCGGCCGAATCGCGTAGATCTCACTGTCAAAAGGCTTAAATGACTTTTTTTAACTAAGTATGAGGATTGCGCTCAAACCAAATGTCCTAGAACCAAATTTCCAAATGTAACTACTAGACTGTGATACAATACACTATTGGGTGAAGTTTGGTTGACTTCTGCGCAGCGATTTGGGAGTTAACATCAAAATTACATTTCTCGGCCGAATCGCGTAGATCTCACTGTCAAAAGGCTTAAATGACTTTTTTTTAACTAAGTTTGACTATTGCGCTCAAACCAAATGTCCTAGAACCAAATTTCCAAATGTAACTACTAGACTGTGATACAATACACTATTGGGTGAAGTTTGGTTGACTTCTGCGCAGCGGTTTGGGAGTGAACATCAAAATTACATTTCTCGGCTGAATTGCGTATATCTCACTGTCAAAAGGCTTAAATGACTTTTTTAACTAAGTTTGAGGATTGCGCTCAAACCAAATTTCCTAGAACCAAATTTCCAAATGTAACTACTAGATTGTGATACAATACACTATTGGGTGAAGTTTGGTTGACTTCTGCGCAGCGGTTTGGGAGTTAACATCAAAATTACATTTCTCGGCCGAATTGCGTAGATCTCACTGTCAAAAGGCTTAAATGACTTTTGTAAACTACGTTTAAGGATTGCGCTCAAACCAAATGTCCTACAACCAAATTTCCAAATGTAACCACTAGACTGTGATACAATACACTATTGGGTGAAGTTTGGTTGACTTCTGCGCAGCGGTTTGGGAGTTAACATCAAAATTACATTTCTCGGCCGAATCGGGTAGATCTCACTGTCAAAAGGCTTAAATGACTTTTTGAAACTAAGGTTAAGGATTGAGCTCAAACCAAATGTCCTAGAACCAAATTTCCAAATGTAACTACTAGATTGTGATACAATACACTATTGGGTGAAGTTTGGTTGACTTCTGAGCAGCGGTTTGGGAGTTAACATCAAAATTAAATTTCTCGGCCGAATCGCGTATATCTCACTGTCAAAAGGCTTAAATGACTTTTTTTTAACTAAGTTTGACTACTGCGCTCAAACCAAATGTCCTAGAACCAAATTTCCAAATGTAACTACTAGATTGTGATACAATACACTATTTTGTGAAGTTTGGTTCTTCTGCGCAGCGGTTTGGGAGTTAACATCAAAATTACATTTCTCGGCCGAATTGCGTAGATCTCACTGTCAAAAGGCTTAAATGACTTTTTTAAACTACGTTTCAGGATTGCGCTCAAACCAAATGTCCTACAACCAAATTTCCAAATGTAACTACTAGATTGTGATACAATACACTATTGGGTGAAGTTTGGTTGACTTCTGCGCAGCGGTTTGGGAGTTAATATCAAAATTACATTTCTAGGCCGAATCGCGTAGATCTCACTGTCAAAAGGCTTAAATGACTTTTTTTAACTAATGATGAGGATTGCGCTCAAAACAAATGTCCTAGACCAAATTTCCAAATGTAACTACTAGACTGTGATACAATACACTATTGGGTGAAGTTTGGTTGACTTCTGCGCAGCGGTTTGGGAGTTAACATCAAAATGACATTTCTCGGCTGAATTGCGTATATCTCACTGTCAAAAGGCTTAAATGACTTTTTTAACTAAGTTTGAGGATTGCGCTCAAACCAAATGTCATAGAACCAAATTTCCAAATGTAACTACTAGATTGTGATACAATACACTATTGGGTGAAGTTTGGTTGACTTCTGCGCAGCGGTTTGGGAGTTAACATCAAAATTACATTTCTCGGCCGAATCGCGTAGATCTCACTGTCAAAAGGCTTAAATGACTTTTTTAAACTAAGTTTTAGGATTGCGCTCAAACCAAATGTCCTAGAACCAAATTTCCAAATGTAACTACTAGATTGTGATACAATACACTATTGGGTGAAGTTTGGTTGACTTCTGCGCAGCGGTTTGGGAGTTAACATCAAAATTACATTTCTCGGCCGAATTGCGTAGATCTCATTGTCAAAAGGCTTAAATGACTTTTTTTTAACTAAGTTTGAAGATTGCGCTCAAACTAAAGGTCCTAGAATCAAATTTCCAAATGTAACTACTAGATTGTGATACAATACACTATTGGGTGAAGTTTGGTTCACTTCTGCGCAGCGGTTTGGGAGTTAACATCAAAATTACATTTCTCGGCCGAAGTGCATAGATCTCAGGCTCTAAAGTTGATGTTGGCCGTTTGAACTCATTTTGAGGATTGCACACAAACCAAATATCCTAGAACCAAATTTCCAAATATAATGACTAGAATTTAACACAATACACCATTGGGTGAAGTTTGGTTCACTTCTGCGCAGCGGTTTGGGAGTTATCATCAACATTACATTTCTCGGCCAAAGTGAATAGATCTCACTGTGAAAAGGCGTGAATGGCTTTTTTGAACTCAATTTGAGGATTGCGCTCAAACCAAATGTCCTAGAACCAAATTTCCAAATGTAACTACTAGATTGTGATACAATACACTATTGGGTAAAGTTTGGTTGACTTCTGCGCAGCGGTTTGGGAGTTAACATCAAAATTACATTTCTCGGCCGAATCGCGTAGATCTCACTGTCAAAAGGCTTAAATGACTTTTTTTTAACTAAGTTTGACTATTGCGCTCAAACCAAATGTCCTAGAACCAAATTTCCAAATGTAACTACTAGATTGTGATACAATACACTATTGGGCGAAGATTGGTTGACTTCTGCGCAGCGATTTGGGAGTTAGCATCAAAATTACATTTCTCGGCCGAATCTCGTAGATCTCACTGTCAAAAGGCTTAAATGACTTTTTTAAACTACGTTTAAGGATTGCGCTCAAACCAAATGTCCTACAAATAAATTTCCAAATGTAACTACTAGATTGTGATACAATACACTATTGGGTGAAGTTTGGTTCACTTCTGCGCAGCGGTTTGGGAGTTAACATCAAAATTACATTTCTCGGCCGAATCGCGTAGATCTCACTGTCAAAAGGCTTAAATGACTTTTTTTAACTAAGTATGAGGATTGCGCTCAAACCAAATGTCCTAGAACCAAATTTCCAAATGTAACTACTAGACTGTGATACAATACACTATTGGGTGAAGTTTGGTTGACTTCTGCGCAGCGATTTGGGAGTTAACATCAAAATTACATTTCTCGGCCGAATCGCGTAGATCTCACTGTCAAAAGGCTTAAATGACTTTTTTTTAACTAAGTTTGACTATTGCGCTCAAACCAAATGTCCTAGAACCAAATTTCCAAATGTAACTACTAGACTGTGATACAATACACTATTGGGTGAAGTTTGGTTGACTTCTGCGCAGCGGTTTGGGAGTGAACATCAAAATTACATTTCTCGGCTGAATTGCGTATATCTCACTGTCAAAAGGCTTAAATGACTTTTTTAACTAAGTTTGAGGATTGCGCTCAAACCAAATTTCCTAGAACCAAATTTCCAAATGTAACTACTAGATTGTGATACAATACACTATTGGGTGAAGTTTGGTTGACTTCTGCGCAGCGGTTTGGGAGTTAACATCAAAATTACATTTCTCGGCCGAATTGCGTAGATCTCACTGTCAAAAGGCTTAAATGACTTTTGTAAACTACGTTTAAGGATTGCGCTCAAACCAAATGTCCTACAACCAAATTTCCAAATGTAACCACTAGACTGTGATACAATACACTATTGGGTGAAGTTTGGTTGACTTCTGCGCAGCGGTTTGGGAGTTAACATCAAAATTACATTTCTCGGCCGAATCGGGTAGATCTCACTGTCAAAAGGCTTAAATGACTTTTTGAAACTAAGGTTAAGGATTGAGCTCAAACCAAATGTCCTAGAACCAAATTTCCAAATGTAACTACTAGATTGTGATACAATACACTATTGGGTGAAGTTTGGTTGACTTCTGAGCAGCGGTTTGGGAGTTAACATCAAAATTAAATTTCTCGGCCGAATCGCGTATATCTCACTGTCAAAAGGCTTAAATGACTTTTTTTTAACTAAGTTTGACTACTGCGCTCAAACCAAATGTCCTAGAACCAAATTTCCAAATGTAACTACTAGATTGTGATACAATACACTATTTTGTGAAGTTTGGTTCTTCTGCGCAGCGGTTTGGGAGTTAACATCAAAATTACATTTCTCGGCCGAATTGCGTAGATCTCACTGTCAAAAGGCTTAAATGACTTTTTTAAACTACGTTTCAGGATTGCGCTCAAACCAAATGTCCTACAACCAAATTTCCAAATGTAACTACTAGATTGTGATACAATACACTATTGGGTGAAGTTTGGTTGACTTCTGCGCAGCGGTTTGGGAGTTAATATCAAAATTACATTTCTAGGCCGAATCGCGTAGATCTCACTGTCAAAAGGCTTAAATGACTTTTTTTAACTAATGATGAGGATTGCGCTCAAAACAAATGTCCTAGACCAAATTTCCAAATGTAACTACTAGACTGTGATACAATACACTATTGGGTGAAGTTTGGTTGACTTCTGCGCAGCGGTTTGGGAGTTAACATCAAAATTACATTTCTCGGCTGAATTGCGTATATCTCACTGTCAAAAGGCTTAAATGACTTTTTTAACTAAGTTTGAGGATTGCGCTCAAACCAAATGTCATAGAACCAAATTTCCAAATGTAACTACTAGATTGTGATACAATACACTATTGGGTGAAGTTTGGTTGACTTCTGCGCAGCGGTTTGGGAGTTAACATCAAAATTACATTTCTCGGCCGAATCGCGTAGATCTCACTGTCAAAAGGCTTAAATGACTTTTTTAAACTAAGTTTTAGGATTGCGCTCAAACCAAATGTCCTAGAACCAAATTTCCAAATGTAACTACTAGATTGTGATACAATACACTATTGGGTGAAGTTTGGTTCACTTCTGCGCAGCGGTTTGGGAGTTAACATCAAAATTACATTTCTCGGCCGAAGTGCATAGATCTCAGGCTCTAAAGTTGATGTTGGCCGTTTGAACTCATTTTGAGGATTGCACACAAACCAAATATCCTAGAACCAAATTTCCAAATATAATGACTAGAATTTAACACAATACACCATTGGGTGAAGTTTGGTTCACTTCTGCGCAGCGGTTTGGGAGTTATAAACAATCTTACATTTCTCAGCCGAAGTGCATAGATCTCAGGCTCTAAAGGTGATATTGGCCGTTTGAACTCATTTTGAGGATTGCGCACAAACCAAATGTCCTAGAACCATATTTCAAAATGTAATGACTAGAATGTGACACATTGCACCATTGGGTGAAGTTTGGTTCACTTCTGCACAGCGATTTGTGAGTTATCATCAATCTTACATTTCTCGGCGGAAGTGCACAGATCTCAGGCTCTAAAGGTGATGTTGGCCGTTTGAACTCATTTTGAGGATTGCGCTCAAACCAAATGTCCTAGAACCAAATTTCCAAATGTAACTACTAGATTGTGATAAAATACACTATTGGGTGAAGTTTGGTTGACTTCTGCGCAGCGGTTTGGGAGTTAACATCAAAATTACATTTCTCGGCCGAATCGCGTAGATCACACTGTCAAAAGGCTTAAATGACTTTTTTTAACTAAGTTTGAAGATTGCGCTCAAACTAAAGGTCCTATAACCAAATTTCCAAATGTAACTACTAGATTGTGATACAATACACTATTGGGTGAAGTTTGGTTCACTTCTGCGCAGCGGTTTGGGAGTTAACATCAAAATTACATTTCTCGGCCGAATCGCGTAGATCTCACTGTCAAAAGGCTTAAATGACTTTTTTCAACTAAGTTTGAGGATTGCGCTCAAACCAAATGTCCTAGAACCAAATTTCCAAATGTAACTACTAGATTGTGATACAATACACTATTGGGTGAAGATTGGTTGACTTCTGCGCAGCGGTTTGGGAGTTAACATAGAAATTACATTTCTCGGCCGAATCGCGTAGATCTCACTGTCAAAAGGCTTAAATGACTTTTTTAAAATGATTTTGAAGATTGCGCTCAAACTAAAGGTCCTAGAACCAAATTTCCAAATGTAACTACTAGATTGTGATACAATACACTATTGGGTGAAGTTTGGTTCACTTCTGCGCAGCGGTTTGGGAGTTAACATCAAAATTACATTTCTCGGCCGAAGTGCATTGATCTCAGGCTCTAAAGTTGATGTTGGCCGTTTGAAGTCATTTTGAGGATTGCACACAAACCAAATATCCTAGAACCAAATTTCCAAATATAATGACTAGAATGTAACACAATACACCATTGGGTGAAGTTTGGTTCACTTCTGCGCAGCGGTTTGGGAGTTATAAACAATCTTACATTTTTCGGCCGAAGTGCATAGATCTCAGGCTCTAAAGGTGATGTTGGCCGTTTGAACTCATTTTGAGGATTGCACACAAACCAAATATCCTAGAACCATATTTCCAAATGTAATGACTAGAATGTGACACATTGCACCATTGGGTGAAGTTTGGTTCACTTCTGCACAGCGATTTGGGAGTTATCATCAATCTTACATTTCTCAGCGGAAGTGCACAGATCTCAGGCTCTAAAGGTGATGTTGGCCGTTTGAACTCATTTTGAGGATTGCGCTCAAACCAAATGTCCTAGAACCAAATTTCCAAATGTAACTACTAGATTGTAATACAATACACTATTGGGTGAAGTTTGGTTCACTTCTGCGCAGCGGTTTGGGAGTTATCATCAACATTACATTATTCGGCCAAAGTGAATAGATCTCACTGTCAAAAGGCTTAAATGACTTTTTTTAACTAAGTTTGAGGATTGCGCTCAAACCAAATGTCCTAGAACCAAATTTCCAAATGTAACTACTAGATTGTGATACAATACACTATTGGGTGAAGTTTGGTTGACTTCTGCGCAGCGGTTTGGGAGTTAACATCAAAATTACATTTCTCGGCCGAATTGCGTAGATGTCACTGTCAAAAGGCTTAAATGACTTTTTTTTAACTAAGTTTGACTATTGCGCTCAAACCAAATGTCCTAGAACCAAATTTCCAAATGTAACTATTAGATTGTGATACAATACACTATTGGGTGAAGTTTGGTTGAAATCTGCGCAGCAGTTTGGGAGTTAACATCAAAATTACATTTCTCGGCCGAATTGCGTAGATCTCACTGTCAAAAGGCTTAAATGACTTTTTTTAACTAAGTTTGAGGATTGCGCTCAAACCAAATGTCCTAGAACCAAATTTCCAAATGTAACTACTAGATTGTGATACAATACACTATTGGGTGAAGTTTGGTTGACTTCTGCGCAGCGGTTTGGGAGTTAACATCAAAATTACATTTCTCGGCCGAATCGCGTAGATCTCACTGTCAAAAGGCTTAAATGACTTTTTTTAACTAAGTTTGAGGATTGCGCTCAAACCAAATGTCCTAGAACCAAATTTCCAAATGTAACTACTAGATTGTGATACAATACACTATTGGGTGAAGTTTGGTTGACTTCTGCGCAGCGGTTTGGGAGTTAACATCAAAATTACATTTCTCGGCCGAATCGCGTAGATCTCACTGTGAAAAGGCTTAAATGACTTTTTTTAACTAAGTTTGAGGATTGCGCTCAAACCAAATGTCCTAGAACCAAATTTCCAAATGTAACTACTAGATTGTGATACAATACACTATTGGGTGAAGTTTGGTTGACTTCTGCGCAGCGGTTTGGGAGTTAACATCAAAATTACATTTCTCGGCCGAATCGTGTAGATTTCACTGTCAAAAGTCTTAAATGACTTTTTTTAACTAAGTTTAAAGATTGCGCTCAAACTAAAGGTCCTAGAACCAAATTTCCAAATGTAACTACTAGATTGTGATACAATACACTATTGGGTGAAGTTTGGTTGACTTCTGCGCAGCGGTTTGGGAGTTAACATCAAAATTACATTTGTCGGTCGAATTGCGTAGATCTCACTGTCAAAAGGCTTAAATGACTTTTTTTAACTAAGTTTGAGGATTGCGCTCAAACCAAATGTCTTAGAACCAAATTTCCAAATGTAACTACTAGATTGTGATACAATACACTATTGGGTGAAGTTTGGTTGACTTCTGCGCAGCGGTTTGGGAGTTAACATCAAAATTACATTTCTCGGCCGAATCGCGTAGATCTCACTGTCAAAAGGCTTAAATGACTTTTTTTAACTAAGTTTTAGGATTGCGCTCAAACCAAATGTCCTAGAACCAAATTTCCAAATGTAACTACTAGATTGTGATACAATACACTATTGGGTGAAGTTTGGTTGACTTCTGCGCAGCGGTTTGGGAGTTAACATCAAAATTACATTTCTCGGCCGAATCGCGTAGATCTCACTGTCAAAAGGCTTAAATGACTTTTTTTAACTAAGTTTGAGGATTGCGCTCAAACCAAATGTCCTAGAACCAAATTTCCAAATGTAACTACTAGATTGTGATGCAATACACTATTGGGTGAAGTTTGGTTGACTTCTGCGCAGCGGTTTGGGAGTTAACATCAAAATTACATTTCTCGGCCGAATTGCGTAGATCTCACTGTCAAAAGGCTTAAATGACTTTTGTAAACTACGTTTAAGGATTGCGCTCAAACCAAATGTCCTACAACCAAATTTCCAAATGTAACTACTAGACTGTGATACAATACACTATTGGGTGAAGTTTGGTTGACTTCTGCGCAGCGGTTTGGGAGTTAACATCAAAATTACATTTCTCGGCCGAATTGGGTAGATCTCACTGTCAAAAGGCTTAAATGACTTTTTTAAACTAAGGTTAAGGATTGAGCTCAAACCAAATGTCCTAGAACCAAATTTCCAAATGTAACTACTAGATTGTGATACAATACACTATTGGGTGAAGTTTGGTTGACTTCTGCGCAGCGGTTTGGGAGTTAACATCAAAATTAAATTTCTCGGCCGAATCGCGTAGATCTCACTGTCAAAATGCTTAAATGACTTTTTTTTAACTAAGTTTGACTACTGCGCTCAAACCAAATGTCCTAGAACCAAATTTCCAAACGTAACTACTAGATTGTGATACAATACACTATTGGGTGAAGATTGGTTGACTTCTGCGCAGCGGTTTTGGAGTTAACATAGAAATTACATTTCTCGGCCGAATCGCGTAGATCTCACTGTCAAAAGGCTTAAATGACTTTTTTAAAATGATTTTGAAGATTGCGCTCAAACTAAAGGTCCTAGAACCAAATTTCCAAATGTAACTACTAGATTGTGATACAATACACTATTGAGTGAAGTTTGGTTGACTTCTGCGCAGCGGTTTGGGAGTTAACATCAAAATTACATTTCTCGGCCGAAGTGCATAGATCTCAGGCTCTAATGTTGATGTTGGCCGTTTGAACTCATTTTGAGGATTGCACACAAACCAAATATCCTAGAACCAAATTTCCAAATATAATGACTAGAATTTAACACAATACACCATTGGGTGAAGTTTGGTTCACTTCTGCGCAGCGGTTTGGGAGTTATAAACAATCTTACATTTCTCGGCCGAAGTGCATAGATCTCAGGCTCTAAAGGTGATATTGGCCGTTTGAACTCATTTTGAGGATTGCGCTCAAACCAAATGTCCTAGAACCAAATTTCCAAATGTAACTACTAGATTGTAATACAATACACTATTGGGTGAAGTTTGGTTCACTTCTGCGCAGCGGTTTGGGAGTTATCATCAACATTACATTTCTCGGCCAAAATGAATAGATCTCACTGTCAAAAGGCGTGAATGGCTTTTTTGAACTCAATTTGAGGATTGCGCTCAAACCAAATGTCCTAGAACCAAATTTCCAAATGTAACTACTAGATTGTGATACAATACACTATTGAGTGAAGTTTGGTTGACTTCTGCGCAGCGGTTTGGGAGTTAACATCAAAATTACATTTCTCGGCCGAATTGCGTAGATCTCACTGTGAAAAGGCTTAAATGACTTTTTTTTAACTAAGTTTGAGGATTGCGCTCAAACCAAATGTCCTAGAACCAAATTTCCAAATGTAACTACTAGATTGTGATGCAATACACTATTGGGTGAAGATTGGTTGACTTCTGCGCAGCGGTTTGGGAGTTAACATAGAAATTACATTTCTCGGCCGAATCGCGTAGATCTCACTGTCAAAAGGCTTAAATGACTTTTTTAAAATGATTTTGAAGATTGCGCTCAAACTAAAGGTCCTAGAACCAAATTTCCAAATGTAACTACTAGATTGTGATACAATACACTATTGGGTGAAGTTTGGTTCACTTCTGCGCAGCGGTTTGGGAGTTAACATCAAAATTACATTTCTCGGCCGAAGTGCATTGATCTCAGGCTCTAAAGTTGATGTTGGCCGTTTGAAGTCATTTTGAGGATTGCACACAAACCAAATATCCTAGAACCAAATTTCCAAATATAATGACTAGAATGTAACACAATACACCATTGGGTGAAGTTTGGTTCACTTCTGCGCAGCGGTTTGGGAGTTATAAACAATCTTACATTTTTCGGCCGAAGTGCATAGATCTCAGGCTCTAAAGGTGATGTTGGCCGTTTGAACTCATTTTGAGGATTGCACACAAACCAAATATCCTAGAACCATATTTCCAAATGTAATGACTAGAATGTGACACATTGCACCATTGGGTGAAGTTTGGTTCACTTCTGCACAGCGATTTGGGAGTTATCATCAATCTTACATTTCTCAGCGGAAGTGCACAGATCTCAGGCTCTAAAGGTGATGTTGGCCGTTTGAACTCATTTTGAGGATTGCGCTCAAACCAAATGTCCTAGAAGCAAATTTCCAAATGTAACTACTAGATTGTAATACAATACACTATTGGGTGAAGTTTGGTTCACTTCTGCGCAGCGGTTTGGGAGTTATCATCAACATTACATTATTCGGCCAAAGTGAATAGATCTCACTGTCAAAAGGCGTGAATGGCTTTTTTTAACTCAATTTGAGGATTGCGCTCAAACCAAATGTCCTAGAACCAAATTTCCAAATGTAACTACTAGATTGTGATACAATACACTATTGGGTGAAGTTTGGTTGACTTCTGCGCAGCGGTTTGGGAGTTAACATCAAAATTACATTTCTCGGCCGAATCGCGTAGATCTCACTGTCAAAAGGCTTAAATGACTTTTTTTTAACTAAGTTTGACTATTGCGCTCAAACCAAATGTCCTAGAACCAAATTTCCAAATGTAACTACTAGATTGTGATACAATACACTATTGGGTGAAGATTGGTTGACTTCTGCGCAGCGGTTTGGGAGTTAACATAGAAATTACATTTCTCGGCCGAATCGCGTAGATCTCACTGTCAAAAGGCTTAAATGACTTTTTTAAAATGATTTTGAAGATTGCGCTCAAACTAAAGGTCCTAGAACCAAATTTCCAAATGTAACTACTAGATTGTGATACAATACACTATTGGGTGAAGTTTCGTTCACTTCTGCGCAGCAGTTTGGGAGTTAACATCAAAATTACATTTCTCGGCCGAATTGCGTAGATCTCACTGTCAAAAGGCTTAAATGACTTTTTTTAACTAAGTTTGAGGATTGCGCTCAAACCAAATGTCCTAGAACCAAATTTCCAAATGTAACTTCTAGATTGTGATACAATACACTATTGGGTGAAGTTTGGTTGACTTCTGCGCAGCGGTTTGGGAGTTAACATCAAAATTACATTTCTCGGCCGAATCGTGTAGATTTCACTGTCAAAAGGCTTAAATGACTTTTTTAAAGTAAGTTTGAATATTGCGCTCAAACTAAAGGTCCTAGAACCAAATTTCCAAATGTAACTACTAGATTGTGATACAATACACTATTGGGTGAAGTTTGGTTCACTTCTGCGCAGCGGTTTGGGAGTTAACATCAAAACTACATTTCTCGGCCGAATTGCGTATATCTCACTGTCAAAAGGCTTAAATGACTTTTTTAACTAAGTTTGAGGATTGCGCTCAAACCAAATGTCCTAGAACCAAATTTCCAAATGTAACTACTAGATTGTGATACAATACACTATTGAGTGAAGTTTGGTTGACTTCTGCGCAGCGGTTTGGGAGTTAACATCAAAATTACATTTCTCGGCCGAATTGCGTAGATGTCACTGTCAAAAGGCTTAAATGACTTTTTTTTAAACTACGTTTAAGAATTGCGCTCAAACCAAATGTCCTAGAACCAAATTTCCAAATGTAACTACTAGATTGTGATACAATACACTATTGGTTGAAGTTTGGTTGACTTCTGCGCAGCAGTTTGGGAGTTAACATCAAAATTACATTTCTCGGCCGAATTGCGTAGATCTCACTGTCAAAAGGCTTAAATGACTTTTTTTAACTAAGTTTGAGGATTGCGCTCAAACCAAATGTCCTAGAACCAAATTTCCAAATGTAACTACTAGATTGTGATACAATACACTATTGGGTGAAGTTTGGTTGACTTCTGCGCAGCGGTTTGGGAGTTAACATCAAAATTACATTTCTCGGCCGAATCGCGTAGATCTCACTGTCAAAAGGCTTAAATGACTTTTTTTAACTAAGTTTGAGGATTGCGCTCAAACCAAATGTCCTAGAACCAAATTTCCAAATGTAACTACTAGATTGTGATACAATACACTATTGGGTGAAGTTTGGTTGACTTCTGCGCAGCGGTTTGGGAGTTAACATCAAAATTACATTTCTCGGCCGAATTGCGTAGATGTCACTGTCAAAAGGCTTAAATGACTTTTTTTTAAACTACGTTTAAGGATTGCGCTCAAACCAAATGTCCTAGAACCAAATTTCCAAATGTAACTACTAGATTGTGATACAATACACTATTGGGTGAAGTTTGGTTGACTTCTGCGCAGCAGTTTGGGAGTTAACATCAAAATTACATTTCTCGGCCGAATTGCGTAGATCTCACTGTCAAAAGGCTTAAATGACTTTTTTTAACTAAGTTTGAGGATTGCGCTCAAACCAAATGTCCTAGAACCAAATTTCCAAATGTAACTACTAGATTGTGATACAATACACTATTGGGTGAAGTTTGGTTGACTTCTGCGCAGCGGTTTGGGAGTTAACATAAAAATTACATTTCTCGGCCGAATCGCGTAGATCTCACTGTCAAAAGGCTTAAATGACTTTTTTTAACTAAGTTTGAGGATTGCGCTCAAACCAAATGTCCTAGAACCAAATTTCCAAATGTAACTACTAGATTGTGATACAATACACTATTGGGTGAAGTTTGGTTGACTTCTGCGCAGCGGTTTGGGAGTTAACATCAAAATTACATTTCTCGGCCGAATCGCGTAGATCTCACTGTCAAAAGGCTTAAATGACTTTTTTTAACTAAGTTTGAGGATTGCGCTCAAACCAAATGTCCTAGAACCAAATTTCCAAATGTAACTACTAGATTGTGATACAATACACTATTGGGTGAAGTTTGGTTGACTTCTGCGCAGCGGTTTGGGAGTTAACATCAAAATTACATTTCTCGGCCGAATCGTGTAGATTTCACTGTCAAAAGTCTTAAATGACTTTTTTTAACTAAGTTTAAAGATTGCGCTCAAACTAAAGGTCCTAGAACCAAATTTCCAAATGTAACTACTAGATTGTGATACAATACAGGTGAAGTTTGGTTGACTTCTGCGCAGCGGTTTGGGAGTTAACATCAAAATTACATTTGTCGGTCGAATTGCGTAGATCTCACTGTCAAAAGGCTTAAATGACTTTTTTTAACTAAGTTTGAGGATTGCGCTCAAACCAAATGTCTTAGAACCAAATTTCCAAATGTAACTTCTAGATTGTGATACAATACACTATTGGGTGAAGTTTGGTTGACTTCTGCGCAGCGGTTTGGGAGTTAACATCAAAATTACATTTCTCGGCCGAATCGCGTAGATCTCACTGTCAAAAGGCTTAAATGACTTTTTTTAACTAAGTTTTAGGATTGCGCTCAAACCAAATGTCCTAGAACCAAATTTCCAAATGTAACTACTAGATTGTGATACAATACACTATTGGGTGAAGTTTGGTTGACTTCTGCGCAGCGGTTTGGGAGTTAACATCAAAATTACATTTCTCGGCCGAATCGCGTAGATCTCACTGTCAAAAGGCTTAAATGACTTTTTTTAACTAAGTTTGAGGATTGCGCTCAAACCAAATGTCCTAGAACCAAATTTCCAAATGTAACTACTAGATTGTGATGCAATACACTATTGGGTGAAGTTTGGTTGACTTCTGCGCAGCGGTTTGGGAGTTAACATCAAAATTACATTTCTCGGCCGAATTGGGTAGATCTCACTGTCAAAAGGCTTAAATGACTTTTTTAAACTAAGGTTAAGGATTGAGCTCAAACCAAATGTCCTAGAACCAAATTTCCAAATGTAACTACTAGATTGTGATACAATACACTATTGGGTGAAGTTTGGTTGACTTCTGCGCAGCGGTTTGGGAGTTAACATCAAAATTACATTTCTCGGCCGAATCGCGTAGATCTCACTGTCAAAAGGCTTAAATGACTTTTTTTTTTAACTAAGTTTGACTACTGCGCTCAAACCAAATGTCCTAGAACCAAATTTCCAAACGTAACTACTAGATTGTGATACAATACACTATTGGGTGAAGATTGGTTGACTTCTGCGCAGCGGTTTGGGAGTTAACATAGAAATTACATTTCTCGGCCGAATCGCGTAGATCTCACTGTCAAAAGGCTTAAATGACTTTTTTAAAATGATTTTGAAGATTGCGCTCAAACTAAAGGTCCTAGAACCAAATTTCCAAATGTAACTACTAGATTGTGATACAATACACTATTGAGTGAAGTTTGGTTGACTTCTGCGCAGCGGTTTGGGAGTTAACATCAAAATTACATTTCTCGGCCGAAGTGCATAGATCTCAGGCTCTAAAGTTGATGTTGGCCGTTTGAACTCATTTTGAGGATTGCACACAAACCAAATATCCTAGAACCAAATTTCCAAATATAATGACTAGAATTTAACACAATACACCATTGGGTGAAGTTTGGTTCACTTCTGCGCAGCGGTTTGGGAGTTATAAACAATCTTACATTTCTCGGCCGAAGTGCATAGATCTCAGGCTCTAAAGGTGATATTGGCCGTTTGAACTCATTTTGAGGATTGCGCACAAACCAAATGTCCTAGAACCATATTTCCAAATGTAATGACTAGAATGTCACACATTGCACCATTGGGTGAAGTTTGGTTCACTTCTGCACAGCGATTTGTGAGTTATCATCAATCTTACATTTCTCGGCGGAAGTGCACAGATCTCAGGCTCTAAAGGTGATGTTGGCCGTTTGAAATCATTTTGAGGATTGCGCTCAAACCAAATGTCCTAGAACCAAATTTCCAAATGTAACTACTAGATTGTAATACAATACACTATTGGGTGAAGTTTGGTTCACTTCTGCGCAGCGGTTTGGGAGTTATCATCAACATTACATTTCTCGGCCAAAATGAATAGATCTCACTGTCAAAAGGCGTGAATGGCTTTTTTGAACTCAATTTGAGGATTGCGCTCAAACCAAATGTCCTAGAACCAAATTTCCAAATGTAACTACTAGATTGTGATACAATACACTATTGGGTGAAGTTTGGTTGACTTCTGCGCAGCGGTTTGGGAGTTAACATCAAAATTACATTTCTCGGCCGAATCGCGTAGATCTCACTGTCAAAAGGCTTAAATGACTTTTTTTTTTAACTAAGTTTGACTATTTCGCTCAAACCAAATGTCCTAGAACCAAATTTCCAAATGTAACTACTAGATTGTGATGCAATACACTATTGGGTGAAGATTGGTTGACTTCTGCGCAGCGGTTTGGGAGTTAACATAGAAATTACATTTCTCGGCCGAATCGCGTAGATCTCACTGTCAAAAGGCTTAAATGACTTTTTTAAAATGATTTTGAAGATTGCGCTCAAACTAAAGGTCCTAGAACCAAATTTCCAAATGTAACTACTAGATTGTGATACAATACACTATTGGGTGAAGTTTGGTTCACTTCTGCGCAGCGGTTTGGGAGTTAACATCAACATTACATTTCTCGGCCGAAGTGCATTGATCTCAGGCTCTAAAGTTGATGTTGGCCGTTTGAAGTCATTTTGAGGATTGCACACAAACCAAATATCCTAGAACCAAATTTCCAAATATAATGACTAGAATGTAACACAATACACCATTGGGTGAAGTTTGGTTCACTTCTGCGCAGCGGTTTGGGAGTTATAAACAATCTTACATTTTTCGGCCGAAGTGCATAGATCTCAGGCTCTAAAGGTGATGTTGGCCGTTTGAACTCATTTTGAGGATTGCACACAAACCAAATATCCTAGAACCATATTTCCAAATGTAATGACTAGAATGTGACACATTGCACCATTGGGTGAAGTTTGGTTCACTTCTGCACAGCGATTTGGGAGTTATCATCAATCTTACATTTCTCAGCGGAAGTGCACAGATCTCAGGCTCTAAAGGTGATGTTGGCCGTTTGAACTCATTTTGAGGATTGCGCTCAAACCAAATGTCCTAGAACCAAATTTCCAAATGTAACTACTAGATTGTAATACAATACACTATTGGGTGAAGTTTGGTTCACTTCTGCGCAGCGGTTTGGGAGTTATCATCAACATTACATTATTCGGCCAAAGTGAATAGATCTCACTGTCAAAAGGCGTGAATGGCTTTTTTTAACTCAATTTGAGGATTGCGCTCAAACCAAATGTCCTAGAACCAAATTTCCAAATGTAACTACTAGATTGTGATACAATACACTATTGGGTGAAGTTTGGTTGACTTCTGCGCAGCGGTTTGGGAGTTAACATCAAAATTACATTTCTCGGCCGAATCGCGTAGATCTCACTGTCAAAAGGCTTAAATGACTTTTTTTTAACTAAGTTTGACTATTGCGCTCAAACCAAATGTCCTAGAACCAAATTTCCAAATGTAACTACTAGATTGTGATACAATACACTATTGGGTGAAGATTGGTTGACTTCTGCGCAGCGGTTTGGGAGTTAACATAGAAATTACATTTCTCGGCCGAATCGCGTAGATCTCACTGTCAAAAGGCTTAAATGACTTTTTTAAAATGATTTTGAAGATTGCGCTCAAACTAAAGGTCCTAGAACCAAATTTCCAAATGTAACTACTAGATTGTGATACAATACACTATTGGGTGAAGTTTCGTTCACTTCTGCGCAGCAGTTTGGGAGTTAACATCAAAATTACATTTCTCGGCCGAATTGCGTAGATCTCACTGTCAAAAGGCTTAAATGACTTTTTTTTAACTACGTTTAAGGATTGCGCTCAAACCAAATGTCCTAGAACCAAATTTCTAAAAAGTAACTACTAGATTGTGATACAATACACTATTGGGTGAAGTTTGGTTGACTTCTGCGCAGCAGTTTGGGAGTTAACATCAAAATTACATTTCTCGGCCGAATCGCGTAGATCTCACTGTCAAAAGGCTTAAATGACTTTTTTTAACTAAGTTTGAGGATTGCGCTAAAACCAAATGTCCTAGAACAAAATTTCCAAATGTAACTACTAGATTGTGATACAATACACAATTGGGTGAAGTTTGGTTGACTTTTGCGCAGCGGTTTGGGAGTTAACATCAAAATTACATTTCTCGGCCGAATCGCGTAGATTTCACTGTCAAAAGGCTTAAATTACTTTTTTTAACTAAGTTTGAGGATTGCGCTCAAACCAAATGTCCTAGAACCAAATTTCCAAATGTAAATACTAGATTGTGATACAATACACTATTGGGTGAAGTTTGGTTGACTTCTGCGCAGCGGTTTGGGAGTTAACATCAAAATTACATTTCTAGCCGAATTGCGTATATCTCACTGTCAAAAGGCTTAAAAGACTTTTTCAACTAAATTTGAGGATTGCGCTCAAACCAAATGTCCTAGAACCAAATTTCCAAATGTAACTACTAGATTGTGATACAATACACTATTGGGTGAAGTTTGGTTGACTTCTGCGCAGCGGTTTGGGAGTTAACATCAAAATTACATTTGTCGGTCGAATTGCGTTGATCTCACTGTCAAAAGGCTTAAATGACTTTTTTTAACTAAGTTTGAGGATTGCGCTCAAACCAAATGTCTTAGAACCAAATTTCCAAATGTAACTACTAGATTGTGATACAATACACTATTGGGTGAAGTTTGGTTGACTTCTGCGCAGCGGTTTGGGAGTTAACATCAAAATTACATTTCTCGGCCGAATCGTGTAGATTTCACTGTCAAAAGGCTTAAATGACTTTTTTAAAGTAAGTTTGAATATTGCGCTCAAACTAAAGGTCCTAGAACCAAATTTCCAAATGTAACTACTAGATTGTGATACAATACACTATTGGGTGAAGTTTGGTTGACTTCTGCGCAGCGGTTTGGGAGTTAACATCAAAATTACATTTGTCGGTCGAATTGCGTAGATCTCACTGTCAAAAGGCTTAAATGACTTTTTTTAACTAAGTTTGAGGATTGCGCTCAAACCAAATGTCTTAGAACCAAATTTCCAAATGTAACTTCTAGATTGTGATACAATACACTATTGGGTGAAGTTTGGTTGACTTCTGCGCAGCGGTTTGGGAGTTAACATCAAAATTACATTTCTCGGCCGAATCGCGTAGATCTCACTGTCAAAAGGCTTAAATGACTTTTTTTAACTAAGTTTTAGGATTGCGCTCAAACCAAATGTCCTAGAACCAAATTTCCAAATGTAACTACTAGATTGTGATACAATACACTATTGGGTGAAGTTTGGTTGACTTCTGCGCAGCGGTTTGGGAGTTAACATCAAAATTACATTTCTCGGCCGAATCGCGTAGATCTCACTGTCAAAAGGCTTAAATGACTTTTTTTAACTAAGTTTGAGGATTGCGCTCAAACCAAATGTCCTAGAACCAAATTTCCAAATGTAACTACTAGATTGTGATGCAATACACTATTGGGTGAAGTTTGGTTGACTTCTGCGCAGCGGTTTGGGAGTTAACATCAAAATTACATTTCTCGGCCGAATTGCGTAGATCTCACTGTCAAAAGGCTTAAATGACTTTTGTAAACTACGTTTAAGGATTGCGCTCAAACCAAATGTCCTACAACCAAATTTCCAAATGTAACTACTAGACTGTGATACAATACACTATTGGGTGAAGTTTGGTTGACTTCTGCGCAGCGGTTTGGGAGTTAACATCAAAATTACATTTCTCGGCCGAATTGGGTAGATCTCACTGTCAAAAGGCTTAAATGACTTTTTTAAACTAAGGTTAAGGATTGAGCTCAAACCAAATGTCCTAGAACCAAATTTCCAAATGTAACTACTAGATTGTGATACAATACACTATTGGGTGAAGTTTGGTTGACTTCTGCGCAGCGGTTTGGGAGTTAACATCAAAATTACATTTCTCGGCCGAATCGCGTAGATCTCACTGTCAAAAGGCTTAAATGACTTTTTTTTTAACTAAGTTTGACTACTGCGCTCAAACCAAATGTCCTAGAACCAAATTTCCAAACGTAACTACTAGATTGTGATACAATACACTATTGGGTGAAGATTGGTTGACTTCTGCGCAGCGGTTTGGGAGTTAACATAGAAATTACATTTCTCGGCCGAATCGCGTAGATCTCACTGTCAAAAGGCTTAAATGACTTTTTTAAAATGATTTTGAAGATTGCGCTCAAACTAAAGGTCCTAGAACCAAATTTCCAAATGTAACTACTAGATTGTGATACAATACACTATTGGGTGAAGTTTGGTTGACTTCTGCGCAGCGGTTTGGGAGTTAACATCAAAATTACATTTCTCGGCCGAATCGCGTAGATCTCACTGTCAAAAGTCTTAAATGACTTTTTTTAACTAAGTTTAAAGATTGCGCTCAAACTAAAGGTCCTAGAACCAAATTTCCAAATGTAACTACTAGATTGTGATACAATACACTATTGGGTGAAGTTTGGTTGACTTCTGCGCAGCGGTTTGGGAGTTAACATCAAAATTACATTTGTCGGTCGAATTGCGTAGATCTCACTGTCAAAAGGCTTAAATGACTTTTTTTAACTAAGTTTGAGGATTGCGCTCAAACCAAATGTCTTAGAACCAAATTTCCAAATGTAACTTCTAGATTGTGATACAATACACTATTGGGTGAAGTTTGGTTGACTTCTGCGCAGCGGTTTGGGAGTTAACATCAAAATTACATTTCTCGGCCGAATCGCGTAGATCTCACTGTCAAAAGGCTTAAATGACTTTTTTTAACTAAGTTTTAGGATTGCGCTCAAACCAAATGTCCTAGAACCAAATTTCCAAATGTAACTACTAGATTGTGATACAATACACTATTGGGTGAAGTTTGGTTGACTTCTGCGCAGCGGTTTGGGAGTTAACATCAAAATTACATTTCTCGGCCGAATCGCGTAGATCTCACTGTCAAAAGGCTTAAATGACTTTTTTTAACTAAGTTTGAGGATTGCGCTCAAACCAAATGTCCTAGAACCAAATTTCCAAATGTAACTACTAGATTGTGATGCAATACACTATTGGGTGAAGTTTGGTTGACTTCTGCGCAGCGGTTTGGGAGTTAACATCAAAATTACATTTCTCGGCCGAATTGCGTAGATCTCACTGTCAAAAGGCTTAAATGACTTTTGTAAACTACGTTTAAGGATTGCGCTCAAACCAAATGTCCTACAACCAAATTTCCAAATGTAACTACTAGACTGTGATACAATACACTATTGGGTGAAGTTTGGTTGACTTCTGCGCAGCGGTTTGGGAGTTAACATCAAAATTACATTTCTCGGCCGAATTGGGTAGATCTCACTGTCAAAAGGCTTAAATGACTTTTTTAAACTAAGGTTAAGGATTGAGCTCAAACCAAATGTCCTAGAACCAAATTTCCAAATGTAACTACTAGATTGTGATACAATACACTATTGGGTGAAGTTTGGTTGACTTCTGCGCAGCGGTTTGGGAGTTAACATCAAAATTACATTTCTCGGCCGAATCGCGTAGATCTCACTGTCAAAAGGCTTAAATGACTTTTTTTTTAACTAAGTTTGACTACTGCGCTCAAACCAAATGTCCTAGAACCAAATTTCCAAACGTAACTACTAGATTGTGATACAATACACTATTGGGTGAAGATTGGTTGACTTCTGCGCAGCGGTTTGGGAGTTAACATAGAAATTACATTTCTCGGCCGAATCGCGTAGATCTCACTGTCAAAAGGCTTAAATGACTTTTTTAAAATGATTTTGAAGATTGCGCTCAAACTAAAGGTCCTAGAACCAAATTTCCAAATGTAACTACTAGATTGTGATACAATACACTATTGGGTGAAGTTTGGTTGACTTCTGCGCAGCGGTTTGGGAGTTAACATCAAAATTACATTTCTCGGCCGAAGTGCATAGATCTCAGGCTCTAAAGTTGATGTTGGCCGTTTGAACTCATTTTGAGGATTGCACACAAACCAAATATCCTAGAACCAAATTTCCAAATATAATGACTAGAATTTAACACAATACACCATTGGGTGAAGTTTGGTTCACTTCTGCGCAGCGGTTTGGGAGTTATAAACAATCTTACATTTCTCGGCCGAAGTGCATAGATCTCAGGCTCTAAAGGTGATATTGGCCGTTTGAACTCATTTTGAGGATTGCGCACAAACCAAATGTCCTAGAACCATATTTCCAAATGTAATGACTAGAATGTGACACATTGCACCATTGGGTGAAGTTTGGTTCACTTCTGCACAGCGATTTGTGAGTTATCATCAATCTTACATTTCTGGGCGGAAGTGCACAGATCTCAGGCTCTAAAGGTGATGTTGGCCGTTTGAACTCATTTTGAGGATTGCGCTTAAACCAAATGTCCTAGAACCAAATTTCCAAATGTAACTACTAGATTGTAATACAATACACTATTGGGTGAAGTTTGGTTCACTTCTGCGCAGCGGTTTGGGAGTTATCATCAACATTACATTTCTCGGCCAAAATGAATAGATCTCACTGTCAAAAGGCGTGAATGGCTTTTTTGAACTCAATTTGAGGATTGCGCTCAAACCAAATGTCCTAGAACCAAATTTCCAAATGTAACTACTAGATTGTGATACAATACACTATTGGGTGAAGTTTGGTTGACTTCTGCGCAGCGGTTTGGGAGTTAACATCAAAATTACATTTCTCGGCCGAATCGCGTAGATCTCACTGTCAAAAGGCTTAAATGACTTTTTTTTTTAACTAAGTTTGACTATTGCGCTCAAACCAAATGTCCTAGAACCAAATTTCCAAATGTAACTACTAGATTGTGATGCAATACACTATTGGGTGAAGATTGGTTGACTTCTGCGCAGCGGTTTGGGAGTTAACATAGAAATTACATTTCTCGGCCGAATCGCGTAGATCTCACTGTCAAAAGGCTTAAATGACTTTTTTAAAATGATTTTGAAGATTGCGCTCAAACTAAAGGTCCTAGAACCAAATTTCCAAATGTAACTACTAGATTGTGATACAATACACTATTGGGTGAAGTTTGGTTCACTTCTGCGCAGCGGTTTGGGAGTTAACATCAAAATTACATTTCTCGGCCGAAGTGCATTGATCTCAGGCTCTAAAGTTGATGTTGGCCGTTTGAAGTCATTTTGAGGATTGCACACAAACCAAATATCCTAGAACCAAATTTCCAAATATAATGACTAGAATGTAACACAATACACCATTGGGTGAAGTTTGGTTCACTTCTGCGCAGCGGTTTGGGAGTTATAAACAATCTTACATTTTTCGGCCGAAGTGCATAGATCTCAGGCTCTAAAGGTGATGTTGGCCGTTTGAACTCATTTTGAGGATTGCACACAAACCAAATATCCTAGAACCATATTTCCAAATGTAATGACTAGAATGTGACACATTGCACCATTGGGTGAAGTTTGGTTCACTTCTGCACAGCGATTTGGGAGTTATCATCAATCTTACATTTCTCAGCGGAAGTGCACAGATCTCAGGCTCTAAAGGTGATGTTGGCCGTTTGAACTCATTTTGAGGATTGCGCTCAAACCAAATGTCCTAGAACCAAATTTCCAAATGTAACTACTAGATTGTAATACAATACACTATTGGGTGAAGTTTGGTTCACTTCTGCGCAGCGGTTTGGGAGTTATCATCAACATTACATTATTCGGCCAAAGTGAATAGATCTCACTGTCAAAAGGCGTGAATGGCTTTTTTTTAACTCAATTTGAGGATTGCGCTCAAACCAAATGTCCTAGAACCAAATTTCCAAATGTAACTACTAGATTGTGATACAATACACTATTGGGTGAAGTTTGGTTGACTTCTGCGCAGCGGTTTGGGAGTTAACATCAAAATTACATTTCTCGGCCGAATCGCGTAGATCTCACTGTCAAAAGGCTTAAATGACTTTTTTTTAACTAAGTTTGACTATTGCGCTCAAACCAAATGTCCTAGAACCAAATTTCCAAATGTAACTACTAGATTGTGATACAATACACTATTGGGTGAAGATTGGTTGACTTCTGCGCAGCGGTTTGGGAGTTAACATAGAAATTACATTTCTCGGCCGAATCGCGTAGATCTCACTGTCAAAAGGCTTAAATGACTTTTTTAAAATGATTTTGAAGATTGCGCTCAAACTAAAGGTCCTAGAACCAAATTTCCAAATGAAACTACTAGATTGTGATACAATACACTATTGGGTGAAGTTTCGTTCACTTCTGCGCAGCAGTTTGGGAGTTAACATCAAAATTACATTTCTCGGCCGAATTGCGTAGATCTCACTGTCAAAAGGCTTAAATGACTTTTTTTTAACTACGTTTAAGGATTGCGCTCAAACCAAATGTCCTAGAACCAAATTTCTAAAAAGTAACTACTAGATTGTGATACAATACACTATTGGGTGAAGTTTGGTTGACTTCTGCGCAGCAGTTTGGGAGTTAACATCAAAATTACATTTCTCGGCCGAATCGCGTAGATCTCACTGTCAAAAGGCTTAAATGACTTTTTTTAACTAAGTTTGAGGATTGCGCTAAAACCAAATGTCCTAGAACAAAATTTCCAAATGAAACTACTAGATTGTGATACAATACACAATTGGGTGAAGTTTGGTTGACTTTTGCGCAGCGGTTTGGGAGTTAACATCAAAATTACATTTCTCGGCCGAATCGCGTAGATTTCACTGTCAAAAGGCTTAAATTACTTTTTTTAACTAAGTTTGAGGATTGCGCTCAAACCAAATGTCCTAGAACCAAATTTCCAAATGTAAATACTAGGTTGTGATACAATACACTATTGGGTGAAGTTTGGTTGACTTCTGCGCAGCGGTTTGGGAGTTAACATCAAAATTACATTTCTAGCCGAATTGCGTATATCTCACTGTCAAAAGGCTTAAAAGACTTTTTCAACTAAATTTGAGGATTGCGCTCAAACCAAATGTCCTAGAACCAAATTTCCAAATGTAACTACTAGATTGTGATACAATACACTATTGGGTGAAGTTTGGTTGACTTCTGCGCAGCGGTTTGGGAGTTAACATCAAAATTACATTTGTCGGTCGAATTGCGTTGATCTCACTGTCAAAAGGCTTAAATGACTTTTTTTAACTAAGTTTGAGGATTGCGCTCAAACCAAATGTCTTAGAACCAAATTTCCAAATGTAACTACTAGATTGTGATACAATACACTATTGGGTGAAGTTTGGTTGACTTCTGCGCAGCGGTTTGGGAGTTAACATCAAAATTACATTTCTCAGCCGAATTGCGTAGATCTCACTGTCAAAAGGATTAAATGACTTTTTTTAACTAAGTTTGAGGATTGCGCTCAAACCAATTGTCCTAGAACCAAATTTCCAAATGTAACTACTAGATTGTGATACAATACACTATTGAGTGAAGTTTGGTTGACTTCTGCGCAGCGGTTTGGGAGTTAACATCAAAATTACATTTATCGGCCGAATTGCGTAGATGTCACTGTCAAAAGGCTTAAATGACTTTTTTTTAAACTACGTTTAAGAATTGCGCTCAAACCAAATGTCCTAGAACCAAATTTCCAAATGTAACTACTAGATTGTGATACAATACACTATTGGTTGAAGTTTGGTTGACTTCTGCGCAGCAGTTTGGGAGTTAACATCAAAATTACATTTCTCGGCCGAATTGCGTAGATCTCACTGTCAAAAGGCTTAAATGACTTTTTTTAACTAAGTTTGAGGATTGCGCTCAAACCAAATGTCCTAGAACCAAATTTCCAAATGTAACTACTAGATTGTGATACAATACACTATTGGGTGAAGTTTGGTTGACTTATGCGCAGCGGTTTGGGAGTTAACATCAAAATTACATTTCTCGGCCGAATCGCGTAGATCTCACTGTCAAAAGGCTTAAATGACTTTTTTTAACTAAGTTTGAGG
Organism: Corythoichthys intestinalis; assembly: GCF_030265065.1. Taxonomy (NCBI): domain Eukaryota; kingdom Metazoa; phylum Chordata; class Actinopteri; order Syngnathiformes; family Syngnathidae; genus Corythoichthys; species Corythoichthys intestinalis. The sequence goes on along the minus strand of NC_080409.1, from coordinate 3,010,529 downwards.
ATTGCGCTCAAACCAAATGTCCTAGAACCAAATTTCCAAATGTAACTACTAGATTGTGATACAATACACTATTGGGTGAAGTTTGGTTGACTTCTGCGCAGCGGTTTGGGAGTTAACATCAAAATTACATTTCTCGGCCGAATTGCGTAGATGTCACTGTCAAAAGGCTTAAATGACTTTTTTTTAAACTACGTTTAAGGATTGCGCTCAAACCAAATGTCCTAGAACCAAATTTCCAAATGTAACTACTAGATTGTGATACAATACACTATTGGGTGAAGTTTGGTTGACTTCTGCGCAGCAGTTTGGGAGTTAACATCAAAATTACATTTCTCGGCCGAATTGCGTAGATCTCACTGTCAAAAGGCTTAAATGACTTTTTTTAACTAAGTTTGAGGATTGCGCTCAAACCAAATGTCCTAGAACCAAATTTCCAAATGTAACTACTAGATTGTGATACAATACACTATTGGGTGAAGTTTGGTTGACTTCTGCGCAGCGGTTTGGGAGTTAACATCAAAATTACATTTGTCGGCCGAATCGCGTAGATCTCACTGTCAAAAGGCTTAAATGACTTTTTTTAACTAAGTTTGAGGATTGCGCTCAAACCAAATGTCCTAGAACCAAATTTCCAAATGTAACTACTAGATTGTGATACAATACACTATTGGGTGAAGTTTGGTTGACTTCTGCGCAGCGGTTTGGGAGTTAACATCAAAATTACATTTCTCGGCCGAATCGCGTAGATCTCACTGGCAAAAGGCTTAAATGACTTTTTTTAACTAAGTTTGAGGATTGCGCTCAAACCAAATGTCCTAGAACCAAATTTCCAAATGTAACTACTAGATTGTGATACAATACACTATTGGGTGAAGTTTGGTTGACTTCTGCGCAGCGGTTTGGGAGTTAACATCAAAATTACATTTCTCGGCCGAATCGTGTAGATTTCACTGTCAAAAGTCTTAAATGACTTTTTTTAACTAAGTTTAAAGATTGCGCTCAAACTAAAGGTCCTAGAACCAAATTTCCAAATGTAACTACTAGATTGTGATACAATACACTATTGGGTGAAGTTTGGTTGACTTCTGCGCAGCGGTTTGGGAGTTAACATCAAAATTACATTTCTCGGCCGAATCGTGTAGATTTCACTGTCAAAAGGCTTAAATGACTTTTTTAAAGTAAGTTTGAATATTGCGCTCAAACTAAAGGTCCTAGAACCAAATTTCCAAATGTAACTACTAGATTGTGATACAATACACTATTGGGTGAAGTTTGGTTGACTTCTGCGCAGCGGTTTGGGAGTTAACATCAAAATTACATTTCTCGGCCGAATTGCGTAGATGTCACTGTCAAAAGGCTTAAATGACTTTTTTTTAAACTACGTTTAAGGATTGCGCTCAAACCAAATGTCCAAGAACCAAATTTCCAAATGTAACTACTAGATTGTGATACAATACACTATTGGGTGAAGTTTGGTTGACTTCTGCGCAGCAGTTTGGGAGTTAACATCAAAATTACATTTCTCGGCCGAATTGCGTAGATCTCACTGTCAAAAGGCTTAAATGACTTTTTTTAACTAAGTTTGAGGATTGCGCTCAAACCAAATGTCCTAGAACCAAATTTCCAAATGTAACTACTAGATTGTGATACAATACACTATTGGGTGAAGTTTGGTTGACTTCTGCGCAGCGGTTTGGGAGTTAACATCAAAATTACATTTCTCGGCCGAATCGCGTAGATCTCACTGTCAAAAGGCTTAAATGACTTTTTTTAACTAAGTTTGAGGATTGCGCTCAAACCAAATGTCCTAGAACCAAATTTCCAAATGTAACTACTAGATTGTGATACAATACACTATTGGGTGAAGTTTGGTTGACTTCTGCGCAGCGGTTTGGGAGTTAACATCAAAATTACATTTCTCGGCCGAATCGCGTAGATCTCACTGTCAAAAGGCTTAAATGACTTTTTTTAACTAAGTTTGAGGATTGCGCTCAAACCAAATGTCCTAGAACCAAATTTCCAAATGTAACTACTAGATTGTGATACAATACACTATTGGGTGAAGTTTGGTTGACTTCTGCGCAGCGGTTTGGGAGTTAACATCAAAATTACATTTCTCGGCCGAATCGCGTAGATCTCACTGTCAAAAGGCTTAAATGACTTTTTTTAACTAAGTTTGAGGATTGCGCTCAAACCAAATGTCCTAGAACCAAATTTCCAAATGTAACTACTAGATTGTGATGCAATACACTATTGGGTGAAGTTTGGTTGACTTCTGCGCAGCGGTTTGGGAGTTAACATCAAAATTACATTTCTCGGCCGAATTGCGTAGATCTCACTGTCAAAAGGCTTAAATGACTTTTGTAAACTACGTTTAAGGATTGCGCTCAAACCAAATGTCCTACAACCAAATTTCCAAATGTAACTACTAGACTGTGATACAATACACTATTGGGTGAAGTTTGGTTGACTTCTGCGCAGCGGTTTGGGAGTTAACATCAAAATTACATTTCTCGGCCGAATTGGGTAGATCTCACTGTCAAAAGGCTTAAATGACTTTTTTAAACTAAGGTTAAGGATTGAGCTCAAACCAAATGTCCTAGAACCAAATTTCCAAATGTAACTACTAGATTGTGATACAATACACTATTGGGTGAAGTTTGGTTGACTTCTGCGCAGCGGTTTGGGAGTTAACATCAAAATTACATTTCTCGGCCGAATCGCGTAGATCTCACTGTCAAAAGGCTTAAATGACTTTTTTTTAACTAAGTTTGACTACTGCGCTCAAACCAAATGTCCTAGAACCAAATTTCCAAACGTAACTACTAGATTGTGATACAATACACTATTGGGTGAAGATTGGTTGACTTCTGCGCAGCGGTTTGGGAGTTAACATAGAAATTACATTTCTCGGCCGAATCGCGTAGATCTCACTGTCAAAAGGCTTAAATGACTTTTTTAAAATGATTTTGAAGATTGCGCTCAAACTAAAGGTCCTAGAACCAAATTTCCAAATGTAACTACTAGATTGTGATACAATACACTATTGGGTGAAGTTTGGTTGACTTCTGCGCAGCGGTTTGGGAGTTAACATCAAAATTACATTTCTCGGCCGAAGTGCATAGATCTCAGGCTCTAAAGTTGATGTTGGCCGTTTGAACTCATTTTGAGGATTGCACACAAACCAAATATCCTAGAACCAAATTTCCAAATATAATGACTAGAATTTAACACAATACACCATTGGGTGAAGTTTGGTTCACTTCTGCGCAGCGGTTTGGGAGTTATAAACAATCTTACATTTCTCGGCCGAAGTGCATAGATCTCAGGCTCTAAAGGTGATATTGGCCGTTTGAACTCATTTTGAGGATTGCGCACAAACCAAATGTCCTAGAACCATATTTCCAAATGTAATGACTAGAATGTCACACATTGCACCATTGGGTGAAGTTTGGTTCACTTCTGCACAGCGATTTGTGAGTTATCATCAATCTTACATTTCTGGGCGGAAGTGCACAGATCTCAGGCTCTAAAGGTGATGTTGGCCGTTTGAACTCATTTTGAGGATTGCGCTTAAACCAAATGTCCTAGAACCAAATTTCCAAATGTAACTACTAGATTGTAATACAATACACTATTGGGTGAAGTTTGGTTCACTTCTGCGCAGCGGTTTGGGAGTTATCATCAACATTACATTTCTCGGCCAAAATGAATAGATCTCACTGTCAAAAGGCGTGAATGGCTTTTTTGAACTCAATTTGAGGATTGCGCTCAAACCAAATGTCCTAGAACCAAATTTCCAAATGTAACTACTAGATTGTGATACAATACACTATTGGGTGAAGTTTGGTTGACTTCTGCGCAGCGGTTTGGGAGTTAACATCAAAATTACATTTCTCGGCCGAATCGCGTAGATCTCACTGTCAAAAGGCTTAAATGACTTTTTTTTTTAACTAAGTTTGACTATTGCGCTCAAACCAAATGTCCTAGAACCAAATTTCCAAATGTAACTACTAGATTGTGATGCAATACACTATTGGGTGAAGATTGGTTGACTTCTGCGCAGCGGTTTGGGAGTTAACATAGAAATTACATTTCTCGGCCGAATCGCGTAGATCTCACTGTCAAAAGGCTTAAATGACTTTTTTAAAATGATTTTGAAGATTGCGCTCAAACTAAAGGTCCTAGAACCAAATTTCCAAATGTAACTACTAGATTGTGATACAATACACTATTGGGTGAAGTTTGGTTCACTTCTGCGCAGCGGTTTGGGAGTTAACATCAAAATTACATTTCTCGGCCGAAGTGCATTGATCTCAGGCTCTAAAGTTGATGTTGGCCGTTTGAAGTCATTTTGAGGATTGCACACAAACCAAATATCCTAGAACCAAATTTCCAAATATAATGACTAGAATGTAACACAATACACCATTGGGTGAAGTTTGGTTCACTTCTGCGCAGCGGTTTGGGAGTTATAAACAATCTTACATTTTTCGGCCGAAGTGCATAGATCTCAGGCTCTAAAGGTGATGTTGGCCGTTTGAACTCATTTTGAGGATTGCACACAAACCAAATATCCTAGAACCATATTTCCAAATGTAATGACTAGAATGTGACACATTGCACCATTGGGTGAAGTTTGGTTCACTTCTGCACAGCGATTTGGGAGTTATCATCAATCTTACATTTCTCAGCGGAAGTGCACAGATCTCAGGCTCTAAAGGTGATGTTGGCCGTTTGAACTCATTTTGAGGATTGCGCTCAAACCAAATGTCCTAGAACCAAATTTCCAAATGTAACTACTAGATTGTAATACAATACACTATTGGGTGAAGTTTGGTTCACTTCTGCGCAGCGGTTTGGGAGTTATCATCAACATTACATTATTCGGCCAAAGTGAATAGATCTCACTGTCAAAAGGCGTGAATGGCTTTTTTTAACTCAATTTGAGGATTGCGCTCAAACCAAATGTCCTAGAACCAAATTTCCAAATGTAACTACTAGATTGTGATACAATACACTATTGGTTGAAGTTTGGTTGACTTCTGCGCAGCGGTTTGGGAGTTAACATCAAAATTACATTTCTCGGCCGAATCGCGTAGATCTCACTGTCAAAAGGCTTAAATGACTTTTTTTTTTAACTAAGTTTGACTATTGCGCTCAAACCAAATGTCCTAGAACCAAATTTCCAAATGTAACTACTAGATTGTGATGCAATACACTATTGGGTGAAGATTGGTTGACTTCTGCGCAGCGGTTTGGGAGTTAACATAGAAATTACATTTCTCGGCCGAATCGCGTAGATCTCACTGTCAAAAGGCTTAAATGACTTTTTTAAAATGATTTTGAAGATTGCGCTCAAACTAAAGGTCCTAGAACCAAATTTCCAAATGTAACTACTAGATTGTGATACAATACACTATTGGGTGAAGTTTGGTTCACTTCTGCGCAGCGGTTTGGGAGTTAACATCAAAATTACATTTCTCGGCCGAAGTGCATTGATCTCAGGCTCTAAAGTTGATGTTGGCCGTTTGAAGTCATTTTGAGGATTGCACACAAACCAAATATCCTAGAACCAAATTTCCAAATATAATGACTAGAATGTAACACAATACACCATTGGGTGAAGTTTGGTTCACTTCTGCGCAGCGGTTTGGGAGTTATAAACAATCTTACATTTTTCGGCCGAAGTGCATAGATCTCAGGCTCTAAAGGTGATGTTGGCCGTTTGAACTCATTTTGAGGATTGCACACAAACCAAATATCCTAGAACCATATTTCCAAATGTAATGACTAGAATGTGACACATTGCACCATTGGGTGAAGTTTGGTTCACTTCTGCACAGCGATTTGGGAGTTATCATCAATCTTACATTTCTCAGCGGAAGTGCACAGATCTCAGGCTCTAAAGGTGATGTTGGCCGTTTGAACTCATTTTGAGGATTGCGCTCAAACCAAATGTCCTAGAACCAAATTTCCAAATGTAACTACTAGATTGTAATACAATACACTATTGGGTGAAGTTTGGTTCACTTCTGCGCAGCGGTTTGGGAGTTATCATCAACATTACATTATTCGGCCAAAGTGAATAGATCTCACTGTCAAAAGGCGTGAATGGCTTTTTTTAACTCAATTTGAGGATTGCGCTCAAACCAAATGTCCTAGAACCAAATTTCCAAATGTAACTACTAGATTGTGATACAATACACTATTGGGTGAAGTTTGGTTGACTTCTGCGCAGCGGTTTGGGAGTTAACATCAAAATTACATTTCTCGGCCGAATCGCGTAGATCTCACTGTCAAAAGGCTTAAATGACTTTTTTTTAACTAAGTTTGACTATTGCGCTCAAACCAAATGTCCTAGAACCAAATTTCCAAATGTAACTACTAGATTGTGATACAATACACTATTGGGTGAAGATTGGTTGACTTCTGCGCAGCGGTTTGGGAGTTAACATAGAAATTACATTTCTCGGCCGAATCGCGTAGATCTCACTGTCAAAAGGCTTAAATGACTTTTTTAAAATGATTTTGAAGATTGCGCTCAAACTAAAGGTCCTAGAACCAAATTTCCAAATGAAACTACTAGATTGTGATACAATACACTATTGGGTGAAGTTTCGTTCACTTCTGCGCAGCAGTTTGGGAGTTAACATCAAAATTACATTTCTCGGCCGAATTGCGTAGATCTCACTGTCAAAAGGCTTAAATGACTTTTTTTTAACTACGTTTAAGGATTGCGCTCAAACCAAATGTCCTAGAACCAAATTTCTAAAAAGTAACTACTAGATTGTGATACAATACACTATTGGGTGAAGTTTGGTTGACTTCTGCGCAGCAGTTTGGGAGTTAACATCAAAATTACATTTCTCGGCCGAATCGCGTAGATCTCACTGTCAAAAGGCTTAAATGACTTTTTTTAACTAAGTTTGAGGATTGCGCTAAAACCAAATGTCCTAGAACAAAATTTCCAAATGTAACTACTAGATTGTGATACAATACACAATTGGGTGAAGTTTGGTTGACTTTTGCGCAGCGGTTTGGGAGTTAACATCAAAATTACATTTCTCGGCCGAATCGCGTAGATTTCACTGTCAAAAGGCTTAAATTACTTTTTTTAACTAAGTTTGAGGATTGCGCTCAAACCAAATGTCCTAGAACCAAATTTCCAAATGTAAATACTAGATTGTGATACAATACACTATTGGGTGAAGTTTGGTTGACTTCTGCGCAGCGGTTTGGGAGCTAACATCAAAATTACATTTCTAGCCGAATTGCGTATATCTCACTGTCAAAAGGCTTAAAAGACTTTTTCAACTAAATTTGAGGATTGCGCTCAAACCAAATGTCCTAGAACCAAATTTCCAAATGTAACTACTAGATTGTGATACAATACACTATTGGGTGAAGTTTGGTTGACTTCTGCGCAGCGGTTTGGGAGTTAACATCAAAATTACATTTGTCGGTCGAATTGCGTTGATCTCACTGTCAAAAGGCTTAAATGACTTTTTTTAACTAAGTTTGAGGATTGCGCTCAAACCAAATGTCTTAGAACCAAATTTCCAAATGTAACTACTAGATTGTGATACAATACACTATTGGGTGAAGTTTGGTTGACTTCTGCGCAGCGGTTTGGGAGTTAACATCAAAATTACATTTCTAGCCGAATTGCGTATATCTCACTGTCAAAAGGCTTAAATGACTTTTTCAACTAAATTTGAATATTGCGCTCAAACTAAAGGTCCTAGAACCAAATTTCCAAATGTAACTACTAGATTGTGATACAATACACTATTGGGTGAAGTTTGGTTCACTTCTGCGCAGCGGTTTGGGAGTTAACATCAAAACTACATTTCTCGGCCGAATTGCGTATATCTCACTGTCAAAAGGCTTAAATGACTTTTTTAACTAAGTTTGAGGATTGCGCTCAAACCAAATGTCCTAGAACCAAATTTCCAAATGTAACTACTAGATTGTGATACAATACACTATTGAGTGAAGTTTGGTTGACTTCTGCGCAGCGGTTTGGGAGTTAACATGAAAATTACATTTCTCGGCCGAATTGCGTAGATGTCACTGTCAAAAGGCTTAAATGACTTTTTTTTAAACTACGTTTAAGAATTGCGCTCAAACCAAATGTCCTAGAACCAAATTTCCAAATGTAACTACTAGATTGTGATACAATACACTATTGGTTGAAGTTTGGTTGACTTCTGCGCAGCAGTTTGGGAGTTAACATCAAAATTACATTTCTCGGCTGAATTGCGTAGATCTCACTGTCAAAAGGCTTAAATGACTTTTTTTAACTAAGTTTGAGGATTGCGCTCAAACCAAATGTCCTAGAACCAAATTTCCAAATGTAACTACTAGATTGTGATACAATACACTATTGGGTGAAGTTTGGTTGACTTATGCGCAGCGGTTTGGGAGTTAACATCAAAATTACATTTCTCGGCCGAATCGCGTAGATCTCACTGTCAAAAGGCTTAAATGACTTTTTTTAACTAAGTTTGAGGATTGCGCTCAAACCAAATGTCCTAGAACCAAATTTCCAAATGTAACTACTAGATTGTGATACAATACACTATTGGGTGAAGTTTGGTTGACTTCTGCGCAGCGGTTTGGGAGTTAACATCAAAATTACATTTCTCGGCCGAATTGCGTAGATGTCACTGTCAAAAGGCTTAAATGACTTTTTTTTAAACTACGTTTAAGGATTGCGCTCAAACCAAATGTCCTAGAACCAAATTTCCAAATGTAACTACTAGATTGTGATACAATACACTATTGGGTGAAGTTTGGTTGACTTCTGCGCAGCAGTTTGGGAGTTAACATCAAAATTACATTTCTCGGCCGAATTGCGTAGATCTCACTGTCAAAAGGCTTAAATGACTTTTTTTAACTAAGTTTGAGGATTGCGCTCAAACCAAATGTCCTAGAACCAAATTTCCAAATGTAACTACTAGATTGTGATACAATACACTATTGGGTGAAGTTTGGTTGACTTCTGCGCAGCAGTTTGGGAGTTAACATCAAAATTACATTTCTCGGCCGAATCGCGTAGATCTCACTGTCAAAAGGCTTAAATGACTTTTTTTAACTAAGTTTGAGGATTGCGCTAAAACCAAATGTCCTAGAACAAAATTTCCAAATGTAACTACTAGATTGTGATACAATACACAATTGGGTGAAGTTTGGTTGACTTTTGCGCAGCGGTTTGGGAGTTAACATCAAAATTACATTTCTCGGCCGAATCGCGTAGATTTCACTGTCAAAAGGCTTAAATTACTTTTTTTAACTAAGTTTGAGGATTGCGCTCAAACCAAATGTCCTAGAACCAAATTTCCAAATGTAAATACTAGATTGTGATACAATACACTATTGGGTGAAGTTTGGTTGACTTCTGCGCAGCGGTTTGGGAGCTAACATCAAAATTACATTTCTAGCCGAATTGCGTATATCTCACTGTCAAAAGGCTTAAAAGACTTTTTCAACTAAATTTGAGGATTGCGCTCAAACCAAATGTCCTAGAACCAAATTTCCAAATGTAACTACTAGATTGTGATACAATACACTATTGGGTGAAGTTTGGTTGACTTCTGCGCAGCGGTTTGGGAGTTAACATCAAAATTACATTTGTCGGTCGAATTGCGTTGATCTCACTGTCAAAAGGCTTAAATGACTTTTTTTAACTAAGTTTGAGGATTGCGCTCAAACCAAATGTCTTAGAACCAAATTTCCAAATGTAACTACTAGATTGTGATACAATACACTATTGGGTGAAGTTTGGTTGACTTCTGCGCAGCGGTTTGGGAGTTAACATCAAAATTACATTTCTAGCCGAATTGCGTATATCTCACTGTCAAAAGGCTTAAATGACTTTTTCAACTAAATTTGAATATTGCGCTCAAACTAAAGGTCCTAGAACCAAATTTCCAAATGTAACTACTAGATTGTGATACAATACACTATTGGGTGAAGTTTGGTTCACTTCTGCGCAGCGGTTTGGGAGTTAACATCAAAACTACATTTCTCGGCCGAATTGCGTATATCTCACTGTCAAAAGGCTTAAATGACTTTTTTAACTAAGTTTGAGGATTGCGCTCAAACCAAATGTCCTAGAACCAAATTTCCAAATGTAACTACTAGATTGTGATACAATACACTATTGAGTGAAGTTTGGTTGACTTCTGCGCAGCGGTTTGGGAGTTAACATCAAAATTACATTTCTCGGCCGAATTGCGTAGATGTCACTGTCAAAAGGCTTAAATGACTTTTTTTTAAACTACGTTTAAGAATTGCGCTCAAACCAAATGTCCTAGAACCAAATTTCCAAATGTAACTACTAGATTGTGATACAATACACTATTGGTTGAAGTTTGGTTGACTTCTGCGCAGCAGTTTGGGAGTTAACATCAAAATTACATTTCTCGGCCGAATTGCGTAGATCTCACTGTCAAAAGGCTTAAATTACTTTTTTTAACTAAGTTTGAGGATTGCGCTCAAACCAAATGTCCTAGAACCAAATTTCCAAATGTAACTACTAGATTGTGATACAATACACTATTGGGTGAAGTTTGGTTGACTTATGCGCAGCGGTTTGGGAGTTAACATCAAAATTACATTTCTCGGCCGAATCGCGTAGATCTCACTGTCAAAAGGCTTAAATGACTTTTTTTAACTAAGTTTGAGGATTGCGCTCAAACCAAATGTCCTAGAACCAAATTTCCAAATGTAACTACTAGATTGTGATACAATACACTATTGGGTGAAGTTTGGTTGACTTCTGCGCAGCGGTTTGGGAGTTAACATCAAAATTACATTTCTCGGCCGAATTGCGTAGATGTCACTGTCAAAAGGCTTAAATGACTTTTTTTTAAACTACGTTTAAGGATTGCGCTCAAACCAAATGTCCTAGAACCAAATTTCCAAATGTAACTACTAGATTGTGATACAATACACTATTGGGTGAAGTTTGGTTGACTTCTGCGCAGCAGTTTGGGAGTTAACATCAAAATTACATTTCTCGGCCGAATTGCGTAGATCTCACTGTCAAAAGGCTTAAATGACTTTTTTTAACTAAGTTTGAGGATTGCGCTCAAACCAAATGTCCTAGAACCAAATTTCCAAATGTAACTACTAGATTGTGATACAATACACTATTGGGTGAAGTTTGGTTGACTTCTGCGCAGCGGTTTGGGAGTTAACATCAAAATTACATTTGTCGGCCGAATCGCGTAGATCTCACTGTCAAAAGGCTTAAATGACTTTTTTTAACTAAGTTTGAGGATTGCGCTCAAACCAAATGTCCTAGAACCAAATTTCCAAATGTAACTACTAGATTGTGATACAATACACTATTGGGTGAAGTTTGGTTGACTTCTGCGCAGCGGTTTGGGAGTTAACATCAAAATTACATTTCTCGGCCGAATCGCGTAGATCTCACTGTCAAAAGGCTTAAATGACTTTTTTTAACTAAGTTTGAGGATTGCGCTCAAACCAAATGTCCTAGAACCAAATTTCCAAATGTAACTACTAGATTGTGATACAATACACTATTGGGTGAAGTTTGGTTGACTTCTGCGCAGCGGTTTGGGAGTTAACATCAAAATTACATTTCTCGGCCGAATCGTGTAGATTTCACTGTCAAAAGTCTTAAATGACTTTTTTTAACTAAGTTTAAAGATTGCGCTCAAACTAAAGGTCCTAGAACCAAATTTCCAAATGTAACTACTAGATTGTGATACAATACACTATTGGGTGAAGTTTGGTTGACTTCTGCGCAGCGGTTTGGGAGTTAACATCAAAATTACATTTCTCGGCCGAATCGTGTAGATTTCACTGTCAAAAGGCTTAAATGACTTTTTTAAAGTAAGTTTGAATATTGCACTCAAACTAAAGGTCCTAGAACCAAATTTCCAAATGTAACTACTAGATTGTGATACAATACACTATTGGGTGAAGATTGGTTGACTTCTGCGCAGCGGTTTGGGAGTTAACATAGAAATTACATTTCTCGGCCGAATCGCGTAGATCTCACTGTCAAAAGGCTTAAATGACTTTTTTTTTTAACTAAGTTTGACTATTGCGCTCAAACCAAATGTCCTAGAACCAAATTTCCAAATGTAACTACTAGATTGTGATATAATACACTATTGGGTGAAGATTGGTTGACTTCTGCGCAGCGGTTTGGGAGTTAACATAGAAATTACATTTCTCGGCCGAATCGCGTAGATCTCACTGTCAAAAGGCTTAAATGACTTTTTTAAAATGATTTTGAAGATTGCGCTCAAACTAAAGGTCCTAGAACCAAATTTCCAAATGTAACTACTAGATTGTGATACAATACACTATTGGGTGAAGTTTGGTTCACTTCTGCGCAGCGGTTTGGGAGTTAACATCAAAATTACATTTCTCGGCCGAAGTGCATTGATCTCAGGCTCTAAAGTTGATGTTGGCCGTTTGAAGTCATTTTGAGGATTGCACACAAACCAAATATCCTAGAACCAAATTTCCAAATATAATGACTAGAATGTAACACAATACACCATTGGGTGAAGTTTGGTTCACTTCTGCGCAGCGGTTTGGGAGTTATAAACAATCTTACATTTTTCGGCCGAAGTGCATAGATCTCAGGCTCTAAAGGTGATGTTGGCCGTTTGAACTCATTTTGAGGATTGCACACAAACCAAATATCCTAGAACCATATTTCCAAATGTAATGACTAGAATGTGACACATTGCACCATTGGGTGAAGTTTGGTTCACTTCTGCACAGCGATTTGGGAGTTATCATCAATCTTACATTTCTCAGCGGAAGTGCACAGATCTCAGGCTCTAAAGGTGATGTTGGCCGTTTGAACTCATTTTGAGGATTGCGCTCAAACCAAATGTCCTAGAACCAAATTTCCAAATGTAACTACTAGATTGTAATACAATACACTATTGGGTGAAGTTTGGTTCACTTCTGCGCAGCGGTTTGGGAGTTATCATCAACATTACATTATTCGGCCAAAGTGAATAGATCTCACTGTCAAAAGGCGTGACTGGCTTTTTTTTAACTCAATTTGAGGATTGCGCTCAAACCAAATGTCCTAGAACCAAATTTCCAAATGTAACTACTAGATTGTGATACAATACACTATTGGGTGAAGTTTGGTTGACTTCTGCGCAGCGGTTTGGGAGTTAACATCAAAATTACATTTCTCGGCCGAATCGCGTAGATCTCACTGTCAAAAGGCTTAAATGACTTTTTTTAACTAAGTTTGAGGATTGCGCTCAAACCAAATGTCCTAGAACCAAATTTCCAAATGTAACTACTAGATTGTGATGCAATACACTATTGGGTGAAGTTTGGTTGACTTCTGCGCAGCGGTTTGGGAGTTAACATCAAAATTACATTTCTCGGCCGAATTGGGTAGATCTCACTGTCAAAAGGCTTAAATGACTTTTTTAAACTAAGGTTAAGGATTGAGCTCAAACCAAATGTCCTAGAACCAAATTTCCAAATGTAACTACTAGATTGTGATACAATACACTATTGGGTGAAGTTTGGTTGACTTCTGCGCAGCGGTTTGGGAGTTAACATCAAAATTACATTTCTCGGCCGAATCGCGTAGATCTCACTGTCAAAAGGCTTAAATGACTTTTTTTTTAACTAAGTTTGACTACTGCGCTCAAACCAAATGTCCTAGAACCAAATTTCCAAACGTAACTACTAGATTGTGATACAATACACTATTGGGTGAAGATTGGTTGACTTCTGCGCAGCGGTTTGGGAGTTAACATAGAAATTACATTTCTCGGCCGAATCGCGTAGATCTCACTGTCAAAAGGCTTAAATGACTTTTTTTTAAACTACGTTTGAGGATTGCGCTCAAACCAAATGTCCTAGAACCAAATTTCCAAATGTAACTACTAGATTGTGATACAATACACTATTGGGTGAAGTTTGGTTGACTTCTGCGCAGCAGTTTGGGAGTTAACATCAAAATTACATTTCTCGGCCGAATTGCGTAGATCTCACTGTCAAAAGGCTTAAATGACTTTTTTTAACTAAGTTTGAGGATTGCGCTCAAACCAAATGTCCTAGAACCAAATTTCCAAATGTAACTACTAGATTGTGATACAATACACTATTGGGTGAAGTTTGGTTGACTTCTGCGCAGCGGTTTGGGAGTTAACATCAAAATTACATTTGTCGGCCGAATCGCGTAGATCTCACTGTCAAAAGGCTTAAATGACTTTTTTTAACTAAGTTTGAGGATTGCGCTCAAACCAAATGTCCTAGAACCAAATTTCCAAATGTAACTACTAGATTGTGATACAATACACTATTGGGTGAAGTTTGGTTGACTTCTGCGCAGCGGTTTGGGAGTTAACATCAAAATTACATTTCTCGGCCGAATCGCGTAGATCTCACTGTCAAAAGGCTTAAATGACTTTTTTTAACTAAGTTTGAGGATTGCGCTCAAACCAAATGTCCTAGAACCAAATTTCCAAATGTAACTACTAGATTGTGATACAATACACTATTGGGTGAAGTTTGGTTGACTTCTGCGCAGCGGTTTGGGAGTTAACATCAAAATTACATTTCTCGGCCGAATCGTGTAGATTTCACTGTCAAAAGTCTTAAATGACTTTTTTTAACTAAGTTTAAAGATTGCGCTCAAACTAAAGGTCCTAGAACCAAATTTCCAAATGTAACTACTAGATTGTGATACAATACACTATTGGGTGAAGTTTGGTTGACTTCTGCGCAGCGGTTTGGGAGTTAACATCAAAATTACATTTCTCGGCCGAATCGTGTAGATTTCACTGTCAAAAGGCTTAAATGACTTTTTTAAAGTAAGTTTGAATATTGCGCTCAAACTAAAGGTCCTAGAACCAAATTTCCAAATGTAACTACTAGATTGTGATACAATACACTATTGGGTGAAGATTGGTTGACTTCTGCGCAGCGGTTTGGGAGTTAACATAGAAATTACATTTCTCGGCCGAATCGCGTAGATCTCACTGTCAAAAGGCTTAAATGACTTTTTTTTTTAACTAAGTTTGACTATTGCGCTCAAACCAAATGTCCTAGAACCAAATTTCCAAATGTAACTACTAGATTGTGATGCAATACACTATTGGGTGAAGATTGGTTGACTTCTGCGCAGCGGTTTGGGAGTTAACATAGAAATTACATTTCTCGGCCGAATCGCGTAGATCTCACTGTCAAAAGGCTTAAATGACTTTTTTAAAATGATTTTGAAGATTGCGCTCAAACTAAAGGTCCTAGAACCAAATTTCCAAATGTAACTACTAGATTGTGATACAATACACTATTGGGTGAAGTTTGGTTGACTTCTGCGCAGCGGTTTGGGAGTTAACATCAAAATTACATTTCTCGGCCGAAGTGCATTGATCTCAGGCTCTAAAGTTGATGTTGGCCGTTTGAAGTCATTTTGAGGATTGCACACAAACCAAATATCCTAGAACCAAATTTCCAAATATAATGACTAGAATGTAACACAATACACCATTGGGTGAAGTTTGGTTCACTTCTGCGCAGCGGTTTGGGAGTTATAAACAATCTTACATTTTTCGGCCGAAGTGCATAGATCTCAGGCTCTAAAGGTGATGTTGGCCGTTTGAACTCATTTTGAGGATTGCACACAAACCAAATATCCTAGAACCATATTTCCAAATGTAATGACTAGAATGTGACACATTGCACCATTGGGTGAAGTTTGGTTCACTTCTGCACAGCGATTTGGGAGTTATCATCAATCTTACATTTCTCAGCGGAAGTGCACAGATCTCAGGCTCTAAAGGTGATGTTGGCCGTTTGAACTCATTTTGAGGATTGCGCTCAAACCAAATGTCCTAGAACCAAATTTCCAAATGTAACTACTAGATTGTAATACAATACACTATTGGGTGAAGTTTGGTTCACTTCTGCGCAGCGGTTTGGGAGTTATCATCAACATTACATTATTCGGCCAAAGTGAATAGATCTCACTGTCAAAAGGCGTGACTGGCTTTTTTTAACTCAATTTGAGGATTGCGCTCAAACCAAATGTCCTAGAACCAAATTTCCAAATGTAACTACTAGATTGTGATACAATACACTATTGGGTGAAGTTTGGTTGACTTCTGCGCAGCGGTTTGGGAGTTAACATCAAAATTACATTTCTCGGCCGAATCGCGTAGATCTCACTGTCAAAAGGCTTAAATGACTTTTTTTTAACTAAGTTTGACTATTGCGCTCAAACCAAATGTCCTAGAACCAAATTTCCAAATGTAACTACTAGATTGTGATACAATACACTATTGGGTGAAGATTGGTTGACTTCTGCGCAGCGGTTTGGGAGTTAACATAGAAATTACATTTCTCGGCCGAATCGCGTAGATCTCACTGTCAAAAGGCTTAAATGACTTTTTTAAAATGATTTTGAAGATTGCGCTCAAACTAAAGGTCCTAGAACCAAATTTCCAAACGTAACTACTAGATTGTGATACAATACACTATTGGGTGAAGTTTCGTTCACTTCTGCGCAGCAGTTTGGGAGTTAACATCAAAATTACATTTCTCGGCCGAATTGCGTAGATCTCACTGTCAAAAGGCTTAAATGACTTTTTTTTAATTACGTTTAAGGATTGCGCTCAAACCAAATGTCCTAGAACCAAATTTCTAAAAAGTAACTACTAGATTGTGATACAATACACTATTGGGTGAAGTTTGGTTGACTTCTGCGCAGCAGTTTGGGAGTTAACATCAAAATTACATTTCTCGGCCGAATCGCGTAGATTTCACTGTCAAAAGGCTTAAATTACTTTTTTTAACTAAGTTTGAGGATTGCGCTCAAACCAAATGTCCTAGAACAAAATTTCCAAATGTAAATACTAGATTGTGATACAATACACTATTGGGTGAAGTTTGGTTGACTTCTGCGCAGCGGTTTGGGAGTTAACATCAAAATTACATTTCTAGCCGAATTGCGTATATCTCACTGTCAAAAGGCTTAAAAGACTTTTTCAACTAAATTTGAGGATTGCGCTCAAACCAAATGTCCTAGAACCAAATTTCCAAATGTAACTACTAGATTGTGATACAATACACTATTGGGTGAAGTTTGGTTGACTTCTGCGCAGCGGTTTGGGAGTTAACATCAAAATTACATTTGTCGGTCGAATTGCGTTGATCTCACTGTCAAAAGGCTTAAATGACTTTTTTTAACTAAGTTTGAGGATTGCGCTCAAACCAAATGTCTTAGAACCAAATTTCCAAATGTAACTACTAGATTGTGATACAATACACTATTGGGTGAAGTTTGGTTGACTTCTGCGCAGCGGTTTGGGAGTTAACATCAAAATTACATTTCTAGCCGAATTGCGTATATCTCACTGTCAAAAGGCTTAAATGACTTTTTCAACTAAATTTGAGGATTGCGCTCAAACCAAATGTCCTAGAACCAAATTTCCAAATGTAACTACTAGATTGTGATACAATACACTATTGGGTGAAGTTTGGTTGACTTCTGCGCAGCGGTTTCGGAGTTAACATCAAAATTACATTTCTCGGTCGAATTGCGTTGATCTCACTGTCAAAAGGCTTAAATGACTTTTTTTAACTAAGTTTGAGGATTGCGCTCAAACCAAATGTCCTAGAACCAAATTTCCAAATGTAACTACTAGATTGTGATACAATACACTATTGGGTGAAGTTTGGTTGACTTCTGCGCAGCGGTTTGGGAGTTAACATCAAAATTACATTTCTCGGCCGAATCGCGTAGATCTCACTGTCAAAAGGCTTAAATGACTTTTTTAAACTAAGTTTGAGGATTGCGCTCAAACCAAATGTCCTAGAACCAAATTTCCAAATGTAACTACTAGATTGTGATACAATACACTATTGGGTGAAGTTTGGTTGACTTCTGCGCAGCGGTTTGGGAGTTAACATCAAAATTACATTTCTCGGCCGAATCGCGTAGATCTCACTGTCAAAAGGCTTAAATGACTTTTTTTAACTAAGTTTGAGGATTGCGCTCAAACCAAATGTCCTAGAACCAAATTTCCAAATATAATGACTAGAATGTAACACAATACACCATTGGGTGAAGTTTGGTTCACTTCTGCGCAGCGGTTTGGGAGTTATAAACAATCTTACATTTTTCGGCCGAAGTGCATAGATCTCAGGCTCTAAAGGTGATGTTGGCCGTTTGAACTCATTTTGAGGATTGCACACAAACCAAATATCCTAGAACCATATTTCCAAATGTAATGACTAGAATGTGACACATTGCACCATTGGGTGAAGTTTGGTTCACTTCTGCACAGCGATTTGGGAGTTATCATCAATCTTACATTTCTCAGCGGAAGTGCACAGATCTCAGGCTCTAAAGGTGATGTTGGCCGTTTGAACTCATTTTGAGGATTGCGCTCAAACCAAATGTCCTAGAACCAAATTTCCAAATGTAACTACTAGATTGTAATACAATACACTATTGGGTGAAGTTTGGTTCACTTCTGCGCAGCGGTTTGGGAGTTATCATCAACATTACATTATTCGGCCAAAGTGAATAGATCTCACTGTCAAAAGGCGTGACTGGCTTTTTTTAACTCAATTTGAGGATTGCGCTCAAACCAAATGTCCTAGAACCAAATTTCCAAATGTAACTACTAGATTGTGATACAATACACTATTGGGTGAAGTTTGGTTGACTTCTGCGCAGCGGTTTGGGAGTTAACATCAAAATTACATTTCTCGGCCGAATCGCGTAGATCTCACTGTCAAAAGGCTTAAATGACTTTTTTTTAACTAAGTTTGACTATTGCGCTCAAACCAAATGTCCTAGAACCAAATTTCCAAATGTAACTACTAGATTGTGATACAATACACTATTGGGTGAAGATTGGTTGACTTCTGCGCAGCGGTTTGGGAGTTAACATAGAAATTACATTTCTCGGCCGAATCGCGTAGATCTCACTGTCAAAAGGCTTAAATGACTTTTTTAAAATGATTTTGAAGATTGCGCTCAAACTAAAGGTCCTAGAACCAAATTTCCAAACGTAACTACTAGATTGTGATACAATACACTATTGGGTGAAGTTTCGTTCACTTCTGCGCAGCAGTTTGGGAGTTAACATCAAAATTACATTTCTCGGCCGAATTGCGTAGATCTCACTGTCAAAAGGCTTAAATGACTTTTTTTTAATTACGTTTAAGGATTGCGCTCAAACCAAATGTCCTAGAACCAAATTTCTAAAAAGTAACTACTAGATTGTGATACAATACACTATTGGGTGAAGTTTGGTTGACTTCTGCGCAGCAGTTTGGGAGTTAACATCAAAATTACATTTCTCGGCCGAATCGCGTAGATTTCACTGTCAAAAGGCTTAAATTACTTTTTTTAACTAAGTTTGAGGATTGCGCTCAAACCAAATGTCCTAGAACAAAATTTCCAAATGTAAATACTAGATTGTGATACAATACACTATTGGGTGAAGTTTGGTTGACTTCTGCGCAGCGGTTTGGGAGTTAACATCAAAATTACATTTCTAGCCGAATTGCGTATATCTCACTGTCAAAAGGCTTAAAAGACTTTTTCAACTAAATTTGAGGATTGCGCTCAAACCAAATGTCCTAGAACCAAATTTCCAAATGTAACTACTAGATTGTGATACAATACACTATTGGGTGAAGTTTGGTTGACTTCTGCGCAGCGGTTTGGGAGTTAACATCAAAATTACATTTGTCGGTCGAATTGCGTTGATCTCACTGTCAAAAGGCTTAAATGACTTTTTTTAACTAAGTTTGAGGATTGCGCTCAAACCAAATGTCTTAGAACCAAATTTCCAAATGTAACTACTAGATTGTGATACAATACACTATTGGGTGAAGTTTGGTTGACTTCTGCGCAGCGGTTTGGGAGTTAACATCAAAATTACATTTCTAGCCGAATTGCGTATATCTCACTGTCAAAAGGCTTAAATGACTTTTTCAACTAAATTTGAGGATTGCGCTCAAACCAAATGTCCTAGAACCAAATTTCCAAATGTAACTACTAGATTGTGATACAATACACTATTGGGTGAAGTTTGGTTGACTTCTGCGCAGCGGTTTCGGAGTTAACATCAAAATTACATTTCTCGGTCGAATTGCGTTGATCTCACTGTCAAAAGGCTTAAATGACTTTTTTTAACTAAGTTTGAGGATTGCGCTCAAACCAAATGTCTTAGAACCAAATTTCCAAATGTAACTACTAGATTGTGATACAATACACTATTGGGTGAAGTTTGGTTGACTTCTGCGCAGCGGTTTGGGAGTTAACATCAAAATTACATATCTCGGCCGAATCGCGTAGATCTCACTGTCAAAAGGCTTAAATGACTTTTTTTAACTAAGTTTTAGGATTGCGCTCAAACCAAATGTCCTAGAACCAAATTTCCAAATGTAACTACTAGATTGTGATACAATACACTATTGGGTGAAGTTTGGTTGACTTCTGCGCAGCGGTTTGGGAGTTAACATCAAAATTACATTTCTCGGCCGAATCGCGTAGATCTCACTGTCAAAAGGCTTAAATGACTTTTTTAAACTAAGTTTGAGGATTGCGCTCAAACCAAATGTCCTAGAACCAAATTTCCAAATGTAACTACTAGATTGTGATACAATACACTATTGGGTGAAGTTTGGTTGACTTCTGCGCAGCGGTTTGGGAGTTAACATCAAAATTACATTTCTCGGCCGAATCGCGTAGATCTCACTGTCAAAAGGCTTAAATGACTTTTTTTAACTAAGTTTGAGGATTGCGCTCAAACCAAATGTCCTAGAACCAAATTTCCAAATGTAACTACTAGATTGTGATACAATACACTATTGGGTGAAGTTTGGTTGACTTCTGCGCAGCGGTTTGGGAGTTAACATCAAAATTACATTTCTCGGCCGAATCGTGTAGATTTCACTGTCAAAAGGCTTAAATGACTTTTTTAAAGTAAGTTTGAATATTGCGCTCAAACTAAAGGTCCTAGAACCAAATTTCCAAATGTAACTACTAGATTGTGATACAATACACTATTGGGTGAAGTTTGGTTCACTTCTGCGCAGCGGTTTGGGAGTTAACATCAAAACTACATTTCTCGGCCGAATTGCGTATATCTCACTGTCAAAAGGCTTAAATGACTTTTTTAACTAAGTTTGAGGATTGCGCTCAAACCAAATGTCCTAGAACCAAATTTCCAAATGTAACTACTAGATTGTGATACAATACACTATTGAGTGAAGTTTGGTTGACTTCTGCGCAGCGGTTTGGGAGTTAACATCAAAATTACATTTCTCGGCCGAATTGCGTAGATGTCACTGTCAAAAGGCTTAAATGACTTTTTTTTAAACTACGTTTAAGAATTGCGCTCAAACCAAATGTCCTAGAACCAAATTTCCAAATGTAACTACTAGATTGTGATACAATACACTATTGGTTGAAGTTTGGTTGACTTCTGCGCAGCAGTTTGGGATTTAACATCAAAATTACATTTCTCGGCCGAATTGCGTAGATCTCACTGTCAAAAGGCTTAAATGACTTTTTTTAACTAAGTTTGAGAATTGCGCTCAAACCAAATGTCCTAGAACCAAATTTCGAAATGTAACTACTAGATTGTGATACAATACACTATTGGGTGAAGTTTGGTTGACTTCTGCGCAGCGGTTTGGGAGTTAACATCAAAATTACATTTCTCGGCCGAATCGCGTAGATCTCACTGTCAAAAGGCTTAAATGACTTTTTTTAACTAAGTTTGAGGATTGCGCTCAAACCAAATGTCCTAGAACCAAATTTCCAAATGTAACTACTAGATTGTGATACAATACACTATTGGGTGAAGTTTGGTTGACTTCTGCGCAGCGGTTTGGGAGTTAACATCAAAATTACATTTCTCGGCCGAATTGCGTAGATGTCACTGTCAAAAGGCTTAAATGACTTTTTTTTAAACTACGTTTAAGGATTGCGCTCAAACCAAATGTCCTAGAACCAAATTTCCAAATGTAACTACTAGATTGTGATACAATACACTATTGGGTGAAGTTTGGTTGACTTCTGCGCAGCAGTTTGGGAGTTAACATCAAAATTACATTTCTCGGCCGAATTGCGTAGATCTCACTGTCAAAAGGCTTAAATGACTTTTTTTAACTAAGTTTGAGGATTGCGCTCAAACCAAATGTCCTAGAACCAAATTTCCAAATGTAACTACTAGATTGTGATACAATACACTATTGGGTGAAGTTTGGTTGACTTCTGCGCAGCGGTTTGGGAGTTAACATCAAAATTACATTTCTCGGCCGAATCGCGTAGATCTCACTGTCAAAAGGCTTAAATGACTTTTTTTAACTAAGTTTGAGGATTGCGCTCAAACCAAATGTCCTAGAACCAAATTTCCAAATGTAACTACTAGATTGTGATACAATACACTATTGGGTGAAGTTTGGTTGACTTCTGCGCAGCGGTTTGGGAGTTAACATCAAAATTACATTTCTCGGCCGAATTGCGTAGATGTCACTGTCAAAAGGCTTAAATGACTTTTTTTTAAACTACGTTTAAGGATTGCGCTCAAACCAAATGTCCTAGAACCAAATTTCCAAATGTAACTACTAGATTGTGATACAATACACTATTGGGTGAAGTTTGGTTGACTTCTGCGCAGCGGTTTGGGAGTTAACATCAAAATTACATTTCTCGGCCGAATCGTGTAGATTTCACTGTCAAAAGGCTTAAATGACTTTTTTTAAGTAAGTTTGAATATTGCGCTCAAACTAAAGGTCCTAGAACCAAATTTCCAATGTAACTACTAGATTGTGATACAATACACTATTGGGTGAAGTTTGGTTCACTTCTGCGCAGCGGTTTGGGAGTTAACATCAAAACTACATTTCTCGGCCGAATTGCGTATATCTCACTGTCAAAAGGCTTAAATGACTTTTTTAACTAAGTTTGAGGATTGCGCTCAAACCAAATGTCCTAGAACCAAATTTCCAAATGTAACTACTAGATTGTGATACAATACACTATTGAGTGAAGTTTGGTTGACTTCTGCGCAGCGGTTTGGGAGTTAACATCAAAATTACATTTCTCGGGCGAATTGCGTAGATGTCACTGTCAAAAGGCTTAAATGACTTTTTTTTAAACTACGTTTAAGGATTGCGCTCAAACCAAATGTCCTAGAACCAAATTTCCAAATGTAACTACTAGATTGTGATACAATACACTATTGGGTGAAGTTTGGTTGACTTCTGCGCAGCAGTTTGGGAGTTAACATCAAAATTACATTTCTCGGCCGAATTGCGTAGATCTCACTGTCAAAAGGCTTAAATGACTTTTTTTAACTAAGTTTGAGGATTGCGCTCAAACCAAATGTCCTAGAACCAAATTTCCAAATGTAACTACTAGATTGTGATACAATACACTATTGGGTGAAGTTTGGTTGACTTCTGCGCAGCGGTTTGGGAGTTAACATCAAAATTACATTTCTCGGCCGAATCGCGTAGATCTCACTGTCAAAAGGCTTAAATGACTTTTTTTAACTAAGTTTGAGGATTGCGCTCAAACCAAATGTCCTAGAACCAAATTTCCAAATGTAACTACTAGATTGTGATACAATACACTATTGGGTGAAGTTTGGTTGACTTCTGCGCAGCGGTTTGGGAGTTAACATCAAAATTACATTTCTCGGCCGAATGGCGTAGATCTCACTGTCAAAAGGCTTAAATGACTTTTTTTAACTAAGTTTGAGGATTGCGCTCAAACCAAATGTCCTAGAACCAAATTTCCAAATGTAACTACTAGATTGTGATACAATACACTATTGGGTGAAGTTTGGTTCACTTCTGCGCAGCGGTTTGGGAGTTAACATCAAAATTACATTTCTCGGCCGAATCGCGTAGATCTCACTGTCAAAAGGCTTAAATGACTTTTTTTAACTAAGTTTGAGGATTGCGCTCAAACCAAATGTCCTAGAACCAAATTTCCAAATGTAACTACTAGATTGTGATACAATACACTATTGGGTGAAGTTTGGTTGACTTCTGCGCAGCGGTTTGGGAGTTAACATCAAAATTACATTTCTCGGCCGAATCGCGTAGATCTCACTGTCAAAAGGCTTAAATGACTTTTTTTTAACTAAGTTTGAGGATTGCGCTCAAACCAAATGTCCTAGAACCAAATTTCCAAATGTAACTACTAGATTGTGATACAATACACTATTGGGTGAAGTTTGGTTGACTTCTGCGCAGCGGTTTGGGAGTTAACATCAAAATTACATTTCTCGGCCGAATCGTGTAGATTTCACTGTCAAAAGGCTTAAATGACTTTTTTTTAACTAAGTTTAAAGATTGCGCTCAAACTAAAGGTCCTAGAACCAAATTTCCAAATGTAACTACTAGATTGTGATACAATACACTATTGGGTGAAGTTTGGTTCACTTCTGCGCAGCGGTTTGGGAGTTAACATCAAAATTACATTTCTCGGCCGAATTGCGTATATCTCACTGTCAAAAGGCTTAAATGACTTTTTTTACTAAGTTTGAGGATTGCGCTCAAACCAAATGTCCTAGAACCAAATTTCCAAATGTAACTACTAGATTGTGATACAATACACTATTGAGTGAAGTTTGGTTGACTTCTGCGCAGCGGTTTGGGAGTTAACATCAAAATTACATTTCTCGGCCGAATTGCGTAGATGTCACTGTCAAAAGGCTTAAATGACTTTTTTTTTAACTACGTTTAAGTATTGCGCTCAACCCAAATGTCCTAGAACCAAATTTCCAAATGTAACTACTAGATTGTGATACAATACACTATTGGGTGAAGTTTGGTTGACTTCTGCGCAGCGGTTTGGGAGTTAACATCAAAATTACATTTCTCGGCCGAATTGCGTAGATCTCACTGTCAAAAGGCTTAAATGACTTTTTTTTAACTAAGTTTGAGGATTGCGCTCAAACCAAATGTCCTAGAACCAAATTTCCAAATGTAACTACTAGATTGTGATACAATACACTATTGGGTGAAGTTTGGTTGACTTCTGCGCAGCGGTTTGGGAGTTCACATAGAAATTACATTTCTCGGCCGAATCGCGTAGATCTCACTGTCAAAAGGCTTAAATGACTTTTTTAAAATGATTTTGAAGATTGCGCTCAAACTAAAGGTCCTAGAACCAAATTTCCAAATGTAACTACTAGATTGTGATACAATACACTATTGGGTGAAGTTTCGTTCACTTCTGCGCAGCAGTTTGGGAGTTAACATCAAAATTACATTTCTCGGCCGAATTGCGTAGATCTCACTGTCAAAAGGCTTAAATGACTTTTTTTTAACTACGTTTAAGGATTGCGCTCAAACCAAATGTCCTAGAACCAAATTTCTAAAAAGTAACTACTAGATTGTGATACAATACACTATTGGGTGAAGTTTGGTTGACTTCTGCGCAGCAGTTTGGGAGTTAACATCAAAATTACATTTCTCGGCCGAATCGCGTAGATCTCACTGTAAAAAGGCTTAAATGACTTTTTTTAACTAAGTTTGAGGATTGCGCTAAAACCAAATGTCCTAGAACCAAATTTCCAAATGTAACTACTAGATTGTGATACAATACACAATTGGGTGAAGTTTGGTTGACTTTTGCGCAGCGTTTTGGGAGTTAACATCAAAATTACATTTCTCGGCCGAATCGCGTAGATCTCACTGTCAAAAGGCTTATATGACTTTTTTTAACTAAGTTTGAGGATTGCGCTCAAACCAAATGTCCTAGAACCAAATTTCCAAATGTAACTACGAGATTGTGATACAATACACTATTGGGTGAAGTTTGGTTGACTTCTGCGCAGCGGTTTGGGAGTTAACATCAAAATTACATTTCTCAGCCGAATTGCGTATATCTCACTGTCAAAAGGCTTAAATGACTTTTTCAACTAAATTTGAGGATTGCGCTCAAACCAAATGTCCTAGAACCAAATTTCCAAATGTAACTACTAGATTGTGATACAATACACTATTGAGTGAAGTTTGGTTGACTTCTGCGCAGCGGTTTGGGAGTTAACATCAAAATTACATTTCTCGGCCGAATTGCGTAGATCTCACTGTCAAAAGGCTTAAATGACTTTTTTTTAAACTACGTTTAAGGATTGCGCTCAAACCAAATGTCCTAGAACCAAATTTCCAAATGTAACTACTAGATTGTGATACAATACACTATTGGGTGAAGTTTGGTTGACTTCTGCGCAGCAGTTTGGGAGTTAACATCAAAATTACATTTCTCGGCCGAATTGCGTAGATCTCACTGTCAAAAGGCTTAAATGACTTTTTTTAACTAAGTTTGAGGATTGCGCTCAAACCAAATGTCCTAGACCCAAATTTCCAAATGTAACTACTAGATTGTGATACAATACACTATTGGGTGAAGTTTGGTTGACTTCTGCGCAGCGGTTTGGGAGTTAACATCAAAATTACATTTCTCGGCCGAATTGCGTAGATCTCACTGTCAAAAGGCTTAAATGACTTTTTTTAACTAAGTTTGAGGATTGCGCTCAAACCAAATGTCCTAGAACCAAATTTCCAAATGTAACTACTAGATTGTGATACAATACACTATTGGGTGAAGTTTGGTTGACTTCTGCGCAGCGGTTTGGGAGTTAATATCAAAATTACATTTCTCGGCCGAATCGCATAGATCTCACTGTCAAAAGGCTTAAATGACTTTTTTTAACTAAGTTTGAGGATTGCGCTCAAACCAAATGTCCTATAACCAAATTTCCAAATGTAACTACTAGATTGTGATACAATACACTATTGGGTGAAGTTTGGTTGACTTCTGCGCAGCGGTTTGGGAGTTAACATCAAAATTACATTTCTCGGCCGAATCGCGTAGATCTCACTGTCAAAAGGCTTAAATGACTTTTTTTAACTAAGTTTGAGGATTGCGCTCAAACCAAATGTCCTAGAACCAAATTTCCAAATGTAACTACTAGATTGTGATACAATACACTATTGGGTGAAGTTTGGTTGACTTCTGCGCAGCGGTTTGGGAGTTAACATCAAAATTACATTTCTCGGCCGAATCGTGTAGATTTCACTGTCAAAAGGCTTAAATGACTTTTTTTTAACTAAGTTTAAAGATTGCGCTCAAACTAAAGGTCCTAGAACCAAATTTCCAAATGGAACTACTAGATTGTGATACAATACACTATTGGGTGAAGTTTGGTTCACTTCTGCGCAGCGGTTTGGGAGTTAACATCAAAATTACATTTCTCGGCCGAATTGCGTATATCTCACTGTCAAAAGGCTTAAATGACTTTTTTTACTAAGTTTGAGGATTGCGCTCAAACCAAATGTCCTAGAACCAAATTTCCAAATGTAACTACTAGATTGTGATACAACACACTATTGAGTGAAGTTTGGTTGACTTCTGCGCAGCGGTTTGGGAGTTAACATCAAAATTACATTTCTCGGCCGAATTGCGTAGATGTCACTGTCAAAAGGCTTAAATGACTTTTTTTTAACTACGTTTAAGTATTGCGCTCAACCCAAATGTCCTAGAACCAAATTTCCAAATGTAACTACTAGATTGTGATACAATACACTATTGGGTGAAGTTTGGTTGACTTCTGCGCAGCGGTTTGGGAGTTAACATCAAAATTACATTTCTCGGCCGAATTGCGTAGATCTCACTGTCAAAAGGCTTAAATGACTTTTTTTTAACTAAGTTTGAGGATTGCGCTCAAACCAAATGTCCTAGAACCAAATTTCCAAATGTAACTACTAGATTGTGATACAATACACTATTGGGTGAAGTTTGGTTGACTTCTGCGCAGCGGTTTGGGAGTTCACATAGAAATTACATTTCTCGGCCGAATCGCGTAGATCTCACTGTCAAAAGGCTTAAATGACTTTTTTAAAATGATTTTGAAGATTGCGCTCAAACTAAAGGTCCTAGAACCAAATTTCCAAATGTAACTACTAGATTGTGATACAATACACTATTGGGTGAAGTTTCGTTCACTTCTGCGCAGCAGTTTGGGAGTTAACATCAAAATTACATTTCTCGGCCGAATTGCGTAGATCTCACTGTCAAAAGGCTTAAATGACTTTTTTTTAACTACGTTTAAGGATTGCGCTCAAACCAAATGTCCTAGAACCAAATTTCTAAAAAGTAACTACTAGATTGTGATACAATACACTATTGGGTGAAGTTTGGTTGACTTCTGCGCAGCAGTTTGGGAGTTAACATCAAAATTACATTTCTCGGCCGAATCGCGTAGATCTCACTGTAAAAAGGCTTAAATGACTTTTTTTAACTAAGTTTGAGGATTGCGCTAAAACCAAATGTCCTAGAACCAAATTTCCAAATGTAACTACTAGATTGTGATACAATACACAATTGGGTGAAGTTTGGTTGACTTTTGCGCAGCGTTTTGGGAGTTAACATCAAAATTACATTTCTCGGCCGAATCGCGTAGATCTCACTGTCAAAAGGCTTATATGACTTTTTTTAACTAAGTTTGAGGATTGCGCTCAAACCAAATGTCCTAGAACCAAATTTCCAAATGTAACTACGAGATTGTGATACAATACACTATTGGGTGAAGTTTGGTTGACTTCTGCGCAGCGGTTTGGGAGTTAACATCAAAATTACATTTCTCAGCCGAATTGCGTATATCTCACTGTCAAAAGGCTTAAATGACTTTTTCAACTAAATTTGAGGATTGCGCTCAAACCAAATGTCCTAGAACCAAATTTCCAAATGTAACTACTAGATTGTGATACAATACACTATTGGGTGAAGTTTGGTTGACTTCTGCGCAGCGGTTTGGGAGTTAACATCAAAATTACATTTCTCGGCCGAATTGCGTAGATCTCACTGTCAAAAGGCTTAAATGACTTATTTTTAACTAAGTTTGAGGATTGCGCTCAAACCAAATGTCCTAGAACCAAATTTCCAAATGTAACTACTAGATTGTGATACAATACACTATTGGGTGAAGTTTGGTTGACTTCTGCGCAGCGGATTGGGAGTTCACATAGAAATTACATTTCTCGGCCGAATCGCGTAGATCTCACTGTCAAAAGGCTTAAATGACTTTTTTAAAATGATTTTGAAGATTGCGCTCAAACTAAAGGTCCTAGAACCAAAAATTTCCAAATGTAACTACTAGATTGTGATACAATACACTATTGGGTGAAGTTTCGTTCACTTCTGCGCAGCAGTTTGGGAGTTAACATCAAAATTACATTTCTCGGCCGAATTGCGTAGATCTCACTGTCAAAAGGCTTAAATGACTTTTTTTTAACTACGTTTAAGGATTGCGCTCAAACCAAATGTCCTAGAACCAAATTTCTAAAAAGTAACTACTAGATTGTGATACAATACACTATTGGGTGAAGTTTGGTTGACTTCTGCGCAGCAGTTTGGGAGTTAACATCAAAATTACATTTCTCGGCCGAATCGCGTAGATCTCACTGTAAAAAGGCTTAAATGACTTTTTTTAACTAAGTTTGAGGATTGCGCTAAAACCAAATGTCCTAGAACCAAATTTCCAAATGTAACTACTAGATTGTGATACAATACACAATTGGGTGAAGTTTGGTTGACTTTTGCGCAGCGGTTTGGGAGTTAACATCAAAATTACATTTCTCGGCCGAATTGCGTAGATCTCACTGTCAAAAGGCTTAAATGACTTTTTTTTAACTAAGTTTGAGGATTGCGCTAAAACCAAATGTCCTAGAACCAAATTTCCAAATGTAACTACTAGATTGTGATACAATACACAATTGGGTGAAGTTTGGTTGACTTTTGCGCAGCCGTTTGGGAGTTAACATCAAAATTACATTTCTCGGCCGAATCGCGTAGATCTCACTGTCAAAAGGCTTAAATGACTTTTTTTAACTAAGTTTGAGGATTGCGCTCAAACGAAATGTCCTAGAACCAAATTTCCAAATGTAACTACTAGATTGTGATACAATACACTATTGGGTGAAGTTTGGTTGACTTCTGCGCAGCGGTTTGGGAGTTAACATCAAAATTACATTTCTCAGCCGAATTGCGTATATCTCACTGTCAAAAGGCTTAAATGACTTTTTCAACTAAATTTGAGGATTGCGCTCAAACCAAATGTCCTAGAACCAAATTTCCAAATGTAACTACTAGATTGTGATACAATACACTATTGGGTGAAGTTTGGTTGACTTCTGCGCAGCGGTTTGGGAGTTAACATCAAAATTACATTTGTCGGTCGAATTGCGTAGATCTCACTGTCAAAAGGCTTAAATGACTTTTTTTAACTAAGTTTGAGGATTGCGCTCAAACCAAATGTCTTAGAACCAAATTTCCAAATGTAACTACTAGATTGTGATACAATACACTATTGGGTGAAGTTTGGTTGACTTCTGCGCAGCGGTTTGGGAGTTAACATCAAAATTACATTTCTCGGCTTAATCGCGTAGATCTCACTGTCAAAAGGCTTAAATGACTTTTTTTAACTAAGTTTGAGGATTGCGCTCAAACCAAATGTCCTAGAACCAAATTTCCAAATGTAACTACTAGATTGTGATACAATACACTATTGGGTGAAGTTTGGTTGACTTCTGCGCAGCGGTTTGGGAGTTAACATCAAAATTACAATTCTCGGCCGAATCGCGTAGATCTCACTGTCAAAAGGCTTAAATGACTTTTTTAAACTAAGTTTGAGGATTGCGCTCAAACCAAATGTCCTAGAACCAAATTTCTAAATGTAACTACTAGATTGTGATACAATACACTATTGGGTGAAGTTTGGTTGACTTCTGCGCAGCGGTTTGGGAGTTAACATCAAAATTACATTTCTCGGCCGAATCGCGTAGATCTCACTGTCAAAAGGCTTAAATGACTTTTTTTAACTAAGTTTGAGGATTGCGCTCAAACCAAATGTCCTAGAACCAAATTTCCAAATGTAACTACTAGATTGTGATACAATACACTATTGGGTGAAGTTTGGTTGACTTCTGCGCAGCGGTTTGGGAGTTAACATCAAAATTACATTTCTCGGCCGAATTGCGTAGATCTCACTGTCAAAAGGCTTAAATGACTTTTTTTAACTAAGTTTGAGGATTGCGCTCAAACCAAATGTCCTAGAACCAAATTTCCAAATGTAACTACTAGATTGTGATACAATACACTATTGGGTGAAGTTTGGTTGACTTCTGCGCAGCGGTTTGGGAGTTAACATCAAAATTACATTTCTCGGCCGAATTGCGTAGATCTCACTGTCAAAAGGCTTAAATGACTTTTTTTAACTAAGTTTGAGGATTGCGCTCAAACCAAATGTCCTAGAACCAAATTTCCAAATGTAACTACTAGATTGTGATACAATACACTATTGGGTGAAGTTTGGTTGACTTCTGCGCAGCGGTTTGGGAGTTAATATCAAAATTACATTTCTCGGCCGAATCGCGTAGATCTCACTGTCAAAAGGCTTAAATGACTTTTTTTAACTAAGTTTGAGGATTGCGCTCAAACCAAATGTCCTATAACCAAATTTCCAAATGTAACTACTAGATTGTGATACAATACACTATTGGGTGAAGTTTGGTTGACTTCTGCGCAGCGGTTTGGGAGTTAACATCAAAATTACATTTCTCGGCCGAATCGCGTAGATCTCACTGTCAAAAGGCTTAAATGACTTTTTTTAACTAAGTTTGAGGATTGCTCTCAAACCAAATGTCCTAGAACCAAATTTCCAAATGTAACTACTAGATTGTGATACAATACACTATTGGGTGAAGTTTGGTTGACTTCTGCGCAGCGGTTTGGGAGTTAACATCAAAATTACATTTCTCACCGAATCGTGTAGAGTTCACTGTCAAAAGGCTTAAATGACTTTTTTTTAACTAAGTTTAAAGATTGCGCTCAAACTAAAGGTCCTAGAACCAAATTTCTAAATGTAACTACTAGATTGTGATACAATACACTATTGGGTGAAGTTTGGTTGACTTCTGCGCAGCGGTTTGGGAGTTAACATCAAAATTACATTTCTCGGCCGAATCGCGTAGATCTCACTGTCAAAAGGCTTAAATGACTTTTTTTAACTAAGTTTGAGGATTGCGCTCAAACCAAATGTCCTAGAACCAAATTTCCAAATGTAACTACTAGATTGTGATACAATACACTATTGGGTGAAGTTTGGTTGACTTCTGCGCAGCGGTTTGGGAGTTAACATCAAAATTACATTTCTCGGCCGAATTGCGTAGATCTCACTGTCAAAAGGCTTAAATGACTTTTTTTAACTAAGTTTGAGGATTGCGCTCAAACCAAATGTCCTAGAACCAAATTTCCAAATGTAACTACTAGATTGTGATACAATACACTATTGGGTGAAGTTTGGTTGACTTCTGCGCAGCGGTTTGGGAGTTAATATCAAAATTACATTTCTCGGCCGAATCGCGTAGATCTCACTGTCAAAAGGCTTAAATGACTTTTTTTAACTAAGTTTGAGGATTGCGCTCAAACCAAATGTCCTATAACCAAATTTCCAAATGTAACTACTAGATTGTGATACAATACACTATTGGGTGAAGTTTGGTTGACTTCTGCGCAGCGGTTTGGGAGTTAACATCAAAATTACATTTCTCGGCCGAATCGCGTAGATCTCACTGTCAAAAGGCTTAAATGACTTTTTTTAACTAAGTTTGAGGATTGCGCTCAAACCAAATGTCCTAGAACCAAATTTCCAAATGTAACTACTAGATTGTGATACAATACACTATTGGGTGAAGTTTGGTTGACTTCTGCGCAGCGGTTTGGGAGTTAACATCAAAATTACATTTCTCGGCCGAATCGTGTAGATTTCACTGTCAAAAGGCTTAAATGACTTTTTTTTAACTAAGTTTAAAGATTGCGATCAAACTAAAGGTCCTAGAACCAAATTTCCAAATGGAACTACTAGATTGTGATACAATACACTATTGGGTGAAGTTTGGTTCACTTCTGCGCAGCGGTTTGGGAGTTAACATCAAAATTACATTTCTCGGCCGAATTGCGTATATCTCACTGTCAAAAGGCTTAAATGACTTTTTTTACTAAGTTTGAGGATTGCGCTCAAACCAAATGTCCTAGAACCAAATTTCCAAATGTAACTACTAGATTGTGATACAATACACTATTGAGTGAAGTTTGGTTGACTTCTGCGCAGCGGTTTGGGAGTTAACATCAAAATTACATTTCTCGGCCGAATTGCGTAGATGTCACTGTCAAAAGGCTTAAATGACTTTTTTTTAACTACGTTTAAGTATTGCGCTCAACCCAAATGTCCTAGAACCAAATTTCCAAATGTAACTACTAGATTGTGATACAATACACTATTGGGTGAAGTTTGGTTGACTTCTGCGCAGCGGTTTGGGAGTTAACATCAAAATTACATTTCTCGGCCGAATTGCGTAGATCTCACTGTCAAAAGGCTTAAATGACTTTTTTTTAACTAAGTTTGAGGATTGCGCTCAAACCAAATGTCCTAGAACCAAATTTCCAAATGTAACTACTAGATTGTGATACAATACACTATTGGGTGAAGTTTGGTTGACTTCTGCGCAGCGGTTTGGGAGTTCACATAGAAATTACATTTCTCGGCCGAATCGCGTAGATCTCACTGTCAAAAGGCTTAAATGACTTTTTTAAAATGATTTTGAAGATTGCGCTCAAACTAAAGGTCCTAGAACCAAATTTCCAAATGTAACTACTAGATTGTGATACAATACACTATTGGGTGAAGTTTCGTTCACTTCTGCGCAGCAGTTTGGGAGTTAACATCAAAATTACATTTCTCGGCCGAATTGCGTAGATCTCACTGTCAAAAGGCTTAAATGACTTTTTTTTAACTACGTTTAAGGATTGCGCTCAAACCAAATGTCCTAGAACCAAATTTCTAAAAAGTAACTACTAGATTGTGATACAATACACTATTGGGTGAAGTTTGGTTGACTTCTGCGCAGCAGTTTGGGAGTTAACATCAAAATTACATTTCTCGGCCGAATCGCGTAGATCTCACTGTAAAAAGGCTTAAATGACTTTTTTTAACTAAGTTTGAGGATTGCGCTAAAACCAAATGTCCTAGAACCAAATTTCCAAATGTAACTACTAGATTGTGATACAATACACAATTGGGTGAAGTTTGGTTGACTTCTGCGCAGCGGTTTGGGAGTTAACATCAAAATTACATTTCTCAGCCGAATTGCGTATATCTCACTGTCAAAAGGCTTAAATGACTTTTTCAACTAAATTTGAGGATTGCGCTCAAACCAAATGTCCTAGAACCAAATTTCCAAATGTAACTACTAGATTGTGATACAATACACTATTGGGTGAAGTTTGGTTGACTTCTGCGCAGCGGTTTGGGAGTTAACATCAAAATTACATTTCTCGGCCGAATTGCGTAGATCTCACTGTCAAAAGGCTTAAATGACTTTTTTTAACTAAGTTTGAGGATTGCGCTCAAACTAAAGGTCCTAGAACTAAATTTCCAAATGTAACTACTAGATTGTGATACAATACACTATTGGGTGAAGTTTGGTTCACTTCTGCGCAGCGGTTTGGGAGTTAACATCAAAACTACATTTCTCGGCCGAATTGCGTATATCTCACTGTCAAAAGGCTTAAATGACTTTTTTAACTAAGTTTGAGGATTGCGCTCAAACCAAATGTCCTAGAACCAAATTTCCAAATGTAACTACTAGATTGTGATACAATACACTATTGAGTGAAGTTTGGTTGACTTCTGCGCAGCGGTTTGGGAGTTAACATCAAAATTACATTTCTCGGCCGAATTGCGTAGATCTCACTGTCAAAAGGCTTAAATGACTTTTTTTTAAACTACGTTTAAGGATTGCGCTCAAACCAAATGTCCTAGAACCAAATTTCCAAATGTAACTACTAGATTGTGATACAATACACTATTGGGTGAAGTTTGGTTGACTTCTGCGCAGCAGTTTGGGAGTTAACATCAAAATTACATTTCTCGGCCGAATTGCGTAGATCTCACTGTCAAAAGGTTTAATGACTTTTTTTAACTAAGTTTGAGGATTGCGCTCAAACCAAATGTCCTAGACCCAAATTTCCAAATGTTACTACTAGATTGTGATACAATACACTATTGGGTGAAGTTTGGTTGACTTCTGCGCAGCGGTTTGGGAGTTAACATCAAAATTACATTTCTCGGCCGAATTGCGTAGATCTCACTGTCAAAAGGCTTAAATGACTTTTTTTAACTAAGTTTGAGGATTGCGCTCAAACCAAATGTCCTAGAACCAAATTTCCAAATGTAACTACTAGATTGTGATACAATACACTATTGGGTGAAGTTTGGTTGACTTCTGCGCAGCGGTTTGGGAGTTAATATCAAAATTACATTTCTCGGCCGAATCGCGTAGATCTCACTGTCAAAAGGCTTAAATGACTTTTTTTAACTAAGTTTGAGGATTGCGCTCAAACCAAATGTCCTATAACCAAATTTCCAAATGTAACTACTAGATTGTGATACAATACACTATTGGGTGAAGTTTGGTTGACTTCTGCGCAGCGGTTTGGGAGTTAACATCAAAATTACATTTCTCGGCCGAATCGCGTAGATCTCACTGTCAAAAGGCTTAAATGACTTTTTTTAACTAAGTTTAAGGATTGCGCTCAAACCAAATGTCCTAGAACCAAATTTCCAAATGTAACTACTAGATTGTGATACAATACACTATTGGGTGAAGTTTGGTTGACTTCTGCGCAGCGGTTTGGGAGTTAACATCAAAATTACATTTCTCGGCCGAATCGTGTAGATTTCACTGTCAAAAGGCTTAAATGACTTTTTTGTAACTAAGTTTAAAGATTGCGCTCAAACTAAAGGTCCTAGAACCAAATTTCCAAATGGAACTACTAGATTGTGATACAATACACTATTGGGTGAAGTTTGGTTCACTTCTGCGCAGCGGTTTGGGAGTTAACATCAAAATTACATTTCTCGGCCGAATTGCGTATATCTCACTGTCAAAAGGCTTAAATGACTTTTTTTACTAAGTTTGAGGATTGCGCTCAAACCAAATGTCCTAGAACCAAATTTCCAAATGGAACTACTAGATTGTGATACAATACACTATTGGGTGAAGTTTGGTTCACTTCTGCGCAGCGGTTTGGGAGTTAACATCAAAATTACATTTCTCGGCCGAATTGCGTATATCTCACTGTCAAAAGGCTTAAATGACTTTTTTTTTAACTAAGTTTGAGGATTGCGCTCAAACCAAATGTCCTAGAACCAAATTTCCAAATGTAACTACTAGATTGTGATACAATACACTATTGGGTGAAGTTTGGTTGACTTCTGCGCAGCGGTTTGGGAGTTCACATAGAAATTACATTTCTCGGCCGAATCGCGTAGATCTCACTGTCAAAAGGCTTAAATGACTTTTTTAAAATGATTTTGAAGATTGCGCTCAAACTAAAGGTCCTAGAACCAAATTTCCAAATGTAACTACTAGATTGTGATACAATACACTATTGGGTGAAGTTTCGTTCACTTCTGCGCAGCAGTTTGGGAGTTAACATCAAAATTACATTTCTCGGCCGAATTGCGTAGATCTCACTGTCAAAAGGCTTAAATGACTTTTTTTTAACTACGTTTAAGGATTGCGCTCAAACCAAATGTCCTAGAACCAA
This sequence comes from Corythoichthys intestinalis, assembly GCF_030265065.1. Lineage (NCBI taxonomy): Eukaryota > Metazoa > Chordata > Actinopteri > Syngnathiformes > Syngnathidae > Corythoichthys > Corythoichthys intestinalis. The sequence continues at coordinate 2,973,838 of NC_080409.1, read as the reverse complement.
ATTTCTAAAAAGTAACTACTAGATTGTGATACAATACACTATTGGGTGAAGTTTGGTTGACTTCTGCGCAGCAGTTTGGGAGTTAACATCAAAATTACATTTCTCGGCCGAATCGCGTAGATCTCACTGTAAAAAGGCTTAAATGACTTTTTTTAACTAAGTTTGAGGATTGCGCTAAAACCAAATGTCCTAGAACCAAATTTCCAAATGTAACTACTAGATTGTGATACAATACACAATTGGGTGAAGTTTGGTTGACTTTTGCGCAGCGTTTTGGGAGTTAACATCAAAATTACATTTCTCGGCCGAATCGCGTAGATCTCACTGTCAAAAGGCTTATATGACTTTTTTTAACTAAGTTTGAGGATTGCGCTCAAACCAAATGTCCTAGAACCAAATTTCCAAATGTAACTACGAGATTGTGATACAATACACTATTGGGTGAAGTTTGGTTGACTTCTGCGCAGCGGTTTGGGAGTTAACATCAAAATTACATTTCTCAGCCGAATTGCGTATATCTCACTGTCAAAAGGCTTAAATGACTTTTTCAACTAAATTTGAGGATTGCGCTCAAACCAAATGTCCTAGAACCAAATTTCCAAATGTAACTACTAGATTGTGATACAATACACTATTGGGTGAAGTTTGGTTGACTTCTGCGCAGCGGTTTGGGAGTTAACATCAAAATTACATTTCTCGGCCGAATTGCGTAGATCTCACTGTCAAAAGGCTTAAATGACTTATTTTTAACTAAGTTTGAGGATTGCGCTCAAACCAAATGTCCTAGAACCAAATTTCCAAATGTAACTACTAGATTGTGATACAATACACTATTGGGTGAAGTTTGGTTGACTTCTGCGCAGCGGATTGGGAGTTCACATAGAAATTACATTTCTCGGCCGAATCGCGTAGATCTCACTGTCAAAAGGCTTAAATGACTTTTTTAAAATGATTTTGAAGATTGCGCTCAAACTAAAGGTCCTAGAACCAAAAATTTCCAAATGTAACTACTAGATTGTGATACAATACACTATTGGGTGAAGTTTCGTTCACTTCTGCGCAGCAGTTTGGGAGTTAACATCAAAATTACATTTCTCGGCCGAATTGCGTAGATCTCACTGTCAAAAGGCTTAAATGACTTTTTTTTAACTACGTTTAAGGATTGCGCTCAAACCAAATGTCCTAGAACCAAATTTCTAAAAAGTAACTACTAGATTGTGATACAATACACTATTGGGTGAAGTTTGGTTGACTTCTGCGCAGCAGTTTGGGAGTTAACATCAAAATTACATTTCTCGGCCGAATCGCGTAGATCTCACTGTAAAAAGGCTTAAATGACTTTTTTTAACTAAGTTTGAGGATTGCGCTAAAACCAAATGTCCTAGAACCAAATTTCCAAATGTAACTACTAGATTGTGATACAATACACAATTGGGTGAAGTTTGGTTGACTTTTGCGCAGCGGTTTGGGAGTTAACATCAAAATTACATTTCTCGGCCGAATTGCGTAGATCTCACTGTCAAAAGGCTTAAATGACTTTTTTTTAACTAAGTTTGAGGATTGCGCTAAAACCAAATGTCCTAGAACCAAATTTCCAAATGTAACTACTAGATTGTGATACAATACACAATTGGGTGAAGTTTGGTTGACTTTTGCGCAGCGGTTTGGGAGTTAACATCAAAATTACATTTCTCGGCCGAATCGCGTAGATCTCACTGTCAAAAGGCTTAAATGACTTTTTTTAACTAAGTTTGAGGATTGCGCTCAAACCAAATGTCCTAGAACCAAATTTCCAAATGTAACTACTAGATTGTGATACAATACACTATTGGGTGAAGTTTGGTTGACTTCTGCGCAGCGGTTTGGGAGTTAACATCAAAATTACATTTCTCAGCCGAATTGCGTATATCTCACTGTCAAAAGGCTTAAATGACTTTTTCAACTAAATTTGAGGATTGCGCTCAAACCAAATGTCCTAGAACCAAATTTCCAAATGTAACTACTAGATTGTGATACAATACACTATTGGGTGAAGTTTGGTTGACTTCTGCGCAGCGGTTTGGGAGTTAACATCAAAATTACATTTGTCGGTCGAATTGCGTAGATCTCACTGTCAAAAGGCTTAAATGACTTTTTTTAACTAAGTTTGAGGATTGCGCTCAAACCAAATGTCTTAGAACCAAATTTCCAAATGTAACTACTAGATTGTGATACAATACACTATTGGGTGAAGTTTGGTTGACTTCTGCGCAGCGGTTTGGGAGTTAACATCAAAATTACATTTCTCGGCTTAATCGCGTAGATCTCACTGTCAAAAGGCTTAAATGACTTTTTTTAACTAAGTTTTAGGATTGCGCTCAAACCAAATGTCCTAGAACCAAATTTCCAAATGTAACTACTAGATTGTGATACAATACACTATTGGGTGAAGTTTGGTTGACTTCTGCGCAGCGGTTTGGGAGTTAACATCAAAATTACAATTCTCGGCCGAATCGCGTAGATCTCACTGTCAAAAGGCTTAAATGACTTTTTTAAACTAAGTTTGAGGATTGCGCTCAAACCAAATGTCCTAGAACCAAATTTCTAAATGTAACTACTAGATTGTGATACAATACACTATTGGGTGAAGTTTGGTTGACTTCTGCGCAGCGGTTTGGGAGTTAACATCAAAATTACATTTCTCGGCCGAATCGCGTAGATCTCACTGTCAAAAGGCTTAAATGACTTTTTTTAACTAAGTTTGAGGATTGCGCTCAAACCAAATGTCCTAGAACCAAATTTCCAAATGTAACTACTAGATTGTGATACAATACACTATTGGGTGAAGTTTGGTTGACTTCTGCGCAGCGGTTTGGGAGTTAACATCAAAATTACATTTCTCGGCCGAATTGCGTAGATCTCACTGTCAAAAGGCTTAAATGACTTTTTTTAACTAAGTTTGAGGATTGCGCTCAAACCAAATGTCCTAGAACCAAATTTCCAAATGTAACTACTAGATTGTGATACAATACACTATTGGGTGAAGTTTGGTTGACTTCTGCGCAGCGGTTTGGGAGTTAACATCAAAATTACATTTCTCGGCCGAATTGCGTAGATCTCACTGTCAAAAGGCTTAAATGACTTTTTTTAACTAAGTTTGAGGATTGCGCTCAAACCAAATGTCCTAGAACCAAATTTCCAAATGTAACTACTAGATTGTGATACAATACACTATTGGGTGAAGTTTGGTTGACTTCTGCGCAGCGGTTTGGGAGTTAATATCAAAATTACATTTCTCGGCCGAATCGCGTAGATCTCACTGTCAAAAGGCTTAAATGACTTTTTTTAACTAAGTTTGAGGATTGCGCTCAAACCAAATGTCCTATAACCAAATTTCCAAATGTAACTACTAGATTGTGATACAATACACTATTGGGTGAAGTTTGGTTGACTTCTGCGCAGCGGTTTGGGAGTTAACATCAAAATTACATTTCTCGGCCGAATCGCGTAGATCTCACTGTCAAAAGGCTTAAATGACTTTTTTTAACTAAGTTTGAGGATTGCTCTCAAACCAAATGTCCTAGAACCAAATTTCCAAATGTAACTACTAGATTGTGATACAATACACTATTGGGTGAAGTTTGGTTGACTTCTGCGCAGCGGTTTGGGAGTTAACATCAAAATTACATTTCTCACCGAATCGTGTAGAGTTCACTGTCAAAAGGCTTAAATGACTTTTTTTTAACTAAGTTTAAAGATTGCGCTCAAACTAAAGGTCCTAGAACCAAATTTCTAAATGTAACTACTAGATTGTGATACAATACACTATTGGGTGAAGTTTGGTTGACTTCTGCGCAGCGGTTTGGGAGTTAACATCAAAATTACATTTCTCGGCCGAATCGCGTAGATCTCACTGTCAAAAGGCTTAAATGACTTTTTTTAACTAAGTTTGAGGATTGCGCTCAAACCAAATGTCCTAGAACCAAATTTCCAAATGTAACTACTAGATTGTGATACAATACACTATTGGGTGAAGTTTGGTTGACTTCTGCGCAGCGGTTTGGGAGTTAACATCAAAATTACATTTCTCGGCCGAATCGCGTAGATCTCACTGTCAAAAGGCTTAAATGACTTTTTTTAACTAAGTTTGAGGATTGCGCTCAAACCAAATGTCCTAGAACCAAATTTCCAAATGTAACTACTAGATTGTGATACAATACACTATTGGGTGAAGTTTGGTTGACTTCTGCGCAGCGGTTTGGGAGTTAACATCAAAATTACATTTCTCGGCCGAATCGTGTAGATTTCACTGTCAAAAGGCTTAAATGACTTTTTTTTAACTAAGTTTAAAGATTGCGATCAAACTAAAGGTCCTAGAACCAAATTTCCAAATGGAACTACTAGATTGTGATACAATACACTATTGGGTGAAGTTTGGTTCACTTCTGCGCAGCGGTTTGGGAGTTAACATCAAAATTACATTTCTCGGCCGAATTGCGTATATCTCACTGTCAAAAGGCTTAAATGACTTTTTTTACTAAGTTTGAGGATTGCGCTCAAACCAAATGTCCTAGAACCAAATTTCCAAATGTAACTACTAGATTGTGATACAATACACTATTGAGTGAAGTTTGGTTGACTTCTGCGCAGCGGTTTGGGAGTTAACATCAAAATTACATTTCTCGGCCGAATTGCGTAGATGTCACTGTCAAAAGGCTTAAATGACTTTTTTTTAACTACGTTTAAGTATTGCGCTCAACCCAAATGTCCTAGAACCAAATTTCCAAATGTAACTACTAGATTGTGATACAATACACTATTGGGTGAAGTTTGGTTGACTTCTGCGCAGCGGTTTGGGAGTTAACATCAAAATTACATTTCTCGGCCGAATTGCGTAGATCTCACTGTCAAAAGGCTTAAATGACTTTTTTTTAACTAAGTTTGAGGATTGCGCTCAAACCAAATGTCCTAGAACCAAATTTCCAAATGTAACTACTAGATTGTGATACAATACACTATTGGGTGAAGTTTGGTTGACTTCTGCGCAGCGGTTTGGGAGTTCACATAGAAAATACATTTCTCGGCCGAATCGCGTAGATCTCACTGTCAAAAGGCTTAAATGACTTTTTTAAAATGATTTTGAAGATTGCGCTCAAACTAAAGGTCCTAGAACCAAATTTCCAAATGTAACTACTAGATTGTGATACAATACACTATTGGGTGAAGTTTCGTTCACTTCTGCGCAGCAGTTTGGGAGTTAACATCAAAATTACATTTCTCGGCCGAATTGCGTAGATCTCACTGTCAAAAGGCTTAAATGACTTTTTTTTAACTACGTTTAAGGATTGCGCTCAAACCAAATGTCCTAGAACCAAATTTCTAAAAAGTAACTACTAGATTGTGATACAATACACTATTGGGTGAAGTTTGGTTGACTTCTGCGCAGCAGTTTGGGAGTTAACATCAAAATTACATTTCTCGGCCGAATCGCGTAGATCTCACTGTAAAAAGGCTTAAATGACTTTTTTTAACTAAGTTTGAGGATTGCGCTAAAACCAAATGTCCTAGAACCAAATTTCCAAATGTAACTACTAGATTGTGATACAATACACAATTGGGTGAAGTTTGGTTGACTTTTGCGCAGCGTTTTGGGAGTTAACATCAAAATTACATTTCTCGGCCGAATCGCGTAGATCTCACTGTCAAAAGGCTTATATGACTTTTTTTAACTAAGTTTGAGGATTGCGCTCAAACCAAATGTCCTAGAACCAAATTTCCAAATGTAACTACGAGATTGTGATACAATACACTATTGGGTGAAGTTTGGTTGACTTCTGCGCAGCGGTTTGGGAGTTAACATCAAAATTACATTTCTCAGCCGAATTGCGTATATCTCACTGTCAAAAGGCTTAAATGACTTTTTCAACTAAATTTGAGGATTGCGCTCAAACCAAATGTCCTAGAACCAAATTTCCAAATGTAACTACTAGATTGTGATACAATACACTATTGGGTGAAGTTTGGTTGACTTCTGCGCAGCGGTTTGGGAGTTAACATCAAAATTACATTTCTCGGCCGAATTGCGTAGATCTCACTGTCAAAAGGCTTAAATGACTTTTTTTAACTAAGTTTGAGGATTGCGCTCAAACTAAAGGTCCTAGAACCAAATTTCCAAATGTAACTACTAGATTGTGATACAATACACTATTGGGTGAAGTTTGGTTCACTTCTGCGCAGCGGTTTGGGAGTTAACATCAAAACTACATTTCTCGGCCGAATTGCGTATATCTCACTGTCAAAAGGCTTAAATGACTTTTTTAACTAAGTTTGAGGATTGCGCTCAAACCAAATGTCCTAGAACCAAATTTCCAAATTTAACTACTAGATTGTGATACAATACACTATTGAGTGAAGTTTGGTTGACTTCTGCGCAGCGGTTTGGGAGTTAACATCAAAATTACATTTCTCGGCCGAATTGCGTAGATCTCACTGTCAAAAGGCTTAAATGACTTTTTTTTAAACTACGTTTAAGGATTGCGCTCAAACCAAATGTCCTAGAACCAAATTTCCAAATGTAACTACTAGATTGTGATACAATACACTATTGGGTGAAGTTTGGTTGACTTCTGCGCAGCAGTTTGGGAGTTAACATCAAAATTACATTTCTCGGCCGAATTGCGTAGATCTCACTGTCAAAAGGTTTAATGACTTTTTTTAACTAAGTTTGAGGATTGCGCTCAAACCAAATGTCCTAGACCCAAATTTCCAAATGTTACTACTAGATTGTGATACAATACACTATTGGGTGAAGTTTGGTTGACTTCTGCGCAGCGGTTTGGGAGTTAACATCAAAATTACATTTCTCGGCCGAATTGCGTAGATCTCACTGTCAAAAGGCTTAAATGACTTTTTTTAACTAAGTTTGAGGATTGCGCTCAAACCAAATGTCCTAGAACCAAATTTCCAAATGTAACTACTAGATTGTGATACAATACACTATTGGGTGAAGTTTGGTTGACTTCTGCGCAGCGGTTTGGGAGTTAATATCAAAATTACATTTCTCGGCCGAATCGCGTAGATCTCACTGTCAAAAGGCTTAAATGACTTTTTTTAACTAAGTTTGAGGATTGCGCTCAAACCAAATGTCCTATAACCAAATTTCCAAATGTAACTACTAGATTGTGATACAATACACTATTGGGTGAAGTTTGGTTGACTTCTGCGCAGCGGTTTGGGAGTTAACATCAAAATTACATTTCTCGGCCGAATCGCGTAGATCTCACTGTCAAAAGGCTTAAATGACTTTTTTTAACTAAGTTTAAGGATTGCGCTCAAACCAAATGTCCTAGAACCAAATTTCCAAATGTAACTACTAGATTGTGATACAATACACTATTGGGTGAAGTTTGGTTGACTTCTGCGCAGCGGTTTGGGAGTTAACATCAAAATTACATTTCTCGGCCGAATCGAGTAGATTTCACTGTCAAAAGGCTTAAATGACTTTTTTGTAACTAAGTTTAAAGATTGCGCTCAAACTAAAGGTCCTAGAACCAAATTTCCAAATGGAACTACTAGATTGTGATACAATACACTATTGGGTGAAGTTTGGTTCACTTCTGCGCAGCGGTTTGGGAGTTAACATCAAAATTACATTTCTCGGCCGAATTGCGTATATCTCACTGTCAAAAGGCTTAAATGACTTTTTTTACTAAGTTTGAGGATTGCGCTCAAACCAAATGTCCTAGAACCAAATTTCCAAATGTAACTACTAGATTGTGATACAACACACTATTGAGTGAAGTTTGGTTGACTTCTGCGCAACGGTTTGGGAGTTAACATCAAAATTACATTTCTCGGCCGAATTGCGTAGATGTCACTGTCAAAAGGCTTAAATGACTTTTTTTTAACTACGTTTAAGTATTGCGCTCAACCCAAATGTCCTAGAACTAAATTTCCAAATGTAACTACTAGATTGTGATACAATACACTATTGGGTGAAGTTTGGTTGACTTCTGCGCAGCGGTTTGGGAGTTAACATCAAAATTACATTTCTCGGCCGAATTGCGTAGATCTCACTGTCAAAAGGCTTAAATGACTTTTTTTTTAACTAAGTTTGAGGATTGCGCTCAAACCAAATGTCCTAGAACCAAATTTCCAAATGTAACTACTAGATTGTGATACAATACACTATTGGGTGAAGTTTGGTTGACTTCTGCGCAGCGGTTTGGGAGTTCACATAGAAATTACATTTCTCGGCCGAATCGCGTAGATCTCACTGTCAAAAGGCTTAAATGACTTTTTTAAAATGATTTTGAAGATTGCGCTCAAACTAAAGGTCCTAGAACCAAATTTCCAAATGTAACTACTAGATTGTGATACAATACACTATTGGGTGAAGTTTCGTTCACTTCTGCGCAGCAGTTTGGGAGTTAACATCAAAATTACATTTCTCGGCCGAATTGCGTAGATCTCACTGTCAAAAGGCTTAAATGACTTTTTTTTAACTACGTTTAAGGATTGCGCTCAAACCAAATGTCCTAGAACCAAATTTCTAAAAAGTAACTACTAGATTGTGATACAATACACTATTGGGTGAAGTTTGGTTGACTTCTGCGCAGCAGTTTGGGAGTTAACATCAAAATTACATTTCTCGGCCGAATCGCGTAGATCTCAGTGTAAAAAGGCTTAAATGACTTTTTTTAACTAAGTTTGAGGATTGCGCTAAAACCAAATGTCCTAGAACCAAATTTCCAAATGTAACTACTAGATTGTGATACAATACACAATTGGGTGAAGTTTGGTTGACTTTTGCGCAGCGGTTTGGGAGTTAACATCAAAATTACATTTCTCGGCCGAATCGCGTAGATCTCACTGTCAAAAGGCTTAAATGACTTTTTTTAACTAAGTTTGAGGATTGCGCTCAAACCAAATGTCCTAGAACCAAATTTCCAAATGTAACTACGAGATTGTGATACAATACACTATTGGGTGAAGTTTGGTTGACTTCTGCGCAGCGGTTTGGGAGTTAACATCAAAATTACATTTCTCAGCCGAATTGCGTATATCTCACTGTCAAAAGGCTTAAATGACTTTTTCAACTAAATTTGAGGATTGCGCTCAAACCAAATGTCCTAGAACCAAATTTCCAAATGTAACTACTAGATTGTGATACAATACACTACTGGGTGAAGTTTGGTTGACTTCTGCGCAGCGGTTTGGGAGTTAACATCAAAATTACATTTCTCGGCCGAATCGCGTAGATCTCACTGTCAAAAGGCTTAAATGACTTTTTTCAACTAAGTTTGAGGATTGCGCTCAAACCAAATGTCCTAGAACCAAATTTCCAAATGTAACTACTAGATTGTGATACAATACACTATTGAGTGAAGTTTGGTTGACTTCTGCGCAGCGGTTTGGGAGTTAACATCAAAATTACATTTCTCGGCCGAATTGCGTAGATGTCACTGTCAAAAGGCTTAAATGACTTTTTTTTAAACTACGTTTAAGGATTGCGCTCAAACCAAATGTCCTAGAACCAAATTTCCAAATGTAACTACTAGATTGTGATACAATACACTATTGGGTGAAGTTTGGTTGACTTCTGCGCAGCAGTTTGGGAGTTAACATCAAAATTACATTTCTCGGCCGAATTGCGTAGATCTCACTGTCAAAAGGCTTAAATGACTTTTTTTTAACTACGTTTAAGGATTGCGCTCAAACCAAATGTCCTAGAACCAAATTTCTAAAAAGTAACTACTAGATTGTGATACAATACACTATTGGGTGAAGTTTGGTTGACTTCTGCGCAGCAGTTTGGGAGTTAACATCAAAATTACATTTCTCGGCCGAATCGCGTAGATCTCACTGTCAAAAGGCTTAATGACTTTTTTTAACTAAGTTTGAGGATTGCGCTCAAACCAAATGTCCTAGAACCAAATTTCCAAATGTAACTACTAGATTGTGATACAATACACTATTGGGTGAAGTTTGGTTGACTTCTGCGCAGCGGTTTGGGAGTTAACATCAAAATTACATTTCTCTGCCGAATTGCGTATATCTCACTGTCAAAAGGCTTAAATGACTTTTTCAACTAAATTTGAGGATTGCGCTCAAACCAAATGTCCTAGAACCAAATTTCCAAATGTAACTACTAGATTGTGATACAATACACTATTGGGTGAAGTTTGGTTGACTTCTGCGCAGCGGTTTGGGAGTTAACATCAAATTTACATTTGTCGGTCGAATTGCGTAGATCTCACTGTAAAAAGGCTTAAATGACTTTTTTTAACTAAGTTTGAGGATTGCGCTAAAACCAAATGTCCTAGAACCAAATTTCCAAATGTAACTACTAGATTGTGATACAATACACAATTGGGTGAAGTTTGGTTGACTTTTGCGCAGCGGTTTGGGAGTTAACATCAAAATTACATTTCTCGGCCGAATCGCGTAGATCTCACTGTCAAAAGGCTTAAATGACTTTTTTTAACTAAGTTTGAGGATTGCGCTCAAACCAAATGTCCTAGAACCAAATTTCCAAATGTAACTACTAGATTGTGATACAATACACTATTGGGTGAAGTTTGGTTGACTTCTGCGCAGCGGTTTGGGAGTTAACATCAAAATTACATTTCTCAGCCGAATTGCGTATATCTCACTGTCAAAAGGCTTAAATGACTTTTTCAACTAAATTTGAGGATTGCGCTCAAACCAAATGTCCTAGAACCAAATTTCCAAATGTAACTACTAGATTGTGATACAATACACTATTGGGTGAAGTTTGGTTGACTTCTGCGCAGCGGTTTGGGAGTTAACATCAAAATTACATTTGTCGGTCGAATTGCGAAGATCTCACTGTCAAAAGGCTTAAATGACTTTTTTTAACTAAGTTTGAGGATTGCGCTCAAACCAAATGTCCTAGAACCAAATTTCCAAATGTAACTACTAGATTGTGATACAATACACTATTGGGTGAAGTTTGGTTGACTTCTGCGCAGCGGTTTGGGAGTTAACATCAAAATTACATTTCTCGGCCGAATCGTGTAGATTTCACTGTCAAAAGGCTTAAATGACTTTTTTTAAGTAAGTTTGAATATTGCGCTTAAACTAAAGGTCCTAGAACCAAATTTCCAAATGTAACTACTAGATTGTGATACAATACACTATTGGGTGAAGTTTGGTTCACTTCTGCGCAGCGGTTTGGGAGTTAACATCAAAACTACATTTCTCGGCCGAATTGCGTATATCTCACTGTCAAAAGGCTTAAATGACTTTTTTAACTAAGTTTGAGGATTGCGCTCAAACCAAATGTCCTAGAACCAAATTTCCAAATGTAACTACTAGATTGTGATACAATACACTATTGAGTGAAGTTTGGTTGACTTCTGCGCAGCGGTTTGGGAGTTAACATCAAAATTACATTTCTCGGCCGAATTGCGTAGATGTCACTGTCAAAAGGCTTAAATGACTTTTTTTAAAACTACGTTTAAGGATTGCGCTCAAACCAAATGTCCTAGAACCAAATTTCCAAATGTAACTACTAGATTGTGATACAATACACTATTGGGTGAAGTTTGGTTGACTTCTGCGCAGCAGTTTGGGAGTTAACATCAAAATTACATTTGTCGGTCGAATTGCGAAGATCTCACTGTCAAAAGGCTTAAATGACTTTTTTTAACTAAGTTTGAGGATTGCGCTCAAACCAAATGTCCTAGAACCAAATTTCCAAATGTAACTACTAGATTGTGATACAATACACTATTGGGTGAAGTTTGGTTGACTTCTGCGCAGCGGTTTGGGAGTTAACATCAAAATTACATTTCTCGGCCGAATCGTGTAGATTTCACTGTCAAAAGGCTTAAATGACTTTTTTTAAGTAAGTTTGAATATTGCGCTCAAACTAAAGGTCCTAGAACCAAATTTCCAAATGTAACTACTAGATTGTGATACAATACACTATTGGGTGAAGTTTGGTTCACTTCTGCGCAGCGGTTTGGGAGTTAACATAGAAATTACATTTCTCGGCCGAATGGCGTAGATCTCACTGTCAAAAGGCTTAAATGACTTTTTTTAACTAAGTTTGAGGATTGCGCTCAAACCAAATGTCCTAGAACCAAATTTCTAAATGTAACTACTAGATTGTGATACAATACACTATTGGGTGATTTTGGTTGACTTCTGCGCAGCGGTTTGGGAGTTCACATAGAAATTACATTTCTCGGCCGAATCGCGTAGATCTCACTGTCAAAAGGCTTAAATGACTTTTTTAAAATGATTTTGAAGATTGCGCTCAAACTAAAGGTCCTAGAACCAAATTTCCAAATGTAACTACTAGATTGTGATACAATACACTATTGGGTGAAGTTTGGTTGACTTCTGCGCAGCGGTTTGGGAGTTAACATCAAAATTACATTTCTCGGCCGAATCGCGTAGATCTCACTGTCAAAAGGCTTAAATGACTTTTTTTTAACTAAGTTTGAGGATTGCGCTCAAACCAAATGTCCTAGAACCAAATTTCCAAATGTAACTACTAGATTGTGATACAATACACTATTGGGTGAAGTTTGGTTGACTTCTGCGCAGCGGTTTGGGAGTTAACATCAAAATTACATTTCTCGGCCGAATGGCGTAGATCTCACTGTCAAAAGGCTTAAATGACTTTTTTTAACTAAGTTTGAGGATTGCGCTCAAACCAAATGTCCTAGAACCAAATTTCTAAATGTAACTACTAGATTGTGATACAATACACTATTGGGTGATTTTGGTTGACTTCTGCGCAGCGGTTTGGGAGTTCACATAGAAATTACATTTCTCGGCCGAATCGCGTAGATCTCACTGTCAAAAGGCTTAAATGACTTTTTTAAAATGATTTTGAAGATTGCGCTCAAACTAAAGGTCCTAGAACCAAATTTCCAAATGTAACTACTAGATTGTGATACAATACACTATTGGGTGAAGTTTCGTTCACTTCTGCGCAGCAGTTTGGGAGTTAACATCAAAATTACATTTCTCGGCCGAATTGCGTAGATCTCACTGTCAAAAGGCTTAAATGACTTTTTTTAACTAAGTTTGAGGATTGCGCTCAAACCAAATGTCCTAGAACCAAATTTCCAAATGTAACTTCTAGATAGTGATACAATACACTATTGGGTGAAGTTTGGTTCACTTCTGCGCAGCGGTTTGGGAGTTAACATCAAAGTTACATTTCTCGGCCGAATCGCTTAGATCTCACTGTCAAAAGGCTTAAATGACTTTTTTAACTAAGTTTGAGGATTGCGCTCAAACCAAATGTCCTAGAACCAAATTTCCAAATGTAACTACTAGATTGTGATACAATACACTATTGAGTGAAGTTTGGTTGACTTCTGCGCAGCGGTTTGGGAGTTAACATCAAAATTACATTTCTCGGCCGAATTGCGTAGATGTCACTGTCAAAAGGCTTAAATGACTTTTTTTTAAACTACGTTTAAGGATTGCGCTCAAACCAAATGTCCTAGAACCAAATTTCCAAATGTAACTACTAGATTGTGATACAATACACTATTGGGTGAAGTTTGGTTGACTTCTGCGCAGCAGTTTGGGAGTTAACATCAAAATTACATTTCTCGGCCGAATTGCGTAGATCTCACTGTCAAAAGGCTTAAATGACTTTTTTTAACTAAGTTTGAGGATTGCGCTCAAACCAAATGTCCTAGAACCAAATTTCCAAATGTAACTACTAGATTGTGATACAATACACTATTGGGTGAAGTTTGGTTGACTTCTGCGCAGCGGTTTGGGAGTTAACATCAAAATTACATTTCTCGGCCGAATCGCGTAGATCTCACTGTCAAAAGGCTTAAATGACTTTTTTTAACTAAGTTTGAGGATTGCGCTCAAACCAAATGTCCTAGAACCAAATTTCCAAATGTAACTACTAGATTGTGATACAATACACTATTGGGTGAAGTTTGGTTGACTTCTGCGCAGCGGTTTGGGAGTTAACATCAAAATTACATTTCTCGGCCGAATTGCGTAGATGTCACTGTCAAAAGGCTTAAATGACTTTTTTTTAAACTACGTTTAAGGATTGTGCTCAAACCAAATGTCCTAGAACCAAATTTCCAAATGTAACTACTAGATTGTGATACAATACACTATTGGGTGAAGTTTGGTTGACTTCTGCGCAGCAGTTTGGGAGTTAACATCAAAATTACATTTCTCGGCCGAATTGCGTAGATCTCACTGTCAAAAGGCTTAAATGACTTTTTTTAACTAAGTTTGAGGATTGCGCTCAAACCAAATGTCCTAGAACCAAATTTCCAAATGTAACTACTAGATTGTGATACAATACACTATTGGGTAAAGTTTGGTTGACTTCTGCGCAGCGGTTTGGGAGTTAACATCAAAATTACATTTCTCGGCCGAATTGCGTAGATCTCACTGTCAAAAGGATTAAATGACTTTTTTTAACTAAGTTTGAGGATTGCGCTCAAACCAAATGTCCTAGAACCAAATTTCCAAATGTAACTACTAGATTGTGATACAATACACTATTGGGTGAAGTTTGGTTGACTTCTGCGCAGCGGTTTGGGAGTTAACATCAAAATTACATTTCTCGGCCGAATCACGTAGATCTCACTGTCAAAAGACTTAAATGACTTTTTTTAACTAAGTTTGAGGATTGCGCTCAAACCAAATGTCCTAGAACATAATTTCCAAATGTAACTACTAGATTGTGATACAATACACTATTGGGTGAAGTTTGGTTGACTTCTGCGCAGCGGTTTGGGAGTTAACATCAAAATAACATTTCTCGGCCGAATCGCGTAAATCTCACTGTCAAAAGGCTTAAATGACTTTTTTTAACTAAGTTTGAGGATTGCGCTCAAACCAAATGTCCTAGAACCAAATTTCCAAATGTAACTACTAGATTGTGATACAATACACTATTGGGTGAAGTTTGGTTGACTTCTGCGCAGTGGTTTGGGAGTTAACATCAAAATTACATTTCTCGGCCGAATCGTGTAGATTTCACTGTCAAAAGGCTTAAATGACTTTTTTAAGTAAGTTTGAATATTGCGCTCAAACTAAAGGTCCTAGAACCAATTTTCCAAATGTAACTACTAGATTGTGATACAATACACTATTGGGTGAAGTTTGGTTCACTTCTGCGCAGCGGTTTGGGAGTTAACATCAAAACTACATTTCTCGGCCGAATTGCGTATATCTCACTGTCAAAAGGCTTAAATGACTTTTTTAACTAAGTTTGAGGATTGCGCTCAAACCAAATGTCCTAGAACCAAATTTCCAAATGTAACTACTAGATTGTGATACAATACACTATTGGGTGAAGTTTGGTTGACTTCTGCGCAGCAGTTTGGGAGTTAACATCAAAATTACATTTCTCGGCCGAATTGCGTAGATCTCACTGTCAAAAGGCTTAAATGACTTTTTTTAACTAAGTTTGAGGATTGCGCTCAAACCAAATGTCCTAGAACCAAATTTCCAAATGTAACTTCTAGATTGTGATACAATACACTATTGGGTGAAGTTTGGTTCACTTCTGCGCAGCGGTTTGGGAGTTAACATCAAAGTTACATTTCTCGGCCGAATCGCGTAGATCTCACTGTCAAAAGGCTTAAATGACTTTTTTAACTAAGTTTGAGGATTGCGCTCAAACCAAATGTCCTAGAACCAAATTTCCAAATGTAACTACTAGATTGTGAAACAATACACTATTGGGTGAAGTTTGGTTGACTTCTGCGCAGCGGTTTGGGAGTTAACATCAAAATTACATTTCTCGGCCGAATCGTGTAGATTTCACTGTCAAAAGGCTTAAATGACTTTTTTAAGTAAGTTTGAATATTGCGCTCAAACTAAAGGTCCTAGAACCAATTTTCCAATTGTAACTACTAGATTGTGATACAATACACTATTGGGTGAAGTTTGGTTCACTTCTGCGCAGCGGTTTGGGAGTTAACATCAAAACTACATTTCTCGGCCGAATTGCGTATATCTCACTGTCAAAAGGCTTAAATGATTTTTTTAACTAAGTTTGAGGATTGCGCTCAAACCAAATGTCCTAGAACCAAATTTCCAAATGTAACTACTAGATTGTGATACAATACACTATTGAGTGAAGTTTGGTTGACTTCTGCGCAGCGGTTTGGGAGTTAACATCAAAATTACATTTCTCGGCCGAATCGCGTAGATGTCACTGTCAAAAGGCTTAAATGACTTTTTTTAACTAAGTATGAGGATTGCGCTCAACCCAAATGTCCTAGAACCAAATTTCCAAATGTAACTACTAGATTGAGATACAATACACTATTGAGTGAAGTTTGGTTGACTTCTGCGCAGCTGTTTGGGAGTTAACATCAAAATTACATTTCTCGGCCGAATCGTGTAGATTTCACTGTCAAAAGGCTTAAATGACTTTTTTTAACTAAGTTTAAAGATTTCGCTCAAACCAAATGTCCTAGAACCAAATTTCCAAATGTAACTACTAGATTGTGATACAATACACTATTGAGTGAAGTTTGGTTGACTTCTGCGCAGCGGTTTGGGAGTTAACATCAAAATTACATTTCTCGGCCGAATTGCGTAGATGTCACTGTCAAAAGGCTTAAATGACTTTTTTTTAAACTACGTTTAAGGATTGCGCTCAAACCAAATGTCCTAGAACCAAATTTCCATATGTAACTACTAGATTGTGATACAATACACTATTGGGTGAAGTTTGGTTGACTTCTGCGCAGCAGTTTGGGAGTTAACATCAAAATTACATTTCTCGGCCGAATTGCGTAGATCTCACTGTCAAAAGGCTTAAATGACTTTTTTTAACTAAGTTTGAGGATTGCGCTCAAACCAAATGTCCTAGAAACAAATTTCCAAATGTAACTACTAGATTGTGATACAATACACTATTGGGTGACGTTTGGTTGACTTCTGCACAGCGGTTTGGGAGTTAACATCAAAATTACAGTTCTCGGCCGAATCGCGTAGATCTCACTGTCAAAAGGCTTAAATGACTTTTTTTTAACTGAGTTTGAGGATTGCGCTCAAACCAAATGTCCTAGAACCAAATTTCCAAATGTAACTACTAGATTGTGATACAATACACTATTGGGTGAAGTTTGGTTGACTTCTGCGCAGCGGTTTGGGAGTTAACATCAAAATTACATTTCTCGGCCGAATCGCGCAGATCTCACTGTCAAAAGGCTTAAATGACTTTTTTTAACTAAGTTTGAGGATTGCGCTCAAACCAAATGTCCTAGAACCAAATTTCCAAATGTAACTACTAGATTGTGATACAATACACTATTGGGTGAAGTTTGGTTGACTTCTGCGCAGCGGTTTGGGAGTTAACATCAAAATTACATTTCTCGGTCGAATCGTGTAGATTTCACTGTCAAAAGGCTTAAATGACTTTTTTTAACTAAGTTTAAAGATTGCGCTCAAACTAAAGGTCCTAGAACCAAATTTCCAAATGTAACTACTAGATTGTGATACAATACACTATTGGGTGAAGTTTGGTTCACTTCTGCGCAGCGGTTTGGGAGTTAACATCAAAATTACATTTCTCGGCCGAATTGCGTATATCTCACTGTCAAAAGGCTTAAATGACTTTTTTTACTAAGTTTGAGGATTGCGCTCAAACCAAATGTCCTAGAACCAAATTTCCAAATGTAACTACTAGATTGTGATACAATACACTATTGAGTGAAGTTTGGTTGACTTCTGCGCAGCGGTTTGGGAGTTAACATCAAAATTACATTTCTCGGCCGAATTGCGTAGATGTCACTGTCAAAAGGCTTAAATGACTTTTTTTTTAACTACGTTTAAGTATTGCGCTCAAACCAAATGTCCTAGAACCAAATTTCCAAATGTAACTACTAGATTGTGATACAATACACTATTGGGTGAAGTTTGGTTGACTTCTGCGCAGCGGTTTGGGAGTTAACATCAAAATTACATTTCTCGCCGAATTGCGTAGATCTCACTGTCAAAAGGCTTAAATGACTTTTTTTAAGTAAGTTTGAATATTGCGCTTAAACTAAAGGTCCTAGAACCAAATTTCCAAATGTAACTACTAGATTGTGATACAATACACTATTGGGTGAAGTTTGGTTCACTTCTGCGCAGCGGTTTGGGAGTTAACATCAAAACTACATTTCTCGGCCGAATTGCGTATATCTCACTGTCAAAAGGCTTAAATGACTTTTTTAACTAAGTTTGAGGATTGCGCTCAAACCAAATGTCCTAGAACCAAATTTCCAAATGTAACTACTAGATTGTGATACAATACACTATTGAGTGAAGTTTGGTTGACTTCTGCGCAGCGGTTTGGGAGTTAACATCAAAATTACATTTCTCGGCCGAATTGCGTAGATGTCACTGTCAAAAGGCTTAAATGACTTTTTTTAAAACTACGTTTAAGGATTGCGCTCAAACCAAATGTCCTAGAACCAAATTTCCAAATGTAACTACTAGATTGTGATACAATACACTATTGGGTGAAGTTTGGTTGACTTCTGCGCAGCAGTTTGGGAGTTAACATCAAAATTACATTTGTCGGTCGAATTGCGAAGATCTCACTGTCAAAAGGCTTAAATGACTTTTTTTAACTAAGTTTGAGGATTGCGCTCAAACCAAATGTCCTAGAACCAAATTTCCAAATGTAACTACTAGATTGTGATACAATACACTATTGGGTGAAGTTTGGTTGACTTCTGCGCAGCGGTTTGGGAGTTAACATCAAAATTACATTTCTCGGCCGAATCGTGTAGATTTCACTGTCAAAAGGCTTAAATGACTTTTTTTAAGTAAGTTTGAATATTGCGCTCAAACTAAAGGTCCTAGAACCAAATTTCCAAATGTAACTACTAGATTGTGATACAATACACTATTGGGTGAAGTTTGGTTCACTTCTGCGCAGCGGTTTGGGAGTTAACATCAAAACTACATTTCTCGGCCGAATTGCGTATATCTCACTGTCAAAAGGCTTAAATGACTTTTTTAACTAAGTTTGAGGATTGCGCTCAAACCAAATGTCCTAGAACCAAATTTCCAAATGTAACTACTAGATTGTGATACAATACACTATTGAGTGAAGTTTGGTTGACTTCTGCGCAGCGGTTTGGGAGTTAACATCAAAATTACATTTCTCGGCCGAATTGCGTAGATGTCACTGTCAAAAGGCTTAAATGACTTTTTTTAAAACTACGTTTAAGGATTGCGCTCAAACCAAATGTCCTAGAACCAAATTTCCAAATGTAACTACTAGATTGTGATACAATACACTATTGGGTGAAGTTTGGTTGACTTCTGCGCAGCGGTTTGGGAGTTAACATCAAAATTACATTTCTCGGCCGAATCGCGCAGATCTCACTGTCAAAAGGCTTAAATGACTTTTTTTAACTAAGTTTGAGGATTGCGCTCAAACCAAATGTCCTAGAACCAAATTTCCAAATGTAACTACTAGATTGTGATACAATACACTATTGGGTGAAGTTTGGTTGACTTCTGCGCAGCGGTTTGGGAGTTAACATCAAAATTACATTTCTCGGTCGAATCGTGTAGATTTCACTGTCAAAAGGCTTAAATGACTTTTTTTAACTAAGTTTAAAGATTGCGCTCAAACTAAAGGTCCTAGAACCAAATTTCCAAATGTAACTACTAGATTGTGATACAATACACTATTGGGTGAAGTTTGGTTCACTTCTGCGCAGCGGTTTGGGAGTTAACATCAAAATTACATTTCTCGGCCGAATTGCGTATATCTCACTGTCAAAAGGCTTAAATGACTTTTTTTACTAAGTTTGAGGATTGCGCTCAAACCAAATGTCCTAGAACCAAATTTCCAAATGTAACTACTAGATTGTGATACAATACACTATTGAGTGAAGTTTGGTTGACTTCTGCGCAGCGGTTTGGGAGTTAACATCAAAATTACATTTCTCGGCCGAATTGCGTAGATGTCACTGTCAAAAGGCTTAAATGACTTTTTTTTTAACTACGTTTAAGTATTGCGCTCAAACCAAATGTCCTAGAACCAAATTTCCAAATGTAACTACTAGATTGTGATACAATACACTATTGGGTGAAGTTTGGTTGACTTCTGCGCAGCGGTTTGGGAGTTAACATCAAAATTACATTTCTCGCCGAATTGCGTAGATCTCACTGTCAAAAGGCTTAAATGACTTTTTTTAAGTAAGTTTGAATATTGCGCTTAAACTAAAGGTCCTAGAACCAAATTTCCAAATGTAACTACTAGATTGTGATACAATACACTATTGGGTGAAGTTTGGTTCACTTCTGCGCAGCGGTTTGGGAGTTAACATCAAAACTACATTTCTCGGCCGAATTGCGTATATCTCACTGTCAAAAGGCTTAAATGACTTTTTTAACTAAGTTTGAGGATTGCGCTCAAACCAAATGTCCTAGAACCAAATTTCCAAATGTAACTACTAGATTGTGATACAATACACTATTGAGTGAAGTTTGGTTGACTTCTGCGCAGCGGTTTGGGAGTTAACATCAAAATTACATTTCTCGGCCGAATTGCGTAGATGTCACTGTCAAAAGGCTTAAATGACTTTTTTTAAAACTACGTTTAAGGATTGCGCTCAAACCAAATGTCCTAGAACCAAATTTCCAAATGTAACTACTAGATTGTGATACAATACACTATTGGGTGAAGTTTGGTTGACTTCTGCGCAGCAGTTTGGGAGTTAACATCAAAATTACATTTGTCGGTCGAATTGCGAAGATCTCACTGTCAAAAGGCTTAAATGACTTTTTTTAACTAAGTTTGAGGATTGCGCTCAAACCAAATGTCCTAGAACCAAATTTCCAAATGTAACTACTAGATTGTGATACAATACACTATTGGGTGAAGTTTGGTTGACTTCTGCGCAGCGGTTTGGGAGTTAACATCAAAATTACATTTCTCGGCCGAATCGTGTAGATTTCACTGTCAAAAGGCTTAAATGACTTTTTTTAAGTAAGTTTGAATATTGCGCTCAAACTAAAGGTCCTAGAACCAAATTTCCAAATGTAACTACTAGATTGTGATACAATACACTATTGGGTGAAGTTTGGTTCACTTCTGCGCAGCGGTTTGGGAGTTAACATCAAAACTACATTTCTCGGCCGAATTGCGTATATCTCACTGTCAAAAGGCTTAAATGACTTTTTTAACTAAGTTTGAGGATTGCGCTCAAACCAAATGTCCTAGAACCAAATTTCCAAATGTAACTACTAGATTGTGATACAATACACTATTGAGTGAAGTTTGGTTGACTTCTGCGCAGCGGTTTGGGAGTTAACATCAAAATTACATTTCTCGGCCGAATTGCGTAGATGTCACTGTCAAAAGGCTTAAATGACTTTTTTTAAAACTACGTTTAAGGATTGCGCTCAAACCAAATGTCCTAGAACCAAATTTCCAAATGTAACTACTAGATTGTGATACAATACACTATTGGGTGAAGTTTGGTTGACTTCTGCGCAGCGGTTTGGGAGTTAACATCAAAATTACATTTCTCGGCCGAATCGTGTAGATCTCACTGTCAAAAGGCTTAAATGACTTTTTTTAAGTAAGTTTGAATATTGCGCTCAAACTAAAGGTCCTAGAACCAATTTTCCAAATGTAACTACTAGATTGTGATACAATACACTATTGGGTGAAGTTTGGTTGACTTCTGCGCAGCAGTTTGGGAGTTAACATCAAAATTACATTTCTCGGCCGAATTGCGTAGATCTCACTGTCAAAAGGCTTAAATGACTTTTTTTAACTAAGTTTGAGGATTGCGCTCAAACCAAATGTCCTAGAACCAAATTTCCAAATGTAACTTCTAGATTGTGATACAATACACTATTGGGTGAAGTTTGGTTCACTTCTGCGCAGCGGTTTGGGAGTTAACATCAAAGTTACATTTCTCGGCCGAATCGCGTAGATCTCACTGTCAAAAGGCTTAAATGACTTTTTTAACTAAGTTTGAGGATTGCGCTCAAACCAAATGTCCTAGAACCAAATTTCCAAATGTAACTACTAGATTGTGAAACAATACACTATTGGGTGAAGTTTGGTTGACTTCTGCGCAGCGGTTTGGGAGTTAACATCAAAATTACATTTCTCGGCCGAATCGTGTAGATTTCACTGTCAAAAGGCTTAAATGACTTTTTTAAGTAAGTTTGAATATTGCGCTCAAACTAAAGGTCCTAGAACCAATTTTCCAATTGTAACTACGAGATTGTGATACAATACACTATTGGGTGAAGTTTGGTTCACTTCTGCGCATCGGTTTGGGAGTTAACATCAAAACTACATTTCTCGGCCGAATTGCGTATATCTCACTGTCAAAAGGCTTAAATGACTTTTTTAACTAAGTTTGAGGATTGCGCTCAAACCAAATGTCCTAGAACCAAATTTCCAAATGTAACTACTAGATTGTGATACAATACACTATTGAGTGAAGTTTGGTTGACTTCTGCGCAGCGGTTTGGGAGTTAACATCAAAATTACATTTCTCGGCCGAATCGCGTAGATGTCACTTTCAAAAGGCTTAAATGACTTTTTTTAACTAAGTATGAGGATTGCGCTCAACCCAAATGTCCTAGAACCAAATTTCCAAATGTAACTACTAGATTGAGATACAATACACTATTGAGTGAAGTTTGGTTGACTTCTGCGCAGCTGTTTGGGAGTTAACATCAAAATTACATTTCTCGGCCGAATCGTGTAGATTTCACTGTCAAAAGGCTTAAATGACTTTTTTTAACTAAGTTTAAAGATTTCGCTCAAACCAAATGTCCTAGAACCAAATTTCCAAATGTAACTACTAGATTGTGATACAATACACTATTGAGTGAAGTTTGGTTGACTTCTGCGCAGCGGTTTGGGAGTTAACATCAAAATTACATTTCTCGGCCGAATTGCGTAGATGTCACTGTCAAAAGGCTTAAATGACTTTTTTTTAAACTACGTTTAAGGATTGCGCTCAAACCAAATGTCCTAGAACCAAATTTCCATATGTAACTACTAAATTGTGATACAATACACTATTGGGTGAAGTTTGGTTGACTTCTGCGCAGCAGTTTGGGAGTTAACATCAAAATTACATTTCTCGGCCGAATTGCGTAGATCTCACTGTCAAAAGGCTTAAATGACTTTTTTTAACTAAGTTTGAGGATTGCGCTCAAACCAAATGTCCTAGAAACAAATTTCCAAATGTAACTACTAGATTGTGATACAATACACTATTGGGTGACGTTTGGTTGACTTCTGCGCAGCGGTTTGGGAGTTAACATCAAAATTACAGTTCTCGGCCGAATCGCGTAGATCTCACTGTCAAAAGGCTTAAATGACTTTTTTTTAACTGAGTTTGAGGATTGCGCTCAAACCAAATGTCCTAGAACCAAATTTCCAAATGTAACTACTAGATTGTGATACAATACACTATTGGGTGAAGTTTGGTTGACTTCTGCGCAGCGGTTTGGGAGTTAACATCAAAATTACATTTCTCGGCCGAATCGCGCAGATCTCACTGTCAAAAGGCTTAAATGACTTTTTTTAACTAAGTTTGAGGATTGCGCTCAAACCAAATGTCCTAGAACCAAATTTCCAAATGTAACTACTAGATTGTGATACAATACACTATTGGGTGAAGTTTGGTTGACTTCTGCGCAGCGGTTTGGGAGTTAACATCAAAATTACATTTCTCGGTCGAATCGTGTAGATTTCACTGTCAAAAGGCTTAAATGACTTTTTTTAACTAAGTTTAAAGATTGCGCTCAAACTAAAGGTCCTAGAACCAAATTTCCAAATGTAACTACTAGATTGTGATACAATACACTATTGGGTGAAGTTTGGTTCACTTCTGCGCAGCGGTTTGGGAGTTAACATCAAAATTACATTTCTCGGCCGAATTGCGTATATCTCACTGTCAAAAGGCTTAAATGACTTTTTTTACTAAGTTTGAGGATTGCGCTCAAACCAAATGTCCTAGAACCAAATTTCCAAATGTAACTACTAGATTGTGATACAATACACTATTGAGTGAAGTTTGGTTGACTTCTGCGCAGCGGTTTGGGAGTTAACATCAAAATTACATTTCTCGGCCGAATTGCGTAGATGTCACTGTCAAAAGGCTTAAATGACTTTTTTTTTAACTACGTTTAAGTATTGCGCTCAACCCAAATGTCCTAGAACCAAATTTCCAAATGTAACTACTAGATTGTGATACAATACACTATTGGGTGAAGTTTGGTTGACTTCTGCGCAGCGGTTTGGGAGTTAACATCAAAATTACATTTCTCGCCGAATTGCGTAGATCTCACTGTCAAAAGGCTTAAATGACTTTTTTTTAACTAAGTTTGAGGATTGCGCTCAAACCAAATGTCCTAGAACCAAATTTCCAAATGTAACTACTAGATTGTGATACAATACACTATTGGGTGAAGTTTGGTTGACTTCTGCGCAGCGGTTTGGGAGTTAACATCAAAATTACATTTCTCAGCCGAATCGCGTAGATCTTATTGTCAAAAGGCTTAAATGGCTTTTTTTAACTAAGTTTGAGGATTGCGCTCAAACCAAATGTCCTAGAACCAAATTTCCAAATGTAACTACTAGATTGTGATACAATACACTATTGGGTGAAGTTTGGTTGACTTCTGCGCAGCGGTTTGGGAGTTAACATCAAAATTACATTTGTCGGCCGAATCGCGTAGATCTCACTGTCAAAAGGCTTAAATGACTTTTTTTAACTAAGTTTGAGGATTGCGCTCAAACCAAATGTCCTAGAACCAAATTTCCAAATGTAACTACTAGATTGTGATACAATACACTATTGGGTGAAGTTTGGTTGACTTCTGTGCAGCGGTTTGGGAGTTAACATCAAAATTACATTTCTCGGCCGAATCGTGTAGATTTCACTGTCAAAAGGCTTAAATGACTTTTTTAAGTAAGTTTGAATATTGCGCTCAAACTAAAGGTCCTAGAACCAATTTTCCAAATGTAACTACTAGATTGTGATACAATACACTATTGGGTGAAGTTTGGTTCACTTCTGCGCAGCGGTTTGGGAGTTAACATCAAAACTACATTTCTCGGCCGAATTGCGTATATCTCACTGTCAAAAGGCTTAAATGACTTTTTTTAACTAAGTTTGAGGATTGCGCTCAAACCAAATGTCCTAGAACCAAATTTCCAAATGTAACTACTAGATTGTGATACAATACACTATTGAGTGAAGTTTGGTTGACTTCTGCGCAGCGGTTTGGGAGTAAACATCAAAATTACATTTCTCGGCCGAAGTGCGTAGATGTCACTGTCAAAAGGCTTAAATGACTTCTTTTTAAACTACGTTTAAGGATTGCGCTCAAACCAAATGTCCTAGAACCAAATTTCCAAATGTAACTACTAGATTGTGATACAATACACTATTGGGTGACGTTTGGTTGACTTCTGCGCAGCGGTTTGGGAGTTAACATCAAAATTACATTTCTCGGCCGAATCGCGTAGATCTCACTGTCAAAAGGCTTAAATGACTTTTTTTAACTAAGTTTGAGGATTGCGCTCAAACCAAATGTCCTAGAACCAAATTTCCAAATGTAACTACTAGATTGTGATACAATACACTATTGGGTGAAGTTTGGTTGACTTCTGCGCAGCGGTTTGGGAGTTAACATCAAAATTACATTTCTCGGCCGAATCGTGTAGATTTCACTGTCAAAAGGCTTAAATGACTTTTTTAAGTAAGTTTGAATATTGCGCTCAAACTAAAGGTCCTAGAACCAATTTTCCAATTGTAACTACTAGATTGTGATACAATACACTATTGGGTGAAGTTTGGTTCACTTCTGCGCAGCGGTTTGGGAGTTAACATCAAAACTACATTTCTCGGCCGAATTGCGTATATCTCACTGTCAAAAGGCTTAAATGACTTTTTTAACTAAGTTTGAGGATTGCGCTCAAACCAAATGTCCTAGAACCAAATTTCCAAATGTAACTACTAGATTGTGATACAATACACTATTGAGTGAAGTTTGGTTGACTTCTGCGCAGCGGTTTGGGAGTTAACATCAAAATTACATTTCTCGGCCGAATCGCGTAGATGTCACTGTCAAAAGGCTTAAATGACTTTTTTTAACTAAGTATGAGGATTGCGCTCAACCCAAATGTCCTAGAACCAAATTTCCAAATGTAACTACTAGATTGAGATACAATACACTATTGAGTGAAGTTTGGTTGACTTCTGCGCAGCTGTTTGGGAGTTAACATCAAAATTACATTTCTCGGCCGAATCGTGTAGATTTCACTGTCAAAAGGCTTAAATGACTTTTTTTAACTAAGTTTAAAGATTTCGCTCAAACCAAATGTCCTAGAACCAAATTTCCAAATGTAACTACTAGATTGTGATACAATACACTATTGAGTGAAGTTTGGTTGACTTCTGCGCAGCGGTTTGGGAGTTAACATCAAAATTACATTTCTCGGCCGAATTGCGTAGATGTCACTGTCAAAAGGCTTAAATGACTTTTTTTTAAACTACGTTTAAGGATTGCGCTCAAACCAAATGTCCTAGAACCAAATTTCCATATGTAACTACTAGATTGTGATACAATACACTATTGGGTGAAGTTTGGTTGACTTCTGCGCAGCAGTTTGGGAGTTAACATCAAAATTACATTTCTCGGCCGAATTGCGTAGATCTCACTGTCAAAAGGCTTAAATGACTTTTTTTAACTAAGTTTGAGGATTGCGCTCAAACCAAATGTCCTAGAAACAAATTTCCAAATGTAACTACTAGATTGTGATACAATACACTATTGGGTGACGTTTGGTTGACTTCTGCGCAGCGGTTTGGGAGTTAACATCAAAATTACAGTTCTCGGCCGAATCGCGTAGATCTCACTGTCAAAAGGCTTAAATGACTTTTTTTTAACTGAGTTTGAGGATTGCGCTCAAACCAAATGTCCTAGAACCAAATTTCCAAATGTAACTACTAGATTGTGATACAATACACTATTGGGTGAAGTTTGGTTGACTTCTGCGCAGCGGTTTGGGAGTTAACATCAAAATTACATTTCTCGGCCGAATCGCGCAGATCTCACTGTCAAAAGGCTTAAATGACTTTTTTTAACTAAGTTTGAGGATTGCGCTCAAACCAAATGTCCTAGAACCAAATTTCCAAATGTAACTACTAGATTGTGATACAATACACTATTGGGTGAAGTTTGGTTGACTTCTGCGCAGCGGTTTGGGAGTTAACATCAAAATTACATTTCTCGGTCGAATCGTGTAGATTTCACTGTCAAAAGGCTTAAATGACTTTTTTTAACTAAGTTTAAAGATTGCGCTCAAACTAAAGGTCCTAGAACCAAATTTCCAAATGTAACTACTAGATTGTGATACAATACACTATTGGGTGAAGTTTGGTTCACTTCTGCGCAGCGGTTTGGGAGTTAACATCAAAATTACATTTCTCGGCCGAATTGCGTATATCTCACTGTCAAAAGGCTTAAATGACTTTTTTTACTAAGTTTGAGGATTGCGCTCAAACCAAATGTCCTAGAACCAAATTTCCAAATGTAACTACTAGATTGTGATACAATACACTATTGAGTGAAGTTTGGTTGACTTCTGCGCAGCGGTTTGGGAGTTAACATCAAAATTACATTTCTCGGCCGAATTGCGTAGATGTCACTGTCAAAAGGCTTAAATGACTTTTTTTTTAACTACGTTTAAGTATTGCGCTCAACCCAAATGTCCTAGAACCAAATTTCCAAATGTAACTACTAGATTGTGATACAATACACTATTGGGTGAAGTTTGGTTGACTTCTGCGCAGCGGTTTGGGAGTTAACATCAAAATTACATTTCTCGCCGAATTGCGTAGATCTCACTGTCAAAAGGCTTAAATGACTTTTTTTTAACTAAGTTTGAGGATTGCGCTCAAACCAAATGTCCTAGAACCAAATTTCCAAATGTAACTACTAGATTGTGATACAATACACTATTGGGTGAAGTTTGGTTGACTTCTGCGCAGCGGTTTGGGAGTTAACATCAAAATTACATTTCTCAGCCGAATCGCGTAGATCTTATTGTCAAAAGGCTTAAATGGCTTTTTTTAACTAAGTTTGAGGATTGCGCTCAAACCAAATGTCCTAGAACCAAATTTCCAAATGTAACTACTAGATTGTGATACAATACACTATTGGGTGAAGTTTGGTTGACTTCTGCGCAGCGGTTTGGGAGTTAACATCAAAATTACATTTGTCGGCCGAATCGCGTAGATCTCACTGTCAAAAGGCTTAAATGACTTTTTTTAACTAAGTTTGAGGATTGCGCTCAAACCAAATGTCCTAGAACCAAATTTCCAAATGTAACTACTAGATTGTGATACAATACACTATTGGGTGAAGTTTGGTTGACTTCTGTGCAGCGGTTTGGGAGTTAACATCAAAATTACATTTCTCGGCCGAATCGTGTAGATTTCACTGTCAAAAGGCTTAAATGACTTTTTTAAGTAAGTTTGAATATTGCGCTCAAACTAAAGGTCCTAGAACCAATTTTCCAAATGTAACTACTAGATTGTGATACAATACACTATTGGGTGAAGTTTGGTTCACTTCTGCGCAGCGGTTTGGGAGTTAACATCAAAACTACATTTCTCGGCCGAATTGCGTATATCTCACTGTCAAAAGGCTTAAATGACTTTTTTTAACTAAGTTTGAGGATTGCGCTCAAACCAAATGTCCTAGAACCAAATTTCCAAATGTAACTACTAGATTGTGATACAATACACTATTGAGTGAAGTTTGGTTGACTTCTGCGCAGCGGTTTGGGAGTAAACATCAAAATTACATTTCTGGGCCGAATTGCGTAGATGTCACTGTCAAAAGGCTTAAATGACTTCTTTTTAAACTACGTTTAAGGATTGCGCTCAAACCAAATGTCCTAGAACCAAATTTCCAAATGTAACTACTAGATTGTGATACAATACACTATTGGGTGACGTTTGGTTGACTTCTGCGCAGCGGTTTGGGAGTTAACATCAAAATTACATTTCTCGGCCGAATCGCGTAGATCTCACTGTCAAAAGGCTTAAATGACTTTTTTTAACTAAGTTTGAGGATTGCGCTCAAACCAAATGTCCTAGAACCAAATTTCCAAATGTAACTACTAGATTGTGATACAATACACTATTGGGTGAAGTTTGGTTGACTTCTGCGCAGCGGTTTGGGAGTTAACATCAAAATTACATTTCTCGGCCGAATCGTGTAGATTTCACTGTCAAAAGGCTTAAATGACTTTTTTAAGTAAGTTTGAATATTGCGCTCAAACTAAAGGTCCTAGAACCAATTTTCCAATTGTAACTACTAGATTGTGATACAATACACTATTGGGTGAAGTTTGGTTCACTTCTGCGCAGCGGTTTGGGAGTTAACATCAAAACTACATTTCTCGGCCGAATTGCGTATATCTCACTGTCAAAAGGCTTAAATGACTTTTTTAACTAAGTTTGAGGATTGCGCTCAAACCAAATGTCCTAGAACCAAATTTCCAAATGTAACTACTAGATTGTGATACAATACACTATTGAGTGAAGTTTGGTTGACTTCTGCGCAGCGGTTTGGGAGTTAACATCAAAATTACATTTCTCGGCCGAATCGCGTAGATGTCACTGTCAAAAGGCTTAAATGACTTTTTTTAACTAAGTATGAGGATTGCGCTCAACCCAAATGTCCTAGAACCAAATTTCCAAATGTAACTACTAGATTGAGATACAATACACTATTGAGTGAAGTTTGGTTGACTTCTGCGCAGCTGTTTGGGAGTTAACATCAAAATTACATTTCTCGGCCGAATCGTGTAGATTTCACTGTCAAAAGGCTTAAATGACTTTTTTTAACTAAGTTTAAAGATTTCGCTCAAACCAAATGTCCTAGAACCAAATTTCCAAATGTAACTACTAGATTGTGATACAATACACTATTGAGTGAAGTTTGGTTGACTTCTGCGCAGCGGTTTGGGAGTTAACATCAAAATTACATTTCTCGGCCGAATTGCGTAGATGTCACTGTCAAAAGGCTTAAATGACTTTTTTTTAAACTACGTTTAAGGATTGCGCTCAAACCAAATGTCCTAGAACCAAATTTCCATATGTAACTACTAGATTGTGATACAATACACTATTGGGTGAAGTTTGGTTGACTTCTGCGCAGCAGTTTGGGAGTTAACATCAAAATTACATTTCTCGGCCGAATTGCGTAGATCTCACTGTCAAAAGGCTTAAATGACTTTTTTTAACTAAGTTTGAGGATTGCGCTCAAACCAAATGTCCTAGAAACAAATTTCCAAATGTAACTACTAGATTGTGATACAATACACTATTGGGTGACGTTTGGTTGACTTCTGCGCAGCGGTTTGGGAGTTAACATCAAAATTACAGTTCTCGGCCGAATCGCGTAGATCTCACTGTCAAAAGGCTTAAATGACTTTTTTTTAACTGAGTTTGAGGATTGCGCTCAAACCAAATGTCCTAGAACCAAATTTCCAAATGTAACTACTAGATTGTGATACAATACACTATTGGGTGAAGTTTGGTTGACTTCTGCGCAGCGGTTTGGGAGTTAACATCAAAATTACATTTCTCGGCCGAATCGCGCAGATCTCACTGTCAAAAGGCTTAAATGACTTTTTTTAACTAAGTTTGAGGATTGCGCTCAAACCAAATGTCCTAGAACCAAATTTCCAAATGTAACTACTAGATTGTGATACAATACACTATTGGGTGAAGTTTGGTTGACTTCTGCGCAGCGGTTTGGGAGTTAACATCAAAATTACATTTCTCGGTCGAATCGTGTAGATTTCACTGTCAAAAGGCTTAAATGACTTTTTTTAACTAAGTTTAAAGATTGCGCTCAAACTAAAGGTCCTAGAACCAAATTTCCAAATGTAACTACTAGATTGTGATACAATACACTATTGGGTGAAGTTTGGTTCACTTCTGCGCAGCGGTTTGGGAGTTAACATCAAAATTACATTTCTCGGCCGAATTGCGTATATCTCACTGTCAAAAGGCTTAAATGACTTTTTTTACTAAGTTTGAGGATTGCGCTCAAACCAAATGTCCTAGAACCAAATTTCCAAATGTAACTACTAGATTGTGATACAATACACTATTGAGTGAAGTTTGGTTGACTTCTGCGCAGCGGTTTGGGAGTTAACATCAAAATTACATTTCTCGGCCGAATTGCG
This sequence comes from Corythoichthys intestinalis, assembly GCF_030265065.1. Taxonomy (NCBI): domain Eukaryota; kingdom Metazoa; phylum Chordata; class Actinopteri; order Syngnathiformes; family Syngnathidae; genus Corythoichthys; species Corythoichthys intestinalis. The sequence continues at coordinate 2,942,613 of NC_080409.1, read as the reverse complement.
TAGATGTCACTGTCAAAAGGCTTAAATGACTTTTTTTTTAACTACGTTTAAGTATTGCGCTCAACCCAAATGTCCTAGAACCAAATTTCCAAATGTAACTACTAGATTGTGATACAATACACTATTGGGTGAAGTTTGGTTGACTTCTGCGCAGCGGTTTGGGAGTTAACATCAAAATTACATTTCTCGCCGAATTGCGTAGATCTCACTGTCAAAAGGCTTAAATGACTTTTTTTTAACTAAGTTTGAGGATTGCGCTCAAACCAAATGTCCTAGAACCAAATTTCCAAATGTAACTACTAGATTGTGATACAATACACTATTGGGTGAAGTTTGGTTGACTTCTGCGCAGCGGTTTGGGAGTTAACATCAAAATTACATTTCTCAGCCGAATCGCGTAGATCTTATTGTCAAAAGGCTTAAATGGCTTTTTTTAACTAAGTTTGAGGATTGCGCTCAAACCAAATGTCCTAGAACCAAATTTCCAAATGTAACTACTAGATTGTGATACAATACACTATTGGGTGAAGTTTGGTTGACTTCTGCGCAGCGGTTTGGGAGTTAACATCAAAATTACATTTCTCGGCCGAATCGCGTAGATCTCACTGTCAAAAGGCTTAAATGACTTTTTTTAACTAAGTTTGAGGATTGCGCTCAAACTAAATGTCCTAGAACCAAATTTCCAAATGTAACTACTAGATTGTGATACAATACACTATTGGGTGAAGTTTGGTTGACTTCTGTGCAGCGGTTTGGGAGTTAACATCAAAATTACATTTCTCGGCCGAATCGTGTAGATTTCACTGTCAAAAGGCTTAAATGACTTTTTTAAGTAAGTTTGAATATTGCGCTCAAACTAAAGGTCCTAGAACCAATTTTCCAAATGTAACTACTAGATTGTGATACAATACACTATTGGGTGAAGTTTGGTTCACTTCTGCGCAGCGGTTTGGGAGTTAACATCAAAACTACATTTCTCGGCCGAATTGCGTATATCTCACTGTCAAAAGGCTTAAATGACTTTTTTTAACTAAGTTTGAGGATTGCGCTCAAACCAAATGTCCTAGAACCAAATTTCCAAATGTAACTACTAGATTGTGATACAATACACTATTGAGTGAAGTTTGGTTGACTTCTGCGCAGCGGTTTGGGAGTAAACATCAAAATTACATTTCTCGGCCGAATTGCGTAGATGTCACTGTCAAAAGGCTTAAATGACTTCTTTTTAAACTACGTTTAAGGATTGCGCTCAAACCAAATGTCCTAGAACCAAATTTCCAAATGTAACTACTAGATTGTGATACAATACACTATTGGGTGACGTTTGGTTGACTTCTGCGCAGCGGTTTGGGAGTTAACATCAAAATTACATTTCTCGGCCGAATCGCGTAGATCTCACTGTCAAAAGGCTTAAATGACTTTTTTTAACTAAGTTTGAGGATTGCGCTCAAACCAAATGTCCTAGAACCAAATTTCCAAATGTAACTACTAGATTGTGATACAATACACTATTGGGTGAAGTTTGGTTGACTTCTGTGCAGCGGTTTGGGAGTTAACATCAAAATTACATTTCTCGGCCGAATCGTGTAGATTTCACTGTCAAAAGGCTTAAATGACTTTTTTTAACTAAGTTTAAAGATTGCGCTCAAACTAAAGGTCCTAGAACCAAATTTCCAAATGTAACTACTAGATTGTGATACAATACACTATTGGGTGAAGTTTGGTTCACTTCTGCGCAGCGGTTTGGGAGTTAACATCAAAATTACATTTCTCGGCCGAATTGCGTATATCTCACTGTCAAAAGGCTTAAATGACTTTTTTTACTAAGTTTGAGGATTGCGCTCAAACCAAATGTCCTAAAACCAAATTTCCAAATGTAACTACTAGATTGTGATACAATACACTATTGAGTGAAGTTTGGTTGACTTTTGCGCAGCGGTTTGGGAGTTAACATCAAAATTACATTTCTCGGCCGAATTGCGTAGATTTAACTGTCAAAAGGCTTAAATGACTTTTTTTTAACTACGTTTAAGTATTGCGCTCAACCCAAATGTCCTAGAACCAAATTTCCAAATGTAACTACTAGATTGTGATACAATACACTATTGGGTGAAGTTTGGTTGACTTCTGCGCAGCGGTTTGGGAGTTAACCTCAAAAATACATTTCTCGGCCGAATTGCGTAGATCTCACTGTCAAAAGGCTTAAATGACTTTTTTTTAACTAAGTTTGAGGATTGCGCTCAAACCAAATGTCCTAGAACCAAATTTCCAAATGTAACTACTAGATTGTGATACAATACACTATTGGGTGAAGTTTGGTTGACTTCTGCGCAGCGGTTTGGGAGTTAACATCAAAATTACATTTCTCAGCCGAATCGCGTAGATCTTATTGTCAAAAGGCTTAAATGGCTTTTTTTAACTAAGTTTGAGGATTGCGCTCAAACCAAATGTCCTAGAACCAAATTTCCAAATGTAACTACTAGATTTTGATACAATACACTATTGGGTGAAGTTTGGTTGACTTCTGCGCAGCGGTTTGGGAGTTAACATCAAAATTACATTTCTCGGCCGAATTGCGTAGATCTCACTGTCAAAAGGATTAAATGACTTTTTTTAACTAAGTTTGAGGATTGCGCTCAAACCAAATGTCCTAGAACCAAATTTCCAAATGTAACTACTAGATTGTGATACAATACACTATTGGGTGAAGTTTGGTTGACTTCTGCGCAGCGGTTTGGGAGTTAACATCAAAATTACATTTCTCGGCCGAATCGCGTAGATCTCACTGTCAAAAGGCTTAAATGACTTTTTTTAACTAAGTTTGAGGATTGCGCTCAAACCAAATGTCCTAGAACCAAATTTCCAAATGTAACTACTAGATTGTGATACAATACACTATTGGGTGAAGTTTGGTTGACTTCTGCGCAGCGGTTTGGGAGTTAACATCAAAATTACATTTCTCGGCCGAATCGCGTAGATCTCACTGTCAAAAGGCTTAAATGACTTTTTTTTAACTAAGATTGAGGATTGCGCTCAAACCAAATGTCCTAGAACCAAATTTCCAAATGTAACTACTAGATTGTGATACAATACACTATTGAGTGAAGTTTGGTTGATTTCTGCGCAGCGGTTTGGGAGTTAACATCAAAATTACATTTCTCGGCCGAATCACGTAGATCTCACTGTCAAAAGGCTTAAATGACTTTTTTTAACTAAGTTTGAGGATTGCGCTCAAACCAAATGTCCTAGAACCAAATTTCCAAATGTAACTACTAGATTGTGATACAATACACTATTGGGTGAAGTTTGGTTGACTTCTGCTCAGCAGTTTGGGAGTTAACATCAAAATTACATTTCTCGGCCGAATCGTGTAGATTTCACTGTCAAAAGGCTTAAATGACTTTTTTAAGTAAGTTTGAATATTGCGCTCAAACTAAAGGTCCTAGAACCAATTTTCCAAATGTAACTACTAGATTGTGATACAATACACTATTGGGTGAAGTTTGGTTCACTTCTGCGCAGCGGTTTGGGAGTTAACATCAAAACTACATTTCTCGGCCGAATTGCGTATATCTCACTGTCAAAAGGCTTAAATGACTTTTTTAACTAAGTTTGAGGATTGCGCTCAAACCAAATGTCCTAGAACCAAATTTCCAAATGTAACTACTAGATTGTGATACAATACACTATTGAGTGAAGTTTGGTTGACTTCTGCGCAGCGGTTTGGGAGTTAACATCAAAATTACATTTCTCGGCCGAATTGCGTAGATGTCACTGTCAATAGGCTTAAATGACTTTTTTTTAAACTACGTTTAAGGATTGCGCTCAAACCAAATGTCCTAGAACCAAATTTCCAAATGTAACTACTAGATTGTGATACAATACACTATTGGGTGAAGTTTGGTTGACTTCTGCGCAGCGGTTTGGGAGTTAACATCAAAATTACATTTCTCGGCCGAATTGCGTAGATCTCACTGTCAAAAGGCTTAAATGACTTTTTTTTAACTAAGTTTGAGGATTGCGCTCAAACCAAATGTCCTAGAACCAAATTTCCAAATGTAACTACTAGATTGTGATACAATACACTATTGGGTGAAGTTTGGTTGACTTCTGCGCAGCGGTTTGGGAGTTAACATCAAAATTACATTTCTCGGCCGAATTGCGTAGATGTCACTGTCAATAGGCTTAAATGACTTTTTTTTAAACTACGTTTAAGGATTGCGCTCAAACCAAATGTCCTAGAACCAAATTTCCAAATGTAACTACTAGATTGTGATACAATACACTATTGGGTGAAGTTTGGTTGACTTCTGCGCAGCGGTTTGGGAGTTAACATCAAAATTACATTTCTCGGCCGAATCGCGTAGATCTCACTGTCAAAAGGCTTAAATGACTTTTTTTAACTAAGTTTGAGGATTGCGGTCAAACCAAATGTCCTAGAACCAAATTTCCAAATGTAATTACTAGATTGTGATACAATACACTATTGGGTGAAGTTTGGTTGACTTCTGCGCAGCGGTTTGGGAGTTAACATCAAAATTACATTTCTCGGCCGAATCGCGTAGATTTCACTGTCAAAAGGCTTAAATGACTTTTTTTAACTAATTTTAAAGATTGCGCTCAAACTAAAGGTCCTAGAACCAAATTTCCAAATGTAACTACTAGATTGTGATACAATACACTATTGGGTGAAGTTTGGTTGACTTCTGCGCAGCGGTTTGGGAGTTAACATCAAAATTACATTTCTCGGCCGAATTGCGTAGATCTCACTGTCAAAAGGCTTAAATGACTTTTTTTTAACTAAGTTTGAGGATTGCGCTCAAACCAAATGTCCTAGAACCAAATTTCCAAATGTAACTACTAGATTGTGATACAATACACTATTGGGTGAAGTTTGGTTGACTTCTGCGCAGCGGTTTGGGAGTTAACATCAAAATTACATTTCTCGGCCGAATTGCGTAGATGTCACTGTCAATAGGCTTAAATGACTTTTTTTTAAACTACGTTTAAGGATTGCGCTCAAACCAAATGTCCTAGAACCAAATTTCCAAATGTAACTACTAGATTGTGATACAATACACTATTGGGTGAAGTTTGGTTGACTTCTGCGCAGCGGTTTGGGAGTTAACATCAAAATTACATTTCTCGGCCGAATCGCGTAGATCTCACTGTCAAAAGGCTTAAATGACTTTTTTTAACTAAGTTTGAGGATTGCGCTGAAACCAAATGTCCTAGAACCAAATTTCCAAATGTAATTACTAGATTGTGATACAATACACTATTGGGTGAAGTTTGGTTGACTTCTGCGCAGCGGTTTGGGAGTTAACATCAAAATTACATTTCTCGGCCGAATCGCGTAGATTTCACTGTCAAAAGGCTTAAATGACTTTTTTTAACTAATTTTAAAGATTGCGCTCAAACTAAAGGTCCTAGAACCAAATTTCCAAATGTAACTACTAGATTGTGATACAATACACTATTGGGTGAAGTTTGGTTCACTTCTGCGCAGCGGTTTGGGAGTTAACATCAAAATTACATTTCTCGGCCGAATTGCGTATATCTCACTGTCAAAAGGCTTAAATGACTTTTTTTACTAAGTTTGAGGATTGCGCTCAAACCAAATGTCGTAGAACCAAATTTCCAAATGTAACTACTAGATTGTGATACAATACACTATTGAGTGAAGTTTGGTTGACTTCTGCGCAGCGGTTTGGGAGTTAACATCAAAATTACATTTCTCGGCCGAATTGCGTAGATGTCACTGTCAAAAGGCTTAAATGACTTTTTTTTAACTACGTTTAAGTATTGCGCTCAACCCAAATGTCCTAGAACCAAATTTCCAAATGTAACTACTAGATTGTGATACAATACACTATTGGGTGAAGTTTGGTTGACTTCTGCGCAGCGGTTTTGGAGTTAACATCAAAATTACATTTCTCGGCCGAATTGCGTAGATCTCACTGTCAACAGGCTTAAATGACTTTTTTTTAACTAAGTTTGAGGATTGCGCTCAAACCAAATGTCCTAGAACCAAATTTCCAAATGTAACTACTAGATTGTGATACAATACACTATTGGGTGAAGTTTGGTTGACTTCTGCGCAGCGGTTTGGGAGTTAACATCAAAATTACATTTCTCAGCCGAATCGCGTAGATCTTATTGTCAAAAGGCTTAAATGGCTTTTTTTAACTAAGTTTGAGGATTGCGCTCAAACCAAATGTCCTAGAACCAAATTTCCAAATGTCACTACTAGATTGTGATACAATACACTATTGGGTGAAGTTTGGTTGACTTCTGCGCAGCGGTTTGGGAGTTAACATCAAAATTACATTTCTCAGCCGAATCGCGTAGATCTTATTGTCAAAAGGCTTAAATGGCTTTTTTTAACTAAGTTTGAGGATTGCGCTCAAACCAAATGTCCTAGAACCAAATTTCCAAATGTAACTACTAGATTGTGATACAATACACTATTGGGTGAAGTTTGGTTGACTTCTGCGCAGCGGTTTGGGAGTTAACATCAAAATTACATTTCTCGGCCGAATTGCGTAGATCTCACTGTCAAAAGGATTAAATGACTTTTTTTAACTAAGTTTGAGGATTGCGCTCAAACCAAATGTCCTAGAACCAAATTTCCAAATGTAACTACTAGATTGTGATACAATACACTATTGGGTGAAGTTTGGTTGACTTCTGCGCAGCGGTTTGGGAGTTAACATCAAAATTACATTTCTCGGCCGAATCGTGTAGATTTCACTGTCAAAAGGCTTAAATGACTTTTTTTAACTAATTTTAAAGATTGCGCTCAAACTAAAGGTCCTAGAACCAAATTTCCAAATGTAACTACTAGATTGTGATACAATACACTATTGGGTGAAGTTTGGTTCACTTCTGCGCAGCGGTTTGGGAGTTAACATCAAAATTACATTTCTCAGCCGAATCGCGTAGATCTTATTGTCAAAAGGTTTAAATGGCTTTTTTTAACTAAGTTTGAGGATTGCGCTCAAACCAAATGTCCTAGAACCAAATTTCCAAATGTAACTACTAGATTGTGATACAATACACTATTGGGTGAAGTTTGGTTGACTTCTGCGCAGCGGTTTGGGAGTTAACATCAAAATTACATTTCTTGGCCGAATCGCGTAGATCTTATTGTCAAAAGGCTTAAATGACTTTTTTTAACTAAGTTTGAGGATTGCGCTCAAACCAAATGTCCTAGAACCAAATTTCCAAATGTAACTACTAGATTGTGATACAATACACTATTGGGTGAAGTTTGGTTGACTTCTGCGCAGCGGTTTGGGAGTTAACATCAAAATTACATTTCTCAGCCGAATCGCGTAGATCTTATTGTCAAAAGGCTTAAATGGCTTTTTTTAACTAAGTTTGAGGATTGCGCTCAAACCAAATGTCCTAGAACCAAATTTCCAAATGTAACTACTAGATTGTGATACAATACACTATTGGGTGAAGTTTGGTTGACTTCTGCGCAGCGGTTTGGGAGTTAACATCAAAATTACATTTCTCGGCCGAATTGCGTAGATCTCACTGTCAAAAGGATTAAATGACATTTTTAACTAAGTTTGAGGATTGCGCTCAAACCAAATGTCCTAGAACCAAATTTCCAAATGTAACTACTAGATTGTGATACAATACACTATTGGGTGAAGTTTGGTTGACTTCTGCGCAGCGGTTTGGGAGTTAACATCAAAATTACATTTCTCGGCCGAATCACGTAGATCTCACTGTCAAAAGGCTTAAATGACTTTTTTTAACTAAGTTTGAGGATTGCGCTCAAACCAAATGTCCTAGAACCAAATTTCCAAATGTAACTACTAGATTGTGATACAATACACTATTGGGTGAAGTTTGGTTGACTCTGCGCAGCGGTTTGGGAGTTAACATCAAAATTACATTTCTCGGCCGAATCGCGTAGATCTCACTGTCAAAAGGCTTAAATGACTTTTTTTAACTAAGTTTGAGGATTGCGCTCAAACCAAATGTCCTAGAACCAAATTTCCAAATGTAACTACTAGATTGTGATACAATACACTATTGGGTGAAGTTTGGTTGACTTCTGCGCAGCGGTTTGGGAGTTAACATCAAAATTACATTTCTCGGCCGAATCGCGTAGATCTCACTGTCAAAAGGCTTAAATGACTTTTTTTTAACTAAGATTGAGGGGTGCGCTCAAACCAAATGTCCTAGAACCAAATTTCCAAATGTAACTACTAGATTGTGATACAATACACTATTGAGTGAAGTTTGGTTGATTTCTGCGCAGCGGTTTGGGAGTTAACATCAAAATTACATTTCTCGGCCGAATCACGTAGATCTCACTGTCAAAAGGCTTAAATGACTTTTTTTAACTAAGTTTGAGGATTGCGCTCAAACCAAATGTCCTAGAACCAAATTTCCAAATGTAACTACTAGATTGTGATACAATACACTATTGGGTGAAGTTTGGTTGACTTCTGCGCAGCGGTTTGGGAGTTAACATCAAAATTACATTTCTTGGCCGAATCGCGTAGATCTTATTGTCAAAAGGCTTAAATGACTTTTTTTAACTAAGTTTGAGGATTGCGCTCAAACCAAATGTCCTAGAACCAAATTTCCAAATGTAACTACTAGATTGTGATACAATACACTATTGGGTGAAGTTTGGTTGACTTCTGCGCAGCGGTTTGGGAGTTAACATCAAAATTACATTTCTCAGCCGAATCGCGTAGATCTTATTGTCAAAAGGCTTAAATGGCTTTTTTTAACTAAGTTTGAGGATTGCGCTCAAACCAAATGTCCTAGAACCAAATTTCCAAATGTAACTACTAGATTGTGATACAATACACTATTGGGTGAAGTTTGGTTGACTTCTGCGCAGCGGTTTGGGAGTTAACATCAAAATTACATTTCTCGGCCGAATTGCGTAGATCTCACTGTCAAAAGGATTAAATGACATTTTTAACTAAGTTTGAGGATTGCGCTCAAACCAAATGTCCTAGAACCAAATTTCCAAATGTAACTACTAGATTGTGATACAATACACTATTGGGTGAAGTTTGGTTGACTTCTGCGCAGCGGTTTGGGAGTTAACATCAAAATTACATTTCTCGGCCGAATCACGTAGATCTCACTGTCAAAAGGCTTAAATGACTTTTTTTAACTAAGTTTGAGGATTGCGCTCAAACCAAATGTCCTAGAACCAAATTTCCAAATGTAACTACTAGATTGTGATACAATACACTATTGGGTGAAGTTTGGTTGACTCTGCGCAGCGGTTTGGGAGTTAACATCAAAATTACATTTCTCGGCCGAATCGCGTAGATCTCACTGTCAAAAGGCTTAAATGACTTTTTTTAACTAAGTTTGAGGATTGCGCTCAAACCAAATGTCCTAGAACCAAATTTCCAAATGTAACTACTAGATTGTGATACAATACACTATTGGGTGAAGTTTGGTTGACTTCTGCGCAGCGGTTTGGGAGTTAACATCAAAATTACATTTCTCGGCCGAATCGCGTAGATCTCACTGTCAAAAGGCTTAAATGACTTTTTTTTAACTAAGATTGAGGGGTGCGCTCAAACCAAATGTCCTAGAACCAAATTTCCAAATGTAACTACTAGATTGTGATACAATACACTATTGAGTGAAGTTTGGTTGATTTCTGCGCAGCGGTTTGGGAGTTAACATCAAAATTACATTTCTCGGCCGAATCACGTAGATCTCACTGTCAAAAGGCTTAAATGACTTTTTTTAACTAAGTTTGAGGATTGCGCTCAAACCAAATGTCCTAGAACCAAATTTCCAAATGTAACTACTAGATTGTGATACAATACACTATTGGGTGAAGTTTGGTTGACTCTGCGCAGCGGTTTGGGAGTTAACATCAAAATTGCATTTCTCGGCCGAATCGCGTAAATCTCACTGTCAAAAGGCTTAAATGACTTTTTTTAACTAAGTTTGAGGATTGCGCTCAAACCAAATGTCCTAGAACCAAATTTCCAAATGTAACTACTAGATTGTGATACAATACACTATTGGGTGAAGTTTGGTTGACTTCTGCGCAGCAGTTTGGGAGTTAACATCAAAATTACATTTCTCGGCCGAATCGTGTAGATTTCACTGTCAAAAGGCTTAAATGACTTTTTTAAGTAAGTTTGAATATTGCGCTAAACTAAAGGTCCTAGAACCAATTTTCCAAATGTAACTACTAGATTGTGATACAATACACTATTGGGTGAAGTTTGGTTGACTTCTGCGCAGCGGTTTGGGAGTTAACATCAAAATTACATTTCTCGGCCGAATCGTGTAGATTTCACTGTCAAAAGGCTTAAATGACTTTTTTAAGTAAGTTTGAATATTGCGCTCAAACTAAAGGCCCTAGAACCAATTTTCCAAATGTAACTACTAGATTGTGATACAATACACTATTGGGTGAAGTTTGGTTCACTTCTGCGCAGCGGTTTGGGAGTTAACATCAAAACTACATTTCTCGGCCGAATTGCGTATATCTCACTGTCAAAAGGCTTAAATGACTTTTTTAACTAAGTTTGAGGATTGCGCTCAAACCAAATGTCCTAGAACCAAATTTCCAAATGTAACTACTAGATTGTGATACAATACACTATTGAGTGAAGTTTGGTTGACTTCTGCGCAGCGGTTTGGGAGTTAACATCAAAATTACATTTCTCGGCCGAATTGCGTAGATGTCACTGTCAATAGGCTTAAATGACTTTTTTTTAAACTACGTTTAAGGATTGCGCTCAAACCAAATGTCCTAGAACCAAATTTCCAAATGTAACTACTAGATTGTGATACAATACACTATTGGGTGAAGTTTGGTTGACTTCTGCGCAGCGGTTTGGGAGTTAACATCAAAATTACATTTCTCGGCCGAATCGCGTAGATCTCACTGTCAAAAGGCTTAAATGACTTTTTTTAACTAAGTTTGAGGATTGCGCTCAAACCAAATGTCCTAGAACCAAATTTCCAAATGTAATTACTAGATTGTGATATAATACACTATTGGGTGAAGTTTGGTTGACTTCTGCGCAGCGGTTTGGGAGTTAACATCAAAATTACATTTCTCGGCCGAATCGTGTAGATTTCACTGTCAAAAGGCTTAAATGACTTTTTTTAACTAATTTTAAAGATTGCGCTCAAACTAAAGGTCCTAGAACCAAATTTCCAAATGTAACTACTAGATTGTGATACAATACACTATTGGGTGAAGTTTGGTTCACTTTTGCGCAGCGGTTTGGGAGTTAACATCAAAATTACATTTCTCGGCCGAATTGCGTATATCTCACTGTCAAAAGGCTTAAATGACTTTTTTTACTAAGTTTGAGGATTGCGCTCAAACCAAATGTCCTAGAACCAAATTTCCAAATGTAACTACTAGATTGTGATACAATACACTATTGAGTGAAGTTTGGTTGACTTCTGCGCAGCGGTTAGGGAGTTAACATCAAAATTACATTTCTCGGCCGAATTGCGTAGATGTCACTGTCAAAAGACTTAAATGACTTTTTTTTAACTACGTTTAAGTATTGCGCTCAACCCAAATGTCCTAGAACCAAATTTCCAAATGTAACCACTAGATTGTGATACAATACACTATTGGGTGAAGTTTGGTTGACTTCTGCGCAGCGGTTTGGGAGTAAACATCAAAATTACATTTCTCGGCCGAATTGCGTAGATCTCACTGTCAAAAGGCTTAAATGACTTTTTTTTAACTAAGTTTGAGGATTGCGCTCAAACCAAATGTCCTAGAACCAAATTTCCAAATGTAACTACTAGATTGTGATACAATACACTATTGGGTGAAGTTTGGTTGACTTCTGCGCAGCGGTTTGGGAGTTAACATCAAAATTACATTTCTCAGCCGAATCGCGTAGATCTTATTGTCAAAAGGCTTAAATGGCTTTTTTTAACTAAGTTTGAGGATTGCGCTCAAACCAAATGTCCTAGAACCAAATTTCCAAATGTAACTACTAGATTGTGATACAATACACTATTGGGTGAAGTTTGGTTGACTTCTGCGCAGCGGTTTGGGAGTTAACATCAAAATTACATTTCTCGGCCGAATTGCGTAGATCTCACTGTCAAAAGGATTAAATGACTTTTTTTAACTAAGTTTGAGGATTGCGCTCAAACCAAATGTCCTAGAACCAAATTTCCAAATGTAACTACTAGATTGTGATACAATACACTATTGGGTGAAGTTTGGTTGACTTCTGCGCAGCGGTTTGGGAGTTAACATCAAAATTACATTTCTCGGCCGAATCGTGTAGATTTCACTGTCAAAAGGCTTAAATGACTTTTTTAAGTAAGTTTGAATATTGCGCTAAACTAAAGGTCCTAGAACCAATTTTCCAAATGTAACTACTAGATTGTGATACAATACACTATTGGGTGAAGTTTGGTTGACTTCTGCGCAGCGGTTTGGGAGTTAACATCAAAATTACATTTCTCGGCCGAATCGTGTAGATTTCACTGTCAAAAGGCTTAAATGACTTTTTTAAGTAAGTTTGAATATTGCGCTCAAACTAAAGGCCCTAGAACCAATTTTCCAAATGTAACTACTAGATTGTGATACAATACACTATTGGGTGAAGTTTGGTTCACTTCTGCGCAGCGGTTTGGGAGTTAACATCAAAACTACATTTCTCGGCCGAATTGCGTATATCTCACTGTCAAAAGGCTTAAATGACTTTTTTAACTAAGTTTGAGGATTGCGCTCAAACCAAATGTCCTAGAACCAAATTTCCAAATGTAACTACTAGATTGTGATACAATACACTATTGAGTGAAGTTTGGTTGACTTCTGCGCAGCGGTTTGGGAGTTAACATCAAAATTACATTTCTCGGCCGAATTGAGTAGATGTCACTGTCAATAGGCTTAAATGACTTTTTTTTAAACTACGTTTAAGGATTGCGCTCAAACCAAATGTCCTAGAACCAAATTTCCAAATGTAACTACTAGATTGTGATACAATACACTATTGGGTGAAGTTTGGTTGACTTCTGCGCAGCGGTTTGGGAGTTAACATCAAAATTACATTTCTCGGCCGAATCGCGTAGATCTCACTGTCAAAAGGCTTAAATGACTTTTTTTAACTAAGTTTGAGGATTGCGCTCAAACCAAATGTCCTAGAACCAAATTTCCAAATGTAATTACTAGATTGTGATATAATACACTATTGGGTGAAGTTTGGTTGACTTCTGCGCAGCGGTTTGGGAGTTAACATCAAAATTACATTTCTCGGCCGAATCGTGTAGATTTCACTGTCAAAAGGCTTAAATGACTTTTTTTAACTAATTTTAAAGATTGCGCTCAAACTAAAGGTCCTAGAACCAAATTTCCAAATGTAACTACTAGATTGTGATACAATACACTATTGGGTGAAGTTTGGTTCACTTTTGCGCAGCGGTTTGGGAGTTAACATCAAAATTACATTTCTCGGCCGAATTGCGTATATCTCACTGTCAAAAGGCTTAAATGACTTTTTTTACTAAGTTTGAGGATTGCGCTCAAACCAAATGTCCTAGAACCAAATTTCCAAATGTAACTACTAGATTGTGATACAATACACTATTGAGTGAAGTTTGGTTGACTTCTGCGCAGCGGTTAGGGAGTTAACATCAAAATTACATTTCTCGGCCGAATTGCGTAGATGTCACTGTCAAAAGACTTAAATGACTTTTTTTTAACTACGTTTAAGTATTGCGCTCAACCCAAATGTCCTAGAACCAAATTTCCAAATGTAACCACTAGATTGTGATACAATACACTATTGGGTGAAGTTTGGTTGACTTCTGCGCAGCGGTTTGGGAGTAAACATCAAAATTACATTTCTCGGCCGAATTGCGTAGATCTCACTGTCAAAAGGCTTAAATGACTTTTTTTTAACTAAGTTTGAGGATTGCGCTCAAACCAAATGTCCTAGAACCAAATTTCCAAATGTAACTACTAGATTGTGATACAATACACTATTGGGTGAAGTTTGGTTGACTTCTGCGCAGCGGTTTGGGAGTTAACATCAAAATTACATTTCTCAGCCGAATCGCGTAGATCTTATTGTCAAAAGGCTTAAATGGCTTTTTTTAACTAAGTTTGAGGATTGCGCTCAAACCAAATGTCCTAGAACCAAATTTCCAAATGTAACTACTAGATTGTGATACAATACACTATTGGGTGAAGTTTGGTTGACTTCTGCGCAGCGGTTTGGGAGTTAACATCAAAATTACATTTCTCGGCCGAATTGCGTAGATCTCACTGTCAAAAGGATTAAATGACTTTTTTTAACTAAGTTTGAGGATTGCGCTCAAACCAAATGTCCTAGAACCAAATTTCCAAATGTAACTACTAGATTGTGATACAATACACTATTGGGTGAAGTTTGGTTGACTTCTGCGCAGCGGTTTGGGAGTTAACATCAAAATTACATTTCTCGGCCGAATCGTGTAGATTTCACTGTCAAAAGGCTTAAATGACTTTTTTTAACTAATTTTAAAGATTGCGCTCAAACTAAAGGTCCTAGAACCAAATTTCCAAATGTAACTACTAGATTGTGATACAATACACTATTGGGTGAAGTTTGGTTCACTTCTGCGCAGCGGTTTGGGAGTTAACATCAAAATTACATTTCTCGGCCGAATTGCGTAGATGTCACTGTCAATAGGCTTAAATGACTTTTTTTTAAACTACGTTTAAGGATTGCGCTCAAACCAAATGTCCTAGAACCAAATTTCCAAATGTAACTACTAGATTGTGATACAATACACTATTGGGTGAAGTTTGGTTGACTTCTGCGCAGCGGTTTGGGAGTTAACATCAAAATTACATTTCTCGGCCGAATCGCGTAGATCTCACTGTCAAAAGGCTTAAATGACTTTTTTTAACTAAGTTTGAGGATTGCGCTCAAACCAAATGTCCTAGAACCAAATTTCCAAATGTAATTACTAGATTGTGATATAATACACTATTGGGTGAAGTTTGGTTGACTTCTGCGCAGCGGTTTGGGAGTTAACATCAAAATTACATTTCTCGGTCGAATCGTGTAGATTTCACTGTCAAAAGGCTCAAATGACTTTTTTTAACTAATTTTAAAGATTGCGCTCAAACTAAAGGTCCTAGAACCAAATTTCCAAATGTAACTACTAGATTGTGATACAATACACTATTGGGTGAAGTTTGGTTCACTTTTGCGCAGCGGTTTGGGAGTTAACATCAAAATTACATTTCTCGGCCGAATTGCGTATATCTCACTGTCAAAAGGCTTAAATGACTTTTTTTACTAAGTTTGAGGATTGCGCTCAAACCAAATGTCCTAGAACCAAATTTCCAAATGTAACTACTAGATTGTGATACAATACAATATTGAGTGAAGTTTGGTTGACTTCTGCGCAGCGGTTTGGGAGTTAACATCAAAATTACATTTCTCGGCCGAATTGCGTAGATGTCACTGTCAAAAGACTTAAATGACTTTTTTTTAACTACGTTTAAGTATTGCGCTCAACCCAAATGTCCTAGAACCAAATTTCCAAATGTAACCACTAGATTGTGATACAATACACTATTGGGTGAAGTTTGGTTGACTTCTGCGCAGCGGTTTGGGAGTAAACATCAAAATTACATTTCTCGGCCGAATTGCGTAGATCTCACTGTCAAAAGGCTTAAATGACTTTTTTTTAACTAAGTTTGAGGATTGCGCTCAAACCAAATGTCCTAGAACCAAATTTCCAAATGTAACTACTAGATTGTGATACAATACACTATTGGGTGAAGTTTGGTTGACTTCTGCGCAGCGGTTTGGGAGTTAACATCAAAATTACATTTCTCAGCCGAATCGCGTAGATCTTATTGTCAAAAGGCTTAAATGGCTTTTTTTAACTAAGTTTGAGGATTGCGCTCAAACCAAATGTCCTAGAACCAAATTTCCAAATGTAACTACTAGATTGTGATACAATACACTATTGGGTGAAGTTTGGTTGACTTCTGCGCAGCGGTTTGGGAGTTAACATCAAAATTACATTTCTCGGCCGAATTGCGTAGATCTCACTGTCAAAAGGATTAAATTACTTTTTTTAACTAAGTTTGAGGATTGCGCTCAAACCAAATGTCCTAGAACCAAATTTCCAAATGTAACTACTAGATTGTGATACAATACACTATTGGGTGAAGTTTGGTTGACTTCTGCGCAGCGGTTTGGGAGTTAACATCAAAATTACATTTCTCGGCCGAATCGTGTAGATTTCACTGTCAAAAGGCTTAAATGACTTTTTTTAACTAATTTTAAAGATTGCGCTCAAACTAAAGGTCCTAGAACCAAATTTCCAAATGTAACTACTAGATTGTGATACAATACACTATTGGGTGAAGTTTGGTTCACTTCTGCGCAGCGGTTTGGGAGTTAACATCAAAATTACATTTCTCAGCCGAATCGCGTAGATCTTATTGTCAAAAGGTTTAAATGGCTTTTTTTAACTAAGTTTGAGGATTGCGCTCAAACCAAATGTCCTAGAACCAAATTTCCAAATGTAACTACTAGATTGTGATACAATACACTATTGGGTGAAGTTTGGTTGACTTCTGCGCAGCGGTTTGGGAGTTAACATCAAAATTACATTTCTCGGCCGAATCGCGTAGATCTTATTGTCAAAAGGCTTAAATGACTTTTTTTAACTAAGTTTGAGGATTGCGCTCTAACCAAATGTCCTAGAACCAAATTTCCAAATGTAACTACTAGATTGTGATACAATACACTATTGGCTGAAGTTTGGTTGACTTCTGCGCAGCGGTTTGGGAGTTAACATCAAAATTACATTTCTCAGCCGAATCGCGTAGATCTTATTGTCAAAAGGCTTAAATGGCTTTTTTTAACTAAGTTTGAGGATTGCGCTCAAACCAAATGTCCTAGAACCAAATTTCCAAATGTAACTACTAGATTGTGATACAATACACTATTGGGTGAAGTTTGGTTGACTTCTGTGCAGCGGTTTGGGAGTTAACATCAAAATTACATTTCTCGGCCGAATCGTGTAGATTTCACTGTCAAAAGGCTTAAATGACTTTTTTTAACTAAGTTTAAAGATTGCGCTCAAACTAAAGGTCCTAGAACCAAATTTCCAAATGTAACTACTAGATTGTGATACAATACACTATTGGGTGAAGTTTGGTTCACTTCTGCGCAGCGGTTTGGGAGTAAACATCAAAATTACATTTCTCGGCCGAATTGCGTATATCTCACTGTCAAAAGGCTTAAATGACTTTTTTTACTAAGTTTGAGGATTGCGCTCAAACCAAATGTCCTAGAACCAAATTTCCAAATGTAACTACTAGATTGTGATACAATACACTATTGAGTGAAGTTTGGTTGACTTCTGCGCAGCGGTTTGGGAGTTAACATCAAAATTACATTTCTCGGCCGAATTGTGTAGATGTCACTGTCAAAAGGCTTAAATGACTTTTTTTTAACTACGTTTAAGTATTGCGCTCAACCCAAATGTCCTAGAACCAAATTTCCAAATGTAACTACTCGATTGTGATACAATACACTATTGGGTGAAGTTTGGTTGACTTCTGCGCAGCGGTTTGGGAGTTAACATCAAAATTAAATTTCTCGGCCGAATTGCGTAGATCTCACTGTCAAAAGGATTAAATGACTTTTTTTAACTAAGTTTGAGGATTGCGCTCAAACCAAATGTCCTAGAACCAAATTTCCAAATGTAACTACTAGATTGTGATACAATACACTATTGGGTGAAGTTTGGTTGACTTCTGCGCAGCGGTTTGGGAGTTAACATCAAAATTACATTTCTCGGCCGAATCGCGTAGATCTTATTGTCAAAAGGCTTAAATGACTTTTTTTAACTAAGTTTGAGGATTGCGCTCAAACCAAATGTCCTAGAACCAAATTTCCAAATGTAACTACTAGATTGTGATACAATACACTATTGGCTGAAGTTTGGTTGACTTCTGCGCAGCGGTTTGGGAGTTAACATCAAAATTACATTTCTCAGCCGAATCGCGTAGATCTTATTGTCAAAAGGCTTAAATGGCTTTTTTTAACTAAGTTTGAGGATTGCGCTCAAACCAAATGTCCTAGAACCAAATTTCCAAATGTAACTACTAGATTGTGATACAATACACTATTGGGTGAAGTTTGGTTGACTTCTGTGCAGCGGTTTGGGAGTTAACATCAAAATTACATTTCTCGGCCGAATCGTGTAGATTTCACTGTCAAAAGGCTTAAATGACTTTTTTTAACTAAGTTTAAAGATTGCGCTCAAACTAAAGGTCCTAGAACCAAATTTCCAAATGTAACTACTAGATTGTGATACAATACACTATTGGGTGAAGTTTGGTTCACTTCTGCGCAGCGGTTTGGGAGTAAACATCAAAATTACATTTCTCGGCCGAATTGCGTATATCTCACTGTCAAAAGGCTTAAATGACTTTTTTTACTAAGTTTGAGGATTGCGCTCAAACCAAATGTCCTAGAACCAAATTTCCAAATGTAACTACTAGATTGTGATACAATACACTATTGAGTGAAGTTTGGTTGACTTCTGCGCAGCGGTTTGGGAGTTAACATCAAAATTACATTTCTCGGCCGAATTGCGTAGATGTCACTGTCAAAAGGCTTAAATGACTTTTTTTTAACTACGTTTAAGTATTGCGCTCAACCCAAATGTCCTAGAACCAAATTTCCAAATGTAACTACTCGATTGTGATACAATACACTATTGGGTGAAGTTTGGTTGACTTCTGCGCAGCGGTTTGGGAGTTAACATCAAAATTACATTTCTCGGCCGAATTGCGTAGATCTCACTGTCAAAAGGCTTAAATGACTTTTTTTTTACTAAGTTTGAGGATTGCGCTCAAACCAAATGTCCTAGAACCAAATTTCCAAATGTAACTACTAGATTGTGATACAATACACTATTGGGTGAAGTTTGGTTGACTTCTGCGCAGCGGTTTGGGAGTTAACATCAAAATTACATTTCTCAGCCGAATCGCGTAGATCTTATTGTCAAAAGGCTTAAATGGCTTTTTTTTACCTAAGTTTGAGGATTGCGCTCAAACCAAATGTCCTAGAACCAAATTTCCAAATGTAACTACTAGATTGTGATACAATACACTATTGGGTGAAGTTTGGTTGACTTCTGCGCAGCGGTTTGGGAGTTAACATCAAAATTAAATTTCTCGGCCGAATTGCGTAGATCTCACTGTCAAAAGGATTAAATGACTTTTTTTAACTAAGTTTGAGGATTGCGCTCAAACCAAATGTCCTAGAACCAAATTTCCAAATGTAACTACTAGATTGTGATACAATACACTATTGGGTGAAGTTTGGTTGACTTCTGCGCAGCGGTTTGGGAGTTAACATCAAAATTACATTTCTCGGCCGAATCGCGTAGATCTCACTGTCAAAAGGCTTAAATGACTTTTTTTAACTAAGTTTGAGGATTGCGCTCAAACCAAATGTCCTAGAACCAAATTTCCAAATGTAACTACTAGATTGTGATACAATACACTATTGGGTGAAGTTTGGTTGACTTCTGCGCAGCGGTTTGGGAGTTAACATCAAAATTACATTTCTCAGCCGAATCGCGTAGATCTTATTGTCAAAAGGCTTAAATGGCTTTTTTTAACTAAGTTTGAGGATTGCGCTCAAACCAAATGTCCTAGAACCAAATTTCCAAATGTAACTACTAGATTGTGATACAATACACTATTGGGTGAAGTTTGGTTGACTTCTGCGCAGCGGTTTGGGAGTTAACATCAAAATTACATTTCTCGGCCGAATTGCGTAGATCTCACTGTCAAAAGGATTAAATGACTTTTTTTAACTAAATTTGAGGATTGCGCTCAAACCAAATGTCCTAGAACCAAATTTCCAAATGTAACTACTAGATTGTGATACAATACACTATTGGGTGAAGTTTGGTTGACTTCTGCGCAGCGGTTTGGGAGTTAACATCAAAATTACATTTCTCGGCCGAATCGCTTAAATCTCACTGTCAAAAGGATTAAATGGCTTTTTTTAACTAAGTTTGAGGATTGCGCTCAAACCAAATGTCCTAGAACCAAATTTCCAAATGTAACTACTAGATTGTGATACAATACACTATTGGGTGAAGTTTGGTTGACTTCTGCGCAGCGGTTTGGGAGTTAACATCAAAATTACATTTCTCAGCCGAATCGCGTAGATCTTATTGTCAAAAGGCTTAAATGGCTTTTTTTAACTAAGTTTGAGGATTGCGCTCAAACCAAATGTCCTAGAACCAAATTTCCAAATGTAACTACTAGATTGTGATACAATACACTATTGGGTGAAGTTTGGTTGACTTCTGCGTAGCGGTTTGGGAGTTAACATCAAAATTACATTTCTCGGCCGAATCACGTAGATCTCACTGTCAAAAGGCTTAAATGACTTTTTTTAACTAAGTTTGAGGATTGCGCTCAAACCAAATGTCCTAGAACCAAATTTCCAAATGTAACTACTAGATTGTGATACAATACACTATTGGGTGAAGTTTGGTTGACTTCTGCGCAGCGGTTTGGTAGTTAACATCAAAATTACATTTCTCGGCCGAATTGCGTAGATCTCACTGTCAAAAGGATTAAATGACTTTTTTTAACTAAATTTGAGGATTGCGCTCAAACCAAATGTCCTAGAACCAAATTTCCAAATGTAACTACTAGATTGTGATACAATACACTATTGGGTGAAGTTTGGTTGACTTCTGCGCAGCGGTTTGGGAGTTAACATCAAAATTACATTTCTCGGCCGAATCGCTTAAATCTCACTGTCAAAAGGATTAAATGGCTTTTTTTAACTAAGTTTGAGGATTGCGCTCAAACCAAATGTCCTAGAACCAAATTTCCAAATGTAACTACTAGATTGTGATACAATACACTATTGGGTGAAGTTTGGTTGACTTCTGCGCAGCGGTTTGGGAGTTAACATCAAAATTACATTTCTCAGCCGAATCGCGTAGATCTTATTGTCAAAAGGCTTAAATGGCTTTTTTTAACTAAGTTTGAGGATTGCGCTCAAACCAAATGTCCTAGAACCAAATTTCCAAATGTAACTACTAGATTGTGATACAATACACTATTGGGTGAAGTTTGGTTGACTTCTGCGTAGCGGTTTGGGAGTTAACATCAAAATTACATTTCTCGGCCGAATCACGTAGATCTCACTGTCAAAAGGCTTAAATGACTTTTTTTAACTAAGTTTGAGGATTGCGCTCAAACCAAATGTCCTAGAACCAAATTTCCAAATGTAACTACTAGATTGTGATACAATACACTATTGGGTGAAGTTTGGTTGACTTCTGCGCAGCGGTTTGGGAGTTAACATCAAAATTACATTTCTCGGCCGAATCGCTTAAATCTCACTGTCAAAAGGATTAAATGGCTTTTTTTAACTAAGTTTGAGGATTGCGCTCAAACCAAATGTCCTAGAACCAAATTTCCAAATGTAACTACTAGATTGTGATACAATACACTATTGGGTGAAGTTTGGTTGACTTCTGCGCAGCGGTTTGGGAGTTAACATCAAAATTACATTTCTCAGCCGAATCGCGTAGATCTTATTGTCAAAAGGCTTAAATGGCTTTTTTTAACTAAGTTTGAGGATTGCGCTCAAACCAAATGTCCTAGAACCAAATTTCCAAATGTAACTACTAGATTGTGATACAATACACTATTGGGTGAAGTTTGGTTGACTTCTGCGCAGCGGTTTGGGAGTTAACATCAAAATTACATTTCTCGGCCGAATTGCGTAGATCTCACTGTCAAAAGGATTAAATGACTTTTTTTAACTAAATTTGAGGATTGCGCTCAAACCAAATGTCCTAGAACCAAATTTCCAAATGTAACTACTAGATTGTGATACAATACACTATTGGGTGAAGTTTGGTTGACTTCTGCGCAGCGGTTTGGGAGTTAACATCAAAATTACATTTCTCGGCCGAATCGCTTAAATCTCACTGTCAAAAGGATTAAATGGCTTTTTTTAACTAAGTTTGAGGATTGCGCTCAAACCAAATGTCCTAGAACCAAATTTCCAAATGTAACTACTAGATTGTGATACAATACACTATTGGGTGAAGTTTGGTTGACTTCTGCGCAGCGGTTTGGGAGTTAACATCAAAATTACATTTCTCAGCCGAATCGCGTAGATCTTATTGTCAAAAGGCTTAAATGGCTTTTTTTAACTAAGTTTGAGGATTGCGCTCAAACCAAATGTCCTAGAACCAAATTTCCAAATGTAACTACTAGATTGTGATACAATACACTATTGGGTGAAGTTTGGTTGACTTCTGCGTAGCGGTTTGGGAGTTAACATCAAAATTACATTTCTCGGCCGAATCACGTAGATCTCACTGTCAAAAGGCTTAAATGACTTTTTTTAACTAAGTTTGAGGATTGCGCTCAAACCAAATGTCCTAGAACCAAATTTCCAAATGTAACTACTAGATTGTGATACAATACACTATTGGGTGAAGTTTGGTTGACTTCTGCGCAGCGGTTTGGGAGTTAACATCAAAATTACATTTCTCAGCCGAATCGCGTAGATCTTATTGTCAAAAGGCTTAAATGGCTTTTTTTTACCTAAGTTTGAGGATTGCGCTCAAACCAAATGTCCTAGAACCAAATTTCCAAATGTAACTACTAGATTGTGATACAATACACTATTGGGTGAAGTTTGGTTGACTTCTGCGCAGCGGTTTGGGAGTTAACATCAAAATTAAATTTCTCGGCCGAATTGCGTAGATCTCACTGTCAAAAGGATTAAATGACTTTTTTTAACTAAGTTTGAGGATTGCGCTCAAACCAAATGTCCTAGAACCAAATTTCCAAATGTAACTACTAGATTGTGATACAATACACTATTGGGTGAAGTTTGGTTGACTTCTGCGCAGCGGTTTGGGAGTTAACATCAAAATTACATTTCTCGGCCGAATCGCTTAAATCTCACTGTCAAAAGGATTAAATGGCTTTTTTTAACTAAGTTTGAGGATTGCGCTCAAACCAAATGTCCTAGAACCAAATTTCCAAATGTAACTACTAGATTGTGATACAATACACTATTGGGTGAAGTTTGGTTGACTTCTGCGCAGCGGTTTGGGAGTTAACATCAAAATTACATTTCTCAGCCGAATCGCGTAGATCTTATTGTCAAAAGGCTTAAATGGCTTTTTTTAACTAAGTTTGAGGATTGCGCTCAAACCAAATGTCCTAGAACCAAATTTCCAAATGTAACTACTAGATTGTGATACAATACACTATTGGGTGAAGTTTGGTTGACTTCTGCGTAGCGGTTTGGGAGTTAACATCAAAATTACATTTCTCGGCCGAATCACGTAGATCTCACTGTCAAAAGGCTTAAATGACTTTTTTTAACTAAGTTTGAGGATTGCGCTCAAACCAAATGTCCTAGAACCAAATTTCCAAATGTAACTACTAGATTGTGATACAATACACTATTGGGTGAAGTTTGGTTGACTTCTGCGCAGCGGTTTGGTAGTTAACATCAAAATTACATTTCTCGGCCGAATTGCGTAGATCTCACTGTCAAAAGGATTAAATGACTTTTTTTAACTAAATTTGAGGATTGCGCTCAAACCAAATGTCCTAGAACCAAATTTCCAAATGTAACTACTAGATTGTGATACAATACACTATTGGGTGAAGTTTGGTTGACTTCTGCGCAGCGGTTTGGGAGTTAACATCAAAATTACATTTCTCGGCCGAATCGCTTAAATCTCACTGTCAAAAGGATTAAATGGCTTTTTTTAACTAAGTTTGAGGATTGCGCTCAAACCAAATGTCCTAGAACCAAATTTCCAAATGTAACTACTAGATTGTGATACAATACACTATTGGGTGAAGTTTGGTTGACTTCTGCGCAGCGGTTTGGGAGTTAACATCAAAATTACATTTCTCAGCCGAATCGCGTAGATCTTATTGTCAAAAGGCTTAAATGGCTTTTTTTAACTAAGTTTGAGGATTGCGCTCAAACCAAATGTCCTAGAACCAAATTTCCAAATGTAACTACTAGATTGTGATACAATACACTATTGGGTGAAGTTTGGTTGACTTCTGCGTAGCGGTTTGGGAGTTAACATCAAAATTACATTTCTCGGCCGAATCACGTAGATCTCACTGTCAAAAGGCTTAAATGACTTTTTTTAACTAAGTTTGAGGATTGCGCTCAAACCAAATGTCCTAGAACCAAATTTCCAAATGTAACTACTAGATTGTGATACAATACACTATTGGGTGAAGTTTGGTTGACTTCTGCGCAGCGGTTTGGGAGTTAACATCAAAATTACATTTCTCGGCCGAATCGCTTAAATCTCACTGTCAAAAGGATTAAATGGCTTTTTTTAACTAAGTTTGAGGATTGCGCTCAAACCAAATGTCCTAGAACCAAATTTCCAAATGTAACTACTAGATTGTGATACAATACACTATTGGGTGAAGTTTGGTTGACTTCTGCGCAGCGGTTTGGGAGTTAACATCAAAATTACATTTCTCAGCCGAATCGCGTAGATCTTATTGTCAAAAGGCTTAAATGGCTTTTTTTAACTAAGTTTGAGGATTGCGCTCAAACCAAATGTCCTAGAACCAAATTTCCAAATGTAACTACTAGATTGTGATACAATACACTATTGGGTGAAGTTTGGTTGACTTCTGCGCAGCGGTTTGGGAGTTAACATCAAAATTACATTTCTCGGCCGAATTGCGTAGATCTCACTGTCAAAAGGATTAAATGACTTTTTTTAACTAAATTTGAGGATTGCGCTCAAACCAAATGTCCTAGAACCAAATTTCCAAATGTAACTACTAGATTGTGATACAATACACTATTGGGTGAAGTTTGGTTGACTTCTGCGCAGCGGTTTGGGAGTTAACATCAAAATTACATTTCTCGGCCGAATCGCTTAAATCTCACTGTCAAAAGGATTAAATGGCTTTTTTTAACTAAGTTTGAGGATTGCGCTCAAACCAAATGTCCTAGAACCAAATTTCCAAATGTAACTACTAGATTGTGATACAATACACTATTGGGTGAAGTTTGGTTGACTTCTGCGCAGCGGTTTGGGAGTTAACATCAAAATTACATTTCTCAGCCGAATCGCGTAGATCTTATTGTCAAAAGGCTTAAATGGCTTTTTTTAACTAAGTTTGAGGATTGCGCTCAAACCAAATGTCCTAGAACCAAATTTCCAAATGTAACTACTAGATTGTGATACAATACACTATTGGGTGAAGTTTGGTTGACTTCTGCGTAGCGGTTTGGGAGTTAACATCAAAATTACATTTCTCGGCCGAATCACGTAGATCTCACTGTCAAAAGGCTTAAATGACTTTTTTTAACTAAGTTTGAGGATTGCGCTCAAACCAAATGTCCTAGAACCAAATTTCCAAATGTAACTACTAGATTGTGATACAATACACTATTGGGTGAAGTTTGGTTGACTTCTGCGCAGCGGTTTGGGAGTTAACATCAAAATTACATTTCTCGGCCGAATCGCTTAAATCTCACTGTCAAAAGGATTAAATGGCTTTTTTTAACTAAGTTTGAGGATTGCGCTCAAACCAAATGTCCTAGAACCAAATTTCCAAATGTAACTACTAGATTGTGATACAATACACTATTGGGTGAAGTTTGGTTGACTTCTGCGCAGCGGTTTGGGAGTTAACATCAAAATTACATTTCTCAGCCGAATCGCGTAGATCTTATTGTCAAAAGGCTTAAATGGCTTTTTTTAACTAAGTTTGAGGATTGCGCTCAAACCAAATGTCCTAGAACCAAATTTCCAAATGTAACTACTAGATTGTGATACAATACACTATTGGGTGAAGTTTGGTTGACTTCTGCGTAGCGGTTTGGGAGTTAACATCAAAATTACATTTCTCGGCCGAATCACGTAGATCTCACTGTCAAAAGGCTTAAATGACTTTTTTTAACTAAGTTTGAGGATTGCGCTCAAACCAAATGTCCTAGAACCAAATTTCCAAATGTAACTACTAGATTGTGATACAATACACTATTGGGTGAAGTTTGGTTGACTCTGCGCAGCGGTTTGGGAGTTAACATCAAAATTACATTTCTCGGCCGAATCGCTTCAATCTCACTGTCAAAAGGCTTAAATGACTTTTTTTAACTAAGTTTGAGGATTGCGCTCAAACCAAATGTCCTAGAACCAAATTTCCAAATGTAACTACTAGATTGTGATACAATACACTATTGGGTGAAGTTTGGTTGACTTCTGCGCAGCGGTTTGGGAGTTAACATCAAAATTACATTTCTCGGCCGAATCGTGTAGATTTCACTGTCAAAAGGCTTAAATGACTTTTTTAAGTAAGTTTGAATATTGCGCTCAAACTAAAGGTCCTAGAACCAATTTTCCAAATGTAACTACTAGATTGTGATACAATACACTATTGGGTGAAGTTTGGTTCACTTCTGCGCAGCGGTTTGGGAGTTAACATCAAAACTACATTTCTCGGCCGAATTGCGTATATCTCACTGTCAAAAGGCTTTAATGGCTTTTTTAACTAAGTTTGAGGATTGCGCTCAAACCAAATGTCCTAGAACCAAATTTCCAAATGTAACTACTAGATTGTGATACAATACACTATTGGGTGAAGTTTGGTTGACTTCTGCGCAGCGGTTTGGGAGTTAACATCAAAATTACATTTCTCGGCCGAATTGCGTAGATCTCACTGTCAAAAGGATTAAATGACTTTTTTTAACTAAGTTTGAGGATTGCGCTCAAACCAAATGTCCTAGAACCAAATTTCCAAATGTAACTACTAGATTGTGATACAATACACTATTGGGTGAAGTTTGGTTGACTTCTGCGCAGCGGTTTGGGAGTTAACATCAAAATTACATTTCTCGGCCGAATCGCGTAGATCTTATTGTCAAAAGGCTTAAATGACTTTTTTTAACTAAGTTTGAGGATTGCGCTCAAACCAAATGTCCTAGAACCAAATTTCCAAATGTAACTACTAGATTGTGATACAATACACTATTGGGTGAAGTTTGGTTGACTTCTGCGCAGCGGTTTGGGAGTTAACATCAAAATTACATTTCTCGGCCGAATCGTGTAGATTTCACTGTCAAAAGGCTTAAATGACTTTTTTTTAACTAATTTTAAAGATTGCGCTCAAACTAAAGGTCCTAGAACCAAATTTCCAAATGTAACTACTAGATTGTGATACAATACACTATTGGGTGAAGTTTGGTTCACTTCTGCGCAGCGGTTTGGGAGTTAACATCAAAATTACATTTCTCGGCCGAATCACGTAGATCTCACTGTCAAAAGGCTTAAATGACTTTTTTTAACTAAGTTTGAGGATTGCGCTCAAACCAAATGTCCTAGAACCAAATTTCCAAATGTAACTACTAGATTGTGATACAATACACTATTGGGTGAAGTTTGGTTGACTTCTGCGCAGCGGTTTGGGAGTTAACATCAAAATTACATTTCTCGGCCGAATCGCTTAAATCTCACTGTCAAAAGGATTAAATGGCTTTTTTTAACTAAGTTTGAGGATTGCGCTCAAACCAAATGTCCTAGAACCAAATTTCCAAATGTAACTACTAGATTGTGATACAATACACTATTGGGTGAAGTTTGGTTGACTTCTGCGCAGCGGTTTGGGAGTTAACATCAAAATTACATTTCTCAGCCGAATCGCGTAGATCTTATTGTCAAAAGGCTTAAATGGCTTTTTTTAACTAAGTTTGAGGATTGCGCTCAAACCAAATGTCCTAGAACCAAATTTCCAAATGTAACTACTAGATTGTGATACAATACACTATTGGGTGAAGTTTGGTTGACTTCTGCGTAGCGGTTTGGGAGTTAACATCAAAATTACATTTCTCGGCCGAATCACGTAGATCTCACTGTCAAAAGGCTTAAATGACTTTTTTTAACTAAGTTTGAGGATTGCGCTCAAACCAAATGTCCTAGAACCAAATTTCCAAATGTAACTACTAGATTGTGATACAATACACTATTGGGTGAAGTTTGGTTGACTCTGCGCAGCGGTTTGGGAGTTAACATCAAAATTACATTTCTCGGCCGAATCGCTTCAATCTCACTGTCAAAAGGCTTAAATGACTTTTTTTAACTAAGTTTGAGGATTGCGCTCAAACCAAATGTCCTAGAACCAAATTTCCAAATGTAACTACTAGATTGTGATACAATACACTATTGGGTGAAGTTTGGTTGACTTCTGCGCAGCGGTTTGGGAGTTAACATCAAAATTACATTTCTCGGCCGAATCGTGTAGATTTCACTGTCAAAAGGCTTAAATGACTTTTTTAAGTAAGTTTGAATATTGCGCTCAAACTAAAGGTCCTAGAACCAATTTTCCAAATGTAACTACTAGATTGTGATACAATACACTATTGGGTGAAGTTTGGTTCACTTCTGCGCAGCGGTTTGGGAGTTAACATCAAAACTACATTTCTCGGCCGAATTGCGTATATCTCACTGTCAAAAGGCTTTAATGGCTTTTTTAACTAAGTTTGAGGATTGCGCTCAAACCAAATGTCCTAGAACCAAATTTCCAAATGTAACTACTAGATTGTGATACAATACACTATTGGGTGAAGTTTGGTTGACTTCTGCGCAGCGGTTTGGGAGTTAACATCAAAATTACATTTCTCGGCCGAATTGCGTAGATCTCACTGTCAAAAGGATTAAATGACTTTTTTTAACTAAATTTGAGGATTGCGCTCAAACCAAATGTCCTAGAACCAAATTTCCAAATGTAACTACTAGATTGTGATACAATACACTATTGGGTGAAGTTTGGTTGACTTCTGCGCAGCGGTTTGGGAGTTAACATCAAAATTACATTTCTCGGCCGAATCGCTTAAATCTCACTGTCAAAAGGATTAAATGGCTTTTTTTAACTAAGTTTGAGGATTGCGCTCAAACCAAATGTCCTAGAACCAAATTTCCAAATGTAACTACTAGATTGTGATACAATACACTATTGGGTGAAGTTTGGTTGACTTCTGCGCAGCGGTTTGGGAGTTAACATCAAAATTACATTTCTCAGCCGAATCGCGTAGATCTTATTGTCAAAAGGCTTAAATGGCTTTTTTTAACTAAGTTTGAGGATTGCGCTCAAACCAAATGTCCTAGAACCAAATTTCCAAATGTAACTACTAGATTGTGATACAATACACTATTGGGTGAAGTTTGGTTGACTTCTGCGTAGCGGTTTGGGAGTTAACATCAAAATTACATTTCTCGGCCGAATCACGTAGATCTCACTGTCAAAAGGCTTAAATGACTTTTTTTAACTAAGTTTGAGGATTGCGCTCAAACCAAATGTCCTAGAACCAAATTTCCAAATGTAACTACTAGATTGTGATACAATACACTATTGGGTGAAGTTTGGTTGACTTCTGCGCAGCGGTTTGGGAGTTAACATCAAAATTACATTTCTCGGCCGAATCGCTTAAATCTCACTGTCAAAAGGATTAAATGGCTTTTTTTAACTAAGTTTGAGGATTGCGCTCAAACCAAATGTCCTAGAACCAAATTTCCAAATGTAACTACTAGATTGTGATACAATACACTATTGGGTGAAGTTTGGTTGACTTCTGCGCAGCGGTTTGGGAGTTAACATCAAAATTACATTTCTCAGCCGAATCGCGTAGATCTTATTGTCAAAAGGCTTAAATGGCTTTTTTTAACTAAGTTTGAGGATTGCGCTCAAACCAAATGTCCTAGAACCAAATTTCCAAATGTAACTACTAGATTGTGATACAATACACTATTGGGTGAAGTTTGGTTGACTTCTGCGTAGCGGTTTGGGAGTTAACATCAAAATTACATTTCTCGGCCGAATCACGTAGATCTCACTGTCAAAAGGCTTAAATGACTTTTTTTAACTAAGTTTGAGGATTGCGCTCAAACCAAATGTCCTAGAACCAAATTTCCAAATGTAACTACTAGATTGTGATACAATACACTATTGGGTGAAGTTTGGTTGACTCTGCGCAGCGGTTTGGGAGTTAACATCAAAATTACATTTCTCGGCCGAATCGCTTCAATCTCATTGTCAAAAGGCTTAAATGACTTTTTTTAACTAAGTTTGAGGATTGCGCTCAAACCAAATGTCCTAGAACCAAATTTCCAAATGTAACTACTAGATTGTGATACAATACACTATTGGGTGAAGTTTGGTTGACTTCTGCGCAGCGGTTTGGGAGTTAACATCAAAATTACATTTCTCGGCCGAATCGTGTAGATTTCACTGTCAAAAGGCTTAAATGACTTTTTTAAGTAAGTTTGAATATTGCGCTCAAACTAAAGGTCCTAGAACCAATTTTCCAAATGTAACTACTAGATTGTGATACAATACACTATTGGGTGAAGTTTGGTTCACTTCTGCGCAGCGGTTTGGGAGTTAACATCAAAACTACATTTCTCGGCCGAATTGCGTATATCTCACTGTCAAAAGGCTTTAATGGCTTTTTTAACTAAGTTTGAGGATTGCGCTCAAACCAAATGTCCTAGAACCAAATTTCCAAATGTAACTACTAGATTGTGATACAATACACTATTGGGTGAAGTTTGGTTGACTTCTGCGCAGCGGTTTGGGAGTTAACATCAAAATTACATTTCTCGGCCGAATTGCGTAGATCTCACTGTCAAAAGGATTAAATGACTTTTTTTAACTAAATTTGAGGATTGCGCTCAAACCAAATGTCCTAGAACCAAATTTCCAAATGTAACTACTAGATTGTGATACAATACACTATTGGGTGAAGTTTGGTTGACTTCTGCGCAGCGGTTTGGGAGTTAACATCAAAAATACATTTCTCGGCCGAATCGCTTAAATCTCACTGTCAAAAGGATTAAATGGCTTTTTTTAACTAAGTTTGAGGATTGCGCTCAAACCAAATGTCCTAGAACCAAATTTCCAAATGTAACTACTAGATTGTGATACAATACACTATTGGGTGAAGTTTGGTTGACTTCTGCGCAGCGGTTTGGGAGTTAACATCAAAATTACATTTCTCAGCCGAATCGCGTAGATCTTATTGTCAAAAGGCTTAAATGGCTTTTTTTAACTAAATTTGAGGATTGCGCTCAAACCAAATGTCCTAGAACCAAATTTCCAAATGTAACTACTAGATTGTGATACAATACACTATTGGGTGAAGTTTGGTTGACTTCTGCGTAGCGGTTTGGGAGTTAACATCAAAATTACATTTCTCGGCCGAATCACGTAGATCTCACTGTCAAAAGGCTTAAATGACTTTTTTTAACTAAGTTTGAGGATTGCGCTCAAACCAAATGTCCTAGAACCAAATTTCCAAATGTAACTACTAGATTGTGATACAATACACTATTGGGTGAAGTTTGGTTGACTTCTGCGCAGCGGTTTGGGAGTTAACATCAAAATTACATTTCTCGGCCGAATCGCTTAAATCTCACTGTCAAAAGGATTAAATGGCTTTTTTTAACTAAGTTTGAGGATTGCGCTCAAACCAAATGTCCTAGAACCAAATTTCCAAATGTAACTACTAGATTGTGATACAATACACTATTGGGTGAAGTTTGGTTGACTTCTGCGCAGCGGTTTGGGAGTTAACATCAAAATTACATTTCTCAGCCGAATCGCGTAGATCTTATTGTCAAAAGGCTTAAATGGCTTTTTTTAACTAAGTTTGAGGATTGCGCTCAAACCAAATGTCCTAGAACCAAATTTCCAAATGTAACTACTAGATTGTGATACAATACACTATTGGGTGAAGTTTGGTTGACTTCTGCGTAGCGGTTTGGGAGTTAACATCAAAATTACATTTCTCGGCCGAATCACGTAGATCTCACTGTCAAAAGGCTTAAATGACTTTTTTTAACTAAGTTTGAGGATTGCGCTCAAACCAAATGTCCTAGAACCAAATTTCCAAATGTAACTACTAGATTGTGATACAATACACTATTGGGTGAAGTTTGGTTGACTCTGCGCAGCGGTTTGGGAGTTAACATCAAAATTACATTTCTCGGCCGAATCGCTTCAATCTCACTGTCAAAAGGCTTAAATGACTTTTTTTAACTAAGTTTGAGGATTGCGCTCAAACCAAATGTCCTAGAACCAAATTTCCAAATGTAACTACTAGATTGTGATACAATACACTATTGGGTGAAGTTTGGTTGACTTCTGCGCAGCGGTTTGGGAGTTAACATCAAAATTACATTTCTCGGCCGAATCGTGTAGATTTCACTGTCAAAAGGCTTAAATGACTTTTTTAAGTAAGTTTGAATATTGCGCTCAAACTAAAGGTCCTAGAACCAATTTTCCAAATGTAACTACTAGATTGTGATACAATACACTATTGGGTGAAGTTTGGTTCACTTCTGCGCAGCGGTTTGGGAGTTAACATCAAAACTACATTTCTCGGCCGAATTGCGTATATCTCACTGTCAAAAGGCTTTAATGGCTTTTTTAACTAAGTTTGAGGATTGCGCTCAAACCAAATGTCCTAGAACCAAATTTCCAAATGTAACTACTAGATTGTGATACAATACACTATTGGGTGAAGTTTGGTTGACTTCTGCGCAGCGGTTTGGGAGTTAACATCAAAATTACATTTCTCGGCCGAATTGCGTAGATCTCACTGTCAAAAGGATTAAATGACTTTTTTTAACTAAGTTTGAGGATTGCGCTCAAACCAAATGTCCTAGAACCAAATTTCCAAATGTAACTACTAGATTGTGATACAATACACTATTGGGTGAAGTTTTGTTGACTTCTGCGCAGCGGTTTGGGAGTTAACATCAAAATTACATTTCTCGGCCGAATCGCGTAGATCTTATTGTCAAAAGGCTTAAATGACTTTTTTTAACTAAGTTTGAGGATTGCGCTCAAACCAAATGTCCTAGAACCAAATTTCCAAATGTAACTACTAGATTGTGATACAATACACTATTGGGTGAAGTTTGGTTGACTTCTGCGCAGCGGTTTGGGAGTTAACATCAAAATTACATTTCTCGGCCGAATCGTGTAGATTTCACTGTCAAAAGGCTTAAATGACTTTTTTTTAACTAATTTTAAAGATTGCGCTCAAACTAAAGGTCCTAGAACCAAATTTCCAAATGTAACTACTAGATTGTGATACAATACACTATTGGGTGAAGTTTGGTTCACTTCTGCGCAGCGGTTTGGGAGTTAACATCAAAATTACATTTCTCGGCCGAATTGCGTATATCTCACTGTCAAAAGGCTTAAATGACTTTTTTTACTAAGTTTGAGGATTGCGCTCAAACCAAATGTCCTAGAACCAAATTTCCAAATGTAACTACTAGATTGTGATACAATACACTATTGAGTGAAGTTTGGTTGACTTCTGCGCAGCGGTTTGGGAGTTAACATCAAAATTACATTTCTCGGCCGAATTGCGTAGATGTCACTGTCAAAAGGCTTAAATGACTTTTTTTAACTACGTTTAAGTATTGCGCTCAACCCAAATGTCCTAGAACCAAATTTCCAAATGTAACTACTAGATTGTGATACAATACACTATTGGGTGAAGTTTGGTTGACTTCTGCGCAGCGGTTTGGGAGTTAACATCAAAATTACATTTCTCGGCCGAATTGCGTAGATCTCACTGTCAAAAGGCTTAAATGACTTTTTTTTAACTAAGTTTGAGGATTGCGCTCAAACCAAATGTCCTAGAACCAAATTTCCAAATGTAACTACTAGATTGTGATACAATACACTATTGGGTGAAGTTTGGTTGACTTCTGCGCAGCGGTTTGGGAGTTAACATCAAAATTACATTTCTCAGCCGAATCGCGTAGATCTTATTGTCAAAAGGCTAAAATGGCTTTTTTTAACTAAGTTTGAGGATTGCGCTCAAACCAAATGTCCTAGAACCAAATTTCCAAATGTAACTACTAGATTGTGATACAATACACTATTGGGTGAAGTTTGGTTGACTTCTGCGCAGCGGTTTGGGAGTTAACATCAAAATTACATTTCTCGGCCGAATTGCGTAGATCTCACTGTCAAAAGGATTAAATGACTTTTTTTAACTAAGTTTGAGGATTGCGCTCAAACCAAATGTCCTAGAACCAAATTTCCAAATGTAACTACTAGATTGTGATACAATACACTATTGGGTGAAGTTTGGTTGACTTCTGCGCAGCGGTTTGGGAGTTAACATGAAAATTACATTTCTCGGCCATATCGCATAGATCTCATTGTGAAAAGGCTTAAATGGCTTTTTTGACCTAAGTTTGAGGATTGCGCTCAAATCAAATGTCCTAGAACCAAATTTCCAAATGTAACTACTAGATTGTGATACAATACACTATTGGGTGAAGTTTGGTTGACTTCTGCGCAGCGGTTTGGGAGTTAACATCAAAATTACATTTCTCAGCCATATCGCATAGATCTCACTGTGAAAAGGCTTAAATGACTTTTTTTAACTAAGTTTGAGGATTGCGATCAAACCAAATGTCCTAGAACCAAATTTCTAAATGTAACTACTAGATTGTGATACAATACACTATTGGGTGAAGTTTGGTTGACTTCTGCGCAGCGGTTTGGGAGTGAACATCAAAATTACATTTCTCGGCCATATCGCATAGATCTCACTGTGAAAAGGCTTAAATGACTTTTTTTAATTAAGTTTGAAGATTGCGCTCAAACCAAATGTCCTAGAACTAAATTTCCAAATGTAACTACTAGATTGTGATAAAATACACTATTGGGTGAAGTTTGGTTGACTTCTGCGCAGCGTTTTGGGAGTTAACATCAAAATTACATTTCTCGGCCATATCGCATAGATCTCACTGTGAAAAGGCTTAAAAGACTTTTTTAATTAAGTTTGATGATTGCGCTCAAACCAAATGTTCTAGAACGAAATTTCCAAATGTAACTACTAGATTGTGATAAAATACACTATTGGGTGAAGTTTGGTTGACTTCTGCGCAGCGGTTTGGGAGTGAACATCAAAATTACATTTCTCGGCCATATCGCATAGATCTCACTGTGAAAAGGCTTAAATAACTTTTTTAATTAAGTTTGATGATTGCGCTCAAACCAAATGTTCTATAACGAAATTTCCAAATGTAACTACTAGATTGTGATACAATACACTATTGGGTGAAGTTTGGTTGACTTCTGCGTAGCGGTTTGGGAGTTAACATCAAAATTACATTTCTCGGCCGAATCACGTAGATCTCACTGTCAAAAGGCTTAAATGACTTTTTTTAACTAAGTTTGAGGATTGCGCTCAAACCAAATGTCCTAGAACCAAATTTCCAAATGTAACTACTAGATTGTGATACAATACACTATTGGGTGAAGTTTGGTTGACTCTGCGCAGCGGTTTGGGAGTTAACATCAAAATTACATTTCTCGGCCGAATCGCTTCAATCTCACTGTCAAAAGGCTTAAATGACTTTTTTTAACTAAGTTTGAGGATTGCGCTCAAACCAAATGTCCTAGAACCAAATTTCCAAATGTAACTACTAGATTGTGATACAATACACTATTGGGTGAAGTTTGGTTGACTTCTGCGCAGCGGTTTGGGAGTTAACATCAAAATTACATTTCTCGGCCGAATCGTGTAGATTTCACTGTCAAAAGGCTTAAATGACTTTTTTAAGTAAGTTTGAATATTGCGCTCAAACTAAAGGTCCTAGAACCAATTTTCCAAATGTAACTACTAGATTGTGATACAATACACTATTGGGTGAAGTTTGGTTCACTTCTGCGCAGCGGTTTGGGAGTTAACATCAAAACTACATTTCTCGGCCGAATTGCGTATATCTCACTGTCAAAAGGCTTTAATGGCTTTTTTAACTAAGTTTGAGGATTGCGCTCAAACCAAATGTCCTAGAACCAAATTTCCAAATGTAACTACTAGATTGTGATACAATACACTATTGGGTGAAGTTTGGTTGACTTCTGCGCAGCGGTTTGGGAGTTAACATCAAAATTACATTTCTCGGCCGAATTGCGTAGATCTCACTGTCAAAAGGATTAAATGACTTTTTTTAACTAAGTTTGAGGATTGCGCTCAAACCAAATGTCCTAGAACCAAATTTCCAAATGTAACTACTAGATTGTGATACAATACACTATTGGGTGAAGTTTGGTTGACTTCTGCGCAGCGGTTTGGGAGTTAACATCAAAATTACATTTCTCGGCCGAATCGCGTAGATCTTATTGTCAAAAGGCTTAAATGACTTTTTTTAACTAAGTTTGAGGATTGCGCTCAAACCAAATGTCCTAGAACCAAATTTCCAAATGTAACTACTAGATTGTGATACAATACACTATTGGGTGAAGTTTGGTTGACTTCTGCGCAGCGGTTTGGGAGTTAACATCAAAATTACATTTCTCGGCCGAATCGTGTAGATTTCACTGTCAAAAGGCTTAAATGACTTTTTTTTAACTAATTTTAAAGATTGCGCTCAAACTAAAGGTCCTAGAACCAAATTTCCAAATGTAACTACTAGATTGTGATACAATACACTATTGGGTGAAGTTTGGTTCACTTCTGCGCAGCGGTTTGGGAGTTAACATCAAAATTACATTTCTCGGCCGAATCTCGTAGATCTCACTGTCAAAAGGCTTAAATGACTTTTTTTAACTAAGTTTGAGGATTGCGCTCAAACCAAATGTCCTAGAACCAAATTTCCAAATGTAACTACTAGATTGTGATACAATACACTATTGGGTGAAGTTTGGTTGACTTCTGCGCAGCGGTTTGGGAGTTAACATCAAAATTACATTTCTCGGCCGAATCGCTTAAATCTCACTGTCAAAAGGATTAAATGGCTTTTTTTAACTAAGTTTGAGGATTGCGCTCAAACCAAATGTCCTAGAACCAAATTTCCAAATGTAACTACTAGATTGTGATACAATACACTATTGGGTGAAGTTTGGTTGACTTCTGCGCAGCGGTTTGGGAGTTAACATCAAAATTACATTTCTCAGCCGAATCGCGTAGATCTTATTGTCAAAAGGCTTAAATGGCTTTTTTTAACTAAGTTTGAGGATTGCGCTCAAACCAAATGTCCTAGAACCAAATTTCCAAATGTAACTACTAGATTGTGATACAATACACTATTGGGTGAAGTTTGGTTGACTTCTGCGTAGCGGTTTGGGAGTTAACATCAAAATTACATTTCTCGGCCGAATCACGTAGATCTCACTGTCAAAAGGCTTAAATGACTTTTTTTAACTAAGTTTGAGGATTGCGCTCAAACCAAATGTCCTAGAACCAAATTTCCAAATGTAACTACTAGATTGTGATACAATACACTATTGGGTGAAGTTTGGTTGACTCTGCGCAGCGGTTTGGGAGTTAACATCAAAATTACATTTCTCGGCCGAATCGCTTCAATCTCACTGTCAAAAGGCTTAAATGACTTTTTTTAACTAAGTTTGAGGATTGCGCTCAAACCAAATGTCCTAGAACCAAATTTCCAAATGTAACTACTAGATCGTGATACAATACACTATTGGGTGAAGTTTGGTTGACTTCTGCGCAGCGGTTTGGGAGTTAACATCAAAATTACATTTCTCGGCCGAATCGTGTAGATTTCACTGTCAAAAGGCTTAAATGACTTTTTTAAGTAAGTTTGAATATTGCGCTCAAACTAAAGGTCCTAGAACCAATTTTCCAAATGTAACTACTAGATTGTGATACAATACACTATTGGGTGAAGTTTGGTTCACTTCTGCGCAGCGGTTTGGGAGTTAACATCAAAACTACATTTCTCGGCCGAATTGCGTATATCTCACTGTCAAAAGGCTTTAATGGCTTTTTTAACTAAGTTTGAGGATTGCGCTCAAACCAAATGTCCTAGAACCAAATTTCCAAATGTAACTACTAGATTGTGATACAATACACTATTGGGTGAAGTTTGGTTGACTTCTGCGCAGCGGTTTGGGAGTTAACATCAAAATTACATTTCTCGGCCGAATTGCGTAGATCTCACTGTCAAAAGGATTAAATGACTTTTTTTAACTAAGTTTGAGGATTGCGCTCAAACCAAATGTCCTAGAACCAAATTTCCAAATGTAACTACTAGATTGTGATACAATACACTATTGGGTGAAGTTTGGTTGACTTCTGCGCAGCGGTTTGGGAGTTAACATCAAAATTACATTTCTCGGCCGAATCGCGTAGATCTTATTGTCAAAAGGCTTAAATGACTTGTTTTAACTAAGTTTGAGGATTGCGCTCAAACCAAATGTCCTAGAACCAAATTTCCAAATGTAACTACTAGATTGTGATACAATACACTATTGGGTGAAGTTTGGTTGACTTCTGCGCAGCGG
Organism: Corythoichthys intestinalis; assembly: GCF_030265065.1. NCBI lineage: Eukaryota > Metazoa > Chordata > Actinopteri > Syngnathiformes > Syngnathidae > Corythoichthys > Corythoichthys intestinalis. The sequence goes on along the minus strand of NC_080409.1, from coordinate 2,904,248 downwards.
TTTGGGAGTTAACATCAAAATTACATTTCTCGGCCGAATCGTGTAGATTTCACTGTCAAAAGGCTTAAATGACTTTTTTTTAACTAATTTTAAAGATTGCGCTCAAACTAAAGGTCCTAGAACCAAATTTCCAAATGTAACTACTAGATTGTGATACAATACACTATTGGGTGAAGTTTGGTTCACTTCTGCGCAGCGGTTTGGGAGTTAACATCAAAATTACATTTCTCGGCCGAATTGCGTATATCTCACTGTCAAAAGGCTTAAATGACTTTTTTTACTAAGTTTGAGGATTGCGCTCAAACCAAATGTCCTAGAACCAAATTTCCAAATGTAACTACTAGATTGTGATACAATACACTATTGAGTGAAGTTTGGTTGACTTCTGCGCAGCGGTTTGGGAGTTAACATCAAAATTACATTTCTCGGCCGAATTGCGTAGATGTCACTGTCAAAAGGCTTAAATGACTTTTTTTAACTACGTTTAAGTATTGCGCTCAACCCAAATGTCCTAGAACCAAATTTCCAAATGTAACTACTAGATTGTGATACAATACACTATTGGGTGAAGTTTGGTTGACTTCTGCGCAGCGGTTTGGGAGTTAACATCAAAATTACATTTCTCGGCCGAATTGCGTAGATCTCACTGTCAAAAGGCTTAAATGACTTTTTTTTAACTAAGTTTGAGGATTGCGCTCAAACCAAATGTCCTAGAACCAAATTTCCAAATGTAACTACTAGATTGTGATACAATACACTATTGGGTGAAGTTTGGTTGACTTCTGCGCAGCGGTTTGGGAGTTAACATCAAAATTACATTTCTCAGCCGAATCGCGTAGATCTTATTGTCAAAAGGCTTAAATGACTTTTTTTAACTAAGTTTGAGGATTGCGCTCAAACCAAATGTCCTAGAACCAAATTTCCAAATGTAACTACTAGATTGTGATACAATACACTATTGGGTGAAGTTTGGTTGACTTCTGCGCAGCGGTTTGGGAGTTAACATCAAAATTACATTTCTCGGCCGAATCGTGTAGATTTCACTGTCAAAAGGCTTAAATGACTTTTTTTTAACTAATTTTAAAGATTGCGCTCAAACTAAAGGTCCTAGAACCAAATTTCCAAATGTAACTACTAGATTGTGATACAATACACTATTGGGTGAAGTTTGGTTCACTTCTGCGCAGCGGTTTGGGAGTTAACATCAAAATTACATTTCTCGGCCGAATTGCGTAGATCTCACTGTCAAAAGGCTTAAATGACTTTTTTTAACTAAGTTTGAGGATTGCGCTCAAACCAAATGTCCTAGAACCAAATTTCCAAATGTAACTACTAGATTGTGATACAATACACTATTGGGTGAAGTTTGGTTGACTTCTGCGCAGCGGTTTGGGAGTTAACATCAAAATTACATTTCTCGGCCGAATCGCTTAAATCTCACTGTCAAAAGGATTAAATGGCTTTTTTTAACTAAGTTTGAGGATTGCGCTCAAACCAAATGTCCTAGAACCAAATTTCCAAATGTAACTACTAGATTGTGATACAATACACTATTGGGTGAAGTTTGGTTGACTTCTGCGCAGCGGTTTGGGAGTTAACATCAAAATTACATTTCTCAGCCGAATCGCGTAGATCTTATTGTCAAAAGGCTTAAATGGCTTTTTTTAACTAAGTTTGAGGATTGCGCTCAAACCAAATGTCCTAGAACCAAATTTCCAAATGTAACTACTAGATTGTGATACAATACACTATTGGGTGAAGTTTGGTTGACTTCTGCGTAGCGGTTTGGGAGTTAACATCAAAATTACATTTCTCGGCCGAATCACGTAGATCTCACTGTCAAAAGGCTTAAATGACTTTTTTTAACTAAGTTTGAGGATTGCGCTCAAACCAAATGTCCTAGAACCAAATTTCCAAATGTAACTACTAGATTGTGATACAATACACTATTGGGTGAAGTTTGGTTGACTCTGCGCAGCGGTTTGGGAGTTAACATCAAAATTACATTTCTCGGCCGAATCGCTTCAATCTCACTGTCAAAAGGCTTAAATGACTTTTTTTAACTAAGTTTGAGGATTGCGCTCAAACCAAATGTCCTAGAACCAAATTTCCAAATGTAACTACTAGATTGTGATACAATACACTATTGGGTGAAGTTTGGTTGACTTCTGCGCAGCGGTTTGGGAGTTAACATCAAAATTACATTTCTCGGCCGAATCGTGTAGATTTCACTGTCAAAAGGCTTAAATGACTTTTTTAAGTAAGTTTGAATATTGCGCTCAAACTAAAGGTCCTAGAACCAATTTTCCAAATGTAACTACTAGATTGTGATACAATACACTATTGGGTGAAGTTTGGTTCACTTCTGCGCAGCGGTTTGGGAGTTAACATTAAAACTACATTTCTCGGCCGAATTGCGTATATCTCACTGTCAAAAGGCTTTAATGGCTTTTTTAACTAAGTTTGAGGATTGCGCTCAAACCAAATGTCCTAGAACCAAATTTCCAAATGTAACTACTAGATTGTGATACAATACACTATTGGGTGAAGTTTGGTTGACTTCTGCGCAGCGGTTTGGGAGTTAACATCAAAATTACATTTCTCGGCCGAATTGCGTAGATCTCACTGTCAAAAGGATTAAATGACTTTTTTTAACTAAGTTTGAGGATTGCGCTCAAACCAAATGTCCTAGAACCAAATTTCCAAATGTAACTACTAGATTGTGATACAATACACTATTGGGTGAAGTTTGGTTGACTTCTGCGCAGCGGTTTGGGAGTTAACATCAAAATTACATTTCTCGGCCGAATCGCGTAGATCTTATTGTCAAAAGGCTTAAATGACTTTTTTTAACTAAGTTTGAGGATTGCGCTCAAACCAAATGTCCTAGAACCAAATTTCCAAATGTAACTACTAGATTGTGATACAATACACTATTGGGTGAAGTTTGGTTGACTTCTGCGCAGCGGTTTGGGAGTTAACATCAAAATTACATTTCTCGGCCGAATCGTGTAGATTTCACTGTCAAAAGGCTTAAATGACTTTTTTTTAACTAATTTTAAAGATTGCGCTAAACTAAAGGTCCTAGAACCAAATTTCCAAATGTAACTACTAGATTGTGATACAATACACTATTGGGTGAAGTTTGGTTCACTTCTGCGCAGCGGTTTGGGAGTTAACATCAAAATTACATTTCTCGGCCGAATTGCGTATATCTCACTGTCAAAAGGCTTAAATGACTTTTTTTACTAAGTTTGAGGATTGCGCTCAAACCAAATGTCCTAGAACCAAATTTCCAAATGTAACTACTAGATTGTGATACAATACACTATTGAGTGAAGTTTGGTTGACTTCTGCGCAGCGGTTTGGGAGTTAACATCAAAATTACATTTCTCGGCCGAATTGCGTAGATGTCACTGTCAAAAGGCTTAAATGACTTTTTTTAACTACGTTTAAGTATTGCGCTCAACCCAAATGTCCTAGAACCAAATTTCCAAATGTAACTACTAGATTGTGATACAATACACTATTGGGTGAAGTTTGGTTGACTTCTGCGCAGCGGTTTGGGAGTTAACATCAAAATTACATTTCTCGGCCGAATTGCGTAGATCTCACTGTCAAAAGGCTTAAATGACTTTTTTTTAACTAAGTTTGAGGATTGCGCTCAAACCAAATGTCCTAGAACCAAATTTCCAAATGTAACTACTAGATTGTGATACAATACACTATTGGGTGAAGTTTGGTTGACTTCTGCGCAGCGGTTTGGGAGTTAACATCAAAATTACATTTCTCAGCCGAATCGCGTAGATCTTATTGTCAAAAGGCTAAAATGGCTTTTTTTAACTAAGTTTGAGGATTGCGCTCAAACCAAATGTCCTAGAACCAAATTTCCAAATGTAACTACTAGATTGTGATACAATACACTATTGGGTGAAGTTTGGTTGACTTCTGCGCAGCGGTTTGGGAGTTAACATCAAAATTACATTTCTCGGCCGAATTGCGTAGATCTCACTGTCAAAAGGATTAAATGACTTTTTTTAACTAAGTTTGAGGATTGCGCTCAAACCAAATGTCCTAGAACCAAATTTCCAAATGTAACTACTAGATTGTGATACAATACACTATTGGGTGAAGTTTGGTTGACTTCTGCGCAGCGGTTTGGGAGTTAACATCAAAATTACATTTCTCGGCCGAATCGCGTAGATCTCACTGTCAAAAGGCTTAAATGACTTTTTTTAACTAAGTTTGAGGATTGCGCTCAAACCATATGTCCTAGAACCAAATTTCCAAATGTAACTACTAGATTGTGATACAATACACTATTGGGTGAAGTTTGGTTGACTTCTGTGCAGCGGTTTGGGAGTTAACATCAAAATTACATTTCTCGGCCGAATCGTGTAGATTTCACTGTCAAAAGGCTAAAATGACTTTTTTAAGTAAGTTTGAATATTGCGCTCAAACTAAAGGTCCTAGAACCAATTTTCCAAATGTAACTACTAGATTGTGATACAATACACTATTGGGTGAAGTTTGGTTCACTTCTGCGCAGCGGTTTGGGAGTTAACATCAAAACTACATTTCTCGGCCGAATTGCGTATATCTCACCGTCAAAAGGCGTAAATGACTTTTTTAACTAAGTTTGAGGATTGCGCTCAAACCAAATGTCCTAGAACCAAATTTCCAAATGTAACTACTAGATTGTGATACAATACACTATTGAGTGAAGTTTGGTTGACTTCTGCGCAGCGGTTTGGGAGTTAACATCAAAATTACATTTCTCGGCCGAATTGCGTAGATGTCACTGTCAAAAGGCTTAAATGACTTTTTTTTAACTACGTTTAAGTATTGCGCTCAACCCAAATGTCCTAGAACCAAATTTCCAAATGTAACTACTAGATTGTGATACAATACACTATTGGGTGAAGTTTGGTTGACTTCTGCGCAGCGGTTTGGGAGTTAACATCAAAATTACATTTCTCGGCCATATCGCATAGATCTCACTGTGAAAAGGCTTAAATGACTTTTTTAATTAAGTTTGATGATTGCGCTCAAACCAAATGTCCTAGAACCAAATTTCCAAATGTAACTACTAGATTGTGATACAATACACTATTGGGTGAAGTTTGGTTGACTTCTGCGCAGCGGTTTGGGAGTTAACATCAAAATTACATTTCTCAGCCATATCGCATAGATCTCACTGTGAAAAGGCTTAAATGACTTTTTTTAACTAAGTTTGAGGATTGCGATCAAACCAAATGTCCTAGAACCAAATTTCTAAATGTAACTACTAGATTGTGATACAATACACTATTGGGTGAAGTTTGGTTGACTTCTGCGCAGCGGTTTGGGAGTGAACATCAAAATTACATTTCTCGGCCATATCGCATAGATCTCACTGTGAAAAGGCTTAAATGACTTTTTTTAATTAAGTTTGAAGATTGCGCTCAAACCAAATGTCCTAGAACTAAATTTCCAAATGTAACTACTAGATTGTGATAAAATACACTATTGGGTGAAGTTTGGTTGACTTCTGCGCAGCGTTTTGGGAGTTAACATCAAAATTACATTTCTCGGCCATATCGCATAGATCTCACTGTGAAAAGGCTTAAAAGACTTTTTTAATTAAGTTTGATGATTGCGCTCAAACCAAATGTTCTAGAACGAAATTTCCAAATGTAACTACTAGATTGTGATAAAATACACTATTGGGTGAAGTTTGGTTGACTTCTGCGCAGCGGTTTGGGAGTGAACATCAAAATTACATTTCTCGGCCATATCGCATAGATCTCACTGTGAAAAGGCTTAAATAACTTTTTTAATTAAGTTTGATGATTGCGCTCAAACCAAATGTTCTATAACGAAATTTCCAAATGTAACTACTAGATTGTGATAAAATACACTATTGGGTGAAGTTTGGTTGACTTCTGCGCAGCGGTTTGGGAGTTAACATCAAAATTACATTTCTCGGCCATATCGCGTAAATCTCACTGTGAAAAGGCTTAAATGACTTTTTTTTAACTAAGTTTGAGGATTGCGCTCAAACCAAATGTCCTAGAACCAAATTTCCACATGTAACTACTAGATTGTGATAAAATACACTATTGGGTGAAGTTTGGTTGACTTCTGCGCAGCGGTTTGGGAGTGAACATCAAAATTACATTTCTCGGCCATATCGCATAGATCTCACTGTGAAAAGGCCTAAATGACTTTTTTAAGTTTGATGATTGCGCTCAAACCAAATGTCCTAGAACGAAATTTCTAAATGTAACTACTAGATTGTGAAACAATACACTATTGGGTGAAGTTTGGTTGACTTCTGCGCAGCGGTTTGGGAGTGAACATCAAAATTACATTTCTCGGCCATATCGCATAGATCTCACTGTGAAAAGGCTTAAATGACTTTTTTAATTAAGTTTGATGATTGCGCTCAAACCAAATGTCCTAGAACAAAATTTCTAAATGTAACTACTAGATTGGGAATCAATACACTATTGGGTGAAGTTTGGTTGACTTCTGCGCAGCGGTTTGGGAGTTAACATCAAAATTACATTTCTCGGCCATATCGCGTAGATCTCACTGTGAAAAGGCTTAAATGGCTTTTTTGACCTAAGTTTGAGGATTGCGCTCAAATCAAATGTCCTAGAACCAAATTTCCACATGTAACTACTAGATTGTGATACAATACACTATTGGGTGAAGTTTGGTTGACTTCTGCGCAGCGTTTTGGGAGTTAACATCAAAATTACATTTCTCGGCCATATCGCATAGATCTCACTGTGAAAAGGCCTAAATGACTTTTTTAAGTTTGATGATTGCGCTCAAACCAAATGTCCTAGAACGAAATTTCCAAATGTAACTACTAGATTGTGATAAAATACACTATTGGGTGAAGTTTGGTTGACTTCTGCGCAGCGGTTTGGGAGTTAACATCAAAATTACATTTCTCAGCCGAATCGCGTAGATCTTATTGTCAAAAGGCTTAAATGACTTTTTTTAACTAAGTTTGAGGATTGCGCTCAAACCAAATGTCCTAGAACCAAATTTCCAAATGTAACTACTAGATTGTGATACAATACACTATTGGGTGAAGTTTGGTTGACTTCTGCGCAGCGGTTTGGGAGTTAACATCAAAATTACATTTCTCGGCCGAATCGTGTAGATTTCACTGTCAAAAGGCTTAAATGACTTTTTTTTAACTAATTTTAAAGATTGCGCTAAACTAAAGGTCCTAGAACCAAATTTCCAAATGTAACTACTAGATTGTGATACAATACACTATTGGGTGAAGTTTGGTTCACTTCTGCGCAGCGGTTTGGGAGTTAACATCAAAATTACATTTCTCGGCCGAATTGCGTATATCTCACTGTCAAAAGGCTTAAATGACTTTTTTTACTAAGTTTGAGGATTGCGCTCAAACCAAATGTCCTAGAACCAAATTTCCAAATGTAACTACTAGATTGTGATACAATACACTATTGAGTGAAGTTTGGTTGACTTCTGCGCAGCGGTTTGGGAGTTAACATCAAAATTACATTTCTCGGCCGAATTGCGTAGATGTCACTGTCAAAAGGCTTAAATGACTTTTTTTAACTACGTTTAAGTATTGCGCTCAACCCAAATGTCCTAGAACCAAATTTCCAAATGTAACTACTAGATTGTGATACAATACACTATTGGGTGAAGTTTGGTTGACTTCTGCGCAGCGGTTTGGGAGTTAACATCAAAATTACATTTCTCGGCCGAATTGCGTAGATCTCACTGTCAAAAGGCTTAAATGACTTTTTTTAAACTAAGTTTGAGGATTGCGCTCAAACCAAATGTCCTAGAACCAAATTTCCAAATGTAACTACTAGATTGTGATACAATACACTATTGGGTGAAGTTTGGTTGACTTCTGCGCAGCGGTTTGGGAGTTAACATCAAAATTACATTTCTCAGCCGAATCGCGTAGATCTTATTGTCAAAAGGCTAAAATGGCTTTTTTTAACTAAGTTTGAGGATTGCGCTCAAACCAAATGTCCTAGAACCAAATTTCCAAATGTAACTACTAGATTGTGATACAATACACTATTGGGTGAAGTTTGGTTGACTTCTGCGCAGCGGTTTGGGAGTTAACATCAAAATTACATTTCTCGGCCGAATTGCGTAGATCTCACTGTCAAAAGGATTAAATGACTTTTTTTAACTAAGTTTGAGGATTGCGCTCAAACCAAATGTCCTAGAACCAAATTTCCAAATGTAACTACTAGATTGTGATACAATACACTATTGGGTGAAGTTTGGTTGACTTCTGCGCAGCGGTTTGGGAGTTAACATCAAAATTACATTTCTCGGCCGAATCGCGTAGATCTCACTGTCAAAAGGCTTAAATGACTTTTTTTAACTAAGTTTGAGGATTGCGCTCAAACCATATGTCCTAGAACCAAATTTCCAAATGTAACTACTAGATTGTGATACAATACACTATTGGGTGAAGTTTGGTTGACTTCTGTGCAGCGGTTTGGGAGTTAACATCAAAATTACATTTCTCGGCCGAATCGTGTAGATTTCACTGTCAAAAGGCTAAAATGACTTTTTTAAGTAAGTTTGAATATTGCGCTCAAACTAAAGGTCCTAGAACCAATTTTCCAAATGTAACTACTAGATTGTGATACAATACACTATTGGGTGAAGTTTGGTTCACTTCTGCGCAGCGGTTTGGGAGTTAACATCAAAACTACATTTCTCGGCCGAATTGCGTATATCTCACCGTCAAAAGGCGTAAATGACTTTTTTAACTAAGTTTGAGGATTGCGCTCAAACCAAATGTCCTAGAACCAAATTTCCAAATGTAACTACTAGATTGTGATACAATACACTATTGAGTGAAGTTTGGTTGACTTCTGCGCAGCGGTTTGGGAGTTAACATCAAAATTACATTTCTCGGCCGAATTGCGTAGATGTCACTGTCAAAAGGCTTAAATGACTTTTTTTTAACTACGTTTAAGTATTGCGCTCAACCCAAATGTCCTAGAACCAAATTTCCAAATGTAACTACTAGATTGTGATACAATACACTATTGGGTGAAGTTTGGTTGACTTCTGCGCAGCGGTTTGGGAGTTAACATCAAAATTACATTTCTCGGCCATATCGCATAGATCTCACTGTGAAAAGGCTTAAATGACTTTTTTAATTAAGTTTGATGATTGCGCTCAAACCAAATGTCCTAGAACCAAATTTCCAAATGTAACTACTAGATTGTGATACAATACACTATTGGGTGAAGTTTGGTTGACTTCTGCGCAGCGGTTTGGGAGTTAACATCAAAATTACATTTCTCAGCCATATCGCATAGATCTCACTGTGAAAAGGCTTAAATGACTTTTTTTAACTAAGTTTGAGGATTGCGATCAAACCAAATGTCCTAGAACCAAATTTCTAAATGTAACTACTAGATTGTGATACAATACACTATTGGGTGAAGTTTGGTTGACTTCTGCGCAGCGGTTTGGGAGTGAACATCAAAATTACATTTCTCGGCCATATCGCATAGATCTCACTGTGAAAAGGCTTAAATGACTTTTTTTAATTAAGTTTGAAGATTGCGCTCAAACCAAATGTCCTAGAACTAAATTTCCAAATGTAACTACTAGATTGTGATAAAATACACTATTGGGTGAAGTTTGGTTGACTTCTGCGCAGCGTTTTGGGAGTTAACATCAAAATTACATTTCTCGGCCATATCGCATAGATCTCACTGTGAAAAGGCTTAAAAGACTTTTTTAATTAAGTTTGATGATTGCGCTCAAACCAAATGTTCTAGAACGAAATTTCCAAATGTAACTACTAGATTGTGATAAAATACACTATTGGGTGAAGTTTGGTTGACTTCTGCGCAGCGGTTTGGGAGTGAACATCAAAATTACATTTCTCGGCCATATCGCATAGATCTCACTGTGAAAAGGCTTAAATAACTTTTTTAATTAAGTTTGATGATTGCGCTCAAACCAAATGTTCTATAACGAAATTTCCAAATGTAACTACTAGATTGTGATAAAATACACTATTGGGTGAAGTTTGGTTGACTTCTGCGCAGCGGTTTGGGAGTTAACATCAAAATTACATTTCTCGGCCATATCGCGTAAATCTCACTGTGAAAAGGCTTAAATGACTTTTTTTTAACTAAGTTTGAGGATTGCGCTCAAACCAAATGTCCTAGAACCAAATTTCCACATGTAACTACTAGATTGTGATAAAATACACTATTGGGTGAAGTTTGGTTGACTTCTGCGCAGCGGTTTGGGAGTGAACATCAAAATTACATTTCTCGGCCATATCGCATAGATCTCACTGTGAAAAGGCCTAAATGACTTTTTTAAGTTTGATGATTGCGCTCAAACCAAATGTCCTAGAACGAAATTTCTAAATGTAACTACTAGATTGTGAAACAATACACTATTGGGTGAAGTTTGGTTGACTTCTGCGCAGCGGTTTGGGAGTGAACATCAAAATTACATTTCTCGGCCATATCGCATAGATCTCACTGTGAAAAGGCTTAAATGACTTTTTTAATTAAGTTTGATGATTGCGCTCAAACCAAATGTCCTAGAACAAAATTTCTAAATGTAACTACTAGATTGGGAATCAATACACTATTGGGTGAAGTTTGGTTGACTTCTGCGCAGCGGTTTGGGAGTTAACATCAAAATTACATTTCTCGGCCATATCGCGTAGATCTCACTGTGAAAAGGCTTAAATGGCTTTTTTGACCTAAGTTTGAGGATTGCGCTCAAATCAAATGTCCTAGAACCAAATTTCCACATGTAACTACTAGATTGTGATACAATACACTATTGGGTGAAGTTTGGTTGACTTCTGCGCAGCGTTTTGGGAGTTAACATCAAAATTACATTTCTCGGCCATATCGCATAGATCTCACTGTGAAAAGGCCTAAATGACTTTTTTAAGTTTGATGATTGCGCTCAAACCAAATGTCCTAGAACGAAATTTCCAAATGTAACTACTAGATTGTGATAAAATACACTATTGGGTGAAGTTTGGTTGACTTCTGCGCAGCGGTTTGGGAGTTAACATCAAAATTACATTTCTCAGCCGAATCGCGTAGATCTTATTGTCAAAAGGCTTAAATGACTTTTTTTAACTAAGTTTGAGGATTGCGCTCAAACCAAATGTCCTAGAACCAAATTTCCAAATGTAACTACTAGATTGTGATACAATACACTATTGAGTGAAGTTTGGTTGACTTCTGCGCAGCGGTTTGGGAGTTAACATCAAAATTACATTTCTCGGCCGAATCGTGTAGATTTCACTGTCAAAAGGCTTAAATGACTTTTTTTTAACTAATTTTAAAGATTGCGCTCAAACTAAAGGTCCTAGAACCAAATTTCCAAATGTAACTACTAGATTGTGATACAATACACTATTGGGTGAAGTTTGGTTCACTTCTGCGCAGCGGTTTGGGAGTTAACATCAAAATTACATTTCTCGGCCGAATTGCGTATATCTCACTGTCAAAAGGCTTAAATGACTTTTTTTACTAAGTTTGAGGATTGCGCTCAAACCAAATGTCCTAGAACCAAATTTCCAAATGTAACTACTAGATTGTGATACAATACACTATTGAGTGAAGTTTGGTTGACTTCTGCGCAGCGGTTTGGGAGTTAACATCAAAATTACATTTCTCGGCCGAATTGCGTAGATGTCACTGTCAAAAGGCTTAAATGACTTTTTTTAACTACGTTTAAGTATTGCGCTCAACCCAAATGTCCTAGAACCAAATTTCCAAATGTAACTACTAGATTGTGATACAATACACTATTGGGTGAAGTTTGGTTGACTTCTGCGCAGCGGTTTGGGAGTTAACATCAAAATTACATTTCTCGGCCGAATTGCGTAGATCTCACTGTCAAAAGGATTAAATGACTTTTTTTAACTAAGTTTGAGGATTGCGCTCAAACCAAATGTCCTAGAACCAAATTTCCAAATGTAACTACTAGATTGTGATACAATACACTATTGGGTGAAGTTTGGTTGACTTCTGCGCAGCGGTTTGGGAGTTAACATCAAAATTACATTTCTCGGCCGAATCGCGTAGATCTCACTGTCAAAAGGCTTAAATGACTTTTTTTAACTAAGTTTGAGGATTGCGCTCAAACCATATGTCCTAGAACCAAATTTCCAAATGTAACTACTAGATTGTGATACAATACACTATTGGGTGAAGTTTGGTTGACTTCTGTGCAGCGGTTTGGGAGTTAACATCAAAATTACATTTCTCGGCCGAATCGTGTAGATTTCACTGTCAAAAGGCTAAAATGACTTTTTTAAGTAAGTTTGAATATTGCGCTCAAACTAAAGGTCCTAGAACCAATTTTCCAAATGTAACTACTAGATTGTGATACAATACACTATTGGGTGAAGTTTGGTTCACTTCTGCGCAGCGGTTTGGGAGTTAACATCAAAACTACATTTCTCGGCCGAATTGCGTATATCTCACCGTCAAAAGGCGTAAATGACTTTTTTTAATTAAGTTTGAAGATTGCGCTCAAACCAAATGTCCTAGAACTAAATTTCCAAATGTAACTACTAGATTGTGATACAATACACTATTGGGTGAAGTTTGGTTGACTTCTGCGCAGCGTTTTGGGAGTTAACATCAAAATTACATTTCTCGGCCATATCGCATAGATCTCACTGTGAAAAGGCTTAAATGACTTTTTTAATTAAGTTTGATGATTGCGCTCAAACCAAATGTTCTAGAACGAAATTTCCAAATGTAACTACTAGATTGTGATAAAATACACTATTGGGTGAAGTTTGGTTGACTTCTGCGCAGCGGTTTGGGAGTTAACATCAAAATTACATTTCTCGGCCGAATTGCGTAGATGTCACTGTCAAAAGGCTTAAATGACTTTTTTTAACTACGTTTAAGTATTGCGCTCAACCCAAATGTCCTAGAACCAAATTTCCAAATGTAACTACTAGATTGTGATACAATACACTATTGGGTGAAGTTTGGTTGACTTCTGCGCAGCGGTTTGGGAGTTAACATCAAAATTACATTTCTCGGCCGAATTGCGTAGATCTCACTGTCAAAAGGATTAAATGACTTTTTTTAACTAAGTTTGAGGATTGCGCTCAAACCAAATGTCCTAGAACCAAATTTCCAAATGTAACTACTAGATTGTGATACAATACACTATTGGGTGAAGTTTGGTTGACTTCTGCGCAGCGGTTTGGGAGTTAACATCAAAATTACATTTCTCGGCCGAATCGCGTAGATCTCACTGTCAAAAGGCTTAAATGACTTTTTTTAACTAAGTTTGAGGATTGCGCTCAAACCATATGTCCTAGAACCAAATTTCCAAATGTAACTACTAGATTGTGATACAATACACTATTGGGTGAAGTTTGGTTGACTTCTGTGCAGCGGTTTGGGAGTTAACATCAAAATTACATTTCTCGGCCGAATCGTGTAGATTTCACTGTCAAAAGGCTAAAATGACTTTTTTAAGTAAGTTTGAATATTGCGCTCAAACTAAAGGTCCTAGAACCAATTTTCCAAATGTAACTACTAGATTGTGATACAATACACTATTGGGTGAAGTTTGGTTCACTTCTGCGCAGCGGTTTGGGAGTTAACATCAAAACTACATTTCTCGGCCGAATTGCGTATATCTCACCGTCAAAAGGCGTAAATGACTTTTTTTAATTAAGTTTGAAGATTGCGCTCAAACCAAATGTCCTAGAACTAAATTTCCAAATGTAACTACTAGATTGTGATACAATACACTATTGGGTGAAGTTTGGTTGACTTCTGCGCAGCGTTTTGGGAGTTAACATCAAAATTACATTTCTCGGCCATATCGCATAGATCTCACTGTGAAAAGGCTTAAATGACTTTTTTAATTAAGTTTGATGATTGCGCTCAAACCAAATGTTCTAGAACGAAATTTCCAAATGTAACTACTAGATTGTGATAAAATACACTATTGGGTGAAGTTTGGTTGACTTCTGCGCAGCGGTTTGGGAGTTAACATCAAAATTACATTTCTCGGCCATATCGCGTAGATCTCACTGTCAAAAGGCTTAAATGACTTTTTTTAACTAAGTTTGAGGATTGCGCTCAAACCAAATGTCCTAGAACCAAATTTCCAAATGTAACTACTAGATTGTGATACAATACACTATTGGGTGAAGTTTGGTTGACTTCTGCGTAGCGGTTTGGGAGTTAACATCAAAATTACATTTCTCGGCCGAATCACGTAGATCTCACTGTCAAAAGGCTTAAATGACTTTTTTTAACTAAGTTTGAGGATTGCGCTCAAACCAAATGTCCTAGAACCAAATTTCCAAATGTAACTACTAGATTGTGATACAATACACTATTGGGTGAAGTTTGGTTGACTCTGCGCAGCGGTTTGGGAGTTAACATCAAAATTACATTTCTCGGCCGAATCGCTTCAATCTCACTGTCAAAAGGCTTAAATGACTTTTTTTAACTAAGTTTGAGGATTGCGCTCAAACCAAATGTCCTAGAACCAAATTTCCAAATGTAACTACTAGATTGTGATACAATACACTATTGGGTGAAGTTTGGTTGACTTCTGCGCAGCGGTTTGGGAGTTAACATCAAAATTACATTTCTCGGCCGAATCGTGTAGATTTCACTGTCAAAAGGCTTAAATGACTTTTTTAAGTAAGTTTGAATATTGCGCTCAAACTAAAGGTCCTAGAACCAATTTTCCAAATGTAACTACTAGATTGTGATACAATACACTATTGGGTGAAGTTTGGTTCACTTCTGCGCAGCGGTTTGGGAGTTAACATCAAAACTACATTTCTCGGCCGAATTGCGTATATCTCACTGTCAAAAGGCTTTAATGGCTTTTTTAACTAAGTTTGAGGATTGCGCTCAAACCAAATGTCCTAGAACCAAATTTCCAAATGTAACTACTAGATTGTGATACAATACACTATTGGGTGAAGTTTGGTTGACTTCTGCGCAGCGGTTTGGGAGTTAACATCAAAATTACATTTCTCGGCCGAATTGCGTAGATCTCACTGTCAAAAGGATTAAATGACTTTTTTTAACTAAGTTTGAGGATTGCGCTCAAACCAAATGTCCTAGAACCAAATTTCCAAATGTAACTACTAGATTGTGATACAATACACTATTGGGTGAAGTTTGGTTGACTTCTGCGCAGCGGTTTGGGAGTTAACATCAAAATTACATTTCTCGGCCGAATCGCGTAGATCTTATTGTCAAAAGGCTTAAATGACTTTTTTTAACTAAGTTTGAGGATTGCGCTCAAACCAAATGTCCTAGAACCAAATTTCCAAATGTAACTACTAGATTGTGATACAATACACTATTGGGTGAAGTTTGGTTGACTTCTGCGCAGCGGTTTGGGAGTTAACATCAAAATTACATTTCTCGGCCGAATCGTGTAGATTTCACTGTCAAAAGGCTTAAATGACTTTTTTTTAACTAATTTTAAAGATTGCGCTCAAACTAAAGGTCCTAGAACCAAATTTCCAAATGTAACTACTAGATTGTGATACAATACACTATTGGGTGAAGTTTGGTTCACTTCTGCGCAGCGGTTTGGGAGTTAACATCAAAATTACATTTCTCGGCCGAATTGCGTATATCTCACTGTCAAAAGGCTTAAATGACTTTTTTTACTAAGTTTGAGGATTGCGCTCAAACCAAATGTCCTAGAACCAAATTTCCAAATGTAACTACTAGATTGTGATACAATACACTATTGAGTGAAGTTTGGTTGACTTCTGCGCAGCGGTTTGGGAGTTAACATCAAAATTACATTTCTCGGCCGAATTGCGTAGATGTCACTGTCAAAAGGCTTAAATGACTTTTTTTAACTACGTTTAAGTATTGCGCTCAACCCAAATGTCCTAGAACCAAATTTCCAAATGTAACTACTAGATTGTGATACAATACACTATTGGGTGAAGTTTGGTTGACTTCTGCGCAGCGGTTTGGGAGTTAACATCAAAATTACATTTCTCGGCCGAATTGCGTAGATCTCACTGTCAAAAGGCTTAAATGACTTTTTTTTAACTAAGTTTGAGGATTGCGCTCAAACCAAATGTCCTAGAACCAAATTTCCAAATGTAACTACTAGATTGTGATACAATACACTATTGGGTGAAGTTTGGTTGACTTCTGCGCAGCGGTTTGGGAGTTAACATCAAAATTACATTTCTCAGCCGAATCGCGTAGATCTTATTGTCAAAAGGCTTAAATGGCTTTTTTTAACTACGTTTAAGTATTGCGCTCAAACCAAATGTCCTAGAACCAAATTTCCAAATGTAACTACTAGATTGTGATACAATACACTATTGGGTGAAGTTTGGTTGACTTCTGCGCAGCGGTTTGGGAGTTAACATCAAAATTACATTTCTCGGCCGAATTGCGTAGATCTCACTGTCAAAAGGATTAAATGACTTTTTTTAACTAAGTTTGAGGATTGCGCTCAAACCAAATGTCCTAGAACCAAATTTCCAAATGTAACTACTAGATTGTGATACAATACACTATTGGGTGAAGTTTGGTTGACTTCTGCGCAGCGGTTTGGGAGTTAACATCAAAATTACATTTCTCGGCCGAATCGCGTAGATCTCACTGTCAAAAGGCTTAAATGACTTTTTTTAACTAAGTTTGAGGATTGCGCTCAAACCATATGTCCTAGAACCAAATTTCCAAATGTAACTACTAGATTGTGATACAATACACTATTGGGTGAAGTTTGGTTGACTTCTGTGCAGCGGTTTGGGAGTTAACATCAAAATTACATTTCTCGGCCGAATCGTGTAGATTTCACTGTCAAAAGGCTAAAATGACTTTTTTAAGTAAGTTTGAATATTGCGCTCAAACTAAAGGTCCTAGAACCAATTTTCCAAATGTAACTACTAGATTGTGATACAATACACTATTGGGTGAAGTTTGGTTCACTTCTGCGCAGCGGTTTGGGAGTTAACATCAAAACTACATTTCTCGGCCGAATTGCGTATATCTCACCGTCAAAAGGCGTTAATGACTTTTTTAACTAAGTTTGAGGATTGCGCTCAAACCAAATGTCCTAGAACCAAATTTCCAAATGTAACTACTAGATTGTGATACAATACACTATTGAGTGAAGTTTGGTTGACTTCTGCGCAGCGGTTTGGGAGTTAACATCAAAATTACATTTCTCGGCCGAATTGCGTAGATGTCACTGTCAAAAGGCTTAAATGACTTTTTTTTAACTACGTTTAAGTATTGCGCTCAACCCAAATGTCCTAGAACCAAATTTCCAAATGTAACTACTAGATTGTGATACAATACACTATTGGGTGAAGTTTGGTTGACTTCTGCGCAGCGGTTTGGGAGTTAACATCAAAATTACATTTCTCGGCCGAATCGCGTAGATCTCACTGTCAAAAGGCTTAAATGACTTTTTTTAACTAAGTTTGAGGATTGCGCTCAAACCATATGTCCTAGAACCAAATTTCCAAATGTAACTACTAGATTGTGATACAATACACTATTGGGTGAAGTTTGGTTGACTTCTGTGCAGCGGTTTGGGAGTTAACATCAAAATTACATTTCTCGGCCGAATCGTGTAGATTTCACTGTCAAAAGGCTAAAATGACTTTTTTAAGTAAGTTTGAATATTGCGCTCAAACTAAAGGTCCTAGAACCAATTTTCCAAATGTAACTACTAGATTGTGATACAATACACTATTGGGTGAAGTTTGGTTCACTTCTGCGCAGCGGTTTGGGAGTTAACATCAAAACTACATTTCTCGGCCGAATTGCGTATATCTCACCGTCAAAAGGCGTAAATGACTTTTTTTAATTAAGTTTGAAGATTGCGCTCAAACCAAATGTCCTAGAACTAAAT
The DNA here is from genome assembly GCF_030265065.1 of Corythoichthys intestinalis. NCBI lineage: Eukaryota > Metazoa > Chordata > Actinopteri > Syngnathiformes > Syngnathidae > Corythoichthys > Corythoichthys intestinalis. The sequence goes on along the minus strand of NC_080409.1, from coordinate 2,886,338 downwards.
TTCCAAATGTAACTACTAGATTGTGATACAATACACTATTGGGTGAAGTTTGGTTGACTTCTGCGCAGCGTTTTGGGAGTTAACATCAAAATTACATTTCTCGGCCATATCGCATAGATCTCACTGTGAAAAGGCTTAAATGACTTTTTTAATTAAGTTTGATGATTGCGCTCAAACCAAATGTTCTAGAACGAAATTTCCAAATGTAACTACTAGATTGTGATAAAATACACTATTGGGTGAAGTTTGGTTGACTTCTGCGCAGCGGTTTGGGAGTTAACATCAAAATTACATTTCTCGGCCATATCGCGTAGATCTCACTGTCAAAAGGCTTAAATGACTTTTTTTAACTAAGTTTGAGGATTGCGCTCAAACCAAATGTCCTAGAACCAAATTTCCAAATGTAACTACTAGATTGTGATACAATACACTATTGGGTGAAGTTTGGTTGACTTCTGCGTAGCGGTTTGGGAGTTAACATCAAAATTACATTTCTCGGCCGAATCACGTAGATCTCACTGTCAAAAGGCTTAAATGACTTTTTTTAACTAAGTTTGAGGATTGCGCTCAAACCAAATGTCCTAGAACCAAATTTCCAAATGTAACTACTAGATTGTGATACAATACACTATTGGGTGAAGTTTGGTTGACTCTGCGCAGCGGTTTGGGAGTTAACATCAAAATTACATTTCTCGGCCGAATCGCTTCAATCTCACTGTCAAAAGGCTTAAATGACTTTTTTTAACTAAGTTTGAGGATTGCGCTCAAACCAAATGTCCTAGAACCAAATTTCCAAATGTAACTACTAGATTGTGATACAATACACTATTGGGTGAAGTTTGGTTGACTTCTGCGCAGCGGTTTGGGAGTTAACATCAAAATTACATTTCTCGGCCGAATCGTGTAGATTTCACTGTCAAAAGGCTTAAATGACTTTTTTAAGTAAGTTTGAATATTGCGCTCAAACTAAAGGTCCTAGAACCAATTTTCCAAATGTAACTACTAGATTGTGATACAATACACTATTGGGTGAAGTTTGGTTCACTTCTGCGCAGCGGTTTGGGAGTTAACATCAAAACTACATTTCTCGGCCGAATTGCGTATATCTCACTGTCAAAAGGCTTTAATGGCTTTTTTAACTAAGTTTGAGGATTGCGCTCAAACCAAATGTCCTAGAACCAAATTTCCAAATGTAACTACTAGATTGTGATACAATACACTATTGGGTGAAGTTTGGTTGACTTCTGCGCAGCGGTTTGGGAGTTAACATCAAAATTACATTTCTCGGCCGAATTGCGTAGATCTCACTGTCAAAAGGATTAAATGACTTTTTTTAACTAAGTTTGAGGATTGCGCTCAAACCAAATGTCCTAGAACCAAATTTCCAAATGTAACTACTAGATTGTGATACAATACACTATTGGGTGAAGTTTGGTTGACTTCTGCGCAGCGGTTTGGGAGTTAACATCAAAATTACATTTCTCGGCCGAATCGCGTAGATCTTATTGTCAAAAGGCTTAAATGACTTTTTTTAACTAAGTTTGAGGATTGCGCTCAAACCAAATGTCCTAGAACCAAATTTCCAAATGTAACTACTAGATTGTGATACAATACACTATTGGGTGAAGTTTGGTTGACTTCTGCGCAGCGGTTTGGGAGTTAACATCAAAATTACATTTCTCGGCCGAATCGTGTAGATTTCACTGTCAAAAGGCTTAAATGACTTTTTTTTAACTAATTTTAAAGATTGCGCTCAAACTAAAGGTCCTAGAACCAAATTTCCAAATGTAACTACTAGATTGTGATACAATACACTATTGGGTGAAGTTTGGTTCACTTCTGCGCAGCGGTTTGGGAGTTAACATCAAAATTACATTTCTCGGCCGAATTGCGTATATCTCACTGTCAAAAGGCTTAAATGACTTTTTTTACTAAGTTTGAGGATTGCGCTCAAACCAAATGTCCTAGAACCAAATTTCCAAATGTAACTACTAGATTGTGATACAATACACTATTGAGTGAAGTTTGGTTGACTTCTGCGCAGCGGTTTGGGAGTTAACATCAAAATTACATTTCTCGGCCGAATTGCGTAGATGTCACTGTCAAAAGGCTTAAATGACTTTTTTTAACTACGTTTAAGTATTGCGCTCAACCCAAATGTCCTAGAACCAAATTTCCAAATGTAACTACTAGATTGTGATACAATACACTATTGGGTGAAGTTTGGTTGACTTCTGCGCAGCGGTTTGGGAGTTAACATCAAAATTACATTTCTCGGCCGAATTGCGTAGATCTCACTGTCAAAAGGCTTAAATGACTTTTTTTTAACTAAGTTTGAGGATTGCGCTCAAACCAAATGTCCTAGAACCAAATTTCCAAATGTAACTACTAGATTGTGATACAATACACTATTGGGTGAAGTTTGGTTGACTTCTGCGCAGCGGTTTGGGAGTTAACATCAAAATTACATTTCTCAGCCGAATCGCGTAGATCTTATTGTCAAAAGGCTTAAATGGCTTTTTTTAACTACGTTTAAGTATTGCGCTCAAACCAAATGTCCTAGAACCAAATTTCCAAATGTAACTACTAGATTGTGATACAATACACTATTGGGTGAAGTTTGGTTGACTTCTGCGCAGCGGTTTGGGAGTTAACATCAAAATTACATTTCTCGGCCGAATTGCGTAGATCTCACTGTCAAAAGGATTAAATGACTTTTTTTAACTAAGTTTGAGGATTGCGCTCAAACCAAATGTCCTAGAACCAAATTTCCAAATGTAACTACTAGATTGTGATACAATACACTATTGGGTGAAGTTTGGTTGACTTCTGCGCAGCGGTTTGGGAGTTAACATCAAAATTACATTTCTCGGCCGAATCGCGTAGATCTCACTGTCAAAAGGCTTAAATGACTTTTTTTAACTAAGTTTGAGGATTGCGCTCAAACCATATGTCCTAGAACCAAATTTCCAAATGTAACTACTAGATTGTGATACAATACACTATTGGGTGAAGTTTGGTTGACTTCTGTGCAGCGGTTTGGGAGTTAACATCAAAATTACATTTCTCGGCCGAATCGTGTAGATTTCACTGTCAAAAGGCTAAAATGACTTTTTTAAGTAAGTTTGAATATTGCGCTCAAACTAAAGGTCCTAGAACCAATTTTCCAAATGTAACTACTAGATTGTGATACAATACACTATTGGGTGAAGTTTGGTTCACTTCTGCGCAGCGGTTTGGGAGTTAACATCAAAACTACATTTCTCGGCCGAATTGCGTATATCTCACCGTCAAAAGGCGTTAATGACTTTTTTAACTAAGTTTGAGGATTGCGCTCAAACCAAATGTCCTAGAACCAAATTTCCAAATGTAACTACTAGATTGTGATACAATACACTATTGAGTGAAGTTTGGTTGACTTCTGCGCAGCGGTTTGGGAGTTAACATCAAAATTACATTTCTCGGCCGAATTGCGTAGATGTCACTGTCAAAAGGCTTAAATGACTTTTTTTTAACTACGTTTAAGTATTGCGCTCAACCCAAATGTCCTAGAACCAAATTTCCAAATGTAACTACTAGATTGTGATACAATACACTATTGGGTGAAGTTTGGTTGACTTCTGCGCAGCGGTTTGGGAGTGAACATCAAAATTACATTTCTCGGCCATATCGCGTAGATCTCACTGTGAAAAGGCTTAAATGACTTTTTTAATTAAGTTTGATGATTGCGCTCAAACCAAATGTCCTAGAACCAAATTTCCAAATGTAACTACTAGATTGTGAAACAATACACTATTGGGTGAAGTTTGGTTGACTTCTGCGCAGCGGTTTGGGAGTTAACATCAAAATTACATTTCTCGGCCATATCGCATAGATCTCACTGTGAAAAGGCTTAAATGACTTTTTTAATTAAGTTTGATGATTGCGCTCAAACCAAATGTCCTAGAACCAAATTTCCAAATGTAACTACTAGATTGTGATACAATACACTATTGGGTGAAGTTTGGTTGACTTCTGCGCAGCGGTTTGGGAGTTAACATCAAAATTACATTTCTCAGCCATATCGCATAGATCTCACTGTGAAAAGGCTTAAATGACTTTTTTTAACTAAGTTTGAGGATTGCGATCAAACCAAATGTCCTAGAACCAAATTTCTAAATGTAACTACTAGATTGTGATACAATACACTATTGGGTGAAGTTTGGTTGACTTCTGCGCAGCGGTTTGGGAGTGAACATCAAAATTACATTTCTCGGCCATATCGCATAGATCTCACTGTGAAAAGGCTTAAATGACTTTTTTTAATTAAGTTTGAAGATTGCGCTCAAACCAAATGTCCTAGAACTAAATTTCCAAATGTAACTACTAGATTGTGATAAAATACACTATTGGGTGAAGTTTGGTTGACTTCTGCGCAGCGTTTTGGGAGTTAACATCAAAATTACATTTCTCGGCCATATCGCATAGATCTCACTGTGAAAAGGCTTAAAAGACTTTTTTAATTAAGTTTGATGATTGCGCTCAAACCAAATGTTCTAGAACGAAATTTCCAAATGTAACTACTAGATTGTGATAAAATACACTATTGGGTGAAGTTTGGTTGACTTCTGCGCAGCGGTTTGGGAGTGAACATCAAAATTACATTTCTCGGCCATATCGCATAGATCTCACTGTGAAAAGGCTTAAATAACTTTTTTAATTAAGTTTGATGATTGCGCTCAAACCAAATGTTCTATAACGAAATTTCCAAATGTAACTACTAGATTGTGATAAAATACACTATTGGGTGAAGTTTGGTTGACTTCTGCGCAGCGGTTTGGGAGTTAACATCAAAATTACATTTCTCGGCCATATCGCGTAAATCTCACTGTGAAAAGGCTTAAATGACTTTTTTTAAACTAAGTTTGAGGATTGCGCTCAAACCAAATGTCCTAGAACCAAATTTCCACATGTAACTACTAGATTGTGATAAAATACACTATTGGGTGAAGTTTGGTTGACTTCTGCGCAGCGGTTTGGGAGTGAACATCAAAATTACATTTCTCGGCCATATCGCATAGATCTCACTGTGAAAAGGCCTAAATGACTTTTTTAAGTTTGATGATTGCGCTCAAACCAAATGTCCTAGAACGAAATTTCTAAATGTAACTACTAGATTGTGAAACAATACACTATTGGGTGAAGTTTGGTTGACTTCTGCGCAGCTGTTTGGGAGTGAACATCAAAATTACATTTCTCGGCCATATCGCATAGATCTCACTGTGAAAAGGCTTAAATGACTTTTTTAATTAAGTTTGATGATTGCGCTCAAACCAAATGTCCTAGAACAAAATTTCTAAATGTAACTACTAGATTGTGAATCAATACACTATTGGGTGAAGTTTGGTTGACTTCTGCGCAGCGGTTTGGGAGTTAACATCAAAATTACATTTCTCGGCCATATCGCGTAGATCTCACTGTGAAAAGGCTTAAATGGCTTTTTTGACCTAAGTTTGAGGATTGCGCTCAAATCAAATGTCCTAGAACCAAATTTCCACATGTAACTACTAGATTGTGATACAATACACTATTGGGTGAAGTTTGGTTGATTTCTGCGCAGCGTTTTGGGAGTTAACATCAAAATTACATTTCTCGGCCATATCGCATAGATCTCACTGTGAAAAGGCTTAAATGACTTTTTTAATTAAGTTTGATGATTGCGCTCAAACCAAATGTTCTAGAACGAAATTTCCAAATGTAACTACTAGATTGTGATAAAATACACTATTGGGTGAAGTTTGGTTGACTTCTGCGCAGCGGTTTGGGAGTTAACATCAAAATTACATTTCTCAGCCGAATCGCGTAGATCTTATTGTCAAAAGGCTTAAATGACTTTTTTTAACTAAGTTTGAGGATTGCGCTCAAACCAAATGTCCTAGAACCAAATTTCCAAATGTAACTACTAGATTGTGATACAATACACTATTGAGTGAAGTTTGGTTGACTTCTGCGCAGCGGTTTGGGAGTTAACATCAAAATTACATTTCTCGGCCGAATCGTGTAGATTTCACTGTCAAAAGGCTTAAATGACTTTTTTTTAACTAATTTTAAAGATTGCGCTCAAACTAAAGGTCCTAGAACCAAATTTCCAAATGTAACTACTAGATTGTGATACAATACACTATTGGGTGAAGTTTGGTTCACTTCTGCGCAGCGGTTTGGGAGTTAACATCAAAATTACATTTCTCGGCCGAATTGCGTATATCTCACTGTCAAAAGGCTTAAATGACTTTTTTTACTAAGTTTGAGGATTGCGCTCAAACCAAATGTCCTAGAACCAAATTTCCAAATGTAACTACTAGATTGTGATACAATACACTATTGAGTGAAGTTTGGTTGACTTCTGCGCAGCGGTTTGGGAGTTAACATCAAAATTACATTTCTCGGCCGAATTGCGTAGATGTCACTGTCAAAAGGCTTAAATGACTTTTTTTAACTACGTTTAAGTATTGCGCTCAACCCAAATGTCCTAGAACCAAATTTCCAAATGTAACTACTAGATTGTGATACAATACACTATTGGGTGAAGTTTGGTTGACTTCTGCGCAGCGGTTTGGGAGTTAACATCAAAATTACATTTCTCGGCCGAATTGCGTAGATCTCACTGTCAAAAGGATTAAATGACTTTTTTTAACTAAGTTTGAGGATTGCGCTCAAACCAAATGTCCTAGAACCAAATTTCCAAATGTAACTACTAGATTGTGATACAATACACTATTGGGTGAAGTTTGGTTGACTTCTGCGCAGCGGTTTGGGAGTTAACATCAAAATTACATTTCTCGGCCGAATCGCGTAGATCTCACTGTCAAAAGGCTTAAATGACTTTTTTTAACTAAGTTTGAGGATTGCGCTCAAACCATATGTCCTAGAACCAAATTTCCAAATGTAACTACTAGATTGTGATACAATACACTATTGGGTGAAGTTTGGTTGACTTCTGTGCAGCGGTTTGGGAGTTAACATCAAAATTACATTTCTCGGCCGAATCGTGTAGATTTCACTGTCAAAAGGCTAAAATGACTTTTTTAAGTAAGTTTGAATATTGCGCTCAAACTAAAGGTCCTAGAACCAATTTTCCAAATGTAACTACTAGATTGTGATACAATACACTATTGGGTGAAGTTTGGTTCACTTCTGCGCAGCGGTTTGGGAGTTAACATCAAAACTACATTTCTCGGCCGAATTGCGTATATCTCACCGTCAAAAGGCGTAAATGACTTTTTTAACTAAGTTTGAGGATTGCGCTCAAACCAAATGTCCTAGAACCAAATTTCCAAATGTAACTACTAGATTGTGATACAATACACTATTGAGTGAAGTTTGGTTGACTTCTGCGCAGCGGTTTGGGAGTTAACATCAAAATTACATTTCTCGGCCGAATTGCGTAGATGTCACTGTCAAAAGGCTTAAATGACTTTTTTTTAACTACGTTTAAGTATTGCGCTCAACCCAAATGTCCTAGAACCAAATTTCCAAATGTAACTACTAGATTGTGATACAATACACTATTGGGTGAAGTTTGGTTGACTTCTGCGCAGCGGTTTGGGAGTGAACATCAAAATTACATTTCTCGGCCATATCGCGTAGATCTCACTGTGAAAAGGCTTAAATGACTTTTTTAATTAAGTTTGATGATTGCGCTCAAACCAAATGTCCTAGAACCAAATTTCCAAATGTAACTACTAGATTGTGATACAATACACTATTGGGTGAAGTTTGGTTGACTTCTGCGCAGCGGTTTGGGAGTTAACATCAAAATTACATTTCTCAGCCATATCGCATAGATCTCACTGTGAAAAGGCTTAAATGACTTTTTTTAACTAAGTTTGAGGATTGCGATCAAACCAAATGTCCTAGAACCAAATTTCTAAATGTAACTACTAGATTGTGATACAATACACTATTGGGTGAAGTTTGGTTGACTTCTGCGCAGCGGTTTGGGAGTGAACATCAAAATTACATTTCTCGGCCATATCGCATAGATCTCACTGTGAAAAGGCTTAAATGACTTTTTTTAATTAAGTTTGAAGATTGCGCTCAAACCAAATGTCCTAGAACTAAATTTCCAAATGTAACTACTAGATTGTGATAAAATACACTATTGGGTGAAGTTTGGTTGACTTCTGCGCAGCGTTTTGGGAGTTAACATCAAAATTACATTTCTCGGCCATATCGCATAGATCTCACTGTGAAAAGGCTTAAAAGACTTTTTTAATTAAGTTTGATGATTGCGCTCAAACCAAATGTTCTAGAACGAAATTTCCAAATGTAACTACTAGATTGTGATAAAATACACTATTGGGTGAAGTTTGGTTGACTTCTGCGCAGCGGTTTGGGAGTGAACATCAAAATTACATTTCTCGGCCATATCGCATAGATCTCACTGTGAAAAGGCTTAAATAACTTTTTTAATTAAGTTTGATGATTGCGCTCAAACCAAATGTTCTATAACGAAATTTCCAAATGTAACTACTAGATTGTGATAAAATACACTATTGGGTGAAGTTTGGTTGACTTCTGCGCAGCGGTTTGGGAGTTAACATCAAAATTACATTTCTCGGCCATATCGCGTAAATCTCACTGTGAAAAGGCTTAAATGACTTTTTTTAAACTAAGTTTGAGGATTGCGCTCAAACCAAATGTCCTAGAACCAAATTTCCACATGTAACTACTAGATTGTGATAAAATACACTATTGGGTGAAGTTTGGTTGACTTCTGCGCAGCGGTTTGGGAGTGAACATCAAAATTACATTTCTCGGCCATATCGCATAGATCTCACTGTGAAAAGGCCTAAATGACTTTTTTAAGTTTGATGATTGCGCTCAAACCAAATGTCCTAGAACGAAATTTCTAAATGTAACTACTAGATTGTGAAACAATACACTATTGGGTGAAGTTTGGTTGACTTCTGCGCAGCTGTTTGGGAGTGAACATCAAAATTACATTTCTCGGCCATATCGCATAGATCTCACTGTGAAAAGGCTTAAATGACTTTTTTAATTAAGTTTGATGATTGCGCTCAAACCAAATGTCCTAGAACAAAATTTCTAAATGTAACTACTAGATTGTGAATCAATACACTATTGGGTGAAGTTTGGTTGACTTCTGCGCAGCGGTTTGGGAGTTAACATCAAAATTACATTTCTCGGCCATATCGCGTAGATCTCACTGTGAAAAGGCTTAAATGGCTTTTTTGACCTAAGTTTGAGGATTGCGCTCAAATCAAATGTCCTAGAACCAAATTTCCACATGTAACTACTAGATTGTGATACAATACACTATTGGGTGAAGTTTGGTTGATTTCTGCGCAGCGTTTTGGGAGTTAACATCAAAATTACATTTCTCGGCCATATCGCATAGATCTCACTGTGAAAAGGCTTAAATGACTTTTTTAATTAAGTTTGATGATTGCGCTCAAACCAAATGTTCTAGAACGAAATTTCCAAATGTAACTACTAGATTGTGATAAAATACACTATTGGGTGAAGTTTGGTTGACTTCTGCGCAGCGGTTTGGGAGTTAACATCAAAATTACATTTCTCAGCCGAATCGCGTAGATCTTATTGTCAAAAGGCTTAAATGACTTTTTTTAACTAAGTTTGAGGATTGCGCTCAAACCAAATGTCCTAGAACCAAATTTCCAAATGTAACTACTAGATTGTGATACAATACACTATTGAGTGAAGTTTGGTTGACTTCTGCGCAGCGGTTTGGGAGTTAACATCAAAATTACATTTCTCGGCCGAATCGTGTAGATTTCACTGTCAAAAGGCTTAAATGACTTTTTTTTAACTAATTTTAAAGATTGCGCTCAAACTAAAGGTCCTAGAACCAAATTTCCAAATGTAACTACTAGATTGTGATACAATACACTATTGGGTGAAGTTTGGTTCACTTCTGCGCAGCGGTTTGGGAGTTAACATCAAAATTACATTTCTCGGCCGAATTGCGTATATCTCACTGTCAAAAGGCTTAAATGACTTTTTTTACTAAGTTTGAGGATTGCGCTCAAACCAAATGTCCTAGAACCAAATTTCCAAATGTAACTACTAGATTGTGATACAATACACTATTGAGTGAAGTTTGGTTGACTTCTGCGCAGCGGTTTGGGAGTTAACATCAAAATTACATTTCTCGGCCGAATTGCGTAGATGTCACTGTCAAAAGGCTTAAATGACTTTTTTTAACTACGTTTAAGTATTGCGCTCAACCCAAATGTCCTAGAACCAAATTTCCAAATGTAACTACTAGATTGTGATACAATACACTATTGGGTGAAGTTTGGTTGACTTCTGCGCAGCGGTTTGGGAGTTAACATCAAAATTACATTTCTCGGCCGAATTGCGTAGATCTCACTGTCAAAAGGATTAAATGACTTTTTTTAACTAAGTTTGAGGATTGCGCTCAAACCAAATGTCCTAGAACCAAATTTCCAAATGTAACTACTAGATTGTGATACAATACACTATTGGGTGAAGTTTGGTTGACTTCTGCGCAGCGGTTTGGGAGTTAACATCAAAATTACATTTCTCGGCCGAATCGCGTAGATCTCACTGTCAAAAGGCTTAAATGACTTTTTTTAACTAAGTTTGAGGATTGCGCTCAAACCATATGTCCTAGAACCAAATTTCCAAATGTAACTACTAGATTGTGATACAATACACTATTGGGTGAAGTTTGGTTGACTTCTGTGCAGCGGTTTGGGAGTTAACATCAAAATTACATTTCTCGGCCGAATCGTGTAGATTTCACTGTCAAAAGGCTAAAATGACTTTTTTAAGTAAGTTTGAATATTGCGCTCAAACTAAAGGTCCTAGAACCAATTTTCCAAATGTAACTACTAGATTGTGATACAATACACTATTGGGTGAAGTTTGGTTCACTTCTGCGCAGCGGTTTGGGAGTTAACATCAAAACTACATTTCTCGGCCGAATTGCGTATATCTCACCGTCAAAAGGCGTAAATGACTTTTTTAACTAAGTTTGAGGATTGCGCTCAAACCAAATGTCCTAGAACCAAATTTCCAAATGTAACTACTAGATTGTGATACAATACACTATTGAGTGAAGTTTGGTTGACTTCTGCGCAGCGGTTTGGGAGTTAACATCAAAATTACATTTCTCGGCCGAATTGCGTAGATGTCACTGTCAAAAGGCTTAAATGACTTTTTTTTAACTACGTTTAAGTATTGCGCTCAACCCAAATGTCCTAGAACCAAATTTCCAAATGTAACTACTAGATTGTGATACAATACACTATTGGGTGAAGTTTGGTTGACTTCTGCGCAGCGGTTTGGGAGTGAACATCAAAATTACATTTCTCGGCCATATCGCGTAGATCTCACTGTGAAAAGGCTTAAATGACTTTTTTAATTAAGTTTGATGATTGCGCTCAAACCAAATGTCCTAGAACCAAATTTCCAAATGTAACTACTAGATTGTGATACAATACACTATTGGGTGAAGTTTGGTTGACTTCTGCGCAGCGGTTTGGGAGTTAACATCAAAATTACATTTCTCGGCCATATCGCATAGATCTCACTGTGAAAAGGCTTAAATGACTTTTTTAATTAAGTTTGATGATTGCGCTCAAACCAAATGTCCTAGAACCAAATTTCCAAATGTAACTACTAGATTGTGATACAATACACTATTGGGTGAAGTTTGGTTGACTTCTGCGCAGCGGTTTGGGAGTTAACATCAAAATTACATTTCTCAGCCATATCGCATAGATCTCACTGTGAAAAGGCTTAAATGACTTTTTTTAACTAAGTTTGAGGATTGCGATCAAACCAAATGTCCTAGAACCAAATTTCTAAATGTAACTACTAGATTGTGATACAATACACTATTGGGTGAAGTTTGGTTGACTTCTGCGCAGCGGTTTGGGAGTGAACATCAAAATTACATTTCTCGGCCATATCGCATAGATCTCACTGTGAAAAGGCTTAAATGACTTTTTTTAATTAAGTTTGAAGATTGCGCTCAAACCAAATGTCCTAGAACTAAATTTCCAAATGTAACTACTAGATTGTGATAAAATACACTATTGGGTGAAGTTTGGTTGACTTCTGCGCAGCGTTTTGGGAGTTAACATCAAAATTACATTTCTCGGCCATATCGCGTAAATCTCACTGTGAAAAGGCTTAAATGACTTTTTTTTAACTAAGTTTGAGGATTGCGCTCAAACCAAATGTCCTAGAACCAAATTTCCACATGTAACTACTAGATTGTGATAAAATACACTATTGGGTGAAGTTTGGTTGACTTCTGCGCAGCGGTTTGGGAGTGAACATCAAAATTACATTTCTCGGCCATATCGCATAGATCTCACTGTGAAAAGGCCTAAATGACTTTTTTAAGTTTGATGATTGCGCTCAAACCAAATGTCCTAGAACGAAATTTCTAAATGTAACTACTAGATTGTGAAACAATACACTATTGGGTGAAGTTTGGTTGACTTCTGCGCAGCGGTTTGGGAGTGAACATCAAAATTACATTTCTCGGCCATATCGCATAGATCTCACTGTGAAAAGGCTTAAATGACTTTTTTAATTAAGTTTGATGATTGCGCTCAAACCAAATGTCCTAGAACAAAATTTCTAAATGTAACTACTAGATTGTGAATCAATACACTATTGGGTGAAGTTTGGTTGACTTCTGCGCAGCGGTTTGGGAGTTAACATCAAAATTACATTTCTCGGCCATATCGCGTAGATCTCACTGTGAAAAGGCTTAAATGGCTTTTTTGACCTAAGTTTGAGGATTGCGCTCAAATCAAATGTCCTAGAACCAAATTTCCACATGTAACTACTAGATTGTGATACAATACACTATTGGGTGAAGTTTGGTTGACTTCTGCGCAGCGTTTTGGGAGTTAACATCAAAATTACATTTCTCGGCCATATCGCATAGATCTCACTGTGAAAAGGCTTAAATGACTTTTTTAATTAAGTTTGATGATTGCGCTCAAACCAAATGTTCTAGAACGAAATTTCCAAATGTAACTACTAGATTGTGATAAAATACACTATTGGGTGAAGTTTGGTTGACTTCTGCGCAGCGGTTTGGGAGTTAACATCAAAATTACATTTCTCAGCCGAATCGCGTAGACCTTATTGTCAAAAGGCTTAAATGACTTTTTTTAACTAAGTTTGAGGATTGCGCTCAAACCAAATGTCCTAGAACCAAATTTCCAAATGTAACTACTAGATTGTGATACAATACACTATTGAGTGAAGTTTGGTTGACTTCTGCGCAGCGGTTTGGGAGTTAACATCAAAATTACATTTCTCGGCCGAATCGTGTAGATTTCACTGTCAAAAGGCTTAAATGACTTTTTTTTAACTAATTTTAAAGATTGCGCTCAAACTAAAGGTCCTAGAACCAAATTTCCAAATGTAACTACTAGATTGTGATACAATACACTATTGGGTGAAGTTTGGTTCACTTCTGCGCAGCGGTTTGGGAGTTAACATCAAAATTACATTTCTCGGCCGAATTGCGTATATCTCACTGTCAAAAGGCTTAAATGACTTTTTTTACTAAGTTTGAGGATTGCGCTCAAACCAAATGTCCTAGAACCAAATTTCCAAATGTAACTACTAGATTGTGATACAATACACTATTGAGTGAAGTTTGGTTGACTTCTGCGCAGCGGTTTGGGAGTTAACATCAAAATTACATTTCTCGGCCGAATTGCGTAGATGTCACTGTCAAAAGGCTTAAATGACTTTTTTTAACTACGTTTAAGTATTGCGCTCAACCCAAATGTCCTAGAACCAAATTTCCAAATGTAACTACTAGATTGTGATACAATACACTATTGGGTGAAGTTTGGTTGACTTCTGCGCAGCGGTTTGGGAGTTAACATCAAAATTACATTTCTCGGCCGAATTGCGTAGATCTCACTGTCAAAAGGCTTAAATGACTTTTTTTTAACTAAGTTTGAGGATTGCGCTCAAACCAAATTTCCTAGAACCAAATTTCCAAATGTAACTACTAGATTGTGATACAATACACTATTGGGTGAAGTTTGGTTGACTTCTGCGCAGCGGTTTGGGAGTTAACATCAAAATTACATTTCTCAGCCGAATCGCGTAGATCTTATTGTCAAAAGGCTTAAATGGCTTTTTTTAACTAAGTTTGAGGATTGCGCTCAAACCAAATGTCCTAGAACCAAATTTCCAAATGTAACTACTAGATTGTGATACAATACACTATTGGGTGAAGTTTGGTTGACTTCTGCGCAGCGGTTTGGGAGTTAACATCAAAATTACATTTCTCGGCCGAATTGTGTAGATCTCACTGTCAAAAGGATTAAATGACTTTTTTTAACTAAGTTTGAGGATTGCGCTCAAACCAAATGTCCTAGAACCAAATTTCCAAATGTAACTACTAGATTGTGATACAATACACTATTGGGTGAAGTTTGGTTGACTTCTGCGCAGCGGTTTGGGAGTTAACATCAAAATTACATTTCTCGGCCGAATCGCGTAGATCTCACTGTCAAAAGGCTTAAATGACTTTTTTTAACTAAGTTTGAGGATTGCGCTCAAACCATATGTCCTAGAACCAAATTTCCAAATGTAACTACTAGATTGTGATACAATACACTATTGGGTGAAGTTTGGTTGACTTCTGTGCAGCGGTTTGGGAGTTAACATCAAAATTACATTTCTCGGCCGAATCGTGTAGATTTCACTGTCAAAAGGCTAAAATGACTTTTTTAAGTAAGTTTGAATATTGCGCTCAAACTAAAGGTCCTAGAACCAATTTTCCAAATGTAACTACTAGATTGTGATACAATACACTATTGGGTGAAGTTTGGTTCACTTCTGCGCAACGGTTTGGGAGTTAACATCAAAACTACATTTCTCGGCCATATCGCATAGATCTCACTGTGAAAAGGCTTAAATGACTTTTTTTAATTAAGTTTGAAGATTGCGCTCAAACCAAATGTCCTAGAACTAAATTTCCAAATGTAACTACTAGATTGTGATAAAATACACTATTGGGTGAAGTTTGGTTGACTTCTGCGCAGCGTTTTGGGAGTTAACATCAAAATTACATTTCTCGGCCATATCGTATAGATCTCACTGTGAAAAGGCTTAAAAGACTTTTTTAATTAAGTTTGATGATTGCGCTCAAACCAAATGTTCTAGAACGAAATTTCCAAATGTAACTACTAGATTGTGATAAAATACACTATTGGGTGAAGTTTGGTTGACTTCTGCGCAGCGGTTTGGGAGTGAACATCAAAATTACATTTCTCGGCCATATCGCATAGATCTCACTGTGAAAAGGCTTAAATGACTTTTTTAATTAAGTTTGATGATTGCGCTCAAACCAAATGTTCTATAACGAAATTTCCAAATGTAACTACTAGATTGTGATAAAATACACTATTGGGTGAAGTTTGGTTGACTTCTGCGCAGCGGTTTGGGAGTTAACATCAAAATTACATTTCTCGGCCATATCGCGTAAATCTCACTGTGAAAAGGCTTAAATGACTTTTTTTTAACTAAGTTTGAGGATTGCGCTCAAACCAAATGTCCTAGAACCAAATTTCCACATGTAACTACTAGATTGTGATAAAATACACTATTGGGTGAAGTTTGGTTGACTTCTGCGCAGCGGTTTGGGAGTGAACATCAAAATTACATTTCTCGGCCATATCGCATAGATCTCACTGTGAAAAGGCCTAAATGACTTTTTTAAGTTTGATGATTGCGCTCAAACCAAATGTCCTAGAACGAAATTTCTAAATGTAACTACTAGATTGTGAAACAATACACTATTGGGTGAAGTTTGGTTGACTTCTGCGCAGCGGTTTGGGAGTGAACATCAAAATTACATTTCTCGGCCATATCGCATAGATCTCACTGTGAAAAGGCTTAAATGACTTTTTTAATTAAGTTTGATGATTGCGCTCAAACCAAATGTCCTAGAACAAAATTTCTAAATGTAACTACTAGATTGTGAATCAATACACTATTGGGTGAAGTTTGGTTGACTTCTGCGCAGCGGTTTGGGAGTTAACATCAAAATTACATTTCTCGGCCATGTCGCGTAGATCTCACTGTGAAAAGGCTTAAATGGCTTTTTTGACCTAAGTTTGAGGATTGCGCTCAAATCAAATGTCCTAGAACCAAATTTCCACATGTAACTACTAGATTGTGATACAATACACTATTGGGTGAAGTTTGGTTGACTTCTGCGCAGCGTTTTGGGAGTTAACATCAAAATTACATTTCTCGGCCATATCGCATAGATCTCACTGTGAAAAGGCTTAAATGACTTTTTTAATTAAGTTTGATGATTGCGCTCAAACCAAATGTTCTAGAACGAAATTTCCAAATGTAACTACTAGATTGTGATAAAATACACTATTGGGTGAAGTTTGGTTGACTTCTGCGCAGCGGTTTGGGAGTGAACATCAAAATTACATTTCTCGGCCATATCGCATAGATCTCACTGTGAAAAGGCTTAAATGACTTTTTTAATTAAGTTTGATGATTGCGCTCAAACCAAATGTTCTAGAACGAAATTTCCAAATGTAACTACTAGATTGTGATAAAATACACTATTGGGTGAAGTTTGGTTGACTTCTGCGCAGCGGTTTGGGAGTTAACATCAAAATTACATTTCTCGGCCATATCGCGTAGATCTCACTGTGAAAAGGCTTAAATGACTTTTTTTTAACTAAGTTTGAGGATTGCGCTCAAACCAAATGTCCTAGAACCAAATTTCCAAATGTAACTACTAGATTGTGATAAAATACACTATTGGGTGAAGTTTGGTTGACTTCTGCGCAGCGGTTTGGGAGTGAACATCAAAATTACATTTCTCGGCCATATCGCATAGATCTCACTGTGAAAAGGCCTAAATGACTTTTTTAAGTTTGATGATTGCGCTCAAACCAAATGTCCTAGAACGAAATTTCTAAATGTAACTACTAGATTGTGAAACAATACACTATTGGGTGAAGTTTGGTTGACTTCTGCGCAGCGGTTTGGGAGTGAACATCAAAATTACATTTCTCGGCCATATCGCATAGATCTCACTGTGAAAAGGCTTAAATGACTTTTTTAATTAAGTTTGATGATTGCGCTCAAACCAAATGTCCTAGAACAAAATTTCTAAATGTAACTACTAGATTGTGAATCAATACACTATTGGGTGAAGTTTGGTTGACTTCTGCGCAGCGGTTTGGGAGTTAACATCAAAATTACATTTCTCGGCCATATCGCGTAGATCTCACTGTGAAAAGGCTTAAATGGCTTTTTTGACCTAAGTTTGAGGATTGCGCTCAAATCAAATGTCCTAGAACCAAATTTCCACATGTAACTACTAGATTGTGATACAATACACTATTGGGTGAAGTTTGGTTTACTTCTGCGCAGCGGTTTGGGAGTTAACATCAAAATTACATTTCTCGGCCATATCGCATAGATCTCACTGTGAAAAGGCTTAAATTGCTTTTTTGACCTAAGTTTGAGGATTGCGCTCAAATCAAATGTCCTAGAACCAAATTTCCACATGTAACTACTAGATTGTGATACAATACACTATTGGGTGAAGTTTGGTTGACTTCTGCGCAGCGGTTTGGGAGTTAACATCAAAATTACATTTCTCGGCCATATCGCGTAGATCTCACTGTGAAAAGGCTTAAATGACTTTTTTAATTAAGTTTGATGATTGCGCTCAAACCAAATGTCCTATAACGAAATTTCCAAATGTAACTACTAGATTGTGATAAAATACACTATTGGGTGAAGTTTGGTTGACTTCTGCGCAGCGGTTTGGGAGTTAACATCAAAATTACATTTCTCGGCCATATCGCGTAAATCTCACTGTGAAAAGGCTTAAATGACTTTTTTTTAACTAAGTTTGAGGATTGCGCTCAAACCAAATGTCCTAGAACCAAATTTCCACATGTAACTACTAGATTGTGATAAAATACACTATTGGGTGAAGTTTGGTTGACTTCTGCGCAGCGGTTTGGGAGTGAACATCAAAATTACATTTCTCGGCCATATCGCATAGATCTCACTGTGAAAAGGCCTAAATGACTTTTTTAAGTTTGATGATTGCGCTCCAACCAAATGTTCTAGAACGAAATTTCTAAATGTAACTACTAGATTGTGAAACAATACACTATTGGGTGAAGTTTGGTTGACTTCTGCGCAGCGGTTTGGGAGTGAACATCAAAATTACATTTCTCGGCCATATCGCATAGATCTCACTGTGAAAAGGCTTAAATGACTTTTTTAATTAAGTTTGATGATTGCGCTCAAACCAAATGTCCTAGAACAAAATTTCTAAATGTAACTACTAGATTGTGAATCAATACACTATTGGGTGAAGTTTGGTTGACTTCTGCGCAGCGGTTTGGGAGTTAACATCAAAATTACATTTCTCGGCCATATCGCGTAGATCTCACTGTGAAAAGGCTTAAATGGCTTTTTTGACCTAAGTTTGAGGATTGCGCTCAAATCAAATGTCCTAGAACCAAATTTCCACATGTAACTACTAGATTGTGATACAATACACTATTGGGTGAAGTTTGGTTGACTTCTGCGCAGCGGTTTGGGAGTTAACATCAAAATTACATTTCTCAGCCGAATCGCGTAGATCTTATTGTCAAAAGGCTTAAATGGCTTTTTTTAACTAAGTTTGAGGATTGCGCTCAAACCAAATGTCCTAGAACCAAATTTCCAAATGTAACTACTAGATTGTGATACAATACACTATTGGGTGAAGTTTGGTTGACTTCTGCGCAGCGGTTTGGGAGTTAACATCAAAATTACATTTCTCGGCCGAATTGCGTAGATCTCACTGTCAAAAGGATTAAATGACTTTTTTTAACTAAGTTTGAGGATTGCGCTCAAACCAAATGTCCTAGAACCAAATTTCCAAATGTAACTACTAGATTGTGATACAATACACTATTGGGTGAAGTTTGGTTGACTTCTGCGCAGCGGTTTGGGAGTTAACATCAAAATTACATTTCTCGGCCGAATCGCGTAGATCTCACTGTCAAAAGGCTTAAATGACTTTTTTTAACTAAGTTTGAGGATTGCGCTCAAACCATATGTCCTAGAACCAAATTTCCAAATGTAACTACTAGATTGTGATACAATACACTATTGGGTGAAGTTTGGTTGACTTCTGTGCAGCGGTTTGGGAGTTAACATCAAAATTACATTTCTCGGCCGAATCGTGTAGATTTCACTGTCAAAAGGCTAAAATGACTTTTTTAAGTAAGTTTGAATATTGCGCTCAAACTAAAGGTCCTAGAACCAATTTTCCAAATGTAACTACTAGATTGTGATACAATACACTATTGGGTGAAGTTTGGTTCACTTCTGCGCAGCGGTTTGGGAGTTAACATCAAAACTACATTTCTCGGCCGAATTGCGTATATCTCACCGTCAAAAGGCGTAAATGACTTTTTTAACTAAGTTTGAGGATTGCGCTCAAACCAAATGTCCTAGAACCAAATTTCCAAATGTAACTACTAGATTGTGATACAATACACTATTGAGTGAAGTTTGGTTGACTTCTGCGCAGCGGTTTGGGAGTTAACATCAAAATTACATTTCTCGGCCGAATTGCGTAGATGTCACTGTCAAAAGGCTTAAATG
Organism: Corythoichthys intestinalis; assembly: GCF_030265065.1. Classification (NCBI taxonomy): domain Eukaryota; kingdom Metazoa; phylum Chordata; class Actinopteri; order Syngnathiformes; family Syngnathidae; genus Corythoichthys; species Corythoichthys intestinalis. Next base: position 2,866,649 of record NC_080409.1, on the reverse strand, counting down.
ACTTTTTTTTAACTACGTTTAAGTATTGCGCTCAACCCAAATGTCCTAGAACCAAATTTCCAAATGTAACTACTAGATTGTGATACAATACACTATTGGGTGAAGTTTGGTTGACTTCTGCGCAGCGGTTTGGGAGTTAACATCAAAATTACATTTCTCGGCCATATCGCATAGATCTCACTGTGAAAAGGCTTAAATGACTTTTTTAATTAAGTTTGATGATTGCGCTCAAACCAAATGTCCTAGAACCAAATTTCCAAATGTAACTACTAGATTGTGATACAATACACTATTGGGTGAAGTTTGGTTGACTTCTGCGCAGCGGTTTGGGAGTTAACATCAAAATTACATTTCTCAGCCATATCGCATAGATCTCACTGTGAAAAGGCTTAAATGACTTTTTTTAACTAAGTTTGAGGATTGCGATCAAACCAAATGTCCTAGAACCAAATTTCTAAATGTAACTACTAGATTGTGATACAATACACTATTGGGAGAAGTTTGGTTGACTTCTGCGCAGCGGTTTGGGAGTGAACATCAAAATTACATTTCTCGGCCATATCGCATAGATCTCACTGTGAAAAGGCTTAAATGACTTTTTTTAATTAAGTTTGAAGATTGCGCTCAAACCAAATGTCCTAGAACTAAATTTCCAAATGTAACTACTAGATTGTGATAAAATACACTATTGGGTGAAGTTTGGTTGACTTCTGCGCAGCGTTTTGGGAGTTAACATCAAAATTAAATTTCTCGGCCATATCGCATAGATCTCACTGTGAAAAGGCTTAAAAGACTTTTTTAATTAAGTTTGATGATTGCGCTCAAACCAAATGTTCTAGAACGAAATTTCCAAATGTAACTACTAGATTGTGATAAAATACACTATTGGGTGAAGTTTGGTTGACTTCTGCGCAGCGGTTTGGGAGTGAACATCAAAATTACATTTCTCGGCCATATCGCATAGATCTCACTGTGAAAAGGCTTAAATGACTTTTTTAATTAAGTTTGATGATTGCGCTCAAACCAAATGTTCTATAACGAAATTTCCAAATGTAACTACTAGATTGTGATAAAATACACTATTGGGTGAAGTTTGGTTGACTTCTGCGCAGCGGTTTGGGAGTTAACATCAAAATTACATTTCTCGGCCATATCGCGTAAATCTCACTGTGAAAAGGCTTAAATGACTTTTTTTTAACTAAGTTTGAGGATTGCGCTCAAACCAAATGTCCTAGAACCAAATTTCCACATGTAACTACTAGATTGTGATAAAATACACTATTGGGTGAAGTTTGGTTGACTTCTGCGCAGCGGTTTGGGAGTGAACATCAAAATTACATTTCTCGGCCATATCGCATAGATCTCACTGTGAAAAGGCCTAAATGACTTTTTTAAGTTTGATGATTGCGCTCAAACCAAATGTCCTAGAACGAAATTTCTAAATGTAACTACTAGATTGTGAAACAATACACTATTGGGTGAAGTTTGGTTGACTTCTGCGCAGCGGTTTGGGAGTGAACATCAAAATTACATTTCTCGGCCATATCGCATAGATCTCACTGTGAAAAGGCTTAAATGACTTTTTTAATTAAGTTTGATGATTGCGCTCAAACCAAATGTCCTAGAACAAAATTTCTAAATGTAACTACTAGATTGTGAATCAATACACTATTGGGTGAAGTTTGGTTGACTTCTGCGCAGCGGTTTGGGAGTTAACATCAAAATTACATTTCTCGGCCATATCGCGTAGATCTCACTGTGAAAAGGCTTAAATGGCTTTTTTGACCTAAGTTTGAGGATTGCGCTCAAATCAAATGTCCTAGAACCAAATTTCCACATGTAACTACTAGATTGTGATACAATACACTATTGGGTGAAGTTTGGTTGACTTCTGCGCAGCGTTTTGGGAGTTAACATCATAATTACATTTCTCGGCCATATCGCATAGATCTCACTGTGAAAAGGCTTAAATGACTTTTTTAATTAAGTTTGATGATTGCGCTCAAACCAAATGTTCTAGAACGAAATTTCCAAATGTAACTACTAGATTGTGATAAAATACACTATTGGGTGAAGTTTGGTTGACTTCTGCGCAGCGGTTTGGGAGTGAACATCAAAATTACATTTCTCGGCCATATCGCATAGATCTCACTGTGAAAAGGCTTAAATGACTTTTTTAATTAAGTTTGATGATTGCGCTCAAACCAAATGTTCTAGAGCGAAATTTCCAAATGTAACTACTAGATTGTGATAAAATACACTATTGGGTGAAGTTTGGTTGACTTCTGCGCAGCGGTTTGGGAGTGAACATCAAAATTACATTTCTCGGCCATATCGCATAGATCTCACTGTGAAAAGGCCTAAATGACTTTTTTAAGTTTGATGATTGCGCTCAAACCAAATGTCCTAGAACGAAATTTCTAAATGTAACTACTAGATTGTGAAACAATACACTATTGGGTGAAGTTTGGTTGACTTCTGCGCAGCGGTTTGGGAGTGAACATCAAAATTACATTTCTCGGCCATATCGCATAGATCTCACTGTGAAAAGGCTTAAATGACTTTTTTAATTAAGTTTGATGATTGCGCTCAAACCAAATGTCCTAGAACAAAATTTCTAAATGTAACTGCTAGATTGTGAATCAATACACTATTGGGTGACGTTTGGTTGACTTCTGCGCAGCGGTTTGGGAGTTAACATCAAAATTACATTTCTCGGCCATATCGCGTAGATCTCACTGTGAAAAGGCTTAAATGGCTTTTTTGACCTAAGTTTGAGGATTGCGCTTAAATCAAATGTCCTAGAACCAAATTTCCACATGTAACTACTAGATTGTGATACAATACACTATTGGGTGAAGTTTGGTTTACTTCTGCGCAGCGGTTTGGGAGTTAACATCAAAATTACATTTCTCGGCCATATCGCATAGATCTCACTGTGAAAAGGCTTAAATTGCTTTTTTGACCTAAGTTTGAGGATTGCGCTCAAATCAAATGTCCTAGAACCAAATTTCCACATGTAACTACTAGATTGTGATACAATACACTATTGGGTGAAGTTTGGTTGACTTCTGCGCAGCGGTTTGGGAGTTAACATCAAAATTACATTTCTCGGCCATATCGCGTAGATCTCACTGTGAAAAGGCTTAAATGACTTTTTTAATTAAGTTTGATGATTGCGCTCAAACCAAATGTCCTATAACGAAATTTCCAAATGTAACTACTAGATTTTGATAAAATACACTATTGGGTGAAGTTTGGTTGACTTCTGCGCAGCGGTTTGGGAGTTAACATCAAAATTACATTTCTCGGCCATATCGCGTAAATCTCACTGTGAAAAGGCTTAAATGACTTTTTTTTAACTAAGTTTGAGGATTGCGCTCAAACCAAATGTCCTAGAACCAAATTTCCACATGTAACTACTAGATTGTGATAAAATACACTATTGGGTGAAGTTTGGTTGACTTCTGCGCAGCGGTTTGGGAGTGAACATCAAAATTACATTTCTCGGCCATATCGCATAGATCTCACTGTGAAAAGGCCTAAATGACTTTTTTAAGTTTGATGATTGTGCTCAAACCAAATGTCCTAGAACGAAATTTCTAAATGTAACTACTAGATTGTGAAACAATACACTATTGGGTGAAGTTTGGTTGACTTCTGCGCAGCGGTTTGGGAGTGAACATCAAAATTACATTTCTCGGCCTTATCGCATAGATCTCACTGTGAAAAGGCTTAAATGACTTTTTTAATTAAGTTTGATGATTGCGCTCAAACCAAATGTCCTAGAACAAAATTTCTAAATGTAACTACTAGATTGTGAATCAATACACTATTGGGTGAAGTTTGGTTGACTTCTGCGCAGCGGTTTGGGAGTTAACATCAAAATTACATTTCTCGGCCATATCGCGTAGATCTCACTGTGAAAAGGCTTAAATGGCTTTTTTGACCTAAGTTTGAGGATTGCGCTCAAATCAAATGTCCTAGAACCAAATTTCCACATGTAACTACTAGATTGTGATACAATACACTATTGGGTGAAGTTTGGTTGACTTCTGCGCAGCGTTTTGGGAGTTAACATCAAAATTACATTTCTCGGCCATATCGCATAGATCTCACTGTGAAAAGGCTTAAATGACTTTTTTAATTAAGTTTGATGATTGCGCTCAAACCAAATGTTCTAGAACGAAATTTCCAAATGTAACTACTAGATTGTGATAAAATACACTATTGGGTGAAGTTTGGTTGACTTCTGCGCAGCGGTTTGGGAGTGAACATCAAAATTACATTTCTCGGCCATATCGCATAGATCTCACTGTGAAAAGGCTTAAATGACTTTTTTAATTAAGTTTGATGATTGCGCTCAAACCAAATGTTCTAGAACGAAATTTCCAAATGTAACTACTAGATTGTGATAAAATACACTATTGGGTGAAGTTTGGTTGACTTCTGCGCAGCGGTTTGGGAGTTAACATCAAAATTACATTTCTCGGCCATATCGCATAGATCTCACTGTGAAAAGGCTTAAATGACTTTTTTTTTAACTAAGTTTGAGGATTGCGCTCAAACCAAATGTCCTAGAACCAAATTTCCAAATGTAACTACTAGATTGTGATAAAATACACTATTGGGTGAAGTTTGGTTGACTTCTGCGCAGCGGTTTGGGAGTGAACATCAAAATTACATTTCTCGGCCATATCGCATAGATCTCACTGTGAAAAGGCCTAAATGACTTTTTTAAGTTTGATGATTGCGCTCAAACCAAATGTCCTAGAACGAAATTTCTAAATGTAACTACTAGATTGTGAAACAATACACTATTGGGTGAAGTTTGGTTGACTTCTGCGCAGCGGTTTGGGAGTGAACATCAAAATTACATTTCTCGGCCATATCGCATAGATCTCACTGTGAAAAGGCTTAAATGACTTTTTTAATTAAGTTTGATGATTGCGCTCAAACCAAATGTCCTAGAACAAAATTTCTAAATGTAACTACTAGATTGTGAAACAATACACTATTGGGTGAAGTTTGGTTGACTTGTGCGCAGCGGTTTGGGAGTGAACATCAAAATTACATTTCTCGGCCATATCGCATAGATCTCACTGTGAAAAGGCTTAAATGGCTTTTTTGACCTAAGTTTGAGGATTGCGCTCAAATCAAATGTCCTAGAACCAAATTTCCACATGTAACTACTAGATTGTGATATAATACACTATTGGGTGAAGTTTGGTTGACTTCTGCGCAGCGTTTTGGGAGTTAACATCAAAATTACATTTCTCGGCCATATCGCATAGATCTCACTGTGAAAAGGCTTAAATGACTTTTTTAATTAAGTTTGATGATTGCGCTCAAACCAAATGTTCTAGAACGAAATTTCCAAATGTAACTACTAGATTGTGATAAAATACACTATTGGGTGAAGTTTGGTTGACTTCTGCGCAGCGGTTTGGGAGTTAACATCAAAATTACATTTCTCGGCCATATCGCGTAGATCTCACTGTGAAAAGGCTTAAATGACTTTTTTAATTAAGTTTGATGATTGCGCTCAAACCAAATGTCCTAGAACCAAATTTCCAAATGTAACTACTAGATTGTGATACAATACACTATTGGGTGAAGTTTGGTTGACTTCTGCGCAGCGGTTTGGGAGTTAACATCAAAATTACATTTCTCAGCCATATCGCATAGATCTCACTGTGAAAAGGCTTAAATGACTTTTTTTAACTAAGTTTGAGGATTGCGCTCAAACCAAATGTCCTAGAACCAAATTTCTAAATGTAACTACTAGATTGTGATACAATACACTATTGGGTGAAGTTTGGTTGACTTCTGCGCAGCGGTTTGGGAGTGAACATCAAAATTACATTTCTCGGCCATATCGCATAGATCTCACTGTGAAAAGGCTTAAATGACTTTTTTAATTAAGTTTGATGATTGCGCTCAAACCAAATGTCCTAGAACGAAATTTCTAAATGTAACTACTAGATTGTGAAACAATACACTATTGGGTGAAGTTTGTTTGACTTCTGCGCAGCGGTTTGGGAGTTAACATCAAAATTACATTTCTCGGCCATATCGCATAGATCTCACTGTGAAAAGGCTTAAATGGCTTTTTTGACCTAAGTTTGAGGATTGCGCTCAAATCAAATGTCCTAGAACCAAATTTCCACATGTAACTACTAGATTGTGATACAATACACTATTGGATGAAGTTTGGTTGACTTCTGCGCAGCGGTTTGGGAGTGAACATCAAAATGACATTTCTCGGCCATATCGCATAGATCTCACTGTGAAAAGGCTTAAATGACTTTTTTAATTAAGTTTGATGATTGCGCTCAAACCAAATGTCCTAGAACCAAATTTCCAAATGTAACTACTAGATTGTGATACAATACACTATTGGGTGAAGTTTGGTTGACTTCTGCGCAGCGGTTTGGGAGTTAACATCAAAATTACATTTCTCGGCCATATCGCATAGATCTCACTGTGAAAAGGCTTAAATGGCTTTTTTGACCTAAGTTTGAGGATTGCGCTCAAATCAAATGTCCTAGAACCAAATTTCCACATGTAACTACTAGATTGTGATACAATACACTATTGGGTGAAGTTTGGTTTACTTCTGCGCAGCGGTTTGGGAGTTAACATCAAAATTACATTTCTCGGCCATATCGCATAGATCTCACTGTGAAAAGGCTTAAATTGCTTTTTTGACCTAAGTTTGAGGATTGCACTCAAATCAAATGTCCTAGAACCAAATTTCCACATGTAACTACTAGATTGTGATACAATACACTATTGGGTGAAGTTTGGTTGACTTCTGCGCAACGGTTTGGGAGTTAACATCAAAATTACATTTGTCGGCCATATCGCGTAGATCTCACTGTGAAAAGGCTTAAATGACTTTTTTAATTAAGTTTGATGATTGCGCTCAAACCAAATGTCCTAGAACCAAATTTCCAAATGTAACTACTAGATTGTGATACAATACACTATTGGGTGAAGTTTGGTTGACTTCTGCGCAGCGGTTTGGGAGTTAACATCAAAATTACATTTCTCAGCCATATCGCATAGATCTCACTGTGAAAAGGCTTAAATGACTTTTTTTAACTAAGTTTGAGGATTGCGCTCAAACCAAATGTCCTAGAACCAAATTTCCACATGTAACTACTAGATTGTGATACAATACACTATTGGGTGAAGTTTGGTTGACTTCTGCGCAGCGGTTTGGGAGTGAACATCAAAATTACATTTCTCGGCCATATCGCGTAGATCTCACTGTGAAAAGGCTTAAATGACTTTTTTAATTAAGTTTGATGATTGCGCTCAAACCAAATGTCCTAGAACCAAATTTCCAAATGTAACTACTAGATTGTGATACAATACACTATTGGGTGAAGTTTGGTTGACTTCTGCGCAGCGGTTTGGGAGTTAACATCAAAATTACATTTCTCGGCCATATCGCATAGATCTCACTGTGAAAAGGCTTAAATGACTTTTTTAATTAAGTTTGATGATTGCGCTCAAACCAAATGTCCTAGAACGAAATTTCCAAATGTAACTACTAGATTGTGATACAATACACTATTGGGTGAAGTTTGGTTGACTTCTGCGCAGCGGTTTGGGAGTTAACATCAAAATTACATTTCTCGGCCATATCGCGTAGATCTCACTGTGAAAAGGCTTAAATGGCTTTTTTGACCTAAGTTTGAGGATTGCGCTCAAATCAAATGTCCTTGAACCAAATTTCCACATGTAACTACTAGATTGTGATACAATACACTATTGGGTGAAGTTTGGTTGACTTCTGCGCAGCGGTTTGGGAGTTAACATACAAATTTCATTTCTCGGCCATATCGCATAGATCTCACTGTGAAAAGGCTTAAATTGCTTTTTTGACCTAAGTTTGAGGATTGCGCTCAAATCAAATGTCCTAGAACCAAATTTCCACATGTAACTACTAGATTGTGATACAATTATTGGGTGAAGTTTGGTTGACTTCTGCGCAGCGGTTTGGGAGTTAACATCAAAATTACATTTCTCGGCCATATCGCATAGATCTCACTGTGAAAAGGCTTAAATGGCTTTTTTGACCTAAGTTTGAGGATTGCGCTCAAATCAAATGTCCTAGAACCAAATTTCCACATGTAACTATTAGATTGTGATACAATACACTATTGGGTGAAGTTTGGTTGACTTCTGCGCAGCGGTTTGGGAGTGAACATCAAAATTACATTTCTCGGCCATATCGCGTAGATCTCACTGTGAAAAGGCTTAAATGACTTTTTTAATTAAGTTTGATGATTGCGCTCAAACCAAATGTCCTAGAACCAAATTTCCAAATGTAACTACTAGATTGTGATACAATACACTATTGGGTGAAGTTTGGTTGACTTCTGCGCAGCGGTTTGGGAGTTAACATCAAAATTACATTTCTCAGCCATATCGCATAGATCTCACTGTGAAAAGGTTTAAATGACTTTTTTTAACTAAGTTTGAGGATTGCGCTCAAACCAAATGTCCTAGAACCAAATTTCTAAATGTAACTACTAGATTGTGATACAATACACTATTGGGTGAAGTTTGGTTGACTTCTGCGCAGCGGTTTGGGAGTGAACATCAAAATTACATTTCTCGGCCATATCGCATAGATCTCACTGTGAAAAGGCTTAAATGACTTTTTTAATTAAGTTTGATGATTGCGCTCAAACCAAATGTCCTAGAACGAAATTTCTAAATGTAACTACTAGATTGTGAAACAATACACTATTGGGTGAAGTTTGGTTGACTTCTGCGCAGCGGTTTGGGAGTGAACATCAAAATTACATTTCTCGGCCATGTCGCATAGATCTCACTGTGAAAAGGCTTAAATGACTTTTTTGACCTAAGTTTGAGGATTGCGCTCAAATCAAATGTCCTAGAACCAAATTTCCACATGTAACTACTAGATTGTGATGCAATACACTATTGGGTGAAGTTTGGTTGACTTCTGCGCAGCGGTTTGGGAGTTAACATCAAAATTACATTTCTCGGCCATATCGCGTAGATCTCACTGTGAAAAGGCTTAAATGGCTTTTTTGACCTAAGTTTGAGGATTGCGCTCAAATCAAATGTCCTAGAACCAAATTTCCACATGTAACTACTAGATTGTGATACAATACACTATTGGGTGAAGTTTGGTTTACTTCTGCGCAGCGGTTTGGGAGTTAACATCAAAATTACACTTCTCGGCCATATCGCATAGATCTCACTGTGAAAAGGCTTAAATTGCTTTTTTGACCTAAGTTTGAGGATTGCACTCAAATCAAATGTCCTAGAACCAAATTTCCACATGTAACTACTAGATTGTGATACAATACACTATTGGGTGAAGTTTGGTTGACTTCTGCGCAACGGTTTGGGAGTTAACATCAAAATTACATTCGTCGGCCATATCGCGTAGATCTCACTGTGAAAAGGCTTAAATGACTTTTTTAATTAAGTTTGATGATTGCGCTCAAACCAAATGTCCTAGAACCAAATTTCCAAATGTAACTACTAGATTGTGATACAATACACTATTGGGTGAAGTTTGGTTGACTTCTGCGCAGCGGTTTGGGAGTTAACATCAAAATTATATTTCTCAGCCATATCGCATAGATCTCACTGTGAAAAGGCTTAAATTGCTTTTTTGACCTAAGTTTGAGGATTGCACTCAAATCAAATGTCCTAGAACCAAATTTCCACATGTAACTACTAGATTGTGATACAATACACTATTGGGTGAAGTTTGGTTGACTTCTGCGCAGCGGTTTGGGAGTGAACATTAAAATTACATTTCTCAGCCATATCGCGTAGATCTCACTGTGAAAAGGCTTAAATGACTTTTTTAATTAAGTTTGATGATTGCGCTCAAACCAAATGTCCTAGAACCAAATTTCCAAATGTAACTACTAGATTGTGTTACAATACACTATTGGGTGAAGTTTGGTTGACTTCTGCGCAGCGGTTTGGGAGTTAACATCAAAATTACATTTCTCGGCCATATCGCGTAGATCTCACTGTGAAAAGGCTTAAATGACTTTTTTTTAACTAAGTTTGAGGATTGCGCTCAAACCAAATGTCCTAGAACCAAATTTCCAAATGTAACTACTAGATTGTGATACAATACACTATTGGGTGAAGTTTGGTTGACTTCTGCGCAGCGGTTTGGGAGTTAACATCAAAATTACATTTCTCAGCCATATCGCATAGATCTCACTGTGAAAAGGTTTAAATGACTTTTTTTAACTAAGTTTGAGGATTGCGCTCAAACCAAATGTCCTAGAACCAAATTTCTAAATGTAACTACTAGATTGTGATACAATACACTATTGGGTGAAGTTTGGTTGACTTCTGCGCAGCGGTTTGGGAGTGAACATCAAAATTACATTTCTCGGCCATATCGCATAGATCTCACTGTGAAAAGGCTTAAATGACTTTTTTAATTAAGTTTGATGATTGCGCTCAAACCAAATGTCCTAGAACGAAATTTCTAAATGTAACTACTAGATTGTGAAACAATACACTATTGGGTGAAGTTTGGTTGACTTCTGCGCAGCGGTTTGGGAGTGAACATCAAAATTACATTTCTCGGCCATATCGCATAGATCTCACTGTGAAAAGGCTTAAATGACTTTTTTGACCTAAGTTTGAGGATTGCGCTCAAATCAAATGTCCTAGAACCAAATTTCCACATGTAACTACTAGATTGTGATACAATACACTATTGGGTGAAGTTTGGTTGACTTGTGCGCAGCGGTTTGGGAGTTAACATCAAAATTACATTTCTCGGCCATATCGCATAGATCTCACTGTGAAAAGGCTTAAATGGCTTTTTTGACCTAAGTTTGAGGATTGCGCTCAAATCAAATGTCCTAGAACCAAATTTCCACATGTAACTACTAGATTGTGATACAATACACTATTGGGTGAAGTTTGGTTGACTTCTGCGCAGCGGTTTGGGAGTGAACATCAAAATTACATTTCTCGGCCATATCGCGTAGATCTCACTGTGAAAAGGCTTAAATGACTTTTTTAATTAAGTTTGATGATTGCGCTCAAACCAAATGTCCTAGAACCAAATTTCCAAATGTAACTACTAGATTGTGATACAATACACTATTGGGTGAAGTTTGGTTGACTTCTGCGCAGCGGTTTGGGAGTTAACATCAAAATTACATTTCTCGGCCATATCGCATAGATCTCACTGTGAAAAGGCTTAAATTGCTTTTTTGACCTAAGTTTGAGGATTGCGCTCAAATCAAATGTCCTAGAACCAAATTTCCACATGTAACTACTAGATTGTGATACAATACACTATTGGGTGAAGTTTGGTTGACTTCTGCGCAGCGGTTTGGGAGTTAACATCAAAATTACATTTCTCGGCCATATCGCATAGATCTCACTGTGAAAAGGCTTAAATGGCTTTTTTAAGTTTGATGATTGCGCTCAAACCAAATGTCCTAGAACCAAATTTCCACATGTAACTACTAGATTGTGATACAATACACTATTGGGTGAAGTTTGGTTGACTTCTGCGCAGCGGTTTGGGAGTGAACATCAAAATTACATTTCTCGGCCATATCGCGTAGATCTCACTGTGAAAAGGCTTAAATGACTTTTTTAATTAAGTTTTATAATTGCGCTCAAACCAAATGTCCTAGAACGAAATTTCTAAATGTAACTACTAGATTGTGAAACAATACACTATTGGGTGAAGTTTAGTTGACTTCTGCGCAGCGGTTTGGGAGTGAACATCAAAATTACATTTCTCGGCCATATCGCATAGATCTCACTGTGAAAAGGCTTAAATGACTTTTTTAATTAAGTTTGATAATTGCGCTCAAACCAAATGTCCTAGAACAAAATTTCTAAATGTAACTACTAGATTGTGAATCAATACACTATTGGGTGAAGTTTGGTTGACTTCTGCGCAGCGGGGTTGGGAGTTAACATCAAAATTACATTTCTCGGCCATATCGCGTAGATCTCACTGTGAAAAGGCTTAAATGGCTTTTTTGACCTAAGTTTGAGGATTGCGCTCGAATCAAATGTCCTAGAACCCGATTTCCACATGTAACTACTAGATTGTGATACAATACACTATTGGGTGAAGTTTGGTTTACTTCTGCGCAGCGGTTTGGGAGTTAACATCAGAATTACATTTCTCGGCCATATCGCATAGATCTCACTGTGAAAAGGCTTAAATGACTTTTTTAATTAAGTTTGAGGATTGTGCTCAAACCAAATGTCCTAGAACAAAATTTCTAAATGTAACTACTAGATTGTGATACAATACACTATTGGGTGAAGTTTGGTTGACTTCTGCGCAGCGGTTTGGGAGTGAACATCAAAATTACATTTCTCGGCCATATCGCATAGATCTCACTGTGAAAAGGCTTAAATGACTTTTTTAATTAAGTTTGATGATTGCGCTCAAACCAAATGTCCTAGAACGAAATTTCTAAATGTAACTACTAGATTGTGAAACAATACACTATTGGGTGAAGTTTGGTTGACTTCTGCGCAGCGGTTTGGGAGTGAACATCAAAATTACATTTCTCGGCCATATCGCATAGATCTCACTGTGAAAAGGCTTAAATGACTTTTTTGACCTAAGTTTGAGGATTGCGCTCAAATCAAATGTCCTAGAACCAAATTTCCACATGTAACTACTAGATTGTGATACAATACACTATTGGGTGAAGTTTGGTTGACTTCTGCGCAGCGGTTTGGGAGTTAACATCAAAATTACATTTCTCGGCCATATCGCATAGATCTCACTGTGAAAAGGCTTAAATGGCTTTTTTGACCTAAGTTTGAGGATTGCGCTCAAATCAAATGTCCTAGAACCAAATTTCCACATGTAACTACTAGATTGTGATGCAATACACTATTGGGTGAAGTTTGGTTGACTTCTGCGTAGCAGTTTGGGAGTGAACATCAAAATGACATTTCTCGGCCATATCGCGTAGATCTCACTGTGAAAAGGCTTAAATGACTTTTTTAATTAAGTTTGATGATTGCGCTCAAACCAAATGTTCTAGAACCAAATTTCCAAATGTAACTACTAGATTGTGATACAATACACTATTGGGTGAAGTTTGGTTGACTTCTGCGCAGCGGTTTGGGAGTTAACATCAAAATTACATTTCTCGGCCATATCGCATAGATCTCACTGAGAAAAGGCTTAAATGGCTTTTTTGACCTAAGTTTGAGGATTGCGCTCAAATCAAATGTCCTAGAACCAAATTTCCACATGTAACTACTAGATTGTGATACAATACACTATTGGGTGAAGTTTGGTTGACTTCTGCGCAGCGGTTTTGGAGTGAACATCAAAATTACATTTCTCGGCCATATCGCGTAGATCTCACTGTGAAAAGGCTTAAATTGCTTTTTTGACCTAAGTTTGAGGATTGCGCTCAAATCAAATGTCCTAGAACCAAATTTCCACATGTAACTACTAGATTGTAATACAATACACTATTGGGTGAAGTTTGGTTGACTTCTGCGCAGCGGTTTGGGAGTTAACATCAAGATTACATTTCTCAGCCATATCGCATAGATCTCACTGTGAAAAGGCTTAAATGACTTTTTTTTAACTAAGTTTGAGGATTGCGATCAAACCAAATGTCCTAGAACCAAATTTCTAAATGTAACTACTAGATTGTGATACAATACACTATTGGGTGAAGTTTGTTTGAATTCTGCGCAGCGTTTTGGGAGTGAACATCAAAATTACATTTCTCGGCCATATCGCATAGATTTCACTGTGAAAAGGCCTAAATGACTTTTTTAAGTTTGATGATTGCGCTCAAACCAAATGTCCTAGAACGAAATTTCTAAATGTAACTACTAGATTGTGAAACAATACACTATTGGGTGAAGTTTGGTTGACTTCTGCGCAGCGGTTTGGGAGTGAACATCAAAATTACATTTCTCGGCCATATCGCATAGATCTCACTGTGAAAAGGCTTAAATGACTTTTTTAATTAAGTTTGATAATTGCGCTCAAACCAAATGTCCTAGAACAAAATTTCTAAATGTAACTACTAGATTGTGAATCAATACACTATTGGGTGAAGTTTGGTTGACTTCTGCGCAGCGGTTTGGGAGTTAACATCAAAATTACATTTCTCGGCCATATCGCGTAGATCTCACTGTGAAAAGGCTTAAATGGCTTTTTTGACCTAAGTTTGAGGATTGCGCTCAAATCAAATGTCCTAGAACCAAATTTCCACATGTAACTACTAGATTGTGATACAATACACTATTGGGTGAAGTTTGGTTTACTTCTGCGCAGCGGTTTGGGAGTTAACATCAGAATTACATTTCTCGGCCATATCGCATAGATCTCACTGTGAAAAGGCTTAAATTGCTTTTTTGACCTAAGTTTGAGGATTGCGCTCGAATCAAATGTCCTAGAACCAAATTTCCACATGTAACTACTAGATTGTGATACAATACACTATTGGGTGAAAATTGGTTGACTTCTGCGCAGCGGTTTGGGAGTTAACATCAAAATTACATTTCTCGGCCATATCGCATAGATCTCACTGTGAAAAGGCTTAAATGACTTTTTTAATTAAGTTTGATGATTGCGCTCAAACCAAATGTTCTAGAACGAAATTTCCAAATGTAACTACTAGATTGTGATAAAATACACTATTGGGTGAAGTTTGGTCGACTTCTGCGCAGCGGTTTGGGAGTTAACATCAAGATTACATTTCTCAGCCATATCGCATAGATCTCACTGTGAAAAGGCTTAAATGACTTTTTTTTTTAACTAAGTTTGAGGATTGCGATCAAACCAAATGTCCTAGAACCAAATTTCTAAATGTAACTACTAGATTGTGATACAATACACTATTGGGTGAAGTTTGTTTGAATTCTGCGCAGCGTTTTGGGAGTGAACATCAAAATTACATTTCTCGGCCATATCGCATAGATTTCACTGTGAAAAGGCCTAAATGACTTTTTTAAGTTTGATGATTGCGCTCAAACCAAATGTCCTAGAACAAAATTTCTAAATGTAACTACTAGATTGTGAAACAATACACTATTGGGTGAAGTTTGGTTGACTTCTGCGCAGCGGTTTGGGAGTGAACATCAAAATTACATTTCTCGGCCATATCGCATAGATCTCACTGTGAAAAGGCTTAAATGACTTTTTTAATTAAGTTTGATAATTGCGCTCAAACCAAATGTCCTAGAACAAAATTTCTAAATGTAACTACTAGATTGTGAATCAATACACTATTGGGTGAAGTTTGGTTGACTTCTGCGCAGCGGTTTGGGAGTTAACATCAAAATTACATTTCTCGGCCATATCGCGTAGATCTCACTGTGAAAAGGCTTAAATGGCTTTTTTGACCTAAGTTTGAGGATTGCGCTCAAATCAAATGTCCTAGAACCAAATTTCCACATGTAACTACTAGATTGTGATACAATACACTATTGGGTGAAGTTTGGTTTACTTCTGCGCAGCGGTTTGGGAGTTAACATCAGAATTACATTTCTCGGCCATATCGCATAGATCTCACTGTGAAAAGGCTTAAATTGCTTTTTTGACCTAAGTTTGAGGATTGCGCTCGAATCAAATGTCCTAGAACCAAATTTCCACATGTAACTACTAGATTGTGATACAATACACTATTGGGTGAAAATTGGTTGACTTCTGCGCAGCGGTTTGGGAGTTAACATCAAAATTACATTTCTCGGCCATATCGCATAGATCTCACTGTGAAAAGGCTTAAATGACTTTTTTAATTAAGTTTGATGATTGCGCTCAAACCAAATGTTCTAGAACGAAATTTCCAAATGTAACTACTAGATTGTGATAAAATACACTATTGGGTGAAGTTTGGTCGACTTCTGCGCAGCGGTTTGGGAGTTAACATCAAAATTACATTTCTCGGCCATATCGCGTAGATCTCACTGTGAAAAGGCTTAAATGACTTTTTTTTAACTAAGTTTGAGGATTGCGCTCAAACCAAATGTCCTAGAACCAAATTTCCAAATGTAACTACTAGATTGTGATAAAATACACTATTGGGTGAAGTTTGGTTGACTTCTGCGCAGCGGTTTGGGAGTGAACATCAAAATTACATTTCTCGGCCATATCGCATAGATCTCACTGTGAAAAGGCCTAAATGACTTTTTTAAGTTTGATGATTGCGCTCAAACCAAATGTCCTAGAACGAAATTTCTAAATGTAACTACTAGATTGTGAAACAATACACTATTGGGTGAAGTTTGGTTGACTTCTGCGCAGCGGTTTGGGAGTGAACATCAAAATTACATTTCTCGGCCATATCGCATAGATCTCACTGTGAAAAGGCTTAAATGACTTTTTTAATTAAGTTTGATGATTGCGCTCAAACCAAATGTCCTAGAACAAAATTTCTAAATGTAACTACTAGATTGTGAATCAATACACTATTGGGTGAAGTTTGGTTGACTTCTGCGCAGCGGTTTGGGAGTTAACATCAAAATTACATTTCTCGGCCATATCGCGTAGATCTCACTGTGAAAAGGCTTAAATGGCTTTTTGGACCTAAGTTTGAGGATTGCGCTCAAATCAAATGTCCTAGAACCAAATTTCCACATGTAACTACTAGATTGTGATACAATACACTATTGGGTGAAGTTTGGTTTACTTCTGCGCAGCGGTTTGGGAGTTAACATCAAAATTACATTTCTCGGCCATATCGCATAGATCTCACTGTGAAAAGGCTTAAATTGCTTTTTTGACCTAAGTTTGAGGATTGCGCTCAAATCAAATGTCCTAGAACCAAATTTCCACATGTAACTACTAGATTGTGATACAATACACTATTGGGTGAAGTTTGGTTGACTTCTGCGCAGCGGTTTGGGAGTTAACATCAAAATTACATTTCTCGGCCATATCGCATAGATCTCACTGTGAAAAGGCTTAAATGACTTTTTTTAACTAAGTTTGATGATTGCGCTCAAACCAAATGTCCTAGAACCAAATTTCCAAATGTAACTACTAGATTGTGATACAATACACTATTGGGTGAAGTTTGGTTGACTTCTGCGCAGCGGTTTGGGAGTTAACATCAAAATTACATTTCTCAGCCATATCGCATAGATCTCACTGTGAAAAGGCTTAAATGACTTTTTTTAACTAAGTTTGAGGATTGCGCTCAAACCAAATGTCCTAGAACGAAATTTCTAAATGTAACTACTAGATTGTGAAACAATACACTATTGGGAGAAGTTTGGTTGACTTCTGCACAGCGGTTTGGGAGTGAACATCAAAATTACATTTCTCGGCCATATCGCATAGATCTCACTGTGAAAAGGCTTAAATGACTTTTTTGACGTAAGTTTGAGGATTGCGCTCAAATCAAATGTCCTAGAACCAAATTTCCACATGTAACTACTAGATTGTGATACAATACACTATTGGGTGAAGTTTGGTTGACTTCTGCGCAGCGGTTTGGGAGTTAACATCAAAATTACATTTCTCGGCCATATCGCATAGATCTCACTGTGAAAAGGCTTAAATGGCTTTTTTGACCTAAGTTTGAGGATTGCGCTCAAATCAAATGTCCTAGAACCAAATTTCCACATGTAACTACTAGATTGTGATACAATACACTATTGGGTGAAGTTTGGTTGACTTCTGCGCAGCGGTTTGGGAGTGAACATCAAAATTACATTTCTCGGCCTTATCGCGTAGATCTCACTGTGAAAAGGCTTAAATGACTTTTTTAATTAAGTTTGATGATTGCGCTCAAACCAAATGTCCTAGAACCAAATTTCCAAATGTAACTACTAGATTGTGATACAATACACTATTGGGTGAAGTTTGGTTGACTTCTGCGCGGCGGTTTGGGAGTTACCATCAAAATTACATTTCTCGGCCATATCGCATAGATCTCACTGTGAAAAGGCTTAAATGGCTTTTTTGACCTAAGTTTGAGGATTGCGCTCAAATCAAATGTCCTAGAACCAAATTTCCACATGTAACTACTAGATTGTGATACAATACACTATTGGGTGAAGTTTGGTTGACTTCTGCGCAGCGGTTTGGGAGTGAACATAAAAATTACATTTCTCAGCCATATCGCGTAGATCTCACTGTGAAAAGGCTTAAATGACTTTTTTAATTAAGTTTGATGATTGCGCTCAAAACAAATGTCCTAGAACCAAATTTCCAAATGTAACTACTAGATTGTGATACAATACACTATTGGGTGAAGTTTGGTTGACTTCTGCGCAGCGGTTTGGGAGTTAACATCAAAATTACATTTCTCAGCCATATCGCATAGATCTCACTGTGAAAAGGCTTAAATGACTTTTTTTTAACTAAGTTTGAGGATTGCGATCAAACCAAATGTCCTAGAACCAAATTTCTAAATGTAACTACTAGATTGTGATACAATACACTATTGGGTGAAGTGTGTTTGAATTCTGCGCAGCGTTTTGGGAGTGAACATCAAAATTACATTTCTCGGCCATATCGCATAGATCTCACTGTGAAAAGGCTTAAATGACTTTTTTTAATTAAGTTTGAAGATTGCGCTCAAACCAAATGTCCTAGAACTAAATTTCCAAATGTAACTACTAGATTGTGATAAAATACACTATTGGGTGAAGTTTGGTTGACTTCTGCGCAGCGGTTTGGGAGTTAACATCAAAATTACATTTCTCGGCCATATCGCATAGATCTCACTGTGAAAAGGCTTAAATGACTTTTTTAATTAAGTTTGATGATTGCGCTCAAACCAAATGTTCTAGAACGAAATTTCCAAATGTAACTACTAGATTGTGATAAAATACACTATTGGGTGAAGTTTGGTTGACTTCTGCGCAGCGGTTTGGGAGTTAACATCAAAATTACATTTCTCGGCCATATCGCGTAGATCTCACTGTGAAAAGGCTTAAATGACTTTTTTTTAACTAAGTTTGAGGATTGCGCTCAAACCAAATGTCCTAGAACCAAATTTCCAAATGTAACTACTAGATTGTGATAAAATACACTATTGGGTGAAGTTTGGTTGACTTCTGCGCAGCGGTTTGGGAGTGAACATCAAAATTACATTTCTCGGCCATATCGCATAGATCTCACTGTGAAAAGGCCTAAATGACTTTTTTAAGTTTGATGATTGCGCTCAAACCAAATGTCCTAGAACGAAATTTCTAAATGTAACTACTAGATTGTGAAACAATACACTATTGGGTGAAGTTTGGTTGACTTCTGCGCAGCGGTTTGGGAGTGAACATCAAAATTACATTTCTCGGCCATATCGCATAGATCTCACTTTGAAAAGGCTTAAATGACTTTTTTAATTAAGTTTGATGATTGCTCTCAAACCAAATGTCCTAGAACAAAATTTCTAAATGTAACTACTAGATTGTGAATCAATACACTATTGGGTGAAGTTTGGTTGACTTCTGCGCAGCGGTTTGGGAGTTAACATCAAAATTACATTTCTCGGCCATATCGCGTAGATCTCACTGTGAAAAGGCTTAAATGGCTTTTTGGACCTAAGTTTGAGGATTGCGCCCAAATCAAATGTCCTAGAACCAAATTTCCACATGTAACTACTAGATTGTGATACAATACACTATTGGGTGAAGTTTGGTTTACTTCTGCGCAGCGGTTTGGGAGTTAACATCAAAATTACATTTCTCGGCCATATCGCATAGATCTCACTGTGAAAAGGCTTAAATTGCTTTTTTGACCTAAGTTTGAGCATTGCGCTCAAATCAAATGTCCTAGAACCAAATTTCCACATGTAACTACTAGATTGTGATACAATACACTATTGGGTGAAGTTTGGTTGACTTCTGCGCAGCGGTTTGGGAGTTAACATCAAAATTACATTTCTCGGCCATATCGCGTAGATCTCACTGTGAAAAGGCTTAAATGACTTTTTTAATTAAGTTTGATGATTGCGCTCAAACCAAATGTCCTAGAACCAAATTTCCAAATGTAACTACTAGATTGTGATACAATACACTATTGGGTGAAGTTTGGTTGACTTCTGCGCAGCGGTTTGGGAGTTAACATCAAAATTACATTTCTCAGCCATATCGCATAGATCTCACTGTGAAAAGGCTTAAATGACTTTTTTTAACTAAGTTTGATGATTGCGCTCAAACCAAATGTCCTAGAACAAAATTTCTAAATGTAACTACTAGATTGTGAAACAATACACTATTGGGTGAAGTTTGGTTGACTTCTGCGCAGCGGTTTGGGAGTTAACATCAAAATTACATTTCTCAGCCATATCGCATAGATCTCACTGTGAAAAGGCTTAAATGACTTTTTTTAACTAAGTTTGAGGATTGCGCTCAAACCAAATGTCCTAGAACGAAATTTCTAAATGTAACTACTAGATTGTGAAACAATACACTATTGGGTGAAGTTTGGTTGACTTCTGCGCAGCGGTTTGGGAGTGAACATCAAAATTACATTTCTCGGCCATATCGCATAGATCTCACTGTGAAAAGGCTTAAATGACTTTTTTGACGTAAGTTTGAGGATTGCGCTCAAATCAAATGTCCTAGAACCAAATTTCCACATGTAACTACTAGATTGTGATACAATACACTATTGGGTGAAGTTTAGTTGACTTCTGTGCAGCGGTTTGGGAGTGAACATCAAAATTACATTTCTCGGCCATATCGCATAGATCTCACTGTGAAAAGGCTTAAATGACTTTTTTAATTAAGTTTGATAATTGCGCTCAAACCAAATGTCCTAGAACAAAATTTCTAAATGTAACTACTAGATTGTGAATCAATACACTATTGGGTGAAGTTTGGTTGACTTCTGCGCAGCGGGGTTGGGAGTTAACATCAAAATTACATTTCTCGGCCATATCGCGTAGATCTCACTGTGAAAAGGCTTAAATGGCTTTTTTGACCTAAGTTTGAGGATTGCGCTCAAATCAAATGTCCTAGAACCAGATTTCCACATGTAACTACTAGATTGTGATACAATACACTATTGGGTGAAGTTTGGTTTACTTCTGCGCAGCGGTTTGGGAGTTAACATCAGAATTACATTTCTCGGCCATATCGCATAGATCTCACTGTGAAAAGGCTTAAATGACTTTTTTAATTAAGTTTGAGGATTGTGCTCAAACCAAATGTCCTAGAACAAAATTTCTAAATGTAACTACTAGATTGTGATACAATACACTATTGGGTGAAGTTTGGTTGACTTCTGCGCAGCGGTTTGGGAGTGAACATCAAAATTACATTTCTCGGCCATATCGCATAGATCTCACTGTGAAAAGGCTTAAATGACTTTTTTAATTAAGTTTGATGATTGCGCTCAAACCAAATGTCCTAGAACGAAATTTCTAAATGTAACTACTAGATTGTGAAACAATACACTATTGGGTGAAGTTTGGTTGACTTCTGCGCAGCGGTTTGGGAGTGAACATCAAAATTACATTTCTCGGCCATATCGCATAGATCTCACTGTGAAAAGGCTTAAATGACTTTTTTGACGTAAGTTTGAGGATTGCGCTCAAATCAAATGTCCTAGAACCAAATTTCCACATGTAACTACTAGATTGTGATACAATACACTATTGGGTGAAGTTTGGTTGACTTCTGCGCAGCGGTTTGGGAATTAACATCAAAATTACATTTCTCGGCCATATCGCATAGATCTCACTGTGAAAAGGCTTAAATGGCTTTTTTGACCTAAGTTTGAGGATTGCGCTCAAATCAAATGTCCTAGAACCAAATTTCAACATGTAACTACTAGATTGTAATGCAATACACTATTGGGTGAAGTTTGGTTGACTTCTGCGCAGCGGTTTGGGAGTTAACATCAGAATTACATTTCTCGGCCATATCGCATAGATCTCACTGTGAAAAGGCTTAAATGACTTTTTTAATTAAGTTTTATAATTGCGCTCAAACCAAATGTCCTAGAACGAAATTTCTAAATGTAACTACTAGATTGTGAAACAATACACTATTGGGTGAAGTTTAGTTGACTTCTGTGCAGCGGTTTGGGAGTGAACATCAAAATTACATTTCTCGGCCATATCGCATAGATCTCACTGTGAAAAGGCTTAAATGACTTTTTTAATTAAGTTTGATAATTGCGCTCAAACCAAATGTCCTAGAACAAAATTTCTAAATGTAACTACTAGATTGTGAATCAATACACTATTGGGTGAAGTTTGGTTGACTTCTGCGCAGCGGGGTTGGGAGTTAACATCAAAATTACATTTCTCGGCCATATCGCGTAGATCTCACTGTGAAAAGGCTTAAATGGCTTTTTTGACCTAAGTTTGAGGATTGCGCTCAAATCAAATGTCCTAGAACCAGATTTCCACATGTAACTACTAGATTGTGATACAATACACTATTGGGTGAAGTTTGGTTTACTTCTGCGCAGCGGTTTGGGAGTTAACATCAGAATTACATTTCTCGGCCATATCGCATAGATCTCACTGTGAAAAGGCTTAAATGACTTTTTTAATTAAGTTTGAGGATTGTGCTCAAACCAAATGTCCTAGAACAAAATTTCTAAATGTAACTACTAGATTGTGATACAATACACTATTGGGTGAAGTTTGGTTGACTTCTGCGCAGCGGTTTGGGAGTGAACATCAAAATTACATTTCTCGGCCATATCGCATAGATCTCACTGTGAAAAGGCTTAAATGACTTTTTTAATTAAGTTTGATGATTGCGCTCAAACCAAATGTCCTAGAACGAAATTTCTAAATGTAACTACTAGATTGTGAAACAATACACTATTGGGTGAAGTTTGGTTGACTTCTGCGCAGCGGTTTGGGAGTGAACATCAAAATTACATTTCTCGGCCATATCGCATAGATCTCACTGTGAAAAGGCTTAAATGACTTTTTTGACCTAAGTTTGAGGATTGCGCTCAAATCAAATGTCCTAGAACCAAATTTCCACATGTAACTACTAGATTGTGATACAATACACTATTGGGTGAAGTTTGGTTGACTTCTGCGCAGCGGTTTGGGAGTTAACATCAAAATTACATTTCTCGGCCATATCGCATAGATCTCACTGTGAAAAGGCTTAAATGGCTTTTTTGACCTAAGTTTGAGGATTGCGCTCAAATCAAATGTCCTAGAACCAAATTTCCACATGTAACTACTAGATTGTGATGCAATACACTATTGGGTGAAGTTTGGTTGACTTCTGCGTAGCGGTTTGGGAGTGAACATCAAAATGACATTTCTCGGCCATATCGCGTAGATCTCACTGTGAAAAGGCTTAAATGACTTTTTTAATTAAGTTTGATGATTGCGCTCAAACCAAATGTTCTAGAACCAAATTTCCAAATGTAACTACTAGATTGTGATACAATACACTATTGGGTGAAGTTTGGTTGACTTCTGCGCAGCGGTTTGGGAGTTAACATCAAAATTACATTTCTCGGCCATATCGCATAGATCTCACTGAGAAAAGGCTTAAATGGCTTTTTTGACCTAAGTTTGAGGATTGCGCTCAAATCAAATGTCCTAGAACCAAATTTCCACATGTAACTACTAGATTGTGATACAATACACTATTGGGTGAAGTTTGGTTGACTTCTGCGCAGCGGTTTTGGAGTGAACATCAAAATTACATTTCTCGGCCATATCGCGTAGATCTCACTGTGAAAAGGCTTAAATTGCTTTTTTGACCCAAGTTTGAGGATTGCGCTCAAATCAAATGTCCTAGAACCAAATTTCCACATGTAACTACTAGATTGTAATACAATACACTATTGGGTGAAGTTTGGTTGACTTCTGCGCAGCGGTTTGGGAGTTAACATCAAGATTACATTTCTCAGCCATATCGCATAGATCTCACTGTGAAAAGGCTTAAATGACTTTTTTTTTAACTAAGTTTGAGGATTGCGATCAAACCAAATGTCCTAGAACCAAATTTCTAAATGTAACTACTAGATTGTGATACAATACACTATTGGGTGAAGTTTGTTTGAATTCTGCGCAGCGTTTTGGGAGTGAACATCAAAATTACATTTCTCGGCCATATCGCATAGATCTCACTGTGAAAAGGCCTAAATGACTTTTTTAAGTTTGATGATTGCGCTCAAACCAAATGTCCTAGAACGAAATTTCTAAATGTAACTACTAGATTGTGAAACAATACACTATTGGGTGAAGTTTGGTTGACTTCTGCGCAGCGGTTTGGGAGTGAACATCAAAATTACATTTCTCGGCCATATCGCATAGATCTCACTGTGAAAAGGCTTAAATGACTTTTTTAATTAAGTTTGATAATTGCGCTCAAACCAAATGTCCTAGAACAAAATTTCTAAATGTAACTACTAGATTGTGAATCAATACACTATTGGGTGAAGTTTGGTTGACTTCTGCGCAGCGGTTTGGGAGTTAATATCAAAATTACATTTCTCGGCCATATCGCGTAGATCTCACTGTGAAAAGGCTTAAATGGCTTTTTTGACCTAAGTTTGAGGATTGCGCTCAAATCAAATGTCCTAGAACCAAATTTCCACATGTAACTACTAGATTGTGATACAATACACTATTGGGTGAAGTTTGGTTTACTTCTGCGCAGCGGTTTGGGAGTTAACATCAGAATTACATTTCTCGGCCATATCGCATAGATCTCACTGTGAAAAGGCTTAAATTGCTTTTTTGACCTAAGTTTGAGGATTGCGCTCAAATCAAATGTCCTAGAACCAAATTTCCACATGTAACTACTAGATTGTGATACAATACACTATTGGGTGAAGTTTGGTTGACTTCTGTGCAGCGGTTTGGGAGTGAACATCAAAATTACATTTCTCGGCCATATAGCATAGATCTCACTGTGAAAAGGCTTAAATGACTTTTTTAATTAAGTTTGATGATTGCGCTCAAACCAAATGTCCTAGAACCAAATTTCCAAATGTAACTACTAGATTGTGATACAATACACTATTGGGTGAAGTTTGGTTGACTTCTGCGCAGCGGTTTGGGAGTTAACATCAAAATTACATTTCTCAGCCATAACGCATAGATCTCACTGTGAAAAGGCTTAAATGACTTTTTTTAACTAAGTTTGAGGATTGCGCTCAAACCAAATGTCCTAGAACAAAATTTCTAAATGTAACTACTAGATTGTGATACAATACACTATTGGGTGAAGTTTGGTTGACTTCTGCGCAGCGGTTTGGGAGTTAACATCAAAATTACATTTCTCGGCCATATCGCATAGATCTCACTGAGAAAAGGCTTAAATGGCTTTTTTGACCTAAGTTTGAGGATTGCGCTCAAATCAAATGTCCTAGAACCAAATTTCCACATGTAACTACTAGATTGTGATACAATACACTATTGGGTGAAGTTTGGTTGACTTCTGCGCAGCGGTTTTGGAGTGAACATCAAAATTACATTTCTCGGCCATATCGCGTAGATCTCACTGTGAAAAGGCTTAAATTGCTTTTTTGACCCAAGTTTGAGGATTGCGCTCAAATCAAATGTCCTAGAACCAAATTTCCACATGTAACTACTAGATTGTAATACAATACACTATTGGGTGAAGTTTGGTTGACTTCTGCGCAGCGGTTTGGGAGTTAACATCAAGATTACATTTCTCAGCCATATCGCATAGATCTCACTGTGAAAAGGCTTAAATGACTTTTTTTTTAACTAAGTTTGAGGATTGCGATCAAACCAAATGTCCTAGAACCAAATTTCTAAATGTAACTACTAGATTGTGATACAATACACTATTGGGTGAAGTTTGTTTGAATTCTGCGCAGCGTTTTGGGAGTGAACATCAAAATTACATTTCTCGGCCATATCGCATAGATCTCACTGTGAAAAGGCCTAAATGACTTTTTTAAGTTTGATGATTGCGCTCAAACCAAATGTCCTAGAACGAAATTTCTAAATGTAACTACTAGATTGTGAAACAATACACTATTGGGTGAAGTTTGGTTGACTTCTGCGCAGCGGTTTGGGAGTGAACATCAAAATTACATTTCTCGGCCATATCGCATAGATCTCACTGTGAAAAGGCTTAAATGACTTTTTTAACTAAGTTTGAGTATTGCGCTCAAACCAAATGTCCTAGAACAAAATTTCTAAATGTAACTACTAGATTGTGAATCAATACACTATTGGGTGAAGTTTGGTTGACTTCTGCGCAGCGGTTTGGGAGTTAACATCAAAATTACATTTCTCGGCCATATCGCGTAGATCTCACTGTGAAAAGGCTTAAATGGCTTTTTTGACCTAAGTTTGAGGATTGCGCTCAAATCAAATGTCCTAGAACCAAATTTCCACATGTAACTACTAGATTGTGATACAATACACTATTGGGTGAAGTTTGGTTTACTTCTGCGCAGCGGTTTGGGAGTTAACATCAGAATTACATTTCTCGGCCATATCGCATAGATCTCACTGTGAAAAGGCTTAAATTGCTTTTTTGACCTAAGTTTGAGGATTGCGCTCAAATCAAATGTCCTAGAACCAAATTTCCACATGTAACTACTAGATTGTGATACAATACACTATTGGGTGAAGTTTGGTTGACTTCTGTGCAGCGGTTTGGGAGTGAACATCAAAATTACATTTCTCGGCCATATAGCATAGATCTCACTGTGAAAAGGCTTAAATGACTTTTTTAATTAAGTTTGATGATTGCGCTCAAACCAAATGTCCTAGAACCAAATTTCCAAATGTAACTACTAGATTGTGATACAATACACTATTGGGTGAAGTTTGGTTGACTTCTGCGCAGCGGTTTGGGAGTTAACATCAAAATTACATTTCTCAGCCATATCGCATAGATCTCACTGTGAAAAGGCTTAAATGACTTTTTTTAACTAAGTTTGAGGATTGCGCTCAAACCAAATGTCCTAGAACAAAATTTCTAAATGTAACTACTAGATTGTGATACAATACACTATTGGGTGAAGTTTGGTTGACTTCTGCGCAGCGGTTTGGGAGTTAACATCAAAATTACATTTCTCGGCCATATCGCATAGATCTCACTGAGAAAAGGCTTAAATGGCTTTTTTGACCTAAGTTTGAGGATTGCGCTCAAATCAAATGTCCTAGAACCAAATTTCCACATGTAACTACTAGATTGTGATACAATACACTATTGGGTGAAGTTTGGTTGACTTCTGCGCAGCGGTTTGGGAGTGAACATCAAAATTACATTTCTCGGCCATATCGCGTAGATCTCACTGTGAAAAGGCTTAAATTGCTTTTTTGACCTAAGTTTGAGGATTGCGCTCAAATCAAATGTCCTAGAACCAAATTTCCACATGTAACTACTAGATTGTGATACAATACACTATTGGGTGAAGTTTGGTTGACTTCTGCGCAGCGGTTTGGGAGTTAACATCAAAATTACATTTCTCGGCCATATCGCGTAGATCTCACTGTGAAAAGGCTTAAATGACTTTTTTAATTAAGTTTGATGATTGCGCTCAAACCAAATGTCCTAGAACCAAATTTCCAAATGTAACTACTAGATTGTGATACAATACACTATTGGGTGAAGTTTGGTTGACTTCTGCGCAGCGGTTTGGGAGTTAACATCAAAATTACATTTCTCAGCCATATCGCATAGATCTCACTGTGAAAAGGCTTAAATGACTTTTTTTAACTAAGTTTGAGGATTGCGCTCAAACCAAATGTCCTAGAACAAAATTTCTAAATGTAACTACTAGATTGTGATACAATACACTATTGGGTGAAGTTTGGTTGACTTCTGCGCAGCGGTTTGGGAGTTAACATCAAAATTACATTTCTCAGCCATATCGCATAGATCTCACTGTGAAAAGGCTTAAATGACTTTTTTTAACTAAGTTTGAGTATTGCGCTCAAACCAAATGTCCTAGAACAAAATTTCTAAATGTAACTACTAGATTGTGATACAATACACTATTGGGTGAAGTTTGGTTGACTTCTGCGCAGCGGTTTGGGAGTGAAAATCAAAATTACATTTCTCGGCCATATCGCATAGATCTCCACCATTGACCATTGACATCCAGGGACGTCCAAACTTCCCATTAAATCCTAATGGCATTTCTTCATGTTTGTTCATTCTATTGATGCCAATGTACTTGGATTCCATTGACGCTTATGTAAGTTGATACCATTGACGTCCATGGACGTCCAAAATTTTTCCCATTCATTTTCAATGGGAATTTTTTTTTTTTCCCCAAATCAACAGAAAATGACTAGATATCAATAGGACATGTCCCCCAAATGTCCCCGATTGCATTGCCGCTTATGGAGGGTGATGCCATTGACGTCCATGGACGTCCAAACTTCCCATTAATTTCCAATGGCATTTCTTCATGTTTGTTCATTCTATTGATGCCAATGTACTTGGATTCCATTGACGCTTATGTAAGTTGATACCATTGACGTCCATGGACGTCCAAAATTTTTCCCATTCATTTTCAATGGGAATTTTTTTTTTTTCCCCAAATCAACAGAAAATGACTAGATATCAATAGGACATGTCCCCCAAATGTCCCCGATTGCATTGCCGCTTATGGAGGGTGATGCCATTGACGTCCATGGACGTCCAAACTTCCCATTAATTTCCAATGGCATTTCTTCATGTTTGTTCATTCTATTGATGCCAGTGTACTTGGATTCCATTGACGCTTATGTAAGTTGATACCATTGACGTCCATGGACGTCCAAAATTTTTCCCATTCATTTTCAATGGGAATTTTTTTTTTTTCCACAAATCAACAGAAAATGACTAGATATCAATAGGACGTGTCCCCCAAATGTCTCCGATTGCATTAACAATTATGAAGGGTGCCGCCATTGACGTCCATGGACGTCCAATTCTCCAGTTCATTTCTAATGGCTTTTTGTTTTGTGCCAATGACTGGCATTATCATCCATTCTATTGATAGACCTGAGTGGGGCTAAGATCTGTATCTCCACAGATGGGTGACTATTGGGTGACTATTGGGTGTTGGGTGTGTGAATAGATTGTGATACAATACACTATTGGGTGAAGTTTGGTTGACTTCTGCGCAGCGGTTTGGGAGTTAACATCAAAATTACATTTCTCAGCCATATCGCATAGATCTCACTGTGAAAAGGCTTAAATGACTTTTTTTAACTAAGTTTGATGATTGCGCTCAAACCAAATGTCCTACAACCAAATTTCCAAATGTAACTACTAGATTGTGATACAATACACTATTGGGTGAAGTTTGGTTGACTTCTGCGCAGCGGTTTGAGAGTTAACATCAAAATTACATTTCTCAGCCATATCGCATAGATCTCACTGTGAAAAGGCTTAAATGACTTTTTTTAACTAAGTTTGAGGATTGCGCTCAAACCAAATGTCCTAGAACAAAATTTCTAAATGTAACTACTAGATTGTGATACAATACACTATTGGGTGAAGTTTGGTTGACTTCTGCGCAGCGGTTTGGGAGTGAACATCAAAATTACATTTCTCGGCCATATCGCATAGATCTCACTGTGAAAGGCTTAAATGACTTTTTTAATTAAGTTTGATGATTGCGCTCAAACCAAATGTCCTAGAACGAAATTTCTAAATGTAACTACTAGATTGTGAAACAATACACTATTGGGTGAAGTTTGGTTGACTTCTGCGCAGCGGTTTGGGAGTGAACATCAAAATTACATTTCTCGGCCATATCGCATAGATCTCACTGTGAAAAGGCTTAAATGACTTTTTTGACCTAAGTTTGAGGATTGCGCTCAAATCAAATGTCCTAGAACCAAATTTCCACATGTAACTACTAGATTGTGATACAATACACTATTGGGTGAAGTTTGGTTGACTTCTGCGCAGCGGTTTGGGAGTTAACATCAAAATTACATTTCTCGGCCATATCGCATAGATCTCACTGTGAAAAGGCTTAAATGGCTTTTTTGACCTAAGTTTGAGGATTGCGCTCAAATCAAATGTCCTAGAACCAAATTTCCACATGTAACTACTAGATTGTGATACAATACACTATTGGGTGAAGTTTGGTTGACTTCTGCGCAGCGGTTTGGGAGTGAACATCAAAATTACATTTCTCGGCCATATCGCGTAGATCTCACTGTGAAAAGGCTTAAATGACTTTTTTAATTAAGTTTGATGATTGCGCTCAAACCAAATGTCCTAGAACCAAATTTCCAAATGTAACTACTAGATTGTGATACAATACACTATTGGGTGAAGTTTGGTTGACTTCTGCGCAGCGGTTTGGGAGTTAACATCAAAATTACATTTCTCAGCCATATCGCATAGATCTCACTGTGAAAAGGCTTAAATGACTTTTTTTAACTAAGTTTGAGGATTGCGATCAAACCAAATGTCCTAGAACCAAATTTCTAAATGTAACTACTAGATTGTGATACAATACACTATTGGGTGAAGTTTGGTTGACTTCTGCGCAGCGGTTTGGGAGTTAACATCAAAATTACATTTCTCGGCCATATCGCATAGATCTCACTGTGAAAAGGCTTAAATGACTTTTTTAATTAAGTTTGATGATTGCGCTCAAACCAAATGTTCTAGAACGAAATTTCCAAATGTAACGACTAGATTGTGATAAAATACACTATTGGGTGAAGTTTGGTTGACTTCTGCGCAGCGGTTTGGGAGTTAACATCAAAATTACATTTCTCGGCCATATCGCGTAGATCTCACTGTAAAAATGCTTAAATTACTTTTTTTTAACTAAGTTTAGGATTGCGCTCAAACCAAATGTCCTAGAACCAAATTTCCAAATGTAACTACTAGATTGTGATAAAATACACTATTGGGTGAAGTTTGGTTGACTTCTGCGCAGCGGTTTGGGAGTGAACATCAAAATTACATTTCTCGGCCATATCGCATAGATCTCACTGTGAAAAGGCTTAAATGACTTTTTTAAGTTTGATGATTGCGCTCAAACCAAATGTCCTAGAACGAAATTTCTAAATGTAACTACTAGATTGTGAAACAATACACTATTGGGTGAAGTTTGGTTGACTTCTGCGCAGCTGTTTGGGAGTGAACATCAAAATTACATTTCTCGGCCATATCGCATAGATCTCACTGTGAAAAGGCTTAAATGACTTTTTTAATTAAGTTTGATGATTGCGCTCAAACCAAATGTCCTAGAACCAAATTTCTAAATGTAACTACTAGATTATGAATCAATACACTATTGGGTGAAGTTTGGTTGACTTCTGCGCAGCGGTTTGGGAGTTAACATCAAAATTACATTTCTCGGCCATATCGCGTAGATCTCATTGTGAAAAGGCTTAAATGGCTTTTTTGACCTAAGTTTGAGGATTGCGCTCAAATCAAATGTCCTAGAACCAAATTTCCACATGTAACTACTAGATTGTGATACAATACACTATTGGGTGAAGTTTGGTTGACATCTGCGCAGCGGTTTGGGAGTGAACATCAAAATTACATTTCTCGGCCATATCGCGTAGATCTCACTGTGAAAAGGCTTAAATGACTTTTTTAATTAAGTTTGATGATTGCGCTCAAACCAAATGTTCTAGAACGAAATTTCCAAATGTAACGACTAGATTGTGATAAAATACACTATTGGGTGAAGTTTGGTTGACTTCTGCGCAGCGGTTTGGGAGTTAACATCAAAATTACATTTCTCGGCCATATCGCGTAGATCTCACTGTGAAAATGCTTAAATTACTTTTTTTTAACTAAGTTTAGGATTGCGCTCAAACCAAATGTCCTAGAACCAAATTTCCAAATGTAACTACTAGATTGTGATAAAATACACTATTGGGTGAAGTTTGGTTGACTTCTGCGCAGCGGTTTGGGAGTGAACATCAAAATTACATTTCTCGGCCATATCGCATAGATCTCACTGTGAAAGGCTTAAATGACTTTTTTAATTAAGTTTGATGATTGCGCTCAAACCAAATGTCCTAGAACGAAATTTCTAAATGTAACTACTAGATTGTGAAACAATACACTATTGGGTGAAGTTTGGTTGACTTCTGCGCAGCGGTTTGGGAGTGAACATCAAAATTACATTTCTCGGCCATATCGCATAGATCTCACTGTGAAAAGGCTTAAATGACTTTTTTGACCTAAGTTTGAGGATTGCGCTCAAATCAAATGTCCTAGAACCAAATTTCCACATGTAACTACTAGATTGTGATACAATACACTATTGGGTGAAGTTTGGTTGACTTCTGCGCAGCGGTTTGGGAGTTAACATCAAAATTACATTTCTCGGCCATATCGCATAGATCTCACTGTGAAAAGGCTTAAATGGCTTTTTTGACCTAAGTTTGAGGATTGCGCTCAAATCAAATGTCCTAGAACCAAATTTCCACATGTAACTACTAGATTGTGATGCAATACACTATTGGGTGAAGTTTGGTTGACTTCTGCGCAGCGGTTTGGGAGTTAACATCAAAATTACATTTCTCGGCCATATCGCATAGATCTCACTGTGAAAAGGCTTAAATGACTTTTTTAATTAAGTTTGATGATTGCGCTCAAACCAAATGTTCTAGAAAGAAATTTCCAAATGTAACGACTAGATTGTGATAAAATACACTATTGGGTGAAGTTTGGTTGACTTCTGCGCAGCGGTTTGGGAGTTAACATCAAAATTACATTTCTCGGCCATATCGCGTAGATCTCACTGTGAAAAGGCTTAAATGACTTTTTTTAACTAAGTTTGAGGATTGCGCTCAAACCAAATGTCCTAGAACAAAATTTCTAAATGTAACTACTAGATTGTGATACAATACACTATTGGGTGAAGTTTGGTTGACTTCTGCGCAGCGGTTTGGGAGTTAACATCAAAATTACATTTCTCAGCCATATCGCATAGATCTCACTGTGAAAAGGCTTAAATGACTTTTTTTAACTAAGTTTGAGGATTGCGCTCAAACCAAATGTCCTAGAACAAAATTTCTAAATGTAACTACTAGATTGTGATACAATACACTATTGGGTGACGGTTGGTTGACTTCTGCGCAGCGGTTTGGGAGTGAACATCAAAATTACATTTCTCGGCCATATCGCGTAGATCTCACTGTGAAAAGGCTTAAATGACTTTTTTAATTAAGTTTGATGATTGCGCTCAAACCAAATGTTCTAGAACCAAATTTCCAAATGTAACTACTAGATTGTGATACAATACACTATTGGGTGAAGTTTGGTTGACTTCTGCGCAGCGGTTTGGGAGTTAACATCAAAATTACATTTCTCGGCCATATCGCATAGATCTCACTGTGAAAAGGCTTAAATGGCTTTTTTGACCTAAGTTTGAGGGTTGCGCTCAAATCAAATGTCCTAGAACCAAATTTCCACATGTAACTACTAGATTGTGATACAATACACTATTGGGTGAAGTTTGGTTGACTTCTGCGCAGCGGTTTGGGAGTGAACATCAAAATTACATTTCTCGGCCATATCGCGTAGATCTCACTGTGAAAAGGCTTAAATTGCTTTTTTGACCTAAGTTTGAGGATTGCGCTCAAATCAAATGTCCTAGAACCAAATTTCCACATGTAACTACTAGATTGTGATACAATACACTATTGGGTGAAGTTTGGTTGACTTCTGCGCAGCGGTTTGGGAGTTAACATCAAAATTACATTTCTCGGCCATATCGCGTAGATCTCACTGTGAAAAGGCTTAAATGACTTTTTTAATTAAGTTTGATGATTGCGCTCAAACCAAATGTCCTAGAACCAAATTTCCAAATGTAACTACTAGATTGTGATACAATACACTATTGGGTGAAGTTTGGTTGACTTCTGCGCAGCGGTTTGGGAGTTAACATCAAAATTACATTTCTCAGCCATATCGCATAGATCTCACTGTGAAAAGGCTTAAATGACTTTTTTTAACTAAGTTTGATGATTGCGCTCAAACCAAATGTCCTACAACCAAATTTCCAAATGTAACTACTAGATTGTGATACAATACACTATTGGGTGAAGTTTGGTTGACTTCTGCGCAGCGGTTTGAGAGTTAACATCAAAATTACATTTCTCAGCCATATCGCATAGATCTCACTGTGAAAAGGCTTAAATGACTTTTTTTAACTAAGTTTGAGGATTGCGCTCAAACCAAATGTCCTAGAACAAAATTTCTAAATGTAACTACTAGATTGTGATACAATACACTATTGGGTGAAGTTTGGTTGACTTCTGCGCAGCGGTTTGGGAGTGAACATCAAAATTACATTTCTCGGCCATATCGCATAGATCTCACTGTGAAAGGCTTAAATGACTTTTTTAATTAAGTTTGATGATTGCGCTCAAACCAAATGTCCTAGAACGAAATTTCTAAATGTAACTACTAGATTGTGAAACAATACACTATTGGGTGAAGTTTGGTTGACTTCTGCGCAGCGGTTTGGGAGTGAACATCACAATTACATTTCTCGGCCATATCGCATAGATCTCACTGTGAAAAGGCTTAAATGACTTTTTTGACCTAAGTTTGAGGATTGCGCTCAAATCAAATGTCCTAGAACCAAATTTCCACATGTAACTACTAGATTGTGATACAATACACTATTGGGTGAAGTTTGGTTGACTTCTGCGCAGCGGTTTGGGAGTTAACATCAAAATTACATTTCTCGGCCATATCGCATAGATCTCACTGTGAAAAGGCTTAAATGGCTTTTTTGACCTAAGTTTGAGGATTGCGCTCAAATCAAATGTCCTAGAACCAAATTTCCACATGTAACTACTAGATTGTGATGCAATACACTATTGGGTGAAGTTTGGTTGACTTCTGCGCAGCGGTTTGGGAGTGAACATCAAAATTACATTTCTCGGCCATATCGCGTAGATCTCACTGTGAAAAGGCTTAAATGACTTTTTTAAATAAGTTTGAGGATTGCGCTCAAATCAAATGTCCTAGAACCAAATTTCCACATGTAACTACTAGATTGTGATACAATACACTATTGGGTGAAGTTTGGTTGACTTCTGCGCAGCGGTTTGGGAGTGAACATCAAAATTACATTTCTCGGCCATATCGCGTAGATCTCACTGTGAAAAGGCTTAAATGACTTTTTTAATTAAGTTTGATGATTGCGCTCAAACCAAATGTCCTAGAACCAAATTTCCAAATGTAACTACTAGATTGTGATACAATACACTATTGGGTGAAGTTTGGTTGACTTCTGCGCAGCGGTTTGGGAGTTAACATCAAAATTACATTTCTCGGCCATATCGCGTAGATCTCACTGTGAAAAGGCTTAAATGACTTTTTTAAATAAGTTTGAGGATTGCGATCAAACCAAATGTCCTAGAACCAAATTTCTAAATGTAACTACTAGATTGTGATACAATACACTATTGGGTGAAGTTTGGTTGACTTCTGCGCAGCGGTTTGGGAGTGAACATCAAAATTACATTTCTCGGCCATATCGCGTAGATCTCACTGTGAAAAGGCTTAAATGACTTTTTTAATTAAGTTTGATGATTGCGCTCAAACCAAATGTCCTAGAACCAAATTTCCAAATGTAACTACTAGATTGTGATACAATACACTATTGGGTGAAGTTTGGTTGACTTCTGCGCAGCGGTTTGGGAGTTAACATCAAAATTACATTTCTCAGCCATATCGCATAGATCTCACTGTGAAAAGGCTTAAATGACTTTTTTTAACTAAGTTTGAGGATTGCGATCAAACCAAATGTCCTAGAACCAAATTTCTAAATGTAACTACTAGATTGTGATACAATACACTATTGGGTGAAGTTTGGTTGACTTCTGCGCAGCGGTTTGGGAGTTAACATCAAAATTACATTTCTCGGCCATATCGCATAGATCTCACTGTGAAAAGGCTTAAATGACTTTTTTAATTAAGTTTGATGATTGCGCTCAAACCAAATGTTCTAGAACGAAATTTCCAAATGTAACGACTAGATTGTGATAAAATACACTATTGGGTGAAGTTTGGTTGACTTCTGCGCAGCGGTTTGGGAGTTAACATCAAAATTACATTTCTCGGCCATATCGCGTAGATCTCACTGTGAAAATGCTTAAATTACTTTTTTTTAACTAAGTTTAGGATTGCGCTCAAACCAAATGTCCTAGAACCAAATTTCCAAATGTAACTACTAGATTGTGATAAAATACACTATTGGGTGAAGTTTGGTTGACTTCTGCGCAGCGGTTTGGGAGTGAACATCAAAATTACATTTCTCGGCCATATCGCATAGATCTCACTGTGAAAAGGCTTAAATGACTTTTTTAAGTTTGATGATTGCGCTCAAACCAAATGTCCTAGAACGAAATTTCTAAATGTAACTACTAGATTGTGAAACAATACACTATTGGGTGAAGTTTGGTTGACTTCTGCGCAGCTGTTTGGGAGTGAACATCAAAATTACATTTCTCGGCCATATCGCATAGATCTCACTGTGAAAAGGCTTAAATGACTTTTTTAATTAAGTTTGATGATTGCGCTCAAACCAAATGTCCTAGAACCAAATTTCTAAATGTAACTACTAGATTATGAATCAATACACTATTGGGTGAAGTTTGGTTGACTTCTGCGCAGCGGTTTGGGAGTTAACATCAAAATTACATTTCTCGGCCATATCGCGTAGATCTCATTGTGAAAAGGCTTAAATGGCTTTTTTGACCTAAGTTTGAGGATTGCGCTCAAATCAAATGTCCTAGAACCAAATTTCCACATGTAACTACTAGATTGTGATACAATACACTATTGGGTGAAGTTTGGTTGACTTCTGCGCAGCGGTTTGGGAGTGAACATCAAAATTACATTTCTCGGCCATATCGCGTAGATCTCACTGTGAAAAGGCTTAAATGACTTTTTTAATTAAGTTTGATGATTGCGCTCAAACCAAATGTTCTAGAACGAAATTTCCAAATGTAACGACTAGATTGTGATAAAATACACTATTGGGTGAAGTTTGGTTGACTTCTGCGCAGCGGTTTGGGAGTTAACATCAAAATTACATTTCTCGGCCATATCGCGTAGATCTCACTGTGAAAATGCTTAAATTACTTTTTTTTAACTAAGTTTAGGATTGCGCTCAAACCAAATGTCCTAGAACCAAATTTCCAAATGTAACTACTAGATTGTGATAAAATACACTATTGGGTGAAGTTTGGTTGACTTCTGCGCAGCGGTTTGGGAGTGAACATCAAAATTACATTTCTCGGCCATATCGCATAGATCTCACTGTGAAAAGGCTTAAATGACTTTTTTAAGTTTGATGATTGCGCTCAAACCAAATGTCCTAGAACGAAATTTCTAAATGTAACTACTAGATTGTGAAACAATACACTATTGGGTGAAGTTTGGTTGACTTCTGCGCAGCTGTTTGGGAGTGAACATCAAAATTACATTTCTCGGCCATATCGCATAGATCTCACTGTGAAAAGGCTTAAATGACTTTTTTAAATAAGTTTGAGGATTGCGCTCAAATCAAATGTCCTAGAACCAAATTTCCACATGTAACTACTAGATTGTGATACAATACACTATTGGGTGAAGTTTGGTTGACTTCTGCGCAGCCGTTTGGGAGTGAACATCAAAATTACATTTCTCGGCCATATCGCGTAGATCTCACTGTGAAAAGGCTTAAATTGCTTTTTTGACCTAAGTTTGAGGATTGCGCTCAAATCAAATGTCCTAGAACCAAATTTCCACATGTAACTACTAGATTGTGATACAATACACTATTGGGTGAAGTTTGGTTGACTTCTGCGCAGCGGTTTGGGAGTGAACATCAAAATTACATTTCTCGGCCATATCGCATAGATCTCACTGTGAAAAGGTTTAAATGACTTTTTTGACCTAAGTTTGAGGATTGCGCTCAAATCAAATGTCCTAGAACCAAATTTCCACATGTAACTACTAGATTGTGATACAATACACTATTGGGTGAAGTTTGGTTGACTTCTGCGCAGCGGTTTGGGAGTTAACATCAAAATTACATTTCTCAGCCATATCGCATAGATCTCACTGTGAAAAGGCTTAAATGGCTTTTTTGACCTAAGTTTGAGGATTGCGCTCAAATCAAATGTCCTAGAACCAAATTTCCACATGTAACTACTAGATTGTGATACAATACACTATTGGGTGAAGTTTGGTTGACTTCTGCGCAGCCGTTTGGGAGTGAACATCAAAATTACATTTCTCGGCCATATCGCGTAGATCTCACTGTGAAAAGGCTTAAATTGCTTTTTTGACCTAAGTTTGAGGATTGCGCTCAAATCAAATGTCCTAGAACCAAATTTCCACATGTAACTACTAGATTGTGATACAATACACTATTGGGTGAAGTTTGGTTGACTTCTGCGCAGCGGTTTGGGAGTTAACATCAAAATTACATTTCTCGGCCATATCGCGTAGATCTCACTGTGAAAAGGCTTAAATGACTTTTTTAATTAAGTTTGATGATTGCGCTCAAACCAAATGTCCTAGAACCAAATTTCCAAATGTAACTACTAGATTGTGATACAATACACTATTGGGTGAAGTTTGGTTGACTTCTGCGCAGCGGTTTGGGAGTTAACATCAAAATTACATTTCTCAGCCATATCGCATAGATCTCACTGTGA
Organism: Corythoichthys intestinalis; assembly: GCF_030265065.1. NCBI lineage: Eukaryota > Metazoa > Chordata > Actinopteri > Syngnathiformes > Syngnathidae > Corythoichthys > Corythoichthys intestinalis. Next base: position 2,828,082 of record NC_080409.1, on the reverse strand, counting down.
AAAGGCTTAAATGACTTTTTTTAACTAAGTTTGATGATTGCGCTCAAACCAAATGTCCTAGAACCAAATTTCCAAATGTAACTACTAGATTGTGATACAATACACTATTGGGTGAAGTTTGGTTGACTTCTGCGCAGCGGTTTGGGAGTTAACATCAAAATTACATTTCTTAGCCATATCGCATAGATCTCACTGTGAAAAGGCTTAAATGACTTTTTTTAACTAAGTTTGAGGATTGCGCTCAAACCAAATGTCCTAGAACAAAATTTCTAAATGTAACTACTAGATTGTGATACAATACACTATTGGGTGAAGTTTGGTTGACTTCTGCGCAGCGGTTTGGGAGTTAACATCAAAATTACATTTCTCAGCCATATCGCATAGATCTCACTGTGAAAAGGCTTAAATGACTTTTTTTAACTAAGTTTGAGGATTGCGCTCAAACCAAATGTCCTAGAACAAAATTTCTAAATGTAACTACTAGATTGTGATACAATACACTATTGGGTGAAGTTTGGTTGACTTCTGCGCAGCGGTTTGGGAGTGAACATCAAAATTACATTTCTCGGCCATATCGCATAGATCTCACTGTGAAAAGGCTTAAATGACTTTTTTAATTAAGTTTGATGATTGCGCTCAAACCAAATGTCCTAGAACGAAATTTCTAAATGTAACTACTAGATTGTGAAACAATACACTATTGGGTGAAGTTTGGTTGACTTCTGCGCAGCGGTTTGGGAGTGAACATCAAAATTACATTTCTCGGCCATATCGCATAGATCTCACTGTGAAAAGGTTTAAATGACTTTTTTGACCTAAGTTTGAGGATTGCGCTCAAATCAAATGTCCTAGAACCAAATTTCCACATGTAACTACTAGATTGTGATACAATACACTATTGGGTGAAGTTTGGTTGACTTCTGCGCAGCGGTTTGGGAGTTAACATCAAAATTACATTTCTCGGCCATATCGCATAGATCTCACTGTGAAAAGGCTTAAATGGCTTTTTTGACCTAAGTTTGAGGATTGCGCTCAAATCAAATGTCCTAGAACCAAATTTCCACATGTAACTACTAGATTGTGATGCAATACACTATTGGGTGAAGTTTGGTTGACTTCTGCGCAGCGGTTTGGGAGTGAACATCAAAATTACATTTCTCGGCCATATCGCGTAGATCTCACTGTGAAAAGGCTTAAATGACTTTTTTAATTAAGTTTGATGATTGCGCTCAAACCAAATGTTCTAGAACCAAATTTCCAAATGTAACTACTAGATTGTGATACAATACACTATTGGGTGAAGTTTGGTTGACTTCTGCGCAGCGGTTTGGGAGTTAACATCAAAATTACATTTCTCGGCCATATCGCATAGATCTCACTGTGAAAAGGCTTAAATGGCTTTTTTGACCTAAGTTTGAGGATTGCGCTCAAATCAAATGTCCTAGAACCAAATTTCCACATGTAACTACTAGATTGTGATACAATACACTATTGGGTGAAGTTTGGTTGACTTCTGCGCAGCGGTTTGGGAGTTAACATCAAAATTACATTTCTCGGCCATATCGCATAGATCTCACTGTGAAAAGGCTTAAATGGCTTTTTTGACCTAAGTTTGAGGATTGCGCTCAAATCAAATGTCCTAGAACCAAATTTCCACATGTAACTACTAGATTGTGATACAATACACTATTGGGTGAAGTTTGGTTGACTTCTGCGCAGCGGTTTGGGAGTGAACATCAAAATTACATTTCTCGGCCATATCGCGTAGATCTCACTGTGAAAAGGCTTAAATGACTTTTTTAATTAAGTTTGATGATTGCGCTCAAACCAAATGTTCTAGAACCAAATTTCCAAATGTAACTACTAGATTGTGATGCAATACACTATTGGGTGAAGGTTGGTTGACTTCTGCGCAGCGGTTTGGGAGTGAACATCAAAATTACATTTCTCGGCCATATCGCGTAGATCTCACTGTGAAAAGGCTTAAATGACTTTTTTAATTAAGTTTGATGATTGCGCTCAAACCAAATGTTCTAGAACCAAATTTCCAAATGTAACTACTAGATTGTGATACAATACACTATTGGGTGAAGTTTGGTTGACTTCTGCGCAGCGGTTTGGGAGTTAACATCAAAATTACATTTCTCGGCCATATCGCATAGATCTCACTGTGAAAAGGCTTAAATGGCTTTTTTGACCTAAGTTTGAGGGTTGCGCTCAAATCAAATGTCCTAGAACCAAATTTCCACATGTAACTACTAGATTGTGATACAATACACTATTGGGTGAAGTTTGGTTGACTTCTGCGCAGCGGTTTGGGAGTGAACATCAAAATTACATTTCTCGGCCATATCGCGTAGATCTCACTGTGAAAAGGCTTAAATTGCTTTTTTGACCTAAGTTTGAGGATTGCGCTCAAATCAAATGTCCTAGAACCAAATTTCCACATGTAACTACTAGATTGTGATACAATACACTATTGGGTGAAGTTTGGTTGACTTCTGCGCAGCGGTTTGGGAGTTAACATCAAAATTACATTTCTCGGCCATATCGCGTAGATCTCACTGTGAAAAGGTTTAAATGACTTTTTTGACCTAAGTTTGAGGATTGCGCTCAAATCAAATGTCCTAGAACGAAATTTCTAAATGTAACTACTAGATTGTGAAACAATACACTATTGGGTGAAGTTTGGTTGACTTCTGCGCAGCGGTTTGGGAGTGAACATCAAAATTACATTTCTCGGCCATATCGCATAGATCTCACTGTGAAAAGGTTTAAATGACTTTTTTGACCTAAGTTTGAGGATTGCGCTCAAATCAAATGTCCTAGAACCAAATTTCCACATGTAACTACTAGATTGTGATACAATACACTATTGGGTGAAGTTTGGTTGACTTCTGCGCAGCGGTTTGGGAGTTAACATCAAAATTACATTTCTCGGCCATATCGCATAGATCTCACTGTGAAAAGGCTTAAATGGCTTTTTTGACCTAAGTTTGAGGATTGCGCTCAAATCAAATGTCCTAGAACCAAATTTCCACATGTAACTACTAGATTGTGATGCAATACACTATTGGGTGAAGTTTGGTTGACTTCTGCGCAGCGGTTTGGGAGTGAACATCAAAATTACATTTCTCGGCCATATCGCGTAGATCTCACTGTGAAAAGGCTTAAATGACTTTTTTAATTAAGTTTGATGATTGCGCTCAAACCAAATGTTCTAGAACCAAATTTCCAAATGTAACTACTAGATTGTGATACAATACACTATTGGGTGAAGTTTGGTTGACTTCTGCGCAGCGGTTTGGGAGTTAACATCAAAATTACATTTCTCGGCCATATCGCATAGATCTCACTGTGAAAAGGCTTAAATGGCTTTTTTGACCTAAGTTTGAGGATTGCGCTCAAATCAAATGTCCTAGAACCAAATTTCCACATGTAACTACTAGATTGTGATACAATACACTATTGGGTGAAGTTTGGTTGACTTCTGCGCAGCGGTTTGGGAGTTAACATCAAAATTACATTTCTCGGCCATATCGCATAGATCTCACTGTGAAAAGGCTTAAATGGCTTTTTTGACCTAAGTTTGAGGATTGCGCTCAAATCAAATGTCCTAGAACCAAATTTCCACATGTAACTACTAGATTGTGATACAATACACTATTGGGTGAAGTTTGGTTGACTTCTGCGCAGCGGTTTGGGAGTGAACATCAAAATTACATTTCTCGGCCATATCGCGTAGATCTCACTGTGAAAAGGCTTAAATGACTTTTTTAATTAAGTTTGATGATTGCGCTCAAACCAAATGTTCTAGAACCAAATTTCCAAATGTAACTACTAGATTGTGATGCAATACACTATTGGGTGAAGGTTGGTTGACTTCTGCGCAGCGGTTTGGGAGTGAACATCAAAATTACATTTCTCGGCCATATCGCGTAGATCTCACTGTGAAAAGGCTTAAATGACTTTTTTAATTAAGTTTGATGATTGCGCTCAAACCAAATGTTCTAGAACCAAATTTCCAAATGTAACTACTAGATTGTGATACAATACACTATTGGGTGAAGTTTGGTTGACTTCTGCGCAGCGGTTTGGGAGTTAACATCAAAATTACATTTCTCGGCCATATCGCATAGATCTCACTGTGAAAAGGCTTAAATGGCTTTTTTGACCTAAGTTTGAGGGTTGCGCTCAAATCAAATGTCCTAGAACCAAATTTCCACATGTAACTACTAGATTGTGATACAATACACTATTGGGTGAAGTTTGGTTGACTTCTGCGCAGCGGTTTGGGAGTGAACATCAAAATTACATTTCTCGGCCATATCGCGTAGATCTCACTGTGAAAAGGCTTAAATTGCTTTTTTGACCTAAGTTTGAGGATTGCGCTCAAATCAAATGTCCTAGAACCAAATTTCCACATGTAACTACTAGATTGTGATACAATACACTATTGGGTGAAGTTTGGTTGACTTCTGCGCAGCGGTTTGGGAGTTAACATCAAAATTACATTTCTCGGCCATATCGCGTAGATCTCACTGTGAAAAGGCTTAAATGACTTTTTTAATTAAGTTTGATGATTGCGCTCAAACCAAATGTCCTAGAACCAAATTTCCAAATGTAACTACTAGATTGTGATACAATACACTATTGGGTGAAGTTTGGTTGACTTCTGCGCAGCGGTTTGGGAGTTAACATCAAAATTACATTTCTCAGCCATATCGCATAGATCTCACTGTGAAAAGGCTTAAATGACTTTTTTTAACTAAGTTTGATGATTGCGCTCAAACCAAATGTCCTACAACCAAATTTCCAAATGTAACTACTAGATTGTGATACAATACACTATTGGGTGAAGTTTGGTTGACTTCTGCGCAGCGGTTTGAGAGTTAACATCAAAATTACATTTCTCAGCCATATAGCATAGATCTCACTGTGAAAAGGCTTAAATGACTTTTTTTAACTAAGTTTGAGGATTGCGCTCAAACCAAATGTCCTAGAACAAAATTTCTAAATGTAACTACTAGATTGTGATACAATACACTATTGGGTGAAGTTTGGTTGACTTCTGCGCAGCGGTTTGGGAGTGAACATCAAAATTACATTTCTCGGCCATATCGCATAGATCTCACTGTGAAAAGGCTTAAATGACTTTTTTAATTAAGTTTGATGATTGCGCTCAAACCAAATGTCCTAGAACGAAATTTCTAAATGTAACTACTAGATTGTGAAACAATACACTATTGGGTGAAGTTTGGTTGACTTCTGCGCAGCGGTTTGGGAGTGAACATCAAAATTACATTTCTCGGCCATATCGCATAGATCTCACTGTGAAAAGGCTTAAATGACTTTTTTGACCTAAGTTTGAGGATTGCGCTCAAATCAAATGTCCTAGAACCAAATTTCCACATGTAACTACTAGATTGTGATACAATACACTATTGGGTGAAGTTTGGTTGACTTCTGCGCAGCGGTTTGGGAGTTAACATCAAAATTACATTTCTCGGCCATATCGCATAGATCTCACTGTGAAAAGGCTTAAATGACTTTTTTGACCTAAGTTTGAGGATTGCGCTCAAATCAAATGTCCTAGAACCAAATTTCCACATGTAACTACTAGATTGTGATGCAATACACTATTGGGTGAAGTTTGGTTGACTTCTGCGCAGCGGTTTGGGAGTGAACATCAAAATTACATTTCTCGGCCATATCGCGTAGATCTCACTGTGAAAAGGCTTAAATGACTTTTTTAAATAAGTTTGAGGATTGCGCTCAAATCAAATGTCCTAGAACCAAATTTCCACATGTAACTACTAGATTGTGATACAATACACTATTGGGTGAAGTTTGGTTGACTTCTGCGCAGCGGTTTGGGAGTGAACATCAAAATTACATTTCTCGGCCATATCGCGTAGATCTCACTGTGAAAAGGCTTAAATGACTTTTTTAATTAAGTTTGATGATTGCGCTCAAACCAAATGTCCTAGAACCAAATTTCCAAATGTAACTACTAGATTGTGATACAATACACTATTGGGTGAAGTTTGGTTGACTTCTGCGCAGCGGTTTGGGAGTTAACATCAAAATTACATTTCTCAGCCATATCGCATAGATCTCACTGTGAAAAGGCTTAAATGACTTTTTTTAACTAAGTTTGAGGATTGCGATCAAACCAAATGTCCTAGAACCAAATTTCTAAATGTAACTACTAGATTGTGATACAATACACTATTGGGTGAAGTTTGGTTGACTTCTGCGCAGCGGTTTGGGAGTTAACATCAAAATTACATTTCTCGGCCATATCGCATAGATCTCACTGTGAAAAGGCTTAAATGGCTTTTTTGACCTAAGTTTGAGGATTGCGCTCAAATCAAATGTCCTAGAACCAAATTTCCTCATGTAACTACTAGATTGTGATGCAATACACTATTGGGTGAAGTTTGGTTGACTTCTGCGCAGCGGTTTGGGAGTGAACATCAAAATTACATTTCTCGGCCATATCGCGTAGATCTCACTGTGAAAAGGCTTAAATGACTTTTTTAAATAAGTTTGAGGATTGCGCTCAAATCAAATGTCCTAGAACCAAATTTCCACATGTAACTACTAGATTGTGATACAATACACTATTGGGTGAAGTTTGGTTGACTTCTGCGCAGCGGTTTGGGAGTGAACATCAAAATTACATTTCTCGGCCATATCGCGTAGATCTCACTGTGAAAAGGCTTAAATGACTTTTTTAATTAAGTTTGATGATTGCGCTCAAACCAAATGTCCTAGAACCAAATTTCCAAATGTAACTACTAGATTGTGATACAATACACTATTGGGTGAAGTTTGGTTGACTTCTGCGCAGCGGTTTGGGAGTTAACATCAAAATTACATTTCTCAGCCATATCGCATAGATCTCACTGTGAAAAGGCTTAAATGACTTTTTTTAACTAAGTTTGAGGATTGCGATCAAACCAAATGTCCTAGAACCAAATTTCTAAATGTAACTACTAGATTGTGATACAATACACTATTGGGTGAAGTTTGGTTGACTTCTGCGCAGCGGTTTGGGAGTTAACATCAAAATTACATTTCTCGGCCATATCGCATAGATCTCACTGTGAAAAGGCTTAAATGACTTTTTTAATTAAGTTTGATGATTGCGCTCAAACCAAATGTTCTAGAACGAAATTTCCAAATGTAACGACTAGATTGTGATAAAATACACTATTGGGTGAAGTTTGGTTGACTTCTGCGCAGCGGTTTGGGAGTTAACATCAAAATTACATTTCTCGGCCATATCGCGTAGATCTCACTGTGAAAATGCTTAAATTACTTTTTTTTAACTAAGTTTAGGATTGCGCTCAAACCAAATGTCCTAGAACCAAATTTCCAAATGTAACTACTAGATTGTGATAAAATACACTATTGGGTGAAGTTTGGTTGACTTCTGCGCAGCGGTTTGGGAGTGAACATCAAAATTACATTTCTCGGCTATATCGCATAGATCTCACTGTGAAAAGGCTTAAATGACTTTTTTAAGTTTGATGATTGCGCTCAAACCAAATGTCCTAGAACGAAATTTCTAAATGTAACTACTAGATTGTGAAACAATACACTATTGGGTGAAGTTTGGTTGACTTCTGCGCAGCTGTTTGGGAGTGAACATCAAAATTACATTTCTCGGCCATATCGCATAGATCTCACTGTGAAAAGGCTTAAATGACTTTTTTAATTAAGTTTGATGATTGCGCTCAAACCAAATGTCCTAGAACAAAATTTCTAAATGTAACTACTAGATTATGAATCAATACACTATTGGGTGAAGTTTGGTTGACTTCTGCGCAGCGGTTTGGGAGTTAACATCAAAATTACATTTCTCGGCCATATCGCGTAGATCTCATTGTGAAAAGGCTTAAATGGCTTTTTTGACCTAAGTTTGAGGATTGCGCTCAAATCAAATGTCCTAGAACCAAATTTCCACATGTAACTACTAGATTGTGATACAATACACTATTGGGTGAAGTTTGGTTGACTTCTGCGCAGCGGTTTGGGAGTGAACATCAAAATTACATTTCTCGGCCATATCGCGTAGATCTCACTGTGAAAAGGCTTAAATGACTTTTTTAATTAAGTTTGATGATTGCGCTCAAACCAAATGTTCTAGAACGAAATTTCCAAATGTAACGACTAGATTGTGATAAAATACACTATTGGGTGAAGTTTGGTTGACTTCTGCGCAGCGGTTTGGGAGTTAACATCAAAATTACATTTCTCGACCATATCGCGTAGATCTCACTGTGAAAATGCTTAAATTACTTTTTTTTAACTAAGTTTAGGATTGCGCTCAAACCAAATGTCCTAGAACCAAATTTCCAAATGTAACTACTAGATTGTGATAAAATACACTATTGGGTGAAGTTTGGTTGACTTCTGCGCAGCGGTTTGGGAGTGAACATCAAAATTACATTTCTCGGCCATATCGCATAGATCTCACTGTGAAAAGGCTTAAATGACTTTTTTAAGTTTGATGATTGCGCTCAAACCAAATGTCCTAGAACGAAATTTCTAAATGTAACTACTAGATTGTGAAACAATACACTATTGGGTGAAGTTTGGTTGACTTCTGCGCAGCTGTTTGGGAGTGAACATCAAAATTACATTTCTCGGCCATATCGCATAGATCTCACTGTGAAAAGGCTTAAATGACTTTTTTAATTAAGTTTGATGATTGCGCTCAAACCAAATGTCCTAGAACAAAATTTCTAAATGTAACTACTAGATTATGAATCAATACACTATTGGTTGAAGTTTGGTTGACTTCTGCGCAGCGGTTTGAGAGTTAACATCAAAATTACATTTCTCGGCCATATCGCGTAGATCTCATTGTGAAAAGGCTTAAATGGCTTTTTTGACCTAAGTTTGAGGATTGCGCTCAAATCAAATGTCCTAGAACCAAATTTCCACATGTAACTACTAGATTGTGATACAATACACTATTGGGTGAAGTTTGGTTTACTTCTACGCAGCGGTTTGGGAGTTAACATCAAAATTACATTTCTCGGCCATATCGCATAGATCTCACTGTGAAAAGGCTTAAATGGCTTTTTTGACCTAAGTTTGAGGATTGCGCTCAAATCAAATGTCCTAGAACCAAATTTCCACATGTAACTACTAGATTGTGATGCAATACACTATTGGGTGAAGTTTGGTTGACTTCTGCGCAGCGGTTTGGGAGTGAACATCAAAATTACATTTCTCGGCCATATCGCGTAGATCTCACTGTGAAAAGGCTTAAATGACTTTTTTAAATAAGTTTGATGATTGCGCTCAAACCAAATGTTCTAGAACAAAATTTCCAAATGTAACTACTAGATTGTGATACAATACACTATTGGGTGAAGTTTGGTTGACTTCTGCGCAGCGGTTTGGGAGTTAACATCAAAATTACATTTCTCGGCCATATCGCATAGATCTCACTGTGAAAAGGCTTAAATGGCTTTTTTGACCTAAGTTTGAGGATTGCGCTCAAATCAAATGTCCTAGAACCAAATTTCCACATGTAACTACTAGATTGTGATACAATACACTATTGGGTGAAGTTTGGTTGACTTCTGCGCAGCGGTTTGGGAGTTAACATCAAAATTACATTTCTCGGCCATATCGCGTAGATCTCACTGTGAAAAGGCTTAAATGACTTTTTTAATTAAGTTTGATGATTGCGCTCAAACCAAATGTCCTAGAACCAAATTTCCAAATGTAACTACTAGATTGTGATACAATACACTATTGGGTGAAAGTTTGGTTGACTTCTGCGCAGCGGTTTGGGAGTTAACATCAAAATTACATTTCTCAGCCATATCGCATAGATCTCACTGTGAAAAGGCTTAAATGACTTTTTTTAACTAAGTTTGAGGATTGCGCTCAAACCAAATGTCCTAGAACAAAATTTCTAAATGTAACTACTAGATTGTGATACAATACACTATTGGGTGAAGTTTGGTTGACTTCTGCGCAGCGGTTTGGGAGTGAACATCAAAATTACATTTCTCGGCCATATCGCATAGATCTCACTGTGAAAAGGCTTAAATGACTTTTTTGACATAAGTTTGAGGATTGCGCTCAAATCAAATGTCCTAGAACCAAATTTCCACATGTAACTACTAGATTGTGATACAATACACTATTGGGTGAAGTGTGGTTGACTTCTGCGCAGCGGTTTGGGAGTTAACATCAAAATTACATTTCTCGGCCATATCGCATAGATCTCACTGTGAAAAGGCTTAAATGGCTTTTTTGACCTAAGTTTGAGGATTGCGCTCAAATCAAATGTCCTAGAACCAAATTTCCACATGTAACTACTAGATTGTGATGCAATACACTATTGGGTGAAGTTTGGTTGACTTCTGCGCAGCGGTTTGGGAGTAAACATCAAAATGACATTTCTCGGCCATATCGCGTAGATCTCACTATGAAAAGGCTTAAATGACTTTTTTAATTAAGTTTGATGATTGCGCTCAAACCAAATGTTCTAGAACCAAATTTCCAAATGTAACTACTAGATTGTGATACAATACACTATTGGGTGAAGTTTGGTTGACTTCTGCGCAGCGGTTTGGGAGTTAACATCAAAATTACATTTCTCGGCCATATCGCATAGATCTCACTGTGAAAAGGCTTAAATGGCTTTTTTGACCTAAGTTTGAGGATTGCGCTCAAATCAAATGTCCTAGAACCAAATTTCCACATGTAACTACTAGATTGTGATACAATACACTATTGGGTGAAGTTTGGTTGACTTCTGCGCAGCGGTTTGGGAGTGAACATCAAAATTACATTTCTCGGCCATATCGCGTAGATCTCACTGTGAAAAGGCTTAAATGACTTTTTTAATTAAGTTTGATGATTGCGCTCAAACCAAATGTTCTAGAACCAAATTTCCAAATGTAACTACTAGATTGTGATGCAATACACTATTGGGTGAAGTTTGGTTGACTTCTGCGCAGCGGTTTGGGAGTGAACATCAAAATTACATTTCTCGGCCATATCGCGTAGATCTCACTGTGAAAAGGCTTAAATGACTTTTTTAATTAAGTTTGATGATTGCGCTCAAACCAAATGTTCTAGAACCAAATTTCCAAATGTAACTACTAGATTGTGATACAATACACTATTGGGTGAAGTTTGGTTGACTTCTGCGCAGCGGTTTGGGAGTTAACATCAAAATTACATTTCTCGGCCATATCGCATAGATCTCACTGTGAAAAGGCTTAAATGGCTTTTTTGACCTAAGTTTGAGGGTTGCGCTCAAATCAAATGTCCTAGAACCAAATTTCCACATGTAACTACTAGATTGTGATACAATACACTATTGGGTGAAGTTTGGTTGACTTCTGCGCAGCGGTTTGGGAGTGAACATCAAAATTACATTTCTCGGCCATATCGCGTAGATCTCACTGTGAAAAGGCTTAAATTGCTTTTTTTACCTAAGTTTGAGGATTGCGCTCAAATCAAATGTCCTAGAACCAAATTTCCACATGTAACTACTAGATTGTGATACAATACACTATTGGGTGAAGTTTGGTTGACTTCTGCGCAGCGGTTTGGGAGTTAACATCAAAATTACATTTCTCGGCCATATCGCGTAGATCTCACTGTGAAAAGGCTTAAATGACTTTTTTAATTAAGTTTGATGATTGCGCTCAAACCAAATGTCCTAGAACCAAATTTCCAAATGTAACTACTAGATTGTGATACAATACACTATTGGGTGAAGTTTGGTTGACTTCTGCGCAGCGGTTTGGGAGTTAACATCAAAATTACATTTCTCAGCCATATCGCATAGATCTCACTGTGAAAAGGCTTAAATGACTTTTTTTAACTAAGTTTGATGATTGCGCTCAAACCAAATGTCCTAGAACCAAATTTCCAAATGTAACTACTAGATTGTGATACAATACACTATTGGGTGAAGTTTGGTTGACTTCTGCGCAGCGGTTTGAGAGTTAACATCAAAATTACATTTCTCAGCCATATCGCATAGATCTCACTGTGAAAAGGCTTAAATGACTTTTTTAATTAAGTTTGATGATTGCGCTCAAACCAAATGTCCTAGAACGAAATTTCTAAATGTAACTACTAGATTGTGAAACAATACACTATTGGGTGAAGTGTGGTTGACTTCTGCGCAGCGGTTTGGGAGTTAACATCAAAATTACATTTCTCGGCCATATCGCATAGATCTCACTGTGAAAAGGCTTAAATGGCTTTTTTGACCTAAGTTTGAGGATTGCGCTCAAATCAAATGTCCTAGAACCAAATTTCCACATGTAACTACTAGATTGTGATGCAATACACTATTGGGTGAAGTTTGGTTGACTTCTGCGCAGCGGTTTGGGAGTAAACATCAAAATGACATTTCTCGGCCATATCGCGTAGATCTCACTATGAAAAGGCTTAAATGACTTTTTTAATTAAGTTTGATGATTGCGCTCAAACCAAATGTTCTAGAACCAAATTTCCAAATGTAACTACTAGATTGTGATACAATACACTATTGGGTGAAGTTTGGTTGACTTCTGCGCAGCGGTTTGGGAGTTAACATCAAAATTACATTTCTCGGCCATATCGCATAGATCTCACTGTGAAAAGACTTAAATGGCTTTTTTGACCTAAGTTTGAGGATTGCGCTCAAATCAAATGTCCTAGAACCAAATTTCCACATGTAACTACTAGATTGTGATACAATACACTATTGGGTGAAAATTGGTTGACTTCTGCGCAGCGGTTTGGGAGTGAACATCAAAATTACATTTCTCGGCCATATCGCGTAGATCTCACTGTGAAAAGGCTTAAATGACTTTTTTAATTAAGTTTGATGATTGCGCTCAAACCAAATGTTCTAGAACCAAATTTCCAAATGTAACTACTAGATTGTGATGCAATACACTATTGGGTGAAGTTTGGTTGACTTCTGCGCAGCGGTTTGGGAGTGAACATCAAAATTACATTTCTCGGCCATATCGCGTAGATCTCACTGTGAAAAGGCTTAAATGACTTTTTTAATTAAGTTTGATGATTGCGCTCAAACCAAATGTTCTAGAACCAAATTTCCAAATGTAACTACTAGATTGTGATACAATACACTATTGGGTGAAGTTTGGTTGACTTCTGCGCAGCGGTTTGGGAGTTAACATCAAAATTACATTTCTCGGCCATATCGCATAGATCTCACTGTGAAAAGGCTTAAATGGCTTTTTTGACCTAAGTTTGAGGGTTGCGCTCAAATCAAATGTCCTAGAACCAAATTTCCACATGTAACTACTAGATTGTGATACAATACACTATTGGGTGAAGTTTGGTTGACTTCTGCGCAGCGGTTTGGGAGTGAACATCAAAATTACATTTCTCGGCCATATCGCGTAGATCTCACTGTGAAAAGGCTTAAATTGCTTTTTTGACCTAAGTTTGAGGATTGCGCTCAAATCAAATGTCCTAGAACCAAATTTCCACATGTAACTACTAGATTGTGATACAATACACTATTGGGTGAAGTTTGGTTGACTTCTGCGCAGCGGTTTGGGAGTTAACATCAAAATTACATTTCTCGGCCATATCGCGTAGATCTCACTGTGAAAAGGCTTAAATGACTTTTTTAATTAAGTTTGATGATTGCGCTCAAACCAAATGTCCTAGAACCAAATTTCCAAATGTAACTACTAGATTGTGATACAATACACTATTGGGTGAAGTTTGGTTGACTTCTGCGCAGCGGTTTGGGAGTTAACATCAAAATTACATTTCTCAGCCATATCGCATAGATCTCACTGTGAAAAGGCTTAAATGACTTTTTTTAACTAAGTTTGATGATTGCGCTCAAACCAAATGTCCTAGAACCAAATTTCCAAATGTAACTACTAGATTGTGATACAATACACTATTGGGTGAAGTTTGGTTGACTTCTGCGCAGCGGTTTGAGAGTTAACATCAAAATTACATTTCTCAGCCATATCGCATAGATCTCACTGTGAAAAGGCTTAAATGACTTTTTTTAACTAAGTTTGAGGATTGCGCTCAAACCAAATGTCCTAGAACAAAATTTCTAAATGTAACTACTAGATTGTGATACAATACACTATTGGGTGAAGTTTGGTTGACTTCTGCGCAGCGGTTTGGGAGTGAACATCAAAATTACATTTCTCGGCCATATCGCATAGATCTCACTGTGAAAAGGCTTAAATGACTTTTTTAATTAAGTTTGATGATTGCGCTCAAACCAAATGTCCTAGAACGAAATTTCTAAATGTAACTACTAGATTGTGAAACAATACACTATTGGGTGAAGTTTGGTTGACTTCTGCGCAGCGGTTTGGGAGTGAACATCAAAATTACATTTCTCGGCCATATCGCATAGATCTCACTGTGAAAAGGCTTAAATGACTTTTTTGACCTAAGTTTGAGGATTGCGCTCAAATCAAATGTCCTAGAACCAAATTTCCACATGTATTTACTAGATTGTGATACAATACACTATTGGGTGAAGTTTGGTTGACTTCTGCGCAGCGGTTTGGGAGTTAACATCAAAATTACATTTCTCGGCCATATCGCATAGATCTCACTGTGAAAAGGCTTAAATGGCTTTTTTGACCTAAGTTTGAGGATTGCGCTCAAATCAAATGTCCTAGAACCAAATTTCCACATGTAACTACTAGATTGTGATGCAATACACTATTGGGTGAAGTTTGGTTGACTTCTGCGCAGCGGTTTGGGAGTGAACATCAAAATTACATTTCTCGGCCATATCGCGTAGATCTCACTGTGAAAAGGCTTAAATGACTTTTTTAAATAAGTTTGATGATTGCGCTCAAACCAAATGTTCTAGAACAAAATTTCCAAATGTAACTACTAGATTGTGATACAATACACTATTGGGTGAAGTTTGGTTGACTTCTGCGCAGCGGTTTGGGAGTTAACATCAAAATTACATTTCTCGGCCATATCGCATAGATCTCACTGTGAAAAGGCTTAAATGGCTTTTTTGACCTAAGTTTGAGGATTGCGCTCAAATCAAATGTCCTAGAACCATATTTCCACATGTAACTACTAGATTGTGATACAATACACTAATGGGTGAAGTTTGGTTGACTTCTGCGCAGCGGTTTGGGAGTGAACATCAAAATTACATTTCTCAGCCATATCGCATAGATCTCACTGTGAAAAGGCTTAAATGACTTTTTTAATTAAGTTTGATGATTGCGCTCAAACCAAATGTTCTAGAACGAAATTTCCAAATGTAACGACTAGATTGTGATAAAATACACTTTTGGGTGAAGTTTGGTTGACTTCTGCGCAGCGGTTTGGGAGTTAACATCAAAATTACATTTCTCGGCCATATCGCGTAGATCTCACTGTGAAAATGCTTAAATTACTTTTTTTTAACTAAGTTTAGGATTGCGCTCAAACCAAATGTCCTAGAACCAAATTTCCAAATGTAACTACTAGATTGTGATAAAATACACTATTGGGTGAAGTTTGGTTGACTTCTGCGCAGCGGTTTGGGAGTGAAAATCAAAATTACATTTCACGGCCATATCGCATAGATCTCACTGTGAAAAGGCTTAAATGACTTTTTTAATTAAGTTTGATGATTGCGCTCAAACCAAATGTCCTAGAACGAAATTTCTAAATGTAACTACTAGATTGTGAAACAATACACTATTGGGTGAAGTTTGGTTGACTTCTGCGCAGCTGTTTGGGAGTGAACATCAAAATTACATTTCTCGGCCATATCGCATAGATCTCACTGTGAAAAGGCTTAAATGACTTTTTTAATTAAGTTTGATGATTGCGCTCAAACCAAATGTCCTAGAACAAAATTTCTAAATGTAACTACTAGATTATGAATCAATACACTATTGGGTGAAGTTTGGTTGACTTCTGCGCAGCGGTTTGGGAGTTAACATCAAAATTACATTTCTCGGCCATATCGCGTAGATCTCATTGTGAAAAGGCTTAAATGGCTTTTTTGACCTAAGTTTGAGGATTGCGCTCAAATCAAATGTCCTAGAACCAAATTTCCACATGTAACTACTAGATTGTGATACAATACACTAATGGGTGAAGTTTGGTTGACTTCTGCGCAGCGGTTTGGGAGTGAACATCAAAATTACATTTCTCAGCCATATCGCATAGATCTCACTGTGAAAAGGCTTAAATGACTTCTTTTAACTAAGTTTGAGGATTGCGCTCAAACCAAATGTCCTAGAACCAAATTTCCACATGTAACTACTAGATTGTGATACAATACACTATTGGGTGAAGTTTGGTTGACTTCTGCGCAGCGGTTTGGGAGTGAACATCAAAATTACATTTCTCAGCCATATCGCGTAGATCTCACTGTGAAAAGGCTTAAATGACTTTTTTAATTAAGTTTGATGATTGCGCTCAAACCAAATGTCCTAGAACCAAATTTCCAAATGTAACTACTAGATTGTGATACAATACACTATTGGGTGAAGTTTGGTTGACTTCTGCGCAGCGGTTTGGGAGTTACCATCAAAATTACATTTCTCGGCCATATCGCATAGATCTCACTGTGAAAAGGCTTAAATGACTTTTTTAATTAAGTTTGATGATTGCGCTCAAACCAAATGTCCTAGAACGAAATTTCCAAATGTAACTACTAGATTGTGATACAATACACTATTGGGTGAAGTTTGGTTGACTTCTGCGCAGCGGTTTGGGAGTTAACATCAAAATTACATTTCTTGGCCATATCGCGTAGATCTCACTGTGAAAAGGCTTAAATGGCTTTTTTGACCTAAGTTTGAGGATTGCGCTCAAATCAAATGTCCTAGAACCAAATTTCCACATGTAACTACTAGATTGTGATACAATACACTATTGGGTGAAGTTTGGTTGACTTCTGCGCAGCGGTTTGGGAGTTAACATCAAAATTACATTTCTCAGCCATATCGCATAGATCTCACTGTGAAAAGGCTTAAATGACTTTTTTTAACTAAGTTTGAGGATTGCGCTCAAACCAAATGTCCTAGAACAAAATTTCTAAATGTAACTACTAGATTGTGATACAATACACTATTTGGTGAAGTTTGGTTGACTTCTGCGCAGCGGTTTGGGAGTGAACATCAAAATTACATTTCTCGGCCATATCGCATAGATCTCACTGTGAAAAGGCTTAAATGACTTTTTTGACCTAAGTTTGAGGATTGCGTTCAAATCAAATGTCCTAGAACCAAATTTCCACATGTAACTACTAGATTGTGATACAATACACTATTGGGTGAAGTTTGGTTGACTTCTGCGCAGCGGTTTGGGAGTTAACATCAAAATTACATTTCTCGGCCATATCGCATAGATCTCACTGTGAAAAGGCTTAAATGGCTTTTTTGACCTAAGTTTGAGGATTGCGCTCAAATCAAATGTCCTAGAACCAAATTTCCACATGTAACTACTAGATTGTGATACAATACACTATTGGGTGAAGTTTGGTTGACTTCTGCGCAGCGGTTTGGGAGTGAACATCAAAATTACATTTCTCGGCCATATCGCGTAGATCTCACTATGAAAAGGCTTAAATGACTTTTTTAATTAAGTTTGATGATTGCGCTCAAACCAAATGTTCTAGAACCAAATTTCCAAATGTAACTACTAGATTGTGATACAATACACTATTGGGTGAAGTTTGGTTGACTTCTGCGCAGCGGTTTGGGAGTTAACATCAAAATTACATTTCTCGGCCATATCGCGTAGATCTCACTGTGAAAATGCTTAAATTACTTTTTTTTAACTAAGTTTAGGATTGCGCTCAAACCAAATGTCCTAGAACCAAATTTCCAAATGTAACTACTAGATTGTGATAAAATACACTATTGGGTGAAGTTTGGTTGACTTCTGCGCAGCGGTTTGGGAGTGAACATCAAAATTACATTTCACGGCCATATCGCATAGATCTCACTGTGAAAAGGCTTAAATGACTTTTTTAATTAAGTTTGATGATTGCGCTCAAACCAAATGTCCTAGAACGAAATTTCTAAATGTAACTACTAGATTGTGAAACAATACACTATTGGGTGAAGTTTGGTTGACTTCTGCGCAGCTGTTTGGGAGTGAACATCAAAATTACATTTCTCGGCCATATCGCATAGATCTCACTGTGAAAAGGCTTAAATGACTTTTTTAATTAAGTTTGATGATTGCGCTCAAACCAAATGTCCTAGAACAAAATTTCTAAATGTAACTACTAGATTATGAATCAATACACTATTGGGTGAAGTTTGGTTGACTTCTGCGCAGCGGTTTGGGAGTTAACATCAAAATTACATTTCTCGGCCATATCGCGTAGATCTCATTGTGAAAAGGCTTAAATGGCTTTTTTGACCTAAGTTTGAGGATTGCGCTCAAATCAAATGTCCTAGAACCAAATTTCCACATGTAACTACTAGATTGTGATACAATACACTAATGGGTGAAGTTTGGTTGACTTCTGCGCAGCGGTTTGGGAGTGAACATCAAAATTACATTTCTCAGCCATATCGCATAGATCTCACTGTGAAAAGGCTTAAATGACTTCTTTTAACTAAGTTTGAGGATTGCGCTCAAACCAAATGTCCTAGAACCAAATTTCCACATGTAACTACTAGATTGTGATACAATACACTATTGGGTGAAGTTTGGTTGACTTCTGCGCAGCGGTTTGGGAGTGAACATCAAAATTACATTTCTCAGCCATATCGCGTAGATCTCACTGTGAAAAGGCTTAAATGACTTTTTTAATTAAGTTTGATGATTGCGCTCAAACCAAATGTCCTAGAACCAAATTTCCAAATGTAACTACTAGATTGTGATACAATACACTATTGGGTGAAGTTTGGTTGACTTCTGCGCAGCGGTTTGGGAGTTACCATCAAAATTACATTTCTCGGCCATATCGCATAGATCTCACTGTGAAAAGGCTTAAATGACTTTTTTAATTAAGTTTGATGATTGCGCTCAAACCAAATGTCCTAGAACGAAATTTCCAAATGTAACTACTAGATTGTGATACAATACACTATTGGGTGAAGTTTGGTTGACTTCTGCGCAGCGGTTTGGGAGTTAACATCAAAATTACATTTCTCGGCCATATCGCGTAGATCTCACTGTGAAAAGGCTTAAATGGCTTTTTTGACCTAAGTTTGAGGATTGCGCTCAAATCAAATGTCCTAGAACCAAATTTCCACATGTAACTACTAGATTGTGATACAATACACTATTGGGTGAAGTTTGGTTGACTTCTGCGCAGCGGTTTGGGAGTTAACATCAAAATTACATTTCTCAGCCATATCGCATAGATCTCACTGTGAAAAGGCTTAAATGACTTTTTTTAACTAAGTTTGATGATTGCGCTCAAACCAAATGTCCTAGAACCAAATTTCCAAATGTAACTACTAGATTGTGATACAATACACTATTGGGTGAAGTTTGGTTGACTTCTGCGCATCGGTTTGGGAGTTAACATCAAAATTACATTTCTCAGCCATATCGCATAGATCTCACTGTGAAAAGGCTTAAATGACTTTTTTTAACTAAGTTTGAGGATTGCGCTCAAACCAAATGTCCTAGAACAAAATTTCTAAATGTAACTACTAGATTGTGATACAATACACTATTTGGTGAAGTTTGGTTGACTTCTGCGCAGCGGTTTGGGAGTGAACATCAAAATTACATTTCTCGGCCATATCGCATAGATCTCACTGTGAAAAGGCTTAAATGACTTTTTTGACCTAAGTTTGAGGATTGCGCTCAAATCAAATGTCCTAGAACCAAATTTCCACATGTAACGACTAGATTGTGATACAATACACTATTGGGTGAAGTTTGGTTGACTTCTGCGCAGCGGTTTGGGAGTTAACATCAAAATTACATTTCTCGGCCATATCGCATAGATCTCACTGTGAAAAGGCTTAAATGGCTTTTTTGACCTAAGTTTGAGGGTTGCGCTCAAATCAAATGTCCTAGAACCAAATTTCCACATGTAACTACTAGATTGTGATACAATACACTATTGGGTGAAGTTTGGTTGACTTCTGCGCAGCGGTTTGGGAGTGAACATCAAAATTACATTTCTCGGCCATATCGCGTAGATCTCACTGTGAAAAGGCTTAAATTGCTTTTTTGACCTAAGTTTGAGGATTGCGCTCAAATCAAATGTCCTAGAACCAAATTTCCACATGTAACTACTAGATTGTGATACAATACACTATTGGGTGAAGTTTGGTTGACTTCTGCGCAGCGGTTTGGGAGTTAACATCAAAATTACATTTCTCGGCCATATCGCGTAGATCTCACTGTGAAAAGGCTTAAATGACTTTTTTAATTAAGTTTGATGATTGCGCTCAAACCAAATGTCCTAGAACCAAATTTCCAAATGTAACTACTAGATTGTGATACAATACACTATTGGGTGAAGTTTGGTTGACTTCTGCGCAGCGGTTTGGGAGTTAACATCAAAATTACATTTCTCGGCCATATCGCATAGATCTCACTGTGAAAAGGCTTAAATGGCTTTTTTGACCTAAGTTTGAGGATTGCGCTCAAATCAAATGTCCTAGAACCAAATTTCCACATGTAACTACTAGATTGTGATGCAATACACTATTGGGTGAAGTTTGGTTGACTTCTGCGCAGCGGTTTGGGAGTGAACATCAAAATTACATTTCTCGGCCATATCGCGTAGATCTCACTGTGAAAAGGCTTAAATGACTTTTTTAAATAAGTTTGATGATTGCGCTCAAACCAAATGTTCTAGAACAAAATTTCCAAATGTAACTACTAGATTGTGATACAATACACTATTGGGTGAAGTTTGGTTGACTTCTGCGCAGCGGTTTGGGAGTTAACATCAAAATTACATTTCTCGGCCATATCGCATAGATCTCACTGTGAAAAGGCTTAAATGGCTTTTTTGACCTAAGTTTGAGGATTGCGCTCAAATCAAATGTCCTAGAACCAAATTTCCACATGTAACTACTAGATTGTGATACAATACACTATTGGGTGAAGTTTGGTTGACTTCTGCGCAGCGGTTTGGGAGTGAACATCAAAATTACATTTCTCGGCCATATCGCGTAGATCTCACTGTGAAAAGGCTTAAATGACTTTTTTAATTAAGTTTGATAATTGCGCACAAACCAAATGTCCTAGAACCAAATTTCCAAATGTAACTACTAGATTGTGATACAATACACTATTGGGTGAAGTTTGGTTGACTTCTGCGCAGCGGTTTGGGAGTTAACATCAAAATTACATTTCTCAGCCATATCGCATAGATCTCACTGTGAAAAGGCTTAAATGACTTTTTTTAACTAAGTTTGAGGATTGCGATCAAACCAAATGTCCTAGAACCAAATTTCTAAATGTAACTACTAGATTGTGATACAATACACTATTGGGTGAAGTTTGGTTGACTTCTGCGCAGCGGTTTGGGAGTTAACATCAAAATTACATTTCTCGGCCATATCGCATTGATCTCACTGTGAAAAGGCTTAAATGACTTTTTTAATTAAGTTTGATGATTGCGCTCAAACCAAATGTTCTAGAACGAAATTTCCAAATGTAACGACTAGATTGTGATAAAATACACTATTGGGTGAAGTTTGGTTGACTTCTGCGCAGCGGTTTGGGAGTTAACATCAAAATTACATTTCTCGGCCATATCGCGTAGATCTCACTGTGAAAATGCTTAAATTACTTTTTTTTAACTAAGTTTAGGATTGCGCTCAAACCAAATGTCCTAGAACCAAATTTCCAAATGTAACTACTAGATTGTGATAAAATACACTATTGGGTGAAGTTTGGTTGACTTCTGCGCAGCGGTTTGGGAGTGAACATCAAAATTACATTTCTCGGCCATATCGCATAGATCTCACTGTGAAAAGGCTTAAATGACTTTTTTAAGTTTGATGATTGCGCTCAAACCAAATGTCCTAGAACGAAATTTCTAAATGTAACTACTAGATTGTGAAACAATACACTATTGGGTGAAGTTTGGTTGACTTCTGCGCAGCTGTTTGGGAGTGAACATCAAAATTACATTTCTCGGCCATATCGCATAGATCTCACTGTGAAAATGCTTAAATGACTTTTTTAATTAAGTTTGATGATTGCGCTCAAACCAAATGTCCTAGAACAAAATTTCTAAATGTAACTACTAGATTATGAATCAATACACTATTGGGTGAAGTTTGGTTGACTTCTGCGCAGCGGTTTGGGAGTTAACATCAAAATTACATTTCTCGGCCATATCGCGTAGATCTCATTGTGAAAAGGCTTAAATGGCTTTTTTGACCTAAGTTTGAGGATTGCGCTCAAATCAAATGTCCTAGAACCAAATTTCCACATGTAACTACTAGATTGTGATACAATACACTATTGGGTGAAGTTTGGTTGACTTCTGCGCAGCGGTTTGGGAGTGAACATCAAAATTACATTTCTCGGCCATATCGCGTAGATCTCACTGTGAAAAGGCTTAAATGACTTTTTTAATTAAGTTTGATGATTGCGCTCAAACCAAATGTTCTAGAACGAAATTTCCAAATGTAACGACTAGATTGTGATAAAATACACTATTGGGTGAAGTTTGGTTGACTTCTGCGCAGCGGTTTGGGAGTTAACATCAAAATTACATTTCTCGGCCATATCGCGTAGATCTCACTGTGAAAATGCTTAAATTACTTTTTTTTAACTAAGTTTAGGATTGCGCTCAAACCAAATGTCCTAGAACCAAATTTCCAAATGTAACTACTAGATTGTGATAAAATACACTATTGGGTGAAGTTTGGTTGACTTCTGCGCAGCGGTTTGGGAGTGAACATCAAAATTACATTTCTCGGCCATATCGCATAGATCTCACTGTGAAAAGGCTTAAATGACTTTTTTAAGTTTGATGATTGCGCTCAAACCAAATGTCCTAGAACGAAATTTCTAAATGTAACTACTAGATTGTGAAACAATACACTATTGGGTGAAGTTTGGTTGACTTCTGCGCAGCTGTTTGGGAGTGAACATCAAAATTACATTTCTCGGCCATATCGCATAGATCTCACTGTGAAAAGGCTTAAATGACTTTTTTAATTAAGTTTGATGATTGCGCTCAAACCAAATGTCCTAGAAAAAAATTTCTAAATGTAACTACTAGATTATGAATCAATACACTATTGGGTGAAGTTTGGTTGACTTCTGCGCAGCGGTTTGGGAGTTAACATCAAAATTACATTTCTCGGCCATATCGCGTAGATCTCATTGTGAAAAGGCTTAAATGGCTTTTTTGACCTAAGTTTGAGGATTGCGCTCAAATCAAATGTCCTAGAACCAAATTTCCACATGTAACTACTAGATTGTGATACAATACACTAATGGGTGAAGTTTGGTTGACTTCTGCGCAGCGGTTTGGGAGTGAACATCAAAATTACATTTCTCAGCCATATCGCATAGATCTCACTGTGAAAAGGCTTAAATGACTTTTTTAATTAAGTTTGATGATTGCGCTCAAACCAAATGTTCTAGAACGAAATTTCCAAATGTAACGACTAGATTGTGATAAAATACACTATTGGGTGAAGTTTGGTTGACTTCTGCGCAGCGGTTTGGGAGTTAACATCAAAATTACATTTCTCGGCCATATCGCGTAGATCTCACTGTGAAAATGCTTAAATTACTTTTTTTTAACTAAGTTTAGGATTGCGCTCAAACCAAATGTCCTAGAACCAAATTTCCAAATGTAACTACTAGATTGTGATAAAATACACTATTGGGTGAAGTTTGGTTGACTTCTGCGCAGCGGTTTGGGAGTGAACATCAAAATTACATTTCTCGGCCATATCGCATAGATCTCACTGTGAAAAGGCTTAAATGACTTTTTTAATTAAGTTTGATGATTGCGCTCAAACCAAATGTCCTAGAATGAAATTTCTAAATGTAACTACTAGATTGTGAAACAATACACTATTGGGTGAAGTTTGGTTGACTTCTGCGCAGCTGTTTGGGAGTGAACATCAAAATTACATTTCTCGGCCATATCGCATAGATCTCACTGTGAAAAGGCTTAAATGACTTTTTTAATTAAGTTTGATGATTGCGCTCAAACCAAATGTCCTAGAACAAAATTTCTAAATGTAACTACTAGATTATGAATCAATACACTATTGTTTGAAGTTTGGTTGACTTCTGCGCAGCGGTTTGGGAGTTAACATCAAAATTACATTTCTCGGCCATATCGCGTAGATCTCATTGTGAAAAGGCTTAAATGGCTTTTTTGACCTAAGTTTGAGGATTGCGCTCAAATCAAATGTCCTAGAACCAAATTTCCACATGTAACTACTAGATTGTGATACAATACACTAATGGGTGAAGTTTGGTTGACTTCTGCGCAGCGGTTTGGGAGTGAACATCAAAATTACATTTCTCAGCCATATCGCATAGATCTCACTGTGAAAAGGCTTAAATGACTTTTTTTAACTAAGTTTGAGGATTGCGCTCAAACCAAATGTCCTAGAACCAAATTTCCACATGTAACTACTAGATTGTGATACAATACACTATTGGGTGAAGTTTGGTTGACTTCTGCGCAGCGGTTTGGGAGTAAACATCAAAATTACATTTCTCGGCCATATCGCGTAGATCTCACTGTGAAAAGGCTTAAATGACTTTTTTAATTAAGTTTGATGATTGCGCTCAAACCAAATGTCCTAGAACCAAATTTCCAAATGTAACTACTAGATTGTGATACAATACACTATTGGGTGAAGTTTGGTTGACTTCTGCGCAGCGGTTTGGGAGTTACCATCAAAATTACATTTCTCGGCCATATCGCATAGATCTCACTGTGAAAAGGCTTAAATGACTTTTTTAATTAAGTTTGATGATTGCGCTCAAACCAAATGTCCTAGAACGAAATTTCCAAATGTAACTACTAGATTGTGATACAATACACTATTGGGTGAAGTTTGGTTGACTTCTGCGCAGCGGTTTGGGAGTTAACATCAAAATTACATTTCTCGGCCATATCGCGTAGATCTCACTGTGAAAAGGCTTAAATGGCTTTTTTGACCTAAGTTTGAGGATTGCGCTCAAATCAAATGTCCTAGAACCAAATTTCCACATGTAACTACTAGATTGTGATACAATACACTATTGGGTGAAGTTTGGTTGACTTCTGCGCAGCGGTTTGGGAGTTAACATCAAAATTACATTTCTCGGCCATATCGCATAGATCTCACTGTGAAAAGGCTTAAATGACTTTTTTAAACTAAGTTTGATGATTGCGCTCAAACCAAATGTCCTAGAACCAAATTTCCAAATGTAACTACTAGATTGTGATACAATACACTATTGGGTGAAGTTTGGTTGACTTCTGCGCAGCGGTTTGGGAGTGAACATCAAAATTACATTTCTCGGCCATATCGCGTAGATCTCACTGTGAAAAGGCTTAAATGACTTTTTTAATTAAGTTTGATGATTGCGCTCAAACCAAATGTTCTAGAACCAAATTTCCAAATGTAACTACTAGATTGTGATACAATACACTATTGGGTGAAGTTTGGTTGACTTCTGCGCAGCGGTTTGGGAGTTAACATCAAAATTACATTTCTCGGCCATATCGCATAGATCTCACTGTGAAAAGGCTTAAATGGCTTTTTTGACCTAAGTTTGAGGGTTGCGCTCAAATCAAATGTCCTAGAACCAAATTTCCACATGTAACTACTAGATTGTGATACAATACACTATTGGGTGAAGTTTGGTTGACTTCTGCGCAGCGGTTTGGGAGTGAACATCAAAATTACATTTCTCGGCCATATCGCGTAGATCTCACTGTGAAAAGGCTTAAATTGCTTTTTTTACCTAAGTTTGAGGATTGCGCTCAAATCAAATGTCCTAGAACCAAATTTCCACATGTAACTACTAGATTGTGATACAATACACTATTGGGTGAAGTTTGGTTGACTTCTGCGCAGCGGTTTGGGAGTTAACATCAAAATTACATTTCTCGGCCATATCGCGTAGATCTCACTGTGAAAAGGCTTAAATGACTTTTTTAATTAAGTTTGATGATTGCGCTCAAACCAAATGTCCTAGAACCAAATTTCCAAATGTAACTACTAGATTGTGATACAATACACTATTGGGTGAAGTTTGGTTGACTTCTGCGCAGCGGTTTGGGAGTTAACATCAAAATTACATTTCTCAGCCATATCGCATAGATCTCACTGTGAAAAGGCTTAAATGACTTTTTTTAACTAAGTTTGATGATTGCGCTCAAACCAAATGTCCTAGAACCAAATTTCCAAATGTAACTACTAGATTGTGATACAATACACTATTGGGTGAAGTTTGGTTGACTTCTGCGCAGCGGTTTGAGAGTTAACATAAAAATTACATTTCTCAGCCATATCGCATAGATCTCACTGTGAAAAGGCTTAAATGACTTTTTTTAACTAAGTTTGAGGATTGCGCTCAAACCAAATGTCCTAGAACAAAATTTCTAAATGTAACTACTAGATTGTGATACAATACACTATTGGGTGAAGTTTGGTTGACTTCTGCGCAGCGGTTTGGGAGTTAACATCAAAATTACATTTCTCGGCCATATCGCATAGATCTCACTGTGAAAAGGCTTAAATGACTTTTTTAATTAAGTTTGATGATTGCGCTCAAACCAAATGTCCTAGAACGAAATTTCTAAATGTAACTACTAGATTGTGAAACAATACACTATTGGGTGAAGTTTGGTTGACTTCTGCGCAGCGGTTTGGGAGTGAACATCAAAATTACATTTCTCGGCCATATCGCATAGATCTCACTGTGAAAAGGCTTAAATGACTTTTTTGACCTAAGTTTGAGGATTGCGCTCAAATCAAATGTCCTAGAACCAAATTTCCACATGTAACTACTAGATTGTGATACAATACACTATTGGGTGAAGTTTGGTTGACTTCTGCGCAGCGGTTTGGGAGTTAACATCAAAATTACATTTCTCGGCCATATCGCATAGATCTCACTGTGAAAAGGCTTAAATGGCTTTTTTGACCTAAGTTTGAGGATTGCGCTCAAATCAAATGTCCTAGAACCAAATTTCCACATGTAACTACTAGATTGTGATGCAATACACTATTGGGTGAAGTTTGGTTGACTTCTGCGCAGCGGTTTGGGAGTGAACATCAAAATTACATTTCTCGGCCATATCGCGTAGATCTCACTGTGAAAAGGCTTAAATGACTTTTTTAAATAAGTTTGATGATTGCGCTCAAACCAAATGTTCTAGAACAAAATTTCCAAATGTAACTACTAGATTGTGATACAATACACTATTGGGTGAAGTTTGGTTGACTTCTGCGCAGCGGTTTGGGAGTTAACATCAAAATTACATTTCTCGGCCATATCGCATAGATCTCACTGTGAAAAGGCTTAAATGGCTTTTTTGACCTAAGTTTGAGGATTGCGCTCAAATCAAATGTCCTAGAACCAAATTTCCACATGTAACTACTAGATTGTGATACAATACACTATTGGGTGAAGTTTGGTTGACTTCTGCGCAGCGGTTTGGGAGTGAACATCAAAATTACATTTCTCGGCCATATCGCGTAGATCTCACTGTGAAAAGGCTTAAATGACTTTTTTAATTAAGTTTGATGATTGCGCTCAAACCAAATGTTCTAGAACCAAATTTCCAAATGTAACTACTAGATTGTGATACAATACACTATTGGGTGAAGTTTGGTTGACTTCTGCGCAGCGGTTTGGGAGTTAACATCAAAATTACATTTCTCGGCCATATCGCATAGATCTCACTGTGAAAAGGCTTAAATGGCTTTTTTGACCTAAGTTTGAGGGTTGCGCTCAAATCAAATGTCCTAGAACCAAATTTCCACATATAACTACTAGATTGTGATACAATACACTATTGGGTGAAGTTTGGTTGACTTCTGCGCAGCGGTTTGGGAGTGAACATCAAAATTACATTTCTCGGCCATATCGCGTAGATCTCACTGTGAAAAGGCTTAAATTGCTTTTTTGACCTAAGTTTGAGGATTGCGCTCAAATCAAATGTCCTAGAACCAAATTTCCACATGTAACTACTAGATTGTGATACAATACACTATTGGGTGAAGTTTGGTTGACTTCTGCGCAGCGGTTTGGGAGTTAACATCAAAATTACATTTCTCGGCCATATCGCGTAGATCTCACTGTGAAAAGGCTTAAATGACTTTTTTAATTAAGTTTGATGATTGCGCTCAAACCAAATGTCCTAGAACCAAATTTCCAAATGTAACTACTAGATTGTGATACAATACACTATTGGGTGAAGTTTGGTTGACTTCTGCGCAGCGGTTTGGGAGTGAACATCAAAATTACATTTCTCGGCCATATCGCATAGATCTCACTGTGAAAAGGCTTAAATGACTTTTTTGACCTAAGTTTGAGGATTGCGCTCAAATCAAATGTCCTAGAACCAAATTTCCACATGTAACTACTAGATTGTGATACAATACACTATTGGGTGAAGTTTGGTTGACTTCTGCGCAGCGGTTTGGGAGTTAACATCAAAATTACATTTCTCGGCCATATCGCATAGATCTCACTGTGAAAAGGCTTAAATGGCTTTTTTGACCTAAGTTTGAGGATTGCGCTCAAATCAAATGTCCTAGAACCAAATTTCCACATGTAACTACTAGATTGTGATACAATACACTATTGGGTGAAGTTTGGTTGACTTCTGCGCAGCGGTTTGGGAGTGAACATCAAAATTACATTTCTCGGCCATATCGCGTAGATCTCACTGTGAAAAGGCTTAAATGACTTTTTTAATTAAGTTTGATGATTGCGCTCAAACCAAATGTCCTAGAACCAAATTTCCAAATGTAACTACTAGATTGTGATACAATACACTATTGGGTGAAGTTTGGTTGACTTCTGCGCAGCGGTTTGGGAGTTAACATCAAAATTACATTTCTCAGCCATATCGCATAGATCTCACTGTGAAAAGGCTTAAATGACTTTTTTTAACTAAGTTTGAGGATTGCGATCAAACCAAATGTCCTAGAACCAAATTTCTAAATGTAACTACTAGATTGTGATACAATACACTATTGGGTGAAGTTTGGTTGACTTCTGCGCAGCGGTTTGGGAGTTAACATCAAAATTACATTTCTCGGCCATATCGCATAGATCTCACTGTGAAAAGGCTTAAATGACTTTTTTAATTAAGTTTGATGATTGCGCTCAAACCAAATGTTCTAGAACGAAATTTCCAAATGTAACGACTAGATTGTGATAAAATACACTATTGGGTGAAGTTTGGTTGACTTCTGCGCAGCGGTTTGGGAGTTAACATCAAAATTACATTTCTCGGCCATATCGCGTAGATCTCACTGTGAAAATGCTTAAATTACTTTTTTTTAACTAAGTTTAGGATTGCGCTCAAACCAAATGTCCTAGAACCAAATTTCCAAATGTAACTACTAGATTGTGATAAAATACACTATTGGGTGAAGTTTGGTTGACTTCTGCGCAGCGGTTTGGGAGTGAACATCAAAATTACATTTCTCGGCCATATCGCATAGATCTCACTGTGAAAAGGCTTAAATGACTTTTTTAAGTTTGATGATTGCGCTCAAACCAAATGTCCTAGAACGAAATTTCTAAATGTAACTACTAGATTGTGAAACAATACACTATTGGGTGAAGTTTTGTTGACTTCTGCGCAGCTGTTTGGGAGTGAACATCAAAATTACATTTCTCGGCCATATCGCATAGATCTCACTGTGAAAAGGCTTAAATGACTTTTTTAATTAAGTTTGATGATTGCGCTCAAACCAAATGTCCTAGAACAAAATTTCTAAATGTAACTACTAGATTGTGATAAAATACACTATTGGGTGAAGTTTGGTTGACTTCTGCGCAGCGGTTTGGGAGTGAACATCAAAATTACATTTCTCGGCCATATCGCATAGATCTCACTGTGAAAAGGCTTAAATGACTTTTTTAATTAAGTTTGATGATTGCGCTCAAACCAAATGTCCTAGAACGAAATTTCTAAATGTAACTACTAGATTGTGAAACAATACACTATTGGGTGAAGTTTGGTTGACTTCTGCGCAGCTGTTTGGGAGTGAACATCAAAATTACATTTCTCGGCCATATCGCATAGATCTCACTGTGAAAAGGCTTAAATGACTTTTTTAATTAAGTTTGATGATTGCGCTCAAACCAAATGTCCTAGAACAAAATTTCTAAATGTAACTACTAGATTATGAATCAATACACTATTGGGTGAAGTTTGGTTGACTTCTGCGCAGCGGTTTGGGAGTTAACATCAAAATTACATTTCTCGGCCATATCGCGTAGATCTCATTGTGAAAAGGCTTAAATGGCTTTTTTGACCTAAGTTTGAGGATTGCGCTCAAATCAAATGTCCTAGAACCAAATTTCCACATGTAACTACTAGATTGTGATACAATACACTAATGGGTGAAGTTTGGTTGACTTCTGCGCAGCGGTTTGGGAGTGAACATCAAAATTACATTTCTCAGCCATATCGCATAGATCTCACTGTGAAAAGGCTTAAATGACTTTTTTTAACTAAGTTTGAGGATTGCGCTCAAACCAAATGTCCTAGAACCAAATTTCCACATGTAACTACTAGATTGTGATACAATACACTATTGGGTGAAGTTTGGTTGACTTCTGCGCAGCGGTTTGGGAGTGAACATCAAAATTACATTTCTCGGCCATATCGCGTAGATCTCACTGTGAAAAGGCTTAAATGACTTTTTTAATTAAGTTTGATGATTGCGCTCAAACCAAATGTCCTAGAACCAAATTTCCAAATGTAACTACTAGATTGTGATACAATACACTATTGGGTGAAGTTTGGTTGACTTCTGCGCAGCGGTTTGGGAGTTACCATCAAAATTACATTTCTCGGCCATATCGCATAGATCTCACTGTGAAAAGGCTTAAATGACTTTTTTAATTAAGTTTGATGATTGCGCTCAAACCAAATGTCCTAGAACGAAATTTCCAAATGTAACTACTAGATTGTGATACAATACACTATTGGGTGAAGTTTGGTTGACTTCTGCGCAGCGGTTTGGGAGTGAACATCAAAATTACATTTCTCGGCCATATCGCATAGATCTCACTGTGAAAAGGCTTAAATGACTTTTTTGACCTAAGTTTGAGGATTGCGCTCAAATCAAATGTCCTAGAACCAAATTTCCACATGTAACTACTAGATTGTGATACAATACACTATTGGGTGAAGTTTGGTTGACTTCTGCGCAGCGGTTTGGGAGTTAACATCAAAATGACATTTCTCGGCCATATCGCGTAGATCTCACTATGAAAAGGCTTAAATGACTTTTTTAATTAAGTTTGATGATTGCGCTCAAACCAAATGTTCTAGAACCAAATTTCCAAATGTAACTACTAGATTGTGATACAATACACTATTGGGTGAAGTTTGGTTGACTTCTGCGCAGCGGTTTGGGAGTTAACATCAAAATTACATTTCTCGGCCATATCGCATAGATCTCACTGTGAAAAGGCTTAAATGGCTTTTTTGACCTAAGTTTGAGGATTGCGCTCAAATCAAATGTCCTAGAACCAAATTTCCACATGTAACTACTAGATTGTGATACAATACACTATTGGGTGAAGTTTGGTTGACTTCTGCGCAGCGGTTTGGGAGTGAACATCAAAATTACATTTCTCGGCCATATCGCGTAGATCTCACTGTGAAAAGGCTTAAATGACTTTTTTAATTAAGTTTGATGATTGCGCTCAAACCAAATGTTCTAGAACCAAATTTCCAAATGTAACTACTAGATTGTGATGCAATACACTATTGGGTGAAGTTTGGTTGACTTCTGCGCAGCGGTTTGGGAGTGAACATCAAAATTACATTTCTCGGCCATATCGCGTAGATCTCACTGTGAAAAGGCTTAAATGACCTTTTTAATTAAGTATGATGATTGCCCTCAAACCAAATGTTCTAGAACCAAATTTCCAAATGTAACTACTAGATTGTGATACAATACACTATTGGGTGAAGTTTGGTTGACTTCTGCGCAGCGGTTTGGGAGTTAACATCAAAATTACATTTCTCGGCCATATCGCATAGATCTCACTGTGAAAAGGCTTAAATGGCTTTTTTGACCTAAGTTTGAGGGTTGCGCTCAAATCAAATGTCCTAGAACCAAATTTCCACATGTAACTACTAGATTGTGATACAATACACTATTGGGTGAAGTTTGGTTGACTTCTGCGCAGCGGTTTGGGAGTGAACATCAAAATTACATTTCTCGGCCATATCGCATAGATCTCACTGTGAAAAGGCTTAAATGGCTTTTTTGACCTAAGTTTGAGGATTGCGCTCAAATCAAATGTCCTAGAACCAAATTTCCACATGTAACTACTAGATTGTGATACAATACACTATTGGGTGAAGTTTGGTTGACTTCTGCGCAGCGGTTTGGGAGTTAACATCAAAATTACATTTCTCGGCCATATCGCGTAGATCTCACTGTGAAAAGGCTTAAATGACTTTTTTAATTAAGTTTGATGATTGCGCTCAAACCAAATGTCCTAGAACCAAATTTCCAAATGTAACTACTAGATTGTGATACAATACACTATTGGGTGAAGTTTGGTTGACTTCTGCGCAGCGGTTTGGGAGTTAACATCAAAATTACATTTCTCAGCCATATCGCATAGATCTCACTGTGAAAAGGCTTAAATGACTTTTTTTAACTAAGTTTGATGATTGCGCTCAAACCAAATGTCCTAGAACCAAATTTCCAAATGTAACTACTAGATTGTGATACAATACACTATTGGGTGAAGTTTGGTTGACTTCTGCGCAGCGGTTTGAGAGTTAACATCAAAATTACATTTCTCAGCCATATCGCATAGATCTCACTGTGAAAAGGCTTAAATGACTTTTTTTAACTAAGTTTGAGGATTGCGCTCAAACCAAATGTCCTAGAACAAAATTTCTAAATGTAACTACTAGATTGTGATACAATACACTATTGGGTGAAGTTTGGTTGACTTCTGCGCAGCGGTTTGGGAGTGAACATCAAAATTACATTTCTCGGCCATATCGCATAGATCTCACTGTGAAAAGGCTTAAATGACTTTTTTAATTAAGTTTGATGATTGCGCTCAAACCAAATGTCCTAGAACGAAATTTCTAAATGTAACTACTAGATTGTGAAACAATACACTATTGGGTGAAGTTTGGTTGACTTCTGCGCAGCGGTTTGGGATTGAACATCAAAATTACATTTCTCGGCCATATCGCATAGATCTCACTGTGAAAAGGCTTAAATGACTTTTTTGACCTAAGTTTGAGGATTGCGCTCAAATCAAATGTCCTAGAACCAAATTTCCACATGTAACTACTAGATTGTGATACAATACACTATTGGGTGAAGTTTGGTTGACTTCTGCGCAGCGGTTTGGGAGTTAACATCAAAATTACATTTCTCGGCCATATCGCATAGATCTCACTGTGAAAAGGCTTAAATGGCTTTTTTGACCTAAGTTTGAGGATTGCGCTCAAATCAAATGTCCTAGAACCAAATTTCCACATGTAACTACTAGATTGTGATGCAATACACTATTGGGTGAAGTTTGGTTGACTTCTGCGCAGCGGTTTGGGAGTGAACATCAAAATTACATTTCTCGGCCATATCGCGTAGATCTCACTGTGAAAAGGCTTAAATGACTTTTTTAAATAAGTTTGATGATTGCGCTCAAACCAAATGTTCTAGAACAAAATTTCCAAATGTAACTACTAGATTGTGATACAATACACTATTGGGTGAAGTTTGGTTGACTTCTGCGCAGCGGTTTGGGAGTTAACATCAAAATTACATTTCTCGGCCATATCGCATAGATCTCACTGTGAAAAGGCTTAAATGGCTTTTTTGACCTAAGTTTGAGGATTGCGCTCAAATCAAATGTCCTAGAACCAAATTTCCACATGTAACTACTAGATTGTGATACAATACACTATTGGGTGAAGTTTGGTTGACTTCTGCGCAGCGGTTTGGGAGTGAACATCAAAATTACATTTCTCGGCCATATCGCGTAGATCTCACTGTGAAAAGGCTTAAATGACTTTTTTAATTAAGTTTGATGATTGCGCTCAAACCAAATGTCCTAGAACCAAATTTCCAAATGTAACTACTAGATTGTGATACAATACACTATTGGGTGAAGTTTGGTTGACTTCTGCGCAGCGGTTTGGGAGTTAACATCAAAATTACATTTCTCAGCCATATCGCATAGATCTCACTGTGAAAAGGCTTAAATGACTTTTTTTAACTAAGTTTGAGGATTGCGATCAAACCAAATGTCCTAGAACCAAATTTCTAAATGTAACTACTAGATTGTGATACAATACACTATTGGGTGAAGTTTGGTTGACTTCTGCGCAGCGGTTTGGGAGTTAACATCAAAATTACATTTCTCGGCCATATCGCATAGATCTCACTGTGAAAAGGCTTAAATGACTTCTTAATTAAGTTTGATGATTGCGCTCAAACCAAATGTTCTAGAACGAAATTTCCAAATGTAACGACTAGATTGTGATAAAATACACTATTGGGTGAAGTTTGGTTGACTTCTGCGCAGCGGTTTGGGAGTTAACATCAAAATTACATTTCTCGGCCATATCGCGTAGATCTCACTGTGAAAATGCTTTAATTACTTTTTTTTAACTAAGTTTAGGATTGCGCTCAAACCAAATGTCCTAGAACCAAATTTCCAAATGTAACTACTAGATTGTGATAAAATACACTATTGGGTGAAGTTTGGTTGACTTCTGCGCAGCGGTTTGGGAGTGAACATCAAAATTACATTTCTCGGCCATATCGCATAGATCTCACTGTGAAAAGGCTTAAATGACTTTTTTAAGTTTGATGATTGCGCTCAAACCAAATGTCCTAGAACGAAATTTCTAAATGTAACTACTAGATTGTGAAACAATACACTATTGGGTGAAGTTTGGTTGACTTCTGCGCAGCTGTTTGGGAGTGAACATCAAAATTACATTTCTCGGCCATATCGCATAGATCTCACTGTGAAAAGGCTTAAATGACTTTTTTAATTAAGTTTGATGATTGCGCTCAAACCAAATGTCCTAGAACAAAATTTCTAAATGTAACTACTAGATTATGAATCAATACACTATTGGGTGAAGTTTGGTTGACTTCTGCGCAGCGGTTTGGGAGTTAACATCAAAATTACATTTCTCGGCCATATCGCGTAGATCTCACTGTGAAAAGGCTTAAATGACTTTTTTAATTAAGTTTGATGATTGCGCTCAAACCAAATGTTCTAGAACCAAATTTCCAAATGTAACTACTAGATTGTGATGCAATACACTATTGGGTGAAGTTTGGTTGACTTCTGCGCAGCGGTTTGGGAGTGAACATCAAAATTACATTTCTCGGCCATATCGCGTAGATCTCACTGTGAAAAGGCTTAAATGACCTTTTTAATTAAGTATGATGATTGCCCTCAAACCAAATGTTCTAGAACCAAATTTCCAAATGTAACTACTAGATTGTGATACAATACACTATTGGGTGAAGTTTGGTTGACTTCTGCGCAGCGGTTTGGGAGTTAACATCAAAATTACATTTCTCGGCCATATCGCATAGATCTCACTGTGAAAAGGCTTAAATGGCTTTTTTGACCTAAGTTTGAGGGTTGCGCTCAAATCAAATGTCCTAGAACCAAATTTCCACATGTAACTACTAGATTGTGATACAATACACTATTGGGTGAAGTTTGGTTGACTTCTGCGCAGCGGTTTGGGAGTGAA
The DNA here is from genome assembly GCF_030265065.1 of Corythoichthys intestinalis. Lineage (NCBI taxonomy): Eukaryota > Metazoa > Chordata > Actinopteri > Syngnathiformes > Syngnathidae > Corythoichthys > Corythoichthys intestinalis. The sequence continues at coordinate 2,792,198 of NC_080409.1, read as the reverse complement.
CATCAAAATTACATTTCTCGGCCATATCGCATAGATCTCACTGTGAAAAGGCTTAAATGGCTTTTTTGACCTAAGTTTGAGGATTGCGCTCAAATCAAATGTCCTAGAACCAAATTTCCACATGTAACTACTAGATTGTGATACAATACACTATTGGGTGAAGTTTGGTTGACTTCTGCGCAGCGGTTTGGGAGTTAACATCAAAATTACATTTCTCGGCCATATCGCGTAGATCTCACTGTGAAAAGGCTTAAATGACTTTTTTAATTAAGTTTGATGATTGCGCTCAAACCAAATGTCCTAGAACCAAATTTCCAAATGTAACTACTAGATTGTGATACAATACACTATTGGGTGAAGTTTGGTTGACTTCTGCGCAGCGGTTTGGGAGTTAACATCAAAATTACATTTCTCAGCCATATCGCATAGATCTCACTGTGAAAAGGCTTAAATGACTTTTTTTAACTAAGTTTGATGATTGCGCTCAAACCAAATGTCCTAGAACCAAATTTCCAAATGTAACTACTAGATTGTGATACAATACACTATTGGGTGAAGTTTGGTTGACTTCTGCGCAGCGGTTTGAGAGTTAACATCAAAATTACATTTCTCAGCCATATCGCATAGATCTCACTGTGAAAAGGCTTAAATGACTTTTTTTAACTAAGTTTGAGGATTGCGCTCAAACCAAATGTCCTAGAACAAAATTTCTAAATGTAACTACTAGATTGTGATACAATACACTATTGGGTGAAGTTTGGTTGACTTCTGCGCAGCGGTTTGGGAGTGAACATCAAAATTACATTTCTCGGCCATATCGCATAGATCTCACTGTGAAAAGGCTTAAATGACTTTTTTAATTAAGTTTGATGATTGCGCTCAAACCAAATGTCCTAGAACGAAATTTCTAAATGTAACTACTAGATTGTGAAACAATACACTATTGGGTGAAGTTTGGTTGACTTCTGCGCAGCGGTTTGGGATTGAACATCAAAATTACATTTCTCGGCCATATCGCATAGATCTCACTGTGAAAAGGCTTAAATGACTTTTTTGACCTAAGTTTGAGGATTGCGCTCAAATCAAATGTCCTAGAACCAAATTTCCACATGTAACTACTAGATTGTGATACAATACACTATTGGGTGAAGTTTGGTTGACTTCTGCGCAGCGGTTTGGGAGTTAACATCAAAATTACATTTCTCGGCCATATCGCATAGATCTCACTGTGAAAAGGCTTAAATGGCTTTTTTGACCTAAGTTTGAGGATTGCGCTCAAATCAAATGTCCTAGAACCAAATTTCCACATGTAACTACTAGATTGTGATGCAATACACTATTGGGTGAAGTTTGGTTGACTTCTGCGCAGCGGTTTGGGAGTGAACATCAAAATTACATTTCTCGGCCATATCGCGTAGATCTCACTGTGAAAAGGCTTAAATGACTTTTTTAAATAAGTTTGATGATTGCGCTCAAACCAAATGTTCTAGAACAAAATTTCCAAATGTAACTACTAGATTGTGATACAATACACTATTGGGTGAAGTTTGGTTGACTTCTGCGCAGCGGTTTGGGAGTTAACATCAAAATTACATTTCTCGGCCATATCGCATAGATCTCACTGTGAAAAGGCTTAAATGACTTTTTTAATTAAGTTTGATGATTGCGCTCAAACCAAATGTCCTAGAACAAAATTTCTAAATGTAACTACTAGATTATGAATCAATACACTATTGGGTGAAGTTTGGTTGACTTCTGCGCAGCGGTTTGGGAGTTAACATCAAAATTACATTTCTCGGCCATATCGCGTAGATCTCATTGTGAAAAGGCTTAAATGGCTTTTTTGACCTAAGTTTGAGGATTGCGCTCAAATCAAATGTCCTAGAACCAAATTTCCACATGTAACTACTAGATTGTGATACAATACACTAATGGGTGAAGTTTGGTTGACTTCTGCGCAGCGGTTTGGGAGTGAACATCAAAATTACATTTCTCAGCCATATCGCATAGATCTCACTGTGAAAAGGCTTAAATGACTTTTTTAATTAAGTTTGATGATTGCGCTCAAACCAAATGTTCTAGAACGAAATTTCCAAATGTAACGACTAGATTGTGATAAAATACACTATTGGGTGAAGTTTGGTTGACTTCTGCGCAGCGGTTTGGGAGTTAACATCAAAATTACATTTCTCGGCCATATCGCGTAGATCTCACTGTGAAAATGCTTAAATTACTTTTTTTTAACTAAGTTTAGGATTGCGCTCAAACCAAATGTCCTAGAACCAAATTTCCAAATGTAACTACTAGATTGTGATAAAATACACTATTGGGTGAAGTTTGGTTGACTTCTGCGCAGCGGTTTGGGAGTGAACATCAAAATTACATTTCTCCGCCATATCGCATAGATCTCACTGTGAAAAGGCTTAAATGACTTTTTTAAGTTTGATGATTGCGCTCAAACCAAATGTCCTAGAACGAAATTTCTAAATGTAACTACTAGATTGTGAAACAATACACTATTGGGTGAAGTTTGGTTGACTTCTGCGCAGCTGTTTGGGAGTGAACATCAAAATTACATTTCTCGGCCATATCGCATAGATCTCACTGTGAAAAGGCTTAAATGACTTTTTTAATTAAGTTTGATGATTGCGCTCAAACCAAATGTCCTAGAACGAAATTTCTAAATGTAACTACTAGATTGTGAAACAATACACTATTGGGTGAAGTTTGGTTGACTTCTGCGCAGCGGTTTGGGAGTGAACATCAAAATTACATTTCTCAGCCATATCGCATAGATCTCACTGTGAAAAGGCTTAAATGACTTTTTTTAACTAAGTTTGATGACTGCGCTCAAACCAAATGTCCTAGAACCAAATTTCCAAATGTAACTACTAGATTGTGATACAATACACTATTGGGTGAAGTTTGGTTGACTTCTGCGCAGCGGTTTGAGAGTTAACATCAAAATTACATTTCTCAGCCATATCGCATAGATCTCACTGTGAAAAGGCTTAAATGACTTTTTTTAACTAAGTTTGAGGATTGCGCTCAAACCAAATGTCCTAGAACAAAATTTCTAAATGCAACTACTAGATTGTGATACAATACACTATTGGGTGAAGTTTGGTTGACTTCTGCGCAGCGGTTTGGGAGTGAACATCAAAATTACATTTCTCGGCCATATCGCATAGATCTCACTGTGAAAAGGCTTAAATGACTTTTTTAATTAAGTTTGATGATTGCGCTCAAACCAAATGTCCTAGAACGAAATTTCTAAATGTAACTACTAGATTGTGAAACAATACACTATTGGGTGAAGTTTGGTTGACTTCTGCGCAGCGGTTTGGGAGTGAACATCAAAATTACATTTCTCGGCCATATCGCATAGATCTCACTGTGAAAAGGCTTAAATGACTTTTTTGACCTAAGTTTGAGGATTGCGCTCAAATCAAATGTCCTAGAACCAAATTTCCACATGTAACTACTAGATTGTGATACAATACACTATTGGGTGAAGTTTGGTTGACTTCTGCGCAGCGGTTTGGGAGTTAACATCAAAATTACATTTCTCGGCCATATCGCATAGATCTCACTGTGAAAAGGCTTAAATGGCTTTTTTGACCTAAGTTTGAGGATTGCGCTCAAATCAAATGTCCTAGAACCAAATTTCCACATGTAACTACTAGATTGTGATGCAATACACTATTGGGTGAAGTTTGGTTGACTTCTGCGCAGCGGTTTGGGAGTGAACATCAAAATTACATTTCTCGGCCATATCGCGTAGATCTCACTGTGAAAAGGCTTAAATGACTATTTTAATTAAGTTTGAGGATTGCGCTCAAACCAAATGTTCTAGAACGAAATTTCCAAATGTAACGACTAGATTGTGATAAAATACACTATTGGGTGAAGTTTGGTTGACTTCTGCGCAGCGGTTTGGGAGTTAACATCAAAATTACATTTCTCGGCCATATCGCGTAGATCTCACTGTGAAAATGCTTAAATTACTTTTTTTTAACTAAGTTTAGGATTGCGCTCAAACCAAATGTCCTAGAACCAAATTTCCAAATGTAACTACTAGATTGTGATAAAATACACTATTGGGTGAAGTTTGGTTGACTTCTGCGCAGCGGTTTGGGAGTGAACATCAAAATTACCTTTCTCGGCCATATCGCATAGATCTCACTGTGAAAAGGCTTAAATGACTTTTTTAAGTTTGATGATTGCGCTCAAACCAAATGTCCTAGAACGAAATGTCTAAATGTAACTACTAGATTGTGAAACAATACACTATTGGGTGAAGTTTGGTTGACTTCTGCGCAGCTGTTTGGGAGTGAACATCAAAATTACATTTCTCGGCCATATCGCATAGATCTCACTGTGAAAAGGCTTAAATGACTTTTTTAATTAAGTTTGATGATTGCGCTCAAACCAAATGTCCTAGAACAAAATTTCTAAATGTAACTACTAGATTATGAATCAATACACTATTGGGTGAAGTTTTTTTGACTTCTGCGCAGCGGTTTGGGAGTTAACATCAAAATTACGTTTCTCGGCCATATCGCGTAGATCTCATTGTGAAAAGGCTTAAATGGCTTTTTTGACCTAAGTTTGAGGATTGCGCTCAAATCAAATGTCCTAGAACCAAATTTCCACATGTAACTACTAGATTGTGATACAATACACTAATGGGTGAAGTTTGGTTGACTTCTGCGCAGCGGTTTGGGAGTGAACATCAAAATTACATTTCTCAGCCATATCGCATAGATCTCACTGTGAAAAGGCTTAAATGACTTTTTTAATTAAGTTTGATGATTGCGCTCAAACCAAATGTTCTAGAACGAAATTTCCAAATGTAACGACTAGATTGTGATAAAATACACTATTGGGTGAAGTTTGGTTGACTTCTGCGCAGCGGTTTGGGAGTTAACATCAAAATTACATTTCTCGGCCATATCGCGTAGATCTCACTGTGAAAATGCTTAAATTACTTTTTTTTAACTAAGTTTAGGATTGCGCTCAAACCAAATGTCCTAGAACCAAATTTCCAAATGTAACTACTAGATTGTGATAAAATACACTATTGGGTGAAGTTTGGTTGACTTCTGCGCAGCGGTTTGGGAGTGAACATCAAAATTACATTTCTCCGCCATATCGCATAGATCTCACTGTGAAAAGGCTTAAATGACTTTTTTAAGTTTGATGATTGCGCTCAAACCAAATGTCCTAGAACGAAATTTCTAAATGTAACTACTAGATTGTGAAACAATACACTATTGGGTGAAGTTTGGTTGACTTCTGCGCAGCGGTTTGGGAGTTAACATCAAAATTACATTTCTCGGCCATATCGCATAGATCTCACTGTGAAAAGGCTTAAATGACTTTTTTAATTAAGTTTGATGATTGCGCTCAAACCAAATGTCCTAGAACGAAATTTCTAAATGTAACTACTAGATTGTGAAACAATACACTATTGGGTGAAGTTTGGTTGACTTCTGCGCAGCGGTTTGGGAGTGAACATCAAAATTACATTTCTCAGCCATATCGCATAGATCTCACTGTGAAAAGGCTTAAATGACTTTTTTTAACTAAGTTTGTTGATTGCGCTCAAACCAAATGTCCTAGAACCAAATTTCCAAATGTAACTACTAGATTGTGATACAATACACTATTGGGTGAAGTTTGGTTGACTTCTGCGCAGCGGTTTGAGAGTTAACATCAAAATTACATTTCTCAGCCATATCGCATAGATCTCACTGTGAAAAGGCTTAAATGACTTTTTTTAACTAAGTTTGAGGATTGCGCTCAAACCAAATGTCCTAGAACAAAATTTCTAAATGCAACTACTAGATTGTGATACAATACACTATTGGGTGAAGTTTGGTTGACTTCTGCGCAGCGGTTTGGGAGTGAACATCAAAATTACATTTCTCGGCCATATCGCATAGATCTCACTGTGAAAAGGCTTAAATGACTTTTTTAATTAAGTTTGATGATTGCGCTCAAACCAAATGTCCTAGAACGAAATTTCTAAATGTAACTACTAGATTGTGAAACAATACACTATTGGGTGAAGTTTGGTTGACTTCTGCGCAGCGGTTTGGGAGTGAACATCAAAATTACATTTCTCGGCCATATCGCATAGATCTCACTGTGAAAAGGCTTAAATGACTTTTTTGACCTAAGTTTGAGGATTGCGCTCAAATCAAATGTCCTAGAACCAAATTTCCACATGTAACTACTAGATTGTGATACAATACACTATTGGGTGAAGTTTGGTTGACTTCTGCGCAGCGGTTTGGGAGTTAACATCAAAATTACATTTCTCGGCCATATCGCATAGATCTCACTGTGAAAAGGCTTAAATGGCTTTTTTGACCTAAGTTTGAGGATTGCGCTCAAATCAAATGTCCTAGAACCAAATTTCCACATGTAACTACTAGATTGTGATGCAATACACTATTGGGTGAAGTTTGGTTGACTTCTGCGCAGCGGTTTGGGAGTGAACATCAAAATTACATTTCTCGGCCATATCGCGTAGATCTCACTGTGAAAAGGCTTAAATGACTTTTTTAAATAAGTTTGATGATTGCGCTCAAACCAAATGTTCTAGAACAAAATTTCCAAATGTAACTACTAGATTGTGATACAATACACTATTGGGTGAAGTTTGGTTGACTTCTGCGCAGCGGTTTGGGAGTTAACATCAAAATTACATTTCTCGGCCATATCGCATAGATCTCACTGTGAAAAGGCTTAAATGGCTTTTTTGACCTAAGTTTGAGAATTGCGCTCAAATCAAATGTCCTAGAACCAAATTTCCACATGTAACTACTAGATTGTGATACAATACACAATTGGGTGAAGTTTGGTTGACTTCTGCGCAGCGGTTTGGGAGTGAACATCAAAATTACATTTCTCGGCCATATCGCGTAGATCTCACTGTGAAAAGGCTTAAATGACTTTTTTAATTAAGTTTGATGATTGCGCTCAAACCAAATGTCCTAGAACCAAATTTCCAAATGTAACTACTAGATTGTGATACAATACACTATTGGGTGAAGTTTGGTTGACTTCTGCGCAGCGGTTTGGGAGTTAACATCAAAATTACATTTCTCAGCCATATCGCATAGATCTCACTGTGAAAAGGCTTAAATGACTTTTTTTAACTAAGTTTGAGGATTGCGATCAAACCAAATGTCCTAGAACCAAATTTCTAAATGTAACTACTAGATTGTGATACAATACACTATTGGGTGAAGTTTGGTTGACTTCTGCGCAGCGGTTTGGGAGTTAACATCAAAATTACATTTCTCGGCCATATCGCATAGATCTCACTGTGAAAAGGCTTAAATGACTTTTTTAATTAAGTTTGATGATTGCGCTCAAACCAAATGTTCTAGAACGAAATTTCCAAATGTAACGACTAGATTGTGATAAAATACACTATTGGGTGAAGTTTGGTTGACTTCTGCGCAGCGGTTTGGGAGTTAACATCAAAATTACATTTCTCGGCCATATCGCGTAGATCTCACTGTGAAAATGCTTAAATTACTTTTTTTTAACTAAGTTTAGGATTGCGCTCAAACCAAATGTCCTAGAACCAAATTTCCAAATGTAACTACTAGATTGTGATAAAATACACTATTGGGTGAAGTTTGGTTGACTTCTGCGCAGCGGTTTGGGAGTGAACATCAAAATTACATTTCTCGGCCATATCGCATAGATCTCACTGTGAAAAGGCTTAAATGACTTTTTTAAGTTTGATGATTGCGCTCAAACCAAATGTCCTAGAACGAAATTTCTAAATGTAACTACTAGATTGTGAAACAATACACTATTGGGTGAAGTTTGGTTGACTTCTGCGCAGCTGTTTGGGAGTGAACATCAAAATTACATTTCTCGGCCATATCGCATAGATCTCACTGTGAAAAGGCTTAAATGACTTTTTTAATTAAGTTTGATGATTGCGCTCAAACCAAATGTCCTAGAACAAAATTTCTAAATGTAACTACTAGATTATGAATCAATACACTATTGGGTGAAGTTTGGTTGACTTCTGCGCAGCGGTTTGGGAGTTAACATCAAAATTACATTTCTCGACCATATCGCGTAGATCTCATTGTGAAAAGGCTTAAATTGCTTTTTTGACCTAAGTTTGAGGATTGCGCTCAAATCAAATGTCCTAGAACCAAATTTCCACATGTAACTACTAGATTGTGATACAATACACTATTGGGTGAAGTTTGGTTGACTTTTGCGCAGCGGTTTGGGAGTGAACATCAAAATTACATTTCTCGGCCATATCGCGTAGATCTCACTGTGAAAAGGCTTAAATGACTTTTTTAATTAAGTTTGATGATTGCGCTCAAACCAAATGTTCTAGAACGAAATTTCCAAATGTAACGACTAGATTGTGATAAAATACACTATTGGGTGAAGTTTGGTTGACTTCTGCGCAGCGGTTTGGGAGTTAACATCAAAATTACATTTCTCGGCCATATCGCGTAGATCTCACTGTGAAAATGCTTAAATTACTTTTTTTTAACTAAGTTTAGGATTGCGCTCAAACCAAATGTCCTAGAACCAAATTTCCAAATGTAACTACTAGATTGTGATAAAATACACTATTGGGTGAAGTTTGGTTGACTTCTGCGCAGCGGTTTGGGAGTGAACATCAAAATTACATTTCTCGGCCATATCGCATAGATCTCACTGTGAAAAGGCTTAAATGACTTTTTTAAGTTTGATGATTGCGCTCAAACCAAATGTCCTAGAATGAAATTTCTAAATGTAACTACTAGATTGTGAAACAATACACTATTGGGTGAAGTTTGGTTGACTTCTGCGCAGCTGTTTGGGAGTGAACATAAAAATTACATTTCTCGGCCATATCGCATAGATCTCACTGTGAAAAGGCTTAAATGACTTTTTTAATTAAGTTTGATGATTGCGCTCAAACCAAATGTCCTAGAACCAAATTTCCAAATGTAACTACTAGATTGTGATAAAATACACTATTGGGTGAAGTTTGGTTGACTTCTGCGCAGCGGTTTGGGAGTTAACATCAAAATTACATTTCTCGGCCATATCGCGTAGATCTCACTGTGAAAATGCTTAAATTACTTTTTTTTAACTAAGTTTAGGATTGCGCTCAAACCAAATGTCCTAGAACCAAATTTCCAAATGTAACTACTAGATTGTGATAAAATACACTATTGGGTGAAGTTTGGTTGACTTCTGCGCAGCGGTTTGGGAGTGAACATCAAAATTACATTTCTCGGCCATATCGCATAGATCTCACTGTGAAAAGGCTTAAATGACTTTTTTAAGTTTGATGATTGCGCTCAAACCAAATGTCCTAGAACGAAATTTCTAAATGTAACTACTAGATTGTGAAACAATACACTATTGGGTGAAGTTTGGTTGACTTCTGCGCAGCTGTCTGGGAGTGAACATCAAAATTACATTTCTCGGCCATATCGCATAGATCTCACTGTGAAAAGGCTTAAATGACTTTTTTAATTAAGTTTGATGATTGCGCTCAAACCAAATGTCCTAGAACAAAATTTCTAAATGTAACTACTAGATTATGAATCAATACACTATTGGGTGAAGTTTTTTTGACTTCTGCGCAGCGGTTTGGGAGTTAACATCAAAATTACATTTCTCGGCCATATCGCGTAGATCTCATTGTGAAAAGGCTTAAATGGCTTTTTTGACCTAAGTTTGAGGATTGCGCTCAAATCAAATGTCCTAGAACCAAATTTCCACATGTAACTACTAGATTGTGATACAATACACTAATGGGTGAAGTTTGGTTGACTTCTGCGCAGCGGTTTGGGAGTGAACATCAAAATTACATTTCTCAGCCATATCGCATAGATCTCACTGTGAAAAGGCTTAAATGACTTTTTTAATTAAGTTTGATGATTGCGCTCAAACCAAATGTTCTAGAACGAAATTTCCAAATGTAACGACTAGATTGTGATAAAATACACTATTGGGTGAAGTTTGGTTGACTTCTGCGCAGCGGTTTGGGAGTTAACATCAAAATTACATTTCTCGGCCATATCGCGTAGATCTCACTGTGAAAATGCTTAAATTACTTTTTTTTAACTAAGTTTAGAATTGCGCTCAAACCAAATGTCCTAGAACCAAATTTCCAAATGTAACTACTAGATTGTGATAAAATACACTATTGGGTGAAGTTTGGTTGACTTCTGCGCAGCGGTTTGGGAGTGAACATCAAAATTACATTTCTCCGCCATATCGCATAGATCTCACTGTGAAAAGGCTTAAATGACTTTTTTAAGTTTGATGATTGCGCTCAAACCAAATGTCCTAGAACGAAATTTCTAAATGTAACTACTAGATTGTGAAACAATACACTATTGGGTGAAGTTTGGTTGACTTCTGCGCAGCGGTTTGGGAGTTAACATCAAAATTACATTTCTCGGCCATATCGCATAGATCTCACTGTGAAAAGGCTTAAATGACTTTTTTAATTAAGTTTGATGATTGCGCTCAAACCAAATGTCCTAGAACGAAATTTCTAAATGTAACTACTAGATTGTGAAACAATACACTATTGGGTGAAGTTTGGTTGACTTCTGCGCAGCGGTTTGGGAGTGAACATCAAAATTACATTTCTCAGCCATATCGCATAGATCTCACTGTGAAAAGGCTTAAATGACTTTTTTTAACTAAGTTTGATGATTGCGCTCAAACCAAATGTCCTAGAACCAAATTTCCAAATGTAACTACTAGATTGTGATACAATACACTATTGGGTGAAGTTTGGTTGACTTCTGCGCAGCGGTTTGAGAGTTAACATCAAAATTACATTTCTCAGCCATATCGCATAGATCTCACTGTGAAAAGGCTTAAATGACTTTTTTTAACTAAGTTTGAGGATTGCGCTCAAACCAAATGTCCTAGAACAAAATTTCTAAATGCAACTACTAGATTGTGATACAATACACTATTGGGTGAAGTTTGGTTGACTTCTGCGCAGCGGTTTGGGAGTGAACATCAAAATTACATTTCTCGGCCATATCGCATAGATCTCACTGTGAAAAGGCTTAAATGACTTTTTTAATTAAGTTTGATGATTGCGCTCAAACCAAATGTCCTAGAACGAAATTTCTAAATGTAACTACTAGATTGTGAAACAATACACTATTGGGTGAAGTTTGGTTGACTTCTGCGCAGCGGTTTGGGAGTGAACATCAAAATTACATTTCTCGGCCATATCGCATAGATCTCACTGTGAAAAGGCTTAAATGACTTTTTTGACCTAAGTTTGAGGATTGCGCTCAAATCAAATGTCCTAGAACCAAATTTCCACATGTAACTACTAGATTGTGATACAATACACTATTGGGTGAAGTTTGGTTGACTTCTGCGCAGCGGTTTGGGAGTTAACATCAAAATTACATTTCTCGGCCATATCGCATAGATCTCACTGTGAAAAGGCTTAAATGGCTTTTTTGACCTAAGTTTGAGGATTGCGCTCAAATCAAATGTCCTAGAACCAAATTTCCACATGTAACTACTAGATTGTGATGCAATACACTATTGGGTGAAGTTTGGTTGACTTCTGCGCAGCGGTTTGGGAGTGAACATCAAAATTACATTTCTCGGCCATATCGCGTAGATCTCACTGTGAAAAGGCTTAAATGACTTTTTTAAATAAGTTTGATGATTGCGCTCAAACCAAATGTTCTAGAACAAAATTTCCAAATGTAACTACTAGATTGTGATACAATACACTATTGGGTGAAGTTTGGTTGACTTCTGCGCAGCGGTTTGGGAGTTAACATCAAAATTACATTTCTCGGCCATATCGCATAGATCTCACTGTGAAAAGGCTTAAATGGCTTTTTTGACCTAAGTTTGAGGATTGCGCTCAAATCAAATGTCCTAGAACCAAATTTCCACATGTAACTACTAGATTGTGATACAATACACAATTGGGTGAAGTTTGGTTGACTTCTGCGCAGCGGTTTGGGAGTGAACATCAAAATTACATTTCTCGGCCATATCGCGTAGATCTCACTGTGAAAAGGCTTAAATGACTTTTTTAATTAAGTTTGATGATTGCGCTCAAACCAAATGTTCTAGAACGAAATTTCCAAATGTAACGACTAGATTGTGATAAAATACACTATTGGGTGAAGTTTGGTTGACTTCTGCGCAGCGGTTTGGGAGTTAACATCAAAATTACATTTCTCGGCCATATCGCGTAGATCTCACTGTGAAAATGCTTAAATTACTTTTTTTTAACTAAGTTTAGGATTGCGCTCAAACCAAATGTCCTAGAACCAAATTTCCAAATGTAACTACTAGATTGTGATAAAATACACTATTGGGTGAAGTTTGGTTGACTTCTGCGCAGCGGTTTGGGAGTGAACATCAAAATTACATTTCTCGGCCATATCGCATAGATCTCACTGTGAAAAGGCTTAAATGACTTTTTTAAGTTTGATGATTGCGCTCAAACCAAATGTCCTAGAACGAAATTTCTAAATGTAACTACTAGATTGTGAAACAATACACTATTGGGTGAAGTTTGGTTGACTTCTGCGCAGCTGTTTGGGAGTGAACATCAAAATTACATTTCTCGGCCATATCGCATAGATCTCACTGTGAAAAGGCTTAAATGACTTTTTTAATTAAGTTTGATGATTGCGCTCAAACCAAATGTCCTAGAACAAAATTTCTAAATGTAACTACTAGATTATGAATCAATACACTATTGGGTGAAGTTTGGTTGACTTCTGCGCAGCGGTTTGGGAGTTAACATCAAAATTACATTTCTCGACCATATCGCGTAGATCTCATTGTGAAAAGGCTTAAATTGCTTTTTTGACCTAAGTTTGAGGATTGCGCTCAAATCAAATGTCCTAGAACCAAATTTCCACATGTAACTACTAGATTGTGATACAATACACTATTGGGTGAAGTTTGGTTGACTTCTGCGCAGCGGTTTGGGAGTGAACATCAAAATTACATTTCTCGGCCATATCGCGTAGATCTCACTGTGAAAAGGCTTAAATGACTTTTTTAATTAAGTTTGATGATTGCGCTCAAACCAAATGTTCTAGAACGAAATTTCCAAATGTAACGACTAGATTGTGATAAAATACACTATTGGGTGAAGTTTGGTTGACTTCTGCGCAGCGGTTTGGGAGTTAACATCAAAATTACATTTCTCGGCCATATCGCATAGATCTCACTGTGAAAAGGCTTAAATGACTTTTTTGACCTAAGTTTAAGGATTGCGCTCAAATCAAATGTCCTAGAACCAAATTTCCACATGTAACTACTAGATTGTGATACAATACACTATTGGGTGAAGTTTGGTTGACTTCTGCGCAGCGGTTTGGGAGTTAACATCAAAATTACATTTCTCGGCCATATCGCATAGATCTCACTGTGAAAAGGCTTAAATGGCTTTTTTGACCTAAGTTTGAGGATTGCGCTCAAATCAAATGTCCTAGAACCAAATTTCCACATGTAACTACTAGATTGTGATACAATACACTATTGGGTGAAGTTTGGTTGACTTCTGCGCAGCGGTTTGGGAGTGAACATCAAAATTACATTTCTCGGCCATATCGCGTAGATCTCACTGTGAAAAGGCTTAAATGACTTTTTTAATTAAGTTTGATGATTGCGCTCAAACCAAATGTCCTAGAACCAAATTTCCAAATGTAACTACTAGATTGTGATACAATACACTATTGGGTGAAGTTTGGTTGACTTCTGCGCAGCGGTTTGGGAGTTAACATCAAAATTACATTTCTCAGCCATATCGCATAGATCTCACTGTGAAAAGGCTTAAATGACTTTTTTTAACTAAGTTTGAGGATTGCGATCAAACCAAATGTCCTAGAACCAAATTTCTAAATGTAACTACTAGATTGTGATACAATACACTATTGGGTAAAGTTTGGTTGACTTCTGCGCAGCGGTTTGGGAGTTAACATCAAAATTACATTTCTCGGCCATATCGCATAGATCTCACTGTGAAAAGGCTTAAATGACTTTTTTAATTAAGTTTGATGATTGCGCTCAAACCAAATGTTCTAGAACGAAATTTCCAAATGTAACTACTAGATTGTGATAAAATACACTATTGGGTGAAGTTTGGTTGACTTCTGCGCAGCGGTTTGGGAGTGAACATCAAAATTACATTTCTCGGCCATATCGCGTAGATCTCACTGTGAAAAGGCTTAAATGACTTTTTTAAATAAGTTTGATGATTGCGCTCAAACCAAATGTTCTAGAACAAAATTTCCAAATGTAACTACTAGATTGTGATACAATACACTATTGGGTGAAGTTTGGTTGACTTCTGCGCAGCGGTTTGGGAGTTAACATCAAAATTACATTTCTCGGCCATATCGCATAGATCTCACTGTGAAAAGGCTTAAATGGCTTTTTTGACCTAAGTTTGAGGATTGCGCTCAAATCAAATGTCCTAGAACCAAATTTCCACATGTAACTACTAGATTGTGATACAATACACAATTGGGTGAAGTTTGGTTGACTTCTGCGCAGCGGTTTGGGAGTGAACATCAAAATTACATTTCTCGGCCATATCGCGTAGATCTCACTGTGAAAAGGCTTAAATGACTTTTTTAATTAAGTTTGATGATTGCGCTCAAACCAAATGTCCTAGAACCAAATTTCCAAATGTAACTACTAGATTGTGATACAATACACTATTGGGTGAAGTTTGGTTGACTTCTGCGCAGCGGTTTGGGAGTTAACATCAAAATTACATTTCTCAGCCATATCGCATAGATCTCACTGTGAAAAGGCTTAAATGACTTTTTTTAACTAAGTTTGAGGATTGCGATCAAACCAAATGTCCTAGAACCAAATTTCTAAATGTAACTACTAGATTGTGATACAATACACTATTGGGTAAAGTTTGGTTGACTTCTGCGCAGCGGTTTGGGAGTTAACATCAAAATTACATTTCTCGGCCATATCGCATAGATCTCACTGTGAAAAGGCTTAAATGACTTTTTTAATTAAGTTTGATGATTGCGCTCAAACCAAATGTTCTAGAACGAAATTTCCAAATGTAACGACTAGATTGTGATAAAATACACTATTGGGTGAAGTTTGGTTGACTTCTGCGCAGCGGTTTGGGAGTTAACATCAAAATTACATTTCTCGGCCATATCGCGTAGATCTCACTGTGAAAATGCTTAAATTACTTTTTTTTAACTAAGTTTAGGATTGCGCTCAAACCAAATGTCCTAGAACCAAATTTCCAAATGTAACTACTAGATTGTGATAAAATACACTATTGGGTGAAGTTTGGTTGACTTCTGCGCAGCGGTTTGGGAGTGAACATCAAAATTACATTTCTCGGCCATATCGCATAGATCTCACTGTGAAAAGGCTTAAATGACTTTTTTAAGTTTGATGATTGCGCTCAAACCAAATGTCCTAGAACGAAATTTCTAAATGTAACTACTAGATTGTGAAACAATACACTATTGGGTGAAGTTTGGTTGACTTCTGCGCAGCTGTTTGGGAGTGAACATCAAAATTACATTTCTCGGCCATATCGCATAGATCTCACTGTGAAAAGGCTTAAATGACTTTTTTAATTAAGTTTGATGATTGCGCTCAAACCAAATGTCCTAGAACAAAATTTCTAAATGTAACTACTAGATTATGAATCAATACACTATTGGGTGAAATTTGGTTGACTTCTGCGCAGCGGTTTGGGAGTTAACATCAAAATTACATTTCTCGGCCATATCGCGTAGATCTCATTGTGAAAAGGCTTAAATGGCTTTTTTGACCTAAGTTTGAGGATTGCGCTCAAATCAAATGTCCTAGAACCAAATTTCCACATGTAACTACTAGATTGTGATACAATACACTAATGGGTGAAGTTTGGTTGACTTCTGCGCAGCGGTTTGGGAGTGAACATCAAAATTACATTTCTCAGCCATATCGCGTAGATCTCACTGTGAAAATGCTTGAATTACTTTTTTTTAACTAAGTTTAGGATTGCGCTCAAACCAAATGTCCTAGAACCAAATTTCCAAATGTAACTACTAGATTGTGATACAATACACTATTGGGTGAAGTTTGGTTGACTTCTGCGCAGCGGTTTGGGAGTGAACATCAAAATTACATTTCTCGGCCATATCGCATAGATCTCACTGTGAAAAGGCTTAAATGACTTTTTTAATTAAGTTTGATGATTGCGCTCAAACCAAATGTTCTAGAACGAAATTTCCAAATGTAACGACTAGATTGTGATAAAATACACTATTGGGTGAAGTTTGGTTGACTTCTGCGCAGCGGTTTGGGAGTTAACATCAAAATTACATTTCTCGGCCATATCGCGTAGATCTCACTGTGAAAATGCTTAAATTACTTTTTTTTAACTAAGTTTAGGATTGCGCTCAAACCAAATGTCCTAGAACCAAATTTCCAAATGTAACTACTAGATTGAGATAAAATACACTATTGGGTGAAGTTTGGTTGACTTCTGCGCAGCGGTTTGGGAGTGAACATCAAAATTACATTTCTCGGCCATATCGCATAGATCTCACTGTGAAAAGGCTTAAATGACTTTTTTAAGTTTGATGATTGCGCTCAAACCAAATGTCCTAGAACGAAATTTCTAAATGTAACTACTAGATTGTGAAACAATACACTATTGGGTGAAGTTTGGTTGATTTCTGCGCAGCTGTTTGGGAGTGAACATCAAAATTACATTTCTCGGCCATATCGCATAGATCTCACTGTGAAAAGGCTTAAATGACTTTTTTAATTAAGTTTGATGATTGCGCTCAAACCAAATGTCCTAGAACAAAATTTCTAAATGTAACTACTAGATTATGAATCAATACACTATTGGGTGAAGTTTGGTTGACTTCTGCGCAGCGGTTTGGGAGTTAACATCAAAATTACATTTCTCGGCCATATCGCGTAGATCTCATTGTGAAAAGGCTTAAATGGCTTTTTTGACCTAAGTTTGAGGATTGCGCTCAAACCAAATGTTCTAGAACCAAATTTCCACATGTAACGACTAGATTGTGATACAATACACTATTGGGTGAAGTTTGGTTGACTTCTGCGCAGCGGTTTGGGAGTTAACATCAAAATTACATTTCTCGGCCATATCGCGTAGATCTCACTGTGAAAATGCTTAAATTACTTTTTTTTAACTAAGTTTAGGATTACGCTCAAACCAAATGTCCTAGAACCAAATTTCCAAATGTAACTACTAGATTGTGATAAAATACACTATTGGGTGAAGTTTGGTTGACTTCTGCGCAGCGGTTTGGGAGTGAACATCAAAATTACATTTCTCGGCCATATCGCATAGATCTCACTGTGAAAAGGCTTAAATGGCTTTTTTGACCTAAGTTTGAGGATTGCGCTCAAATCAAATGTCCTAGAACCAAATTTCCACATGTAACTACTAGATTGTGATACAATACACTATTGGGTGAAGTTTGGTTGACTTCTGCGCAGCGGTTTGGGAGTGAACATCAAAATTACATTTCTCGGCCATATCGCGTAGATCTCACTGTGAAAAGGCTTAAATGACTTTTTTAATTAAGTTTGATGATTGCGCTCAAACCAAATGTCCTAGAACCAAATTTCCAAATGTAACTACTAGATTGTGATACAATACACTATTGGGTGAAGTTTGGTTGACTTCTGCGCAGCGGTTTGGGAGTTAACATCAAAATTACATTTCTCAGCCATATCGCATAGATCTCACTGTGAAAAGGCTTAAATGACTTTTTTTAACTAAGTTTGAGGATTGCGATCAAACCAAATGTCCTAGAACCAAATTTCTAAATGTAACTACTAGATTGTGATACAATACACTATTGGGTAAAGTTTGGTTGACTTCTGCGCAGCGGTTTGGGAGTTAACATCAAAATTACATTTCTCGGCCATATCGCATAGATCTCACTGTGAAAAGGCTTAAATGACTTTTTTAATTAAGTTTGATGATTGCGCTCAAACCAAATGTTCTAGAACGAAATTTCCAAATGTAACGACTAGATTGTGATAAAATACACTATTGGGTGAAGTTTGGTTGACTTCTGCGCAGCGGTTTGGGAGTTAACATCAAAATTACATTTCTCGGCCATATCGCGTAGATCTCACTGTGAAAATGCTTAAATTACTTTTTTTTAACTAAGTTTAGGATTGCGCTCAAACCAAATGTCCTAGAACCAAATTTCCAAATGTAACTACTAGATTGTGATAAAATACACTATTGGGTGAAGTTTGGTTGACTTCTGCGCAGCGGTTTGGGAGTGAACATCAAAATTACATTTCTCGGCCATATCGCATAGATCTCACTGTGAAAAGGCTTAAATGACTTTTTTAAGTTTGATGATTGCGCTCAAACCAAATGTCCTAGAACGAAATTTCTAAATGTAACTACTAGATTGTGAAACAATAAACTATTGGGTGAAGTTTGGTTGACTTCTGCGCAGCTGTTTGGGAGTGAACATCAAAATTACATTTCTCGGCCATATCGCATAGATCTCACTGTGAAAAGGCTTAAATGACTTTTTTAATTAAGTTTGATGATTGCGCTCAAACCAAATGTCCTAGAACGAAATTTCTAAATGTAACTACTAGATTGTGAAACAATACACTATTGGGTGAAGTTTGGTTGACTTCTGCGCAGCTGTTTGGGAGTGAACATCAAAATTACATTTCTCGGCCATATCGCATAGATCTCACTGTGAAAAGGCTTAAATGACTTTTTTAATTAAGTTTGATGATTGCGCTAAAACCAAATGTCCTAGAACAAAATTTCTAAATGTAACTACTAGATTATGAATCAATACACTATTGGGTGAAATTTGGTTGACTTCTGCGCAGCGGTTTGGGAGTTAACATCAAAATTACATTTCTCGGCCATATCGCGTAGATCTCATTGTGAAAAGGCTTAAATGGCTTTTTTGACCTAAGTTTGAGGATTGCGCTCAAATCAAATGTCCTAGAACCAAATTTCCACATGTAACTACTAGATTGTGATACAATACACTAATGGGTGAAGTTTGGTTGACTTCTGCGCAGCGGTTTGGGAGTTAACATCAAAATTACATTTCTCGGCCATATCGCGTAGATCTCACTGTGAAAATGCTTAAATTACTTTTTTTTAACTAAGTTTAGGATTGCGCTCAAACCAAATGTCCTAGAACCAAATTTCCAAATGTAACTACTAGATTGTGATAAAATACACTATTGGGTGAAGTTTGGTTGACTTCTGCGCAGCGGTTTGGGAGTTAACATCAAAATTACATTTCTCGGCCATATCGCATAGATCTCACTGTGAAAAGGCTTAAATGGCTTTTTTGACCTAAGTTTGAGGATTGCGCTCAAATCAAATGTCCTAGAACCAAATTTCCACATGTAACTACGAGATTGTGATACAATACACTATTGGGTGAAGTTTGGTTGACTTCTGCGCAGCGGTTTGGGAGTGAACATCAAAATTACATTTCTCGGCCATATCGCGTAGATCTCACTGTGAAAAGGCTTAAATGACTTTTTTAATTAAGTTTGATGATTGCGCTCAAACCAAATGTCCTAGAACCAAATTTCCAAATGTAACTACTAGATTGTGATACAATACACTATTGGGTGAAGTTTGGTTGACTTCTGCGCAGCGGTTTGGGAGTTAACATCAAAATTACATTTCTCAGCCATATCGCATAGATCTCACTGTGAAAAGGCTTAAATGACTTTTTTTAACTAAGTTTGAGGATTGCGATCAAACCAAATGTCCTAGAACCAAATTTCTAAATGTAACTACTAGATTGTGATACAATACACTATTGGGTAAAGTTTGGTTGACTTCTGCGCAGCGGTTTGGGAGTTAACATCAAAATTACATTTCTCGGCCATATCGCATAGATCTCACTGTGAAAAGGCTTAAATGACTTTTTTAATTAAGTTTGATGATTGCGCTCAAACCAAATGTCCTAGAACCAAATTTCCAAATGTAACGACTAGATTGTGATAAAATACACTATTGGGTGAAGTTTGGTTGACTTCTGCGCAGCGGTTTGGGAGTGAACATCAAAATTACATTTCTCGGCCATATCGCATAGATCTCACTGTGAAAAGGCTTAAATGACTTTTTTAAGTTTGATGATTGCGCTCAAACCAAATGTCCTAGAACGAAATTTCTAAATGTAACTACTAGATTGTGAAACAATACACTATTGGGTGAAGTTTGGTTGACTTCTGCGCAGCTGTTTGGGAGTGAACATCAAAATTACATTTCTCGGCCATATCGCATAGATCTCACTGTGAAAAGGCTTAAATGACTTTTTTAATTAAGTTTGATGATTGCGCTCAAACCAAATGTCCTAGAACAAAATTTCTAAATGTAACTACTAGATTATGAATCAATACACTATTGGGTGAAGTTTGGTTGACTTCTGCGCAGCGGTTTGGGAGTTAACATCAAAATTACATTTCTCGGCCATATCGCGTAGATCTCATTGTGAAAAGGCTTAAATGGCTTTTTTGACCTAAGTTAGAGGATTGCGCTCAAATCAAATGTCCTAGAACCAAATTTCCACATGTAACTACTAGATTGTGATACAATACACTAATGGGTGAAGTTTGGTTGACTTCTGCGCAGCGGTTTGGGAGTGAACATCAAAATTATATTTCTCGGCCATATCGCGTAGATCTCACTGTGAAAAGGCTTAAATTACTTTTTTAATTAAGTTTGATGATTGCGCTCAAACCAAATGTTCTAGAACGAAATTTCCAAATGTAACGACTAGATTGTGATAAAATACACTATTGGGTGAAGTTTGGTTGACTTCTGCGCAGCGGTTTGGGAGTTAACATCAAAATTACATTTCTCGGCCATATCGCGTAGATCTCACTGTGAAAATGCTTAAATTACTTTTTTTTAACTAAGTTTAGGATTACGCTCAAACCAAATGTCCTAGAACCAAATTTCCAAATGTAACTACTAGATTGTGATAAAATACACTATTGGGTGAAGTTTGGTTGACTTCTGCGCAGCGGTTTGGGAGTGAACATCAAAATTACATTTCTCGGCCATATCGCATAGATCTCACTGTGAAAAGGCTTAAATGGCTTTTTTGACCTAAGTTTGAGGATTGCGCTCAAATCAAATGTCCTAGAACCAAATTTCCACATGTAACTACTAGATTGTGATACAATACACTATTGGGTGAAGTTTGGTTGACTTCTGCGCAGCGGTTTGGGAGTGAACATCAAAATTACATTTCTCGGCCATATCGCGTAGATCTCACTGTGAAAAGGCTTAAATGACTTTTTTAATTAAGTTTGATGATTGCGCTCAAACCAAATGTCCTAGAACCAAATTTCCAAATGTAACTACTAGATTGTGATACAATACACTATTGGGTGAAGTTTGGTTGACTTCTGCGCAGCGGTTTGGGAGTTAACATCAAAATTACATTTCTCAGCCATATCGCATAGATCTCACTGTGAAAAGGCTTAAATGACTTTTTTTAACTAAGTTTGAGGATTGCGATCAAACCAAATGTCCTAGAACCAAATTTCTAAATGTAACTACTAGATTGTGATACAATACACTATTGGGTAAAGTTTGGTTGACTTCTGCGCAGCGGTTTGGGAGTTAACATCAAAATTACATTTCTCGGCCATATCGCATAGATCTCACTGTGAAAAGGCTTAAATGACTTTTTTAATTAAGTTTGATGATTGCGCTCAAACCAAATGTTCTAGAACGAAATTTCCAAATGTAACGACTAGATTGTGATAAAATACACTATTGGGTGAAGTTTGGTTGACTTCTGCGCAGCGGTTTGGGAGTTAACATCAAAATTACATTTCTCGGCCATATCGCGTAGATCTCACTGTGAAAATGCTTAAATTACTTTTTTTTAACTAAGTTTAGGATTGCGCTCAAACCAAATGTCCTAGAACCAAATTTCCAAATGTAACTACTAGATTGTGATAAAATACACTATTGGGTGAAGTTTGGTTGACTTCTGCGCAGCGGTTTGGGAGTGAACATCAAAATTACATTTCTCGGCCATATCGCATAGATCTCACTGTGAAAAGGCTTAAATGACTTTTTTAAGTTTGATGATTGCGCTCAAACCAAATGTCCTAGAACGAAATTTCTAAATGTAACTACTAGATTGTGAAACAATAAACTATTGGGTGAAGTTTGGTTGACTTCTGCGCAGCTGTTTGGGAGTGAACATCAAAATTACATTTCTCGGCCATATCGCATAGATCTCACTGTGAAAAGGCTTAAATGACTTTTTTAATTAAGTTTGATGATTGCGCTCAAACCAAATGTCCTAGAACAAAATTTCTAAATGTAACTACTAGATTATGAATCAATACACTATTGGGTGAAGTTTGGTTGACTTCTGCGCAGCGGTTTGGGAGTTAACATCAAAATTACATTTCTCGGCCATATCGCATAGATCTCATTGTGAAAAGGCTTAAATGGCTTTTTTGACCTAAGTTTGAGGATTGCGCTCAAATCAAATGTCCTAGAACCAAATTTCCACATGTAACTACTAGATTGTGATACAATACACTAATGGGTGAAGTTTGGTTGACTTCTGCGCAGCGGTTTGGGAGTGAACATCAAAATTATATTTCTCGGCCATATCGCGTAGATCTCACTGTGAAAAGGCTTAAATGACTTTTTTAATTAAGTTTGATGATTGCGCTCAAACCAAATGTTCTAGAACGAAATTTCCAAATGTAACGACTAGATTGTGATAAAATACACTATTGGGTGAAGTTTGGTTGACTTCTGCGCAGCGGTTTGGGAGTTAACATCAAAATTACATTTCTCGGCCATATCGCGTAGATCTCACTGTGAAAATGCTTAAATTACTTTTTTTTAACTAAGTTTAGGATTGCGCTCAAACCAAATGTCCTAGAACCAAATTTCCAAATGTAACTACTAGATTGTGATAAAATACACTATTGGGTGAAGTTTGGTTGACTTCTGCGCAGCGGTTTGGGAGTGAACATCAAAATTACATTTCTCGGCCATATCGCATAGATCTCACTGTGAAAAGGCTTAAATGGCTTTTTTGACCTAAGTTTGAGGATTGCGCTCAAATCAAATGTCCTAGAACCAAATTTCCACATGTAACTACTAGATTGTGATACAATACACTATTGGGTGAAGTTTGGTTGACTTCTGCGCAGCGGTTTGGGAGTGAACATCAAAATTACATTTCTCGGCCATATCGCGTAGATCTCACTGTGAAAAGGCTTAAATGACTTTTTTAACTAAGTTTAGGATTGCGCTCAAACCAAATGTCCTAGAACCAAATTTCCAAATGTAACTACTAGATTGTGATAAAATACACTATTGGGTGAAGTTTGGTTGACTTCTGCGCAGCGGTTTGGGAGTGAACATCAAAATTACATTTCTCGGCCATATCGCATAGATCTCACTGTGAAAAGGCTTAAATGACTTTTTTAAGTTTGATGATTGCGCTCAAACCAAATGTCCTAGAACGAAATTTCTAAATGTAACTACTAGATTGTGAAACAATACACTATTGGGTGAAGTTTGGTTGACTTCTGCGCAGCTGTTTGGGAGTGAACATCAAAATTACATTTCTCGGCCATATCGCGTAGATCTCATTGTGAAAAGGCTTAAATGGCTTTTTTGACCTAAGTTTGAGGATTGCGCTCAAATCAAATGTCCTAGAACCAAATTTCCACATGTAACTACTAGATTGTGATACAATACACTAATGGGTGAAGTTTGGTTGACTTCTGCGCAGCGGTTTGGGAGTGAACATCAAAATTACATTTCTCAGCCATATCGCGTAGATCTCACTGTGAAAATGCTTAAATTACTTTTTTTTAACTAAGTTTAGGATTGCGCTCAAACCAAATGTCCTAGAACCAAATTTCCAAATGTAACTACTAGATTGTGATAAAATACACTATTGGGTGAAGTTTGGTTGACTTCTGCGCAGCGGTTTGGGAGTGAACATCAAAATTACATTTCTCGGCCATATCGCATAGATCTCACTGTGAAAAGGCTTAAATGACTTTTTTAAGTTTGATGATTGCGCTCAAACCAAATGTCCTAGAACGAAATTTCTAAATGTAACTACTAGATTGTGAAACAATACACTATTGGGTGAAGTTTGGTTGACTTCTGCGCAGCTGTTTGGGAGTGAACATCAAAATTACATTTCTCGGCCATATCGCATAGATCTCACTGTGAAAAGGCTTAAATGACTTTTTTAATTAAGTTTGATGATTGCGCTCAAACCAAATGTCCTAGAACAAAATTTCTAAATGTAACTACTAGATTATGAATCAATACACTATTGGGTGAAGTTTGGTTGACTTCTGCGCAGCGGTTTGGGAGTTAACATCAAAATTACATTTCTCGGCCATATCGCGTAGATCTCATTGTGAAAAGGCTTAAATGGCTTTTTTGACCTAAGTTTGAGGATTGCGCTCAAATCAAATGTCCTAGAACCAAATTTCCACATGTAACTGCTAGATTGTGATACAATACACTAATGGGTGAAGTTTGGTTGACTTCTGCGCAGCGGTTTGGGAGTGAACATCAAAATTACATTTCTCAGCCATATCGCATAGATCTCACTGTGAAAAGGCTTAAATGACTTTTTTTAACTAAGTTTGAGGATTGCGCTCAAACCAAATGTCCTAGAACCAAATTTCCACATGTAACTACTAGATTGTGATACAATACACTATTGGGTGAAGTTTGGTTGACTTCTGCGCAGCGGTTTGGGAGTGAACATCAAAATTACATTTCTCGGCCATATCGCGTAGATCTCACTGTGAAAAGGCTTAAATGATTTTTTTAATTAAGTTTGATGATTGCGCTCAAACCAAATGTCCTAGAACCAAATTTCCAAATGTAACTACTAGATTGTGATACAATACACTATTGGGTGAAGTTTGGTTGACTTCTGCGCAGCGGTTTGGGAGTTACCATCAAAATTACATTTCTCGGCCATATCGCATAGATCTCACTGTGAAAAGGCTTAAATGACTTTTTTAATTAAGTTTGATGATTGCGCTCAAACCAAATGTCCTAGAACGAAATTTCCAAATGTAACTACTAGATTGTGATACAATACACTATTGGGTGAAGTTTGGTTGACTTCTGCGCAGCGGTTTGGGAGTTAACATCAAAATTACATTTCTCGGCCATATCGCGTAGATCTCACTGTGAAAAGGCTTAAATGGCTTTTTTGACCTAAGTTTGAGGATTGCGCTCAAATCAAATGTCCTAGAACCAAATTTCCACATGTAACTACTAGATTGTGATACAACACACTATTGGGTGAAGTTTGGTTTACTTCTGCGCAGCGGTTTGGGAGTTAACATCAAAATTACATTTCTCGGCCATATCGCATAGATCTCACTCTGAAAAGGCTTAAATTGCTTTTTTGACCTAAGTTTGAGGATTGCGCTCAAATCAAATGTCATAGAACCAAATTTCCACATGTAACTACTAGATTGTGATACAATACACTATTGGGTGAAGTTTGGTTGACTTCTGCGCAGCGGTTTGGGAGTTAACATCAAAATTACATTTCTCGGCCATATCGCATAGATCTCACTGTGAAAAGGCTTAAATGGCTTTTTTGACCTAAGTTTGAGGATTGCGCTCAAATCAAATGTCCTAGAACCAAATTTCCACATGTAACTACTAGATTGTGATACAATACACTATTGGGTGAAGTTTGGTTGACTTCTGCGCAGCGGTTTGGGAGTGAACATCAAAATTACATTTCTCGGCCATATAGCGTAGATCTCACTGTGAAAAGGCTTAAATGACTTTTTTAATTAAGTTTGATGATTGCGCTCAAACCAAATGTCCTAGAACCAAATTTCCAAATGTAACTACTAGATTGTGATACAATACACTATTGGGTGAAGTTTGGTTGACTTCTGCGCAGCGGTTTGGGAGTTAACATCAAAATTACATTTCTCAGCCATATCGCATAGATCTCACTGTGAAAAGGCTTAAATGACTTTTTTTAACTAAGTTTGAGGATTGCGCTCAAACCAAATGTCCTAGAACCAAATTTCTAAATGTAACTACTAGATTGTGATACAATACACTATTGGGTGAAGTTTGGTTGACTTCTGCGCAGCGGTTTGGGAGTGAACATCAAAATTACATTTCTCGGCCATATCGCATAGATCTCACTGTGAAAAGGCTTAAATGACTTTTTTAATTAAGTTTGATGATTGCGCTCAAACCAAATGTCCTAGAACGAAATTTCTAAATGTAACTACTAGATTGTGAAACAATACACTATTGGGTGAAGTTTGGTTGACTTCTGCGCAGCGGTTTGGGAGTGAACATCAAAATTACATTTCTCGGCCGTATCGCATAGATCTCACTGTGAAAAGGCTTAAATGACTTTTTTGACCTAAGTTTGAGGATTGCGCTCAAATCAAATGTCCTAGAACAAAATTTCCACATGTAACTACTAGATTGTGATACAATACACTATTGGGTGAAGTTTGGTTGACTTCTGCGCAGCGGTTTGGGAGTTAACATCAAAATTACATTTCTCGGCCATATCGCATAGATCTCACTGTGAAAAGGCTTAAATGGCTTTTTTGACCTAAGTTTAAGGATTGCGCTCAAATCAAATGTCCTAGAACCAAATTTCCACATGTAACTACTAGATTGTGATGCAATACACTATTGGGTGAAGTTTGGTTGACTTCTGCGCAGCGGTTTGGGAGTGAACATCAAAATTACATTTCTCGGCCATATCGCGTAGATCTCACTGTGAAAAGGCTTAAATGACTTTTTTAAATAAGTTTGATGATTGCGCTCAAACCAAATGTTCTAGAACAAAATTTCCAAATGTAACTACTAGATTGTGATACAATACACTATTGGGTGAAGTTTGGTTGACTTCTGCGCAGCGGTTTGGGAGTTAACATCAAAATTACATTTCTCGGCCATATCGCATAGATCTCACTGTGAAAAGGCTTAAATGGCTTTTTTGACCTAAGTTTGAGGATTGCGCTCAAATCAAATGTCCTAGAACCAAATTTCCACATGTAACTACTAGATTGTGATACAATACACTATTGGGTGAAGTTTGGTTGACTTCTGCGCAGCGGTTTGGGAGTGAACATCAAAATTACATTTCTCGGCCATATCGCGTAGATCTCACTGTGAAAAGGCTTAAATGACTTTTTTAATTAAGTTTGATGATTGCGCTCAAACCAAATGTCCTAGAACCAAATTTCCAAATGTAACTACTAGATTGTGATACAATACACTATTGGGTGAAGTTTGGTTGACTTCTGCGCAGCGGTTTGGGAGTTAACATCAAAATTACATTTCTCAGCCATATCGCATAGATCTCACTGTGAAAAGGCTTAAATGACTTTTTTTAACTAAGTTTGAGGATTGCGATCAAACCAAATGTCCTAGAACCAAATTTCCAAATGTAACTACTAGATTGTGATAAAATACACTATTGGGTGAAGTTTGGTTGACTTCTGCGCAGCGGTTTGGGAGTGAACATCAAAATTACATTTCTCGGCCATATCGCATAGATCTCACTGTGAAAAGGCTTAAATGGCTTTTTTGACCTAAGTTTGAGGATTGCGCTCAAATCAAATGTCCTAGAACCAAATTTCCACATGTAACTACTAGATTGTGATACAATACACTATTGGGTGAAGTTTGGTTGACTTCTGCGCAGCGGTTTGGGAGTGAACATCAAAATTACATTTCTCGGCCATATCGCGTAGATCTCACTGTGAAAAGGCTTAAATGACTTTTTTAACTAAGTTTAGGATTGCGCTCAAACCAAATGTCCTAGAACCAAATTTCCAAATGTAACTACTAGATTGTGATAAAATACACTATTGGGTGAAGTTTGGTTGACTTCTGCGCAGCGGTTTGGGAGTGAACATCAAAATTACATTTCTCGGCCATATCGCATAGATCTCACTGTGAAAAGGCTTAAATGACTTTTTTAAGTTTGATGATTGCGCTCAAACCAAATGTCCTAGAACGAAATTTCTAAATGTAACTACTAGATTGTGAAACAATACACTATTGGGTGAAGTTTGGTTGACTTCTGCGCAGCTGTTTGGGAGTGAACATCAAAATTACATTTCTCGGCCATATCGCATAGATCTCACTGTGAAAAGGCTTAAATGACTTTTTTAATTAAGTTTGATGATTGCGCTCAAACCAAATGTCCTAGAACAAAATTTCTAAATGTAACTACTAGATTATGAATCAATACACTATTGGGTGAAATTTGGTTGACTTCTGCGCAGCGGTTTGGGAGTTAACATCAAAATTACATTTCTCGGCCATATCGCGTAGATCTCATTGTGAAAAGGCTTAAATGGCTTTTTTGACCTAAGTTTGAGGATTGCGCTCAAATCAAATGTCCTAGAACCAAATTTCCACATGTAACTACTAGATTGTGATACAATACACTAATGGGTGAAGTTTGGTTGACTTCTGCGCAGCGGTTTGGGAGTGAACATCAAAATTACATTTCTCAGCCATATCGCGTAGATCTCACTGTGAAAATGCTTAAATTACTTTTTTTTAACTAAGTTTAGGATTGCGCTCAAACCAAATGTCCTAGAACCAAATTTCCAAATGTAACTACTAGATTGTGATAAAATACACTATTGGGTGAAGTTTGGTTGACTTCTGCGCAGCGGTTTGGGAGTGAACATCAAAATTACATTTCTCGGCCATATCGCATAGATCTCACTGTGAAAAGGCTTAAATGACTTTTTTAAGTTTGATGATTGCGCTCAAACCAAATGTCCTAGAACGAAATTTCTAAATGTAACTACTAGATTGTGAAACAATACACTATTGGGTGAAGTTTGGTTGACTTCTGCGCAGCTGTTTGGGAGTGAACATCAAAATTACATTTCTCGGCCATATCGCATAGATCTCACTGTGAAAAGGCTTAAATGACTTTTTTAATTAAGTTTGATGATTGCGCTCAAACCAAATGTCCTAGAACAAAATTTCTAAATGTAACTACTAGATTATGAATCAATACACTATTGGGTGAAGTTTGGTTGACTTCTGCGCAGCGGTTTGGGAGTTAACATCAAAATTACATTTCTCGGCCATATCGCGTAGATCTCATTGTGAAAAGGCTTAAATGGCTTTTTTGACCTAAGTTTGAGGATTGCGCTCAAATCAAATGTCCTAGAACCAAATTTCCACATGTAACTACTAGATTGTGATACAATACACTAATGGGTGAAGTTTGGTTGACTTCTGCGCAGCGGTTTGGGAGTGAACATCAAAATTACATTTCTCAGCCATATCGCATAGATCTCACTGTGAAAAGGCTTAAATGACTTTTTTTAACTAAGTTTGAGGATTGCGCTCAAACCAAATGTCCTAGAACCAAATTTCCACATGTAACTACTAGATTGTGATACAATACACTATTGGGTGAAGTTTGGTTGACTTCTGCGCAGCGGTTTGGGAGTGAACATCAAAATTACATTTCTCGGCCATATCGCGTAGATCTCACTGTGAAAAGGCTTAAATGATTTTTTTAATTAAGTTTGATGATTGCGCTCAAACCAAATGTCCTAGAACCAAATTTCCAAATGTAACTACTAGATTGTGATACAATACACTATTGGGTGAAGTTTGGTTGACTTCTGCGCAGCGGTTTGGGAGTTACCATCAAAATTACATTTCTCGGCCATATCGCATAGATCTCACTGTGAAAAGGCTTAAATGACTTTTTTAATTAAGTTTGATGATTGCGCTCAAACCAAATGTCCTAGAACGAAATTTCCAAATGTAACTACTAGATTGTGATACAATACACTATTGGGTGAAGTTTGGTTGACTTCTGCGCAGCGGTTTGGGAGTTAACATCAAAATTACATTTCTCGGCCATATCGCGTAGATCTCACTGTGAAAAGGCTTAAATGGCTTTTTTGACCTAAGTTTGAGGATTGCGCTCAAATCAAATGTCCTAGAACCAAATTTCCACATGTAACTACTAGATTGTGATACAACACACTATTGGGTGAAGTTTGGTTTACTTCTGCGCAGCGGTTTGGGAGTTAACATCAAAATTACATTTCTCGGCCATATCGCATAGATCTCACTCTGAAAAGGCTTAAATTGCTTTTTTGACCTAAGTTTGAGGATTGCGCTCAAATCAAATGTCATAGAACCAAATTTCCACATGTAACTACTAGATTGTGATACAATACACTATTGGGTGAAGTTTGGTTGACTTCTGCGCAGCGGTTTGGGAGTTAACATCAAAATTACATTTCTCGGCCATATCGCATAGATCTCACTGTGAAAAGGCTTAAATGGCTTTTTTGACCTAAGTTTGAGGATTGCGCTCAAATCAAATGTCCTAGAACCAAATTTCCACATGTAACTACTAGATTGTGATACAATACACTATTGGGTGAAGTTTGGTTGACTTCTGCGCAGCGGTTTGGGAGTGAACATCAAAATTACATTTCTCGGCCATATAGCGTAGATCTCACTGTGAAAAGGCTTAAATGACTTTTTTAATTAAGTTTGATGATTGCGCTCAAACCAAATGTCCTAGAACCAAATTTCCAAATGTAACTACTAGATTGTGATACAATACACTATTGGGTGAAGTTTGGTTGACTTCTGCGCAGCGGTTTGGGAGTTAACATCAAAATTACATTTCTCAGCCATATCGCATAGATCTCACTGTGAAAAGGCTTAAATGACTTTTTTTAACTAAGTTTGAGGATTGCGCTCAAACCAAATGTCCTAGAACCAAATTTCTAAATGTAACTACTAGATTGTGATACAATACACTATTGGGTGAAGTTTGGTTGACTTCTGCGCAGCGGTTTGGGAGTGAACATCAAAATTACATTTCTCGGCCATATCGCATAGATCTCACTGTGAAAAGGCTTAAATGACTTTTTTAATTAAGTTTGATGATTGCGCTCAAACCAAATGTCCTAGAACGAAATTTCTAAATGTAACTACTAGATTGTGAAACAATACACTATTGGGTGAAGTTTGGTTGACTTCTGCGCAGCGGTTTGGGAGTGAACATCAAAATTACATTTCTCGGCCGTATCGCATAGATCTCACTGTGAAAAGGCTTAAATGACTTTTTTGACCTAAGTTTGAGGATTGCGCTCAAATCAAATGTCCTAGAACAAAATTTCCACATGTAACTACTAGATTGTGATACAATACACTATTGGGTGAAGTTTGGTTGACTTCTGCGCAGCGGTTTGGGAGTTAACATCAAAATTACATTTCTCGGCCATATCGCATAGATCTCACTGTGAAAAGGCTTAAATGGCTTTTTTGACCTAAGTTTAAGGATTGCGCTCAAATCAAATGTCCTAGAACCAAATTTCCACATGTAACTACTAGATTGTGATGCAATACACTATTGGGTGAAGTTTGGTTGACTTCTGCGCAGCGGTTTGGGAGTGAACATCAAAATTACATTTCTCGGCCATATCGCGTAGATCTCACTGTGAAAAGGCTTAAATGACTTTTTTAAATAAGTTTGATGATTGCGCTCAAACCAAATGTTCTAGAACAAAATTTCCAAATGTAACTACTAGATTGTGATACAATACACTATTGGGTGAAGTTTGGTTGACTTCTGCGCAGCGGTTTGGGAGTTAACATCAAAATTACATTTCTCGGCCATATCGCATAGATCTCACTGTGAAAAGGCTTAAATGGCTTTTTTGACCTAAGTTTGAGGATTGCGCTCAAATCAAATGTCCTAGAACCAAATTTCCACATGTAACTACTAGATTGTGATACAATACACTATTGGGTGAAGTTTGGTTGACTTCTGCGCAGCGGTTTGGGAGTGAACATCAAAATTACATTTCTCGGCCATATCGCGTAGATCTCACTGTGAAAAGGCTTAAATGACTTTTTTAATTAAGTTTGATGATTGCGCTCAAACCAAATGTCCTAGAACCAAATTTCCAAATGTAACTACTAGATTGTGATACAATACACTATTGGGTGAAGTTTGGTTGACTTCTGCGCAGCGGTTTGGGAGTTAACATCAAAATTACATTTCTCAGCCATATCGCATAGATCTCACTGTGAAAAGGCTTAAATGACTTTTTTTAACTAAGTTTGAGGATTGCGATCAAACCAAATGTCCTAGAACCAAATTTCTAAATGTAACTACTAGATTGTGATACAATACACTATTGGGTAAAGTTTGGTTGACTTCTGCGCAGCGGTTTGGGAGTTAACATCAAAATTACATTTCTCGGCCATATCGCATAGATCTCACTGTGAAAAGGCTTAAATGACTTTTTTAATTAAGTTTGATGATTGCGCTCAAACCAAATGTTCTAGAACGAAATTTCCAAATGTAACGACTAGATTGTGATAAAATACACTATTGGGTGAAGTTTGGTTGACTTCTGCGCAGCGGTTTGGGAGTTAACATCAAAATTACATTTCTCGGCCATATCGCGTAGATCTCACTGTGAAAATGCTTAAATTACTTTTTTTTAACTAAGTTTAGGATTGCGCTCAAACCAAATGTCCTAGAACCAAATTTCCAAATGTAACTACTAGATTGTGATAAAATACACTATTGGGTGAAGTTTGGTTGACTTCTGCGCAGCGGTTTGGGAGTGAACATCAAAATTACATTTCTCGGCCATATCGCATAGATCTCACTGTGAAAAGGCTTAAATGACTTTTTTAAGTTTGATGATTGCGCTCAAACCAAATGTCCTAGAACGAAATTTCTAAATGTAACTACTAGATTGTGAAACAATACACTATTGGGTGAAGTTTGGTTGACTTCTGCGCAGCTGTTTGGGAGTGAACATCAAAATTACATTTCTCGGCCATATCGCGTAGATCTCACTGTGAAAAGGCTTAAATGACTTTTTTAAGTTTGATGATTGCGCTCAAACCAAATGTCCTAGAACGAAATTTCTAAATGTAACTACTAGATTGTGAAACAATACACTATTGGGTGAAGTTTGGT
Source organism: Corythoichthys intestinalis (assembly GCF_030265065.1). Classification (NCBI taxonomy): domain Eukaryota; kingdom Metazoa; phylum Chordata; class Actinopteri; order Syngnathiformes; family Syngnathidae; genus Corythoichthys; species Corythoichthys intestinalis. The sequence continues at coordinate 2,759,124 of NC_080409.1, read as the reverse complement.
TGACTTCTGCGCAGCTGTTTGGGAGTGAACATCAAAATTACATTTCTCGGCCATATCGCATAGATCTCACTGTGAAAAGGCTTAAATGACTTTTTTAATTAAGTTTGATGATTGCGCTAAAACCAAATGTCCTAGAACAAAATTTCTAAATGTAACTACTAGATTATGAATCAATACACTATTGGGTGAAATTTGGTTGACTTCTGCGCAGCGGTTTGGGAGTTAACATCAAAATTACATTTCTCGGCCATATCGCGTAGATCTCATTGTGAAAAGGCTTAAATGGCTTTTTTGACCTAAGTTTGAGGATTGCGCTCAAATCAAATGTCCTAGAACCAAATTTCCACATGTAACTACTAGATTGTGATACAATACACTAATGGGTGAAGTTTGGTTGACTTCTGCGCAGCGGTTTGGGAGTGAACATCAAAATTATATTTCTCGGCCATATCGCGTAGATCTCACTGTGAAAAGGCTTAAATGACTTTTTTAATTAAGTTTGATGATTGCGCTCAAACCAAATGTTCTAGAACGAAATTTCCAAATGTAACGACTAGATTGTGATAAAATACACTATTGGGTGAAGTTTGGTTGACTTCTGCGCAGCGGTTTGGGAGTTAACATCAAAATTATATTTCTCGGCCATATCGCGTAGATCTTTCTGTGAAAATGCTTAAATTACTTTTTTTTAACTAAGTTTAGGATTGCGCTCAAACCAAATGTCCTAGAACCAAATTTCCAAATGTAACTACTAGATTGTGATAAAATACACTATTGGGTGAAGTTTGGTTGACTTCTGCGCAGCGGTTTGGGAGTGAACATCAAAATTACATTTCTCGGCCATATCGCATAGATCTCACTGTGAAAAGGCTTAAATGACTTTTTTAAGTTTGATGATTGCGCTCAAACCAAATGTCCTAGAACGAAATTTCTAAATGTAACTACTAGATTGTGAAACAATACACTATTGGGTGAAGTTTGGTTGACTTCTGCGCAGCTGTTTGGGAGTGAACATCAAAATTACATTTCTCGGCCATATCGCATAGATCTCACTGTGAAAAGGCTTAAATGACTTTTTTAATTAAGTTTGATGATTGCGCTCAAACCAAATGTCCTAGAACAAAATTTCTAAATGTAACTACTAGATTATGAATCAATACACTATTGGGTGAAGTTTGGTTGACTTCTGCGCAGCGGTTTGGGAGTTAACATCAAAATTACATTTCTCGGCCATATCGCGTAGATCTCATTGTGAAAAGGCTTAAATGGCTTTTTTGACCTAAGTTTGAGGATTGCGCTCAAATCAAATGTCCTAGAACCAAATTTCCACATGTAACTACTAGATTGTGATACAATACACTAATGGGTGAAGTTTGGTTGACTTCTGCGCAGCGGTTTGGGAGTGAACATCAAAATTACATTTCTCAGCCATATCGCATAGATCTCACTGTGAAAAGGCTTAAATGACTTTTTTTAACTAAGTTTGAGGATTGCGCTCAAACCAAATGTCCTAGAACCAAATTTCCACATGTAACTACTAGATTGTGATACAATACACTATTGGGTGAAGTTTGGTTGACTTCTGCGCAGCGGTTTGGGAGTGAACATCAAAATTACATTTCTCGGCCATATCGCGTAGATCTCACTGTGAAAAGGCTTAAATGACTTTTTTAATTAAGTTTGATGATTGCGCTCAAACCAAATGTCCTAGAACCAAATTTCCAAATGTAACTACTAGATTGTGATACAATACACTATTGGGTGAAGTTTGGTTGACTTCTGCGCAGCGGTTTGGGAGTTACCATCAAAATTACATTTCTCGGCCATATCGCATAGATCTCACTGTGAAAAGGCTTAAATGACTTTTTTAATTAAGTTTGATGATTGCGCTCAAACCAAATGTCCTAGAACGAAATTTCCAAATGTAACTACTAGATTGTGATACAATACACTATTGGGTGAAGTTTGGTTGACTTCTGCGCAGCGGTTTGGGAGTTAACATCAAAATTACATTTCTCGGCCATATCGCGTAGATCTCACTGTGAAAAGGCTTAAATTGCTTTTTTGACCTAAGTTTGAGGATTGCGCTCAAATCAAATGTCCTAGAACCAAATTTCCACATGTAACTACTAGATTGTGATACAATACACTATTGGGTGAAGTTTGGTTTACTTCTGCGCAGCGGTTTGGGAGTTAACATCAAAATTACATTTCTCGGCCATATCGCATAGATCTCACTCTGAAAAGGCTTAAATTGCTTTTTTGACCTAAGTTTGAGGATTGCGCTCAAATCAAATGTCATAGAACCAAATTTCCACATGTAACTACTAGATTGTGATACAATACACTATTGGGTGAAGTTTGGTTGACTTCTGCGCAGCGGTTTGGGAGTTAACATCAAAATTACATTTCTCGGCCATATCGCATAGATCTCACTGTGAAAAGGCTTAAATGGCTTTTTTGACCTAAGTTTGAGGATTGCGCTCAAATCAAATGTCCTAGAACCAAATTTCCACATGTAACTACTAGATTGTGATACAATACACTATTGGGTGAAGTTTGGTTGACTTCTGCGCAGCGGTTTGGGAGTTAACATCAAAATTACATTTCTCGGCCATATCGCATAGATCTCACTGTGAAAAGGCTTAAATGGCTTTTTTGACCTAAGTTTAAGGATTGCGCTCAAATCAAATGTCCTAGAACCAAATTTCCACATGTAACTACTAGATTGTGATGCAATACACTATTGGGTGAAGTTTGGTTGACTTCTGCGCAGCGGTTTGGGAGTGAACATCAAAATTACATTTCTCGGCCATATCGCGTAGATCTCACTGTGAAAAGGCTTAAATGACTTTTTTAAATAAGTTTGATGATTGCGCTCAAACCAAATGTTCTAGAACAAAATTTCCAAATGTAACTACTAGATTGTGATACAATACACTATTGGGTGAAGTTTGGTTGACTTCTGCGCAGCGGTTTGGGAGTTAACATCAAAATTACATTTCTCGGCCATATCGCATAGATCTCACTGTGAAAAGGCTTAAATGGCTTTTTTGACCTAAGTTTGAGGATTGCGCTCAAATCAAATGTCCTAGAACCAAATTTCCACATGTAACTACTAGATTGTGATACAATACACTATTGGGTGAAGTTTGGTTGACTTCTGCGCAGCGGTTTGGGAGTGAACATCAAAATTACATTTCTCGGCCATATCGCGTAGATCTCACTGTGAAAAGGCTTAAATGACTTTTTTAATTAAGTTTGATGATTGCGCTCAAACCAAATGTCCTAGAACCAAATTTCCAAATGTAACTACTAGATTGTGATACAATACACTATTGGGTGAAGTTTGGTTGACTTCTGCGCAGCGGTTTGGGAGTTAACATCAAAATTACATTTCTCAGCCATATCGCATAGATCTCACTGTGAAAAGGCTTAAATGACTTTTTTTAACTAAGTTTGAGGATTGCGATCAAACCAAATGTCCTAGAACCAAATTTCCAAATGTAACTACTAGATTGTGATACAATACACTATTGGGTAAAGTTTGGTTGATTTCTGCGCAGCGGTTTGGGAGTTAACATCAAAATTACATTTCTCGGCCATATCGCATAGATCTCACTGTGAAAAGGCTTAAATGACTTTTTTAATTAAGTTTGATGATTGCGCTCAAACCAAATGTTCTAGAACGAAATTTCCAAATGTAACGACTAGATTGTGATAAAATACACTATTGGGTGAAGTTTGGTTGACTTCTGCGCAGCGGTTTGGGAGTTAACATCAAAATTACATTTCTCGGCCATATCGCGTAGATCTCACTGTGAAAATGCTTAAATTACTTTTTTTTAACTAAGTTTAGGATTGCGCTCAAACCAAATGTCCTAGAACCAAATTTCCAAATGTAACTACTAGATTGTGATAAAATACACTATTGGGTGAAGTTTGGTTGACTTCTGCGCAGCGGTTTGGGAGTGAACATCAAAATTACATTTCTCGGCCATATCGCATAGATCTCACTGTGAAAAGGCTTAAATGACTTTTTTAAGTTTGATGATTGCGCTCAAACCAAATGTCCTAGAACGAAATTTCTAAATGTAACTACTAGATTGTGAAACAATACACTATTGGGTGAAGTTTGGTTGACTTCTGCGCAGCTGTTTGGGAGTGAACATCAAAATTACATTTCTCGGCCATATCGCATAGATCTCACTGTGAAAAGGCTTAAATGACTTTTTTAATTAAGTTTGATGATTGCGCTAAAACCAAATGTCCTAGAACAAAATTTCTAAATGTAACTACTAGATTATGAATCAATACACTATTGGGTGAAATTTGGTTGACTTCTGCGCAGCGGTTTGGGAGTTAACATCAAAATTACATTTCTCGGCCATATCGCGTAGATCTCATTGTGAAAAGGCTTAAATGGCTTTTTTGACCTAAGTTTGAGGATTGCGCTCAAATCAAATGTCCTAGAACCAAATTTCCACATGTAACTACTAGATTGTGATACAATACACTAATGGGTGAAGTTTGGTTGACTTCTGCGCAGCGGTTTGGGAGTGAACATCAAAATTATATTTCTCGGCCATATCGCGTAGATCTCACTGTGAAAAGGCTTAAATGACTTTTTTAATTAAGTTTGATGATTGCGCTCAAACCAAATGTTCTAGAACGAAATTTCCAAATGTAACGACTAGATTGTGATAAAATACACTATTGGGTGAAGTTTGGTTGACTTCTGCGCAGCGGTTTGGGAGTTAACATCAAAATTACATTTCTCGGCCATATCGCGTAGATCTCACTGTGAAAATGCTTAAATTACTTTTTTTTAACTAAGTTTAGGATTGCGCTCAAACCAAATGTCCTAGAACCAAATTTCCAAATGTAACTACTAGATTGTGATAAAATACACTATTGGGTGAAGTTTGGTTGACTTCTGCGCAGCGGTTTGGGAGTGAACATCAAAATTACATTTCTCGGCCATATCGCATAGATCTCACTGTGAAAAGGCTTAAATGACTTTTTTAAGTTTGATGATTGCGCTCAAACCAAATGTCCTAGAACGAAATTTCTAAATGTAACTACTAGATTGTGAAACAATACACTATTGGGTGAAGTTTGGTTGACTTCTGCGCAGCTGTTTGGGAGTGAACATCAAAATTACATTTCTCGGCCATATCGCATAGATCTCACTGTGAAAAGGCTTAAATGACTTTTTTAATTAAGTTTGATGATTGCGCTCAAACAAAATGTCCTAGAACAAAATTTCTAAATGTAACTACTAGATTATGAATCAATACACTATTGGGTGAAGTTTGGTTGACTTCTGCGCAGCGGTTTGGGAGTTAACATCAAAATTACATTTCTCGGCCATATCGCGTAGATCTCATTGTGAAAAGGCTTAAATGGCTTTTTTGACCTAAGTTTGAGGATTGCGCTCAAATCAAATGTCCTAGAACCAAATTTCCACATGTAACTACTAGATTGTGATACAATACACTATTGGGTGAAGTTTGGTTGACTTCTGCGCAGCGGTTTGGGAGTTAACATCAAAATTACATTTCTCGGCCATATCGCATAGATCTCACTGTGAAAAGGCTTAAATGGCTTTTTTGACCTAAGTTTAAGGATTGCGCTCAAATCAAATGTCCTAGAACCAAATTTCCACATGTAACTACTAGATTGTGATGCAATACACTATTGGGTGAAGTTTGGTTGACTTCTGCGCAGCGGTTTGGGAGTGAACATCAAAATTACATTTCTCGGCCATATCGCGTAGATCTCACTGTGAAAAGGCTTAAATGACTTTTTTAAATAAGTTTGATGATTGCGCTCAAACCAAATGTTCTAGAACAAAATTTCCAAATGTAACTACTAGATTGTGATACAATACACTATTGGGTGAAGTTTGGTTGACTTCTGCGCAGCGGTTTGGGAGTTAACATCAAAATTACATTTCTCGGCCATATCGCATAGATCTCACTGTGAAAAGGCTTAAATGGCTTTTTTGACCTAAGTTTGAGGATTGCGCTCAAATCAAATGTCCTAGAACCAAATTTCCACATGTAACTACTAGATTGTGATACAATACACTATTGGGTGAAGTTTGGTTGACTTCTGCGCAGCGGTTTGGGAGTGAACATCAAAATTACATTTCTCGGCCATATCGCGTAGATCTCACTGTGAAAAGGCTTAAATGACTTTTTTAATTAAGTTTGATGATTGCGCTCAAACCAAATGTCCTAGAACCAAATTTCCAAATGTAACTACTAGATTGTGATACAATACACTATTGGGTGAAGTTTGGTTGACTTCTGCGCAGCGGTTTGGGAGTTAACATCAAAATTACATTTCTCAGCCATATCGCATAGATCTCACTGTGAAAAGGCTTAAATGACTTTTTTTAACTAAGTTTGAGGATTGCGATCAAACCAAATGTCCTAGAACCAAATTTCCAAATGTAACTACTAGATTGTGATACAATACACTATTGGGTAAAGTTTGGTTGACTTCTGCGCAGCGGTTTGGGAGTTAACATCAAAATTACATTTCTCGGCCATATCGCATAGATCTCACTGTGAAAAGGCTTAAATGACTTTTTTAATTAAGTTTGATGATTGCGCTCAAACCAAATGTTCTAGAACGAAATTTCCAAATGTAACGACTAGATTGTGATAAAATACACTATTGGGTGAAGTTTGGTTGACTTCTGCGCAGCGGTTTGGGAGTTAACATCAAAATTACATTTCTCGGCCATATCGCGTAGATCTCACTGTGAAAATGCTTAAATTACTTTTTTTTAACTAAGTTTAGGATTGCGCTCAAACCAAATGTCCTAGAACCAAATTTCCAAATGTAACTACTAGATTGTGATAAAATACACTATTGGGTGAAGTTTGGTTGACTTCTGCGCAGCGGTTTGGGAGTGAACATCAAAATTACATTTCTCGGCCATATCGCATAGATCTCACTGTGAAAAGGCTTAAATGACTTTTTTAAGTTTGATGATTGCGCTCAAACCAAATGTCCTAGAACGAAATTTCTAAATGTAACTACTAGATTGTGAAACAATACACTATTGGGTGAAGTTTGGTTGACTTCTGCGCAGCTGTTTGGGAGTGAACATCAAAATTACATTTCTCGGCCATATCGCATAGATCTCACTGTGAAAAGGCTTAAATGACTTTTTTAATTAAGTTTGATGATTGCGCTCAAACAAAATGTCCTAGAACAAAATTTCTAAATGTAACTACTAGATTATGAATCAATACACTATTGGGTGAAGTTTGGTTGACTTCTGCGCAGCGGTTTGGGAGTTAACATCAAAATTACATTTCTCGGCCATATCGCGTAGATCTCATTGTGAAAAGGCTTAAATGGCTTTTTTGACCTAAGTTTGAGGATTGCGCTCAAATCAAATGTCCTAGAACCAAATTTCCACATGTAACTACTAGATTGTGATACAATACACTATTGGGTGAAGTTTGGTTGACTTCTGCGCAGCGGTTTGGGAGTTAACATCAAAATTACATTTCTCGGCCATATCGCATAGATCTCACTGTGAAAAGGCTTAAATGGCTTTTTTGACCTAAGTTTAAGGATTGCGCTCAAATCAAATGTCCTAGAACCAAATTTCCACATGTAACTACTAGATTGTGATGCAATACACTATTGGGTGAAGTTTGGTTGACTTCTGCGCAGCGGTTTGGGAGTGAACATCAAAATTACATTTCTCGGCCATATCGCGTAGATCTCACTGTGAAAAGGCTTAAATGACTTTTTTAAATAAGTTTGATGATTGCGCTCAAACCAAATGTTCTAGAACAAAATTTCCAAATGTAACTACTAGATTGTGATACAATACACTATTGGGTGAAGTTTGGTTGACTTCTGCGCAGCGGTTTGGGAGTTAACATCAAAATTACATTTCTCGGCCATATCGCATAGATCTCACTGTGAAAAGGCTTAAATGGCTTTTTTGACCTAAGTTTGAGGATTGCGCTCAAATCAAATGTCCTAGAACCAAATTTCCACATGTAACTACTAGATTGTGATACAATACACTATTGGGTGAAGTTTGGTTGACTTCTGCGCAGCGGTTTGGGAGTGAACATCAAAATTACATTTCTCGGCCATATCGCGTAGATCTCACTGTGAAAAGGCTTAAATGACTTTTTTAATTAAGTTTGATGATTGCGCTCAAACCAAATGTCCTAGAACCAAATTTCCAAATGTAACTACTAGATTGTGATACAATACACTATTGGGTGAAGTTTGGTTGACTTCTGCGCAGCGGTTTGGGAGTTAACATCAAAATTACATTTCTCAGCCATATCGCATAGATCTCACTGTGAAAAGGCTTAAATGACTTTTTTTAACTAAGTTTGAGGATTGCGATCAAACCAAATGTCCTAGAACCAAATTTCCAAATGTAACTACTAGATTGTGATACAATACACTATTGGGTAAAGTTTGGTTGACTTCTGCGCAGCGGTTTGGGAGTTAACATCAAAATTACATTTCTCGGCCATATCGCATAGATCTCACTGTGAAAAGGCTTAAATGACTTTTTTAATTAAGTTTGATGATTGCGCTCAAACCAAATGTTCTAGAACGAAATTTCCAAATGTAACGACTAGATTGTGATAAAATACACTATTGGGTGAAGTTTGGTTGACTTCTGCGCAGCGGTTTGGGAGTTAACATCAAAATTACATTTCTCGGCCATATCGCGTAGATCTCACTGTGAAAATGCTTAAATTACTTTTTTTTAACTAAGTTTAGGATTGCGCTCAAACCAAATGTCCTAGAACCAAATTTCCAAATGTAACTACTAGATTGTGATAAAATACACTATTGGGTGAAGTTTGGTTGACTTCTGCGCAGCGGTTTGGGAGTGAACATCAAAATTACATTTCTCGGCCATATCGCATAGATCTCACTGTGAAAAGGCTTAAATGACTTTTTTAAGTTTGATGATTGCGCTCAAACCAAATGTCCTAGAACGAAATTTCTAAATGTAACTACTAGATTGTGAAACAATACACTATTGGGTGAAGTTTGGTTGACTTCTGCGCAGCTGTTTGGGAGTGAACATCAAAATTACATTTCTCGGCCATATCGCATAGATCTCACTGTGAAAAGGCTTAAATGACTTTTTTAATTAAGTTTGATGATTGCGCTAAAACCAAATGTCCTAGAACAAAATTTCTAAATGTAACTACTAGATTATGAATCAATACACTATTGGGTGAAATTTGGTTGACTTCTGCGCAGCGGTTTGGGAGTTAACATCAAAATTACATTTCTCGGCCATATCGCGTAGATCTCATTGTGAAAAGGCTTAAATGGCTTTTTTGACCTAAGTTTGAGGATTGCGCTCAAATCAAATGTCCTAGAACCAAATTTCCACATGTAACTACTAGATTGTGATACAATACACTAATGGGTGAAGTTTGGTTGACTTCTGCGCAGCGGTTTGGGAGTGAACATCAAAATTATATTTCTCGGCCATATCGCGTAGATCTCACTGTGAAAAGGCTTAAATGACTTTTTTAATTAAGTTTGATGATTGCGCTCAAACCAAATGTTCTAGAACGAAATTTCCAAATGTAACGACTAGATTGTGATAAAATACACTATTGGGTGAAGTTTGGTTGACTTCTGCGCAGCGGTTTGGGAGTTAACATCAAAATTACATTTCTCGGCCATATCGCGTAGATCTCACTGTGAAAATGCTTAAATTACTTTTTTTTAACTAAGTTTAGGATTGCGCTCAAACCAAATGTCCTAGAACCAAATTTCCAAATGTAACTACTAGATTGTGATAAAATACACTATTGGGTGAAGTTTGGTTGACTTCTGCGCAGCGGTTTGGGAGTGAACATCAAAATTACATTTCTCGGCCATATCGCATAGATCTCACTGTGAAAAGGCTTAAATGACTTTTTTAAGTTTGATGATTGCGCTCAAACCAAATGTCCTAGAACGAAATTTCTAAATGTAACTACTAGATTGTGAAACAATACACTATTGGGTGAAGTTTGGTTGACTTCTGCGCAGCTGTTTGGGAGTGAACATCAAAATTACATTTCTCGGCCATATCGCATAGATCTCACTGTGAAAAGGCTTAAATGACTTTTTTAATTAAGTTTGATGATTGCGCTCAAACAAAATGTCCTAGAACAAAATTTCTAAATGTAACTACTAGATTATGAATCAATACACTATTGGGTGAAGTTTGGTTGACTTCTGCGCAGCGGTTTGGGAGTTAACATCAAAATTACATTTCTCGGCTGAATTGCGTATATCTCACTGTCAAAATGCTTAAATGACTTTTTTAACTAAGTTTGAGTATTGCGCTCAAACCAAATGTCCTAGAACCAAATTTCCAAATGTAACTACTAGATTGTGATACAATACACTATTGGGTGAAGTTTGGTTGACTTCTGCGCAGCGGTTTGGGAGTTTACATCAAAATTACATTTCTCGGCCATATCGCATAGATCTCACTGTGAAAAGGCTTAAATGACTTTTTTAATTAAGTTTGATGATTGCGCTCAAACCAAATGTTCTAGAACGAAATTTCCAAATGTAACTACTAGATTGTGATACAATACACTATTGGGTGAAGTTTGGTTGACTTCTGCGCAGCGGTTTGGGAGTTAACATCAAAATTACATTTCTCGGCCGTATCGCGTAGATCTCACTGTGAAAAGGCTTAAATGACTTTTTTTTAACTAAGTTTGAGGATTGCGCTCAAACCAAATGTCCTAGAACCAAATTTCCAAATGTAACTACTAGATTGTGATAAAATACACTATTGGGTGAAGTTTGGTTGACTTCTGCGCAGCGGTTTGGGAGTGAACATCAAAATTACATTTCTCGGCCATATCGCATAGATCTCACTGTGAAAAGGCTTAAATGACTTTTTTAAGTTTGAAGATTGCGCTCAAATCAAATGTCCTAGAACCAAATTTCCACATGTAACTACTAGATTGTGATACAATACACTATTGGGTGAAGTTTGGTTTACTTCTGCGCAGCGGTTTGGGAGTTAACATCAAAATTACATTTCTCGGCCATATCGCATAGATCTCACTGTGAAAAGGCTTAAATTGCTTTTTTGACCTAAGTTTGAGGATTGCGCTCAAATCAAATGTCCTAGAACCAAATTTCCACATGTAACTACTAGATTGTGATACAATACACTATTGGGTGAAGTTTGGTTGACTTCTGCGCAGCGGTTTGGGAGTTAACATCAAAATTACATTTCTCGGCCATATCGCATAGATCTCACTGTGAAAAGGCTTAAATGGCTTTTTTGACCTAAGTTTGAGGATTGCGCTCAAATCAAATGTCCTAGAACCAAATTTCCACATGTAACTACTAGATTGTGATACAATACACTATTGGGTGAAGTTTGGTTGACTTCTGCGCAGCGGTTTGGGAGTGAACATCAAAATTACATTTCTCGGCCATATCGCGTAGATCTCACTGTGAAAAGGCTTAAATGGCTTTTTTAATTAAGTTTGATGATTGCGCTCAAACCAAATGTCCTAGAACCAAATTTCCAAATGTAACTACTAGATTGTGATACAATACACTATTGGGTGAAGTTTGGTTGACTTCTGCGCAGCGGTTTGGGAGTTAACATCAAAATTACATTTCTCAGCCATATCGCATAGATCTCACTGTGAAAAGGCTTAAATGACTTTTTTTAACTAAGTTTGAGGATTGCGCTCAAACCAAATGTCCTAGAACCAAATTTCTAAATGTAACTACTAGATTGTGATACAATACACTATTGGGTGAAGTTTGGTTGACTTCTGCGCAGCGGTTTGGGAGTGAACATCAAAATTACATTTCTCGGCCATATCGCATAGATCTCACTGTGAAAAGGCTTAAATGACTTTTTTAATTAAGTTTGAAGATTGCGCTCAAACCAAATGTCCTAGAACTAAATTTCCAAATGTAACTACAAGATTGTGATACAATACACTATTGGGTGAAGTTTGGTTGACTTCTGCGCAGCGGTTTGGGAGTTTACATCAAAATTACATTTCTCGGTCATATCGCATAGATCTCACTGTGAAAAGGCTTAAATGACTTTTTTAATTAAGTTTGATGATTGCGCTCAAACCAAATGTTCTAGAACGAAATTTCCAAATGTAACTACTAGATTGTGATACAATACACTATTGGGTGAAGTTTGGTTGACTTCTGCGCAGCGGTTTGGGAGTTAACATCAAAATTACATTTCTGGGCCGTATCGCGTAGATCTCACTGTGAAAAGGCTTAAATGACTTTTTTTTAACTAAGTTTGAGGATTGCGCTCTAACCAAATGTCCTAGAACCAAATTTCCAAATGTAACTACTAGATTGTGATAAAATACACTATTGGGTGAAGTTTGGTTGACTTCTGCGCAGCGGTTTGGGAGTGAACATCAAAATTACATTTCTCGGCCATATCGCATAGATCTCACTGTGAAAAGGCTTAAATGACTTTTTTAAGTTTGATGATTGCGCTCAAACCAAATGTCCTAGAACGAAATTTCTAAATGTAACTACTAGATTGTGAAACAATACACTATTGGGTGAAGTTTGGTTGACTTCTGCGCAGCGGTTTGGGAGTGAATATCAAAATTACATTTCTCGGCCATATCGCATAGATCTCACTGTGAAAAGGCTTAAATGACTTTTTTAATTAAGTTTGATGATTGCGCTCAAACCAAATGTCCTAGAACAAAATTTCTAAATGTAACTACTAGATTGTTAATCAATACACTATTGGGTGAAGTTTGGTTGACTTCTGCGCAGCGGTTTGGGAGTTAACATCAAAATTACATTTCTCGGCCATATCGCGTAGATCTCACTGTGAAAAGGCTTAAATGGCTTTTATGACCTAAGTTTGAGGATTGCGCTCAAATCAAATGTCCTAGAACCAAATTTCCACATGTAACTACTAGATTGTGATACAATACACTATTAAGTGAAGTTTGGTTTACTTCTGCGCAGCGGTTTGGGAGTTAACATCAAAATTACATTTCTCGGCCATATCGCATAGATCTCACTGTGAAAAGGCTTAAATTGCTTTTTTGACCTAAGTTTGAGGATTGCGCTCAAATCAAATGTCCTAGAACGAAAATTCCACATGTAACTACTAGATTGTGATACAATACACTATTGGGTGAATTTTGGTTGACTTCTGCGCAACGGTTTGGGAGTTAACATCAAAATTACATTTCTCGGCCATATCGCGTAGATCTCACTGTGAAAAGGCTTAAATGACTTTTTTAATTAAGTTTGATGATTGCGCTCAAACCAAATGTCCTAGAACCAAATTTCCAAATGTAACTACTAGATTGTGATACAATACACTATTGGGTGAAGTTTGGTTGACTTCTGCGCAGCGGTTTGGGAGTTAACATCAAAATTACATTCCTCAGCCATATCGCATAGATCTCACTGTGAAAAGGCTTAAATGACTTTTTTTAACTAAGTTTGAGGATTGCGCTCAAACCAAATGTCCTAGAACCAAATTTCCAAATGTAACTACTAGATTGTGATACAATACACTATTGGGTGAAGTTTGGTTGACTTCTGCGCAGCGGTTTGGGAGTGAACATCAAAATTACATTTCTCGGCCATATCGCATAGATCTCACTGTGAAAAGGCTTAAATGACTTTTTTAAGTTTGATGATTGCGCTCAAACCAAATGTCCTAGAACCAAATTTCTAAATGTAACTACTAGATTGTGAAACAATACACTATTGGGTGAAGTTTGGTTGACTTCTGCGCAGCGGTTTGGGAGTGAACATCAAAATTACATTTCTCGGCCATATCGCATAGATCTCACTGTGAAAAGGCTTAAATGACTTTTTTAATTAAGTTTGATGATTGCGCTCAAACCAAATGTCCTAGAACAAAATTTCTAAATGTAACTACTAGATTGTGAATCAATACACTATTGGGTGAAGTTTGGTTGACTTCTGCGCAGCGGTTTGGGAGTTAACATCAAAATTACATTTCTCGGCTGAATTGCGTATATCTCACTGTCAAAATGCTTAAATGACTTTTTTAACTAAGTTTGAGTATTGCGCTCAAACCAAATGTCCTAGAACCAAATTTCCAAATGTAACTACTAGATTGTGATACAATACACTATTGGGTGAAGTTTGGTTGACTTCTGCGCAGCGGTTTGGGAGTTTACATCAAAATTACATTTCTCGGCCATATCGCATAGATCTCACTGTGAAAAGGCTTAAATGACTTTTTTAATTAAGTTTGATGATTGCGCTCAAACCAAATGTTCTAGAACGAAATTTCCAAATGTAACTACTAGATTGTGATACAATACACTATTGGGTGAAGTTTGGTTGACTTCTGCGCAGCGGTTTGGGAGTTAACATCAAAATTACATTTCTCGGCCGTATCGCGTAGATCTCACTGTGAAAAGGCTTAAATGACTTTTTTTTAACTAAGTTTGAGGATTGCGCTCAAACCAAATGTCCTAGAACCAAATTTCCAAATGTAACTACTAGATTGTGATAAAATACACTATTGGGTGAAGTTTGGTTGACTTCTGCGCAGCGGTTTGGGAGTGAACATCAAAATTACATTTCTCGGCCATATCGCATAGATCTCACTGTGAAAAGGCTTAAATGACTTTTTTAAGTTTGAAGATTGCGCTCAAATCAAATGTCCTAGAACCAAATTTCCACATGTAACTACTAGATTGTGATACAATACACTATTGGGTGAAGTTTGGTTTACTTCTGCGCAGCGGTTTGGGAGTTAACATCAAAATTACATTTCTCGGCCATATCGCATAGATCTCACTGTGAAAAGGCTTAAATTGCTTTTTTGACCTAAGTTTGAGGATTGCGCTCAAATCAAATGTCCTAGAACCAAATTTCCACATGTAACTACTAGATTGTGATACAATACACTATTGGGTGAAGTTTGGTTGACTTCTGCGCAGCGGTTTGGGAGTTAACATCAAAATTACATTTCTCGGCCATATCGCATAGATCTCACTGTGAAAAGGCTTAAATGGCTTTTTTGACCTAAGTTTGAGGATTGCGCTCAAATCAAATGTCCTAGAACCAAATTTCCACATGTAACTACTAGATTGTGATACAATACACTATTGGGTGAAGTTTGGTTGACTTCTGCGCAGCGGTTTGGGAGTGAACATCAAAATTACATTTCTCGGCCATATCGCGTAGATCTCACTGTGAAAAGGCTTAAATGGCTTTTTTAATTAAGTTTGATGATTGCGCTCAAACCAAATGTCCTAGAACAAAATTTCTAAATGTAACTACTAGATTGTGAATCAATACACTATTGGGTGAAGTTTGGTTGACTTCTGCGCAGCGGTTTGGGAGTTAACATCAAAATTACATTTCTCGGCTGAATTGCGTATATCTCACTGTCAAAATGCTTAAATGACTTTTTTAATTAAGTTTGATGATTGCGTTCAAACAAAATGTCCTAGAACAAAATTTTCAAATGTAACTACTAGATTGTGATACAATACACTATTGGGTGAAGTTTGGTTGACTTCTGCGCAGCGGTTTGGGAGTTAACATCAAAATTACATTTCTCGGCCGTATCGCGTAGATCTCACTGTGAAAAGGCTTAAATGACTTTTTTTTAACTAAGTTTGAGGATTGCGCTCAAACCAAATGTCCTAGAACCAAATTTCCAAATGTAACTACTAGATTGTGATAAAATACACTATTGGGTGAAGTTTGGTTGACTTCTGCGCAGCGGTTTGGGAGTGAACATCAAAATTACATTTCTCGGCCATATCGCATAGATCTCACTGTGAAAAGGCTTAAATGACTTTTTTAAGTTTGAAGATTGCGCTCAAATCAAATGTCCTAGAACCAAATTTCCACATGTAACTACTAGATTGTGATACAATACACTATTGGGTGAAGTTTGGTTTACTTCTGCGCAGCGGTTTGGGAGTTAACATCAAAATTACATTTCTCGGCCATATCGCATAGATCTCACTGTGAAAAGGCTTAAATTGCTTTTTTGACCTAAGTTTGAGGATTGCGCTCAAATCAAATGTCCTAGAACCAAATTTCCAAATGTAACTACTAGATTGTGATACAATACACTATTGGGTGAAGTTTGGTTGACTTCTGCGCAGCGGTTTGGGAGTTAACATCAAAATTACATTTCTCGGCCATATCGCATAGATCTCACTGTGAAAAGGCTTAAATGGCTTTTTTGACCTAAGTTTGAGGATTGCGCTCAAATCAAATGTCCTAGAACCAAATTTCCACATGTAACTACTAGATTGTGATACAATACACTATTGGGTGAAGTTTGGTTGACTTCTGCGCAGCGGTTTGGGAGTGAACATCAAAATTACATTTCTCGGCCATATCGCGTAGATCTCACTGTGAAAAGGCTTAAATGGCTTTTTTAATTAAGTTTGATGATTGCGCTCAAACCAAATGTCCTAGAACCAAATTTCTAAATGTAACTACTAGATTGTGAAACAATACACTATTGGGTGAAGTTTGGTTGATTTCTGCGCAGCGGTTTGGGAGTGAACATCAAAATTACATTTCTCGGCCATATCGCATAGATCTCACTGTGAAAAGGCTTAAATGACTTTTTTAATTAAGTTTGATGATTGCGCTCAAACCAAATGTCCTAGAACAAAATTTCTAAATGTAACTACTAGATTGTGAATCAATACACTATTGGGTGAAGTTTGGTTGACTTCTGCGCAGCGGTTTGGGAGTTAACATCAAAATTACATTTCTCGGCTGAATTGCGTATATCTCACTGTCAAAATGCTTAAATGACTTTTTTAACTAAGTTTGAGTATTGCGCTCAAACCAAATGTCCTAGAACCAAATTTCCAAATGTAACTACTAGATTGTGATACAATACACTATTGGGTGAAGTTTGGTTGACTTCTGCGCAGCGGTTTGGGAGTTAACATCAAAATTACATTTCTCGGCCGTATCGCGTAGATCTCACTGTGAAAAGGCTTAAATGACTTTTTTTTAACTAAGTTTGAGGATTGCGCTCAAACCAAATGTCCTAGAACCAAATTTCCAAATGTAACTACTAGATTGTGATAAAATACACTATTGGGTGAAGTTTGGTTGACTTCTGCGCAGCGGTTTGGGAGTGAACATCAAAATTACATTTCTCGGCCATATCGCATAGATCTCACTGTGAAAAGGCTTAAATGACTTTTTTAAGTTTGAAGATTGCGCTCAAATCAAATGTCCTAGAACCAAATTTCCACATGTAACTACTAGATTGTGAAACAATACACTATTGGGTGAAGTTTGGTTGACTTCTGCGCAGCGGTTTGGGAGTGAACATCAAAATTACATTTCTCGGCCATATCGCGTAGATCTCACTGTGAAAAGGCTTAAATGGCTTTTTTAATTAAGTTTGATGATTGCGCTCAAACCAAATGTCCTAGAACCAAATTTCTAAATGTAACTACTAGATTGTGAAACAATACACTATTGGGTGAAGTTTGGTTGACTTCTGCGCAGCGGTTTGGGAGTGAACATCAAAATTATATTTCTCGGCCATATCGCATAGATCTCACTGTGAAAAGGCTTAAATGACTTTTTTAATTAAGTTTGATGATTGCGCTCAAACCAAATGTCCTAGAACCAAATTTCCAAATGTAACTACTAGATTGTGATACAATACACTATTGGGTGAAGTTTGGTTGACTTCTGCGCAGCGGTTTGGGAGTTAACATCAAAATTACATTCCTCAGCCATATCGCATAGATCTCACTGTGAAAAGGCTTAAATGACTTTTTTTAACTAAGTTTGAGGATTGCGCTCAAACCAAATATCCTAGAACCAAATTTCCAAATGTAACTACTAGATTGTGATACAATACACTATTGGGTGAAGTTTGGTTGACTTCTGCGCAGCGGTTTGGGAGTGAACATCAAAATTACATTTCTCGGCCATATCGCGTAGATCTCACTGTGAAAAGGCTTAAATGACTTTTTTAATTAAGTTTGATGATTGCGCTCAAACCAAATGTCCTAGAACAAAATTTCTAAATGTAACTACTAGATTGTGAAACAATACACTATTGGGTGAAGTTTGGTTGACTTCTGCGCAGCGGTTTGGGAGTGAACATCAAAATCACATTTCTCGGCCATATCGCATAGATCTCACTGTGAAAAGGCTTAAATGACTTTTTTAAGTTTGATGATTGCGCTCAAACCAAATGTCCTAGAACGAAATTTCTAAATGTAACTACTAGATTGTGAAACAATACACTATTGGGTGAAGTTTGGTTGACTTCTGCGCAGCGGTTTGGGAGTGAACATCAAAATTACATTTCTCGGCCATATCGCATAGATCTCACTGTGAAAAGGCTTAAATGACTTTTTTAAGTTTGATGATTGCGCTCAAACCAAATGTCCTAGAACGAAATTTCTAAATGTAACTACTAGATTGTGAAACAATACACTATTGGGTGAAGTTTGGTTGACTTCTGCGCAGCGGTTTGGGAGTGAACATCAAAATTACATTTCTCGGCCATATCGCATAGATCTCACTGTGAAAAGGCTTAAATGACTTTTTTAATTAAGTTTGATGATTGCGCTCAAACCAAATGTCCTAGAACAAAATTTCTAAATGTAACTACTAGATTGTGAATCAATACACTATTGGGTGAAGTTTGGTTGACTTCTGCGCAGCGGTTTGGGAGTTAACATCAAAATTACATTTCTCGGCTGAATTGCGTATATCTCACTGTCAAAATGCTTAAATGACTTTTTTAACTAAGTTTGAGTATTGCGCTCAAACCAAATGTCCTAGAACCAAATTTCCAAATGTAACTACTAGATTGTGATACAATACACTATTGAGTGAAGTTTGGTTGACTTCTGCGCAGCGGTTTGGGAGTTTACATCAAAATTACATTTCTCGGCCATATCGCATAGATCTCACTGTGAAAAGGCTTAAATGACTTTTTTAATTAAGTTTGATGATTGCGCTCAAACCAAATGTTCTAGAACGAAATTTCCAAATGTAACTACTAGATTGTGATACAATACACTATTGGGTGAAGTTTGGTTGACTTCTGCGCAGCGGTTTGGGAGTTAACATCAAAATTACATTTCTCGGCCGTATCGCGTAGATCTCACTGTGAAAAGGCTTAAATGACTTTTTTTTAACTAAGTTTGAGGATTGCGCTCAAACCAAATGTCCTAGAACCAAATTTCCAAATGTAACTACTAGATTGTGATAAAATACACTATTGGGTGAAGTTTGGTTGACTTCTGCGCAGCGGTTTGGGAGTGAACATCAAAATTACATTTCTCGGCCATATCGCATAGATCTCACTGTGAAAAGGCTTAAATGACTTTTTTAAGTTTGAAGATTGCGCTCAAATCAAATGTCCTAGAACCAAATTTCCACATGTAACTACTAGATTGTGATACAATACACTATTGGGTGAAGTTTGGTTTACTTCTGCGCAGCGGTTTTGGAGTTAACATCAAAATTACATTTCTCGGCCATATCGCATAGATCTCACTGTGAAAAGGCTTAAATTGCTTTTTTGACCTAAGTTTGAGGATTGCGCTCAAATCAAATGTCCTAGAACCAAATTTCCAAATGTAACTACTAGATTGTGATACAATACACTATTGGGTGAAGTTTGGTTGACTTCTGCGCAGCGGTTTGGGAGTTAACATCAAAATTACATTTCTCGGCCATATCGCATAGATCTCACTGTGAAAAGGCTTAAATGGCTTTTTTGACCTAAGTTTGAGGATTGCGCTCAAATCAAATGTCCTAGAACCAAATTTCCACATGTAACTACTAGATTGTGATACAATACACTATTGGGTGAAGTTTGGTTGACTTCTGCGCAGCGGTTTGGGAGTGAACATCAAAATTACATTTCTCGGCCATATCGCGTAGATCTCACTGTGAAAAGGCTTAAATGGCTTTTTTAATTAAGTTTGATGATTGCGCTCAAACCAAATGTCCTAGAACCAAATTTCTAAATGTAACTACTAGATTGTGAAACAATACACTATTGGGTGAAGTTTGGTTGACTTCTGCGCAGCGGTTTGGGAGTGAACATCAAAATTACATTTCTCGGCCATATCGCATAGATCTCACTGTGAAAAGGCTTAAATGACTTTTTTAATTAAGTTTGATGATTGCGCTCAAACCAAATGTCCTAGAACCAAATTTCCAAATGTAACTACTAGATTGTGATACAATACACTATTGGGTGAAGTTTGGTTGACTTCTGCGCAGCGGTTTGGGAGTTAACATCAAAATTACATTCCTCAGCCATATCGCATAGATCTCACTGTGAAAAGGCTTAAATGACTTTTTTTAACTAAGTTTGAGGATTGCGCTCAAACCAAATATCCTAGAACCAAATTTCCAAATGTAACTACTAGATTGTGATACAATACACTATTGGGTGAAGTTTGGTTGACTTCTGCGCAGCGGTTTGGGAGTGAACATCAAAATTACATTTCTCGGCCATATCGCGTAGATCTCACTGTGAAAAGGCTTAAATGACTTTTTTAATTAAGTTTGATGATTGCGCTCAAACCAAATGTCCTAGAACCAAATTTCCAAATGTAACTACTAGATTGTGATACAATACACTATTGGGTGAAGTTTGGTTAACTTCTGCGCAGCGGTTTGGGAGTTAACATCAAAATTACATTTCTCGGCCATATCGCATAGATCTCACTGTGAAAAGGCTTAAATGACTTTTTTAATTAAGTTTGATGATTGCGCTCAAACCAAATGTCCTAGAACGAAATTTCCAAATGTAACTACTAGATTGTGAAACAATACACTATTGGGTGAAGTTTGGTTGACTTCTGCGCAGCGGTTTGGGAGTGAACATCAAAATCACATTTCTCGGCCATATCGCATAGATCTCACTGTGAAAAGGCTTAAATGACTTTTTTAAGTTTGATGATTGCGCTCAAACCAAATGTCCTAGAACGAAATTTCTAAATGTAACTACTAGATTGTGAAACAATACACTATTGGGTGAAGTTTGGTTGACTTCTGCGCAGCGGTTTGGGAGTGAACATCAAAATTACATTTCTCGGCCATATCGCATAGATCTCACTGTGAAAAGGCTTAAATGACTTTTTTAAGTTTGATGATTGCGCTCAAACCAAATGTCCTAGAACGAAATTTCTAAATGTAACTACTAGATTGTGAAACAATACACTATTGGGTGAAGTTTGGTTGACTTCTGCGCAGCGGTTTGGGAGTGAACATCAAAATTACATTTCTCGGCCATATCGCATAGATCTCACTGTGAAAAGGCTTAAATGACTTTTTTAATTAAGTTTGATGATTGCGCTCAAACCAAATGTCCTAGAACAAAATTTCTAAATGTAACTACTAGATTGTGAATCAATACACTATTGGGTGAAGTTTGGTTGACTTCTGCGCAGCGGTTTGGGAGTTAACATCAAAATTACATTTCTCGGCTGAATTGCGTATATCTCACTGTCAAAATGCTTAAATGACTTTTTTAACTAAGTTTGAGTATTGCGCTCAAACCAAATGTCCTAGAACCAAATTTCCAAATGTAACTACTAGATTGTGATACAATACACTATTGAGTGAAGTTTGGTTGACTTCTGCGCAGCGGTTTGGGAGTTTACATCAAAATTACATTTCTCGGCCATATCGCATAGATCTCACTGTGAAAAGGCTTAAATGACTTTTTTAATTAAGTTTGATGATTGCGCTCAAACCAAATGTTCTAGAACGAAATTTCCAAATGTAACTACTAGATTGTGATACAATACACTATTGGGTGAAGTTTGGTTGACTTCTGCGCAGCGGTTTGGGAGTTAACATCAAAATTACATTTCTCGGCCGTATCGCGTAGATCTCACTGTGAAAAGGCTTAAATGACTTTTTTTTAACTAAGTTTGAGGATTGCGCTCAAATCAAATGTCCTAGAACCAAATTTCCAAATGTAACTACTAGATTGTGATAAAATACACTATTGGGTGAAGTTTGGTTGACTTCTGCGCAGCGGTTTGGGAGTTAACATCAAAATTACATTTCTCGGCCATATCGCATAGATCTCACTGTGAAAAGGCTTAAATGGCTTTTTTGACCTAAGTTTGAGGATTGCGCTCAAATCAAATGTCCTAGAACCAAATTTCCACATGTAACTACTAGATTGTGATACAATACACTATTGGGTGAAGTTTGGTTGACTTCTGCGCAGCGGTTTGGGAGTGAACATCAAAATTACATTTCTCGGCCATATCGCGTAGATCTCACTGTGAAAAGGCTTAAATGGCTTTTTTAATTAAGTTTGATGATTGCGCTCAAACCAAATGTCCTAGAACCAAATTTCTAAATGTAACTACTAGATTGTGAAACAATACACTATTGGGTGAAGTTTGGTTGATTTCTGCGCAGCGGTTTGGGAGTGAACATCAAAATTACATTTCTCGGCCATATCGCATAGATCTCACTGTGAAAAGGCTTAAATGACTTTTTTAATTAAGTTTGATGATTGCGCTCAAACCAAATGTCCTAGAACAAAATTTCTAAATGTAACTACTAGATTGTGAATCAATACACTATTGGGTGAAGTTTGGTTGACTTCTGCGCAGCGGTTTGGGAGTTAACATCAAAATTACATTTCTCGGCTGAATTGCGTATATCTCACTGTCAAAATGCTTAAATGACTTTTTTAACTAAGTTTGAGTATTGCGCTCAAACCAAATGTCCTAGAACCAAATTTCCAAATGTAACTACTAGATTGTGATACAATACACCAGGGGTTTTCAACCCAGTCCTCAAGGCACACTGTGGGTCCTGGTTTTTGTTCCAGCCGATCCAGCAGAGACAGTTGAACCAATGAGGCTTCTGCTAAAACAAGCCACACCTGACTGCAATCAACTGATTGCACTTGTAAAACACCAGATTGGGGAAAAAGTGTTGTCATCTTGTTTGGTAAGAATGAAATCCTGCACCCACAGTGTGCCTTAGTGGAATAGGTTGGGGACCCCTGCAATACACTATTGGGTGAAGTTTGGTTGACTTCTGCGCAGCGGTTTGGGAGTTAACATCAAAATTACATTTCTCGGCCGTATCGCGTAGATCTCACTGTGAAAAGGCTTAAATGACTTTTTTTTAACTAAGTTTGAGGATTGCGCTCAAACCAAATGTCCTAGAACCAAATTTCCAAATGTAACTACTAGATTGTGATAAAATACACTATTGGGTGAAGTTTGGTTGACTTCTGCGCAGCGGTTTGGGAGTGAACATCAAAATTACATTTCTCGGCCATATCGCATAGATCTCACTGTGAAAAGGCTTAAATGACTTTTTTAAGTTTGATGATTGCGCTCAAACCAAATGTCCTAGAACCAAATTTCCACATGTAACTACTAGATTGTGAAACAATACACTATTGGGTGAAGTTTGGTTGACTTCTGCGCAGCGGTTTGGGAGTGAACATCAAAATTACATTTCTCGGCCATATCGCGTAGATCTCACTGTGAAAAGGCTTAAATGGCTTTTTTAATTACGTTTGATGATTGCGCTCAAACCAAATGTCCTAGAACCAAATTTCTAAATGTAACTACTAGATTGTGAAACAATACACTATTGGGTGAAGTTTGGTTGACTTCTGCACAGCGGTTTGGGAGTGAACATCAAAATTACATTTCTCGGCCATATCGCATAGATCTCACTGTGAAAAGGCTTAAATGACTTTTTTAATTAAGTTTGATGATTGCGCTCAAACCAAATGTCCTAGAACCAAATTTCCAAATGTAACTACTAGATTGTGATACAATACACTATTGGGTGAAGTTTGGTTGACTTCTGCGCAGCGGTTTGGGAGTTAACATCAAAATTACATTCCTCAGCCATATCGCATAGATCTCACTGTGAAAAGGCTTAAATGACTTTTTTTAACTAAGTTTGAGGATTGCGCTCAAACCAAATGTCCTAGAACCAAATTTCCAAATGTAACTACTAGATTGTGATACAATACACTATTGGGTGAAGTTTGGTTGACTTCTGCGCAGCGGTTTGGGAGTGAACATCAAAATTACATTTCTCGGCCATATCGCGTAGATCTCACTGTGAAAAGGCTTAAATGACTTTTTTAATTAAGTTTGATGATTGCGCTCAAACCAAATGTCCTAGAACCAAATTTCCAAATGTAACTACTAGATTGTGATACAATACACTATTGGGTGAAGTTTGGTTAACTTCTGCGCAGCGGTTTGGGAGTTAACATCAAAATTACATTTCTCGGCCATATCGCATAGATCTCACTGTGAAAAGGCTTAAATGACTTTTTTAATTAAGTTTGATGATTGCGCTCAAACCAAATGTCCTAGAACGAAATTTCCAAATGTAACTACTAGATTGTGAAACAATACACTATTGGGTGAAGTTTGGTTGACTTCTGCGCAGCGGTTTGGGAGTGAACATCAAAATTACATTTCTCGGCCATATCGCATAGATCTCACTGTGAAAAGGCTTAAATGACTTTTTTAAGTTTGATGATTGCGCTCAAACCAAATGTCCTAGAACGAAATTTCTAAATGTAACTACTAGATTGTGAAACAATACACTATTGGGTGAAGTTTGGTTGACTTCTGCGCAGCGGTTTGGGAGTGAACATCAAAATTACATTTCTCGGCCATATCGCATAGATCTCACTGTGAAAAGGCTTAAATGACTTTTTTAAGTTTGATGATTGCGCTCAAACCAAATGTCCTAGAACGAAATTTCTAAATGTAACTACTAGATTGTGAAACAATACACTATTGGGTGAAGTTTGGTTGACTTCTGCGCAGCGGTTTGGGAGTGAACATCAAAATTACATTTCTCGGCCATATCGCATAGATCTCACTGTGAAAAGGCTTAAATGACTTTTTTAATTAAGTTTGATGATTGCGCTCAAACCAAATGTCCTAGAACAAAATTTCTAAATGTAACTACTAGATTGTGAATCAATACACTATTGGGTGAAGTTTGGTTGACTTCTGCGCAGCGGTTTGGGAGTTAACATCAAAATTACATTTCTCGGCTGAATTGCGTATATCTCACTGTCAAAATGCTTAAATGACTTTTTTAACTAAGTTTGAGTATTGCGCTCAAACCAAATGTCCTAGAACCAAATTTCCAAATGTAACTACTAGATTGTGATACAATACACTATTGGGTGAAGTTTGGTTGACTTCTGCGCAGCGGTTTGGGAGTTTACATCAAAATTACATTTCTCGGCCATATCGCATAGATCTCACTGTGAAAAGGCTTAAATGACTTTTTTAATTAAGTTTGATGATTGCGCTCAAACCAAATGTTCTAGAACGAAATTTCCAAATGTAACTACTAGATTGTGATACAATACACTATTGGGTGAAGTTTGGTTGACTTCTGCGCAGCGGTTTGGGAGTTAACATCAAAATTACATTTCTCGGCCGTATCGCGTAGATCTCACTGTGAAAAGGCTTAAATGACTTTTTTTTAACTAAGTTTGAGGATTGCGCTCAAACCAAATGTCCTAGAACCAAATTTCCAAATGTAACTACTAGATTGTGATAAAATACACTATTGGGTGAAGTTTGGTTGACTTCTGCGCAGCGGTTTGGGAGTGAACATCAAAATTACATTTCTCGGCCATATCGCATAGATCTCACTGTGAAAAGGCTTAAATGACTTTTTTAAGTTTGAGGATTGCGCTCAAATCAAATGTCCTAGAACGAAAATTCCACATGTAACTACTAGATTGTGATACAATACACTATTGGGTGAATTTTGGTTGACTTCTGCGCAACGGTTTGGGAGTTAACATCAAAATTACATTTCTCGGCCATATCGCGTAGATCTCACTGTGAAAAGGCTTAAATGACTTTTTTAATTAAGTTTGATGATTGCGCTCAAACCAAATGTCCTAGAACCAAATTTCCAAATGTAACTACTAGATTGTGATACAATACACTATTGGGTGAAGTTTGGTTGACTTCTGCGCAGCGGTTTGGGAGTTAACATCAAAATTACATTCCTCAGCCATATCGCATAGATCTCACTGTGAAAAGGCTTAAATGACTTTTTTTAACTAAGTTTGAGGATTGCGCTCAAACCAAATGTCCTAGAACCAAATTTCCAAATGTAACTACTAGATTGTGATACAATACACTATTGGGTGAAGTTTGGTTGACTTCTGCGCAGCGGTTTGGGAGTGAACATCAAAATTACATTTCTCGGCCATATCGCATAGATCTCACTGTGAAAAGGCTTAAATGACTTTTTTAAGTTTGATGATTGCGCTCAAACCAAATGTCCTAGAACCAAATTTCTAAATGTAACTACTAGATTGTGAAACAATACACTATTGGGTGAAGTTTGGTTGACTTCTGCGCAGCGGTTTGGGAGTGAACATCAAAATTACATTTCTCGGCCATATCGCATAGATCTCACTGTGAAAAGGCTTAAATGACTTTTTTAATTAAGTTTGATGATTGCGCTCAAACCAAATGTCCTAGAACAAAATTTCTAAATGTAACTACTAGATTGTGAATCAATACACTATTGGGTGAAGTTTGGTTGACTTCTGCGCAGCGGTTTGGGAGTTAACATCAAAATTACATTTCTCGGCTGAATTACGTATATCTCACTGTCAAAATGCTTAAATGACTTTTTTAACTAAGTTTGAGTATTGCGCTCAAACCAAATGTCCTAGAACCAAATTTCCAAATGTAACTACTAGATTGTGATACAATACACTATTGGGTGAAGTTTGGTTGACTTCTGCGCAGCGGTTTGGGAGTTTACATCAAAATTACATTTCTCGGCCATATCGCATAGATCTCACTGTGAAAAGGCTTAAATGACTTTTTTAATTAAGTTTGATGATTGCGCTCAAACCAAATGTTCTAGAACGAAATTTCCAAATGTAACTACTAGATTGTGATACAATACACTATTGGGTGAAGTTTGGTTGACTTCTGCGCAGCGGTTTGGGAGTTAACATCAAAATTACATTTCTCGGCCGTATCGCGTAGATCTCACTGTGAAAAGGCTTAAATGACTTTTTTTTAACTAAGTTTGAGGATTGCGCTCAAACCAAATGTCCTAGAACCAAATTTCCAAATGTAACTACTAGATTGTGATAAAATACACTATTGGGTGAAGTTTGGTTGACTTCTGCGCAGCGGTTTGGGAGTGAACATCAAAATTACATTTCTCGGCCATATCGCATAGATCTCACTGTGAAAAGGCTTAAATGACTTTTTTAAGTTTGAAGATTGCGCTCAAATCAAATGTCCTAGAACCAAATTTCCACATGTAACTACTAGATTGTGATACAATACACTATTGGGTGAAGTTTGGTTTACTTCTGCGCAGCGGTTTGGGAGTTAACATCAAAATTACATTTCTCGGCCATATCGCATAGATCTCACTGTGAAAAGGCTTAAATTGCTTTTTTGACCTAAGTTTGAGGATTGCGCTCAAATCAAATGTCCTAGAACCAAATTTCCACATGTAACTACTAGATTGTGATACAATACACTATTGGGTGAAGTTTGGTTGACTTCTGCGCAGCGGTTTGGGAGTTAACATCAAAATTACATTTCTCGGCCATATCGCATAGATCTCACTGTGAAAAGGCTTAAATGGCTTTTTTGACCTAAGTTTGAGGATTGCGCTCAAATCAAATGTCCTAGAACCAAATTTCCACATGTAACTACTAGATTGTGATACAATACACTATTGGGTGAAGTTTGGTTGACTTCTGCGCAGCGGTTTGGGAGTGAACATCAAAATTACATTTCTCGGCCATATCGCGTAGATCTCACTGTGAAAAGGCTTAAATGGCTTTTTTAATTAAGTTTGATGATTGCGCTCAAACCAAATGTCCTAGAACAAAATTTCTAAATGTAACTACTAGATTGTGAATCAATACACTATTGGGTGAAGTTTGGTTGACTTCTGCGCAGCGGTTTGGGAGTTAACATCAAAATTACATTTCTCGGCTGAATTGCGTATATCTCACTGTCAAAATGCTTAAATGACTTTTTTAATTAAGTTTGATGATTGCGTTCAAACAAAATGTCCTAGAACAAAATTTTCAAATGTAACTACTAGATTGTGATACAATACACTATTGGGTGAAGTTTGGTTGACTTCTGCGCAGCGGTTTGGGAGTTAACATCAAAATTACATTTCTCGGCCGTATCGCGTAGATCTCACTGTGAAAAGGCTTAAATGACTTTTTTTTAACTAAGTTTGAGGATTGCGCTCAAACCAAATGTCCTAGAACCAAATTTCCAAATGTAACTACTAGATTGTGATAAAATACACTATTGGGTGAAGTTTGGTTGACTTCTGCGCAGCGGTTTGGGAGTGAACATCAAAATTACATTTCTCGGCCATATCGCATAGATCTCACTGTGAAAAGGCTTAAATGACTTTTTTAAGTTTGAAGATTGCGCTCAAATCAAATGTCCTAGAACCAAATTTCCACATGTAACTACTAGATTGTGATACAATACACTATTGGGTGAAGTTTGGTTTACTTCTGCGCAGCGGTTTGGGAGTTAACATCAAAATTACATTTCTCGGCCATATCGCATAGATCTCACTGTGAAAAGGCTTAAATTGCTTTTTTGACCTAAGTTTGAGGATTGCGCTCAAATCAAATGTCCTAGAACCAAATTTCCAAATGTAACTACTAGATTGTGATACAATACACTATTGGGTGAAGTTTGGTTGACTTCTGCGCAGCGGTTTGGGAGTTAACATCAAAATTACATTTCTCGGCCATATCGCATAGATCTCACTGTGAAAAGGCTTAAATGGCTTTTTTGACCTAAGTTTGAGGATTGCGCTCAAATCAAATGTCCTAGAACCAAATTTCCACATGTAACTACTAGATTGTGATACAATACACTATTGGGTGAAGTTTGGTTGACTTCTGCGCAGCGGTTTGGGAGTGAACATCAAAATTACATTTCTCGGCCATATCGCGTAGATCTCACTGTGAAAAGGCTTAAATGGCTTTTTTAATTAAGTTTGATGATTGCGCTCAAACCATATGTCCTAGAACCAAATTTCTAAATGTAACTACTAGATTGTGAAACAATACACTATTGGGTGAAGTTTGGTTGATTTCTGCGCAGCGGTTTGGGAGTGAACATCAAAATTACATTTCTCGGCCATATCGCATAGATCTCACTGTGAAAAGGCTTAAATGACTTTTTTAATTAAGTTTGATGATTGCGCTCAAACCAAATGTCCTAGAACAAAATTTCTAAATGTAACTACTAGATTGTGAATCAATACACTATTGGGTGAAGTTTGGTTGACTTCTGCGCAGCGGTTTGGGAGTTAACATCAAAATTACATTTCTCGGCTGAATTGCGTATATCTCACTGTCAAAATGCTTAAATGACTTTTTTAACTAAGTTTGAGTATTGCGCTCAAACCAAATGTCCTAGAACCAAATTTCCAAATGTAACTACTAGATTGTGATACAATACACTATTGGGTGAAGTTTGGTTGACTTCTGCGCAGCGGTTTGGGAGTTAACATCAAAATTACATTTCTCGGCCGTATCGCGTAGATCTCACTGTGAAAAGGCTTAAATGACTTTTTTTTAACTAAGTTTGAGGATTGCGCTCAAACCAAATGTCCTAGAACCAAATTTCCAAATGTAACTACTAGATTGTGATAAAATACACTATTGGGTGAAGTTTGGTTGACTTCTGCGCAGCGGTTTGGGAGTGAACATCAAAATTACATTTCTCGGCCATATCGCATAGATCTCACTGTGAAAAGGCTTAAATGACTTTTTTAAGTTTGAAGATTGCGCTCAAATCAAATGTCCTAGAACCAAATTTCCACATGTAACTACTAGATTGTGAAACAATACACTATTGGGTGAAGTTTGGTTGACTTCTGCGCAGCGGTTTGGGAGTGAACATCAAAATTACATTTCTCGGCCATATCGCGTAGATCTCACTGTGAAAAGGCTTAAATGGCTTTTTTAATTAAGTTTGATGATTGCGCTCAAACCAAATGTCCTAGAACCAAATTTCTAAATGTAACTACTAGATTGTGAAACAATACACTATTGGGTGAAGTTTGGTTGACTTCTGCGCAGCGGTTTGGGAGTGAACATCAAAATTATATTTCTCGGCCATATCGCATAGATCTCACTGTGAAAAGGCTTAAATGACTTTTTTAATTAAGTTTGATGATTGCGCTCAAACCAAATGTCCTAGAACCAAATTTCCAAATGTAACTACTAGATTGTGATACAATACACTATTGGGTGAAGTTTGGTTGACTTCTGCGCAGCGGTTTGGGAGTTAACATCAAAATTACATTCCTCAGCCATATCGCATAGATCTCACTGTGAAAAGGCTTAAATGACTTTTTTTAACTAAGTTTGAGGATTGCGCTCAAACCAAATATCCTAGAACCAAATTTCCAAATGTAACTACTAGATTGTGATACAATACACTATTGGGTGAAGTTTGGTTGACTTCTGCGCAGCGGTTTGGGAGTGAACATCAAAATTACATTTCTCGGCCATATCGCGTAGATCTCACTGTGAAAAGGCTTAAATGACTTTTTTAATTAAGTTTGATGATTGCGCTCAAACCAAATGTCCTAGAACCAAATTTCCAAATGTAACTACTAGATTGTGATACAATACACTATTGGGTGAAGTTTGGTTAACTTCTGCGCAGCGGTTTGGGAGTTAACATCAAAATTACATTTCTCGGCCATATCGCATAGATCTCACTGTGAAAAGGCTTAAATGACTTTTTTAATTAAGTTTGATGATTGCGCTCAAACCAAATGTCCTAGAACGAAATTTCCAAATGTAACTACTAGATTGTGAAACAATACACTATTGGGTGAAGTTTGGTTGACTTCTGCGCAGCGGTTTGGGAGTGAACATCAAAATCACATTTCTCGGCCATATCGCATAGATCTCACTGTGAAAAGGCTTAAATGACTTTTTTAAGTTTGATGATTGCGCTCAAACCAAATGTCCTAGAACGAAATTTCTAAATGTAACTACTAGATTGTGAAACAATACACTATTGGGTGAAGTTTGGTTGACTTCTGCGCAGCGGTTTGGGAGTGAACATCAAAATTACATTTCTCGGCCATATCGCATAGATCTCACTGTGAAAAGGCTTAAATGACTTTTTTAAGTTTGATGATTGCGCTCAAACCAAATGTCCTAGAACGAAATTTCTAAATGTAACTACTAGATTGTGAAACAATACACTATTGGGTGAAGTTTGGTTGACTTCTGCGCAGCGGTTTGGGAGTGAACATCAAAATTACATTTCTCGGCCATATCGCATAGATCTCACTGTGAAAAGGCTTAAATGACTTTTTTAATTAAGTTTGATGATTGCGCTCAAACCAAATGTCCTAGAACAAAATTTCTAAATGTAACTACTAGATTGTGAATCAATACACTATTGGGTGAAGTTTGGTTGACTTCTGCGCAGCGGTTTGGGAGTTAACATCAAAATTACATTTCTCGGCTGAATTGCGTATATCTCACTGTCAAAATGCTTAAATGACTTTTTTAACTAAGTTTGAGTATTGCGCTCAAACCAAATGTCCTAGAACCAAATTTCCAAATGTAACTACTAGATTGTGATACAATACACTTTTGAGTGAAGTTTGGTTGACTTCTGCGCAGCGGTTTGGGAGTTTACATCAAAATTACATTTCTCGGCCATATCGCATAGATCTCACTGTGAAAAGGCTTAAATGACTTTTTTAATTAAGTTTGATGATTGCGCTCAAACCAAATGTTCTAGAACGAAATTTCCAAATGTAACTACTAGATTGTGATACAATACACTATTGGGTGAAGTTTGGTTGACTTCTGCGCAGCGGTTTGGGAGTTAACATCAAAATTACATTTCTCGGCCGTATCGCGTAGATCTCACTGTGAAAAGGCTTAAATGACTTTTTTTTAACTAAGTTTGAGGATTGCGCTCAAACCAAATGTCCTAGAACCAAATTTCCAAATGTAACTACTAGATTGTGATAAAATACACTATTGGGTGAAGTTTGGTTGACTTCTGCGCAGCGGTTTGGGAGTGAACATCAAAATTACATTTCTCGGCCATATCGCATAGATCTCACTGTGAAAAGGCTTAAATGACTTTTTTAAGTTTGAAGATTGCGCTCAAATCAAATGTCCTAGAACCAAATTTCCACATGTAACTACTAGATTGTGATACAATACACTATTGGGTGAAGTTTGGTTTACTTCTGCGCAGCGGTTTGGGAGTTAACATCAAAATTACATTTCTCGGCCATATCGCATAGATCTCACTGTGAAAAGGCTTAAATTGCTTTTTTGACCTAAGTTTGAGGATTGCGCTCAAATCAAATGTCCTAGAACCAAATTTCCAAATGTAACTACTAGATTGTGATACAATACACTATTGGGTGAAGTTTGGTTGACTTCTGCGCAGCGGTTTGGGAGTTAACATCAAAATTACATTTCTCGGCCATATCGCATAGATCTCACTGTGAAAAGGCTTAAATGGCTTTTTTGACCTAAGTTTGAGGATTGCGCTCAAATCAAATGTCCTAGAACCAAATTTCCACATGTAACTACTAGATTGTGATACAATACACTATTGGGTGAAGTTTGGTTGACTTCTGCGCAGCGGTTTGGGAGTGAACATCAAAATTACATTTCTCGGCCATATCGCGTAGATCTCACTGTGAAAAGGCTTAAATGGCTTTTTTAATTAAGTTTGATGATTGCGCTCAAACCAAATGTCCTAGAACCAAATTTCTAAATGTAACTACTAGATTGTGAAACAATACACTATTGGGTGAAGTTTGGTTGACTTCTGCGCAGCGGTTTGGGAGTGAACATCAAAATTACATTTCTCGGCCATATCGCATAGATCTCACTGTGAAAAGGCTTAAATGACTTTTTTAATTAAGTTTGATGATTGCGCTCAAACCAAATGTCCTAGAACCAAATTTCCAAATGTAACTACTAGATTGTGATACAATACACTATTGGGTGAAGTTTGGTTGACTTCTGCGCAGCGGTTTGGGAGTTAACATCAAAATTACATTCCTCAGCCATATCGCATAGATCTCACTGTGAAAAGGCTTAAATGACTTTTTTTAACTAAGTTTGAGGATTGCGCTCAAACCAAATATCCTAGAACCAAATTTCCAAATGTAACTACTAGATTGTGATACAATACACTATTGGGTGAAGTTTGGTTGACTTCTGCGCAGCGGTTTGGGAGTGAACATCAAAATTACATTTCTCGGCCATATCGCGTAGATCTCACTGTGAAAAGGCTTAAATGACTTTTTTAATTAAGTTTGATGATTGCGCTCAAACCAAATGTCCTAGAACCAAATTTCCAAATGTAACTACTAGATTGTGATACAATACACTATTGGGTGAAGTTTGGTTAACTTCTGCGCAGCGGTTTGGGAGTTAACATCAAAATTACATTTCTCGGCCATATCGCATAGATCTCACTGTGAAAAGGCTTAAATGACTTTTTTAATTAAGTTTGATGATTGCGCTCAAACCAAATGTCCTAGAACGAAATTTCCAAATGTAACTACTAGATTGTGAAACAATACACTATTGGGTGAAGTTTGGTTGACTTCTGCGCAGCGGTTTGGGAGTGAACATCAAAATCACATTTCTCGGCCATATCGCATAGATCTCACTGTGAAAAGGCTTAAATGACTTTTTTAAGTTTGATGATTGCGCTCAAACCAAATGTCCTAGAACGAAATTTCTAAATGTAACTACTAGATTGTGAAACAATACACTATTGGGTGAAGTTTGGTTGACTTCTGCGCAGCGGTTTGGGAGTGAACATCAAAATTACATTTCTCGGCCATATCGCATAGATCTCACTGTGAAAAGGCTTAAATGACTTTTTTAAGTTTGATGATTGCGCTCAAACCAAATGTCCTAGAACGAAATTTCTAAATGTAACTACTAGATTGTGAAACAATACACTATTGGGTGAAGTTTGGTTGACTTCTGCGCAGCGGTTTGGGAGTGAACATCAAAATTACATTTCTCGGCCATATCGCATAGATCTCACTGTGAAAAGGCTTAAATGACTTTTTTAATTAAGTTTGATGATTGCGCTCAAACCAAATGTCCTAGAACAAAATTTCTAAATGTAACTACTAGATTGTGAATCAATACACTATTGGGTGAAGTTTGGTTGACTTCTGCGCAGCGGTTTGGGAGTTAACATCAAAATTACATTTCTCGGCTGAATTGCGTATATCTCACTGTCAAAATGCTTAAATGACTTTTTTAACTAAGTTTGAGTATTGCGCTCAAACCAAATGTCCTAGAACCAAATTTCCAAATGTAACTACTAGATTGTGATACAATACACTATTGAGTGAAGTTTGGTTGACTTCTGCGCAGCGGTTTGGGAGTGAACATCAAAATTACATTTCTCGGCCATATCGCATAGATCTCACTGTGAAAAGGCTTAAATGACTTTTTTAAGTTTGAAGATTGCGCTCAAATCAAATGTCCTAGAACCAAATTTCCACATGTAACTACTAGATTGTGATACAATACACTATTGGGTGAAGTTTGGTTTACTTCTGCGCAGCGGTTTGGGAGTTAACATCAAAATTACATTTCTCGGCCATATCGCATAGATCTCACTGTGAAAAGGCTTAAATTGCTTTTTTGACCTAAGTTTGAGGATTGCGCTCAAATCAAATGTCCTAGAACCAAATTTCCAAATGTAACTACTAGATTGTGATACAATACACTATTGGGTGAAGTTTGGTTGACTTCTGCGCAGCGGTTTGGGAGTTAACATCAAAATTACATTTCTCGGCCATATCGCATAGATCTCACTGTGAAAAGGCTTAAATGGCTTTTTTGACCTAAGTTTGAGGATTGCGCTCAAATCAAATGTCCTAGAACCAAATTTCCACATGTAACTACTAGATTGTGATACAATACACTATTGGGTGAAGTTTGGTTGACTTCTGCGCAGCGGTTTGGGAGTGAACATCAAAATTACATTTCTCGGCCATATCGCGTAGATCTCACTGTGAAAAGGCTTAAATGGCTTTTTTAATTAAGTTTGATGATTGCGCTCAAACCAAATGTCCTAGAACCAAATTTCTAAATGTAACTACTAGATTGTGAAACAATACACTATTGGGTGAAGTTTGGTTGACTTCTGCGCAGCGGTTTGGGAGTGAACATCAAAATTACATTTCTCGGCCATATCGCATAGATCTCACTGTGAAAAGGCTTAAATGACTTTTTTAATTAAGTTTGATGATTGCGCTCAAACCAAATGTCCTAGAACCAAATTTCCAAATGTAACTACTAGATTGTGATACAATACACTATTGGGTGAAGTTTGGTTGACTTCTGCGCAGCGGTTTGGGAGTTAACATCAAAATTACATTCCTCAGCCATATCGCATAGATCTCACTGTGAAAAGGCTTAAATGACTTTTTTTAACTAAGTTTGAGGATTGCGCTCAAACCAAATATCCTAGAACCAAATTTCCAAATGTAACTACTAGATTGTGATACAATACACTATTGGGTGAAGTTTGGTTGACTTCTGCGCAGCGGTTTGGGAGTGAACATCAAAATTACATTTCTCGGCCATATCGCGTAGATCTCACTGTGAAAAGGCTTAAATGACTTTTTTAATTAAGTTTGATGATTGCGCTCAAACCAAATGTCCTAGAACCAAATTTCCAAATGTAACTACTAGATTGTGATACAATACACTATTGGGTGAAGTTTGGTTAACTTCTGCGCAGCGGTTTGGGAGTTAACATCAAAATTACATTTCTCGGCCATATCGCATAGATCTCACTGTGAAAAGGCTTAAATGACTTTTTTAATTAAGTTTGATGATTGCGCTCAAACCAAATGTCCTAGAACGAAATTTCCAAATGTAACTACTAGATTGTGAAACAATACACTATTGGGTGAAGTTTGGTTGACTTCTGCGCAGCGGTTTGGGAGTGAACATCAAAATCACATTTC
Source organism: Corythoichthys intestinalis (assembly GCF_030265065.1). NCBI lineage: Eukaryota > Metazoa > Chordata > Actinopteri > Syngnathiformes > Syngnathidae > Corythoichthys > Corythoichthys intestinalis. The sequence continues at coordinate 2,723,025 of NC_080409.1, read as the reverse complement.
TCGGCCATATCGCATAGATCTCACTGTGAAAAGGCTTAAATGACTTTTTTAAGTTTGATGATTGCGCTCAAACCAAATGTCCTAGAACGAAATTTCTAAATGTAACTACTAGATTGTGAAACAATACACTATTGGGTGAAGTTTGGTTGACTTCTGCGCAGCGGTTTGGGAGTGAACATCAAAATTACATTTCTCGGCCATATCGCATAGATCTCACTGTGAAAAGGCTTAAATGACTTTTTTAAGTTTGATGATTGCGCTCAAACCAAATGTCCTAGAACGAAATTTCTAAATGTAACTACTAGATTGTGAAACAATACACTATTGGGTGAAGTTTGGTTGACTTCTGCGCAGCGGTTTGGGAGTGAACATCAAAATTACATTTCTCGGCCATATCGCATAGATCTCACTGTGAAAAGGCTTAAATGACTTTTTTAATTAAGTTTGATGATTGCGCTCAAACCAAATGTCCTAGAACAAAATTTCTAAATGTAACTACTAGATTGTGAATCAATACACTATTGGGTGAAGTTTGGTTGACTTCTGCGCAGCGGTTTGGGAGTTAACATCAAAATTACATTTCTCGGCTGAATTGCGTATATCTCACTGTCAAAATGCTTAAATGACTTTTTTAACTAAGTTTGAGTATTGCGCTCAAACCAAATGTCCTAGAACCAAATTTCCAAATGTAACTACTAGATTGTGATACAATACACTATTGAGTGAAGTTTGGTTGACTTCTGCGCAGCGGTTTGGGAGTTAACATCAAAATTACATTTCTCGGCCGTATCGCGTAGATCTCACTGTGAAAAGGCTTAAATGACTTTTTTTTAACTAAGTTTGAGGATTGCGCTCAAACCAAATGTCCTAGAACCAAATTTCCAAATGTAACTACTAGATTGTGATAAAATACACTATTGGGTGAAGTTTGGTTGACTTCTGCGCAGCGGTTTGGGAGTGAACATCAAAATTACATTTCTCGGCCATATCGCATAGATCTCACTGTGAAAAGGCTTAAATGACTTTTTTAAGTTTGAAGATTGCGCTCAAATCAAATGTCCTAGAACCAAATTTCCACATGTAACTACTAGATTGTGATACAATACACTATTGGGTGAAGTTTGGTTTACTTCTGCGCAGCGGTTTGGGAGTTAACATCAAAATTACATTTCTCGGCCATATCGCATAGATCTCACTGTGAAAAGGCTTAAATTGCTTTTTTGACCTAAGTTTGAGGATTGCGCTCAAATCAAATGTCCTAGAACCAAATTTCCACATGTAACTACTAGATTGTGATACAATACACTATTGGGTGAAGTTTGGTTGACTTCTGCGCAGCGGTTTGGGAGTTAACATCAAAATTACATTTCTCGGCCATATCGCATAGATCTCACTGTGAAAAGGCTTAAATGGCTTTTTTGACCTAAGTTTGAGGATTGCGCTCAAATCAAATGTCCTAGAACCAAATTTCCACATGTAACTACTAGATTGTGATACAATACACTATTGGGTGAAGTTTGGTTGACTTCTGCGCAGCGGTTTGGGAGTGAACATCAAAATTACATTTCTCGGCCATATCGCGTAGATCTCACTGTGAAAAGGCTTAAATGACTTTTTTAATTAAGTTTGATGATTGCGCTCAAACCAAATGTCCTAGAACGAAATTTCCAAATGTAACTACTAGATTGTGAAACAATACACTATTGGGTGAAGTTTGGTTGACTTCTGCGCAGCGGTTTGGGAGTGAACATCAAAATTACATTTCTCGGCCATATCGCATAGATCTCACTGTGAAAAGGCTTAAATGACTTTTTTAAGTTTGATGATTGCGCTCAAACCAAATGTCCTAGAACGAAATTTCTAAATGTAACTACTAGATTGTGAAACAATACACTATTGGGTGAAGTTTGGTTGACTTCTGCGCAGCGGTTTGGGAGTGAACATCAAAATTACATTTCTCGGCCATATCGCATAGATCTCACTGTGAAAAGGCTTAAATGACTTTTTTAAGTTTGATGATTGCGCTCAAACCAAATGTCCTAGAACGAAATTTCTAAATGTAACTACTAGATTGTGAAACAATACACTATTGGGTGAAGTTTGGTTGACTTCTGCGCAGCGGTTTGGGAGTGAACATCAAAATTACATTTCTCGGCCATATCGCATAGATCTCACTGTGAAAAGGCTTAAATGACTTTTTTAATTAAGTTTGATGATTGCGCTCAAACCAAATGTCCTAGAACAAAATTTCTAAATGTAACTACTAGATTGTGAATCAATACACTATTGGGTGAAGTTTGGTTGACTTCTGCGCAGCGGTTTGGGAGTTAACATCAAAATTACATTTCTCGGCTGAATTGCGTATATCTCACTGTCAAAATGCTTAAATGACTTTTTTAACTAAGTTTGAGTATTGCGCTCAAACCAAATGTCCTAGAACCAAATTTCCAAATGTAACTACTAGATTGTGATACAATACACTATTGGGTGAAGTTTGGTTGACTTCTGCGCAGCGGTTTGGGAGTTTACATCAAAATTACATTTCTCGGCCATATCGCATAGATCTCACTGTGAAAAGGCTTAAATGACTTTTTTAATTAAGTTTGATGATTGCGCTCAAACCAAATGTTCTAGAACGAAATTTCCAAATGTAACTACTAGATTGTGATACAATACACTATTGGGTGAAGTTTGGTTGACTTCTGCGCAGCGGTTTGGGAGTTAACATCAAAATTACATTTCTCGGCCGTATCGCGTAGATCTCACTGTGAAAAGGCTTAAATGACTTTTTTTTAACTAAGTTTGAGGATTGCGCTCAAACCAAATGTCCTAGAACCAAATTTCCAAATGTAACTACTAGATTGTGATAAAATACACTATTGGGTGAAGTTTGGTTGACTTCTGCGCAGCGGTTTGGGAGTGAACATCAAAATTACATTTCTCGGCCATATCGCATAGATCTCACTGTGAAAAGGCTTAAATGACTTTTTTAAGTTTGAAGATTGCGCTCAAATCAAATGTCCTAGAACCAAATTTCCACATGTAACTACTAGATTGTGATACAATACACTATTGGGTGAAGTTTGGTTTACTTCTGCGCAGCGGTTTGGGAGTTAACATCAAAATTACATTTCTCGGCCATATCGCATAGATCTCACTGTGAAAAGGCTTAAATTGCTTTTTTGACCTAAGTTTGAGGATTGCGCTCAAATCAAATGTCCTAGAACCAAATTTCCACATGTAACTACTAGATTGTGATACAATACACTATTGGGTGAAGTTTGGTTGACTTCTGCGCAGCGGTTTGGGAGTTAACATCAAAATTACATTTCTCGGCCATATCGCATAGATCTCACTGTGAAAAGGCTTAAATGGCTTTTTTGACCTAAGTTTGAGGATTGCGCTCAAATCAAATGTCCTAGAACCAAATTTCCACATGTAACTACTAGATTGTGATACAATACACTATTGGGTGAAGTTTGGTTGACTTCTGCGCAGCGGTTTGGGAGTGAACATCAAAATTACATTTCTCGGCCATATCGCGTAGATCTCACTGTGAAAAGGCTTAAATGGCTTTTTTAATTAAGTTTGATGATTGCGCTCAAACCAAATGTCCTAGAACCAAATTTCTAAATGTAACTACTAGATTGTGAAACAATACACTATTGGGTGAAGTTTGGTTGATTTCTGCGCAGCGGTTTGGGAGTGAACATCAAAATTACATTTCTCGGCCATATCGCATAGATCTCACTGTGAAAAGGCTTAAATGACTTTTTTAATTAAGTTTGATGATTGCGCTCAAACCAAATGTCCTAGAACAAAATTTCTAAATGTAACTACTAGATTGTGAATCAATACACTATTGGGTGAAGTTTGGTTGACTTCTGCGCAGCGGTTTGGGAGTTAACATCAAAATTACATTTCTCGGCTGAATTGCGTATATCTCACTGTCAAAATGCTTAAATGACTTTTTTAATTAAGTTTGATGATTGCGTTCAAACAAAATGTCCTAGAACAAAATTTTCAAATGTAACTACTAGATTGTGATACAATACACTATTGGGTGAAGTTTGGTTGACTTCTGCGCAGCGGTTTGGGAGTTAACATCAAAATTACATTTCTCGGCCGTATCGCGTAGATCTCACTGTGAAAAGGCTTAAATGACTTTTTTTTAACTAAGTTTGAGGATTGCGCTCAAACCAAATGTCCTAGAACCAAATTTCCAAATGTAACTACTAGATTGTGATAAAATACACTATTGGGTGAAGTTTGGTTGACTTCTGCGCAGCGGTTTGGGAGTGAACATCAAAATTACATTTCTCGGCCATATCGCATAGATCTCACTGTGAAAAGGCTTAAATGACTTTTTTAAGTTTGAAGATTGCGCTCAAATCAAATGTCCTAGAACCAAATTTCCACATGTAACTACTAGATTGTGATACAATACACTATTGGGTGAAGTTTGGTTTACTTCTGCGCAGCGGTTTGGGAGTTAACATCAAAATTACATTTCTCGGCCATATCGCATAGATCTCACTGTGAAAAGGCTTAAATTGCTTTTTTGACCTAAGTTTGAGGATTGCGCTCAAATCAAATGTCCTAGAACCAAATTTCCACATGTAACTACTAGATTGTGATACAATACACTATTGGGTGAAGTTTGGTTGACTTCTGCGCAGCGGTTTGGGAGTTAACATCAAAATTACATTTCTCGGCCATATCGCATAGATCTCACTGTGAAAAGGCTTAAATGGCTTTTTTGACCTAAGTTTGAGGATTGCGCTCAAATCAAATGTCCTAGAACCAAATTTCCACATGTAACTACTAGATTGTGATACAATACACTATTGGGTGAAGTTTGGTTGACTTCTGCGCAGCGGTTTGGGAGTGAACATCAAAATTACATTTCTCGGCCATATCGCGTAGATCTCACTGTGAAAAGGCTTAAATGGCTTTTTTAATTAAGTTTGATGATTGCGCTCAAACCAAATGTCCTAGAACCAAATTTCTAAATGTAACTACTAGATTGTGAAACAATACACTATTGGGTGAAGTTTGGTTGATTTCTGCGCAGCGGTTTGGGAGTGAACATCAAAATTACATTTCTCGGCCATATCGCATAGATCTCACTGTGAAAAGGCTTAAATGACTTTTTTAATTAAGTTTGATGATTGCGCTCAAACCAAATGTCCTAGAACAAAATTTCTAAATGTAACTACTAGATTGTGAATCAATACACTATTGGGTGAAGTTTGGTTGACTTCTGCGCAGCGGTTTGGGAGTTAACATCAAAATTACATTTCTCGGCTGAATTGCGTATATCTCACTGTCAAAATGCTTAAATGACTTTTTTAACTAAGTTTGAGTATTGCGCTCAAACCAAATGTCCTAGAACCAAATTTCCAAATGTAACTACTAGATTGTGATACAAAACACTATTGGGTGAAGTTTGGTTGACTTCTGCGCAGCGGTTTGGGAGTTTACATCAAAATTACATTTCTCGGCCATATCGCATAGATCTCACTGTGAAAAGGCTTAAATGACTTTTTTAATTAAGTTTGATGATTGCGCTCAAACCAAATGTTCTAGAACGAAATTTCCAAATGTAACTACTAGATTGTGATACAATACACTATTGGGTGAAGTTTGGTTGACTTCTGCGCAGCGGTTTGGGAGTTAACATCAAAATTATATTTCTCGGCCGTATCGCGTAGATCTCACTGTGAAAAGGCTTAAATGACTTTTTTTTAACTAAGTTTGAGGATTGCGCTCAAACCAAATGTCCTAGAACCAAATTTCCAAATGTAACTACTAGATTGTGATACAAAACACTATTGGGTGAAGTTTGGTTGACTTCTGCGCAGCGGTTTGGGAGTTTACATCAAAATTACATTTCTCGGCCATATCGCATAGATCTCACTGTGAAAAGGCTTAAATGACTTTTTTAATTAAGTTTGATGATTGCGCTCAAACCAAATGTTCTAGAACGAAATTTCCAAATGTAACTACTAGATTGTGAAACAATACACTATTGGGTGAAGTTTGGTTGACTTCTGCGCAGCGGTTTGGGAGTGAACATCAAAATTACATTTCTCGGCCATATCGCATAGATCTCACTGTGAAAAGGCTTAAATGACTTTTTTAAGTTTGAAGATTGCGCTCAAATCAAATGTCCTAGAACCAAATTTCCACATGTAACTACTAGATTGTGATACAATACACTATTGGGTGAAGTTTGGTTTACTTCTGCGCAGCGGTTTGGGAGTTAACATCAAAATTACATTTCTCGGCCATATCGCATAGATCTCACTGTGAAAAGGCTTAAATTGCTTTTTTGACCTAAGTTTGAGGATTGCGCTCAAATCAAATGTCCTAGAACCAAATTTCCACATGTAACTACTAGATTGTGATACAATACACTATTGGGTGAAGTTTGGTTGACTTCTGCGCAGCGGTTTGGGAGTTAACATCAAAATTACATTTCTCGGCCATATCGCATAGATCTCACTGTGAAAAGGCTTAAATGGCTTTTTTGACCTAAGTTTGAGGATTGCGCTCAAATCAAATGTCCTAGAACCAAATTTCCACATGTAACTACTAGATTGTGATACAATACACTATTGGGTGAAGTTTGGTTGACTTCTGCGCAGCGGTTTGGGAGTGAACATCAAAATTACATTTCTCGGCCATATCGCGTAGATCTCACTGTGAAAAGGCTTAAATGGCTTTTTTAATTAAGTTTGATGATTGCGCTCAAACCAAATGTCCTAGAACCAAATTTCTAAATGTAACTACTAGATTGTGAAACAATACACTATTGGGTGAAGTTTGGTTGATTTCTGCGCAGCGGTTTGGGAGTGAACATCAAAATTACATTTCTCGGCCATATCGCATAGATCTCACTGTGAAAAGGCTTAAATGACTTTTTTAATTAAGTTTGATGATTGCGCTCAAACCAAATGTCCTAGAACAAAATTTCTAAATGTAACTACTAGATTGTGAATCAATACACTATTGGGTGAAGTTTGGTTGACTTCTGCGCAGCGGTTTGGGAGTTAACATCAAAATTACATTTCTCGGCTGAATTGCGTATATCTCACTGTCAAAATGCTTAAATGACTTTTTTAACTAAGTTTGAGTATTGCGCTCAAACCAAATGTCCTAGAACAAAATTTCCAAATGTAACTACTAGATTGTGATACAAAACACTATTGGGTGAAGTTTGGTTGACTTCTGCGCAGCGGTTTGGGAGTTTACATCAAAATTACATTTCTCGGCCATATCGCATAGATCTCACTGTGAAAAGGCTTAAATGACTTTTTTAATTAAGTTTGATGATTGCGCTCAAACCAAATGTTCTAGAACGAAATTTCCAAATGTAACTACTAGATTGTGATACAATACACTATTGGGTGAAGTTTGGTTGACTTCTGCGCAGCGGTTTGGGAGTTAACATCAAAATTATATTTCTCGGCCGTATCGCGTAGATCTCACTGTGAAAAGGCTTAAATGACTTTTTTTTAACTAAGTTTGAGGATTGCGCTCAAACCAAATGTCCTAGAACCAAATTTCCAAATGTAACTACTAGATTGTGATAAAATACACTATTGGGTGAAGTTTGGTTGACTTCTGCGCAGCGGTTTGGGAGTGAACATCAAAATTACATTTCTCGGCCATATCGCATAGATCTCACTGTGAAAAGGCTTAAATGACTTTTTTAAGTTTGAAGATTGCGCTCAAATCAAATGTCCTAGAACCAAATTTCCACATGTAACTACTAGATTGTGAAACAATACACTATTGGGTGAAGTTTGGTTGACTTCTGCGCAGCGGTTTGGGAGTGTACATCAAAATTACATTTCTCGGCCATATCGCGTAGATCTCACTGTGAAAAGGCTTAAATGGCTTTTTTAATTAAGTTTGATGATTGCGCTCAAACCAAATGTCCTAGAACCAAATTTCTAAATGTAACTACTAGATTGTGAAACAATACACTATTGGGTGAAGTTTGGTTGACTTCTGCGCAGCGGTTTGGGAGTGAACATCAAAATTACATTTCTCGGCCATATCGCATAGATCTCACTGTGAAAAGGCTTAAATGACTTTTTTAATTAAGTTTGATGATTGCGCTCAAACCAAATGTCCTAGAACAAAATTTCTAAATGTAACTACTAGATTGTGAATCAATACACTATTGGGTGAAGTTTGGTTGACTTCTGCGCAGCGGTTTGGGAGTTAACATCAAAATTACATTTCTCGGCTGAATTGCGTATATCTCACTGTCAAAATGCTTAAATGACTTTTTTAACTAAGTTTGAGTATTGCGCTCAAACCAAATGTCCTAGAACCAAATTTCCAAATGTAACTACTAGATTGTGATACAATACACTATTGGGTGAAGTTTGGTTGACTTCTGCGCAGCGGTTTGGGAGTTTACATCAAAATTACATTTCTCGGCCATATCGCATAGATCTCACTGTGAAAAGGCTTAAATGACTTTTTTAATTAAGTTTGATGATTGCGCTCAAACCAAATGTTCTAGAACGAAATTTCCAAATGTAACTACTAGATTGTGATACAATACACTATTGGGTGAAGTTTGGTTGACTTCTGCGCAGCGGTTTGGGAGTTAACATCAAAATTACATTTCTCGGCCGTATCGCGTAGATCTCACTGTGAAAAGGCTTAAATGACTTTTTTTTAACTAAGTTTGAGGATTGCGCTCAAACCAAATGTCCTAGAACCAAATTTCCAAATGTAACTACTAGATTGTGATAAAATACACTATTGGGTGAAGTTTGGTTGACTTCTGCGCAGCGGTTTGGGAGTGAACATCAAAATTACATTTCTCGGCCATATCGCATAGATCTCACTGTGAAAAGGCTTAAATGACTTTTTTAAGTTTGAAGATTGCGCTCAAATCAAATGTCCTAGAACCAAATTTCCACATGTAACTACTAGATTGTGATACAATACACTATTGGGTGAAGTTTGGTTTACTTCTGCGCAGCGGTTTGGGAGTTAACATCAAAATTACATTTCTCGGCCATATCGCATAGATCTCACTGTGAAAAGGCTTAAATTGCTTTTTTGACCTAAGTTTGAGGATTGCGCTCAAATCAAATGTCCTAGAACTAAATTTCCACATGTAACTACTAGATTGTGATACAATACACTATTGGGTGAAGTTTGGTTGACTTCTGCGCAGCGGTTTGGGAGTTAACATCAAAATTACATTTCTCGGCCATATCGCATAGATCTCACTGTGAAAAGGCTTAAATGGCTTTTTTGACCTAAGTTTGAGGATTGCGCTCAAATCAAATGTCCTAGAACCAAATTTCCACATGTAACTACTAGATTGTGATACAATACACTATTGGGTGAAGTTTGGTTGACTTCTGCGCAGCGGTTTGGGAGTGAACATCAAAATTACATTTCTCGGCCATATCGCGTAGATCTCACTGTGAAAAGGCTTAAATGGCTTTTTTAATTAAGTTTGATGATTGCGCTCAAACCAAATGTCCTAGAACCAAATTTCTAAATGTAACTACTAGATTGTGATACAATACACTATTGGGTGAAGTTTGGTTGACTTCTGCGCAGCGGTTTGGGAGTGAACATCAAAATTACATTTCTCGGCCATATCGCATAGATCTCACTGTGAAAAGGCTTAAATGACTTTTTTTAATTAAGTTTGAAGATTGCGCTCAAACCAAATGTCCTAGAACTAAATTTCCAAATGTAACTACTAGATTGTGATAAAATACACTATTGGGTGAAGTTTGGTTGACTTCTGCGCAGCGGTTTGGGAGTTAACATCAAAATTACATTTCTCGGCCATATCGCATAGATCTCACTGTGAAAAGGCTTAAATGACTTTTTTAATTAAGTTTGATGATTGCGTTCAAACCAAATGTTCTAGAACGAAATTTCCAAATGTAACTACTAGATTGTGATAAAATACACTATTGGGTGAAGTTTGGTTGACTTCTGCGCAGCGGTTTGGGAGTTAACATCAAAATTACATTTCTCGGCCATATCGCGTAGATCTCACTGTGAAAAGGCTTAAATGACTTTTTTTTTAACTAAGTTTGAGGATTGCGCTCAAACCAAATGTCCTAGAACCAAATTTCCAAATGTAACTACTAGATTGTGATAAAATACACTATTGGGTGAAGTTTGGTTGACTTCTGCGCAGCGGTTTGGGAGTGAACATCAAAATTACATTTCTCGGCCATATCGCATAGATCTCACTGTGAAAAGGCTTAAATGGCTTTTTTGACCTAAGTTTGAGGATTGCGCTCAAATCAAATGTCCTAGAACCAAATTTCCACATGTAACTACTAGATTGTGATACAATACACTATTGGGTGAAGTTTGGTTGACTTCTGCGCAGCGGTTTGGGAGTGAACATCAAAATTACATTTCTCGGCCATATCGTATAGATCTCACTGTGAAAAGGCTTAAATGACTTTTTTAAATTAAGTTTGAAGATTGCGCTCAAACCAAATGTCCTAGAACTAGTTTTCCAAATGTAACTACTAGATTGTGATAAAATACACTATTGGGTGAAGTTTGGTTGACTTCTGCGCAGCGGTTTGGGAGTTAACATCAAAATTACATTTCTCGGCCATATCGCATAGATCTCACTGTGAAAAGGCTTAAATGACTTTTTTAATTAAGTTTGATGATTGCGTTCAAACCAAATGTTCTAGAACGAAATTTCCAAATGTAACTACTAGATTGTGATAAAATACACTATTGGGTGAAGTTTGGTTGACTTCTGCGCAGCGGTTTGGGAGTTAACATCAAAATTACATTTCTCGGCCATATCGCGTAGATCTAACTGTGAAAAGGCTTAAATGACTTTTTTTTAACTAAGTTTGAGGATTGCGCTCAAACCAAATGTCCTAGAACCAAATTTCCAAATGTAACTACTAGATTGTGATAAAATACACTATTGGGTGAAGTTTGGTTGACTTCTGCGCAGCGGTTTGGGAGTTAACATCAAAATTACATTTCTCGGCCATATCGCGTAGATCTCACTGTGAAAAGGCTTAAATGACTTTTTTAATTAAGTTTGATGATTGCGCTCAAACCAAATGTCCTAGAACCAAATTTCCAAATGTAACTACTAGATTTTGATACAATACACTATTGGGTGAAGTTTGGTTGACTTCTGCGCAGCGGTTTGGGAGTTAACATCAAAATTACATTTCTCGGCCATATCGCATAGATCTCACTGTGAAAAGGCTTAAATGACTTTTTTAATTAAGTTTGATGATTGCGCTCAAACCAAATGTCCTAGAACGAAATTTCCAAATGTAACTACTAGATTGTGATACAATACACTATTGGGTGAAGTTTGGTTGACTTCTGCGCAGCGGTTTGGGAGTTAACATCAAAATTACATTTCTCGGCCATATCGCATAGATCTCACTGTGAAAAGGCTTAAATTGCTTGTTTGACCTAAGTTTGAGGATTGCGCTCAAATCAAATGTCCTAGAACCAAATTTCCACATGTAACTACTAGATTGTGATACAATACACTATTGGGTGAAGTTTGGTTGACTTCTGCGCAGCGGTTTGGGAGTTAACATCAAAATTACATTTCTCGGCCATATCGCATAGATCTCACTGTGAAAAGGCTTAAATGGCTTTTTTGACCTAAGTTTGAGGATTGCGCTCAAATCAAATGTCCTAGAACCAAATTTCCACATGTAACTACTAGATTGTGATACAATACACTTTTGGGTGAAGTTTGGTTGACTTCTGCGCAGCGGTTTGGGAGTGAACATCAAAATTACATTTCTCGGCCATATCGCGTAGATCTCACTGTGAAAAGGCTTAAATGACTTTTTTAATTAAGTTTGATGATTGCGCTCAAACCAAATGTCCTAGAACCAAATTTCCAAATGTAACTACTAGATTGTGATACAATACACTATTGGGTGAAATTTGGTTGACTTCTGCAAAGCGGTTTGGGAGTTAACATCAAAATTACATTTCTCAGCCATATCGCATAGATCTCACTGTGAAAAGGCTTAAATGACTTTTTTTTAACTAAGTTTGAGGATTGCGCTCAAACCAAATGTCCTAGAACCAAATTTCTAAATGTAACTACTAGATTGTGATACAATACACTATTGGGTGAAGTTTGGTTGACTTCTGCGCAGCGGTTTGGGAGTGAACATCAAAATTATATTTCTCGGCCATATCGCATAGATCTCACTGTGAAAAGGCTTAAATGACTTTTTTTAATTAAGTTTGAAGATTGCGCTCAAACCAAATGTCCTAGAACTAAATTTCCAAATGTAACTACTAGATTGTGATAAAATACACTATTGGGTGAAGTTTGGTTGACGTCTGCGCAGCGGTTTGGGAGTTAACATCAAAATTACATTTCTCGGCCATATCGCATAGATCTCACTGTGAAAAGGCTTAAATGACTTTTTTAATTAAGTTTGAGGATTGCGCTCAAACCAAATGTCCTAGAACCAAATTTCTAAATGTAACTACTAGATTGTGATACAATACACTATTGGGTGAAGTTTGGTTGACTTCTGCGCAGCGGTTTGGGAGTGAACATCAAAATTACATTTCTCGGCCATATCGCGTAGATCTCACTGTGAAAAGGCTTAAATGGCTTTTTTAATTAAGTTTGATGATTGCGCTCAAACCAAATGTCCTAGAACCAAATTTCTAAATGTAACTACTAGATTGTGATACAATACACTATTGGGTGAAGTTTGGTTGACTTCTGCGCAGCGGTTTGGGAGTGAACATCAAAATTACATTTCTCGGCCATATCGCATAGATCTCACTGTGAAAAGGCTTAAATGACTTTTTTTAATTAAGTTTGAAGATTGCGCTCAAACCAAATGTCCTAGAACTAAATTTCCAAATGTAACTACTAGATTGTGATAAAATACACTATTGGGTGAAGTTTGGTTGACTTCTGCGCAGCGGTTTGGGAGTTAACATCAAAATTACATTTCTCGGCCATATCGCATAGATCTCACTGTGAAAAGGCTTAAATGACTTTTTTAATTAAGTTTGATGATTGCGTTCAAACCAAATGTTCTAGAACGAAATTTCCAAATGTAACTACTAGATTGTGATAAAATACACTATTGGGTGAAGTTTGGTTGACTTCTGCGCAGCGGTTTGGGAGTTAACATCAAAATTACATTTCTCGGCCATATCGCGTAGATCTCACTGTGAAAAGGCTTAAATGACTTTTTTTTTAACTAAGTTTGAGGATTGCGCTCAAACCAAATATCCTAGAACCAAATTTCCAAATGTAACTACTAGATTGTGATAAAATACACTATTGGGTGAAGTTTGGTTGACTTCTGCGCAGCGGTTTGGGAGTGAACATCAAAATTACATTTCTCGGCCATATCGCATAGATCTCACTGTGAAAAGGCTTAAATGGCTTTTTTGACCTAAGTTTGAGGGTTGCGCTCAAATCAAATGTCCTAGAACCAAATTTCCACATGTAACTACTAGATTGTGATACAATACACTATTGGGTGAAGTTTGGTTGACTTCTGCGCAGCGGTTTGGGAGTGAACATCAAAATTACATTTCTCGGCCATATCGCATAGATCTCACTGTGAAAAGGCTTAAATGACTTTTTTTAATTAAGTTTGAAGATTGCGCTCAAACCAAATGTCCTAGAACTAGTTTTCCAAATGTAACTACTAGATTGTGATAAAATACACTATTGGGTGAAGTTTGGTTGACTTCTGCGCAGCGGTTTGGGAGTTAACATCAAAATTACATTTCTCGGCCATATCGCATAGATCTCACTGTGAAAAGGCTTAAATGACTTTTTTAATTAAGTTTGATGATTGCGTTCAAACCAAATGTTCTAGAACGAAATTTCCAAATGTAACTACTAGATTGTGATAAAATACACTATTGGGTGAAGTTTGGTTGACTTCTGCGCAGCGGTTTGGGAGTTAACATCAAAATTACATTTCTCGGCCATATCGCGTAGATCTCACTGTGAAAAGGCTTAAATGACTTTTTTTTAACTAAGTTTGAGGATTGCGCTCAAACCAAATGTCCTAGAACCAAATTTCCAAATGTAACTACTAGATTGTGATAAAATACACTATTGGGTGAAGTTTGGTTGACTTCTGCGCAGCGGTTTGGGAGTGAACATCAAAATTACATTTCTCGGCCATATCGCGTAGATCTCACTGTGAAAAGGCTTAAATGGCTTTTTTAATTAAGTTTGATGATTGCGCTCAAACCAAATGTCCTAGAACCAAATTTCTAAATGTAACTACTAGATTGTGATACAATACACTATTGGGTGAAGTTTGGTTGACTTCTGCGCAGCGGTTTGGGAGTGAACATCAAAATTACATTTCTCGGCCATATCGCATAGATCTCACTGTGAAAAGGCTTAAATGACTTTTTTTAATTAAGTTTGAAGATTGCGCTCAAACCAAATGTCCTAGAACTAAATTTCCAAATGTAACTACTAGATTGTGATAAAATACACTATTGGGTGAAGTTTGGTTGACTTCTGCGCAGCGGTTTGGGAGTTAACATCAAAATTACATTTCTCGGCCATATCGCATAGATCTCACTGTGAAAAGGCTTAAATGACTTTTTTAATTAAGTTTGATGATTGCGTTCAAACCAAATGTTCTAGAACGAAATTTCCAAATGTAACTACTAGATTGTGATAAAATACACTATTGGGTGAAGTTTGGTTGACTTCTGCGCAGCGGTTTGGGAGTTAACATCAAAATTACATTTCTCGGCCATATCGCGTAGATCTCACTGTGAAAAGGCTTAAATGACTTTTTTTTTAACTAAGTTTGAGGATTGCGCTCAAACCAAATGTCCTAGAACCAAATTTCCAAATGTAACTACTAGATTGTGATAAAATACACTATTGGGTGAAGTTTGGTTGACTTCTGCGCAGCGGTTTGGGAGTGAACATCAAAATTACATTTCTCGGCCATATCGCATAGATCTCACTGTGAAAAGGCTTAAATGGCTTTTTTGACCTAAGTTTGAGGATTGCGCTCAAATCAAATGTCCTAGAACCAAATTTCCACATGTAACTACTAGATTGTGATACAATACACTATTGGGTGAAGTTTGGTTGACTTCTGCGCAGCGGTTTGGGAGTGAACATCAAAATTACATTTCTCGGCCATATCGCATAGATCTCACTGTGAAAAGGCTTAAATGACTTTTTTTAATTAAGTTTGAAGATTGCGCTCAAACCAAATGTCCTAGAACTAGTTTTCCAAATGTAACTACTAGATTGTGATAAAATACACTATTGGGTGAAGTTTGGTTGACTTCTGCGCAGCGGTTTGGGAGTTAACATCAAAATTACATTTCTCGGCCATATCGCATAGATCTCACTGTGAAAAGGCTTAAATGACTTTTTTAATTAAGTTTGATGATTGCGTTCAAACCAAATGTTCTAGAACGAAATTTCCAAATGTAACTACTAGATTGTGATAAAATACACTATTGGGTGAAGTTTGGTTGACTTCTGCGCAGCGGTTTGGGAGTTAACATCAAAATTACATTTCTCGGCCATATCGCGTAGATCTCACTGTGAAAAGGCTTAAATGACTTTTTTTTAACTAAGTTTGAGGATTGCGCTCAAACCAAATGTCCTAGAACCAAATTTCCAAATGTAACTACTAGATTGTGATAAAATACACTATTGGGTGAAGTTTGGTTGACTTCTGCGCAGCGGTTTGGGAGTGAACATCAAAATTACATTTCTCGGCCATATCGCGTAGATCTCACTGTGAAAAGGCTTAAATGACTTTTTTAATTAAGTTTGATGATTGCGCTCAAACCAAATGTCCTAGAACCAAATTTCCAAATGTAACTACTAGATTTTGATACAATACACTATTGGGTGAAGTTTGGTTGACTTCTGCGCAGCGGTTTGGGAGTTAACATCAAAATTACATTTCTCGGCCATATCGCATAGATCTCACTGTGAAAAGGCTTAAATGACTTTTTTAATTAAGTTTGATGATTGCGCTCAAACCAAATGTCCTAGAACGAAATTTCCAAATGTAACTACTAGATTGTGATACAATACACTATTGGGTGAAGTTTGGTTGACTTCTGCGCAGCGGTTTGGGAGTTAACATCAAAATTACATTTCTCGGCCATATCGCATAGATCTCACTGTGAAAAGGCTTAAATTGCTTTTTTGACCTAAGTTTGAGGATTGCGCTCAAATCAAATGTCCTAGAACCAAATTTCCACATGTAACTACTAGATTGTGATACAATACACTATTGGGTGAAGTTTGGTTGACTTCTGCGCAGCGGTTTGGGAGTTAACATCAAAATTACATTTCTCGGCCATATCGCATAGATCTCACTGTGAAAAGGCTTAAATGGCTTTTTTGACCTAAGTTTGAGGATTGCGCTCAAATCAAATGTCCTAGAACCAAATTTCCACATGTAACTACTAGATTGTGATACAATACACTTTTGGGTGAAGTTTGGTTGACTTCTGCGCAGCGGTTTGGGAGTGAACATCAAAATTACATTTCTCGGCCATATCGCGTAGATCTCACTGTGAAAAGGCTTAAATGACTTTTTTAATTAAGTTTGATGATTGCGCTCAAACCAAATGTCCTAGAACCAAATTTCCAAATGTAACTACTAGATTGTGATACAATACACTATTGGGTGAAATTTGGTTGACTTCTGCGCAGCGGTTTGGGAGTTAACATCAAAATTACATTTCTCAGCCATATCGCATAGATCTCACTGTGAAAAGGCTTAAATGACTTTTTTTTAACTAAGTTTGAGGATTGCGCTCAAACCAAATGTCCTAGAACCAAATTTCTAAATGTAACTACTAGATTGTGATACAATACACTATTGGGTGAAGTTTGGTTGACTTCTGCGCAGCGGTTTGGGAGTGAACATCAAAATTATATTTCTCGGCCATATCGCATAGATCTCACTGTGAAAAGGCTTAAATGACTTTTTTTAATTAAGTTTGAAGATTGCGCTCAAACCAAATGTCCTAGAACTAAATTTCCAAATGTAACTACTAGATTGTGATAAAATACACTATTGGGTGAAGTTTGGTTGACGTCTGCGCAGCGGTTTGGGAGTTAACATCAAAATTACATTTCTCGGCCATATCGCATAGATCTCACTGTGAAAAGGCTTAAATGACTTTTTTAATTAAGTTTGATGATTGCGCTCAAACCAAATGTTCTAGAACGAAATTTTCAAATGTAACTACTAGATTGTGATAAAATACACTATTGGGTGAAGTTTGGTTGACTTCTGCGCAGCGGTTTGGGAGTTAACATCAAAATTACATTTCTCGGCCATATCGCGTAGATCTCACTGTGAAAAGGCTTAAATGACTTTTTTTTAACTAAGTTTGAGGATTGCGCTCAAACCAAATGTCCTAGAACCAAATTTCCAAATGTAACTACTAGATTGTGAATCAATACACTATTGGGTGAAGTTTGGTTGACTTCTGCGCAGCGGTTTGGGAGTGAACATCAAAATTACATTTCTCGGCCATATCGCATAGATCTCACTGTGAAAAGGCTTAAATGACTTTTTTAATTAAGTTTGATGATTGCGCTCAAACCAAATGTCCTAGAACAAAATTTCTAAATATAACTACTAGATTGTGAATCAATACACTATTGGGTGAAGTTTGGTTGACTTCTGCGCAGCGGTTTGGGAGTTAACATCAAAATTACATTTCTCGGCCATATCGCGTAGATCTCACTGTGAAAAGGCTTAAATGGCTTTTTTGACCTAAGTTTGATGATTGCGCTCAAATCAAATGTCCTAGAACAAAATTTCTAAATGTAACTATTAGATTGTGAATCAATACACTATTGGGTGAAGTTTGGTTGACTTCTGCGCAGCGGTTTGGGAGTTAACATCAAAATTACATTTCTCGGCCATATCGCGTAGATCTCACTGTGAAAAGGCTTAAATGGCTTTTTTGACCTAAGTTTGAGGATTGCGCTCAAATCAAATGTCCTAGAACCAAATTTCCACATGTAACTACTACATTGTGATACAATACACTATTGGGTGAAGTTTGGTTGACTTCTGCGCAGCGGTTTGGGAGTTAACATCAAAATTACATTTCTCAGCCATATCGCATAGATCTCACTGTGAAAAGGCTTAAATGGCTTTTTTGACCTAAGTTTGAGGATTGCGCTTAAATCAAATGTCCTAGAACCAAATTTCCAAATGTAACTACTAGATTGTGATACAATACACTATTGGGTGAAGTTTGGTTGACTTCTGCGCAGCGGTTTGGGAGTTAACATCAAAATTACATTTCTCAGCCATATCGCATAGATCTCACTGTGAAAAGGCTTAAATGACTTTTTTTAACTAAGTTTGAGGATTGCGCTCAAACCAAATGTCCTAGAACCAAATTTCCACATGTAACTACTAGATTGTGATACAATACACTATTGGGTGAAGTTTGGTTTACTTCTGCGCAGCGGTTTGGGAGTTAACATCAAAATTACATTTCTCGGCCATATCGCGTAGATCTCACTGTGAAAAGGCTTAAATGACTTTTTTAATTAAGTTTGAGGATTGCGCTCAAACCAAATGTCCTAGAACCAAATTTCTAAATGTAACTACTAGATTGTGATACAATACATTATTGGGTGAAGTTTGGTAGACTTCTGCGCAGCGGTTTGGGAGTTAACATCAAAATTACATTTCTCGGCCATATCGCATAGATCTCACTGTGAAAAGGCTTAAATGACTTTTTTAAATTAAGTTTGAAGATTGCGCTCAAACCAAATGTCCTAGAACTAAATTTCCAAATGTAACTACTAGATTGTGATAAAATACACTATTGGGTGAAGTTTGGTTGACTTCTGCGCAGCGGTTTGGGAGTTAACATCAAAATTACATTTCTCGGCCATATCGCGTAGATCTCACTGTGAAAAGGCTTAAATGACTTTTTTTTTAACTAAGTTTGAGGATTGCGCTCAGACCAAATGTCCTAGAACCAAATTTCCAAATGTAACTACTAGATTGTGATAAAATACACTATTGGGTGAAGTTTGGTTGACTTCTGCGCAGCGGTTTGGGAGTGAACATCAAAATTACATTTCTCGGCCATATCGCATAGATCTCACTGTGAAAAGGCTTAAATGGCTTTTTTGACCTAAGTTTGAGGATTGCGCTCAAATCAAATGTCCTAGAACCAAATTTCCACATGTAACTACTAGATTGTGATACAATACACTATTGGGTGAAGTTTGGTTGACTTCTGCGCAGCGGTTTGGGAGTGAACATCAAAATTACATTTCTCGGCCATATCGCATAGATCTCACTGTGAAAAGGCTTAAATGACTTTTTTTAATTAAGTTTGAAGATTGCGCTCAAACCAAATGTCCTAGAACTAGTTTTCCAAATGTAACTACTAGATTGTGATAAAATACACTATTGGGTGAAGTTTGGTTGACTTCTGCGCAGCGGTTTGGGAGTTAACATCAAAATTACATTTCTCGGCCATATCGCATAGATCTCACTGTGAAAAGGCTTAAATGACTTTTTTAATTAAGTTTGATGATTGCGTTCAAACCAAATGTTCTAGAACGAAATTTCCAAATGTAACTACTAGATTGTGATAAAATACACTATTGGGTGAAGTTTGGTTGACTTCTGCGCAGCGGTTTGGGAGTTAACATCAAAATTACATTTCTCGGCCATATCGCGTAGATCTCACTGTGAAAAGGCTTAAATGACTTTTTTTTAACTAAGTTTGAGGATTGCGCTCAAACCAAATGTCCTAGAACCAAATTTCCAAATGTAACTACTAGATTGTGATAAAATACACTATTGGGTGAAGTTTGGTTGACTTCTGCGCAGCGGTTTGGGAGTGAACATCAAAATTACATTTCTCGGCCATATCGCGTAGATCTCACTGTGAAAAGGCTTAAATGGCTTTTTTAATTAAGTTTGATGATTGCGCTCAAACCAAATGTCCTAGAACCAAATTTCTAAATGTAACTACTAGATTGTGATACAATACACTATTGGGTGAAGTTTGGTTGACTTCTGCGCAGCGGTTTGGGAGTGAACATCAAAATTACATTTCTCGGCCATATCGCATAGATCTCACTGTGAAAAGGCTTAAATGACTTTTTTTAATTAAGTTTGAAGATTGCGCTCAAACCAAATGTCCTAGAACTAAATTTCCAAATGTAACTACTAGATTGTGATAAAATACACTATTGGGTGAAGTTTGGTTGACTTCTGCGCAGCGGTTTGGGAGTTAACATCAAAATTACATTTCTCGGCCATATCGCATAGATCTCACTGTGAAAAGGCTTAAATGACTTTTTTAATTAAGTTTGATGATTGCGTTCAAACCAAATGTTCTAGAACGAAATTTCCACATGTAACTACTAGATTGTGATAAAATACACTATTGGGTGAAGTTTGGTTGACTTCTGCGCAGCGGTTTGGGAGTTAACATCAAAATTACATTTCTCGGCCATATCGCGTAGATCTCACTGTGAAAAGGCTTAAATGACTTTTTTTTTAACTAAGTTTGAGGATTGCGCTCAAACCAAATGTCCTAGAACCAAATTTCCAAATGTAACTACTAGATTGTGATAAAATACACTATTGGGTGAAGTTTGGTTGACTTCTGCGCAGCGGTTTGGGAGTGAACATCAAAATTACATTTCTCGGCCATATCGCATAGATCTCACTGTGAAAAGGCTTAAATGGCTTTTTTGACCTAAGTTTGAGGATTGCGCTCAAATCAAATGTCCTAGAACCAAATTTCCACATGTAACTACTAGATTGTGATACAATACACTATTGGGTGAAGTTTGGTTGACTTCTGCGCAGCGGTTTGGGAGTGAACATCAAAATTACATTTCTCGGCCATATCGCATAGATCTCACTGTGAAAAGGCTTAAATGACTTTTTTTAATTAAGTTTGAAGATTGCGCTCAAACCAAATGTCCTAGAACTAGTTTTCCAAATGTAACTACTAGATTGTGATAAAATACACTATTGGGTGAAGTTTGGTTGACTTCTGCGCAGCGGTTTGGGAGTTAACATCAAAATTACATTTCTCGGCCATATCGCATAGATCTCACTGTGAAAAGGCTTAAATGACTTTTTTAATTAAGTTTGATGATTGCGTTCAAACCAAATGTTCTAGAACGAAATTTCCAAATGTAACTACTAGATTGTGATAAAATACACTATTGGGTGAAGTTTGGTTGACTTCTGCGCAGCGGTTTGGGAGTTAACATCAAAATTACATTTCTCGGCCATATCGCGTAGATCTCACTGTGAAAAGGCTTAAATGACTTTTTTTTAACTAAGTTTGAGGATTGCGCTCAAACCAAATGTCCTAAAACCAAATTTCCAAATGTAACTACTAGATTGTGATAAAATACACTATTGGGTGAAGTTTGGTTGACTTCTGCGCAGCGGTTTGGGAGTGAACATCAAAATTACATTTCTCGGCCATATCGCGTAGATCTCACTGTGAAAAGGCTTAAATGACTTTTTTAATTAAGTTTGATGATTGCGCTCAAACCAAATGTCCTAGAACCAAATTTCCAAATGTAACTACTAGATTTTGATACAATACACTATTGGGTGAAGTTTGGTTGACTTCTGCGCAGCGGTTTGGGAGTTAACATCAAAATTACATTTCTCGGCCATATCGCATAGATCTCACTGTGAAAAGGCTTAAATGACTTTTTTAATTAAGTTTGATGATTGCGCTCAAACCAAATGTCCTAGAACGAAATTTCCAAATGTAACTACTAGATTGTGATACAATACACTATTGGGTGAAGTTTGGTTGACTTCTGCGCAGCGGTTTGGGAGTTAACATCAAAATTACATTTCTCGGCCATATCGCATAGATCTCACTGTGAAAAGGCTTAAATTGCTTTTTTGACCTAAGTTTGAGGATTGCGCTCAAATCAAATGTCCTAGAACCAAATTTCCACATGTAACTACTAGATTGTGATACAATACACTATTGGGTGAAGTTTGGTTGACTTCTGCGCAGCGGTTTGGGAGTTAACATCAAAATTACATTTCTCGGCCATATCGCATAGATCTCACTGTGAAAAGGCTTAAATGGCTTTTTTGACCTAAGTTTGAGGATTGCGCTCAAATCAAATGTCCTAGAACCAAATTTCCACATGTAACTACTAGATTGTGTTACAATACACTATTGGGTGAAGTTTGGTTTACTTCTGCGCAGCGGTTTGGGAGTTAACATCAAAATTACATTTCTCGGCCATATCGCATAGATCTCACTGTGAAAAGGCTTAAATGGCTTTTTTGACCTAAGTTTGAGGATTGCGCTCAAATCAAATGTCCTAGAACCAAATTTCCACATGTAACTACTAGATTGTGATACAATACACTATTGGGTGAAGTTTGGTTGACTTCTGCGCAGCGGTTTGGGAGTTAACATCAAAATTACATTTCTCAGCCATATCGCATAGATCTCACTGTGAAAAGGCTTAAATGACTTTTTTTAACTAAGTTTGAGGATTGCGCTCAAACCAAATTTCTAAATGTAACTACTAGATTGTTATACAATACACTATTGGGTGAAGTTTGGTTGACTTCTGCGCAGCGGTTCGGGAGTGAACATCAAAATTACATTTCTCGGCCATATCACATAGATCTCACTGTGAAAAGGCTTAAATGACTTTTTTAATTAAGTTTGATGATTGCGCTCAAACCAAATGTCCTAGAACAAAATTTCCAAATGTAACTACTAGATTGATATACAATACACTATTGGGTGAAGTTTGGTTGACTTCTGCGCAGCGGTTTGTGAGTTAACATCAAAATTATTACATTTCTCGGCCATATCGCGTAGATCTCACTGTGAAAAGGCTTAAATGGCTTTTTTGACCTAAGTTTGAGGATTGCGCTCAAATCAAATGTCCTAGAACCAAATTTCTGCATGTAACTACTAGATTGTGATACAATACACTATTGGGTGAAGTTTGGTTGACTTCTACGCAGCGGTTTGGGAGTGAACATCAAAATTACATTTCTCGGCCATATCGCGTAGATCTCACTGTGAAAAGGCTTAAATGGCTTTTTTGACCTAAGTTTGAGGATTGCGCTCAAATCAAATGTCCTAGAACCAAATTTCTGCATGTAACTACTAGATTGTGATACAATACACTATTGGGTGAAGTTTGGTTGACTTCTGCGCAGCGGTTTGGGAGTGAACATCAAAATTACATTTCTCGGCCATATCGCATAGATCTCACTGTGAAAAGGCTTAAATGACTTTTTTTAATTAAGTTTGAAGATTGCGCTCAAACCAAATGTCCTAGAACTAAATTTCCAAATGTAACTACTAGATTGTGATAAAATACACTATTGGGTGAGTTTGGTTGACTTCTGCGCAGCGGTTTGGGAGTTAACATCAAAATTACATTTCTCGGCCATATCGCATAGATCTCACTGTGAAAAGGCTTAAATGGCTTTTTTGACCTAAGTTTGAGGATTGCGCTCAAATCAAATGTCCTAGAACCAAATTTCCACATGTAACTACTAGATTGTGATACAATACACTATTGGGTGAAGTTTGGTTGACTTCTGCGCAGCGGTTTGGGAGTTAACATCAAAATTACATTTCTCAGCCATATCGCATAGATCTCACTGTGAAAAGGCTTAAATGACTTTTTTTAACTAAGTTTGAGGATTGCGCTCAAACCAAATTTCTAAATGTAACTACTAGATTGTTATACAATACACTATTGGGTGAAGTTTGGTTGACTTCTGCGCAGCGGTTCGGGAGTGAACATCAAAATTACATTTCTCGGCCATATCACATAGATCTCACTGTGAAAAGGCTTAAATGACTTTTTTAATTAAGTTTGATGATTGCGCTCAAACCAAATGTCCTAGAACAAAATTTCCAAATGTAACTACTAGATTGATATACAATACACTATTGGGTGAAGTTTGGTTGACTTCTGCGCAGCGGTTTGGGAGTTAACATCAAAATTACATTTCTCGGCCATATCGCATAGATCTCACTGTGAAAAGGCTTAAATGGCTTTTTTGACCTAAGTTTGAGGATTGCGCTCAAATCAAATGTCCTAGAACCAAATTTCCACATGTAACTACTAGATTGTGATACAATACACTATTGGGTGAAGTTTGGTTGACTTCTGCGCAGCGGTTTGGGAGTTAACATCAAAATTACATTTCTCAGCCATATCGCATAGATCTCACTGTGAAAAGGCTTAAATGACTTTTTTTAACTAAGTTTGAGGATTGCGCTCAAACCAAATTTCTAAATGTAACTACTAGATTGTTATACAATACACTATTGGGTGAAGTTTGGTTGACTTCTGCGCAGCGGTTCGGGAGTGAACATCAAAATTACATTTCTCGGCCATATCACATAGATCTCACTGTGAAAAGGCTTAAATGACTTTTTTAATTAAGTTTGATGATTGCGCTCAAACCAAATGTCCTAGAACAAAATTTCCAAATGTAACTACTAGATTGATATACAATACACTATTGGGTGAAGTTTGGTTGACTTCTGCGCAGCGGTTTGTGAGTTAACATCAAAATTATTACATTTCTCGGCCATATCGCGTAGATCTCACTGTGAAAAGGCTTAAATGGCTTTTTTGACCTAAGTTTGAGGATTGCGCTCAAATCAAATGTCCTAGAACCAAATTTCTGCATGTAACTACTAGATTGTGATACAATACACTATTGGGTGAAGTTTGGTTGACTTCTACGCAGCGGTTTGGGAGTGAACATCAAAATTACATTTCTCGGCCATATCGCGTAGATCTCACTGTGAAAAGGCTTAAATGACTTTTTTAATTAAGTTTGATGATTGCGTTCAAACCAAATGTTCTAGAACGAAATTTCCAAATGTAACTACTAGATTGTGATAAAATACACTATTGGGTGAAGTTTGGTTGACTTCTGCGCAGCGGTTTGGGAGTTAACATCAAAATTACATTTCTCGGCCATATCGCGTAGATCTCACTGTGAAAAGGCTTAAATGACTTTTTTTTTAACTAAGTTTGAGGATTGCGCTCAAACCAAATGTCCTAGAACCAAATTTCCAAATGTAACTACTAGATTGTGATAAAATACACTATTGGGTGAAGTTTGGTTGACTTCTGCGCAGCGGTTTGGGAGTGAACATCAAAATTACATTTCTCGGCCATATCGCATAGATCTCACTGTGAAAAGGCTTAAATGGCTTTTTTGACCTAAGTTTGAGGATTGCGCTCAAATCAAATGTCCTAGAACCAAATTTCCACATGTAACTACTAGATTGTGATACAATACACTATTGGGTGAAGTTTGGTTGACTTCTGCGCAGCGGTTTGGGAGTGAACATCAAAATTACATTTCTCGGCCATATCGCATAGATCTCACTGTGAAAAGGCTTAAATGACTTTTTTTAATTAAGTTTGAAGATTGCGCTCAAACCAAATGTCCTAGAACTAGTTTTCCAAATGTAACTACTAGATTGTGATAAAATACACTATTGGGTGAAGTTTGGTTGACTTCTGCGCAGCGGTTTGGGAGTGAACATCAAAATTACATTTCTCGGCCATATCGCGTAGATCTCACTGTGAAAAGGCTTAAATGACTTTTTTAATTAAGTTTGATGATTGCGCTCAAACCAAATGTCCTAGAACCAAATTTCCAAATGTAACTACTAGATTTTGATACAATACACTATTGGGTGAAGTTTGGTTGACTTCTGCGCAGCGGTTTGGGAGTTAACATCAAAATTACATTTCTCGGCCATATCGCATAGATCTCACTGTGAAAAGGCTTAAATGACTTTTTTAATTAAGTTTGATGATTGCGCTCAAACCAAATGTCCTAGAACGAAATTTCCAAATGTAACTACTAGATTGTGATACAATACACTATTGGGTGAAGTTTGGTTGACTTCTGCGCAGCGGTTTGGGAGTTAACATCAAAATTACATTTCTCGGCCATATCGCATAGATCTCACTGTGAAAAGGCTTAAATGGCTTTTTTGACCTAAGTTTGAGGATTGCGCTCAAATCAAATGTCCTAGAACCAAATTTCCACATGTAACTACTAGATTGTGTTACAATACACTATTGGGTGAAGTTTGGTTTACTTCTGCGCAGCGGTTTGGGAGTTAACATCAAAATTACATTTCTCGGCCATATCGCATAGATCTCACTGTGAAAAGGCTTAAATGGCTTTTTTGACCTAAGTTTGAGGATTGCGCTCAAATCAAATGTCCTAGAACCAAATTTCCACATGTAACTACTAGATTGTGATACAATACACTATTGGGTGAAGTTTGGTTGACTTCTGCGCAGCGGTTTGGGAGTTAACATCAAAATTACATTTCTCAGCCATATCGCATAGATCTCACTGTGAAAAGGCTTAAATGACTTTTTTTAACTAAGTTTGAGGATTGCGCTCAAACCAAATTTCTAAATGTAACTACTAGATTGTTATACAATACACTATTGGGTGAAGTTTGGTTGACTTCTGCGCAGCGGTTCGGGAGTGAACATCAAAATTACATTTCTCGGCCATATCACATAGATCTCACTGTGAAAAGGCTTAAATGACTTTTTTAATTAAGTTTGATGATTGCGCTCAAACCAAATGTCCTAGAACAAAATTTCCAAATGTAACTACTAGATTGATATACAATACACTATTGGGTGAAGTTTGGTTGACTTCTGCGCAGCGGTTTGTGAGTTAACATCAAAATTATTACATTTCTCGGCCATATCGCGTAGATCTCACTGTGAAAAGGCTTAAATGGCTTTTTTGACCTAAGTTTGAGGATTGCGCTCAAATCAAATGTCCTAGAACCAAATTTCTGCATGTAACTACTAGATTGTGATACAATACACTATTGGGTGAAGTTTGGTTGACTTCTACGCAGCGGTTTGGGAGTGAACATCAAAATTACATTTCTCGGCCATATCGCGTAGATCTCACTGTGAAAAGGCTTAAATGGCTTTTTTGACCTAAGTTTGAGGATTGCGCTCAAATCAAATGTCCTAGAACCAAATTTCTGCATGTAACTACTAGATTGTGATACAATACACTATTGGGTGAAGTTTGGTTGACTTCTGCGCAGCGGTTTGGGAGTGAACATCAAAATTACATTTCTCGGCCATATCGCATAGATCTCACTGTGAAAAGGCTTAAATGACTTTTTTTAATTAAGTTTGAAGATTGCGCTCAAACCAAATGTCCTAGAACTAAATTTCCAAATGTAACTACTAGATTGTGATAAAATACACTATTGGGTGAGTTTGGTTGACTTCTGCGCAGCGGTTTGGGAGTTAACATCAAAATTACATTTCTCGGCCATATCGCATAGATCTCACTGTGAAAAGGCTTAAATGGCTTTTTTGACCTAAGTTTGAGGATTGCGCTCAAATCAAATGTCCTAGAACCAAATTTCCACATGTAACTACTAGATTGTGATACAATACACTATTGGGTGAAGTTTGGTTGACTTCTGCGCAGCGGTTTGGGAGTTAACATCAAAATTACATTTCTCAGCCATATCGCATAGATCTCACTGTGAAAAGGCTTAAATGACTTTTTTTAACTAAGTTTGAGGATTGCGCTCAAACCAAATTTCTAAATGTAACTACTAGATTGTTATACAATACACTATTGGGTGAAGTTTGGTTGACTTCTGCGCAGCGGTTCGGGAGTGAACATCAAAATTACATTTCTCGGCCATATCACATAGATCTCACTGTGAAAAGGCTTAAATGACTTTTTTAATTAAGTTTGATGATTGCGCTCAAACCAAATGTCCTAGAACAAAATTTCCAAATGTAACTACTAGATTGATATACAATACACTATTGGGTGAAGTTTGGTTGACTTCTGCGCAGCGGTTTGGGAGTTAACATCAAAATTACATTTCTCGGCCATATCGCATAGATCTCACTGTGAAAAGGCTTAAATGGCTTTTTTGACCTAAGTTTGAGGATTGCGCTCAAATCAAATGTCCTAGAACCAAATTTCCACATGTAACTACTAGATTGTGATACAATACACTATTGGGTGAAGTTTGGTTGACTTCTGCGCAGCGGTTTGGGAGTTAACATCAAAATTACATTTCTCAGCCATATCGCATAGATCTCACTGTGAAAAGGCTTAAATGACTTTTTTTAACTAAGTTTGAGGATTGCGCTCAAACCAAATTTCTAAATGTAACTACTAGATTGTTATACAATACACTATTGGGTGAAGTTTGGTTGACTTCTGCGCAGCGGTTCGGGAGTGAACATCAAAATTACATTTCTCGGCCATATCACATAGATCTCACTGTGAAAAGGCTTAAATGACTTTTTTAATTAAGTTTGATGATTGCGCTCAAACCAAATGTCCTAGAACAAAATTTCCAAATGTAACTACTAGATTGATATACAATACACTATTGGGTGAAGTTTGGTTGACTTCTGCGCAGCGGTTTGTGAGTTAACATCAAAATTATTACATTTCTCGGCCATATCGCGTAGATCTCACTGTGAAAAGGCTTAAATGGCTTTTTTGACCTAAGTTTGAGGATTGCGCTCAAATCAAATGTCCTAGAACCAAATTTCTGCATGTAACTACTAGATTGTGATACAATACACTATTGGGTGAAGTTTGGTTGACTTCTACGCAGCGGTTTGGGAGTGAACATCAAAATTACATTTCTCGGCCATATCGCGTAGATCTCACTGTGAAAAGGCTTAAATGACTTTTTTAATTAAGTTTGATGATTGCGTTCAAACCAAATGTTCTAGAACGAAATTTCCAAATGTAACTACTAGATTGTGATAAAATACACTATTGGGTGAAGTTTGGTTGACTTCTGCGCAGCGGTTTGGGAGTTAACATCAAAATTACATTTCTCGGCCATATCGCGTAGATCTCACTGTGAAAAGGCTTAAATGACTTTTTTTTTAACTAAGTTTGAGGATTGCGCTCAAACCAAATGTCCTAGAACCAAATTTCCAAATGTAACTACTAGATTGTGATAAAATACACTATTGGGTGAAGTTTGGTTGACTTCTGCGCAGCGGTTTGGGAGTGAACATCAAAATTACATTTCTCGGCCATATCGCATAGATCTCACTGTGAAAAGGCTTAAATGGCTTTTTTGACCTAAGTTTGAGGATTGCGCTCAAATCAAATGTCCTAGAACCAAATTTCCACATGTAACTACTAGATTGTGATACAATACACTATTGGGTGAAGTTTGGTTGACTTCTGCGCAGCGGTTTGGGAGTGAACATCAAAATTACATTTCTCGGCCATATCGCATAGATCTCACTGTGAAAAGGCTTAAATGACTTTTTTTAATTAAGTTTGAAGATTGCGCTCAAACCAAATGTCCTAGAACTAGTTTTCCAAATGTAACTACTAGATTGTGATAAAATACACTATTGGGTGAAGTTTGGTTGACTTCTGCGCAGCGGTTTGGGAGTTAACATCAAAATTACATTTCTCGGCCATATCGCATAGATCTCACTGTGAAAAGGCTTAAATGACTTTTTTAATTAAGTTTGATGATTGCGTTCAAACCAAATGTTCTAGAACGAAATTTCCAAATGTAACTACTAGATTGTGATAAAATACACTATTGGGTGAAGTTTGGTTGACTTCTGCGCAGCGGTTTGGGAGTTAACATCAAAATTACATTTCTCGGCCATATCGCGTAGATCTCACTGTGAAAAGGCTTAAATGACTTTTTTTTAACTAAGTTTGAGGATTGCGCTCAAACCAAATGTCCTAGAACCAAATTTCCAAATGTAACTACTAGATTGTGATAAAATACACTATTGGGTGAAGTTTGGTTGACTTCTGCGCAGCGGTTTGGGAGTGAACATCAAAATTACATTTCTCGGCCATATCGCGTAGATCTCACTGTGAAAAGGCTTAAATGACTTTTTTGACCTAAGTTTGAGGATTGCGCTCAAATCAAATGTCCTAGAACCAAATTTCCACATGTAACTACTAGATTGTGATACAATACACTATTGGGTGAAGTTTGGTTGACTTCTGCGCAGCGGTTTGGGAGTTAACATCAAAATTACATTTCTCGGCCATATCGCATAGATCTCACTGTGAAAAGGCTTAAATGGCTTTTTTGACCTAAGTTTGAGGATTGCGCTCAAATCAAATGTCCTAGAACGAAATTTCCAAATGTAACTACTAGATTGTGATACAATACACTATTGGGTGAAGTTTGGTTGACTTCTGCGCAGCGGTTTGGGAGTTAACATCAAAATTACATTTCTCGGCCATATCGCATAGATCTCACTGTGAAAAGGCTTAAATTGCTTTTTTGACCTAAGTTTGAGGATTGCGCTCAAATCAAATGTCCTAGAACCAAATTTCCACATGTAACTACTAGATTGTGATACAATACACTATTGGGTGAAGTTTGGTTGACTTCTGCGCAGCGGTTTGGGAGTTAACATCAAAATTACATTTCTCGGCCATATCGCATAGATCTCACTGTGAAAAGGCTTAAATGACTTTTTTAATTAAGTTTGATGATTGCGCTCAAACCAAATGTCCTAGAACGAAATTTCCAAATGTAACTACTAGATTGTGATACAATACACTATTGGGTGAAGTTTGGTTGACTTCTGCGCAGCGGTTTGGGAGTTAACATCAAAATTACATTTCTCGGCCATATCGCATAGATCTCACTGTGAAAAGGCTTAAATTGCTTTTTTGACCTAAGTTTGAGGATTGCGCTCAAATCAAATGTCCTAGAACCAAATTTCCACATGTAACTACTAGATTGTGATACAATACACTATTGGGTGAAGTTTGGTTGACTTCTGCGCAGCGGTTTGGGAGTTAACATCAAAATTACATTTCTCGGCCATATCGCATAGATCTCACTGTGAAAAGGCTTAAATGGCTTTTTTGACCTAAGTTTGAGGATTGCGCTCAAATCAAATGTCCTAGAACCAAATTTCCACATGTAACTACTAGATTGTGTTACAATACACTATTGGGTGAAGTTTGGTTTACTTCTGCGCAGCGGTTTGGGAGTTAACATCAAAATTACATTTCTCGGCCATATCGCATAGATCTCACTGTGAAAAGGCTTAAATGGCTTTTTTGACCTAAGTTTGAGGATTGCGCTCAAATCAAATGTCCTAGAACCAAATTTCCACATGTAACTACTAGATTGTGATACAATACACTATTGGGTGAAGTTTGGTTGACTTCTGCGCAGCGGTTTGGGAGTTAACATCAAAATTACATTTCTCAGCCATATCGCATAGATCTCACTGTGAAAAGGCTTAAATGACTTTTTTTAACTAAGTTTGAGGATTGCGCTCAAACCAAATTTCTAAATGTAACTACTAGATTGTTATACAATACACTATTGGGTGAAGTTTGGTTGACTTCTGCGCAGCGGTTCGGGAGTGAACATCAAAATTACATTTCTCGGCCATATCACATAGATCTCACTGTGAAAAGGCTTAAATGACTTTTTTAATTAAGTTTGATGATTGCGCTCAAACCAAATGTCCTAGAACAAAATTTCCAAATGTAACTACTAGATTGATATACAATACACTATTGGGTGAAGTTTGGTTGACTTCTGCGCAGCGGTTTGTGAGTTAACATCAAAATTATTACATTTCTCGGCCATATCGCGTAGATCTCACTGTGAAAAGGCTTAAATGGCTTTTTTGACCTAAGTTTGAGGATTGCGCTCAAATCAAATGTCCTAGAACCAAATTTCTGCATGTAACTACTAGATTGTGATACAATACACTATTGGGTGAAGTTTGGTTGACTTCTACGCAGCGGTTTGGGAGTGAACATCAAAATTACATTTCTCGGCCATATCGCGTAGATCTCACTGTGAAAAGGCTTAAATGGCTTTTTTGACCTAAGTTTGAGGATTGCGCTCAAATCAAATGTCCTAGAACCAAATTTCTGCATGTAACTACTAGATTGTGATACAATACACTATTGGGTGAAGTTTGGTTGACTTCTGCGCAGCGGTTTGGGAGTGAACATCAAAATTACATTTCTCGGCCATATCGCATAGATCTCACTGTGAAAAGGCTTAAATGACTTTTTTTAATTAAGTTTGAAGATTGCGCTCAAACCAAATGTCCTAGAACTAAATTTCCAAATGTAACTACTAGATTGTGATAAAATACACTATTGGGTGAGTTTGGTTGACTTCTGCGCAGCGGTTTGGGAGTTAACATCAAAATTACATTTCTCGGCCATATCGCATAGATCTCACTGTGAAAAGGCTTAAATGGCTTTTTTGACCTAAGTTTGAGGATTGCGCTCAAATCAAATGTCCTAGAACCAAATTTCCACATGTAACTACTAGATTGTGATACAATACACTATTGGGTGAAGTTTGGTTGACTTCTGCGCAGCGGTTTGGGAGTTAACATCAAAATTACATTTCTCAGCCATATCGCATAGATCTCACTGTGAAAAGGCTTAAATGACTTTTTTTAACTAAGTTTGAGGATTGCGCTCAAACCAAATTTCTAAATGTAACTACTAGATTGTTATACAATACACTATTGGGTGAAGTTTGGTTGACTTCTGCGCAGCGGTTCGGGAGTGAACATCAAAATTACATTTCTCGGCCATATCACATAGATCTCACTGTGAAAAGGCTTAAATGACTTTTTTAATTAAGTTTGATGATTGCGCTCAAACCAAATGTCCTAGAACAAAATTTCCAAATGTAACTACTAGATTGATATACAATACACTATTGGGTGAAGTTTGGTTGACTTCTGCGCAGCGGTTTGGGAGTTAACATCAAAATTACATTTCTCGGCCATATCGCATAGATCTCACTGTGAAAAGGCTTAAATGGCTTTTTTGACCTAATTTTGAGGATTGCGCTCAAATCAAATGTCCTAGAACCAAATTTCCACATGTAACTACTAGATTGTGATACAATACACTATTGGGTGAAGTTTGGTTGACTTCTGCGCAGCGGTTTGGGAGTTAACATCAAAATTACATTTCTCAGCCATATCGCATAGATCTCACTGTGAAAAGGCTTAAATGACTTTTTTTAACTAAGTTTGAGGATTGCGCTCAAACCAAATTTCTAAATGTAACTACTAGATTGTTATACAATACACTATTGGGTGAAGTTTGGTTGACTTCTGCGCAGCGGTTCGGGAGTGAACATCAAAATTACATTTCTCGGCCATATCACATAGATCTCACTGTGAAAAGGCTTAAATGACTTTTTTAATTAAGTTTGATGATTGCGCTCAAACCAAATGTCCTAGAACAAAATTTCCAAATGTAACTACTAGATTGATATACAATACACTATTGGGTGAAGTTTGGTTGACTTCTGCGCAGCGGTTTGTGAGTTAACATCAAAATTATTACATTTCTCGGCCATATCGCGTAGATCTCACTGTGAAAAGGCTTAAATGGCTTTTTTGACCTAAGTTTGAGGATTGCGCTCAAATCAAATGTCCTAGAACCAAATTTCTGCATGTAACTACTAGATTGTGATACAATACACTATTGGGTGAAGTTTGGTTGACTTCTACGCAGCGGTTTGGGAGTGAACATCAAAATTACATTTCTCGGCCATATCGCGTAGATCTCACTGTGAAAAGGCTTAAATGGCTTTTTTGACCTAAGTTTGAGGATTGCGCTCAAATCAAATGTCCTAGAACTAAATTTCCAAATGTAACTACTAGATTGTGATAAAATACACTATTGGGTGAAGTTTGGTTGACTTCTGCGCAGCGGTTTGGGAGTTAACATCAAAATTACATTTCTCGGCCATATCGCATAGATCTCACTGTGAAAAGGCTTAAATGGCTTTTTTGACCTAAGTTTGAGGATTGCGCTCAAATCAAATGTCCTAGAACCAAATTTCCACATGTAACTACTAGATTGTGATACAATACACTATTGGGTGAAGTTTGGTTGACTTCTGCGCAGCGGTTTGGGAGTTAACATCAAAATTACATTTCTCAGCCATATCGCATAGATCTCACTGTGAAAAGGCTTAAATGACTTTTTTTAACTAAGTTTGAGGATTGCGCTCAAACCAAATTTCTAAATGTAACTACTAGATTGTTATACAATACACTATTGGGTGAAGTTTGGTTGACTTCTGCGCAGCGGTTCGGGAGTGAACATCAAAATTACATTTCTCGGCCATATCACATAGATCTCACTGTGAAAAGGCTTAAATGACTTTTTTAATTAAGTTTGATGATTGCGCTCAAACCAAATGTCCTAGAACAAAATTTCCAAATGTAACTACTAGATTGATATACAATACACTATTGGGTGAAGTTTGGTTGACTTCTGCGCAGCGGTTTGTGAGTTAACATCAAAATTACATTTCTCGGCCATATCGCGTAGATCTCACTGTGAAAAGGCTTAAATGACTTTTTTTAATTAAGTTTGAAGATTGCGCTCAAACCAAATGTCCTAGAACTAAATTTCCAAATGTAACTACTAGATTGTGATAAAATACACTATTGGGTGAAGTTTGGTTGACTTCTGCGCAGCGGTTTGGGAGTTAACATCAAAATTACATTTCTCGGCCATATCGCATAGATCTCACTGTGAAAAGGCTTAAATGACTTTTTTAATTAAGTTTGATGATTGCGCTCAAACCAAATGTCCTAGAACGAAATTTCCAAATGTAACTACTAGATTGTGATACAATAAACTATTGGGTGAAGTTTGGTTGACTTCTGCGCAGCGGTTTGGGAGTTAACATCAAAATTACATTTCTCGGCCATATCGCGTAGATCTCACTGTGAAAAGGCTTAAATGGCTTTTTTGACCTAAGTTTGATTATTGCGCTCAAATCAAATGTCCTAGAACCAAATTTCCACATGTAACTACTAGATTGTGATACAATACACTATTGGGTGAAGTTTGGTTTACTTCTGCGCAGCGGTTTGGGAGTTAACATCAAAATTACATTCCTCGGCCATATCGCATAGATCTCACTGTGTAAAGGCTTAAATGACTTTTTTATTTAAGTTTGATGATTGCGCTCAAACCAAATGTCCTGGAACCAAATTTCCAAATGTAACTACTAGATTGTGATACAATACACTATTGGGTGAAGTTTGGTTGACTTCTGCGCAGCGGTTTGGGAGTTAACATCAAAATTACATTTCTCGGCCATATCGCGTAGATCTCATTGTGAAAAGGCTTAAATGGCTTTTTTGACCTAAGTTTGAGGATTGCGCTCAAATCAAATGTCCTAGAACCAAATTTCTACATGTAACTACTAGATTGTGATACAATACACTATTGGGTGAAGTTTGGTTGACTTCTGCGCAGCGGTTTGGGAGTTAACATCAAAATTACATTTCTCGGCCATATCGCGTAGATCTCACTGTGAAAAGGCTTAAATGGCTTTTTTGACCTAAGTTTGAGGATTGCGCTCAAATCAAATGTCCTAGAACCAAATTTCCACATGTAACTACTAGATTGTGTTACAATACACTATTGGGTGAAGTTTGGTTTACTTCTGCGCAGCGGTTTGGGAGTTAACATCAAAATTACATTTCTCGGCCATATCGCATAGATCTCACTGTGAAAAGGCTTAAATGGCTTTTTTGACCTAAGTTTGAGGATTGCGCTCAAATCAAATGTCCTAGAACCAAATTTCCACATGTAACTACTAGATTGTGATACAATACACTATTGGGTGAAGTTTGGTTGACTTCTGCGCAGCGGTTTGGGAGTGAACATCAAAATTACATTTCTCGGCCATATCGCATAGATCTCACTGTGAAAAGGCTTAAATGGCTTTTTTGACCTAAGTTTGAGGATTGCGCTCAAATCAAATGTCCTAGAACCAAATTTCCACATGTAACTACTAGATTGTGATACAATACACTATTGGGTGAAGTTTGGTTGACTTCTGCGCAGCGGTTTGGGAGTTAACATCAAAATTACATTTCTCGGCCATATCGCGTAGATCTCACTGTGAAAAGGCTTAAATGGCTTTTTTGACCTAAGTTTGAGGATTGCGCTCAAATCAAATGTCCTAGAACCAAATTTCCACATGTAACTACTAGATTGTGTTACAATACACTATTGGGTGAAGTTTGGTTTACTTCTGCGCAGCGGTTTGGGAGTTAACATCAAAATTATATTTCTCGGCCATATCGCATAGATCTCACTGTGAAAAGGCTTAAATGGCTTTTTTGACCTAAGTTTGAGGATTGCGCTCAAATCAAATGTCCTAGAACCAAATTTCCACATGTAACTACTAGATTGTGATACAATACACTATTGGGTGAAGTTTGGTTGACTTCTGCGCAGCGGTTTGGGAGTGAACATCAAAATTACATTTCTCGGCCATATCGCATAGATCTCACTATGAAAAGGCTTAAATGGCTTTTTTGACCTAAGTTTGAGTATTGCGCTCAAATCAAATGTCCTAGAACCAAATTTCCACATGTAACTACTAGATTGTGATACAATACACTATTGGGTGAAGTTTGGTTTACTTCTGCGCAGCGGTTTGGGAGTAAACATCAAAATTACATTTCTCGGCCATATCGCATAGATCTCACTGTGAAAAGGCTTAAATTGCTTTTTTGACCTAAGTTTGAGGATTGCGCTCAAATCAAATGTCCTAGAACCAAATTTCCACATGTAACTACTAGATTGTGATACAATACACTATTGGGTGAAGTTTGGTTTACTTCTGCGCAGCGGTTTGGGAGTTAACATCAAAATTACATTTCTCGGCCATATCGCATAGATCTCACTGTGAAAAGGCTTAAATGACTTTTTTAATTAAGTTTGATGATTGCGCTCAAACAAAATTTCCTAGAACAAAATTTTCAAATGTAACTACTAGATTGTGATACAATACACTATTGGGTGAAGTTTGGTTGACTTCTGCGCAGCGGTTTGGGAGTTAACATCAAAATTACATTTCTCGGCCATATCGCGTAGATCTCACTGTGAAAAGGCTTAAATGGCTTTTTTGACCTAAGTTTGAGGATTGCGCTCAAATCAAATGTCTTAGAACCAAATTTCCACATGTAACTACTAGATTGTGTTACAATACACTATTGGGTGAAGTTTGGTTTACTTCTGCGCAGCGGTTTGGGAGTTAATATCAAAATTACATTTCTCGGCCATATCGCATAGATCTCACTGTGAAAAGGCTTAAATGGCTTTTTTGACCTAAGTTTGAGGGTTGCGCTCAAATCAAATGTCCTAGAACCAAATTTCCACATGTAACTACTAGATTGTGATACAATACACTATTGGGTGAAGTTTGGTTGACTTCTGCGCAGCGGTTTGGGAGTGAACATCAAAATTACATTTCTCGGCCATATCGCATAGATCTCACTGTGAAAAGGCTTAAATGGCTTTTTTGACCTAAGTTTGAGGATTGCGCTCAAATCAGATGTCCTAGAACCAAATTTCCACATGTAACTACTAGATTGTGATACAATACACTATTGGGTGAAGTTTGGTTTACTTCTGCGCAGCGGTTTGGGAGTTAACATCAAAATTACATTTCTCGGCCATATCGCATAGATCTCACTGTGAAAAGGCTTAAATTGCTTTTTTGACCTAAGTTTGAGGATTGCGCTCAAATCAAATGTCCTAGAACCAAATTTCCACATGTAACTACTAGATTGTGATACAATACACTATTGGGTGAAGTTTGGTTTACTTCTGCGCAGCGGTTTGGGAGTTAACATCAAAATTACATTTCTCGGCCATATCGCATAGATCTCACTGTGAAAAGGCTTAAATGGCTTTTTTGACCTAAGTTTGAGCATTGCGCTCAAATCAAATGTCCTAGAACCAAATTTCCACATGTAACTACTAGATTGTGATACAATACACTATTGGGTGAAGTTTGGTTGACTTCTGCGCAGCGGTTTGGGAGTGAACATCAAAATTACATTTCTCGGCCATATCGCGTAGATCTCACTGTGAAAAGGCTTAAATGGCTTTTTTGACCTAAGTTTGAGGATTGCGCTCAAATCAAATGTCCTAGAACCAAATTTCCACATGTAACTACTAGATTGTGTTACAATACACTATTGGGTGAAGTTTGGTTTACTTCTGCGCAGCGGTTTGGGAGTTAACATCAAAATTATATTTCTCGGCCATATCGCATAGATCTCACTGTGAAAAGGCTTAAATGGCTTTTTTGACCTAAGTTTGAGGATTGCGCTCAAATCAAATGTCCTAGAACCAAATTTCCACATGTAACTACTAGATTGTGATAAAATACACTATTGGGTGAAGTTTGGTTGACTTCTGCGCAGCGGTTTGGGAGTGAACATCAAAATTACATTTCTCGGCCATATCGCATAGATCTCACTGTGAAAAGGCTTAAATGGCTTTTTTGACCTAAGTTTGAGGATTGCGCTCAAATCAAATGTCCTAGAACCAAATTTCCACATGTAACTACTAGATTGTGATACAATACACTATTGGGTGAAGTTTGGTTTACTTCTGCGCAGCGGTTTGGGAGTAAACATCAAAATTACATTTCTCGGCCATATCGCATAGATCTCACTGTGAAAAGGCTTAAATTGCTTTTTTGACCTAAGTTTGAGGATTGCGCTCAAATCAAATGTCCTAGAACCAAATTTCCACATGTAACTACTAGATTGTGATACAATACACTATTGGGTGAAGTTTGGTTTACTTCTGCGCAGCGGTTTGGGAGTTAACATCAAAATTACATTTCTCGGCCATATCGCATAGATCTCACTGTGAAAAGGCTTAAATGGCTTTTTTGACCTAAGTTTGAGGATTGCGCTCAAATCAAATGTCCTAGAACCAAATTTCCACATGTAACTACTAGATTGTGATACAATACACTATTGGGTGAAGTTTGGTTGACTTCTGCGCAGCGGTTTGGGAGTGAACATCAAAATTACATTTCTCGGCCATATCGCATAGATCTCACTGTGAAAAGGTTTAAATGACTTTTTTAATTAAGTTTGATGATTGCGCTCAAACCAAATGTCCTAGAACCAAATTTCTAAATGTAACTACTAGATTGTGAATCAATACACTATTGGGTGAAGTTTGGTTGACTTCTGCGCAGCGGTTTGGGAGTTAACATCAAAATTACATTTCTCGGCCATATCGCGTAGATCTCACTGTGAAAAGGCTTAAATGGCTTTTTTGACCTAAGTTTGAGGATTGCGCTCAAATCAAATGTCCTAGAACCAAATTTCCACATGTAACTACTACATTGTGATACAATACACTATTGGGTGAAGTTTGGTTGACTTCTGCGCAGCGGTTTGGGAGTTAACATCAAAATTACATTTCTCGGCCATATCGCATAGATCTCACTGTGAAAAGGCTTAAATGACTTTTTTAATTAAGTTTGATGATTGCGCTCAAACAAAATTTCCTAGAACAAAATTTTCAAATGTAACTACTAGATTGTGATACAATACACTATTGGGTGAAGTTTGGTTGACTTCTGCGCAGCGGTTTGGGAGTTAACATCAAAATTACATTTCTCGGCCATATCGCGTAGATCTCACTGTGAAAAGGCTTAAATGGCTTTTTTGACCTAAGTTTGAGGATTGCGCTCAAATCAAATGTCCTAGAACCAAATTTCCACATGTAACTACTAGATTGTGTTACAATACACTATTGGGTGAAGTTTGGTTTACTTCTGCGCAGCGGTTTGGGAGTTAACATCAAAATTACATTTCTCGGCCATATCGCATAGATCTCACTGTGAAAAGGCTTAAATGGCTTTTTTGACCTAAGTTTGAGGGTTGCGCTCAAATCAAATGTCCTAGAACCAAATTTCCACATGTAACTACTAGATTGTGATACAATACACTATTGGGTGAAGTTTGGTTGACTTCTGCGCAGCGGTTTGGGAGTGAACATCAAAATTACATTTCTCGGCCATATCGCATAGATCTCACTGTGAAAAGGCTTAAATGGCTTTTTTGACCTAAGTTTGAGGATTGCGCTCAAATCAAATGTCCTAGAACCAAATTTCCACATGTAACTACTAGATTGTGATACAATACACTATTGGGTGAAGTTTGGTTTACTTCTGCGCAGCGGTTTGGGAGTTAACATCAAAATTACATTTCTCGGCCATATCGCATAGATCTCACTGTGAAAAGGCTTAAATTGCTTTTTTGACCTAAGTTTGAGGATTGCGCTCAAATCAAATGTCCTAGAACCAAATTTCCACATGTAACTACTAGATTGTGATACAATACACTATTGGGTGAAGTTTGGTTTACTTCTGCGCAGCGGTTTGGGAGTTAACATCAAAATTACATTTCTCGGCCATATCGCATAGATCTCACTGTGAAAAGGCTTAAATGGCTTTTTTGACCTAAGTTTGAGGATTGCGCTCAAATCAAATGTCCTAGAACCAAATTTCCACATGTAACTACTAGATTGTGATACAATACACTATTGGGTGAAGTTTGGTTGACTTCTGCGCAGCGGTTTGGGAGTGAACATCAAAATTACATTTCTCGGCCATATCGCATAGATCTCACTGTGAAAAGGCTTAAATGACTTTTTTAATTAAGTTTGATGATTGCGCTCAAACCAAATGTCCTAGAACCAAATTTCTAAATGTAACTACTAGATTGTGAATCAATACACTATTGGGTGAAGTTTGGTTGACTTCTGCGCAGCGGTTATGGAGTTAACATCAAAATTACATTTCTCGGCCATATCGCGTAGATCTCACTGTGAAAAGGCTTAAATGGCTTTTTTGACCTAAGTTTGAGGATTGCGCTCAAATCAAATGTCCTAGAACCAAATTTCCACATGTAACTACTAGATTGTGTTACAATACACTATTGGGTGAAGTTTGGTTTACTTCTGCGCAGCGGTTTGGGAGTTAACATCAAAATTATATTTCTCGGCCATATCGCATAGATCTCACTGTGAAAAGGCTTAAATGGCTTTTTTGACCTAAGTTTGAGGATTGCGCTCAAATCAAATGTCCTAGAACCAAATTTCCACATGTAACTACTAGATTGTGATACAATACACTATTGGGTGAAGTTTGGTTGACTTCTGCGCAGCGGTTTGGGAGTGAACATCAAAATTACATTTCTCGGCCATATCGCATAGATCTCACTGTGAAAAGGCTTAAATGGCTTTTTTGACCTAAGTTTGAGGATTGCGCTCAAATCAAATGTCCTAGAACCAAATTTCCACATGTAACTACTAGATTGTGATACAATACACTATTGGGTGAAGTTTGGTTTACTTCTGCGCAGCGGTTTGGGAGTAAACATCAAAATTACATTTCTCGGCCATATCGCATAGATCTCACTGTGAAAAGGCTTAAATTGCTTTTTTGACCTAAGTTTGAGGATTGCGCTCAAATCAAATGTCCTAGAACCAAATTTCCACATGTAACTACTAGATTGTGATACAATACACTATTGGGTGAAGTTTGGTTTACTTCTGCGCAGCGGTTTGGGAGTTCACATCAAAATTACATTTCTCGGCCATATCGCATAGATCTCACTGTGAAAAGGCTTAAATGGCTTTTTTGACCTAAGTTTGAGGATTGCGCTCAAATCAAATGTCCTAGAGCCAAATTTCCACATGTAACTACTAGATTGTGATACAATACACTATTGGGTGAAGTTTGGTTGACTTCTGCGCAGCGGTTTGGGAGTGAACATCAAAATTACATTTCTCGGCCATATCGCATAGATCTCACTGTGAAAAGGTTTAAATGACTTTTTTAATTAAGTTTGATGATTGCGCTCAAACCAAATGTCCTAGAACCAAATTTCTAAATGTAACTACTAGATTGTGAATCAATACACTATTGGGTGAAGTTTGGTTGACTTCTGCGCAGCGGTTTGGGAGTTAACATCAAAATTACATTTCTCGGCCATATCGCGTAGATCTCACTGTGAAAAGGCTTAAATGGCTTTTTTGACCTAAGTTTGAGGATTGCGCTCAAATCAAATGTCCTAGAACCAAATTTCCACATGTAACTACTACATTGTGATACAATACACTATTGGGTGAAGTTTGGTTGACTTCTGCGCAGCGGTTTGGGAGTTAACATCAAAATTACATTTCTCGGCCATATCGCATAGATCTCACTGTGAAAAGGCTTAAATGACTTTTTTAATTAAGTTTGATGATTGCGCTCAAACAAAATTTCCTAGAACAACATTTTCAAATGTAACTACTAGATTGTGATACAATACACTATTGGGTGAAGTTTAGTTGACTTCTGCGCAGCGGTTTGGGAGTTAACATCAAAATTACATTTCTCGGCCATATCGCATAGATCTCACTGTGAAAAGGCTTAAATGACTTTTTTAATTAAGTTTGATGATTGCGCTCAAACAAAATTTCCTAGAACAACATTTTCAAATGTAACTACTAGATTGTGATACAATACACTATTGGGTGAAGTTTGGTTGACTTCTGCGCAGCGGTTTGGGAGTTAACATCAAAATTACATTTCTCGGCCATATCGCATAGATCTCACTGTGACAAGGCTTAAATGGCTTTTTTGACCTAAGTTTGAGGATTGCGCTCAAATCAAATGTCCTAGAACCAAATTTCCACATGTAATTACTAGATTGTGATACAATA
This sequence comes from Corythoichthys intestinalis, assembly GCF_030265065.1. Classification (NCBI taxonomy): domain Eukaryota; kingdom Metazoa; phylum Chordata; class Actinopteri; order Syngnathiformes; family Syngnathidae; genus Corythoichthys; species Corythoichthys intestinalis. Next base: position 2,680,354 of record NC_080409.1, on the reverse strand, counting down.
CACTAATGGGTGAAGTTTGGTTGACTTCTGCGCAGCGGTTTGGGAGTTAACATCAAAATTACATTTCTCGGCCATATCGCATAGATCTCACTGTGAAAAGGCTTAAATGACTTTTTTAATTAAGTTTAATGATTGCGCTCAAACCAAATGTCCTAGAACGAAATTTTCAAATGTAACTACTAGAATGTGATACAATACACTATTGGGTGAAGTTTAGTTGACTTCTGCGCAGCGGTTTGGGAGTTAACATCAAAATTACATTTCTCGGCCATATCGCATAGATCTCACTGTGAAAAGGCTTAAATGGCTTTTTTGACCTAAGTTTAATGATTGCGCTCAAACCAAATGTCCTAGAACGAAATTTTCAAATGTAACTACTAGAATGTGATACAATACACTATTGGGTGAAGTTTGGTTGACTTCTGCGCAGCGGTTTGGGAGTTAACATCAAAATTACATTTCTCGGCCATATCGCATAGATCTCACTGTGAAAAGGCTTAAATGGCTTTTTTGACCTAAGTTTGAGGATTGCGCTCAAATCAAATGTCCTAGAACCAAATTTCCACATGTAACTACTAGATTGTGATACAATACACTAATGGGTGAAGTTTGGTTGACTTCTGCGCAGCGGTTTGGGAGTTAACATCAAAATTACATTTCTCGGCCATATCGCATAGATCTCACTGTGAAAAGGCTTAAATGACTTTTTTAATTAAGTTTGATGATTGCGCTCAAACAAAATGTCCTAGAACAAAATTATCAAATGTAACTACTAGATTGTGATACAATACACTATTGGGTGAAGTTTGGTTGACTTCTGCGCAGCGGTTTGGGAGTTAACATCAAAATTACATTTCTCGGCCATATCGCATAGATCTCACTGTGAAAAGGCTTAAATGGCTTTTTTGACCTAAGTTTGAGGATTGCGCTCAAATCAAATGTCCTAGAACCAAATTTCCACATGTAACTACTAGATTGTGATACAATACACTAATGGTTGAAAATTGGTTGACTTCTGCGCAGCGGTTTGGGAGTGAACATCAAAATTACATTTCTCGGCCATATCGCATAGATCTCACTGTGAAAAGGCTTAAATGACTTTTTTTAATTAAGTTTGAAGATTGCGCTCAAATCAAATGTCCTAGAACTAAATTTCCAAATGTAACTACTAGATTGTGATAAAATACACTATTGGGTGAAGTTTGGTTGACTTCTGCGCAGCGGTTTGGGAGTTAACATCAAAATTACATTTCTCGGCCATATCGCATAGATCTCACTGTGAAAAGGCTTAAATGGCTTTTTTGACCTAAGTTTGAGGATTGCGCTCAAATCAAATGTCCTATAACCAAATTTCCACATGTAACTACTAGATTGTGATACAATACACTAATGGGTGAAGTTTGGTTGACTTCTGCGCAGCGGTTTGGGAGTTAACATCAAAATTACATTTCTCGGCCATATCGCATAGATCTCACTGTGAAAAGGCTTAAATGGCTTTTTTGACCTAAGTTTGAGGATTACGCTCAAATCAAATGTCCTAGAACCAAATTTCCACATGTAACTACTAGATTGTGATACAATACACTAATGGGTGAAGTTTGGTTGACTTCTGCGCAGCGGTTTGGGAGTTAACATCAAAATTACATTTCTCGGCCATATCGCATAGATCTCACTGTGAAAAGGCTTAAATGGCTTTTTTGACCTAAGTTTGAGGATTGCGCTCAAATCAAATGTCCTAGAACCAAATTTCCACATGTAACTACTAGATTGTGATACAATACACTAATGGGTGAAGTTTGGTTGACTTCTGCGCAGCGGTTTGGGAGTGAACATCAAAATTACATTTCTCGGCCATATCGCATAGATCTCACTGTGAAAAGGCTTAAATGACTTTTTTAATTAAGTTTGATGATTGCGCTCAAACAAAATTTCCTAGAACAAAATTTTCAAATGTAACTACTAGATTGTGATACAATACACTATTGGGTGAAGTTTGGTTGACTTCTGCGCAGCGGTTTGGGAGTTAACATCAAAATTACATTTCTCGGCCATATCGCATAGATCTCACTGTGAAAAGGCTTAAATGACTTTTTTAATTAAGTTTGATGATTGCGTTCAAACAAAATGTCCTAGAACAAAATTTTCAAATGTAACTACTAGATTGTGATACAATACACTATTGGGTGAAGTTTGGTTGACTTCTGCGCAGCGGTTTGGGAGTTAACATCAAAATTACATTTCTCGGCCATATCGCATAGATCTCACTGTGAAAAGGCTTAAATGGCTTTTTTGACCTAAGTTTGAGGATTGCGCTCAAATCAAATGTCCTAGAACCAAATTTCCAAATGTAACTACTAGATTGTGATACAATACACTATTGGGTGAAGTTTGGTTGACTTCTGCGCAGCGGTTTGGGAGTTAACATCAAAATTACATTTCTCGGCCATATCGCATAGATCTCACTGTGAAAAGGCTTAAATGACTTTTTTAATTAAGTTTGATGATTGCGTTCAAACAAAATGTCCTAGAACAAAATGTTCAAATGTAACTACTAGATTGTGATACAATACACTATTGGGTGAAGTTTGGTTGACTTCTGCGCAGCGGTTTGGGAGTTAACATCAAAATTACATTTCTCGGCCATATCGCATAGATCTCACTGTGAAAAGGCTTAAATGGCTTTTTTGACCTAAGTTTAAAGACTGCGCTCAAACCAAATGTCCTAGAACGAAATTTTCAAATGTAACTACTAGAATGTGATACAATACACTATTGGGTGAAGTTTGGTTGACTTCTGCGCAGCGGTTTGGGAGTTAACATCAAAATTACATTTCTCGGCCATATCGCATAGATCTCACTGTGAAAAGGCTTAAATGGCTTTTTTGACCTAAGTTTGAGGATTGCGCTCAAATCAAATGTCCTAGAACCAAATTTCCACATGTAACTACTAGATTGTGATACAATACACTAATGGGTGAAGTTTGGTTGACTTCTGCGCAGCGGTTTGGGAGTTAACATCAAAATTACATTTCTCGGCCATATCGCATAGATCTCACTGTGAAAAGGCTTAAATGACTTTTTTAATTAAGTTTGATGATTGCGCTCAAACAAAATGTCCTAGAACAAAATTTTCAAATGTAACTACTAGATTGTGATACAATACACTATTGGGTGAAGTTTGGTTGACTTCTGCGCAGCGGTTTGGGAGTTAACATCAAAATTACATTTCTCGGCCATATCGCATAGATCTCACTGTGAAAAGGCTTAAATGGCTTTTTTGACCTAAGTTTCAGGATTGCGCTCAAATCAAATGTCCTAGAACCAAATTTCCACATGTAACTACTAGATTGTGATACAATACACTAATGGGTGAAGTTTAGTTGACTTCTGCGCAGCGGTTTGGGAGTTAACATCAAAATTACATTTCTCGGCCATATCGCATAGATCTCACTGTGAAAAGGCTTAAATGACTTTTTTAATTAAGTTTGATGATTGCGCTCAAACAAAATTTCCTAGAACAACATTTTCAAATGTAACTACTAGATTGTGATACAATACACTATTGGGTGAAGTTTGGTTGACTTCTGCGCAGCGGTTTGGGAGTTAACATCAAAATTACATTTCTCGGCCATATCGCATAGATCTCACTGTGAAAAGGCTTAAATGGCTTTTTTGACCTAAGTTTGAGGATTGCGCTCAAATCAAATGTCCTAGAACCAAATTTCCACATGTAATTACTAGATTGTGATACAATACACTAATGGGTGAAGTTTGGTTGACTTCTGCGCAGCGGTTTGGGAGTTAACATCAAAATTACATTTCTCGGCCATATCGCATAGATCTCACTGTGAAAAGGCTTAAATGACTTTTTTAATTAAGTTTAATGATTGCGCTCAAACCAAATGTCCTAGAACGAAATTTTCAAATGTAACTACTAGAATGTGATACAATACACTATTGGGTGAAGTTTAGTTGACTTCTGCGCAGCGGTTTGGGAGTTAACATCAAAATTACATTTCTCGGCCATATCGCATAGATCTCACTGTGAAAAGGCTTAAATGGCTTTTTTGACCTAAGTTTAATGATTGCGCTCAAACCAAATGTCCTAGAACGAAATTTTCAAATGTAACTACTAGAATGTGATACAATACACTATTGGGTGAAGTTTGGTTGACTTCTGCGCAGCGGTTTGGGAGTTAACATCAAAATTACATTTCTCGGCCATATCGCATAGATCTCACTGTGAAAAGGCTTAAATGGCTTTTTTGACCTAAGTTTGAGGATTGCGCTCAAACAAAATGTCCTAGAACAAAATTTTCAAATGTAACTACTAGATTGTGATACAATACACTATTGGGTGAAGTTTGGTTGACTTCTGCGCAGCGGTTTGGGTGTTAACATCAAAATTACATTTCTCGGCCATATCGCATAGATCTCACTGTGAAAAGGCTTAAATGACTTTTTTAATTAAGTTTGATGATTGCGTTCAAACAAAATGTCCTAGAACAAAATTTTCAAATGTAACTACTAGATTGTGATACAATACACTATTGGGTGAAGTTTAGTTTACTTCTGCGCAGCGGTTTTGGAGTTAACATCAAAATTACATTTCTCGGCCATATCGCATAGATCTCACTGTGAAAAGGCTTAAATGACTTTTTTAATTAAGTTTGATGATTGCGTTAAAACAAAATTTCCTAGAACAAAATTTTCAAATGTAACTACTAGATTGTGATACAATACACTATTGGGTGAAGTTTGGTTGACTTCTGCGCAGCGGTTTGGGAGTTAACATCAAAATTACATTTCTCGGCCATATCGCATAGATCTCACTGTGAAAAGGCTTAAATGACTTTTTTAATTAAGTTTGATGATTGCGTTCAAACAAAATGTCCTAGAACAAAATTTTCAAATGTAACTACTAGATTGTGATACAATACACTATTGGGTGAAGTTTGGTTGACTTCTGCGCAGCGGTTTGGGAGTTAACATCAAAATTACATTTCTCGGCCATATCGCATAGATCTCACTCTGAAAAGGCTTAAATGGCTTTTTTGACCTAAGTTTGAGGATTGCGCTCAAATCAAATGTCCTAGAACCAAATTTCCAAATGTAACTACTAGATTGTGATACAATACACTATTGGGTGAAGTTTGGTTGACTTCTGCGCAGCGGTTTGGGAGTTAACATCAAAATTACATTTCTCGGCCATATCGCATAGATCTCACTGTGAAAAGGCTTAAATGACTTTTTTAATTAAGTTTAATGATTGCGCTCAAACCAAATGTCCTAGAACGAAATTTTCAAATGTAACTACTAGAATGTGATACAATACACTATTGGGTGAAGTTTAGTTGACTTCTGCGCAGCGGTTTGGGAGTTAACATCAAAATTACATTTCTCGGCCATATCGCATAGATCTCACTGTGAAAAGGCTTAAATGACTTTTTTAATTAAGTTTGATGATTGCGCTCAAACAAAATTTCCTAGAACAACATTTTCAAATGTAACTACTAGATTGTGATACAATACACTATTGGGTGAAGTTTGGTTGACTTCTGCGCAGCGATTTGGGAGTTAACATCAAAATTACATTTCTCGGCCATATCGCATAGATCTCACTGTGAAAAGGCTTAAATGACTTTTTTAATTAAGTTTAATGATTGCGCTCAAACCAAATGTCCTAGAACGAAATTTTCAAATGTAACTACTAGAATGTGATACAATACACTATTGGGTGAAGTTTAGTTGACTTCTGCGCAGCGGTTTGGGAGTTAACATCAAAATTACATTTCTCGGCCATATCGCATAGATCTCACTGTGAAAAGGCTTAAATGGCTTTTTTGACCTAAGTTTAATGATTGCGCTCAAACCAAATGTCCTAGAACGAAATTTTCAAATGTAACTACTAGAATGTGATACAATACACTATTGGGTGAAGTTTGGTTGACTTCTGCGCAGCGGTTTGGGAGTTAACATCAAAATTACATTTCTCGGCCATATCGCATAGATCTCACTGTGAAAAGGCTTAAATGGCTTTTTTGACCTAAGTTTGAGGATTGCGCTCAAATCAAATGTCCTAGAACCAAATTTCCACATGTAACTACTAGATTGTGATACAATACACTAATGGGTGAAGTTTGGTTGACTTCTGCGCAGCGGTTTGGGAGTTAACATCAAAATTACATTTCTCGGCCATATCGCATAGATCTCACTGTGAAAAGGCTTAAATGACTTTTTTAATTAAGTTTGATGATTGCGCTCAAACAAAATGTCCTAGAACAAAATTTTCAAATGTAACTACTAGATTGTGATACAATACACTATTGGGTGAAGTTTGGTTGACTTCTGCGCAGCGGTTTGGGAGTTAACATCAAAATTACATTTCTCGGCCATATCGCATAGATCTCACTGTGAAAAGGCTTAAATGGCTTTTTTGACCTAAGTTTGAGGATTGCGCTCAAATCAAATGTCCTAGAACCAAATTTCCACATGTAACTACTAGATTGTGATACAATACACTAATGGTTGAAGTTTGGTTGACTTCTGCGCAGCGGTTTGGGAGTGAACATCAAAATTACATTTCTCGGCCATATCGCATAGATCTCACTGTGAAAAGGCTTAAATGACTTTTTTTAATTAAGTTTGAAGATTGCGCTCAAATCAAATGTCCTAGAACTAAATTTCCAAATGTAACTACTAGATTGTGATAAAATACACTATTGGGTGAAGTTTGGTTGACTTCTGCGCAGCGGTTTGGGAGTTAACATCAAAATTACATTTCTCGGCCATATCGCATAGATCTCACTGTGAAAAGGCTTAAATGGCTTTTTTGACCTAAGTTTGAGGATTGCGCTCAAATCAAATGTCCTATAACCAAATTTCCACATGTAACTACCAGATTGTGATACAATACACTAATGGGTGAAGTTTGGTTGACTTCTGCGCAGCGGTTTGGGAGTTAACATCAAAATTACATTTCTCGGCCATATCGCATAGATCTCACTGTGAAAAGGCTTAAATGACTTTTTTTAATTAAGTTTGAAGATTGCGCTCAAATCAAATGTCCTAGAACTAAATTTCCAAATGTAACTACTAGATTGTGATAAAATACACTATTGGGTGAAGTTTGGTTGACTTCTGCGCAGCGGTTTGGGAGTTAACATCAAAATTACATTTCTCGGCCATATCGCATAGATCTCACTGTGAAAAGGCTTAAATGACTTTTTTAATTAAGTTTAATGATTGCGCTCAAACCAAATGTCCTAGAACGAAATTTTCAAATGTAACTACTAGAATGTGATACAATACACTATTGGGTGAAGTTTAGTTGACTTCTGCGCAGCGGTTTGGGAGTTAACATCAAAATTACATTTCTCGGCCATATCGCATAGATCTCACTGTGAAAAGGCTTAAATGGCTTTTTTGACCTAAGTTTAATGATTGCGCTCAAACCAAATGTCCTAGAACGAAATTTTCAAATGTAACTACTAGAATGTGATACAATACACTATTGGGTGAAGTTTGGTTGACTTCTGCGCAGCGGTTTGGGAGTTAACATCAAAATTACATTTCTCGGCCATATCGCATAGATCTCACTGTGAAAAGGCTTAAATGGCTTTTTTGACCTAAGTTTGAGGATTGCGCTCAAATCAAATGTCCTAGAACCAAATTTCCACATGTAACTACTAGATTGTGATACAATACACTAATGGGTGAAGTTTGGTTGACTTCTGCGCAGCGGTTTGGGAGTTAACATCAAAATTACATTTCTCGGCCATATCGCATAGATCTCACTGTGAAAAGGCTTAAATGACTTTTTTAATTAAGTTTGATGATTGCGCTCAAACAAAATGTCCTAGAACAAAATTTTCAAATGTAACTACTAGATTGTGATACAATACACTATTGGGTGAAGTTTGGTTGACTTCTGCGCAGCGGTTTGGGAGTTAACATCAAAATTACATTTCTCGGCCATATCGCATAGATCTCACTGTGAAAAGGCTTAAATGGCTTTTTTGACCTAAGTTTGAGGATTGCGCTCAAATCAAATGTCCTAGAACCAAATTTCCACATGTAACTACTAGATTGTGATACAATACACTAATGGTTGAAGTTTGGTTGACTTCTGCGCAGCGGTTTGGGAGTGAACATCAAAATTACATTTCTCGGCCATATCGCATAGATCTCACTGTGAAAAGGCTTAAATGACTTTTTTTAATTAAGTTTGAAGATTGCACTCAAATCAAATGTCCTAGAACTAAATTTCCAAATGTAACTACTAGATTGTGATAAAATACACTATTGGGTGAAGTTTGGTTGACTTCTGCGCAGCGGTTTGGGAGTTAACATCAAAATTACATTTCTCGGCCATATCGCATAGATCTCACTGTGAAAAGGCTTAAATGGCTTTTTTGACCTAAGTTTGAAGATTGAGCTCAAATCAAATGTCCTATAACCAAATTTCCACATGTAACTACTAGATTGTGATACAATACACTAATGGGTGAAGTTTGGTTGACTTCTGCGCAGCGGTTTGGGAGTTAACATCAAAATTACATTTCTCGGCCATATCGCATAGATCTCACTGTGAAAAGGCTTAAATGACTTTTTTACTTAAGTTTGATGATTGCGTTCAATCAAAATGTCCTAGAACAAAATTTTCAAATGTAACTACTAGATTGTGATACAATACACTATTGGGTGAAGTTTGGTTGACTTCTGCGCAGCGGTTTGGGAGTTAACATCAAAATTACATTTCTCGGCCATATCGCATAGATCTCACTGTGAAAAGGCTTAAATGGCTTTTTTGACCTAAGTTTGAGGATTGCGCTCAAATCAAATGTCCTAGAACCAAATTTCCACATGTAACTACTAGATTGTGATACAATACACTAATGGGTGAAGTTTGGTTTACTTCTGCGCAGCGGTTTGGGAATTAACATCAAAATTACATTTCTCGGCCATATCGCATAGATCTCACTGTGAAAAGGCTTAAATGGCTTTTTTGACCTAAGTTTAATGATTGCGCTCAAACCAAATGTCCTAGAACGAAATTTTCAAATGTAACTACTAGAATGTGATACAATACACTATTGGGTGAAGTTTGGTTGACTTCTGCGCAGCGGTTTGGGAGTTAACATCAAAATTACATTTCTCGGCCATATCGCATAGATCTCACTGTGAAAAGGCTTAAATGGCTTTTTTGACCTAAGTTTGAGGATTGCGCTCAAACAAAATGTCCTAGAACAAAATTTTCAAATGTAACTACTAGATTGTGATACAATACACTATTGGGTGAAGTTTGGTTGACTTCTGCGCAGCGGTTTGGGTGTTAACATCAAAATTACATTTCTCGGCCATATCGCATAGATCTCACTGTGAAAAGGCTTAAATGACTTTTTTAATTAAGTTTGATGATTGCGTTCAAACAAAATGTCCTAGAACAAAATTTTCAAATGTAACTACTAGATTGTGATACAATACACTATTGGGTGAAGTTTGGTTTACTTCTGCGCAGCGGTTTTGGAGTTAACATCAAAATTACATTTCTCGGCCATATCGCATAGATCTCACTGTGAAAAGGCTTAAATGGCTTTTTTGACCTAAGTTTGAGGATTGCGCTCAAATCAAATGTCCTAGAACCAAATTTCCACATGTAACTACTAGATTGTGATACAATACACTAATGGGTGAAGTTTGGTTTACTTCTGCGCAGCGGTTTGGGAGTTAACATCAAAATTACATTTCTCGGCCATATCGCATAGATCTCACTGTGAAAAGGCTTAAATGGCTTTTTTGACCTAAGTTTAATAATTGCGCTCAAACCAAATGTCCTAGAACGAAATTTTAAAATGTAACTACTAGAATGTGATACAATACACTATTGGGTGAAGTTTGGTTGACTTCTGCGCAGCGGTTTGGGAGTTAACATCAAAATTACATTTCTTGGCCATATCGCATAGATCTCACTGTGAAAAGGCTTAAATGGCTTTTTTGACCTAAGTTTGAGGATTGCGCTCAAATCAAATGTCCTAGAACCAAATTTCCACATGTAACTACTAGATTGTGATACAATACACTAATGGGTGAAGTTTGGTTGACTTCTGCGCAGCGGTTTGGGAGTTAACATCAAAATTACATTTCTCGGCCATATCGCATAGATCTCACTGTGAAAAGGCTTAAATGACTTTTTTAATTAAGTTTGATGATTGCGCTCAAACAAAATTTCCTAGAACAAAATTTTCAAATGTAACTACTAGATTGTGATACAATACACTATTGGGTGAAGTTTGGTTGACTGCTGCACAGCGGTTTGGGAGTTAACATCAAAATTACATTTCTCGGCCATATCGCATAGATCTCACTGTGAAAAGGCTTAAATGACTTTTTTAATTAAGTTTGATGATTGCGTTCAAACAAAATGTACTAGAACAAAATTTTCAAATGTAACTACTAGATTGTGATACAATACACTATTGGGTGAAGTTTGGTTGACTTCTGCGCAGCGGTTTGGGAGTGAACATCAAAATTACATTTCTCGGCCATATCGCATAGATCTCACTGTGAAAAGGCTTAAATGACTTTTTTAAGTTTGAAGATTGCGCTCAAATCAAATGTCCTAGAACCAAATTTCCACATGTAACTACTAGATTGTGATACAATACACTATTGGGTGAAGTTTGGTTTACTTCTGCGCAGCGGTTTGGGAGTTAACATCAAAATTACATTTCTCGGCCATATCGCATAGATCTCACTGTGAAAAGGCTTAAATGGCTTTTTTGACCTAAGTTTAATAATTGCGCTCAAACCAAATGTCCTAGAACGAAATTTTCAAATGTAACTACTAGAATGTGATACAATACACTATTGGGTGAAGTTTGGTTGACTTCTGCGCAGCGGTTTGGGAGTTAACATCAAAATTACATTTCTCGGCCATATCGCATAGATCTCACTGTGAAAAGGCTTAAATGGCTTTTTTGACCTAAGTTTCAGGATTGCGCTCAAATCAAATGTCCTAGAACCAAATTTCCACATGTAACTACTAGATTGTGATACAATACACTAATGGGTGAAGTTTGGTTGACTTCTGCGCAGCGGTTTGGGAGTGAACATCAAAATTACATTTCTCGGCCATATCGCATAGATCTCACTGTGAAAAGGCTTAAATGACTTTTTTAATTAAGTTTGATGATTGCGCTCAAACAAAATTTCCTAGAACAAAATTTTCAAATGTAACTACTAGATTGTGATACAATACACTATTGGGTGAAGTTTGGTTGACTTCTGCGCAGCGGTTTGGGAGTTAACATCAAAATTACATTTCTCGGCCATATCGCATAGATCTCACTGTGAAAAGGCTTAAATGACTTTTTTAATTAAGTTTGATGATTGCGTTCAAACAAAATGTCCTAGAACAAAATTTTCAAATGTAACTACTAGATTGTGATACAATACACTATTGGGTGAAGTTTGGTTGACTTCTGCGCAGCGGTTTGGGAGTTAACATCAAAATTACATTTCTCGGCCATATCGCATAGATCTCACTGTGAAAAGGCTTAAATGGCTTTTTTGACCTAAGTTTGAGGATTGCGCTCAAATCAAATGTCCTAGAACCAAATTTCCAAATGTAACTACTAGATTGTGATACAATACACTATTGGGTGAAGTTTGGTTGACTTCTGCGCAGCGGTTTGGGAGTTAACATCAAAATTACATTTCTCGGCCATATCGCATAGATCTCACTGTGAAAAGGCTTAAATGACTTTTTTAATTAAGTTTGATGATTGCGTTCAAACAAAATGTCCTAGAACAAAATGTTCAAATGTAACTACTAGATTGTGATACAATACACTATTGGGTGAAGTTTGGTTGACTTCTGCGCAGCGGTTTGGGAGTTAACATCAAAATTACATTTCTCGGCCATATCGCATAGATCTCACTGTGAAAAGGCTTAAATGGCTTTTTTGACCTAAGTTTAAAGACTGCGCTCAAACCAAATGTCCTAGAACGAAATTTTCAAATGTAACTACTAGAATGTGATACAATACACTATTGGGTGAAGTTTGGTTGACTTCTGCGCAGCGGTTTGGGAGTTAACATCAAAATTACATTTCTCGGCCATATCGCATAGATCTCACTGTGAAAAGGCTTAAATGGCTTTTTTGACCTAAGTTTGAGGATTGCGCTCAAATCAAATGTCCTAGAACCAAATTTCCACATGTAACTACTAGATTGTGATACAATACACTAATGGGTGAAGTTTGGTTGACTTCTGCGCAGCGGTTTGGGAGTTAACATCAAAATTACATTTCTCGGCCATATCGCATAGATCTCACTGTGAAAAGGCTTAAATGACTTTTTTAATTAAGTTTGATGATTGCGCTCAAACAAAATGTCCTAGAACAAAATTTTCAAATGTAACTACTAGATTGTGATACAATACACTATTGGGTGAAGTTTGGTTGACTTCTGCGCAGCGGTTTGGGAGTTAACATCAAAATTACATTTCTCGGCCATATCGCATAGATCTCACTGTGAAAAGGCTTAAATGGCTTTTTTGACCTAAGTTTGAGGATTGCGCTCAAATCAAATGTCCTAGAACCAAATTTCCACATGTAACTACTAGATTGTGATACAATACACTAATGGTTGAAGTTTGGTTGACTTCTGCGCAGCGTTTTGGGAGTGAACATCAAAATTACATTTCTCGGCCATATCGCATAGATCTCACTGTGAAAAGGCTTAAATGACTTTTTTTAATTAAGTTTGAAGATTGCGCTCAAATCAAATGTCCTAGAACTAAATTTCCAAATGTAACTACTAGATTGTGATAAAATACACTATTGGGTGAAGTTTGGTTGACTTCTGCGCAGCGGTTTGGGAGTTAACATCAAAATTACATTTCTCGGCCATATCGCATAGATCTCACTGTGAAAAGGCTTAAATGGCTTTTTTGACCTAAGTTTGAGGATTGCGCTCAAATCAAATGTCCTATAACCAAATTTCCACATGTAACTACTAGATTGTGATACAATACACTAATGGGTGAAGTTTGGTTGACTTCTGCGCAGCGGTTTGGGAGTTAACATCAAAATTACATTTCTCGGCCATATCGCATAGATCTCACTGTGAAAAGGCTTAAATGGCTTTTTTGACCTAAGTTTGAGGATTACGCTCAAATCAAATGTCCTAGAACCAAATTTCCACATGTAACTACTAGATTGTGATACAATACACTAATGGGTGAAGTTTGGTTGACTTCTGCGCAGCGGTTTGGGAGTTAACATCAAAATTACATTTCTCGGCCATATCGCATAGATCTCACTGTGAAAAGGCTTAAATGGCTTTTTTGACCTAAGTTTGAGGATTGCGCTCAAATCAAATGTCCTATAACCAAATTTCCACATGTAACTACTAGATTGTGATACAATACACTAATGGGTGAAGTTTGGTTGACTTCTGCGCAGCGGTTTGGGAGTTAACATCAAAATTACATTTCTCGGCCATATCGCATAGATCTCACTGTGAAAAGGCTTAAATGACTTTTTTAATTACGTTTGATGATTGCGTTCAAACAAAATGTCCTAGAACAAAATTTTCAAATGTAACTACTAGATTGTGAACCAATACACTAATGGGTGAAGTTTGGTTTACTTCTGCGCAGCGGTTTGGGAGTTAACATCAAAATTACATTTCTCGGCCATATCGCATAGATCTCACTGTGAAAAGGCTTAAATGACTTTTTTAATTAAGTTTGATGATTGCGTTCAAACAAAATGTCCTAGAACAAAATTTTCAAATGTAACTACTAGATTGTGATACAATACACTAATGGGTGAAGTTTGGTTTACTTCTGCGCAGCGGTTTGGGAGTTAACATCAAAATTACATTTCTCGGCCATATCGCATAGATCTCACTGTGAAAAGGCTTAAATGGCTTTTTTGACCTGAGTTTAATAATTGCGCTCAAACCAAATGTCCTAGAACGAAATTTTCAAATGTAACTACTAGAATGTGATACAATACACTATTGGGTGAAGTTTGGTTGACTTCTGCGCAGCGGTTTGGGAGTTAACATCAAAATTACATTTCTCGGCCATATCGCATAGATCTCACTGTGAAAAGGCTTAAATGGCTTTTTTGACCTAAGTTTGAGGATTGCGCTCAAATCAAATGTCCTAGAACCAAATTACCACATGTAACTACTAGATTGTGATACAATACACTAATGGGTGAAGTTTGGTTGACTTCTGCGCAGCGGTTTGGGAGTTAACATCAAAATTACATTTCTCGGCCATATCGCATAGATCTCACTGTGAAAAGGCTTAAATGACTTTTTTAATTAAGTTTGATGATTGCGCTCAAACAAAATGTCCTAGAACAAAATTTTCAAATGTAACTACTAGATTGTGATACAATACACTATTGGGTGAAGTTTGGTTGACTTCTGCGCAGCGGTTTGGGAGTTAACATCAAAATTACATTTCTCGGCCATATCGCATAGATCTCACTGTGAAAAGGCTTAAATGGCTTTTTTGACCTAAGTTTGAGGATTGCGCTCAAATCAAATGTCCTAGAACCAAATTTCCACATGTAACTACTAGATTGTGATACAATACACTAATGGTTGAAGTTTGGTTGACTTCTGCGCAGCGGTTTGGGAGTGAACATCAAAATTACATTTCTCGGCCATATCGCATAGATCTCACTGTGAAAAGGCTTAAATGACTTTTTTTAATTAAGTTTGAAGATTGCACTCAAATCAAATGTCCTAGAACTAAATTTCCAAATGTAACTACTAGATTGTGATAAAATACACTATTGGGTGAAGTTTGGTTGACTTCTGCGCAGCGGTTTGGGAGTTAACATCAAAATTACATTTCTCGGCCATATCGCATAGATCTCACTGTGAAAAGGCTTAAATGGCTTTTTTGACCTAAGTTTGAGGATTGCGCTCAAATCAAATGTCCTATAACCAAATTTCCACATGTAACTACTAGATTGTGATACAATACACTAATGGGTGAAGTTTGGTTGACTTCTGCGCAGCGGTTTGGGAGTTAACATCAAAATTACATTTCTCGGCCATATCGCATAGATCTCACTGTGAAAAGGCTTAAATGACTTTTTTACTTAAGTTTGATGATTGCGTTCAAACAAAATGTCCTAGAACCAAATTTCCACATGTAACTACTAGATTGTGATACAATACACTAATGGGTGAAGTTTGGTTTACTTCTGCGCAGCGGTTTTGGAGTTAACATCAAAATTACATTTCTCGGCCATATCGCATAGATCTCACTGTGAAAAGGCTTAAATGGCTTTTTTGACCTAAGTTTGAGGATTGCGCTCAAATAAAATGTCCTAGAACCAAATTTCCACATGTAACTACTAGATTGTGATACAATACACTAATGGGTGAAGTTTGGTTTACTTCTGCGCAGCGGTTTGGGAGTTAACATCAAAATTACATTTCTCGGCCATATCGCATAGATCTCACTGTGAAAAGGCTTAAATGGCTTTTTTGACCTAAGTTTAATAATTGCGCTCAAACCAAATGTCCTAGAACGAAATTTTAAAATGTAACTACTAGAATGTGATACAATACACTATTGGGTGAAGTTTGGTTGACTTCTGCGCAGCGGTTTGGGAGTTAACATCAAAATTACATTTCTTGGCCATATCGCATAGATCTCACTGTGAAAAGGCTTAAATGGCTTTTTTGACCTAAGTTTGAGGATTGCGCTCAAATCAAATGTCCTAGAACCAAATTTCCACATGTAACTACTAGATTGTGATACAATACACTAATGGGTGAAGTTTGGTTGACTTCTGCGCAGCGGTTTGGGAGTTAACATCAAAATTACATTTCTCGGCCATATCGCATAGATCTCACTGTGAAAAGGCTTAAATGACTTTTTTAATTAAGTTTGATGATTGCGCTCAAACAAAATTTCCTAGAACAAAATTTTCAAATGTAACTACTAGATTGTGATACAATACACTATTGGGTGAAGTTTGGTTGACTGCTGCGCAGCGGTTTGGGAGTTAACATCAAAATTACATTTCTCGGCCATATCGCATAGATCTCACTGTGAAAAGGCTTAAATGACTTTTTTAATTAAGTTTGATGATTGCGTTCAAACAAAATGTCCTAGAACAAAATTTTCAAATGTAACTACTAGATTGTGATACAATACACTATTGGGTGAAGTTTGGTTGACTTCTGCGCAGCGGTTTGGGAGTGAACATCAAAATTACATTTCTCGGCCATATCGCATAGATCTCACTGTGAAAAGGCTTAAATGACTTTTTTAAGTTTGAAGATTGCGCTCAAATCAAATGTCCTAGAACCAAATTTCCACATGTAACTACTAGATTGTGATACAATACACTATTGGGTGAAGTTTGGTTTACTTCTGCGCAGCGGTTTGGGAGTTAACATCAAAATTACATTTCTCGGCCATATCGCATAGATCTCACTGTGAAAAGGCTTAAATGGCTTTTTTGACCTAAGTTTAATAATTGCGCTCAAACCAAATGTCCTAGAACGAAATTTTCAAATGTAACTACTAGAATGTGATACAATACACTATTGGGTGAAGTTTGGTTGACTTCTGCGCAGCGGTTTGGGAGTTAACATCAAAATTACATTTCTCGGCCATATCGCATAGATCTCACTGTGAAAAGGCTTAAATGGCTTTTTTGACCTAAGTTTCAGGATTGCGCTCAAATCAAATGTCCTAGAACCAAATTTCCACATGTAACTACTAGATTGTGATACAATACACTAATGGGTGAAGTTTGGTTGACTTCTGCGCAGCGGTTTGGGAGTGAACATCAAAATTACATTTCTCGGCCATATCGCATAGATCTCACTGTGAAAAGGCTTAAATGACTTTTTTAATTAAGTTTGATGATTGCGCTCAAACAAAATTTCCTAGAACAAAATTTTCAAATGTAACTACTAGATTGTGATACAATACACTATTGGGTGAAGTTTGGTTGACTTCTGCGCAGCGGTTTGGGAGTTAACATCAAAATTACATTTCTCGGCCATATCGCATAGATCTCACTGTGAAAAGGCTTAAATGACTTTTTTAATTAAGTTTGATGATTGCGTTCAAACAAAATGTCCTAGAACAAAATTTTCAAATGTAACTACTAGATTGTGATACAATACACTATTGGGTGAAGTTTGGTTGACTTCTGCGCAGCGGTTTGGGAGTTAACATCAAAATTACATTTCTCGGCCATATCGCATAGATCTCACTGTGAAAAGGCTTAAATGGCTTTTTTGACCTAAGTTTGAGGATTGCGCTCAAATCAAATGTCCTAGAACCAAATTTCCAAATGTAACTACTAGATTGTGATACAATACACTATTGGGTGAAGTTTGGTTGACTTCTGCGCAGCGGTTTGGGAGTTAACATCAAAATTACATTTCTCGGCCATATCGCATAGATCTCACTGTGAAAAGGCTTAAATGACTTTTTTAATTAAGTTTGATGATTGCGTTCAAACAAAATGTCCTAGAACAAAATGTTCAAATGTAACTACTAGATTGTGATACAATACACTATTGGGTGAAGTTTGGTTGACTTCTGCGCAGCGGTTTGGGAGTTAACATCAAAATTACATTTCTCGGCCATATCGCATAGATCTCACTGTGAAAAGGCTTAAATGGCTTTTTTGACCTAAGTTTAAAGACTGCGCTCAAACCAAATGTCCTAGAACGAAATTTTCAAATGTAACTACTAGAATGTGATACAATACACTATTGGGTGAAGTTTGGTTGACTTCTGCGCAGCGGTTTGGGAGTTAACATCAAAATTACATTTCTCGGCCATATCGCATAGATCTCACTGTGAAAAGGCTTAAATGGCTTTTTTGACCTAAGTTTCAGGATTGCGCTCAAATCAAATGTCCTAGAACCAAATTTCCACATGTAACTACTAGATTGTGATACAATACACTAATGGGTGAAGTTTGGTTGACTTCTGCGCAGCGGTTTGGGAGTTAACATCAAAATTACATTTCTCGGCCATATCGCATAGATCTCACTGTGAAAAGGCTTAAATGACTTTTTTAATTAAGTTTGATGATTGCGCTCAAACAAAATGTCCTAGAACAAAATTTTCAAATGTAACTACTAGATTGTGATACAATACACTATTGGGTGAAGTTTGGTTGACTTCTGCGCAGCGGTTTGGGAGTTAACATCAAAATTACATTTCTCGGCCATATCGCATAGATCTCACTGTGAAAAGGCTTAAATGGCTTTTTTGACCTAAGTTTGAGGATTGCGCTCAAATCAAATGTCCTAGAACCAAATTTCCACATGTAACTACTAGATTGTGATACAATACACTAATGGTTGAAGTTTGGTTGACTTCTGCGCAGCGTTTTGGGAGTGAACTTCAAAATTACATTTCTCGGCCATATCGCATAGATCTCACTGTGAAAAGGCTTAAATGACTTTTTTTAATTAAGTTTGAAGATTGCGCTCAAATCAAATGTCCTAGAACTAAATTTCCAAATGTAACTACTAGATTGTGATAAAATACACTATTGGGTGAAGTTTGGTTGACTTCTGCGCAGCGGTTTGGGAGTTAACATCAAAATTACATTTCTCGGCCATATCGCATAGATCTCACTGTGAAAAGGCTTAAATGGCTTTTTTGACCTAAGTTTGAGGATTGCGCTCAAATCAAATGTCCTATAACCAAATTTCCACATGTAACTACTAGATTGTGATACAATACACTAATGGGTGAAGTTTGGTTGACTTCTGCGCAGCGGTTTGGGAGTTAACATCAAAATTACATTTCTCGGCCATATCGCATAGATCTCACTGTGAAAAGGCTTAAATGGCTTTTTTGACCTAAGTTTGAGGATTACGCTCAAATCAAATGTCCTAGAACCAAATTTCCACATGTAACTACTAGATTGTGATACAATACACTAATGGGTGAAGTTTGGTTGACTTCTGCGCAGCGGTTTGGGAGTTAACATCAAAATTACATTTCTCGGCCATATCGCATAGATCTCACTGTGAAAAGGCTTAAATGGCTTTTTTGACCTAAGTTTGAGGATTGCGCTCAAATCAAATGTCCTATAACCAAATTTCCACATGTAACTACTAGATTGTGATACAATACACTAATGGGTGAAGTTTGGTTGACTTCTGCGCAGCGGTTTGGGAGTTAACATCAAAATTACATTTCTCGGCCATATCGCATAGATCTCACTGTGAAAAGGCTTAAATGACTTTTTTAATTACGTTTGATGATTGCGTTCAAACAAAATGTCCTAGAACAAAATTTTCAAATGTAACTACTAGATTGTGAACCAATACACTAATGGGTGAAGTTTGGTTTACTTCTGCGCAGCGGTTTGGGAGTTAACATCAAAATTACATTTCTCGGCCATATCGCATAGATCTCACTGTGAAAAGGCTTAAATGACTTTTTTAATTAAGTTTGATGATTGCGTTCAAACAAAATGTCCTAGAACAAAATTTTCAAATGTAACTACTAGATTGTGATACAATACACTAATGGGTGAAGTTTGGTTTACTTCTGCGCAGCGGTTTGGGAGTTAACATCAAAATTACATTTCTCGGCCATATCGCATAGATCTCACTGTGAAAAGGCTTAAATGGCTTTTTTGACCTGAGTTTAATAATTGCGCTCAAACCAAATGTCCTAGAACGAAATTTTCAAATGTAACTACTAGAATGTGATACAATACACTATTGGGTGAAGTTTGGTTGACTTCTGCGCAGCGGTTTGGGAGTTAACATCAAAATTACATTTCTCGGCCATATCGCATAGATCTCACTGTGAAAAGGCTTAAATGGCTTTTTTGACCTAAGTTTGAGGATTGCGCTCAAATCAAATGTCCTAGAACCAAATTTCCACATGTAACTACTAGATTGTGATACAATACACTAATGGGTGAAGTTTGGTTGACTTCTGCGCAGCGGTTTGGGAGTGAACATCAAAATTACATTTCTCGGCCATATCGCATAGATCTCACTGTGAAAAGGCTTAAATGACTTTTTTAATTAAGTTTGATGATTGCGCTCAAACAAAATTTCCTAGAACAAAATTTTCAAATGTAACTACTAGATTGTGATACAATACACTAATGGGTGAAGTTTGGTTTACTTCTGCGCAGCGGTTTGGGAGTTAACATCAAAATTACATTTCTCGGCCATATCGCATAGATCTCACTGTGAAAAGGCTTAAATGGCTTTTTTGACCTAAGTTTAATAATTGCGCTCAAACCAAATGTCCTAGAACGAAATTTTCAAATGTAACTACTAGAATGTGATACAATACACTATTGGGTGAAGTTTGGTTGACTTCTGCGCAGCGGTTTGGGAGTTAACATCAAAATTACATTTCTCGGCCATATCGCATAGATCTCACTGTGAAAAGGCTTAAATGGCTTTTTTGACCTAAGTTTCAGGATTGCGCTCAAATCAAATGTCCTAGAACCAAATTTCCACATGTAACTACTAGATTGTGATACAATACACTAATGGGTGAAGTTTGGTTGACTTCTGCGCAGCGGTTTGGGAGTGAACATCAAAATTACATTTCTCGGCCATATCGCATAGATCTCACTGTGAAAAGGCTTAAATGACTTTTTTAATTAAGTTTGATGATTGCGCTCAAACAAAATTTCCTAGAACAAAATTTTCAAATGTAACTACTAGATTGTGATACAATACACTATTGGGTGAAGTTTGGTTGGCTTCTGCGCAGCGGTTTGGGAGTTAACATCAAAATTACATTTCTCGGCCATATCGCATAGATCTCACTGTGAAAAGGCTTAAATGGCTTTTTTGACCTAAGTTTGAGGATTGCGCTCAAATCAAATGTCCTAGAACCAAAATTCCACATGTAACTACTAGATTGTGATACAATACACTAATGGTTGAAGTTTGGTTGACTTCTGCGCAGCGGTTTGGGAGTGAAAATCAAAATTACATTTCTCGGCCATATCGCATAGATCTCACTGTGAAAAGGCTTAAATGACTTTTTTTAATTAAGTTTGAAGATTGCGCTCAAATCAAATGTCCTAGAACTAAATTTCCAAATGTAACTACTAGATTGTGATAAAATACACTATTGGGTGAAGTTTGGTTGACTTCTGCGCAGCGGTTTGGGAGTTAACATCAAAATTACATTTCTCGGCCATATCGCATAGATCTCACTGTGAAAAGGCTTAAATGACTTTTTTAATTAAGTTTGATGATTGCGTTCAAACAAAATGTCCTAGAACAAAATTTTCAAATGTAACTACTAGATTGTGATACAATACACTAATGGGTGAAGTTTGGTTTACTTCTGCGCAGCGGTTTGGGAGTTAACATCAAAATTACATTTCTCGGCCATATCGCATAGATCTCACTGTGAAAAGGCTTAAATGGCTTTTTTGACCTAAGTTTGAGGATTGCGCTCAAATCAAATGTCCTAGAACCAAATTTCCACATGTAACTACTAGATTGTGATACAATA
This sequence comes from Corythoichthys intestinalis, assembly GCF_030265065.1. Classification (NCBI taxonomy): domain Eukaryota; kingdom Metazoa; phylum Chordata; class Actinopteri; order Syngnathiformes; family Syngnathidae; genus Corythoichthys; species Corythoichthys intestinalis. The sequence continues at coordinate 2,658,822 of NC_080409.1, read as the reverse complement.
CACTAATGGGTGAAGTTTGGTTGACTTCTGCGCAGCGGTTTGGGAGTTAACATCAAAATTACATTTCTCGGCCATATCGCATAGATCTCACTGTGAAAAGGCTTAAATGACTTTTTTAATTAAGTTTGATGATTGCGCTCAAACAAAATGTCCTAGAACAAAATTTTCAAATGTAACTACTAGATTGTGATACAATACACTATTGGGTGAAGTTTGGTTGACTTCTGCGCAGCGGTTTGGGAGTTAACATCAAAATTACATTTCTCGGCCATATCGCATAGATCTCACTGTGAAAAGGCTTAAATGGCTTTTTTGACCTAAGTTTGAGGATTGCGCTCAAATCAAATGTCCTAGAACCAAATTTCCACATGTAACTACTAGATTGTGATACAATACACTAATGGTTGAAGTTTGGTTGACTTCTGCGCAGCGGTTTGGGAGTGAACATCAAAATTACATTTCTCGGCCATATCGCATAGATCTCACTGTGAAAAGGCTTAAATGACTTTTTTTAATTAAGTTTGAAGATTGCGCTCAAATCAAATGTCCTAGAACTAAATTTCCAAATGTAACTACTAGATTGTGATAAAATACACTATTGGGTGAAGTTTGGTTGACTTCTGCGCAGCGGTTTGGGAGTTAACATCAAAATTACATTTCTCGGCCATATCGCATAGATCTCACTGTGAAAAGGCTTAAATGGCTTTTTTGACCTAAGTTTGAGGATTACGCTCAAATCAAATGTCCTAGAACCAAATTTCCACATGTAACTACTAGATTGTGATACAATACACTAATGGGTGAAGTTTGGTTGACTTCTGCGCAGCGGTTTGGGAGTTAACATCAAAATTACATTTCTCGGCCATATCGCATAGATCTCACTGTGAAAAGGCTTAAATGGCTTTTTTGACCTAAGTTTGAGGATTGCGCTCAAATCAAATGTCCTATAACCAAATTTCCACATGTAACTACTAGATTGTGATACAATACACTAATGGGTGAAGTTTGGTTGACTTCTGCGCAGCGGTTTGGGAGTTAACATCAAAATTACATTTCTCGGCCATATCGCATAGATCTCACTGTGAAAAGGCTTAAATGACTTTTTTAATTACGTTTGATGATTGCGTTCAAACAAAATGTCCTAGAACAAAATTTTCAAATGTAACTACTAGATTGTGAACCAATACACTAATGGGTGAAGTTTGGTTTACTTCTGCGCAGCGGTTTGGGAGTTAACATCAAAATTACATTTCTCGGCCATATCGCATAGATCTCACTGTGAAAAGGCTTAAATGACTTTTTTAATTAAGTTTGATGATTGCGTTCAAACAAAATGTCCTAGAACAAAATTTTCAAATGTAACTACTAGATTGTGATACAATACACTAATGGGTGAAGTTTGGTTTACTTCTGCGCAGCGGTTTGGGAGTTAACATCAAAATTACATTTCTCGGCCATATCGCATAGATCTCACTGTGAAAAGGCTTAAATGGCTTTTTTGACCTGAGTTTAATAATTGCGCTCAAACCAAATGTCCTAGAACGAAATTTTCAAATGTAACTACTAGAATGTGATACAATACACTATTGGGTGAAGTTTGGTTGACTTCTGCGCAGCGGTTTGGGAGTTAACATCAAAATTACATTTCTCGGCCATATCGCATAGATCTCACTGTGAAAAGGCTTAAATGGCTTTTTTGACCTAAGTTTGAAGATTGCGCTCAAATCAAATGTCCTAGAACCAAATTTCCACATGTAACTACTAGATTGTGATACAATACACTAATGGGTGAAGTTTGGTTGACTTCTGCGCAGCGGTTTGGGAGTGAACATCAAAATTACATTTCTCGGCCATATCGCATAGATCTCACTGTGAAAAGGCTTAAATGACTTTTTTAATTAAGTTTGATGATTGCGCTCAAACAAAATTTCCTAGAACAAAATTTTCAAATGTAACTACTAGATTGTGATACAATACACTAATGGGTGAAGTTTGGTTTACTTCTGCGCAGCGGTTTGGGAGTTAACATCAAAATTACATTTCTCGGCCATATCGCATAGATCTCACTGTGAAAAGGCTTAAATGGCTTTTTTGACCTAAGTTTAATAATTGCGCTCAAACCAAATGTCCTAGAACGAAATTTTCAAATGTAACTACTAGAATGTGATACAATACACTATTGGGTGAAGTTTGGTTGACTTCTGCGCAGCGGTTTGGGAGTTAACATCAAAATTACATTTCTCGGCCATATCGCATAGATCTCACTGTGAAAAGGCTTAAATGGCTTTTTTGACCTAAGTTTCAGGATTGCGCTCAAATCAAATGTCCTAGAACCAAATTTCCACATGTAACTACTAGATTGTGATACAATACACTAATGGGTGAAGTTTGGTTGACTTCTGCGCAGCGGTTTGGGAGTGAACATCAAAATTACATTTCTCGGCCATATCGCATAGATCTCACTGTGAAAAGGCTTAAATGACTTTTTTAATTAAGTTTGATGATTGCGCTCAAACAAAATTTCCTAGAACAAAATTTTCAAATGTAACTACTAGATTGTGATACAATACACTATTGGGTGAAGTTTGGTTGACTTCTGCGCAGCGGTTTGGGAGTTAACATCAAAATTACATTTCTCGGCCATATCGCATAGATCTCACTGTGAAAAGGCTTAAATGACTTTTTTAATTAAGTTTGATGATTGCGTTCAAACAAAATGTCCTAGAACAAAATTTTCAAATGTAACTACTAGATTGTGATACAATACACTATTGGGTGAAGTTTGGTTGACTTCTGCGCAGCGGTTTGGGAGTTAACATCAAAATTACATTTCTCGGCCATATCGCATAGATCTCACTGTGAAAAGGCTTAAATGGCTTTTTTGACCTAAGTTTGAGGATTGCGCTCAAATCAAATGTCCTAGAACCAAATTTCCACATGTAACTACTAGATTGTGATACAATAAACTAATGGGTGAAGTTTGGTTGACTTCTGCGCAGCGGTTTGGGAGTTAACATCAAAATTACATTTCTCGGCCATATCGCATAGATCTCACTGTGAAAAGGCTTAAATGACTTTTTTGATTAAGTTTGATGATTGCGCTCAAACAAAATGTCCTAGAACAAAATTTTCAAATGTAACTACTAGATTGTGATACAATACACTATTGGGTGAAGTTTGGTTGGCTTCTGCGCAGCGGTTTGGGAGTTAACATCAAAATTACATTTCTCGGCCATATCGCATAGATCTCACTGTGAAAAGGCTTAAATGGCTTTTTTGACCTAAGTTTGAGGATTGCGCTCAAATCAAATGTCCTAGAACCAAATTTCCACATGTAACTACTAGATTGTGATACAATACACTAATGGTTGAAGTTTGGTTGACTTCTGCGCAGCGGTTTGGGAGTGAACATCAAAATTACATTTCTCGGCCATATCGCATAGATCTCACTGTGAAAAGGCTTAAATGACTTTTTTTAATTAAGTTTGAAGATTGCGCTCAAATCAAATGTCCTAGAACTAAATTTCCAAATGTAACTACTAGATTGTGATAAAATACACTATTGGGTGAAGTTTGGTTGACTTCTGCGCAGCGGTTTGGGAGTTAACATCAAAATTACATTTCTCGGCCATATCGCATAGATCTCACTGTGAAAAGGCTTAAATGACTTTTTTAATTAAGTTTGATGATTGCGTTCAAACAAAATGTCCTAGAACAAAATTTTCAAATGTAACTACTAGATTGTGATACAATACACTAATGGGTGAAGTTTGGTTTACTTCTGCGCAGCGGTTTGGGAGTTAACATCAAAATTACATTTCTCGGCCATATCGCATAGATCTCACTGTGAAAAGGCTTAAATGGCTTTTTTGACCTAAGTTTAATAATTGCGCTCAAACCAAATGTCCTAGAACGAAATTTTCAAATGTAACTACTAGAATGTGATACAATACACTATTGGGTGAAGTTTGGTTGACTTCTGCGCAGCGGTTTGGGAGTTAACATCAAAATTACATTTCTCGGCCATATCGCATAGATCTCACTGTGAAAAGGCTTAAATGGCTTTTTTGACCTAAGTTTAATGATTGCGCTCAAACCAAATGTCCTAGAACGAAATTTTCAAATGTAACTACTAGAATGTGATACAATACACTATTGGGTGAAGTTTGGTTGACTTCTGCGCAGCGGTTTGGGAGTGAACATCAAAATTACATTTCTCGGCCATATCGCATAGATCTCACTGTGAAAAGGCTTAAATGACTTTTTTAATTAAGTTTGATGATTGCGCTCAAACAAAATTTCCTAGAACAAAATTTTCAAATGTAACTACTAGATTGTGATACAATACACTATTGGGTGAAGTTTGGTTGACTTCTGCGCAGCGGTTTGGGAGTGAACATCAAAATTACATTTCTCGGCCATATCGCATAGATCTCACTGTGAAAAGGCTTAAATGACTTTTTTAATTAAGTTTGATGATTGCGCTCAAACAAAATTTCCTAGAACAAAATTTTCAAATGTAACTACTAGATTGTGATACAATACACTATTGGGTGAAGTTTGGTTGACTTCTGCGCAGCGGTTTGGGAGTTAACATCAAAATTACATTTCTCGGCCATATCGCATAGATCTCACTGTGAAAAGGCTTAAATGACTTTTTTAATTAAGTTTGATGATTGCGTTCAAACAAAATGTCCTAGAACAAAATTTTCAAATGTAACTACTAGATTGTGATACAATACACTATTGGGTGAAGTTTGGTTGACTTCTGCGCAGCGGTTTGGGAGTTAACATCAAAATTACATTTCTCGGCCATATCGCATAGATCTCACTCTGAAAAGGCTTAAATGGCTTTTTTGACCTAAGTTTGAGGATTGCGCTCAAATCAAATGTCCTAGAACCAAATTTCCAAATGTAACTACTAGATTGTGATACAATACACTATTGGGTGAAGTTTGGTTGACTTCTGCGCAGCGGTTTGGGAGTTAACATCAAAATTACATTTCTCGGCCATATCGCATAGATCTCACTGTGAAAAGGCTTAAATGACTTTTTTAATTAAGTTTAATGATTGCGCTCAAACCAAATGTCCTAGAACGAAATTTTCAAATGTAACTACTAGAATGTGATACAATACACTATTGGGTGAAGTTTAGTTGACTTCTGCGCAGCGGTTTGGGAGTTAACATCAAAATTACATTTCTCGGCCATATCGCATAGATCTCACTGTGAAAAGGCTTAAATGACTTTTTTAATTAAGTTTGATGATTGCGCTCAAACAAAATTTCCTAGAACAACATTTTCAAATGTAACTACTAGATTGTGATACAATACACTATTGGGTGAAGTTTGGTTGACTTCTGCGCAGCGGTTTGGGAGTTAACATCAAAATTACATTTCTCGGCCATATCGCATAGATCTCACTGTGAAAAGGCTTAAATGACTTTTTTAATTAAGTTTAATGATTGCGCTCAAACCAAATGTCCTAGAACGAAATTTTCAAATGTAACTACTAGAATGTGATACAATACACTATTGGGTGAAGTTTAGTTGACTTCTGCGCAGCGGTTTGGGAGTTAACATCAAAATTACATTTCTCGGCCATATCGCATAGATCTCACTGTGAAAAGGCTTAAATGGCTTTTTTGACCTAAGTTTAATGATTGCGCTCAAACCAAATGTCCTAGAACGAAATTTTCAAATGTAACTACTAGAATGTGATACAATACACTATTGGGTGAAGTTTGGTTGACTTCTGCGCAGCGGTTTGGGAGTTAACATCAAAATTACATTTCTCGGCCATATCGCATAGATCTCACTGTGAAAAGGCTTAAATGACTTTTTTAATTAAGTTTGATGATTGCGCTCAAACAAAATGTCCTAGAACAAAATTTTCAAATGTAACTACTAGATTGTGATACAATACACTATTGGGTGAAGTTTGGTTGACTTCTGCGCAGCGGTTTGGGAGTTAACATCAAAATTACATTTCTCGGCCATATCGCATAGATCTCACTGTGAAAAGGCTTAAATGGCTTTTTTGACCTAAGTTTCAGGATTGCGCTCAAATCAAATGTCCTAGAACCAAATTTCCACATGTAACTACTAGATTGTGATACAATACACTAATGGGTGAAGTTTAGTTGACTTCTGCGCAGCGGTTTGGGAGTTAACATCAAAATTACATTTCTCGGCCATATCGCATAGATCTCACTGTGAAAAGGCTTAAATGACTTTTTTAATTAAGTTTGATGATTGCGCTCAAACAAAATTTCCTAGAACAACATTTTCAAATGTAACTACTAGATTGTGATACAATACACTATTGGGTGAAGTTTGGTTGACTTCTGCGCAGCGGTTTGGGAGTTAACATCAAAATTACATTTCTCGGCCATATCGCATAGATCTCACTGTGAAAAGGCTTAAATGGCTTTTTTGACCTAAGTTTGAGGATTGCGCTCAAATCAAATGTCCTAGAACCAAATTTCCACATGTAATTACTAGATTGTGATACAATACACTAATGGGTGAAGTTTGGTTGACTTCTGCGCAGCGGTTTGGGAGTTAACATCAAAATTACATTTCTCGGCCATATCGCATAGATCTCACTGTGAAAAGGCTTAAATGACTTTTTTAATTAAGTTTAATGATTGCGCTCAAACCAAATGTCCTAGAACGAAATTTTCAAATGTAACTACTAGAATGTGATACAATACACTATTGGGTGAAGTTTAGTTGACTTCTGCGCAGCGGTTTGGGAGTTAACATCAAAATTACATTTCTCGGCCATATCGCATAGATCTCACTGTGAAAAGGCTTAAATGGCTTTTTTGACCTAAGTTTAATGATTGCGCTCAAACCAAATGTCCTAGAACGAAATTTTCAAATGTAACTACTAGAATGTGATACAATACACTATTGGGTGAAGTTTGGTTGACTTCTGCGCAGCGGTTTGGGAGTTAACATCAAAATTACATTTCTCGGCCATATCGCATAGATCTCACTGTGAAAAGGCTTAAATGGCTTTTTTGACCTAAGTTTGTGGATTGCGCTCAAATCAAATGTCCTAGAACCAAATTTCCACATGTAACTACTAGATTGTGATACAATACACTAATGGGTGAAGTTTGGTTGACTTCTGCGCAGCGGTTTGGGAGTTAACATCAAAATTACATTTCTCGGCCATATCGCATAGATCTCACTGTGAAAAGGCTTAAATGACTTTTTTAATTAAGTTTGATGATTGCGCTCAAACAAAATGTCCTAGAACAAAATTTTCAAATGTAACTACTAGATTGTGATACAATACACTATTGGGTGAAGTTTGGTTGACTTCTGCGCAGCGGTTTGGGAGTTAACATCAAAATTACATTTCTCGGCCATATCGCATAGATCTCACTGTGAAAAGGCTTAAATGGCTTTTTTGACCTAAGTTTGAGGATTGCGCTCAAATCAAATGTCCTAGAACCAAATTTCCACATGTAACTACTAGATTGTGATACAATACACTAATGGTTGAAGTTTGGTTGACTTCTGCGCAGCGGTTTGGGAGTGAACATCAAAATTACATTTCTCGGCCATATCGCATAGATCTCACTGTGAAAAGGCTTAAATGGCTTTTTTGACCTAAGTTTGAGGATTGCGCTCAAATCAAATGTCCTATAACCAAATTTCCACATGTAACTACTAGATTGTGATACAATACACTAATGGGTGAAGTTTGGTTGACTTCTGCGCAGCGGTTTGGGAGTTAACATCAAAATTACATTTCTCGGCCATATCGCATAGATCTCACTGTGAAAAGGCTTAAATGGCTTTTTTGACCTAAGTTTGAGGATTACGCTCAAATCAAATGTCCTAGAACCAAATTTCCGCATGTAACTACTAGATTGTGATACAATACACTAATGGGTGAAGTTTGGTTGACTTCTGCGCAGCGGTTTGGGAGTTAACATCAAAATTACATTTCTCGGCCATATCGCATAGATCTCACTGTGAAAAGGCTTAAATGGCTTTTTTGACCTAAGTTTGAGGATTGCGCTCAAATCAAATGTCCTATAACCAAATTTCCACATGTAACTACTAGATTGTGATACAATACACTAATGGGTGAAGTTTGGTTGACTTCTGCGCAGCGGTTTGGGAGTTAACATCAAAATTACATTTCTCGGCCATATCGCATAGATCTCACTGTGAAAAGGCTTAAATGACTTTTTTAATTAAGTTTGATGATTGCGCTCAAACAAAATGTCCTAGAACAAAATTTTCAAATGTAACTACTAGATTGTGATACAATACACTATTGGGTGAAGTTTGGTTGACTTCTGCGCAGCGGTTTGGGAGTTAACATCAAAATTACATTTCTCGGCCATATCGCATAGATCTCACTGTGAAAAGGCTTAAATGGCTTTTTTGACCTAAGTTTGAGGATTGCGCTCAAATCAAATGTCCTAGAACCAAATTTCCACATGTAACTACTAGATTGTGATACAATACACTAATGGTTGAAGTTTGGTTGACTTCTGCGCAGCGGTTTGGGAGTTAACATCAAAATTACATTTCTCGGCCATATCGCATAGATCTCACTGTGAAAAGGCTTAAATGACTTATTTAATTAAGTTTGATGATTGCGCTCAAACAAAATGTCCTAGAACAAAATTTTCAAATGTAACTACTAGATTGTGATACAATACACTATTGGGTGAAGTTTGGTTGACTTCTGCGCAGCGGTTTGGGAGTTAACATCAAAATTACATTTCTCGGCCATATCGCATAGATCTCACTGTGAAAAGGCTTAAATGGCTTTTTTGACCTAAGTTTGAGGATTGCGCTCAAATCAAATGTCCTAGAACCAAATTTCCACATGTAACTACTAGATTGTGATACAATACACTAATGGTTGAAGTTTGGTTGACTTCTGCGCAGCGGTTTGGGAGTGAACATCAAAATTACATTTCTCGGCCATATCGCATAGATCTCACTGTGAAAAGGCTTAAATGGCTTTTTTGACCTAAGTTTGAGGATTGCGCTCAAATCAAATGTCCTATAACCAAATTTCCACATGTAACTACTAGATTGTGATACAATACACTAATGGGTGAAGTTTGGTTGACTTCTGCGCAGCGGTTTGGGAGTTAACATCAAAATTACATTTCTCGGCCATATCGCATAGATCTCACTGTGAAAAGGCTTAAATGGCTTTTTTGACCTAAGTTTGAGGATTACGCTCAAATCAAATGTCCTAGAACCAAATTTCCGCATGTAACTACTAGATTGTGATACAATACACTAATGGGTGAAGTTTGGTTGACTTCTGCGCAGCGGTTTGGGAGTTAACATCAAAATTACATTTCTCGGCCATATCGCATAGATCTCACTGTGAAAAGGCTTAAATGGCTTTTTTGACCTAAGTTTGAGGATTGCGCTCAAATCAAATGTCCTATAACCAAATTTCCACATGTAACTACTAGATTGTGATACAATACACTAATGGGTGAAGTTTGGTTGACTTCTGCGCAGCGGTTTGGGAGTTAACATCAAAATTACATTTCTCGGCCATATCGCATAGATCTCACTGTGAAAAGGCTTAAATGACTTTTTTAATTAAGTTTGATGATTGCGTTCAAACAAAATGTCCTAGAACAAAATTTTCAAATGTAACTACTAGATTGTGAACCAATACACTAATGGGTGAAGTTTGGTTTACTTCTGCGCAGCGGTTTGGGAGTTAACATCAAAATTACATTTCTCGGCCATATCGCATAGATCTCACTGTGAAAAGGCTTAAATGACTTTTTTAATTAAGTTTGATGATTGCGTTCAAACAAAATGTCCTAGAACAAAATTTTCAAATGTAACTACTAGATTGTGATACAATACACTAATGGGTGAAGTTTGGTTTACTTCTGCGCAGCGGTTTGGGAGTTAACATCAAAATTACATTTCTCGGCCATATCGCATAGATCTCACTGTGAAAAGGCTTAAATGGCTTTTTTGACCTGAGTTTAATAATTGCGCTCAAACCAAATGTCCTAGAACGAAATTTTCAAATGTAACTACTAGAATGTGATACAATACACTATTGGGTGAAGTTTGGTTGACTTCTGCGCAGCGGTTTGGGAGTTAACATCAAAATTACATTTCTCGGCCATATCGCATAGATCTCACTGTGAAAAGGCTTAAATGGCTTTTTTGACCTAAGTTTGAGGATTGCGCTCAAATCAAATGTCCTAGAACCAAATTTCCACATGTAACTAATAGATTGTGATACAATACACTAATGGGTGAAGTTTGGTTGACTTCTGCGCAGCGGTTTGGGAGTGAACATCAAAATTACATTTCTCGGCCATATCGCATAGATCTCACTGTGAAAAGGCTTAAATGACTTTTTTAATTAAGTTTGATGATTGCGCTCAAACAAAATTTCCTAGAACAAAATTTTCAAATGTAACTACTAGATTGTGATACAATACACTATTGGGTGAAGTTTGGTTGACTTCTGCGCAGCGGTTTGGGAGTTAACATCAAAATTACATTTCTCGGCCATATCGCATAGATCTCACTGTGAAAAGGCTTAAATGACTTTTTTAATTAAGTTTGATGATTGCGTTCAAACAAAATGTCCTAGAACAAAATTTTCAAATGTAACTACTAGATTGTGATACAATACACTATTGGGTGAAGTTTGGTTGACTTCTGCGCAGCGGTTTGGGAGTTAACATCAAAATTACATTTCTCGGCCATATCGCATAGATCTCACTCTGAAAAGGCTTAAATGGCTTTTTTGACCTAAGTTTGAGGATTGCGCTCAAATCAAATGTCCTAGAACCAAATTTCCAAATGTAACTACTAGATTGTGATACAATACACTATTGGGTGAAGTTTGGTTGACTTCTGCGCAGCGGTTTGGGAGTTAACATCAAAATTACATTTCTCGGCCATATCGCATAGATCTCACTGTGAAAAGGCTTAAATGACTTTTTTAATTAAGTTTAATGATTGCGCTCAAACCAAATGTCCTAGAACGAAATTTTCAAATGTAACTACTAGAATGTGATACAATACACTATTGGGTGAAGTTTAGTTGACTTCTGCGCAGCGGTTTGGGAGTTAACATCAAAATTACATTTCTCGGCCATATCGCATAGATCTCACTGTGAAAAGGCTTAAATGACTTTTTTAATTAAGTTTGATGATTGCGCTCAAACAAAATTTCCTAGAACAACATTTTCAAATGTAACTACTAGATTGTGATACAATACACTATTGGGTGAAGTTTGGTTGACTTCTGCGCAGCGGTTTGGGAGTTAACATCAAAATTACATTTCTCGGCCATATCGCATAGATCTCACTGTGAAAAGGCTTAAATGACTTTTTTAATTAAGTTTAATGATTGCGCTCAAACCAAATGTCCTAGAACGAAATTTTCAAATGTAACTACTAGAATGTGATACAATACACTATTGGGTGAAGTTTAGTTGACTTCTGCGCAGCGGTTTGGGAGTTAACATCAAAATTACATTTCTCGGCCATATCGCATAGATCTCACTGTGAAAAGGCTTAAATGGCTTTTTTGACCTAAGTTTAATGATTGCGCTCAAACCAAATGTCCTAGAACGAAATTTTCAAATGTAACTACTAGAATGTGATACAATACACTATTGGGTGAAGTTTGGTTGACTTCTGCGCAGCGGTTTGGGAGTTAACATCAAAATTACATTTCTCGGCCATATCGCATAGATCTCACTGTGAAAAGGCTTAAATGACTTTTTTAATTAAGTTTGATGATTGCGCTCAAACAAAATGTCCTAGAACAAAATTTTCAAATGTAACTACTAGATTGTGATACAATACACTATTGGGTGAAGTTTGGTTGACTTCTGCGCAGCGGTTTGGGAGTTAACATCAAAATTACATTTCTCGGCCATATCGCATAGATCTCACTGTGAAAAGGCTTAAATGGCTTTTTTGACCTAAGTTTGAGGATTGCGCTCAAATCAAATGTCCTAGAACCAAATTTCCACATGTAACTACTAGATTGTGATACAATACACTAATGGTTGAAGTTTGGTTGACTTCTGCGCAGCGGTTTGGGAGTGAACATCAAAATTACATTTCTCGGCCATATCGCATAGATCTCACTGTGAAAAGGCTTAAATGACTTTTTTTAATTAAGTTTGAAGATTGCGCTCAAATCAAATGTCCTAGAACTAAATTTCCAAATGTAACTACTAGATTGTGATAAAATACACTATTGGGTGAAGTTTGGTTGACTTCTGCGCAGCGGTTTGGGAGTTAACATCAAAATTACATTTCTCGGCCATATCGCATAGATCTCACTGTGAAAAGGCTTAAATGGCTTTTTTGACCTAAGTTTGAGGATTGCGCTCAAATCAAATGTCCTATAACCAAATTTCCACATGTAACTACTAGATTGTGATACAATACACTAATGGGTGAAGTTTGGTTGACTTCTGCGCAGCGGTTTGGGAGTTAACATCAAAATTACATTTCTCGGCCATATCGCATAGATCTCACTGTGAAAAGGCTTAAATGACTTTTTTAATTAAGTTTGATGATTGCGTTCAAACAAAATGTCCTAGAACAAAATTTTCAAATGTAACTACTAGATTGTGATACAATACACTATTGGGTGAAGTTTGGTTGACTTCTGCGCAGCGGTTTGGGAGTTAACATCAAAATTACATTTCTCGGCCATATCGCATAGATCTCACTGTGAAAAGGCTTAAATGGCTTTTTTGACCTAAGTTTGAGGATTGCGCTCAAATCAAATGTCCTAGAACCAAATTTCCACATGTAACTACTAGATTGTGATACAATACACTAATGGGTGAAGTTTGGTTTACTTCTGCGCAGCGGTTTGGGAGTTAACATCAAAATTACATTTCTCGGCCATATCGCATAGATCTCACTGTGAAAAGGCTTAAATGGCTTTTTTGACCTAAGTTTAATGATTGCGCTCAAACCAAATGTCCTAGAACGAAATTTTCAAATGTAACTACTAGAATGTGATACAATACACTATTGGGTGAAGTTTGGTTGACTTCTGCGCAGCGGTTTGGGAGTTAACATCAAAATTACATTTCTCGGCCATATCGCATAGATCTCACTGTGAAAAGGCTTAAATGGCTTTTTTGACCTAAGTTTGAGGATTGCGCTCAAACAAAATGTCCTAGAACAAAATTTTCAAATGTAACTACTAGATTGTGATACAATACACTATTGGGTGAAGTTTGGTTGACTTCTGCGCAGCGGTTTGGGTGTTAACATCAAAATTACATTTCTCGGCCATATCGCATAGATCTCACTGTGAAAAGGCTTAAATGACTTTTTTAATTAAGTTTGATGATTGCGTTCAAACAAAATGTCCTAGAACAAAATTTTCAAATGTAACTACTAGATTGTGATACAATACACTATTGGGTGAAGTTTGGTTTACTTCTGCGCAGCGGTTTTGGAGTTAACATCAAAATTACATTTCTCGGCCATATCGCATAGATCTCACTGTGAAAAGGCTTAAATGGCTTTTTTGACCTAAGTTTGAGGATTGCGCTCAAATCAAATGTCCTAGAACCAAATTTCCACATGTAACTACTAGATTGTGATACAATACACTAATGGGTGAAGTTTGGTTTACTTCTGCGCAGCGGTTTGGGAGTTAACATCAAAATTACATTTCTCGGCCATATCGCATAGATCTCACTGTGAAAAGGCTTAAATGGCTTTTTTGACCTAAGTTTAATAATTGCGCTCAAACCAAATGTCCTAGAACGAAATTTTAAAATGTAACTACTAGAATGTGATACAATACACTATTGGGTGAAGTTTGGTTGACTTCTGCGCAGCGGTTTGGGAGTTAACATCAAAATTACATTTCTCGGCCATATCGCATAGATCTCACTGTGAAAAGGCTTAAATGGCTTTTTTGACCTAAGTTTGAGGATTGCGCTCAAATCAAATGTCCTAGAACCAAATTTCCACATGTAACTACTAGATTGTGATACAATACACTAATGGGTGAAGTTTGGTTGACTTCTGCGCAGCGGTTTGGGAGTTAACATCAAAATTACATTTCTCGGCCATATCGCATAGATCTCACTGTGAAAAGGCTTAAATGACTTTTTTAATTAAGTTTGATGATTGCGCTCAAACAAAATTTCCTAGAACAAAATTTTCAAATGTAACTACTAGATTGTGATACAATACACTATTGGGTGAAGTTTGGTTGACTGCTGCGCAGCGGTTTGGGAGTTAACATCAAAATTACATTTCTCGGCCATATCGCATAGATCTCACTGTGAAAAGGCTTAAATGACTTTTTTAATTAAGTTTGATGATTGCGTTCAAACAAAATGTCCTAGAACAAAATTTTCAAATGTAACTACTAGATTGTGATACAATACACTATTGGGTGAAGTTTGGTTGACTTCTGCGCAGCGGTTTGGGAGTTAACATCAAAATTACATTTCTCGGCCATATCGCATAGATCTCACTGTGAAAAGGCTTAAATGGCTTTTTTGACCTAAGTTTAATAATTGCGCTCAAACCAAATGTCCTAGAACGAAATTTTCAAATGTAACTACTAGAATGTGATACAATACACTATTGGGTGAAGTTTGGTTGACTTCTGCGCAGCGGTTTGGGAGTTAACATCAAAATTACATTTCTCGGCCATATCGCATAGATCTCACTGTGAAAAGGCTTAAATGGCTTTTTTGACCTAAGTTTCAGGATTGCGCTCAAATCAAATGTCCTAGAACCAAATTTCCACATGTAACTACTAGATTGTGATACAATACACTAATGGGTGAAGTTTGGTTGACTTCTGCGCAGCGGTTTGGGAGTGAACATCAAAATTACATTTCTCGGCCATATCGCATAGATCTCACTGTGAAAAGGCTTAAATGACTTTTTTAATTAAGTTTGATGATTGCGCTCAAACAAAATTTCCTAGAACAAAATTTTCAAATGTAACTACTAGATTGTGATACAATACACTATTGGGTGAAGTTTGGTTGACTTCTGCGCAGCGGTTTGGGAGTTAACATCAAAATTACATTTCTCGGCCATATCGCATAGATCTCACTGTGAAAAGGCTTAAATGACTTTTTTAATTAAGTTTGATGATTGCGTTCAAACAAAATGTCCTAGAACAAAATTTTCAAATGTAACTACTAGATTGTGATACAATACACTATTGGGTGAAGTTTGGTTGACTTCTGCGCAGCGGTTTGGGAGTTAACATCAAAATTACATTTCTCGGCCATATCGCATAGATCTCACTGTGAAAAGGCTTAAATGACTTTTTTAATTAAGTTTGATGATTGCGTTCAAACAAAATGTCCTAGAACAAAATTTTCAAATGTAACTACTAGATTGTGATACAATACACTATTGGGTGAAGTTTGGTTTACTTCTGCGCAGCGGTTTTGGAGTTAACATCAAAATTACATTTCTCGGCCATATCGCATAGATCTCACTGTGAAAAGGCTTAAATGGCTTTTTTGACCTAAGTTTGAGGATTGCGCTCAAATCAAATGTCCTAGAACCAAATTTCCACATGTAACTACTAGATTGTGATACAATACACTAATGGGTGAAGTTTGGTTTACTTCTGCGCAGCGGTTTGGGAGTTAACATCAAAATTACATTTCTCGGCCATATCGCATAGATCTCACTGTGAAAAGGCTTAAATGGCTTTTTTGACCTAAGTTTAATAATTGCGCTCAAACCAAATGTCCTAGAACGAAATTTTAAAATGTAACTACTAGAATGTGATACAATACACTATTGGGTGAAGTTTGGTTGACTTCTGCGCAGCGGTTTGGGAGTTAACATCAAAATTACATTTCTCGGCCATATCGCATAGATCTCACTGTGAAAAGGCTTAAATGGCTTTTTTGACCTAAGTTTGAGGATTGCGCTCAAATCAAATGTCCTAGAACCAAATTTCCACATGTAACTACTAGATTGTGATACAATACACTAATGGGTGAAGTTTGGTTGACTTCTGCGCAGCGGTTTGGGAGTTAACATCAAAATTACATTTCTCGGCCATATCGCATAGATCTCACTGTGAAAAGGCTTAAATGACTTTTTTAATTAAGTTTGATGATTGCGCTCAAACAAAATTTCCTAGAACAAAATTTTCAAATGTAACTACTAGATTGTGATACAATACACTATTGGGTGAAGTTTG
This sequence comes from Corythoichthys intestinalis, assembly GCF_030265065.1. Lineage (NCBI taxonomy): Eukaryota > Metazoa > Chordata > Actinopteri > Syngnathiformes > Syngnathidae > Corythoichthys > Corythoichthys intestinalis. The sequence continues at coordinate 2,642,603 of NC_080409.1, read as the reverse complement.
GTTGACTGCTGCGCAGCGGTTTGGGAGTTAACATCAAAATTACATTTCTCGGCCATATCGCATAGATCTCACTGTGAAAAGGCTTAAATGACTTTTTTAATTAAGTTTGATGATTGCGTTCAAACAAAATGTCCTAGAACAAAATTTTCAAATGTAACTACTAGATTGTGATACAATACACTATTGGGTGAAGTTTGGTTGACTTCTGCGCAGCGGTTTGGGAGTTAACATCAAAATTACATTTCTCGGCCATATCGCATAGATCTCACTGTGAAAAGGCTTAAATGGCTTTTTTGACCTAAGTTTAATAATTGCGCTCAAACCAAATGTCCTAGAACGAAATTTTCAAATGTAACTACTAGAATGTGATACAATACACTATTGGGTGAAGTTTGGTTGACTTCTGCGCAGCGGTTTGGGAGTTAACATCAAAATTACATTTCTCGGCCATATCGCATAGATCTCACTGTGAAAAGGCTTAAATGGCTTTTTTGACCTAAGTTTCAGGATTGCGCTCAAATCAAATGTCCTAGAACCAAATTTCCACATGTAACTACTAGATTGTGATACAATACACTAATGGGTGAAGTTTGGTTGACTTCTGCGCAGCGGTTTGGGAGTGAACATCAAAATTACATTTCTCGGCCATATCGCATAGATCTCACTGTGAAAAGGCTTAAATGACTTTTTTAATTAAGTTTGATGATTGCGCTCAAACAAAATTTCCTAGAACAAAATTTTCAAATGTAACTACTAGATTGTGATACAATACACTATTGGGTGAAGTTTGGTTGACTTCTGCGCAGCGGTTTGGGAGTTAACATCAAAATTACATTTCTCGGCCATATCGCATAGATCTCACTCTGAAAAGGCTTAAATGGCTTTTTTGACCTAAGTTTGAGGATTGCGCTCAAATCAAATGTCCTAGAACCAAATTTCCAAATGTAACTACTAGATTGTGATACAATACACTATTGGGTGAAGTTTGGTTGACTTCTGCGCAGCGGTTTGGGAGTTAACATCAAAATTACATTTCTCGGCCATATCGCATAGATCTCACTGTGAAAAGGCTTAAATGACTTTTTTAATTAAGTTTAATGATTGCGGTCAAACCAAATGTCCTTGAACGAAATTTTCAAATGTAACTACTAGAATGTGATACAATACACTATTGGGTGAAGTTTAGTTGACTTCTGCGCAGCGGTTTGGGAGTTAACATCAAAATTACATTTCTCGGCCATATCGCATAGATCTCACTGTGAAAAGGCTTAAATGACTTTTTTAATTAAGTTTGATGATTGCGCTCAAACAAAATTTCCTAGAACAACATTTTCAAATGTAACTACTAGATTGTGATACAATACACTATTGGGTGAAGTTTGGTTGACTTCTGCGCAGCGGTTTGGGAGTTAACATCAAAATTACATTTCTCGGCCATATCGCATATCTCACTGTGAAAAGGCTTAAATGACTTTTTTAATTAAGTTTAATGATTGCGCTCAAACCAAATGTCCTAGAACGAAATTTTCAAATGTAACTACTAGAATGTGATACAATACACTATTGGGTGAAGTTTGGTTGACTTCTGCGCAGCGGTTTGGGAGTTAACATCAAAATTACATTTCTCGGCCATATCGCATAGATCTCACTGTGAAAAGGCTTAAATGGCTTTTTTGACCTAAGTTTAATAATTGCGCTCAAACCAAATGTCCTAGAACGAAATTTTCAAATGTAACTACTAGAATGTGATACAATACACTATTGGGTGAAGTTTGGTTGACTTCTGCGCAGCGGTTTGGGAGTTAACATCAAAATTACATTTCTCGGCCATATCGCATAGATCTCACTGTGAAAAGGCTTAAATGGCTTTTTTGACCTAAGTTTGAGGATTGCGCTCAAATCAAATGTCCTAGAACCAAATTTCCACATGTAACTACTAGATTGTGATACAATACACTAATGGGTGAAGTTTGGTTGACTTCTGCGCAGCGGTTTGGGAGTTAATATCAAAATTACATTTCTCGGCCATATCGCATAGATCTCACTGTGAAAAGGCTTAAATGACTTTTTTAATTAAGTTTGATGATTGCGCTCAAACAAAATGTCCTAGAACAAAATTTTCAAATGTAACTACTAGATTGTGATACAATACACTATTGGGTGAAGTTTGGTTGACTTCTGCGCAGCGGTTTGGGAGTTAACATCAAAATTACATTTCTCGGCCATATCGCATAGATCTCACTGTGAAAAGGCTTAAATGGCTTTTTTGACCTAAGTTTGAGGATTGCGCTCAAATCAAATGTCCTAGAACCAAATTTCCACATGTAACTACTAGATTGTGATACAATACACTAATGGGTGAAGTTTGGTTTACTTCTGCGCAGCGGTTTGGGAGTTAACATCAAAATTACATTTCTCGGCCATATCGCATAGATCTCACTGTGAAAAGGCTTAAATGGCTTTTTTGACCTAAGTTTAATAATTGCGCTCAAACCAAATGTCCTAGAACGAAATTTTCAAATGTAACTACTTGAATGTGATACAATACACTATTGGGTGAAGTTTGGTTGACTTCTGCGCAGCGGTTTGGGAGTTAACATCAAAATTACATTTCTCGGCCATATCGCATAGATCTCACTGTGAAAAGGCTTAAATGGCTTTTTTGACCTAAGTTTGAGGATTGCGCTCAAATCAAATGTCCTAGAACCAAATTTCCACATGTAACTACTAGATTGTGATACAATACACTAATGGGTGAAGTTTGGTTGACTTCTGCGCAGCGGTTTGGGAGTGAACATCAAAATTACATTTCTCGGCCATATCGCATAGATCTCACTGTGAAAAGGCTTAAATGACTTTTTTTAATTAAGTTTGAAGATTGCGCTCAAATCAAATGTCCTAGAACTAAATTTCCAAATGTAACTACTAGATTGTGATAAAATACACTATTGGGTGAAGTTTGGTTGACTTCTGCGCAGCGGTTTGGGAGTTAACATCAAAATTACATTTCTCGGCCATATCGCATAGATCTCACTGTGAAAAGGCTTAAATGTCTTTTTTGACCTAAGTTTGAGGATTGCGCTCAAATCAAATGTCCTATAACCAAATTTCCACATGTAACTACTAGATTGTGATACAATACACTAATGGGTGAAGTTTGGTTGACTTCTGCGCAGCGGTTTGGGAGTTAACATCAAAATTACATTTCTCGGCCATATCGCATAGATCTCACTGTGAAAAGGCTTAAATGACTTTTTTAATTAAGTTTGATGATTGCGTTCAAACAAAATGTCCTAGAACAAAATTTTCAAATGTAACTACTAGATTGTGATACAATACACTATTGGGTGAAGTTTGGTTGACTTCTGCGCAGCGGTTTGGGAGTTAACATCAAAATTACATTTCTCGGCCATATCGCATAGATCTCACTGTGAAAAGGCTTAAATGGCTTTTTTGACCTAAGTTTGAGGATTGCGCTCAAATCAAATGTCCTAGAACCAAATTTCCACATGTAACTACTAGATTGTGATACAATACACTAATGGGTGAAGTTTGGTTTACTTCTGCGCAGCGGTTTGGGAGTTAACATCAAAATTACATTTCTCGGCCATATCGCATAGATCTCACTGTGAAAAGGCTTAAATGGCTTTTTTGACCTAAGTTTAATGATTGCGCTCAAACCAAATGTCCTAGAACGAAATTTTCAAATGTAACTACTAGAATGTGATACAATACACTATTGGGTGAAGTTTGGTTGACTTCTGCGCAGCGGTTTGGGAGTTAACATCAAAATTACATTTCTCGGCCATATCGCATAGATCTCACTGTGAAAAGGCTTAAATGGCTTTTTTGACCTAAGTTTGAGGATTGCGCTCAAACAAAATGTCCTAGAACAAAATTTTCAAATGTAACTACTAGATTGTGATACAATACACTATTGGGTGAAGTTTGGTTGACTTCTGCGCAGCGGTTTGGGTGTTAACATCAAAATTACATTTCTCGGCCATATCGCATAGATCTCACTGTGAAAAGGCTTAAATGACTTTTTTAATTAAGTTTGATGATTGCGTTCAAACAAAATGTCCTAGAACAAAATTTTCAAATGTAACTACTAGATTGTGATACAATACACTATTGGGTGAAGTTTGGTTTACTTCTGCGCAGCGGTTTTGGAGTTAACATCAAAATTACATTTCTCGGCCATATCGCATAGATCTCACTGTGAAAAGGCTTAAATGGCTTTTTTGACCTAAGTTTGAGGATTGCGCTCAAATCAAATGTCCTAGAACCAAATTTCCACATGTAACTACTAGATTGTGATACAATACACTAATGGGTGAAGTTTGGTTTACTTCTGCGCAGCGGTTTGGGAGTTAACATCAAAATTACATTTCTCGGCCATATCGCATAGATCTCACTGTGAAAAGGCTTAAATGGCTTTTTTGACCTAAGTTTAATAATTGCGCTCAAACCAAATGTCCTAGAACGAAATTTTAAAATGTAACTACTAGAATGTGATACAATACACTATTGGGTGAAGTTTGGTTGACTTCTGCGCAGCGGTTTGGGAGTTAACATCAAAATTACATTTCTCGGCCATATCGCATAGATCTCACTGTGAAAAGGCTTAAATGGCTTTTTTGACCTAAGTTTGAGGATTGCGCTCAAATCAAATGTCCTAGAACCAAATTTCCACATGTAACTACTAGATTGTGATACAATACACTAATGGGTGAAGTTTGGTTGACTTCTGCGCAGCGGTTTGGGAGTTAACATCAAAATTACATTTCTCGGCCATATCGCATAGATCTCACTGTGAAAAGGCTTAAATGACTTTTTTAATTAAGTTTGATGATTGCGCTCAAACAAAATTTCCTAGAACAAAATTTTCAAATGTAACTACTAGATTGTGATACAATACACTATTGGGTGAAGTTTGGTTGACTGCTGCGCAGCGGTTTGGGAGTTAACATCAAAATTACATTTCTCGGCCATATCGCATAGATCTCACTGTGAAAAGGCTTAAATGACTTTTTTAATTAAGTTTGATGATTGCGTTCAAACAAAATGTCCTAGAACAAAATTTTCAAATGTAACTACTAGATTGTGATACAATACACTATTGGGTGAAGTTTGGTTGACTTCTGCGCAGCGGTTTGGGAGTTAACATCAAAATTACATTTCTCGGCCATATCGCATAGATCTCACTGTGAAAAGGCTTAAATGGCTTTTTTGACCTAAGTTTAATAATTGCGCTCAAACCAAATGTCCTAGAACGAAATTTTCAAATGTAACTACTAGAATGTGATACAATACACTATTGGGTGAAGTTTGGTTGACTTCTGCGCAGCGGTTTGGGAGTTAACATCAAAATTACATTTCTCGGCCATATCGCATAGATCTCACTGTGAAAAGGCTTAAATGGCTTTTTTGACCTAAGTTTCAGGATTGCGCTCAAATCAAATGTCCTAGAACCAAATTTCCACATGTAACTACTAGATTGTGATACAATACACTAATGGGTGAAGTTTGGTTGACTTCTGCGCAGCGGTTTGGGAGTGAACATCAAAATTACATTTCTCGGCCATATCGCATAGATCTCACTGTGAAATGGCTTAAATGACTTTTTTAATTAAGTTTGATGATTGCGCTCAAACAAAATTTCCTAGAACAAAATTTTCAAATGTAACTACTAGATTGTGATACAATACACTATTGGGTGAAGTTTGGTTGACTTCTGCGCAGCGGTTTGGGAGTTAACATCAAAATTACATTTCTCGGCCATATCGCATAGATCTCACTGTGAAAAGGCTTAAATGGCTTTTTTGACCTAAGTTTAAAGATTGCGCTCAAACCAAATGTCCTAGAACGAAATTTTCAAATGTAACTACTAGATTGTGATAAAATACACTATTGGGTGAAGTTTGGTTGACTTCTGCGCAGCGGTTTGGGAGTTAACATCAAAATTACATTTCTCGGCCATATCGCATAGATCTCACTGTGAAAAGGCTTAAATGGCTTTTTTGACCTAAGTTTGAGGATTGCGCTCAAATCAAATGTCCTATAACCAAATTTCCACATGTAACTACTAGATTGTGATACAATACACTAATGGGTGAAGTTTGGTTGACTTCTGCGCAGCGGTTTGGGAGTTAACATCAAAATTACATTTCTCGGCCATATCGCATAGATCTCACTGTGAAAAGGCTTAAATGACTTTTTTAATTAAGTTTGATGATTGCGTTCAAACAAAATGTCCTAGAACAAAATTTTCAAATGTAACTACTAGATTGTGATACAATACACTATTGGGTGAAGTTTGGTTGACTTCTGCGCAGCGGTTTGGGAGTTAACATCAAAATTACATTTCTCGGCCATATCGCATAGATCTCACTGTGAAAAGGCTTAAATGGCTTTTTTGACCTAAGTTTGAGGATTGCGCTCAAATCAAATGTCCTAGAACCAAATTTCCACATGTAACTACTAGATTGTGATACAATACACTAATGGGTGAAATTTGGTTTACTTCTGCGCAGCGGTTTGGGAGTTAACATCAAAATTACATTTCTCGGCCATATCGCATAGATCTCACTGTGAAAAGGCTTAAATGGCTTTTTTGACCTAAGTTTAATGATTGCGCTCAAACCAAATGTCCTAGAACGAAATTTTCAAATGTAACTACTAGAATGTGATACAATACACTATTGGGTGAAGTTTGGTTGACTTCTGCGCAGCGGTTTGGGAGTTAACATCAAAATTACATTTCTCGGCCATATCGCATAGATCTCACTGTGAAAAGGCTTAAATGGCTTTTTTGACCTAAGTTTGAGGATTGCGCTCAAACAAAATGTCCTAGAACAAAATTTTCAAATGTAACTACTAGATTGTGATACAATACACTATTGGGTGAAGTTTGGTTGACTTCTGCGCAGCGGTTTGGGTGTTAACATCAAAATTACATTTCTCGGCCATATCGCATAGATCTCACTGTGAAAAGGCTTAAATGACTTTTTTAATTAAGTTTGATGATTGCGTTCAAACAAAATGTCCTAGAACAAAATTTTCAAATGTAACTACTAGATTGTGATACAATACACTATTGGGTGAAGTTTGGTTTACTTCTGCGCAGCGGTTTTGGAGTTAACATCAAAATTACATTTCTCGGCCATATCGCATAGATCTCACTGTGAAAAGGCTTAAATGGCTTTTTTGACCTAAGTTTGAGGATTGCGCTCAAATCAAATGTCCTAGAACCAAATTTCCACATGTAACTACTAGATTGTGATACAATACACTAATGGGTGAAGTTTGGTTTACTTCTGCGCAGCGGTTTGGGAGTTAACATCAAAATTACATTTCTCGGCCATATCGCATAGATCTCACTGTGAAAAGGCTTAAATGGCTTTTTTGACCTAAGTTTAATAATTGCGCTCAAACCAAATGTCCTAGAACGAAATTTTAAAATGTAACTACTAGAATGTGATACAATACACTATTGGGTGAAGTTTGGTTGACTTCTGCGCAGCGGTTTGGGAGTTAACATCAAAATTACATTTCTCGGCCATATCGCATAGATCTCACTGTGAAAAGGCTTAAATGGCTTTTTTGACCTAAGTTTGAGGATTGCGCTCAAATCAAATGTCCTAGAACCAAATTTCCACATGTAACTACTAGATTGTGATACAATACACTAATGGGTGAAGTTTGGTTGACTTCTGCGCAGCGGTTTGGGAGTTAACATCAAAATTACATTTCTCGGCCATATCGCATAGATCTCACTGTGAAAAGGCTTAAATGACTTTTTTAATTAAGTTTGATGATTGCGCTCAAACAAAATTTCCTAGAACAAAATTTTCAAATGTAACTACTAGATTGTGATACAATACACTATTGGGTGAAGTTTGGTTGACTGCTGCGCAGCGGTTTGGGAGTTAACATCAAAATTACATTTCTCGGCCATATCGCATAGATCTCACTGTGAAAAGGCTTAAATGACTTTTTTAATTAAGTTTGATGATTGCGTTCAAACAAAATGTCCTAGAACAAAATTTTCAAATGTAACTACTAGATTGTGATACAATACACTATTGGGTGAAGTTTGGTTGACTTCTGCGCAGCGGTTTGGGAGTTAACATCAAAATTACATTTCTCGGCCATATCGCATAGATCTCACTGTGAAAAGGCTTAAATGGCTTTTTTGACCTAAGTTTAATAATTGCGCTCAAACCAAATGTCCTAGAACGAAATTTTCAAATGTAACTACTAGAATGTGATACAATACACTATTGGGTGAAGTTTGGTTGACTTCTGCGCAGCGGTTTGGGAGTTAACATCAAAATTACATTTCTCGGCCATATCGCATAGATCTCACTGTGAAAAGGCTTAAATGGCTTTTTTGACCTAAGTTTCAGGATTGCGCTCAAATCAAATGTCCTAGAACCAAATTTCCACATGTAACTACTAGATTGTGATACAATACACTAATGGGTGAAGTTTGGTTGACTTCTGCGCAGCGGTTTGGGAGTGAACATCAAAATTACATTTCTCGGCCATATCGCATAGATCTCACTGTGAAATGGCTTAAATGACTTTTTTAATTAAGTTTGATGATTGCGCTCAAACAAAATTTCCTAGAACAAAATTTTCAAATGTAACTACTAGATTGTGATACAATACACTATTGGGTGAAGTTTGGTTGACTTCTGCGCAGCGGTTTGGGAGTTAACATCAAAATTACATTTCTCGGCCATATCGCATAGATCTCACTCTGAAAAGGCTTAAATGGCTTTTTTGACCTAAGTTTGAGGATTGCGCTCAAATCAAATGTCCTAGAACCAAATTTCCAAATGTAACTACTAGATTGTGATACAATACACTATTGGGTGAAGTTTGGTTGACTTCTGCGCAGCGGTTTGGGAGTTAACATCAAAATTACATTTCTCGGCCATATCGCATAGATCTCACTGTGAAAAGGCTTAAATGACTTTTTTAATTAAGTTTAATGATTGCGGTCAAACCAAATGTCCTTGAACGAAATTTTCAAATGTAACTACTAGAATGTGATACAATACACTATTGGGTGAAGTTTAGTTGACTTCTGCGCAGCGGTTTGGGAGTTAACATCAAAATTACATTTCTCGGCCATATCGCATAGATCTCACTGTGAAAAGGCTTAAATGACTTTTTTAATTAAGTTTGATGATTGCGCTCAAACAAAATTTCCTAGAACAACATTTTCAAATGTAACTACTAGATTGTGATACAATACACTATTGGGTGAAGTTTGGTTGACTTCTGCGCAGCGGTTTGGGAGTTAACATCAAAATTACATTTCTCGGCCATATCGCATATCTCACTGTGAAAAGGCTTAAATGACTTTTTTAATTAAGTTTAATGATTGCGCTCAAACCAAATGTCCTAGAACGAAATTTTCAAATGTAACTACTAGAATGTGATACAATACACTATTGGGTGAAGTTTAGTTGACTTCTGCGCAGCGGTTTGGGAGTTAACATCAAAATTACATTTCTCGGCCATATCGCATAGATCTCACTGTGAAAAGGCTTAAATGGCTTTTTTGACCTAAGTTTAATAATTGCGCTC